>NW_022631040.1:3760858-5073480 GCF_010015895.1 Lontra canadensis
TAACCAGGTTATTTATTAAGGAGAGTCACAGCCGTATGCTAAGGAATTTATACCAAAAAAAAAAAAAAAAAAGTAACTTGTAGAGAAAAAACTGATTGTAAAAACTAATTTTGCCTCATGTAAATCTACTGGTTTAGAGATGTGAAAAGGTATTCCGAGGTTTGGATGAACTAGTTTGATTACTGTCTTGACATGAGAGAGTTTTCTTCAGCTGACAGAAAATTTATGATTGATCTAATGTATTTGAATATTATGTTTCTATATTCAAATGAATCACCTGAGGATTTAAAGGAAGCAAATATAATGTTATGGCCAAGTTACCTACATAGGAATCTGAGAATGTCTTCGTGATTGTCAACTGTCTTGGAAGCATCAGTTGTAGACCCCTGCAAGGGGCAGGATATTGGATTAGCTGTTCCACTTTTAATTTTCTGCGAGCATATTGTGTGATTACAAAGACATCGTAATAAAAAGATATGCATTAAATTCCTTTTCAAAAATGAGACATTACAAAAGATTTCCTTGCTATAATTGAATGTGTGAGTGCAGGTTTGTGTTTTGGTTGTTTTTGGAATCAGAGTTTCCATTCTAAAGTAATATAATGTGCTACTCAAAATGAAGGATTTGTTCCAAGTACTGAAAATGACGAATTTACATTCAAAAAGCATATTATAATCCTCAGACGTGGGCTCTTGTTATTATATCAGTGTGTGTAGGTAGGGTTTATGAGAAAATAGCTTGATTTATATTAATTGTACAGCTATACTGTACATCTGCCAATTTACTATCATGTTTGTATTATTTGAATATGAAAATAATTCATATAAAAGCAATAACGAGGCATAAAAATAAAATCAATAAGGATTTGTTCTTTTTGATAAAAAGTCAATAACTTCATTATTTATTTATATATTATATATATTATATTTTTAGTGTTTAGTACCTAAAGTTCTAATTAGAAAACGGCAAAGATCAGGATGATTTTTTATTAGACTTGGATTTCATCAATATGCTTGGCAGTTAGTAAAGCCTCAACTCATAAAACTTTCCACTAGTTCCAATGAAAATTCAGTCCTTATGTCAAATCATTATAAGTTTTATTAGGCACTTGTCATAACAACACTAATTATAAATTAGATCATTTTATGTTCCTGAGAATGAGAAAAGTAATTAAATTGGTGGTTTCATTAGTTGACAGACAGTTTTGAAGAGTTTATTTCTTTTGGAAAATCAAGGTGTATTGTTCCTTCTTCTTCTAAATAACTGCTTAGTAGAAAAATGGGTTCAATAGAAATCTAAATCTAACAGAATACAATAATTTTGTTATGAATATTAACTTGATTTTATTAGTAAACTTTAATATACCTATTTTAAAAATGTGAATCCTTAGCTTAAAACTTAAATATTAGGATTTTTCCTCATTATGTGAGCCTTCAATTTAAAACTAGCTATTTAATCAAATGAATTAAAGACAGAGTCATGATAATATTACCTGCTATACAAGTCTATTCTTTGAAAATATGCTAATTACAGGCTTTATAAATGACAGAGAGATTAAAATCTTTGTAAATCCTTGAGCATTGTAATTAGCCTTTATGATTTTTTTTTGCTAGCCAGATTTAAAAGCATACAAATAATTAATTTAAAATCAGCCAAGCTGAAAAAGATTTTTTCAGTACTTTAGTCAATTAGCTAATCCTAAATTTGTTTTCTTTCCTCTCATGCTATTTCCTGTTCTCATTTTTTTTTCCTGAAACTACTAATGTGGCAGTAGGAAATTAAATTAACAATGTAGTAAATCATAAATATGTTCTGATGAAGTTTTTAGTCCTCTATTTGTAGCCCTTGATTTAAATGGAAAATGTTTTTCCTACCAGAAAGAGCTTTTATTACAAAACAGTCTCTTACACTCACTTTTCTTTACTTTTTTTATGGTTTGGGCTAAATAATTAGCATTTACTGAGTTTCTACTATATGCTCTCCTCTGATGCTCAGCTTCTCACACAACCATTGTAATGTGAAACATTTCACATGTATCTAGTCCAGCAAAATGTATA
Source organism: Lontra canadensis (assembly GCF_010015895.1). NCBI lineage: Eukaryota > Metazoa > Chordata > Mammalia > Carnivora > Mustelidae > Lontra > Lontra canadensis. Next base: position 3,762,916 of record NW_022631040.1, read on the forward strand.
TTGCTATTTTGTATGCATATATTTTAAATAGTGTTGTGCTTCTGCCGCTTAATGCCTTCCATCCAGCATTGTGCTTTTTTAAAAGATACATCAAAGTTGCTACGTGTTCTTTGCTTCTCACTGCTGTGATAGACTTCATGGGTTGTCCAACTTGTCTTCCCTGTACTCAAGGGCTTCCACCTCCCAGAAACCACAGGTACAGCTCAATTGAGCATCCTCCAACAGCTCCTCTTTATCACATTTTTTTAGATAAGAAAACTGAGGTTTGGAGAGTTGAGTAATCTTACCAGGATGGTATAGTTGGGATTACAATGCTCACAGTCCGCTGCTTGATTCCCTAGCAAGCTTAGGTCCTTCAGTGCACTGTTTTCATTTAGTAGTAATTAGAGCAATGTACAGCTCTTTTACAGTTCACTCCAGATGGCTTTCTCCATAAGGATTGGACTAGTCTCAACTTTGAGCTTAGGACACAGCTTAAGCAGAATAATTCAGGAACTAATATATGATAATAAACCCTATTCACATTATAATAAGGAATATATTATGTAACAAAGAGTTAAAAATACTACCTTATAAAGCTTTAGTAAAAATGGAAATGGAAAGGAAACTGCCAATTATTAACTGTCTACTGTGTGTGAGGCATTGTAGCAGAAATTTATGTTCAAGAATCAGCTTTATGCATGTAGATGCCCTATGAAATAGCTAAAATGACTTTTCCAACAGATCAGAAAAGTAGCCTCAATTCTTAAAACTGATCACTGGCAGAGTGAAAACTTTACTCAATAGTGATCAGCCCCCAAAGCTCATGCTTTTCTTACTAAACCACAATGTCTCATTTTAATGAATCCATTCTTAAAAATATAAAAATGAAAAGATTGAGGCAAATTTGCTAAATACCCAGGTGTTTATCTCATTTTCACAAATCACCTGCATAATCAACCTTAGCAAAGGTTCATGTGAAATTCTTTCCAAATACCAAATTCTGTATGCTGTCCTTTCTTATTTTTAAATAATCTAGAGAAGGCAGCAAAAGTAGAATATATGTATTTTTTATATGAAATTAAGATTCATTTTCCTAGAAAACAAACATTTTGAACCTAAATTGATAAAAATGTTGAAAATGAGTTTTCATGTTAAAAAGTTTGTTGTACTCTTTTTTTTCTTCTTTTTTTAATTTATTTATTTGAGAGGCAGAGAGCGAGAACATGGGGAAGGAGGGAGGGAGAGAGAATCTGAAGCAGACTCCACACTGAGCTCAGAGTCCAATGTAGGGCTCAATCTCACAACCGGAGATCATGACCTGAGTTGAAACCAAGAGTCAGTTTGCTTAACTCACTGAGCCACCCAGACACCCCAGTTTGTTGTCCTCTTAAGACAGCTTGAAATCTGCCCTCTTCTTTGTTTATTGGTGTATAGAAAGACACCATGACTATGTTAAAACATTGTTTCTCTCTTCCATTTACCTTTAAATGAGAATGATCTGCATGTCTTTATGGTGATTATGACAGGGAATTAAGAGCCTGTATTAGCTCTTGGGAGAAACATTTTCAAAATTCCTTTTCCAAAAAAATTGCTGAATAAAAAATTTCATATTCTTATAATAGATAATTTTTCTTCTAAGCTTGAGCAGCTAAGATAGTAATGAGTCCCTATCAGTTTAGGTTCTAAAATGTCTTTTGAGAGGCATTCGGGTGGCTCAGTGGGTTAGGCCTCTATCTTTGGCTCAGGTCATGATCCCAGGGTTCTGGCATTGAGCCCCACATCAGGCTCTCTGTTCAGCGGGGAACCTGTTCCCCCTCTCTCTCTGCCTGCCTCTCTGCCTATTTGTGATCTTTGTCAAATGGATAAATAAAATCTTAAAAAAAATAAAATAAAATGTCTCTTGAATGATAAAACTCACTAGTAAAGACAAAACTAAGTTAGCCAAAATTTAGAAGTAAATTACATTTGGCACAAGAGTGTCTCTTCTTTTAGAAATGCCTTTGTTCCCTTATTTCCACCAGAAGATTAATCTTGGGAGAGGACAATGTTACAGAAGGGCCAGAAGAGACTTGAGCTCAGCACAAAAGTTCTGACAGATTTTGCTGTTCTGGGAAGGTCAGAGTCTAGCCCCAAGATTGGGTAAAGTTAGAGGCAGGCTGATAGGGTGAAATTCTTTGATGTTCCTCAAATCAAACCACATAGGACACTCTTTTACTCTTTTCCCACAAAACATTTATTCAGCTCAGAGGTAATTAGCAGAAGTAATTAATAATGTTACTTTGAGAATGCTGTGGCTGCTTGATTTATTTTCAAATCAAATGGAAAATTGTAGTGTCCCCTTAACAACCCAAAGTCATTGACATTTTTAAGTTTAATGACTATGTTTAATAGATAATACTATATTTTGACAGTGCCTATAAATAGTAAGACATCAAATTCTTTTAAAAGCAGATATATGGTGGAGATATTAATATTTATTGACCTTTTACAATATGGTAAATATTAGAGACAAAGGAAACAAACAAAGGAAAAGAACTGTTGGCGTTTAATGTCATAAATTTAGAGCATGGTGCCAGCGACTAACATGCATATATATACTAGTATGAATCATACACTAGTAAATGTACAAATATAGTGTCACCACTTCTTGAGTTTAGAATGTGCACACTGACTACCAAAATCTTCCTAAATTCCAAATCAAAAATGTGTAAACTATCTTGAAAAAAGTGCAATATTTCATAAGACATAATTTTATTCAAGATGGTATGAGAATGCATTTTTAAAAAGTATTGTTAAAATAAATGTTGAAGAATGGTAAAAATACTAATCTAAATATATCTTTAAACTTTAAACATTGTAAAGGTAAGACTTGAAAGGATATTTCAAGTTCTGCCTAAGTTATTTCAACTCTCTATAAATACAACTATAGGAGGGGTAATTTTATATTCAATATGCTTTTGTGTGCTATATATAACATCTTACATTTTCTTTATTCATATAATTATTACTTTAGAGCGGGGTAATCGGCCCTCAAGTAGTCTTATTATTACTTGTTCTATTTGCTTTTCTAAAAAGATATAGGATATAGGAGAAGGATGAGATAGTTTTTTACATTCAGTCTGGCTTTAAAAATTCTATGGGTTCTATGATCTTATGTCTTGTCTCTTTTTTTTCTCCCTGTGGAGTCGGATATCCTTTGTTCCTCTCACTCTTTTACAAATTTGAATCAAAGGCTACTTGGCACAGTGTCAGTTCACTGACAATCTGTGACAATACATTATTTTGTGCAAATGTTACCAAATGAATAGCTTGTAAAAGTTTTTCTTTTTATGATTCGAAACTTGCTGAGTCTGATGAATAGGATCTAATATTTGGCATTTTTTTCTTTAAATGCCATCATTTTAATCTTTAACAAATTCATTTATATAACAAATGTTAAATCTCTTTATACTCACATAGATGAAATACAGAGGAAAATGCTTTCCTTCTTGCTCTCTTGATTTCTTCTTTGTTGACAGAATGGATGGAAGAATCTGTGCTTCTTTTAGATGAATATTTTTCTAGATGCTAACTTTTTCTATATTGACATATTCCCTATCATATATATGTATATATATATATATATTTTTTTTTTTTTTCTTCCCCTGAACAACCTTCATCTAACTGCATTATTTTTGAGGTCAGGTTTACTATCTAAACACCACTGAATCCATTCCATACTCAAGGTATTTAGATTTTAGTTAGTTTTAGTGTGAAGGATTTGGGTGATATTTCTACCTAGGGTTTAGTAAATCAAGTTCAACAATAACCTTGACTATCTGAGTGTCTTTTTTTAATAACTTGGTACCTAAACATGTCAGTGTCCTAAAATCTTCACATTGTGAGGTCACTTACCTTGTGATATGTAAATTATTTTTCAGTCAAAAATATGTAAATCTTTACTTTGCAATTGTACTCTGAGGAAACAACTTAATTTGAGAAAACAAAACAAAACAAGTCTTACTCTTCTTCTGAAAGCAGCATTTGCATGACTTTCATATGGTATACCTGTTTGCATGGAAAACATCTTTTATTTGACATCTGCCTGGCTCATCATCTTTAGTGTCAATGATTCAAAGCTTACCTGAAAGTCATTAAAATGCTTAAAAGTTACATATTCTTTTTATAATTTCAGCTAGTCAGGAAATAATTTTTGATGCATCAACACCATCTTTGTCAAGTCAAATAGACTTGAAGGGAAATTACCACACCATAGTATTTTTTTTTTTTTTTAAGAAATGAATGAATTGGAAGATGCACTTGAAGTGGAGAGAGAGGAAAAGATAACCATTTCATCTGCCAAATCATTTGGATCTTTTTTGTATCAATAAAATAGCTGTTGTAGTGAGATCATTTTTAATGCCTCCTAGGCAAGGATTTAGAGGCATTGATGATTAATTTATGGAAGATGATGCTGTAGTACTGGGGAATCTGTTATAACACTAACATTACATCAAAAAACTAAATAGAGAAACTCCTGGATGGCTCACTTAGTTAAGCACCCGACTCTTGATTTCAGTTTAGGTCATGATCTCAAGGTCATGAACTCAGAGTGGTGAGATTGAGCCCCGCAATGGGCTCCACATTGAGCCTGATTAAAGATAATGGCTTATTTTAAGTCTAAGAAAATATTTACATTTGAGTACTAGCAACCTTATCTAGTGAAGAGATTTTAGGTTGGCTTTCTAAACCAGTTTGAGCCCAGACTTGGTCCTCAAATACAGTGTTTTATAGATAATTGATGAAGTCTGAAAAAAGTAATATTGCTGTTTTCTTAAAACTTTCAACCTGAGATAGTTAATTGTGCAGAGACAATGTAGAAGGATAATTAGTGATACATTTTGGCTTCTTCAGTGCAAGTCCGTGTTCAGCCACTTCAGGTATACATCCAGGGGCAAGTTATACATATAAATCCTTAGTTTTTCTATCACTAATCTAGAGAAAATAGGATTGAGCTCTTATGTTTATTTTAAGTATTAAACAAGGTAATCCACCTGGTCATGGTGCTTCACAGTAAACAATAACAAATTCTAACTCTTACTACCAAGGGACCAGCATTTTAAAATGTGAATTCAGTATATACGTAAAAACCAAATAAAACTTAGATTATGACTTATAATCATGAATAGAAAAGAAAACAAATTTAGGGGCACCTGGATGGCTCAGTCCATTAAGTGTATGCCTTTGGCTCAGGTCATGATCCCAGGGTCCTGGGATCGAGTCCCACATCGGGGTCCCTGCTGAGCAGGGAGCCTCCTTCCTCTTCTCCCTCTGCCTGCTGCTCCCACTGCTTGTGCTCTCTCATTCTGTCAAATAAATAAAAATTAAAAAAAAAAAAAGAAAAGTAATTTGAAAGTGACACAATTGTAATTTAGAGCAAAGAGAAGTGACATAGTTGAGAAAAGAGCAGATGTAACATGTTATCCACTCAGCATATTTCACTTTCCTGAGGGAGGAGAGAAACTCCAGAGATAAGTAGTGAGACCTTAGTAGCCGAATGCCAACCAGAAAGACTGTGGTAAAGTTTTGAAATAAAGATGGTGAATCTTAAGAACAAGGTTAGAAAGAAAAGTCATTTGAGTGATAGAATTATGCTTATTTTCTACAGATGCAGGATTCTGAAAATGTGATTTACAGAGTTTATAGGAAAAGCAGTCAAGGAAGGAAGAACTAAAGATACGGATTGAGGTTTCAACCGAGACATAGTTTAGCCGGTGCTATGGGTGTTGTGAGAGAAATTTTAAGGATGAATGTGGTAATATATATGAAACACTCTCTGTTCCCTGGAAGAAAGGTTCTATAAAAACATAACATATTGCTGATTCTTAGAATGAATGGTGAAGGTTGAAAGATTTTCAGACATAAGGAAAGGGCACATTCACAATCCAGTGAGAAGCAAAGGATATTGAAAATGGAAGGTCAGAACCAAGAAAAGAAGAAAATTTTAAAGCTCCTGATAAGAATGCATGTGCACATCCACAGGTACAAGCACACCCAAAGAAGAGTTTTAAATGGAGCTACCTACATTTTGAGTTATGTTAGACAGTAACAGATTGTATTTTTAAAGGACCTTTATTTCCAAGGTAACTACACTTAGAATGGAATAATTTAAGTGCATGAAGTTAAAATGAATGCAGTGATCAAAAATTGCAAGAAGCACACCTAAGAAACAATGTTGTGAAAGAAAATATACAAAGGAAACGGTGAAGAAATAGGTATTTGAATGCAAATTATTTTGCCAAAAACTTTAGGAAAATGTTTTGAAGGATGGAATTTTTTTTTTTTTAAGAACTTTCCTAAAAAGGTCTGCATATAGTGGGTGGAGAGAGTAATAGCTTACAAGAGGATTTATGGCCACTTTTAGATAGACAAAATGACTTGGAGGAAATACAAGGAAATTAGAGTATGTCACCCAGAGTGTGTTCATGTGGAGCTGCTGATTACATATCCGGATCTCGTAATTGATGCAGAGGTGGCTATCAGGTAACTTGGCCAAGAGAATGTCTTTGAAACAAATCAAGTGTCCAAATTATAGGTATTGTTGAATTAAAATGTGTCACCATCAAATGTCTGTAGTCCTCTCATAATCTGAATGTGGGTAGAGTATGGTTACTCTGATTAATCAGGCAGTCATGTTTTACTGGAAAGTATTATTAATTGTAATTTTATAGTCAAATGGAACTGAAGTTCTAATAATAAATGTCTTGTGACTTGAGGAACAGGCTTTTGTAAAACAGATTTGGTAAGTGCCACAGGGAACAATTTAATACTCTAGAATTATCATAAATTGAAATGATGTGTTTTGTTATGTGTCTGATATATACCTGAAAGATAATAATAGATTTTCACTGGCAGCCACCATGGCCAAGGATATCTTATGAAAGAAGGAATTCAATGCCCTTGATTTCAGAATGTTATCAGACTCTTTGTGTGAATCTATCACATATTTAAGCACAAATAAGGAAAGAACAATCCCTTGTTCTTTCATTAGGGCTTTTTTTCTTGTACTTGCAGAGAAGGAATAACTTCGGCTTTGTAGACTTTCTTTTGACTCCTTTTTTTTCTTTTTCACATTCGTCTTCTATTCAGTTACCAAGTCCAAGATTCTACTTCCAAGATTTACTCACCGCCCCCCACCCCCATTTTTACTCCCTCACTTCCATCACCACCATCATGTTAAGAAGTTCCCCACAGACTTCCGCAGTCTTCTCTGTGGGATCTCCTTTGCTTCTGCCCTCTATTCTCAATCTGGCATGCCAGGTGACCTTTTGAAAAAGTAAGTCAGACCATATCACTCCTCTACTCAATCCTTCCCATGGCTTTCCATCTCACTTAGACTTAAAGCTATGTGCTAGAATGAGCTGAAGGTCCCTACAGAATTTGTCCCCCATTACCTCTCTGCCATGGTCTCCTGTTACACAAGTTTTTGCTTGCCCCTCCAAGGCACAGTCATCCCACCTTTGCTGATTTTCCACTTTATGAGCACCCTTCCTCTTCAGCATCTTTATATTTGCTTTTCCTTCTTTCTGGACATTCCTTTCCTAGCAATCTTCGTGATTTACTGCCTCACCTGGTTTGCTCAAATATCAAGAGAGGCTTTACCTGACAGCTACATTTAGCAGGGTGAGCATGCTGAAACCTCTCTCCCACCTAATTACCATTATCTTCTTTCCCTGTAATATTTTCTCCATATGTGAAATAACACTGATCACCACTTGGCCTACTAAGCCATTTGTTGATTTATTTGTTTGTTTGTTTTTATGTTTATCTTATTTCACTACTGGAGTGGAAAACTCCAAGTAGACTGGGATTTTTGTCTGTATTGTTTACTTTTGAATCAGAGAACCTAAAACAGTTTATAGTATGTAGAGACATTTAAAAGGCATTTGCTGAATGCGTAAATCAATGATGTTTTACCCAGACTCTTGCTAGTAAAATGGCATCTTGACAACACATAATTGTCTTCAAGTTATAAAATACGGAGGACAAGTCTCTGAATAAGAGTCTTTGTGGGGGAGGAGCTTGAAGAATAAAGAACGGAATAAAGACATGGAAAAGCCCATGAAAATGTACAAAAGATATGAAAGTTTGACCTAATTTGCTTAAAAATTTAAGACACCTTTTCTTTTCTTCTTCTTTCTTTATTTTTTTTAAAGATTTTTTTATTTATGTATTTGACAGAGAGAGAGAGAGCACAAGAAGGCAGAGAGGTAGTCAGAGAGAGAGGAGGAAGCAGACTCCCCACTGAGCAGAGAGCCCAATGCGGGGCTCAATCCCAGGACACGGAGATCATGACCTGAGCTGAAGGCAGAGGCTTAACCCACTGAGCCTCCCAGGCGCCCTCCCCCCTACCTTTTTTAAGTTAAGAATACCATGTGTTTTCTGAGCTTCACTAACCTTTTGGTAAATTAGAAAATAAATTTCTCCAAATCTAAAACCAGATGTATTTCTTGAGAACAACAACATGGCTTTCTCTCTTTTATAATCTTAAGAGGGGAAAAATATAAAAGTTGTTTAGGCCCCTACTAACTTTTAACTTTAGTTTTTATGGCTAAAGATTTTAAAGTCTCCTGTGGCCTTACATAACTTAACCAAACTATCCCTAAAATTGGTTTCTAAATAAGTATTAATATTCAAATTAGAGCCATTAAAAAAAATCCTAAGTGCATTTATAAGTTAGCCAAACCTTGTCTGCTTATTTTTGCCAATAGATGTCAGTGGTTGACCATATTAGTGAAATTATTGGAGATGTACTAGTTTTATGCCACTGTTAAAAGGTTAGTATTTAGAGGAATGGATCTTTCCTTAAATGGCCTTTTTTATTATTTCACCTTGAAAAGCAATATGTATATATGACATGATAGAGTTGACAATAGAAAATGTTAATAGATTCCCTAATTGATTGCCAACTACTGAAATTTTTAAGAGCTATAGGAAGTATTCACAAAATTAAAAGGACTTTTTAAAATGCTGGCTTTGTTTATAGAGATTTATGTATATTCCTCCAAATGAGTAATTTTTAAAAAGTAAGAGAAACTCTTCTTATGTATAATGCTCTATTCACTTCCATGTCTGCTATGGAGATTTTTATAGAGGTTTCAAGCAACTTACTTAAAAACAAATCCAGGAACACTGTCCAGGGAAGCTTGCAAATAAAACTTTTAATTTTTTCAATTATAAATGGTTGTATGGTAATGGAGTATTCACCATGTTATATCTGTTAAACATAATTGTGAATGTTGAATTCAGCATGAAATTGTATCATTCTAAAGGCTTTAACACTTCCAATGGATATAATTGTTTTAAAATTTTTTTCCTACTATTCAGTATTTTTACACCCTCATTGTTTTTTTCCCTTAAATACATTTTCTTGAGTTAGAAATAATATTAGAAGTAAAATAGTGTGTGGTATATTTATCTGGACCAATAGTTTAAAAAATTTCCTAATAGTTCTTTATAATTCTTGGGAAGGGTAGGTCATGCTTCTCTTCTTTGGTCAGTGGGAAATGCACAAAGTTCTGAGATAGTTAAAAATTCTTCTTCATTATGATTTTTTTCCCTTAGAAAATTGCCATTAATGTGTTGAACAAAATTTTGAAGCAGTATTTGGATAAAAATTTCATTGAATAGAACTGAAATATATGCTGTCATCTCTTGACTAATTCAAAACGTATTTATTGAGCTCCTACTGTATTCCAGGAACTTAACATGGTTTCTTTCTTACTTATGGTTATCTATTGTCATGCAGAAAACTTCTTTGCTCTTTCTCCTACACATGAAATGATTGTGTGTGTATGAATGTGTTTTCATAAACTCATTGAGTGAAAGAAAATATAAACCACAGGGTGAGAGAAAATAATTGCAATATATAACCTGACAAAAGATTTGCATGCAGAACATATAAGGAACTTGTACAGAGCAAGAAAAAAACACTTAGCTCAACTGAAAAAAAAGCAAAAAAAAAATAGGTAAAAAAAAATAGGCAAGCACACTTCATAACAGAGAATATGTTAATGGCCAATAAACATGTGAAAAGATGAAAATCGATATTAGTCATCAGAGAAGTAACCATTGAAACCAGGATACACCCACTACAATGACTAGAATTAAAAAAAAAAAAAAAAGTGGTAGGCACTATTGCAGAGCAACAGAATCTCTCCCACAGGTCTGACGGAAGTTCAGTAGTTACAACCCTTTTGGAAAACTGTTCGGAAGTGTCTTGTAAAGCAGAACATATGCAAAACAAAGCCTATGATCTGATAATTCCAAGAGAATTGCATACACATGTGTACCCAAAGATATGTATCAGAATGTCATTAACAGCATTGTTTGTAACTCCCTGGAGAAGAATGTTTCTCTAAGGATTTTGCAAAAGATGTCACTCCCTCTTTCTTTCCAACAGTGTTTTGGAAAGAATTATTACCTAACTGCTCAACTACAGACTGTTTATATTTTCTGTAATAACACTTAAAAGAATAATGAGTAATAGAGTCTTTCTATTTAAAAATGAGGTTCTCATACTCTTTTTCCACATTTTCTTTTCATTTTCTTCTAGCATGATATTCACTCAATAACACACATAGCACTTAGGTTACATTCAGTTTATTGGCCAGTTTTGTTTTTTAAATATTCTATTTGCTTAAGTTCTACCACTAAAATAATGGGAGAAAAATACGTAATTTAGCCTAACCCCCAAACCACATCTTTTTCATTTTTCATAATCGAAGGGATGTAAATAATTATCTGTAGCTGTAGTTCACAGATTTTCAGGACGTGAGCTTCAGGCTGTTACTCCTCAAACATGGTCCCCTGTCAGGAGCATTAATAATGATGACTAGAGTTTCTCATCACCGTAGGTAACATCGGAGCTGAATAGGTGTATAATTTATGTATTATAAGGATTGAGGAGCTTCATAGCTCTCAAATTTTTCAATATTATGGTCTGAAAACATTGTTTAGAAGAAATGTTCTGAGTTGATGAATACAAAGAGGATAAAATGTTAATATTAGAAACATTTTCAGACACGGAGTTGTTAACTGCATTTGGGAGCAGAGATCAAGCTCACATTCCTTTTCTTAGTTTTCTCTGCTCAAAACCCGGACACACAATTATAGAGTTAGATTTTGATCGTGTTGCTAAATGACATAAATGCAAGAAAGGGAGGTAGATATGCATATGTAGTATAAATTACATGTAAATATTTTTATATATGCAAGTATATACATATAATTCATATATATACATATAATTTACATTCATCTATATACACTTTATGAATTCTACATGCACATACACATGCACACATATACATATTTGAAAAATGGAAGTAAGGGAGATTATTAGAGAGACTCATACTTTATTTTAAAATTTCATTATCTTGTTCTCTAGGTTTATGTGATGTTTCTCTTAAGGTTTCTTACGCAATAAAGGAAAAATAACTGTTTATAAGCATAAATCTTTCTCTTATATTTAGCCATAGTCCTTGGGCAACATCTTGAAACTTAATAAAGCTGAATTTTGTCAGAAGAAAAGTGAAGGTAATTTAATGGTCAAGACCCCGTCATAGAAAATATGGTTCTTGGAGCTCTCTGAAATTTGAGTTGGTGAGCTTCTCTCTGCAAAAGGCAGTCGGGAGAACAAACAGAAGACACACTCTTAAAACTAGGGAAGGCAGATACATTGTTTGAAAGCACTGTTTTTATGTAGGAGAAGCTAATGTAGTGGGAATTTCACTAGACTTAGAAGACACAAGTTAACATCCTCATTGTGCTACTTCTCTCTGAATGATGTGAAATTGTACAGCCATTTCTGAGGCTTGGTTTACCCATTAGAAAAGCAGGCAAGGGGTGCCTGGGTGGCTCAGTGGGTTAAAGCCTCTGTCTTCAGCTCAGGTCATGATCCCAGAGTCCTGGGATCCAGCCCCGCATTGGGCTCTCTGCTCAGCAGGAGCCTGCTTCCTCCTCTCTCTCTGCCTGCTGCTCTGCCTACTTGTGATCTCTGTCTGTCAAATAAATAAATAAAATCTTAAAAAAAAAAAAGAAAGAAAAGCAGGGGATTAGAACAGAAGATATGGATGGTCCTTTATGATTCCAAAGCAATACTATACCTTCCAACACATTCAAATATCAGCAATTTAAGATAAATTAACAAGTGTCTTCTATATCCTATTGAATGTTCAAATTGTTGCTGCTATAAAACAACAACAAAAATTTCATATAAAAACATTCTGGTCTGTTCATCAGTAGCTCAGTCTGGAGAGGCAGAAGGTAAGATATAGGGTATGGTTAAAGATAAAGTAGGAATTTTTTTTAATTTAATTTTATTTTTTATAAACATATAATGTATTTTTATCCCCAGGGGTACAGGTCTGTGAATCGCCAGGTTTATACACTTCACAGCACTCACCATAGCACATACCCCCCTCAATGTCCATAACCCCACCCCCCCTCCCAACCCCCCTCCCCCCCATCAACCCTCAGTTTGTTTTGTGAGATTAAGAGTCACTTATGGTTTACGTAGCTATCTTTTCTGCTTTACTTTCTCTTGCATGGGTTCATCACAGTTTATTCCTAATTCTTATTAGAGAATCACAGCTCTACCGCTTAATTCCTATAGGAACTTGCACAAGCTGAGCTTTGCTTAACCTCAGTTGTTAGAGAAGAGCACTAAAATGTCTACCTGGACCAGATTTAGGGACACTTAAAAGATAGGTAATGTATGCAGAGCTTCCAACACTCTACCTGTACTTTGTGAGTGCTCAAAATGGCTACTATTCTGCTTTATCCAACCCGATTACTTTGAACAAATTATGGTTAGTTTGTAAGAAAAGAATAATTAAGAGGTCAAAATAATAGTATAAGATCATTGGGAAGATAAGGACATTAATACAAGATCCTTAGTTTTATTAAAAAAGGGCTATTTTACATTTCTGCATTTTTCTCCCACTCTCATAGCTATCTGAAATGCATGCTGCTGCCACAAGGGATAGTAAGTTTAAGAACCTCTCAGAGGCAGCCTCTAACTCCTAGGCAAATGCGTCAGAGCATTACATGGATGGCAAGTGAGCCAGATGAATTATCACAATTACAAAACAATGATGATCCTATATTTTGTTTTAAGGAGGTTGGACATCTCTTTTATGACAGCAACAAATGTGCAACTTCAAGATGCAAAACTTTTGTCCTTGAACTTCACTGTAGGACTTCATTACTTCAGTTGAAATGTGATATGATTAATACATATATACACTTTCCCCTTTTCATTTAAGGGATAGGTTCTTAGAAATTTTGAGATAGTATTAATTTGCCTGTGTCAATATCATTGTTTAACTTGTATAGAGGTAGCATATTTCTAATAGAACACTAGGAATTTATTATATTAGATTAAGAAAAAATGAGAAAAAACTAAGACTTGAGTTTCTAATTATATTCTTTACACTCATTTTGTCTGCAAAACACTGATTATAACAGAATTAATGATACAGGTGATTACTTGAGGGGACTGTGACTTACCCACAATCTTTAGCAATATCTTTAAAACTTAAAATCAGTGATTGGGTTCATGAAACTCAGTATTTGTCTCTGAAAATAATTTTGAAAGTATTCTTTCTGAGGAAGTCACCCATGACAGTCTCAAAATGCTAACAGTAGTTCCCCCCAAACACTTAATTTTTATTTTTTAATTTTCCTTTAATTTTTATTTAAAATTTAAATTTATTTAAAATTTATTTAAAATTTAATTTCCTTAAAATTTAATTTTCCTTTAATATAGTCTGTTATAAGCATATCATCTATTACTATATAGACATTATTATAGAATGTAATTGTTTTTCAATTTTGGAATAACGAGCACTATCAATTTTCTCTCCTTCATGCAAAGTACTTCTTTTATCTTTTCTATTTATCTCCCTTTCATGATTCTAAGGTGCATCACTATTTCAGGTACTTCAATTATTCAGTTTAAGAAATTTTCTTTTAAGGGTAAAATTAAATTCTATTTCTCATTGCTCATGGTATTCTAAATCTCTTTACTCAGAAAACCATACTGCCCTGATATAGTCAGAGAACATGCTACAGTGACTTCTACTTTTTTCTCAGTAAAAATCAATAGCTTTGGAGTCCATCATCATATAACTATTATTCGGATTGTTTTTCTCTCAAATTCCCCATGCATTTATGTTGACCATCTATAGAACATTGCTGTATCTTCCTATAGTTTTTTTTTAATTTTTTTGAGATGTCAGTTTGTGTGCCAGAGTCTGCAAACTGCCTCACAGAACCAGTATCCTTTCCTTCTCTTTGTTAATGCAATCCCAGAGATTTAGCTAAAAACATTCCTAGCAATCTTTGCAGCTATAGGTGCAGCCATGTTAGTGGAAATAGGTCAAGATTATATAAATGGAAATAATGAGTATGAATACTAGACACAACTTTATGAGAAAATTTCTTGTCCTCCGATTTCTCCCTTTTCATCTTACTGGCTGGATTGTAAATGTGACAAGCCTGAGGAACAAGAGAAAATCGATCAGGATCTCAGGATGATGTGAAAAAGGATTCTGAATAGATTTCGAGCGGCCCATCTCTGGACTGATAACGTGAGAGATAAGGGAAACTCATAGTTGGTTGTGCCATTGAATTTTGAAATATCTTTGTTAGTCTAGAGTATCAATTGGTTAATTCATTCTATAAAACTAACATTTCATTGCAAATTCTTCCAGATGACGTATGTAGTATCACAGGTATCCACAGTCTTGATAATTTTCCATCTTCACATTCATCTTTAGTTTTTATCTTCCCCTTAATTTAGGGAAGTACCACTTTTGAAAGACAACTGAGGGAACACTACTGAAATATATCTTGTGGGACTTCTTAAATACCTTTTTGGAAGAAAGCAGGAATTCAAACAATACACCAAACCACTCCTATTCTAAGAAATTCTACATACCAAACTTTTTGTTGTTATTGCCGCTCCCAAAGGGGTTATTGAGTATAAGTAATATGAGAACAATGAAAATGTATCAAAATACAACAAGTGAAAAATGACATACTATTTTTGCATATGTGCATTTTGAAAAGATACAGTAATGGGTTAGTATGAGTAGCAGGAAGGAGACTTGAAATCATTTTATTTTTTTTGTCTGGGAAGAAAGAACTTTAATGTTTTAATCATATTTCATTGGAGAGACGCTATGAAGAGTATAGAAACATAAACTGGATGTGCATTTGTATGAACAAAGACACCAGCTCCCCCAGTGTGTAGTTTACTTTTCTTTCCTCCCATGTACAAATACCAAGGTCTGTCAATTCTGTGCCCTGGTATAATGTCACATTCTGTCATTCTCTTCTTTGCATCCTAAGGGGTGGTCAGTGGAAGTACTTTATTTCCAAAAACTCACTACATTTCTTTCTCAGTCCAGATTTTTCGGATGCTATTCCTTCAGACTCTAGACATTTTTTTTTACCATGGTTTTAACTGCATGACTTTTCCTTATTATTCAGCCTTTATAACCTTTCTTGACCATTCCGCTACATCTTTTCCTTTTGGTCTCTGCTTCCAAATCCTGGAATTATGTTAATCTCACATGGGGTGAGAAAGGCGAAGAACAACATCTTCGCTTATGTATTTATCAGAATATTATGATAATTAATTCTATATTAAAAATAAGATATTGTGTATATCTCGATTTAAAATGTATATAGATTAGTTGCTATCTTATGTTTGTGAGCAGAATCTAGAATCTTGCTTTGTGGCAGAATATGATTTCATTTCTTTCACCATTGTGATATAAATGGCAATTTAATGGACTTACTTCTCCTTCCTCTCTTTCCTTCTGCCTTTCTTTCTAGAAGACAACAATTGTTTTGCTCAGTACTCTGTTCTCAAAACATGTAGAGTTAACAAATGGGTGAATGAAAGAAAGCACATATAAGTTGTTCATTGCTAAGAGGATTTGCAAAGAAATCACATAGATTGTCTTAACTCATGTATGATGTAACAGGTGATTATTTTAGAAGTTCAACCAAGTTCCATTTGATTTACATCTGGTACATGATTTCATTCTGGGCACTTTGGAATATTTAAAAACAAATCAGCAAAAATAATTCTCTTTAAGAATTTTCTAATTCTGTGGGAGGAATAAGAAATGTATAAATGACCATGATAAAAGGCTGAAAGTGGTATATTCTATAAACAATACACTGTAATTTCTAAGGAAAGATCTCATGGCATCAGGGAAAGCATCCCTTTCAGATGACATTTGTTTGAGAATGGTCTTAAAACATGGAGTAGTAATTACCTCATAAAAGAAGGTCACAAGAGAAATTCCAGGAGTACTGAATCCTATGAGCAAATGTATAAGATTTTTTAAATGTAGAGAAGTCATTCTGTTTACCTTGATCATAGTGAATGGGAAAACAATGGGAAACATGATGGGAAAGTCAGGATGTCCAAATTAAAGCTCTGCAAATGCAAGCCTGCAATTGTACATTTTTCTTCAGACAATGGGAACTTGCTCAAAGTTTTTGAACGGGAGCATGACTTGAGTAAAATTATGTTTCATAAAGAAAACATGGCAGCTGTGTAATATAAAATGGATTGAGATGGGATAGACATGGTGGAAAGCAAGCAAAGATGCCCATTACAGTAGCTTATGGGGAATCATTTTAAGGTAGTGAGTTTGGGAATGAGGTTATTAGTAAATAAAAAAAATAAAATGCCCAGACTTTACTAAGGAGAGGATTTAGCATATTACTTGTGGGCAAAAAAAAAAAAAAAAAAAAAAAAGGAAGAGCCTAGATGAGTTTTACATTTTAAACTTTCATGGCTGAGAATAATGTATAATTTACGTAAGAACATGATCATCCAAGATAAGATTAAATCTAGTACAGATTATGAAGAAATAAATTTTTAAAAGAGAAGCAGCCATGTGTCTTTCTTGGGGATACAATGGAAGACTAAATGCTTTTGTAGACATTAAAAAAAATTTAGAAGCAATAAAAATCATATTTTAAGTTAATATGGAAAATATCCAGAAGGTTTAATTGTCCAGAGTATGTGAACAGTGTTAGTCCTTGATGAAACTGCAAAACTGACCCATGATAATTTTTTTTTTTTTTCCCTGCTGCCACCTTGTCAATCCTCTCTCTTGGACAAAATGTGTGGTATGGCTTCATCTTGGACAGACCCGGAGAAGTTGTCCCTGTCCTCTCCCCCATGTGATTGAAAGTCTCTGGTCTTTCTATCTCAGCTATTCAGGGTCTTAAGTTTCAAGGTGAAAGGAGGTAACTACATGAACCAACTTGTGTTAATATTAATGCTAGAAGACTGCATGAGGGCTTTCCTTCTTCATTCCACAAAAAAATTTTATTTAGCCAGAGACATTTTTATGCTATAATTCTGCCTTTAGTTTTAGCATGTGGTTGTTTTGGAGCATCTCAACCCTCACATTTTGACTATGTATCTTTCTAGTTTACCAAATGCTGGGCTGTTCTTTCAGATTAGGGAATTGAACCTACTGCATGGACTAAGACTGTCAATTTGGCATTACAGCATCTAATAAAAATGTTGGTTCACATTTTGTAGAGAACGTAAGACAATGTGTCTTCAGGAGGCTTCCTGCCAGCGTTCTTATGAGTAAAATAGTTGTAAGTTACCCACAACTTAACTTCTAAACTTGTTCTTTTATTTGGGTGAAAAAAAATGAATGTAATTTGTGAATCATAGTGTGCTATAAAATGTGCAGTATTATTGTTTGTGATTAAATACACTCAGAATGTATTTTTACTTGAAGCCTGGCATGATTTTCCTGGTATGAATTTCATTATGTTCTATTTCACAAAGTCTCATTCCTTGATTCCTGGTAATTACTGAGGATGTAACTGAATTATATAAATTCCCAAATCCCATCCTTCGGACTTGCTATTTGGTGAGGTACTTGCATGATCACAAAACAAAAGGTATAGAAATGAAAAAAAAAAAAAAAGGTTAAAAATTCCATGTGGTATACTTTACAGCTGTCATCTAACTAAGAAATCCCAAATACAGATGTTAATTGGACTTTTAATGAATTATTAAAATAAAAGTAATGAATATTCAGACATGTTGCAATCAATAGTTCAGTTAACTATTGTTGAGAAAATCTCTAAATCCTAGATGGATAATAATAGAAAAGCTTAAAAATATGTCAAAACATTTCAAGTTTCTTCTTAGATTGGTGCTAACTCTAAAAATAAGTTAATAAGTTTGTATATTTATGTGTGTGTGTGAGGGAGGGAGATTGGGGAATGAGTCTCTAGTCAAAAATTGAATGCTGTGTTATATGTAATTTATTACACTAGTTCCAGTTTTGCATAGTCCTATCGTTTTATAGACTTTTATGGCCAAATAGATATTTATTTCCTCACATGGTTTCTTTAAGCATTGTAATCAACATTCTAGAATTTGTAGTGTAGGTGTGGTGAGGACCGAGGCCAGGGTGAGGAGAATGAAGTCTCAGGTGTAAAATTTAAGGACACAGAAAAAAAAAATCTCACCAATCAAAATAAATATTTCAATGCAATATTTTAAAAATAAAATTAATACAAAAAACAATAATGAACAAAATATGAAATTTTAAACAAAGACAGGATCAGTATTATTGATTTTGACCTCGTTTGGCACAGCCTTGGTATACAGATATTTTCTGATGTCTAAAGCTATCAATTTCTAAATTATCTCTTCTAAATTGTATCCAAAGGCCAATAATTAGAGTACACATTTATTATCAGAATTGACCAAATAATATATTTTTAAATTATCTGTTTAATTTTTAAAAAATTCTGTGGAGATTTATATTATTATCTTTGGTATCTTGGCAGAATTTGTACATGAAATTTGATCAATAAGAGAAGGCTTTCAATCAGCTAAGCTGCATATTATTCACTATTAGAACTAACAATAAGGGGTGCCTGGGTGGCTCAGTGGGTTAAAGCCTCTGCCTTCGGCTCAGGTCATGATCCCAGGGTCTTGGGATCAAGCCCTGCATCGGGCTCTCTGCCCAGCGGGGAGCCTGCTTCCCCCTCTCTCTCTGCCTGCCTCTCTGTCTGCTTGTGATCCCTGTCTGTCAAATAAATAAATAAATAAAATCTTAAAAAAAAAAACCTAACAATAAGATATATTGTTATATTTCACAGAGACCAATTTATGTTTTGTGACTTAAAAATAATATAAATATTTCTTTAATCAAATATGCTTTTAAAAATATATTGGACTACACAAGCGTCATAATCAAAAGATTATTCAATCAGATTTCCAGTTAGGAATTAATGTCATGTGAATAAATGATAACAGCATAGGGAATGTAGTCAGTGGTGTTATAATAGCATTGCATAATGACAGATGGCAGCTACAGTTGTGGCAAGCTCTAACATATAGAGTTGTTGAATCACCATACTGTACGAGTGAAACTAATGTAACATTGTGTGTTACAAAAAATTTGAAGAAAAGAGATTATTCAATAATTCTAAAGTAAAGGTACAAAAATAATAGGGGAAAATTTGTGCCACACAAAAAGCTGTGGACTAAATATTCAAAGACTTGTATGCATAATCCAATAATTTAAGAATATTAGTTGATATTACAGTAGGTCTTTATTCAGTTCAGATCGGGAAAGAACTATACCAATAATTTACCTCTTATATCATTACAAGAAATACCTTCATCAGACTATAATAACCTGCTCCAATTATTACTTAGCGGTTTTATTTCTGTTATTCAGTTTTTCCTCAGGGCTTCCATTATGAGTTTGTTTTTAACCTTGTGATGATAATTTAAAGAAGAAATAGTAGAACTAGGGGATAAAGGAATCTGGATGTGGATTCAGAGAGATGTGGGTGTGAAAAGCACTTCCAAATTGTATAAATACAAAAGCTTCTTAAATTTTCCAGTCTCTACATCATGTTCTACATCTAAAAATAGAAACCAATACAACCCATACTGTGAATGCAACTCTTAGTAAATCAACTTGGTCATGTCACAGCCATCACATTTATTTCCTTTAAATTAATTTATATTTAATAATGAGTGCCTCAATCCATGGTCTATTGAATAATTTAATTTCATTCATATCAAAGTTCTTTCAACCTGCACTCCACGTACCTAGTGTGGAGGAAGTCAGGGTATCTTAAATGGAATAACATAGCTGGGCAAGTGCCCATTGTCTACTGCCAGCCTTCTGTAGTGTGGCCACACTCTGTCACCATGCCATGGATCTGGGCATCTTTGCTGGTGCTAAGAGTCTTGCTTCCCCAGATTCTATCTTTCTCAGTTGTTTGAATTCACCATCTTCCTTTCAGCATCTCTTGCCTCTCCAGGATGTTGTCAGAGTTTGGAACAGAGTCCCTCCTCTCCTTAACACAGCTTCAGTATTTCTGAAATTACCTGAATCCCACAGCTTCTTTCCACTGGAAATGCCCTTGCTTCTCAACACTTGGAAGATGATAGCATGACTTCCCAGAAGGAGATACAAACTTAGAGGTCAGATATTTCTGTTATTTTGGACAAAGACAAACTATATTCCTTTTTACCTATATATTTATCTGCATAGAATCTGATTAATTAATATAAACTATTATTTATTGAATTATGATAACATTTCTATCATAATCAACAAATACAGTGTAGTGGATCTATTAGTTACTATCCAACTCTCCTTTCTTCCTAGCAGAACCCTGATTTTTTTTTTTTAAATTCCACTCTTCATTGACAAGGATGACCTCATTCTTAATTTCACTTTTAGATCTTAAATTGTTTAAGTTGCTTTAGACTTTAAACTAGTTATGGTAATCCCAGTCTCCTTGCCAGTGATTAGTATAAGAGTGGACATTTAAACCCAGAAAGAAGGCTCTTTCACTGTAAGAAGGAAGTGCAACAATAAATGCTATTTTTTTTTCTGGACTTGGTATGTTTGATTATGATACTTGAACTATGCACCCCATCAATTTTGTTACCAGCTGTTCCTCAGCTAGTTCTTGGAAGAAAGTAGACCTAGAAAATGCTAGAGAAAGACAAACCAGAGGTCTGACTCTGGAGCTCATCCCACCTCTTTGGGAATTCCAGTATTTCTTACAGTTTAAGTCAGTTTGTGCTGATGTGTTCTGCTACTTACAGCAAAAAAACTCCTAACTGCTATCTTCAGGGTGTGATGATCAGGAGTTCATTTGTTTTGTTTATCCCAGAGGTAAACAGAAGAATCCTTTGTTCCTCCTGCAGCGTCAGTGGAACAATGGCAGGAATTAATTCAAGAAACCTTATCTTTGGCATTACTCCTGATATTGGTAACATGAAATGATATTGGTAACATGAAATGATATATATGATTTTAGAATCATATATATAATGACAGAAGATGAAAAGTGGAAGAACTAGTCAGATTTCTCATCACTTAATTTATTAATGAAATTGTGAACTCTTTAAAGATAAACACTTTTATATTGTGTCTGGTAAAATTTTTGGCACAGAGTACTTTCAAAATACATTCTCAATAAACTCTTATGCACATGATATATGAACAAATAAATAAATCAACATTTGTTCTTTAGCACCCTAAAGAGATATTTTAAAGAACATTACCAGTTTATATGAATTCAACTTTGCTTTGCTGAATTATCATACCAAGAGTTTACTAACAAGATTTATCAAGAAAATTAGAAATTGCAGGATTATTTCTTGTTCTAAGTATTATGCTGATATGCTACATCTAATTTTTGTCCCACTATGACTTGTTTGTAGAGCAAAATGACAATAGACATGACCTACTTCCTTTTTTTTTCTTTACTAATCAGATCAAATAACAAAGTAGAATAAATGGCAAAAGAAACGATAGAATTGCCATAACCTCTGGTTATATTTTTCGAATAAAAAAAAGTCTGCCAATGTGTCCTTTGGCATGATATAACACTAACCTTTAAAATGTCCTTTTCCTTTGCTTTGACATTCTAAAGCCCATCAAAAAGTAAATTTGAGTTGATGACATGTAATGGCTAGTGGATGATTGGACAGTGGCAACATTGCCATTGATTGACCTATCTCCGGTTCTACAAGCAGTCGCATTTACTTGTAGATGGCAGATAAGTCAGATAATCAGCAGGAGCTTTTAAAAGTCTAATTACAACTAAACCATAACTGAAAGTGATCTGTTTCCCAAATGTCTTGTCTGTGTTAGAGATATTCCTACCAGTTATCATCTCTTATCAAATTTCCCATATACATTGGCTACTTCTCAAATTCAAGTCAATTTGAGACTGGGTGGTAGACAAGAGTTACAAAGGAAAGTTGCATATAAAATATTTCATAGTATAATTTGTTTTATTTAAAATTTCCATGTCACTAAAAAGTATTAAAATATAACTAAATATATATGAGGCAAATCATTCTAGTCTTTGGACTCCTTAAATGTTTAGAAATTTTCTTATTTCTCTATTCCTGTAAATTCCATCAATTGGTCTTTTTTTCTTTTTCTTTTTCCTTTTCCTCCTTTTTAGGGAAGAACATGAACCACAGGTCATTTTCTATTTCCAGTTATGCTCTTCTTTTCAGCCAATAAGCTTTTAATTTTTTTTTTTTAGATTTATTGAGATATAATTAACATATAACATTGTGTAAGCTTAAGGTACATTGTGATAATTTGATACATTCATATACTGTGAAATGATTATTGCAATAGGATTAATTATCCACAAATGGAAAAGTTTATATCAGGACTCTCAATTTTATTCTTTTTTTTTTTTAAAGATTTATTAATTTATTTTAAAGAGAGAATACGAGAGAGAGCAAGTGCATGAGTGGCATCAGGGGCTGAGGGAGAGAATCTTTCATTGAGAATCTTAGCACAGAGCCTGCCATGAGGCTTGATCTCATGACCCATGAGGTCATGACCTGAGCAGAAGTTGAGTCAGATGCTTAACCAACTGAGCCACACTGGTGCCCCTCAATTCTATTTTTTTTTTTTTAAATCTATATGTTTGTCTTTAGGCAAATACCACAATATCTTAATTACAGTAGCTTTGTTGGCAGTTTTGGAATTGAGAATTGTGAATTTGTCAAATTTGTTCTTTTTCAAGAATGTTTGGGCTATTCTGAATCCCTTATATTTCCATATAGATTTTAGAATCAGCTTTTCAAATACCTCAAAAAATCCATCGGGCATTTTGATAAGGATTGCACTGAATCTGCAGATCCACTTAAGGAGTGTAATTTTCTTAACAATAATATCTTTACCAATTCATGAACTAGGGGAATCTTTCCATTTATGCCTTAATTCCTTTCAATAATGTTTTATAGTTTTAGGTGTACAAATCTTACACTACTTTGTCAATTTTTACTTAAGTAACTTATTCTTTTTGATGCTATCTTAAATAGAATCACATTCTTTTTTTTTTTTAAGATTTTATATATTTATTTGACAGAGAGAGAGATCACAAGTAGGCAGAGAGGCAGGCAGAGAGAAAGGAGAAAGCAGGCTCCCTGCTGAGCAGAGAGCCCAATGTGGGGCTCATCGATCCCAGGACCCTGAGATCATGACCTGAGCCGAAGGCAAAGGCTTTAACCCCCTGAGCCACCCAGGCGCCCCTAGAATTACATTCTTAAATGCATTTTTGGAATGTTCTTTGCTGGTATATAGAAATACAGTTGATTTTTGGGTATTGCCACCTATTTAATACTTGAAATGTTAAATCCTATTTCTCTCTCTGTAGTCTCTCTCTAGGTCATCTTTGATTTAACCATTCACCTCCTTCTGACTTTCTCAAAAACTTCTGGTTGTTTTTTTTCTCTTTCTATTAGATGACAACAGAGCCATCCTTTTTCTTTATAGTATATAATAAACCTCTTCCCCTCAACTGGATGTTCTACAACAGTATTAGACCCTCATTTCTCCTTCTGTGGTTTCTTAACCTCCTCCAGTTTTCCCTCTTTCAGCTGCCATGATATCTTCCAAATAACTTTTGATCATATCATTCTTTATTTAAAATCCTTGACAACTTCTAACTACTCATACTATGAGGGAAAACGTTATGTTAATGTTTTAACTCTGTTATGCTTCTCCAGGATCAAATCACACACTGAAAACTACTCTTCACCCTTCAATTTCCAGTCACACTTGCCCACTGTCAGTTACTGGATCATGCTCTAGGGTGTCCTCTGACAGGCCCTGAACAGATGGTACCATACCCTTTGCCTGACATGATCACTTAGCAACTCTCACCTTGATAACTCCATATCACCCTTCAGATCTAAGAGAAGGCTCTTAATGATCTGAGTCTTTGGCAGGTTTTCTTTATATTTTTAACCTACATAATGCCACACACTTAGCTTCATAACAGTTACTCTTGTGTATAGTTGGACACTTGTTGGTTTTAGAACTTAAATAATGACTGTATCTTTAAAGACAATAACACAATATCAATAATTATGTCTACTTCTGTTCCATTGTATATTTAGTGCCTGACACTTAGAAATTTTTCAAATAAAAGTTTTATTGAATAAATGAGTCCTTTTTATAGCTTCTGGTGTGTAGTTTAGGTCTGGAGCACATTGTTTTATTGTGATTGTTTGAGTCATGAAGGGAAGTGGATACTGTTTGGCTCGTTCCTGTCCTAAAGGTGATAGCATTGTTCTTTCTGATCAAAGGAATCTAATTGGGTGTTTTAAGGTTCAGGAACTTTCTATTGTGACTGTGGAATCTGCTCCCTCTTGCCTCAAGGAAGGTACTTTATTATTTATATCAGTTTTGTATTCAGAAATCTCTATATTCTTTTAACAGAAAGTCACTAATGAGGATCTCACCTCCAAAAGAACATATTCCTGAAGTTTAAAGTCTGAATGGCTCTTTTAAAGTTATTTATAATCTTTGAGGCTCAGGTTTTTAATCAGTGAAGTAGTTATCTCAGTGATTGTAAATGAAATGCTTAATCCATAAAAATATAAGTTTCTTTCTCTTCTCTGTTTCCACCCTCCCTCTCACTATCCCTACCCTAAGGGTTTTCAACCTGCCAGTACATGTTAAAATAATTTATAATTTTTTGAACCAGTGATCTTCAAAATAGAATGCATGCATATGAGGAGCTCTGAAGACGGCCCATTGGAGTCCAAAAAGAAAATATTAGAATTTCAATTTATAGTTATTTTTATTTAAAAATAAACACATACACAAAGTTTATTATATAAATAACACATATTGATGCTGGTGGCCTCAGTATGTGTTAGTAAAATTAACATTATATTATTTACTGTTTTTACTATTTAATCTCAGCAAACAGACTTTCACAAAATGGAAAAGTTTCTTAAAAAGGTTTTTTCACAGAAACCTCAGATTCAAGGAAACAGACATAGCTATTATTGTCAGCTTTTTGTCAGGCAGATATTGGGTGGTCAGTAAAAATGAAAACATTCTGATTTAATCAAACAATTGCATGCCACCTGAAATTTATTTTTAAGGATAAACATATTTTACTAGGCCCTTCTTAATAAATGCAGCTTTCCCCACTCTCAGAGTGAATGAGAAACTCATGCCCAAGAGAAAGCATTTTGAAATTGGATATTTGGGAATGTTTTGTTGCAAACATGTCACTCATAAAAACACATTGTTCTTCATATAAAAAAGGTCTAGATATCATTTTATAAACAGTTCATAAGAACAACTGACTCAAGAAATACAGAAATTTAACATAAAACCAAATTTCAACAGAATGGTGGCCTAATTATATATGGGCTGAAAAATATGTGTCATAGTTATTAATGCAGCCAATGAGACATTTCCTTTATTTGCATTTCAGTGTTCTTAGGGTATATATATATATATATATATATATATATTTTAATATTTTATTTATTTATTTGACAGACAGTGATCACTAGTAGACAGAGAGGCAGGCAGAGAGAGGGGGGAAGCAGGCTCCTCACTGAGCAGAGACCCTGATGTGGGGCTCGATCCCAGGACCCTGGGATCATGACCTGAGCTGAAGGCAGAGGCTTTAACCCACTGAGCCACCCAGGTGCCCCCTTAGGGTATATTTTTCAAGCTAAAATGATAAAGTCAACTTTTAAACTCAACATACACTCTATTTAGAAAAGAACTTTGGATGGGATAACAAAGATATTGAGGCATTTACAAGAAAGGTTTTATGCACTTAGCCAATAAATGAATTATTAAAGTTTTTCTCTCATTTTTGAGGAATTATATTTTGTGTATTTTTAAAAATATATATATAATCTGCTAGCACAATAGTATGTGAATATAACTTTAAATAAATAGATACACAGACAGTACAAACTCAACTTATTTTTCCTTTTTCCTGATGAGAATGAGTGTTCAGAAATTTGGAGACCACCAGAAACAGCCCTTCCTAAAGAAATTCTTAATTACACAGTCCTTTTCAGCAACATATTCTGTAACTTATCAACCTTTAGCTTCTGGTTTTACTTGTGTCTATTCTTTAAAAATCGTGTTCTATTCTTTTGACTTCCTTACTAGATTATTCCTTCCATCCTTTTTAGGAACACCTCATTATCACTCAAGTTTGAAAGGTGTTTTTAAACTCTTTTATCTTCTCTGGTTAGAGACCAGCTCATAGTCAGGGAGCACATAATTGGCAAATCCCTTAGGCAATGAGACAAACATAGCTCATACCTGCAGGTCACTGGAACAGGTCCCCTCGGTTTCCATTCCCCTGGAGGATCTAGTTGAACTATTTTTTTTTCTTCTTCACCTTCCTGTGAAGGTTTACTTTAACTCCTCCAACTGATTTTATCCCCCTCATCAGGTAATCTCCACATTACTAAGTAACACTAATTCACACAAAGGTGTCACACTTAAACCTCTTAGATAATTGTGGCAATACACCGAGATCCTAGGGATACATACAAATCTCTCACTCTTTGCTTTCTCTTATTTTGAGTGGTTTTGCAGGTTGACTCTTAAAAGCTTGATATTTTTAAAAAATAAGTGTTGCAAACAGATTTTATTGAGAAAAGCATGGACTTCACATTTTCCATTTTATTTATGGTTTAAAAAGTTTGTATAGAAGTATGAATTAAGACAAAGTAAAATCAAAATCAATTAAAAGTAACTATCAAAAATAAATATACACACACACAACACAGCTCTAATCGAAATAAATTTAAAAAGAAGAAAAGAAGTAGTAGAGAAGGAAAAAATGCCTATTTTGTCTTTTTTTTTTCCCTCTCAGTGACAATACCACTCAGCAGAAATGCAGGACAGAGGTAAAAAAACTGGGGGACAGCTTCTGCCTGTAAGTCCAAATCATACAGATAAAGCCCCCACTCTCACGAATGCAGCATGACTGAAGGCTGGGACCTCATCAGGAAAATGCTCCAGCTTCTGTCCATTAAGAAGTCCAACATCAGGAATAGAAAAACACAGTTGAAATCTTGGGAGAAAAGAAGGGTATGTGAGTTGAAAAGACTGATTTTATTAATTATGCTGAATATCTTTCTTCACTAGGGTTGCCTTTTAGAGGTTTTTCCGTATGTGCTACCCTTTCAAAGAGGTGACTAGGTTTCTGGCGTATCTCCCATCTGCTTGAAAAGTTGGATGAAAATAAAAATTCAGGCTATTACTTGGCTTCTTTATTCTTATGGTGCCAAAACCCAGTTTGTTACTATTTTTAAAAAATACATGTTCCAATAGATTATATTATTGATTATTATCATGCTCACATAGGTTTTCATTAGCATATTTCCATAAACATTTATGAAAAATGTATTTCTATGTAGAATACTCCAAAGTCATCAAAATTCAGAAAAAGTATGTTCCATTCACCTTGCAAGTCATCAGATAATAGCCACTGCCAGAGGTAAGTTTTTTTTCCCCTGAGAGTTAAGATTTTGACACAGAAAGACCAAAGGTCTGATCTCATAAAGCAATCTCTCTCTCTCTCTTTTCTATTCAGCTACCAACTTAAAAAATATGTTTCAGTTGTTGGCAGTTTATTATATCCAGAAGGAAACGACTTATTTTTTAGAGGTGAAAAAATCTGAAAGTGCAGAAAACTCAAAATAGCACTTACCTTTAAGATAAGTGAAATATATTCAAATTTAAAGCATAGTTACCCTTTTGATTAGTAACTTATGATCTATAAAACATGTGGTACTACTTAGAGAAAAGGTGCCACATAAAAAACAGCTACAACTATGAAGAAGTGTGGTGTGAACATTATAACTTAGTTTTAAATGTCTTTTAATGCCAATTTAACCATTTGAGGAAAACAACTATGATATTTTCCCTACAGACGTTTACAAATCAACTAGAAAGCTTTTTTTTTTTTTTTTTCTTTACTATCATTGCCTGGGACTTAAATGACATTACTTTAAATCAGTGGATTGGTTGACACAGCTGGGTGAGTAAACTAGAATTTTAAGTATTATTTTCCTACCATAAGCCTTTATGGTATCAAATTTAAGTGCACATATAAAATTATTCTCTAAACAGTTATGTTTAAAATTTTTATTTCTTTTATTTTTTTTAAAGATTTTATTTATTTACTTGAGAGACAGAGATCACAAGTAGGCAGAGAGGCAGGCAGAGAGAGAGGAGGAAGCAGGCTCCCTGCTGAGCAGAGAGCCCGATGCAGGGCTCGATCCCAGGACCCTGGGATCATGACCTGAGCTGAAGGCAGAGGCTTTAACCCACTGAGCCACCCAGGTGCCCCTATGTTTAAAATTTTTAAAAGGAAGGACCATGATTAGGATTTCTCCATTATTTGAGGACAAAAATTTCTGGTTAGATGGAGAGCAGGTCTACATTTCGGTATGTGCCCATTTCTTTCCTTTTATATTCCAACCTAAATAAATTGTCCCAAGAAATCATTTTCCTTTGAAGCACTGTCTCAGATGAAATGAGGAGAGAAGACTCTCAGCTGAGGTAAGGGAGATTTGGGGAGAAAATATCTAGGTTTCCCCATAAAAGCAACAAATTTTAAGAACAACCTCAAGCAAACTGCACAATTGTCAAGAAAAAGCATAGAACTATGTTTAGAAGTTATGGCGGTATACATATGTGCCCAGGCCCCGAGTCCCCACCGGTTATTTTTAAATTGGTTAAGCATTTATTGAATGGATATGCACACATGTATCTGCAATGTGATGTAAGTTTCCAAGGGATAAGGAAGCCTTGACGAGGCCGAGGAGGATATAGCAGATACTGAGTCCCCCAAGTTAAAGTATGACCGGCATCAGCATAAGCTCTTTCATTAGTCATGTTGCCAAGTGATGGATAAAGCTTCTTTGGTATTTCCAAAGGAGGTATAATTGTCTAGAGAGCAGAATTCTCCTGCCTAATAAAGATAACTGGTTTCAGTTTGGATTGTAAAATATATTGCTTTCTTTTCTGTTTAAGAAAATATGAATGGATGCAAATTTGAACTAGTTAACCAGATTTTATTTTGGGGGTAGAAAGTTGGCTACTTTTATAATCAAATAAGTAAGATCTGAGTTCAAGTTGGCGTAAGTTCTGTGGAAAGTATCTGATGACTGGCAAGAATTGTTATTATGGAAAATGGGGGAATGCTTAAGAAAATCTGCAATGACTAGTGTAAATACATTAAGAACATTATATTATATTAAGAAGGGCTTTAGATGTGAAGAGATGCAACAGAGTCTTTTGGGAGCCAGTTTTCCCAGTAGAAGCTCTTGGTAATGGTGGGCATCTCTCTCTAATGTGTTTTCTAATTACAATGTTATATAAACATTATCAGAATGTGTGCCTCTTAGCAAGGTAATGTGGGATTTATATCTATCCTTCATCCACGGACTTGCTGCCCTGGGGCTCAAATCACTCAACTCCTGCTGTCTTCTTTTAAAGTGTTTCCCTTTACACCTAATTTATTTTTATTTTATATGATTATTCTGCTTTATAGTTCTGATTCTGTGTGCTATAAAAGATTTTTTAAAAAACTAACATTTACTTTTCATTTTGATTTCCTTATAGAAAAATAAAGTCAAGTGATCTATGTTCAGTAAATAAAAACTTAATATTTTTGAAATACAGGGAAAAACTCAAGTCACAGCATTAGTTGGATGGTATATGTGATAAAATGCAAATAAAGAAACAAGATGTAATTCAAGGTGGTGGGAAAGGTAGATGTAATGAAGATTAGTGGGTACACTTTGACTAAATAAGGGCTCAATATGGGTATCCACTCTGCTAGGTGCTAGTTTTAGATATGGATACAACATTAAGAGATTTTTTTTAATTTTTTAATTTTTTTATAAACAAATAATATATTTTTATCCCCAGGGGTACAGGTCTGTGAATCACCAGGTTTACACACTTCACAGCACTCATCATAGCACATACCCTCCCCAATGTCCATAACCCCACCCCCCTCTCCCAACCCCCCTCCCCCCAACAACCCTCAGTTTGTTTTGTGAGATTAAGAGTCACTTATGGTTTGTCTCCCTCCCGATCCCATCTTGTTTCATTTACTCTTCTCCTATCCCCTTAACCCCCCATGTTGCATCTCCACTTCCTCATATCAGGGAGATCATATGATAGTTGTCTTTCTCTGACTGACTTATTTCGCTAAGCATGATACCCTCTAGTTCCATCCACTTCATTGCAAATGGCAAGATTTCATTTCTTTTGATGGCTGCATAGTATTCCATTGTGTATATATACCACATCTTCTTTATCCATTCATCTGTTGATGGACATCTAGGTTCTTTCCATAGTTTGGCTATTGTGGACATTGCTGCTATAAACATTCGGGTGCACGTGCCCCTTCGGATCGCTACATTTGTATCTTTAGGGTAAATACCCAGCAGTGCAATTGCTGGGTCATAGGGTAGTTCTATTTTCACCATTTTGAGGGACCTCCATGCTGTTTTCCAGAGTGGTTGCACCAGCTTGCATTCCCACCAACAGTGTAGGAGGGTTCCTCTTTCTCTGCATCCTTGCCAGCATCTGTCATTTTCTGACTTGTTAATTTTAGCCATTCTGACTGGTGTGAGGTGATATCTCATTGTGGTTTTGATTTGTATTTCCCTGATGCCGAGTGATGTGGAGCACTTTTTCATGTGTCTGTTGGCCATCTGGATGTCTTCTTTGCAGAAATGTCTGTTCATGTCTTCTGCCCATTTCTTGATAAAGAGCTAGTGTCCAAAATCTGTAAAGAACTTATCAAACTCAACACCCAAAGAGATTTTTTTTTTTTTTTTTTTAAAGAATGACAAGCTTACCAGCACTGTGAAGGCTGGCTTATTTATAAATGAGGCTAGAAACAACAGCCAGGTTAAACACAATTACAGTAGCGTAGGACACAGATTTAGAGGGCAAATACTATGGTGGCTGGAGGAGGGAGTAGAGGTTGGATTCTGGAGAAACTGAGGAGATAGCATGTGGAGTGTTCGGTGGTGATATTTGGGTATAAAGAAAGAGCAAGTATGGTAAATTATGCTACACTATTTTAACAGACCATCAGGTATTTATAATTATAAGTGCTAAATTAAAATGTGGGACATTTTACAACAAGACAAGTTTAAAATAAAATAGAATAAATTACACATATTATTAGAAATATGTGTGTATGTCGGCAAAGGTGGACCTTAAATAAGAAAAGAGAAAAATGTAGTAAGGATGTTACAGATGATATTTTCTGGAATTTCTTTATTTCACTCTCATGTTGTTTTAAAAATAAGAATGGCTGGGCACCTGGGTGGCTCAGTGAGTTAAAGCCTCTGTCTTCAGCTCAGGTCATGATCCCAGGATCCTGGGATCGAGCTCCGCATCAGGCTCTCTGCTCAGCAGAGCCTGCTTCCCCCCCCCGCCCCTTTCTGCCTTTCTGCCTACTTGTGATCTCTTGTCTGTCAAAAAATAAATAAAATATTTAAAAAAAAATAAGAATGGCTGCCAGGTGTCAAACACTTTCTGCTGAATTTAATCCACTTGAATTCAAATACTAGTTAATTTACTTGAATTGTGAATATAACCACATTAAGTAAAAAACAGAATCTACAAATAAATGAGATAAAACATGTTAATAAATTTTAAAAACTGGAGCCCAAAGACCTTGTTTTGTATCTTTGACAGTTTAAATACAATAAATATTTCTTTATGTGAAGCAGTAATGAATTGTGTTGTTAGTTGAGTGTCTTCTTGTAATGTTGGACAAAAAAATTGAGCCCAAAGGGACTATGCTATTTTTATCTGTAAAATGGAGATAGGAAGTTGTATATTTCAATGTCTAAGAAAGGTTTAAATGAGATAATATGTCCAAAGTAGCATACAAATTTCCTGGAAAATATCAGTTAACCAACATAGGTTAGTAGCATTTTCCCTGCCCTTTTTTAAAGAGAAACCTACATTAAGCAAAGAGATGTTTGTACAGCTTGACTTTGCAGATAATACATGAATCCATATAGCTTCATATTTGCTCTGGGAATTTACAAAGAAAGATTTTCTTAGACTTATGACAGAGAAGAGGCTCCCTCCTTATGAATCTCCATTTCACTTTTGTGAATATCTTTCATAAAACTTGTCAATGTATAGGAGCTAGGATATTATCTGTGACGTAGATACTTTGCTCAGGCACAAATTAAAAAAAAAAAAATGTAAGGAACGTTACAGACTTTGTAAAGCTTATTTCTTCTTGTGAGCTACCCTGGATCCTTCAGACAAAGTAAGTAGGGGATACAGCCCCTCTGGTCATTGGCCATTGTTCTCATAGATTACTTTTCAGATCTCTATTGACCATGCAGCTTTGCCCTTCAAGTCAGGAAGCATTCTGTTCCTTTGAGAGTCTGGAGTTTTACCAAGAATGCCTATGGAGTCACCTATCCATGGCATACAGTCAGTCATTTCGTATCTAGCTCTTTCTGCTGTACCAGCATACTGTCAGAGGGTAAGGTTTTAGTATTTCTTCTTTTGAGACCTCCAGCTTTGCCTGTCTTTCTCTTTGCAATCTAGTGGTGGGGAAGCAATGGCAATGGAGGAGGAAATGTGTGCCACACATGCTATTTGAAAGGAAGAAGTGTACCCTGCTTCTGGCTAAGATGAATTAATTTTTTTTTTGAATCTTGCTATATTTCCCTTTTATAGCAGTGAACATTAAGAGAAGGGGAAAAAAAATGAAACACAAACCAAGCAGACAAATATCTCCAAACACCCTGAGATTTGCCTGCTGAGCCCACAAGTATCTTTGAGAGCAAGGTATATATATATTTTTTATCATGTTTCAGTAACAGCCCTTAGTGAAATATCTAGAACATAGGATTGCTAAAGAAATATCTTATTTCTTAAAAGACAAAGTAGAGTCTGCCATTAAAAAAAAAAAAATCTTTACAAAAGGATCATCACTAAAATCTCTAAAAATCTCTCATACTTCATTTTTTTAAAATAAGACATTCTATTTGTGAAAAAAATTATTAACATGAAACTATTCCAATCAATATTAGTTGTGGATGCACAGATAAATCATTTGACAGAAAAATTAAAAAGGAGGCAAATAAATTTAACAGAGATTTTATATCCAGGCATATGATCTCTGGATTGCAAATGTAAAATGTCGTTGTAATATAACTGCTTAAAGGCCATTTAAAAAGAGACATTTCATTTGTTAGATTCTGAAGTTCATAACTATAAAAAAAAAAAAGGCAAATTAAAAAAAAAAAAAAAAACAACCCTAGTGTTAAAAATGTTGGTCCTTGTGCTTGTGGTAAAATTTTCAGTAAGCTATTATAGATGGTATATTAATCAGCTAGTGTTGATTATGCTGCATAAAAATAAAGACTCTGATGGCAGATATCACCAAACATTTATTTTTCTTTTCTTTCTTTTGTTTTTAATTGAAGTCTAGTCGAAACACACAATGTCACATTAATTTCAGGTGTACAACATAGTGATTTGACACCGGGTATTTATTTTTCTCATTCACATGTCGGTAGGTTGACGAGGGTGCCTCTGCTTTGGACTTCAGCTTGAGTTCAGATCTGTTTGTCCATTCATTCTCCTTGGACCAGCAGCCATCTAAGGAGAAATGCACAGCACAAACCAAATCCTGCAAAAGGATGACAATATCCTCTAACTTCAGGCTCCTTAACATTCCACTAATATGGAGCCTAGAGCCAATGGAATGATGGGATGTTATTCTTCGAAAATAGGTATCCATGATAACAGGAGAAGGGAGTGGAAGAAAAGGAATGATTATAAGCAGATAACATGAATTCAAAGTTTTTGTCTAAAACACTTCAGTTGGAGATTAAGATGACCCTTGTGTCAAAGAAATATGTGAACTTTCAGTATATCATTAACATATTTAGTTACACTGCTCGATAGTAAACCTTCAAAACTTAGAAGATTATACGTAATTTACTTAATTATCATGTAACAGTCCAGAGTTGCTGTCACAAGTCAGCAAAAGCACTATTCCACATAGTTATTCGGAAACCTGGGATAATGCTGGCTCTGCCATCTTTAAGGTCATTGTGGTTTTCCCCATTGATGTTAGTTCAAAGACCTGGAATGGCACACAGCTCTTACACTTATGTTCCATGGAAACTTCTAACAGCCAAGGAAGTTATGCAATGTAGACTAGCTGTGCGTTGAGGAGAGAAATAAGAGAACAGACTTCAGAGAACAGTTTTGCAGTCTGCAAAAAACACCACAAGTCAATATATTTAAATTAGTTTTAAGAAGTTAGGAATATGATAGAATAGATTTTTAGCATTCATTGCCTTATATTGTATATGCCTAATTTTTGCAAAATATTGAATAAAATATACTTATATTAAAGGAAAAAAAAACACTATCAATCAATTTCTTTGACAATAAGCACCTAAAATATGAGAGAGGAAAGTAGAAAGTAAGTACAGTTTCAGTAAGTAAATTTATAATTTTATAATTTCAGTAAGTAAATTTTAAAGTATTTTGCCTTGAATATGATACATGATAATCAGTGTTTGTTGAATGGATTAGATTTCAGTAATAACACAGTGAAACACATAACCCATTATGTATTTTTTTAAAAAGGGAGAATTTTTTTAAAAAAGAGAAATTTAACTTGATGGAGTTTCAAACTATAGATTGCTATACTAAAAGTAAACATTTAGCATGAAAAGAAACTTACATCACTAGACAATATCTTTTCCTTTAACTTTCCTTTTCTTTTCTTTTTAACTTCTTATTCCTTTTTTTCTTTTTTTAAATGAGTACCAATGGCACTTTATCTCATGGAGTTGCAAAATTATACTTTTTTACCTCTCAACTATGATTAACTGGCTTTTTTTTCTTCACAAAATCTAGAAGTTTATATTTACTGTCTGTTTTGTGTAGGTTTAAAATTTGGTACAGTATGATATTTTGTAATGACAATCACAATGCTCAACAATACCCTAGTTTTAAACAAACTGAAGTAAAGAAAGTTTTATGTTCCAAACACACTTTGAAATTTGTGTCCAGATTTTAACTGATATAAATAAAATGATGTATTTCCTAAACATGTATAATTTATATCAACCTCCGATTCCAGTGAAGAAGCAGTGCTCAAATTTCCAATATCAGAGGGCAAACACCTTTTTTCTAAATTAGTTGTTTTAATTTCACTGTGAAATAACAAGGTTTAAAACTATTTTTTTTGCAAATGTAGTCATTCTAACATATTCAGCGTGAGCTATGCGTTTTCTCCTCTATTTTAAAATATTGCCTCATGTAAATCTTTTCAGAAATGGAAAATCCACCCAAAGATCAAAAAAAGAGCAAAACGAATCATGTTTTACATAGAAGGATTACAAACTTAAGCTTTAAATCAGATATAAAGTTGATATATAAATTTATATATTTTAATTCATATATTCTGTATAGAATTAACTTTGAATTAACTTTCAATATATTAAGTAGAAACTGAGCCACAAAGAAAAAAAAAACAACTTTTAAAGCAACAAATATCCTGGTATGTTAGAAAATACTCAAACAGGATAATTATTACTTTCAGATAATCTTTGCTTTCTAAATATTTCATATTTCATGCATGTTTTACATAGAGGGATAGAAAGAGGCATTATCTAGAAAGATGAAGTGATTATCCAAAAGTGCAGTTTTCTCCTGGAAAGACACGAATATTCCCTGAAAATTGTGAGGCTGTGATGAACCAAAGACTTCATATATTCTGGTTGCCACCCTATTTCCCCTCTTGTCTTGAGTGAATCATATTGAATTTCTCTTTCATTAAACTGTGTATGTCTTCTGCCATCATCAGACAACTCTTACTGCGTCATCTCAACATGTCCTACTATATAATAATATTGTGCAATACATTAATATATTCCAGTATATAATATTCCAGTATATAAAAGCATCTCAATTGGTCATGCGGTTCAAGAATTGCAAAAAAGCAGCACCAAACTTACTCTTCAAAACTTACTTTATTTAACTTAAGGAATGCCATTTTTAGCTACTTTCTTATTCACTTGGTACATACTTAACCACACTCTGTTGAAGACCTTCATTTCTCTGTTCCATTAATACACTATGCCTCTTCAAGTAGAAACCCACATACACACACAAAAACTTGTCTTGGTCTTTTTCATATCTTTATTACTAAAACTTTCTGTAAGTTTTATCTTACTCATCTGTAAGATGAAGCTAATAGTGTATATATCACAAGATCAATGCAAAGACTAAATGAATTCATGTATCTAGTGTTCTCTTCCACACACATTTCCAGAGAATCTTATTTACAGCACAAAAGTTTCTTGATATATTTATCCAAAAAGTCACTGAGACATTCTTACCTAAAAGGCAATAAATAAAGATTTT
The DNA here is from genome assembly GCF_010015895.1 of Lontra canadensis. Classification (NCBI taxonomy): domain Eukaryota; kingdom Metazoa; phylum Chordata; class Mammalia; order Carnivora; family Mustelidae; genus Lontra; species Lontra canadensis. Next base: position 3,799,740 of record NW_022631040.1, read on the forward strand.
TTGGATATACAAAACTAAATAAGACATAGTTCCTGGCCTGGAGGAAATTTCAATCAAGTAGGGAGTGTACCGATTATTTATTATTGCAAAATAAACTACCCCTAGGGTAACCAATGTCCAGATTTCCTGGGACTGTGGGGATTCTTGGCACACACATTCAGTTTTAAAACAGAAATAGTCCTTAGTAAACCAGGTCAAAAGAGTCACCATAAATCCATTCCAGATCAAAAGCAAAAATTGCTAATTGTTTCTCACAAGGCTGGCCAACTTTTCTGCAGGTTTTTCCTGGGCTTATGCAGCTACATCCAATGGAAGAAGCAGCTGGGCCTCCCTCACCACATGGTTTCTGATCCAACCAACTTCTTCATAGCATGGTGGGTGGTCTCAGTTGTAGGACCATAGACCACCATAAGACTCAATGCTCAGCAACATATTAAGCCTTTGCTTTCTTCACAGTTGCTCTCCTGTCCCACTGGCCCAAGCAAGTTGCCAGTCTTAAGTAAGTGTGGGAGGAGCCTAAAAAGGGCATGGATCCCTGGAGGCAGGGCTCTCTTGGAGCCTTTACTACAAAGCTCTACACTTATACAGCAAATTAGAATATCATGGTAATACAACAGAATATCAAGTAATACAACAGAAGTGGTATAGAAAAAAACATAAGTGGGAGGGAAGAGCAGTAGGCTTGGATTTAGAACCGTGGGCCAGGGTCTGAGCTACACAATATTTGCTTTTTATACCTTAGTGATCGAATTTCTAGGAACTTCATTTTGTCATCAGTAATACCGCCCATGCCAATTTCACAAGGTCATTATGCTATAAAAATGTAAGCTTAAGGTATAAAAATACAAAATATTTTAAAGATCAACTAAATTATTTTAAGATATTTCTCTTCTTCTATTTAAATCTTCTGACAAGGTTTAAAAATTCTGGTAAATAAGCAGTTTATAATAATTCTTTCTAGAAATTAATGAATGCAGTTACTTGTCAGTGTAGTTACTTACTTTAGTCATTTTACTTAGAGTATCCTCAAATATTATTTAATTCTTACTCTTTCAAGTTCTTAGCTATTTTTATTGATCAAGAGTTGGAAATTTTCATTTTGGGGGCAATGAGTTAAAATGGAAACGATATTTACTCACACTTGAAATAAAAACAATTACCAAGCACACAGAATAATTACATCCCAGTGTTTGAATATCGTATTCTCTAATCCATTGTAGCATCATGTTAAGCTATGAATATTGTGATTTCTACACTGTTCACTCATGTTAAATTTCATTCTATTTTGATTTCTTTTTAAAAAAGCAACTATTGTACTTTGAATTTAGTAGGCTGTATCCAGATGGTCATTTTAGTCCTGGGCCATTGTCTTTTCCATATGAGTTGGACAGACTATTTCTGTTTGAAATCCATTTTATAATGTTTCAACTGTTTGTGTAGTATAAGTGACTTTCAAGTATTTTTTCTTTTTCTTTAGAATAAATCCATTGTATAGTAATTTTCCTTAGGTAAAAATAATGACCTGATGTCTACGTTCTAAAGTTTGTGTAGGTTCAAGTGTTAGCTCCACTAGTTAATAGCTGTGTGTCCTTGAACAAGTTACTTAAACTTTCTGTGCCTGTTCTGTAAAATGGTAATGATAATAATATATATCTCATGGTATTGCCATGGATGCTTAATAATTTAAGAAAAGTTAAATGCGTATCATAATTTCTGGTGCAAAAGAATGGCTAAGTCAATGTTACCTGTATTACTACTACTATTATGTTTTACCATAAAACTAGGTTTTTCCTCCACCTTTTATTCACTTACTTGTTCATTCAACAAATATTTGAGTGCTTGCTCTGTGCCAAGCACAGTTCTAGTAAAGGAAATCAGTAGTGCCAGGATGGAGCAACAAGAGTGGGTTTGTAATACTCGAGGTAGTTCTCATTGAGTAGATGATATTTATACAATAATATGAAGGAGCTGCTGAAATAAGCAAGGATGACACCTGGGGGAATAATGTTCCAGGTAGAGGAACAGCCAGGCACTAATCTTAACATGGAAGCAGATGGAAGTGTGCCTGGGGTGTTCAAAGCACAAGGCCAGTAGGATTGGAGCTGAATGAAGGAAAGGAAGAATAGTAGGGGTCAAAGACACAGCTGCAGCAGAGGCTAGATCACACAGAGGCTTCTTAACTTTTGTAAGGACTTGACTTTCCTGCTGAGGGAAATGAGGAGTCATTCCAGGATTTCAACTGAATGTTTTAAAAGGCTGCTGTGTTGAGTAAAGAGGTAAAGAAACAGAGACCAGACTCCACTATTAATGATCTTGCCAAGGTCAGTCATCAAATACCTCTTTGCTCCTATACCCGAAGGGCACTCTCAGTCCTTATGTCACCCAAATTTCCAGCAGTTGGTATCATTAGATCATTCATTCCTTTTTGTAAAGATCTCATTCCCTGCCTATTCTGAAGGCGTGTTTCTTAATGTTCTTCCTACTTCCCAGCTTTTTCTTCTTTGTCTCCTTTATTAGCTGTACCTTCTGTTCCTTTTAAATTTTAGTATTGCTCAGTGTTCTGACTGTATACACTATACAGTGGCATAAGGGATATTGAAGTAGAATTAATTTGACCTGGTTCACCTGCCTCAAGTAATTACTCACTATGTGTTCTTCGGTAGATTAGTGAACCTCTTAGGTTCCGTAGAATGGGAAAATAGAGTTACACATTTCTTATTGTTATGAAAACCAAATCATATGTTTGGAGGTCTGAACTAAATGTGCTTAATCCAGTGTGTAGAACATAGTAAGGGCATATAAGTGGGACTTCACCTGGGCAATGTAAAACATTCCCAAGCCTGTAAATTCCTGTAAGAAGCTGTTGACTCCCAAATGTATGTCTTAAAACCTGTTATGTCACATATATCTTTGTAATATCAGATATACATACTTAATTTCCTACTGGATATTTCCAATTTAGTTATTCATAATCATCTTACACTCAGTATATGGAAAGTAGACCTAATAACCTGCACTCCCTCCTTTATTCTCAAACAGCCTAGAAGTTGCTGACATCCACTCAGGTGTCCAAGACAACATTTTTGACTTCTCTTCTCACCAGAGAAACATTATTGATCCTCATCAATTCTAGTCCATGAATATCTTCTCAACTTGAACACATTTTGCCATCCATCATAGCAACTGCCTCAGTCCAGGACATACAACTCTCACTCACTTGGATTATTGAGAGCATTGTTTAAGTTGGCTCCCTGCATCCAGAATTGACCGCCCCAATTCATTGTGCACCTTGAAGCCATTTTTTTCAAATGCAAGTATCATTACATTGTTCACTCACTTTAGGTTTTAGTCATGACCATAATTTGACAAGAAACTAAAGTAACATTCTTTTTTTTAAAAGTAACATTCTATAACATAGAGATCAACCCTTTCCTTGAGTTAGCTCACATCTTCCTTTTTCATACCTTATCCAATATCCACTTCATACCATGTGTTCTTTCCATACTAAATTACTTTGAAATGTTGACTAATGTTTTCCTTCTGCCTAGAACATTCTGCCACTACAATTTTTGCATCTGGAAAGTTTTCTCCAGCCTCTCCTCTGAAGTCGATTTTGGGCACTTTTCACGTGTTCTGCCCTCTATAAATTTTCTGTCATTATCTGTATCCCATGAAATAAAATTTTAATTTATTTTCTCTTTGTAGACTTTACTCTTTATAAGAGTCAACTCATGTCTGTCTTGCTCCAGTTCATAGTATACTTTTAGCTTCCAAAACTTATTTTACTCCACATTCCTTCTTAGTGTCATCTGTTATAATTGTGCTACTTTAATATTTCATTCACTTTCTTTCTCTTCTTTATGGGCTTATAAAAGGTCCCTAATGGTTTATAGTATATTTTTTCTAGATAATGGTTCTGAAGAATACAGCCATACACTGTTTTGAGGGTTGAACTCAATTATCTATATGATCATTTCTAACACTCTAATTCTGAGATTCTGTGGATCACACCATATGGGAACATGGGTGACCATTGACATTTAGTACTGTTTCAGGTTGTTTCATAATGTTAAGGAGCTAAAAATCACTTTGAAAATTAAATCCTAAAATGGGGACTCTGTAAGTTTTATAAACCAAACTCCCAGCTTACTCTATTTTTCCTCAAACATCCCATGCATTCACTTATAATGTATTGATGGAATATCCATTTAGTTAGGCTGAACATATGGGAAGGAAGAAAGATAAACATATGTACCAAAAGAAACTCAGAAAGAGAAAAAAAAAAAAAACTTCTTGAGCATGGTTTAGAATTAGCATATTTTTGTCATTCAATTTTTCAAATATTTGTCTATTTATGGAAAGCCTATGTTTCCCTCTTCTTCTTCCTCTCCTCCTCCTTCTATCCTTCCTTTCTCCTCCTCCTCTTCTTTCTTCTTCTTTAACAAAACTTTTGCTCCTGGTTAATTACATCGTAAGAAAGTTAGCTCTAGCTAAAACATCTAGAATTATTCTAGACTTCTCTTTCTCTTTACCTTTTCTGTATAGTCAGTCTTTAATTAAAATGTAATTCTCTTCTTTGTTACCTTTTCTCCATATCTATTACCTTATTCTCATTATTTATAGTGTCTCAGTTGGACTATCAACCAATTTCCTAACTGGTTTCCTTATCACCAGACTGTTTCAAAAAATATGAGCAGACCCTACCTTTCCTCTTAAATACCTGTTTGTGTCTCCTTGACTCCATGAGAAAGTAGATCCTCTTTATCATAACATATAAACCCTAAACATGGTCCCAATCTGATTCTAGCCTACGTTTATAATCATAGCTTGCCATTCCCTCTGCTCACTAATCTTCCTCTCAACCCTCATGCTACTGTGCATTATAAGGTTCCAAATCTTTAATTTTTTTGGAATCACCTCAACCTTTTTCTACAAAGTATTTATACTTAAATTTTACTACTTCTGTTAAGCCATCTATGGTAGTTGATATTATGTGCCAACTTGATTGGATCAGGGATGCTCAGATACTTGGCTAAACATTATTTCTAAGTGTGTCTGAAGATGTTTCTGGATGAGATTAGCATTTGAATCAGTAGACTTAGTAAAGTCAATGGCCTTCCTCAGTGTAGGTAGGCATCATCTAATCCACTGAGGGCCTGAATAGAACAAAAGATGGAAGCGAGAACTTACTCCCCCTTTTTTTCCTTCTTGCTATTCAAACTGAGACAGCAGTCTTTCTACTTCTTGGTCTGAGACTTACATCATCTGCTTCCCTGATTCTTAGGCCTTTGGACTGGGACTAAATTATACTATGGCTTTCCTGGGTCTCCAGCTTGCACATAGCAAACTGTGGGACTTCACAGCCTCCATAATTGCATGACCTGATTTCTCCTAATAAATATCTATATCTATATCTATCCCCTATTGGTTTTCTTACTCTGGAGAACCTGAACTAATACACAATTTCTGATAACTCTGAGGACTCAACCATTAAAAAATCTGTGTTCTGTAGCAGTTTATCTAGTATAGTGCATTAATTACTTGGATTCTAAAGTTAAATTATCTTCGTTTCCTTACTACCTCTAGCACTTAACAGCTGTGATAACTTGTTAACCTCTCAACATTTCTGTTTTTTCATGTGTAAATTGAGGATCATACTATAACACTGAAGATTTTTTTTTTTTGAGGAATAAATGAAGTAATTTAGTAGAAGCTTGAGATAGTAGACTTTCATTATAGCTGATAAGAGTTTAATAGTACTGTTTTTTTTTTGTAATTTGTCTATTTTGATCTACATTTTCCCACTAAATTTTGAATACTTCAATTTATGAAACAGTGTATTTGTTTTTTTCCTATCTCCCTTGTTGAGCATAGGTTCTATAATATAGGCATTCAAATACTTATTGAAAGCTGTAATAAAATAATATAGGCACATAGTTAAGATATTAAAAATCACTATTGGATATCAAATGAAGGAGCATAGAAATATTCATGGAAAGGTAGCATTTGATGTAGGGTTTAAATAATGCAACTGGGGCAGGAGAATCCACGTGAAGAGGTCACCATGATCAATGACAAAGCTGAACAAGATGTGGTCCAATTTTCTTGGCACATAAAATATAATTATGAAGTGAGTGTACATTATAAGGACTTTGGTCGGTAGAAGGAAGTTTATTTTCAATGCAATTGATTGATTTTGAACAGGAAGTAGACATGACTCTAAAGGTGTTTGTGAATTTAAATGAACTGGATAATGGAATTGAATTGGAAGAGCTTGAGAGAAGTGATTTCAGGATGACTTGAAGCTTTGAGCTGGGGGAATTTAGAGTTCTTATGTTTAATATTCAGGAATGCTAGGGACAGATAATTTGTGTTTGGATGAAATAAGCTGAATCTTGGATTTGTTCTTTTTTGAAATACATTAAGGTGAGTGTCTTAATTCAGGTTGTTTTAATTAAAACACCAGAGACTGAATAAACAACAAACAGGAAACATTTATTTCTTACAGTTATGGAGGCTGGAAGTCCAAGATCAGAGTGCCAAGCCTGGGTTCTTGCTGAGGGCCCTCTGCATTGTCTTCTTGCTATCTCCACATGTTGGAAAGAGAGGGTTCTAGTCTCTTCATCCATTTTATTAGGGCATCAAATGCATCAGGGGCCTCTACTTTCATGACCTAATAACCTTACAAAAACCCCACCTCTAAATACTATCACATTGGTGATCAGGCTTCAACATATGAATCTGGAGAGGATACAAACAAATGAGTATATTGGAAGTTAGAAACACATATTCAGAATTCAAAAGAAAGATGTGGGAGTCAAACATACAGAGGAAAGAGTTGATATTGTGAACATTGAAGAAATCGAGAGAGAAAAATGAGGCTGAGGCTTAGGACTTTAGACATTTTTGATCTTTTGGGATGAGAAAAAGAGCAATGAGTAGAAGATTGAGAAAAAAAGTGATCAGAGATAAGAGGAGAACAAGAAAACTGCAGGGGCAAAGGCAGGGCAGTTCCAGGAAATAAGAGTTCAACTATGTGATGGATGCTGGGGACATGAAGCAATATGGAAATCTATAAGGAACTTATGGACTAGAGTCACACAGACCCTGGGTTTATTTTCTGGTTCTGCCTCTTCCTAGTTATGATTCCTTAGGCAATTTACTTCCCTAAGTCTCAGTTACTTAACAGATAGAATAAAGTCAATATTAATACCCACCTTGTAGGTTGTGAGGATTCAATGCAGTAGCACACAAAAGCTCTCAGCAGAATCCTCAGCATATAGCTAGTTCTCGTATCATTGTCTGGTGTGGCTGGTTTGACCAACAAACTGAATTTCTATTTTAGCTTAATTTCAACTTACATTTTAATAGCCACTTATAACTAGTCTGGTCTAAAGTGAAGACTGGGCTGCTTATAAGTAGGTAGAACACCATTTCTTGTATGACATTCTGGAGGTGAGAGGTCTAGGTTGGTGAGGGTGCTCAGTTCCATGTGGTCTTTCAGGTGTTCAGGTTCCTTCGGCTAAAGTCTCAGCTTCATTGGCTTGTTTGACACTTTCTTAGAACCAGGACAATGTCCCTACACTCAGAAGGTGATTTCTTTTTAAGTGGACACACAACTTTTGCTCAATTTCCATGGGTACAAAATTGGCTACATGGTCCTGAAAGTCTCCAAGAAGATACTTTTGCAGATCCTTACAATGATATAATTTTGGAGGTGGGGAAGGTCAGGATATATGCATAGTATAATGCCTTTTATTTCCCGATGAACATTTTTATCTCTTCTTCCTTAGTTAATGTGCCTCACTTTTTTTTTTTTAAATAAATTTTCCTCTACTATCAATATTCTGCTTTTGGGGTGAGATTAGCTCCTACATAAGCTATTGGGATGTACCTCCTACAAGTATAACATTTTGGGGAGGAATTACCTTCTACTTGAGTTTCAAGAGTGAGGCCCCATTGCCTAAAATAATCAATATATCACTTTGTGTGCTAACAGTGGTTGATACAGAAGTGGACATGTGGACTAGACATGTGCCATACATGGGGGCATTTGGAATTTTGTTTGGGGTAATGGAGGATATAAGGCTTCGGACTCCTGCAGTGAGTCTGGGTTTGCAGAAGGCCATGCTGGAGAGCAAGGATTGGATGTTGGGAGTTCTGGTTTTGATTGCTAAAGTCATACTCACTCTCCGTGTACTGGAATTTTCAGTTAATGAGCCAAAAATTCCTTTTTAAATTCAACTTGAGTTGGGCTCTCTTGATGTTTGAAATGAAAAACTCTGAAAAACTCACAAATAAATTAATAGGAAAATATCATCCTCTGCTATTATCATCCTAGGCTCCAGATTTTTGAAATACGGAAAAATTACATTTCATAATTGACTGAAAAGTTACTTGGGTCATCAGTTTTCAGTCAGAAAATAGAAATAACTAGGAATTTCAAAAAGAGGAAACTATTTTAGTTATTGGTTGCAAACTGATGAAAGGGTTGAAGGAAAATAAGAAGGGGCAAGACAGGTTATACTGATATTAAAATATGGAGAAAGCTTCTACTCTACTTGGATTTGAGGAATAAAAGGGAAAATAGCATTGCCAGAGACACAGTCACTGGGCAGTTGGATTGTCTTGATTACCGGAAGCCTGGAGAATACACTTCCTCTGATATGGTGGGAGTGCTGAATTTCACCCTGCCTGCTAGAGGCAGAGAATGTTTCAAATTAGATCATATTTGTTTTGCAAACTATTAATCTTCAAGATGAACTATGGCTTTCTGGAGAAGGTTTTTCAAAAGAAGATTTAAAAAATATATATTTCCTAACACTGCATCCATGGCAACTGTTCAAGAACACATTGTAGTTGCCCTTTTCTGTTATTTGGGGTGCACACCGGATAGAGAAATACTGTCCTAAAGGAGCAGTCACTGGGAAACCAAACCAAACTAAATAAATGAACAGAAAACATCTGAGAAAGAGCTGAGATGTATTTGGATTCAGATATATTGCATAATGATGCTATTTGGTGTAATTTTTCTGAGCTTGCCTTTAAGAATGCTATTTTGACAGAGAAATTAAGTCATCATTTACCACAGAGTGATCCAAAGAAAAATGAACACTGCATCTCTCTGAAAATGCAGGTTGTTGCAGGAGAGGCTGACGGAATCAGTGAATCACTTCCCTAATACATTTTTGCCACCTCAGCATAGATCATTAAGCTAATGGATTATGTTTTGTAGTAGATGCATTTTTTTTGTCTGTGTACTAACGTAACATATGGAACCTTCCCATTTTAATGGTCACTTAACCTTCACTGTGTAAAAGGCTTAAGTGGATTTAAACATTTGTTTTAAAATCCATACTATCTGTCTGAGACACTAAGTAGCTGGAAGCTTCACTTGGCTCCCTGATACAAGCAGCAGCTATTGTTGGCTGGCATGATAATATTGGAAACTCCTTCGCTTTAGATCTGGAGCACTTTTGTTTTTGGAAAATTTGGGAAGTAAAAAAGTTTGCCCACAGAGTCCTATCAAGATTTTCTAATTCATTCTCCATCTTTCAGCCCTACCTACTCCATTCTTATAAGAGACTTACATAAAGGGATTTATAGCTATATTAAAGACTTGGGCTACTTATAAAAAGTATTCATATTTTTTAAAATGATAATACTTTTTAAAAATAAATAATTAATATTAACATTTTATGTTGCACACAAATTATTTTGGAAAATAAAAACAGGTAATTCATTCATTAGTCAAGAAACATTTATCGAACAACTATGTCACATCAGACATTTTTTCCCCCCTGGAGTTTGGGGTGATAAAGATAAAGAAATGAAGATCCTTCACGTCCCAGAATTCACAAGCCAGTAAAGAAAATCTATAATTAATAAATAATATAGTAAGTAATTATACAGTGATAATCTCTGTGATAGGGGGAAATATAGGGAAAGGATAAAGTATAGGGAACACAAAGCATTCTAAAACACAAGCCTTGTTCAGAATGAATCTAGATAGAAGCCTATGCTGAATTGTAACTGATAAGAAAAGTCAGTAATAGTGAATAATGCCAGGGAGTAATTGAGTGTGAGCTGAGAACAGAGGTAATTAGAATCAGATTTCATATGCAGATAGCGATATTACTGGGCTTCCTCTAAGCCTTATTACAAAACTGTGGCTATGAGTAGAGAACTCAGTCTGGGATGGGTGCACAAGCAAAGCAGGAAGAGCCTAAGCCTGTCTTACAGAAAGCCACCGAGACCTCTGCCAGGACAGCAGGTTTTATGGAAAATGCTGAACCCAAATCCAACTCAGCACTGTGAATGTTTGTTAAGAGTTGACCCCAGTCTAGAGACAGGAGAGTAGGTAGGGTAGTTATGGGGGTAGGGAGTGCACCAAATGTTTAACATCAAATCACGTAGATAACTGCATACATAAGACCTACCCACCCCAGAGGGACTTTTTATAAGGACGCACCATATGTCTTTCCTTAATTCACACGCTTTTTGCTTTGGGTTCTCTATCCGCACTCTGACAAATGCATGCTCACTGGCAAGGCTCTCAAAGAGCAGGAAGCAGGTCAGAGTCAGCCCAGAATCCTGCAAAAAGCAGTATCGAAATCATTAGCCAGCTTGACGAGGCCCAGTTCTGCCAAGAGAAAGCTTCAGTCAAGCTTCCTAATAAATGCTGAAGTTCAGTTTCTTTCGGCACGTCTACCAGAAACCTGGTGTTTTAGGAACACTGACTTACCAAAAAGTCTGTGATTTGACCAGAATTTTGACTGTTTGTTTGACTCAAAGAAGTTGTTAATTTCTCATTAACGGTGGGATTTTAACAAAAAAAAATAGGAAAATTGAGCAAAGGGAGTGAAGCACAATGATTTCCAATCATTTTCTCATTTGTTTCAGTACCACCATTTCAAAGAAAATGAATCAATTAATCGAGTGAAAATGTTTATTTTTAAATATACTTTTCCAGGCTTATAAGACTATATGATATTTTCTGAATGTATCATTCATTTTCAAGACTCCATGCTTTTTTATTTCCTTCCCGGAGTCCTTGCCTCATACCTATTTTTTGGAAACATACTCATCTTCAGTGCTCAACTGAAGTGTCCCTGATCCATTGGTTCTTCCCTAAGACTGCTTCAGGAAGAATTAAATGCACCAGGATGCCTGGGTGGCTCAGTGGGTTAAGCCTCTGCCTTTAGCTCAAGTCATGATCTCAGGGTCCTGGGATGGAGCCCCGCATTAGGGCTCTCTGCTCAGCAGGGAGCCTGCTTCCCTCTCTCTCTCTGCCTGACTCTCTGCTTACTTGTGCTCTCTCTCTCTGTCAAATAAATAAATAAAATCTTAAAAAAAAAAAGAATTAGATACACCATAACATATTTGCCAATAAATTTCTTATACCACTCATTTTTATTCTTCTTGCTATTATGATTAGCTCTCTCCATGTCTCTTTCCTAATCTAGCTGAAGCAACTTTAATAATAGTTTACATTTATTGAATCCTAACCAGATGCAATCATTTAATCCTTAAAAGACTCCTACATGGTGGGTACTATTGTTAGCCCCTTTTTACAGATAAAGAAACTAAGATACAACAGGGCCTTTCTAAAGGTGAATCTGACAAGTTGCTGAACAGGCTTCTAAACCCAGAAAAGTCTGACTATAGAAACTTTCTTAACCACTAACTTCTAAATGGCAGATTTCATAAAAATGAAAACTTTATATAAGTACACAGAAATGGAAGGCCACATTTTAAGGGGTAAAAAAGTAAAAGAGGACAATCCATTTACGGTGAAATATAATCAAGTGTTTCCTCCTATGTTATCAAAATGTACCAGCATGGTTAACTTGGCGTCTATATAAATAAATGACTCTTAGACACAGAACATGCTTTGTGGTGATTTTTCTTCTTTAACTTGCATTTTGTCATTTTCCTTGGAATTAGGTCGCAAACATATTTTAGAAACAGTCTTGAAGCAAGGGATAGAACTTTCTGAAAATTAATTTCTTTTTTTAAGATTTTAAATTTATTTATTTATTTATTTATTTGAATGAGTGAGAGAATGCACAAAAGGCAGGAGGGGAAAGCAGAGGGAGAGAGAATCTCAAGCAGACTCTGGGCTGAGTGCAGAGCTCCAGGTGCTGGTCGATCTCAAGACCCTGACATCATGGCCTGAGCTGAAATCAAGAGCCTGACCCTTAAACAACTGAACCACCCACGTGCCCCTGAAAATTAATATCTTGATCAAAATGTTTTTGAGGACTTACATTAAATTCTAAGCAATTTTTTATAAGGAAAAATCCCAACATTTGTGTTCTAAGACTTCATATCTGAGATTTTCCTTTTCACTATCTCCTTGTTGATGTGAAGGAAGTTAATATTCAGTTATTTTTAGTTGCACTGCTTTATTTTTTAATACATTAATTTTGCAGAATAGCTTTTTACTGGATTTATGTGTGCTGTTTCTGAGGAATTAATTTATTCTATTTTACTCTTTTTTTTTAATTTGTGCTCCTGGAAGAAACAAGACTCAAAAGTGCTAGATATTTTATAAGACATTTAAAGTGAATATGAATGTTAGTACTAAAAATTAGGTAGGATTAAAGACTCAAAAATCTGTTTAATTCTATAGCAGAAGCATCTGCTTTCCTTTGAAAGAAAGAAAATGTTTCTAAGTAAGAACTACTTGCCAAATAATGATGTCACCTTTGGTTATTGCTGAGTGTTCTACTTCCTACTTTGTTTTGTCTTGATGTTGAGTAATGTTTTTTCCATGACATTAAGATTGTCATGTTCACAAGTATGTTTAACAAGTATCTTTAAGAAATACACATGCAAGAATGGATTACATTAACTCAAAAGTTACTTCTCTTTCCAAAGTTTTCCACTGTTGTTAGAGTTGTTATAATAAAAAATAATAGCAGTGGGCAAAGTACCTCCACTTCTGATTAGAATAATTGAAGGGAAAAATATATATCATGAAATATAATGAAAAATATATATCTTACATAGAACACATATATATTTTATATTATATATATTATTATTTACTATTAGTGGTATTTATTCCATTTATTTGTGGAAGAGAGAAACATGGAAAAAGATGTTTAATGATAATGTACAAATAACTAGAGACTATTAGTTAGATATAGGATGAGAAACATATTGATTGAAATGAAGATTAAAAGGAACTGATATCGGGGCGCCTGGGTGGCTCAGTGGGTTAAAACCTCTGCCTTCAGCTCAGGTCATGATCCCAGGGTCCTGGGATCGAGCCCCACATTGGGCTCTCTACTCAGCAGGGAGCCTGCTTCCTCCTCTCTCTCTTCCTGCCTCTCTGCCTACTTGTGATCTTGTCAAATAAATAAATAAAACCTTTAAAAAAAAAGGAACTGACATCAAACAAAGACATATCAGGTAAGTATAATCTTCATTCCAGAATTCTGATATTAAGTTAAAGTCTGTATGTTTATTTACTTCTTATTTTTCATTTTTATTGTTGAATCATAGTAGCTGTCATTTATTGATTACTTATTATTTTCTTTTTTCAAGTTTTTATTTAAATTCCAATTAGTTAACAAAGAGTGTAATATTGGTTTCAGGAGTAGAATTTAGGGATTTATCACTTCCATATAATACCCAGATCATCACAACAGGTGCTCTCCTTAATTCCCGTTAAAGTCTGTATGTTGCAGTTAATGTTGAACAAGACACAAGTAAGAAAGTGCTTTTATAGGAAGATGAATGAGTGTGAGTTTTCTCACTAGCATTGCTTATAGGAAAGGAGTATGTGACAAGTTAGAGAAAAGCAGATTATTAATGTGTTATTAAAAATTGAAATAAGCAATTCAAGACATGAAGTGATAATTGGAGAGTTTGTATTTCAAGTTTAATTTCTACATTATCTGTGGTATTTTAAGTATAGAACTATTCTGTCTTCAGAACAATTAAAAATGTTCTGTGACACCAGTAAGTGTTCTTCTGTTTCCCAAATTTAAAGGTTTCATTGTGTGTTACTAATACCTCTATTCTCTTATTCCTCATGGTGAATCCCATATTTTTACTTTGATATAAGATATATTCTGTTAAATATTAAACTTTGATTGGTTCCTCTTGAAAGTGTTGCTTACTTTTTCTTCTATGACACAAAATTGACCAGCAATATCCTGTGAAATACAGTCACTCCGTGAACAGTTACCCGAATGGCAATTCTGAATCACTGCCACTTACATTCATTCATTTTTTTTTTTCTAGACCTCCTACACAAGAAAAGGTCATATTTTTTCCTCAGAATTGGCAATTTTTTCTCAAGTCTACTGGTCTCAGAGGTGTTGACCATGTGAAACATGAATCAATCCCACTAGACCCTCTCTGGTTTCTTGATGTCCATTCAATTCACATTTTTCTAAATGCAGTTGGTACAACATGTCAGACTTAATTTAACACTCTATTTCCTGGAGTAATGGATCATTAAGAGACACAGACACAGACACACACACACACACACACACACACACACACACACACAAACACACAAAAATCTCTTTTATCCAGACAGCCTGCATAGGTGTATCCTGGAGGTTCTACATCATTTCTTCCTGCCTTTGTTTACGGAATTGTTAGTAAATGCTATAGGTGTTAATATCTCTCTGTGCACTTTACAACCATGTAGTAAGCTTTCAAAGTCACAATTATTTTTCACATTTCACATTATTTTTCACATTTCAATTGCATATACCTTCATTCTTAACACCAAGAATAAGGATCTGTCTTCTATTAGAACAGATGATCCAAAATATCAGAAATGTCCAGAACAGGCAGATAATAGTGGGAAAAAGAAGGAATTAAATCTGAGAGTGGGCACATCAAAGAATTAACTTTAAATACGAAAAAATAACAAGGGGCGCCTAGGTGGCTCAGTGGGTTAAAGCCTCTGCCTTCAGCTCAGGTCATGATCCCGGCATCCTGGGATCGAGCCCTGTGTCAGGCTCTCTGCTCAACAGGGAACCTGCTTCCCTTCCTCTCTCTCTGCCTGCCTCTCTGCCTACCTGTGATCTGTCTGTCAAATAAATAAATCTTCAAAAAAAAAAAAAAAGAAAAAATAATAAGAGCCTACTTCACAATGCAGAGATAAGTTTGAGATGTCTGGTGACAGTACATACTGACTCACAGAAGCACGTTGGAATCCATGCTTTTGCAAATTATTCTGATAACACCGGAATCAAACTGGTTTACCCCTAACAATTGCAATGGTCATATATTATCACAATGTATTTTTATTTCTCTATCTTAGACAATTTATATGGATGATTATAATTAGTCTCCAAATGTTAACGCAAATGATAAGCATTTCTTATCCTATGTAATACCTCGTTCTCAATTTGCAAGATACTCAGCATTTGAAATGTAGAACCTTTTCTTTTCTATTTGTTGTTCATTTTTTCTATGTGCTTGTTTGTTCTTTCTTATCCTTCTATCCTTTATTCTACACCCCCCACTCAACATAGGCAACAATATTAAGGTGCTTAATTCTGTTTATTATCTTGAGCTTTCTTTTCAAATGGTCATTTTGTCTTTAGACACTGAAGATGCTCAAATAGGATTATGTGACATAATTTAGTTTTTTTTAAAAAGTAATCAGGGGGCACCTGGGTGGCTCAGTGGGTTAAAGCCTTTGCCTTTGGCTCAGGTCATGATCCCAGGGTCCTGGGATCGAGCCCCACATCCAGCTCTCTACTCAACAGGGAGCCTGCTTCCCCCCTCCTTCTCTCTGCCTGCCTCTCTGCCTACTTGTAATCTCTGCCTGTCAAATAAAATAAATAAAATCTTAAAAAAAATTTAAAAAAAAAGGAATCAGTACATTTCTAAAATTGTTTATATTCCTAGATTTAACTTCAATGTGTTGCTTCTAACTGCCTCCTGGTAGTTCATGAAGCACTGCCACCACATTCTACCCATTTATTCTCCCCATCTCCATAAACATCCTTCACTGAACATCTATTTACATGTCCTCTAAACTATCTTTGTGAAAATCTTGCCAGGATGTGTGATCAGGAGCAGGTTATAAATATTTTATATTTCGTTAGGTAATTCAAGACTGTTTTCCATCAAGGTCTCACCAGTATAACTTGCCACAGCAGAGAATGAGGACTTACATGTACCCAACACTTGGCATTAGGCAGCTTTCTAATAGGAATAAAGTGATATGTCTTTATTGCTTTAATTTGCATTTCCCTAATAAGTATTATTTTGAGCATCACATCTTCTAATTGTCATTTTGTTTGGTTTTCTCTGCTGGAAAGGTTTTGATATGCCTTTGTTTATTTTTGTTTTTGGATTGCAAGTTTTTTTCTTGTTGATTTTCAGATTTATTTCTATAGTTCTTCCTTACTGGATTGTCTTTTGAACATTTCGCTTAGAAGTTATTTTTTGGTTTTGATCGTAGTAATTTTCCAACATTTCTTCTACTGAACACTTATTCTAGATTTAAATCTTTAGGCCATCTAGATTTTCCATATTTGTGTGG
Organism: Lontra canadensis; assembly: GCF_010015895.1. Lineage (NCBI taxonomy): Eukaryota > Metazoa > Chordata > Mammalia > Carnivora > Mustelidae > Lontra > Lontra canadensis. The sequence goes on from NW_022631040.1 coordinate 3,816,268, forward strand.
TCTTAGGTAGGGGTCCAGTTTTATATTCATCTAGTTAGTGAGACAATTTTTCTACACCAAACAATCTCATTTTCTCATTGATTTGTGGGGTACGCTATTCTAGTAGATCTGTATGCATGTCTGCCTGTGAGCTCTCCATTTTGGTTTATTGGTTTATTTGGGTGATTTTTGCACCAATGTCTTTTGAATCAGTCAGAGCAGGCTATATTATGCTGTGGTAATAACTCAAATTCATCATGGCTTAGAACTTAGAACAACAGAAGTTTATTTCTCACTCATGCTACAGATACACTGCAGGTCTACGAGGAGCTCCAGTTAGTTTCTCAGGAACACAGGCTGTTGGAGCAAAGTGCAACTGTGCATTGCTATTCAGTGGCTACAGGGAAGGAAGGACTAAAGAGATTTGTGTTGACAATTAAATAAGTGCTCCAATGCAAAAGCAAAATACCTTTGGCTTACCATCCAAAACAAGGGTCCAGAACATAACATTGTTCCATGTGATCACATAATGGAGACCCAGACATGTTCAGTGAACAGTATTAGTGATTGCTATGGCTTAGTAATAATTTTTGAATATCATATTCTCTTATTTACAGACTTAATATGCCTTCCTCTCCAAACACAGAGCTACTTAGTCCAGTTTTCTTTAATCTCTTAATGGGATCACTTAATAACCCCCAACATCTCCAAATTGCATTCCAATTTGGCTTTCCTGCTTACAGGGTTACTTTTAACCACCTCTGTCTCCAATTCCAATTTATCACTTCCACTGCTATTAATGTACTTATCCTAAATTCAATACTGGCGTTTTTAACAACAAACTCAAAGTTGATCACTTTCTCTCATTGCTGCTGGGAGTGGCGTGATATAAAAGGCCTTTCTTCTACTTGCTCTGCTCTCTCAAACTATTCTACATCCACAGTGTAGTCCTTGTGTTTACCCAAATGTACAAGATCATTTTATGTCTTAGTGCCTAATGTTCAGTAGGCTTTTTCCCCTTCGTTTTCTTATCTCATTTGCTATTTCATACACTAATACTTTAATCATATTTTTTTGGTCAAAGGAATCACAATGTCTTTTGCCCTTATTAGCGTATACAAACCTAATGTAAGTATCTTGAAGAGATATGTTATATAGGAATTCCCTTTATATGACCTCTGTCTAAAATGCACTTAGCATTCAACAAATATTTCATTAAATTCAAGAGCGCATGAAGAATGAGCAGGTAAAATATATTAATGCACCTCATTTATGAATTCCTAGAAGATTCACTTCTGGGGCTTCAGAACTTCCAGGACTTAACCAGAGTTATTCTAAGCCCCACTGAAACTTTAGGAAATGTTGACAGGTTTTTGCCCTGACTGTGTAGAAGAAAAGACTTTAGCAAAGACTTGTTGGAAAAGGTCACTGGCTCAGTTCAATGGTTAGAACTTCTCAGTTAGGTATCAAGTATCAGCGGTTCTTCCTGTAAATCACTTGAAAGTTCACATATAGAAATTCAGAAATTCCACATCTAGTATAAATACACATAAAAATAGTATGATATACATACACACAAACACACATTATATTTCACATAATATAGTTAGAAAACAAACTTTCCTAAGATGTGTTTATAATGAATTTAATTAGATGACCCTAAAGCCAGGTGTTCTAACAATGCTGAAGATATTTTACATTTAGGAAAATACATTATAAACAAACTTAAATATAGCTTCTTCCAAAGGATACAAGATCCCAAGGAGCCATTGATTTACACATTGCTTAGCAACATAATCATAACATTTCTAAAATTTAGAAACTGAGGATGCAAAAAATACAACCCTATAGTTGTTTCCATGTCCTGTTGTATAGTATGGAGACAATTTTTTCTATTGTATACATTGAACAACTTAAGAAAATACAGTCCAAGCAACCCATTTGCATGTAGTTTTGTCAAAAAGCATATTTTTGAATAATTTTGAGAGTTTTGTGAATTCTATATCTCTTATTAGATTTGCTATAACCCCATGTGGGAGGAATGGCTAAAATATGGGAAGACAGAATTTAAAGTGACTTGGATGTATTTGAGAAATGGTTAGTAGTAATGCTTTGCATTACCTTCATTCTCCCATGTAGTGCTTGATCTGACTGCTAAAAACAGAACAAAGAAAATTCATTTAAATTTGAGCAAGAGTAATTTGGATCAAGCACAAGAAAAGTCTTTTTGGTTCAAAGAGAAGTTAGACATGAAAGTGGATTACTGATGAAAGTGACATTTTTCCATTCACTGAGTTAAATATGGATAAACCATGATTTGGACCAAAAAGTTAAGATATAATAATAGAGTAAAATCAATGGACAAACTCTAAATGACTATTCCTTCTTTTGCCTGCTTTACATATTAATGTTTTCTAAGTAGTACATAAAATAATTAACTTTAGGCAAATAGGTAAATACATATTATGTATGCATGCAATGATTATTTTAATAAAATCATAGTGGTTGGTTTTTATTGTAAACTAGAAATCCTTGGAGAAGTGGTTTAGGTGAAATCTCTACATGACCTACATGATAGTGACAAAACGAACAGTCAGGTTTCTCTCCCGGGAAGTTTGGATGTAAAACATAGAATCAGATGTTTCAGGGGCAAAAGTTGACATATACACAGCCTATCAGCAGTCTTTTGAAGGTGACACTGCATAGTAAAGAATTTGGCCTTGTCCAAGGAGAGGTTGACCTTTTGTCCTTTCTAAGAGGTAACCTATGTTACATAAGAGGGAAGTACTTTTGTTTTGGTTGGAGACTGACCACACCCAATGGTCACAGAATGAGTTGGCCATGCCAGCAAGACCAACTGTGATTTGGGGTTGGAACTCTGGTTCACGCACTGATCAGTGAGCCTGGAGACTGAGTTCAACCACGTGGGTAATCCATTAATCCATCATGTGTATGTGATCAATCTCCAATAAAAACTCTGAACATTGAGACTCAGGTGAACTTTCCTGGTTGGCAATACTCTGTGTACATTGTCACTTATCAGTCTGGGATGGTAGTGCTTCCTGGGGACAACACAAGCTTTGGACTTAGACTATTTCCAGATTCTGCCTCTACCAGTGACTAATTCTTATTTGTATATTTTCCCTGTAATAAACCATACCCATGGCTATAATGCCTTTGAATGAATTCTATAAGTCCTTCTAGTGAATCACTGAAACTGTGGGTAGTTTCAGGAAACCCCCAAATTTATACTTGGTGTTAGAGTATAACAGAGTGGACAGAGTGATGAGCTTTATGAGGGAAAGATGAAGTATAGATCTGGAGGAGAAAAATATTTGACCTTTAACCAGTTCATAACTGTAAGGGACTCAAAGTCCTAGCAGCTTCCATTCATTATGGGGTAATGTCATTTTTGCAATTTTTCTACCTGAAAACAAAACAAAATAAAATTCTTCATCACCATTATTTGTATTGTTCATGTAAGTTAGGATTCAGGAGAAAATTAATTAATATAAAGCCAATTTGCTACAGTTTACCCTCCTATAGATGGTTATGAAATTGAAGTTGGATTACTCAGTAAAAGGGCTCTAGCACTTCCCACAGAAGTACAATATGATAGTACCATAAATAAATAAGCCCAGCAAACATTGTGTGTCATTTTAAATAGTGGACTACACGAAGTACTAAGAACTCTGTTGTTTCACACAGACTATGAATTCATCATTTAAATAACTATAAGATCGAAGCTATTATTATTCCCCCTTAGAGAGGATAAAATTGGGGGGGAAAAGTTAATTTACCTGTTTATTGATCCAGCATGTCATACTGAAAACTAATAAGCACTTAACACATTTTTGGGTGGTGTTAGAGGGAAGTGAAACATCATTACTCCTGTAAATTAACCATAGAATAAAAAGTGAACATTGAACACATTCTTGAGTAGAGAAAAGAACTGAAGGACTGGTATAAGGATATGTCACACTGGAGTGTCCTGGTGCCTAAGGACCATAGTACTCACCAGTGACAATAAAACAGAACCTGCAAAAGAGATCAGAAGTGCTCAAGAACCAAAATTCTTCTCTTTTCTGAAAATTTTCTTTTATAAATTTACCTTTCAAATGTATTTATCCTTAAACATGACGTTGCATATATTACTATAGATGTTTTAATATATTTTTATTTCTCCTGTATGTATTCTGAATGGAACTTTATTTCATCATTTAAAGAAACAGGAAGAAATGAGAAATAAAATGAAGAAAAATGTATAAAGAAAATGATGATGTTAATGCAATAAATCATGCTTTTGAGGCCTTTCCTATGGAAGCATTAAGTTTGCCAGATGTTATCTGTAAGTGTCTCTGTGTATGCGCCTCAAACAAGATAATATAGTAAATTTGGGATTCTACATATCAACTTCATTTATAAGCTTGATAGAGAAAATACAAAGATATAACTAGAAACCATATAGTCATAAAAAAACATATAGTCATAAAAAATAATGGCAGAGAGATTTCCAGGATTTAAGATAATCACGAGTATCCCATAGTACAAAGTTGTGGCTGAAAAAAGCTTCATCCTCCTTTGTGTCTAATTTTTAAGGTATGAGTAATTCTCACAGTGAAACTTGTCAGCACTGGATCAAGGTAAATGTAAAGGTCCAGGGTCTCCGCATGTTCCTTCTTCTTCCAATGACTTGATATAGAAAAGCTTGATAATCTTGGAAGTCATGTGTTCTTAAGATGGAGGGATTCTAGATCTCTGAAGATCTCTTTAGGTCACTTGGATTAGAACCGGTCAGGAATATTTGGTTGAAAATTAATGTGAACAAAAAACAAACTTCTATTATGTTCAAAAAATTATATATTATAAGGTAGCATAATCCTAGTTAATATGAATTTTTTTTGTTAATATGAATTTTTAAAGACATTTCTCAACATGAAGTTTGTAGAACATTATTTCATTTACACATTTATTCAGTCACTCATTTATTTATTTTAAAATTTGTATTTTTAAATGCCTTATTACTAAGAAGATGAGGCAACAATATAAAATTTCACCAGTAAATAGGATTATTTAAGATAGATTTAAGTGTATTGAAAGAGAATATCAAGAATATATGAAGAAGTAATTTTTTTAAGTATAAATAGTATTGGGGGTATATGTCACAGTAACTGGTCTCATAAAACCTCTGTAAGAATTGGAATAAGAACTGGAGATCAAGGAAGAGTCAGCCAGAAAGATACTAGTCAAGACTTTTCCAGGAAATTAATGTGTGATATAGCCCCCATGGGATTATAAATTTGAAGTACTTGAAAAATAAAAAGAGGATCGACATGCAAACAAGCAGAACTTGGTAAAAAGCAAAACTGAAAAGGTAGGTAAAGACTAAATAGTAAAGGGCCTTATACATCAAGAAAGGGACCTTGAATTTTCTACATATGCAATAGAATACCATTGGAAGAGAGTTATAACACCCAGTTTGGTATTTTTTTTTTTTTTAAGGATCTCAGTAGCTGTTATGTGGAAAATAGATTGTATGTTCCAAAAAGTGAAAGGAAGGGAACCAGTTAGGAAGCCATCGTGGTGTAAGAAGAGATACTTGACAGGGGAACTGCTGGTGAAGAAGGGAATTGAATGGACTTTTTTTGCGCATTGAATTGGGCAATAATTGAATGTATTTTGCAGTTAAAAACTCTATGTAGCTTCTAAAGAATTGAAATTGTTAGGGGCTTTGGAAAGGGGTGAACCAAAATGACCCCTTTTCCATGGCTTGAGAATCCAGGAACTGAGTGATTGTATTTATTAACATGAAGAAACTAGTGTAGAAACAGATTGAGGAAAGCAATGTTTGATAATAGAATTGGGGACATGGTAAATTTGAGCTATCCACTGGACATTGAAGTAGGGTTCTTACATAGTCACTAAATATACTCACAACAAAATCTAGCTTAGCAAAAGATAAATAGATATTCCTCTAACAATCAATCTTACTGCAGCATAAGGTACATGGAGATATTGCTCATCTTAATAGTTATTATTTCCAGGATGTGGGCTGGCACATAGATGATACTAACTCATGACTTGCAGGGTAAATCAATGTTAAGTAAGGGGAGCAATGTTATTCTTCATTTATTAAGGTCACACACACACACACACACACACACACACACACGCCTTGTCTCAGTAGTCAACATGATGCAGTGATGCACTGTAGAAGGCTTAGATTCATATTTCAATTTTGCCACTCAGAGGTAAGTGTACTTAGGAAGTTATAAAATACACAGTTTCTACATTTTTAATATAGAAATGAAAATACTGCCTTAGGTTCCACTTCCACAATGGTGACAGGAGCTCTATGGAAAGCTGGTGAAAATTATAAGAACAAAAACAAAAAATTATCTTCTCTGGAAATTTCCCTGTGTGCATAGAGCAAATTAAGAAACATTTATTCAAGAAAATCTACTCAACCTCAATAAAAATGGCAAAAATTGTGTGGCTTCGAGTCAAAACTCATTCCCTCTTCTTCTAGTCTCAGCGCAGCTTGATGGAAGTTCAACTCTGGGAGGGTGTAGTTGAGAAATGGGGCTCCCTCTCCCCTCAGCTCCCAATCAGGAGTTAGGGAGGAGCAAGTCACAGCATTTCTTATTTCCTCCAAGTTGAAGAACATAAATTCCTGGTGAGTGTGGTCAAAAGGCCACAGGGACTCCCTTCCTTCACACATAACACCCCCCCCCCATAGGATGGAGGCTACACTCCATCCTATACAAGGGAAGAATTCTGAGGCCTTGATAGCCTTCATTCCAATTTACTCATAGGACAGAGGCTCCACTGTAGAAGAGACAAGCTACTGCCTCATTCAGTGCCCAGAGTAGTGACTCAGAGATTTTGTTCACTGTGAAATAATCCATAAGAACACATATGTCTGAAATTTTCCCCAAGGAATTGACATTGTTATTTTAGAGTATGTGGAAGTACAAAGCTAATGGTGCTCTACGAAAACAACTTCTCTTAATTGTAAATAAATAAAACCTTAGGTCAGGTAGTTAAACAGGGTAAGAGGAAATGAGATAGCTTAGAAGAGGCCTGCTAGGGTCAGAACAAATCTCAGACTGGCCTCAAAAACTACCCCTTCCTGAAGTAAACTGAAGCAGATTGTTGATAAATATGTGTACAGGGCATTGCTGAAAATAATAGCCAGCCATTAATTAATGGGGTCTAACTTGTAGGTATAATATGAAATGAAGCAGACAACTTAACAGAGAAATTATGAAAAGAGAGTGAAAGACAACCCTACTAATACTGTCATCTCAAGTGAAATGCCTAAAGATCCACTCTCTGAAAAGTGACATGAAGGCTGTAGGTTGTGCGAGAAATAAATTTTACTGAAAGCTTAACTAAATAACAAAACAAATACTGGTAAACAACAAACACAAGCTCCCTGGAGGGGCGGGAGGCAAACAGGATGCAGAATTGCTACAATGTATTATCTAAATTGTCCAGTTTTTGGCAAAAAATTATGAGACAGGCAGAGAGACAGGAAATTGTGACCCACATATAGGAAAAAAAGCTAGCAACAAAAACTGTTTATGAGAGGGACTAAATATCAGATTTAACAAAAAAAGATTTCCAAATAGTCATTACAAGCCATTATAAATATGTTCAGAGAACTAATGGATATCGTGCTGAAAGAAATAAAGGAATGATGTGGATAGAGCAAGAGTGTGTTATGCTATGCAAAACAAATCAGTCAAAGAAAGACAAATACCATATGATTTCACTCATGTGGAATTTAAGAAATAAAACAAATGAACATAAAAGGAAGAAAAATTAAAAAGGGAGGGAGGTTAACCATAAGAGACTCTTTTTTTTTAATATCATTCTTTTACTTGAGACACACACACACACAGCACAAGCAGGGGAGTGGGAGACAGAGAAGCAGGCTCCCTGCTGAGCAGGGAGCCCGAGGCGGGGCTCGATTCTAGGACCCCGGGATCATGACCTGAGCCGAAGGCAGTTGCTTAACCGACTGAGCCACCCAAGCACCCCCATAAGAGAATCTTCATAGTAGAGAACAAACTGATGTTTGCTGGAGGTGGGGTGGATGGAGATGGTCTAATGGGTGATTTGAAAAGCACAATAGAATTAAAAGCACAATAATGGGAAATGTAAAGTGAAACTGAACAGTATATTTGAACTGGTAGAAGACTCAGTAAACCTAGAGAAAGATTGATAGAGATTGTGTAATCTAAAGAAAAGAAGGAAAATAGAATGAAGAAAAATTAAAAGAGCCTGAGAAATGTAGGAAGTTACCCTTGACATTTTTTATAATATTGAGCTCCATTAAAAAGAGAAAACAAATTAATTCTTATGTGTCAAGTTTATCACCTCATTTAGTTTCAGAATGTCTCAAACTTTACATAAATGAGAGAAGAGTATTTCTGCAATATATCAGCAAATAATTTTGGACTTTTACTGTTTCCAGTGCGTATCAAAGGATACAAAGATAGAAAGCACAACATTTGTCTTAAAATTACTTATATTGCTTTCAAGGAGACAAATTAGACACAAATGGGAGAATGAGATAGTGATAAAACAGGTTAACATTAAAAACTCACATGTGCAGTACAGACATTAATGTAATAAAAATTTCAAGAAGAAATTTTTATTGAGGAAAAGTTAGAATGCTTCCTGTGAAGGGGATTTTTCAAAAGGCTTTGAAGATTGGATGTGATCAGAGATGTGAGAAAAGTGGAGAAGCACATGTTGACTACAAAGTATCAGTGATTTGTACACCTGGATGGCAAACTTGGTACTTTCCTCCCAAAAGTCTGAAATCCATGAGGCCCTGAGTCAATAGAGACATGACAGATACGTCTGTGTCTTTGAGAGGGTAACTGATATTCCACGTAACTTATTATAAATTCTGTGACAATGACATGGAAGTAAACTTGCTCTGAATACTGCAGAAAATTCTTTAGTAAATTTATTAGATTTATTTTCATTAAAATTCTTTTCATAAGCCTACATACACATAGTCAAATCATAATCTGTGGGCAGAGCATTCAAGCTCTTGGTTTCTTTTACTGAAGATAACTTCCCTAGTTTTCTGTAACATCACAATAGTTTGGGCATAGCTTAATCACACTAAACTTCAGCATTTAAAGCACTTTACATAATATAATTTTACTACAGCACAAATTAATGTTTAAAAGTCTTTTCCAATAAGTATATAAAACATACAAGGCTGCAGCACCATTTAGAAGGAGCAGGAGTAATGTGACCATCAAAACTCATTCTTTTTAATGTTCTGGTTCTCCCCAAATAACGTCTACTTACTATTTGAATTACCTTGGTTGTTTTCCTGAGCTACATGAACTAGTAAACTATTAAACAAATTTTCTTCTGTTCAAAAACAAACACTTCTTTCTAATTTCTGTTCTGCGGCTTCCAGTTTTTTTAAAATATTCCCCTTCTTTGGAATTGTCATAAACAATATATTAAGCTAATGATACTAATGATTTGTTCTCTCTTCTGCTTTTCAGAGCTGTGGCAGGCTAGTTAATCTTCAGTGCAATATGCAAATATTGCTTCTGAATTTGGCATGCAAATGCATTGGAGAGGTAAGCATAAAAGTTAACTTCACTAACAAAATCAGTGCCTGCACAAGCTTTCATACTTGTGGGGTTAGTGTGTTGAATCTGTATGAGTTATATGCAAGAAATATTATTTATTTATTTATTTATTGTGCTTAAATGTTTGAGTCTAGGTCTCTAAAAAGACACCTATTTACAAAGACCCATCAAAATGCTTCCAATAGTGATATCAGTAAATCTATGAGTTTTGTGTTTTTACTACCAGATACGAAGAAAAGTGAGGAGAACTGCATGAAAGAAAAAAATCCTGGAATGGGGTGCCTGGGTGGCACAGTGGGTTAAGCCTCTGCCTTCGGCTCAGGTCATGATCTCAGAGTCCAGGGATCGAGCCCTGCATTGGGCTCTCTGCTCAGCGGGGAGCCTGCTTCCTCCTCTCTCTGCCTGCCTCTCTGCCTACTTGTGATCTCTCTCTCTCTGTCAAATGAATAAATAAAATCTTTAAAAAAAATCCTGGATTAATATTTGCTCTTTATTTTCCTAACTTTCAAGGAAAATGGTCCTTTTTAGGACCTCAGTTCCAGGTATTCAAATTATTATTAGTTCAACCTTTATGGAAATCAAAATATATTTATTAATGAATTGGCTCCCACAAGTACTAAAAGTAAAGGAGAAAACATTCCATGCAATAATAATTGTAATATTGTTTGATGTTTAAAACTGTCAGACTATTTTAAAAGTTAATTTCGCAGATAATAAGCACTTAAATAGTAGTTATTCTACCACGGGAATGTAATTACATACAAAACTTACATTTTTCTTTGATTTTACAGAGATAAAATTGGGTATGGTTTGAACCTTCGATGACATGGTAGCAAATGCAGCTCACAAAACCATTTTTATTGATTCAATACCTGTATATAGGATGGAATCCCTGGGAAGTAAAGTCTGAGGTAGAGATTAGAATGTAGGATGTTTATTATGGAGTGCTTTGGGGATCAATGCTGCGGAAGGGAGAAAGGAAGTAGAACTAGGCAGATGTTCAACTGTGAAATCTTTCCAATAAAGGCCTCCATGAATCCTCACAGGGACATCAGAAGTGGGAAGTGGGATTCTTGTGTTAATGGCAAGGGATCTAGGCATTTCCCTCTCTCATGTTTATCAGTTATTAAATAAAGAATGCCTTTGGATGGAGGCATGAGCTTAGAGAGATAATTTTCTTCATCTAAAGCAATCCACAGAGAGGACTGACAGTGACAGTTGTCCTTTGGCAGGACTCCCAGCAAACAGGGAGTATTTACTTCATCCTGGAGAAGGTTCTGGGAGGTATATGCTGTGTCGGGCTTATGCAACGACCAATTAGAGAATCATAATCCAGATCCCCAGTGTTCTGAGAAAGGTCATACCAACTAAAATGGAGAATTATATACTCTTTGAAAATCAGCTTCTGTGTTACTGGGTCCAGGCATGGAGAGATTATCTGAACAAGAAACACTTATTAACCATGAAGCCAGAATTCCCAGGGATGGGGTATATTCTATTGTATTTACCAAGTCACAAATTTGGGTAGGACCTACAGGTGCAGTCCACCCCTACCTTCTGGCCTAGAGAGGTTCCACCACCCCTGCACAGCGTCTTACCCCAACCACTGATCCTTCCCAAACAGGAGACTGATACGTCAGATGGCTTCAGCCAGAGATGCTTGTACTATAATCTGGATCTGCTGCAGATCTCTTTCTTCCTTTGTATTTCATACAGGTATCATAGCGATTCCTATAACCTAGTTCATGGGTATATTAGTGTGCTCGAACTGTCTAACTTAATACAACAGACTGGGTAACTTAAGCAACAGAAATTTACTGCCCAATAGTTATAGGGGCTAACAGTCCAAGATCAAGGCACCAGGAAGGTAAATTTCATCATGAGGCCCCTGGGCTTATAGATGGCTACCCTCTCTCTGTGTGATCCCTTCTTGCACATATACAGGGAAAGAAAGTTTGAGTGAGCTTTCAGGTGTCTCCTCTTATAAGAACACTTTTCCTATCAAATCAGGGTTCCACTGTATGGCCTCATTTAACCTTAATTTCCTTCTTATAAGGCCCTGTATCCAAATACAGGCATATTGTGTATTAAGGTTTAAACAATTGAATTTGGGAAGGAACACAATTTATATATTTTAAATATTTATTTTTATATTTTATATATTTGTAATTTATATTTTACCCATTACCTTCAGGCTGTGATCTCAGAATGTACTCTCCCAGACTCTGCTAACTGTATTTTCAAGGTCCTTTGCCATTAGTTGATGGTATATTCTTTTTACTCACTTTGACTGGGATGTTCCTCTTTGGCTCTTACCACCAGTTATTAGTCTAATAGCTATATCTGAAAGAAATTCATGATGGAAGCACTTGTTTTCTGTAATAAGTTCATGAAAATGGGAATCGCAGCTTTTAACTGGAGAAGTGGGGACATTTTTTGTGTTCAAATAATTCAGGGGGATTTGGAATTTAAAAATTAGGGAGAGGAGGTCAAACCAGAGATTCTTATGCAAGTTTCAAGGATGTATACTTTCCTAACCAGGGCTCCGAACTTAGTGTGGCAAACTTCCCTTGTTTAGGTGTTCCACATCTTTAGAGTTGACTGTAGAAGTGTCCTGTAAGAATGACAAAAGATGATTCAAGGATGATTCCCAGAGGGATATACTGAACAATATTATCATCTCTCAACATCTAGCTCACCTTCTCTATGTTGCTTCTTGGATTCACTCCTGCTGCAGGGGAAGGACATAACTTGTTCAAGCCAATCAAGTGACACACACTTCCTTTCCCTTACTGATTTCTCCTCCTGAAAAAGTAATTTCTTGGCTAATTAGCATAAAACTTTTCAAGTCTACAAGGATTTATTCAAGAATAAGCATGCAATCCGATTTTGACCAATAAGATGTAAAGTTAAGCTAGCATAGGGATTTCTAGGAAAGGAGATTCTATGATCTTCTTAGAGAGTTTCCAGAAGTGACTCTATTCTCTTTGGACATTGAAGTTTGTAGATATGAAATACAAATTTTTCAGTTCCCAAACTCTTAGAAAAGACTGAATATTCTTCAGCTATTGTCACAGGAATGTCCCATCATTAGTTATAATTTATTAAGTTAATCAAAGACAATACTCCTCACTCACAATACTTCTGAAAACTAATCAAAGACAAACCCCCACTTCCAGAACATTGGAAAGTCAGGAAGAGCCAAACTCCAGGAGCCATATTCCCAAAGTCAAGTCTTAACTAATGGCCAACAAATAATCTCACCTCTGAAAGTCCACCAATCTCTGAATTCAACGTTTCCTAAAACACTATATAGAATCAACTTTCCTCAGGAAGCATCTGCCTAAAAAGACAGTTCTTCCTTGCTTACTTGAGTAATAATTTTATCTCAGATATTGAATGCCAGTCTCTACCTTCAGTGGGATCCAGGAAATGCTATAGCCATTTTGTGTCTATAAAGACTGAGAATTAGAGCAACTCACAGAGCTATTTAGAGAAGAAATTGATTGAGCTGGAACTACTGGAGTAAACTCATTTAGAAATATCTCCTTCCTTTGGATTTCCAGCTTTGTGAGCTGATAAATTTCTGTCATTATTTAAGCCAGTAAAGTAGTGTTTTCTGTTACTTGAATGCTGATAAAAGAAGTGATGTTTAGCTAATTCCTGAAAGATATATTGGAGCTAATATTTAAGACAGATGGGGAGGGTGTTAGAAACAGAAGGAACAACAACTAGAAAGGTAAAGGAAGGAATGAAAACGACTGTGTTAAGGAACTTTAAGTACTATTACTCAATATAGTTGGAACTACAAGTATATGTGGAGAACTGGGAGAAGAGAAATTATAAAAATTTGAAATTAAAATATAACTTAAGAAAAAAATAGCTCATCCAAATCTGTTGTATACATTCTAGGCTCCTGTATTTATCTGCCTTCTTGACTGTCCAACTGACTATCTCATATTCCTGATTTACTCGAATTTTTTTCTCTCCCACTCCTTTGGGTATTAGGATATTCACTTCTCAATAAACAACTCTGTGTTCTCTCTGTTACTCATACTAGATAGCCTCCTTTTTAATCTCCCTCATTTTTCCTCTGTCTCTCTCCCTCTTCAATTTTTTAAAAGATTTATTTATTTATTTGAGAGAGAGAGGTGGGAGAGAGAGAGTGTGTGAGTCAGTGGATGGACAGAGGGAGAGAATCTCAAGCAGACTCCCACGGAGCACAAAGCTCCACACGGGGTTCCATCTCATGACCCATGAGATTATGACCTGAGCCAAAACCAAGAGTTGACTATATAATGGACTGAGTCACCCAGACACCCTCTTCCTCTTTGTTTCAATCTATTATCCTCACCCAAGAATTATTTTAAAGTCATATTATCTTTGTAATACAGTTTCACCTGACATAGAAATGAAAGAATGAAGACTTAAGCAAAACCGAAGACAATTCTATTCCTTCTGTTCCTGCAATTTGAAGCTGTGGTTCTGAAATTCTACTCAGCCTGGATTGATTATTTGACTTTCGTTAACATCAACTTGGAAGTTGAGTTTGTCAACTTTGGGAAGGAAGTTGCTTTGTTAGACAATGTGTATGAAGAAGACTTAAAAGTACATTTGCAGAAGAAAAGCAAAATAAAATTAAAATGAAGTATATTTGCAGAGAAATAAAGATGGGGGACCAATACAAGAGTAAGAGAGAAAGACAAATGGGATTTCTAATGGTTTTGCAGGTTGAGTTCTAGTCCTTTGGGAAGTCTAGTTCAGCCCTACAGAAGGGAAATAATGTGGTTGCTTAACATCAGTTAAGAAGCAGAAATGGAATGTCCACTCTTCCCAGATATAACTGACCATGAGAGAAAGAGCCTGAAAGTGGGGAAAACATCATGGTACACCTATGTCTTCACTTTCTCTTTCTTAAGTCCCAGAAGTAGGATGTGTGTTATATTGCTTGTTCAAATAAAATACAAAACCAAGGAGCTTTTTGTCCCATTCACATTGGGGTTTCTGCTAGGAGACTTTCTCGAAGAATGTGTCATTGATGGCCACATCAAAACAAAAACAAAAACAAAAACAAAAAACAACAACAAAAAAAAAAAGGTGGTGTGGAGTGCTTACCTGAAAGGATTGCCCAAAATCTCTTATCTATCTCAAGTAATATGAAATGTATCAAAGTCAGTGAAGCTAGCTGTCAAGTTGGGGAGAAGAGGGAGGTCATTCTTACTGAGGCCAACTGATCCTTAAATTGGAGGTTGCAGGGAGACTCCCTTGGCAAGGATTAAATCTGAATTATACCCAAAACTTAGGAAAATATACAGAGAAGGCCTGAAGAAGAAGAGTTCACCTCTCCAGAGGTTGTTGCTCCCAAGAGCTTTCTTATCAGGTGGTTTCTGCTCACAGAGGAAACACTAAGCAAGTCAGCATGAAATATCATCTCTGTAGGGCCAGCAAGGACCAGAGAGCACCATTAGCTAGTGAGGGTAGATCTGGGACCTATAACCTCTCATCACCATGTGCCAGAGAAAATTCCCCAGTCTGCGAATCTACCTGAAAGAAACAGTTTAAAAAAAAAAAAAAAAGTTTATATTTGAAGGTACTAGATATCACTAGTGGTCAGGTGGAGGGTTTTTGTTTTTTTTTTTTTTTTTTTTTTTGGTTTTTTGGTTTTTTCTTCTGCTACCTATCCTGTGGTGGCTTTAAGGAAGGTCAAATTCGTTCCAGACACCAAGGGAATTACATTTTCTTTGTATATGTGCATAGTAATAGCAAGTAAAATCAGAATAGATTATTTTTGCTGTGATAGCAAATAGTACAGACAAAAATGGGTTATTTCTTACTTATACAGTGTGTCTACCATGGGTCAGCAGAAGTGTTTCCTTCTCATAGCCACTCAGGTACACTGAGGCAGCCAGCATCACAAGCATTGTTGGTAGCCTAGCAGGGGGAAGAAAGAGGATTTTGCAATGGCATTTAAATGGCTCTGCTCGGAAGTGACATTCACCACTCACACTACTCATTGCTCAGCACTAGTCAGATTGCTTCACCTAATCACAGAGGGTCCAGGAAGTACATCTCTACCACCTGCCTGGAATGGAGATGAATCAGAAATATTTCAGAGAAAGCACCAATGACTATAATGAGTAACACTGATATCAAAGAAAAAACATCAATTATCTTGTTGCTCTTTTCCATTTAAGAAACTGAGGTGGAAGGAAATCAGATGGATGTGCTTTATCAGGGTGCATTTATACAAAGGTAAGCCCCAGAGCTCAGTGGAAAGAACTGAGCTCAATTATTCTGCATAATGAAGTAAGGGAAATACAAAGGTGAGAAAGTCTGGAGGGAGACACCTGAGTTTCATGCCTGTGCGACTAAATGGCTTCTACGAACAGAGGCATCTACTATTTATAACCATTAGTGCTACTGTGAACTTATCCCCAATGTAACCCAGAACTCTGTCAAGTCTGTAACACCATAAAATGCCTTTTATGAAGGTTTGTTGTTATATGTTTGCTTAAGAAAATTAACGGGTTAATTAAACATCTGTATAGTCGTGAGTGGGGGTTGTGGAGGGAGGGAGGGAAAATAGGCAGAAACTAAGTTAAATTGAGAATTAAATACGTACAAGGACATGAAGACGGTGTAAAACCTGCAAATTTTCACATAGGGCTGAGGCTATTGAATTGCCTGCAGAATATGGGATAGAGCACTCAAAACAATTTTGTTTAAAATTCAAAGCCAGGATCTGGATAATATTCCAATATTTTTTATGTTTGTGTTAGCCCAAAGTGCATGCCTGTTAACCAAAACCGAAGTAGATGTTAATGAGACACATTATAGAATACATGGTAACCAAGAGAAACTGCATAGATTTCCTATGTCCATAACAAAAGAAGCATGACAATTATATGAAAAAAATTTTCTAGTGTATTTTACACACCTAAACATTTATCCAGACTAATTTTGCCCCATGACCAAGGTAATGATAATTGTTATTTATGGTCAACCTGTACTTTGGATGAGAGGAAACTGGATCATTTGTTTCAAATACTTTTTAGTTTTGGACACAAGCCTTTAAATTCACAATACTCTGAATTGCCAAGTAAAAGCTACTATCAGCCTGGAAAATTATGCTCTATAAGAAGAGAATGATATTGTTTAGTTAAATTCTTTCACACATGGAGGATTTTAATCCTTCTATTTCTCAAAAATGTTGTATGAAGCTTAAAGGAGGTATTTTTTAAGAACATCAAGATGTATTATTTAATTTTCCAGATAACTCACATAAACAAACAAATGAAAAATTATTTTTAAGGAGATGTTTGTAAGAAGAAATAAATGTGGCTGTTTTGAAAATGTTCAGTGAGGAATGTAATTCCATTAGCCAGGCTTCTGACATGTGGAAGAGCCAGATGCTCACACAAATTAAACAGTCAGACAGTCTGCTTTTAACTTGCTCCCTTCGCCAACCTCTGCCTCCCCCCCGTCCCCCAGTCCTCATGATGAAAGTACAAATGTATGTGTGGCCGCTGTGTACCACAGGCACGTGCCTCCACGTGGCTTGTCTATTTACTCAAGGTTTATCATCTCCTTTCTCCTGCAAATGCAGCGTGGAGGGAGATAGCCCCTACACCTCATGTCAGTGCAGTGCACTCAGGCTTCACACTTGAGAAAGTGAAGCTTGTAATGTCTAAATAAGTATTCTAAGTGGGCAATTTCAGTAAATTGAATGGCAGTCAATGGACCTTTCTACTACTCCCTTCCCTTCATCTATTACCATTACTTCTATGTGGGAGGTTTTCGCTCAGGGCAGATGTTACCGAAGAGCTCATGAATGACAGAAATTTTGAACTCTCTTCCTCCTACAGCCCCAAACTATTCCAGGGACCATACTTTCCAAAAGACTATAACAAGGAAACAGTGTTTTACTATGTGTCACTTTTGTAAGGAGATTTAAAGTTTTAAAATGTTTTCAAAAGTAACATGTAGATGTTGCTTTATAAAAAAAAAAATGGTCAAGTGTTAGATCAGACATTACACTAATTTTTTTTTAATTGAAGGAGTTTTTTTTTTTAAGTTTTCATTCAAATTCCAGCTAGTTAACATAGTTTCAGGTGTACAATAGCGATTCAACACTTCTGTACATCACCTTGTGCTCATCTCGACAAGGGCCCTCCTTTATCTCCATCACCTATTTCAACCCCTCACGCACCTAGACTAAATCTTTAATAGCAAAGATATTTAAGACCTATGATGTTTTTGTTCAGATGTGTAGGACTCATGATCGTGCTGAAATTTGTAGATGTGAATGAAAACTACATAGACTTGCAAGCATTGTAAATCTGATTACTAGATTTTATTCCTAGCTCAGTATCTCTCAATTTCTATTTAATTAAAGCCATGAATAGTCCTAATATTTATAATTGTTTATCAAACACTTCACATCACCCAGTTCTTTTACTGTGACAATTTGATAAATTGTGTATTATGGTTTTGAGATTCATAGGAAACAAGATATTCCTAAAAATCAAAAGAGGCCAACTTATTTGATATGGTTAATAACTTTTTTCTTCTCAAATAGGCCATAAACAAATTTAATAAGGCTTAAAGGAAATCATCTTATACCTTTCACTGCAGCTTTATTATGTACCTATTTTTTAAATTTGCCTTACAAAGTCTGAGACCACTGCTGTAGCTTTGCACCTTCAACTCCTAATGAGACACTGAAATAGGGAATATCAATGTATCTAAGTAATAGGACCAGCATTTTATATGCTTCCATGTTTGTTTCAAAACAGTTTGAAATTTTTAAAATTTTTTTATATATATAGACATAATTGGATTAAAACCAACGTAACTTGGCTTTGGTTATAATAATGAAACAGGGAAAATGTTATTGTGTTTCTCTTTCTAAAGTTTCTTCCCACTTTAATATTATATATTTATATATCCACACATTTATACAAATATAAACATATACATATACACACATGCTTACATATATACATACACATACATAGCCACTTTTTAAATTTATAATTCCTCATTGTTCAATCATCCCTTGGTTCTAGCCTGTCCCATGCTAGGTCCTTTATTCTGAGGATATGGAAAAACAAACAGAAGTAATGCCCTTTCAGGATTTTATCAAGATGGCGGAGAAGTAGCAGCTGAGACTACTTCAGGTAGCGGGAGATCAGCTAGATAGCTTATCTAAAGATTGCAAACACCTACAAATCCAACAGGAGATCGAAGAGAAGAAGAACAGCAATTCTAGAAACAGAAAATCAACCACTTACTGAAAGGTAGGACTGGCGGAGAAGTGAATCCAAAGCGACGGGAAGATAGACCGCGGGGGGAGGGGCCGGCTCCCGGCAAGCAGCGGAGCAATGGAGCACAAAATCGGGACTTTTAAAAGTCTGTTCTGCTGAGGGACATCGCTCCAGAGGCTAAACTGGGGTGAAGCCCATGCGGGATCAGCGTGACCTCAGGTCCCGTAGTGTCACAGTAGGATCGGGGGTGTCTGAGTGTCGCAGAGCTTACAGGTATTAGAACAGGGAAGCTGGCTACAGAGACAGAGCCGAGGACTGAGCTCTCAGCTCGGGGTTACCTTGAACCGGTCGTGGGCTCGGTAGCTCATAGTGTGGCCAAAGGCCAGGGAGATGGGAGTAATTGGACGCTGTTCTCTGAGGGCGCACTGAGGAGTGGGGCCCCGGGCTCTCGGCTCCTCTGGGCGGAGACTGGGAGGCCGCCATCTTCATTCCCATCCTCCGGAACTCTACGGAAAGCGCTCAGGAACAAAAGCTCCCGAAAGCAAACAGCCCGGCCCCTGGTAAGGGCGCTGCAACTCCGCCTGGGGCAAAGACACTTGAGAATCACTACAAGAGGCCCCACCCCCAGAAGACCAACAAGAAATCCATCTGGGACCAAGTTCACCTACCAAGGAGTGCAGGTTCAATACCAAGGAGAGCAGCGGAATTCCAGAGGAGGAGAAAGCAAAGCACGGAACTCAAGGCTTTCTCCTCATGATTCTTTAGTCTTACAGTTTAATTTAATTTTTTTTTCTTTTTCATTTTTTTCTTCTTCTGCTAAATTTTTTTTAACTTTCACCCTTTTCTTTTTAAATGTTTTTTAACTAGTTTATCTAATATATATATATATTTTTCTTTTTTATATTTTTTCTTTATTCATTTTCTTTTTTAATTGTTTCCTTTTTTTTTCCTGAACCTCTTTTTATCCCCTTTCTCCCCCCCAAAAAAATTTGGGGATTTCTTCTGATTTGGTTAAAGCATATTTTCCTGGGGTCTTTGCCACCCTTTTAGTATTTTACTTGTTCCTTCATATACTCTTATCTGGACAAAATGACAAGGCGGAATAATTCACCACAAAAAAAAAAGAACAAGAGGCAGTACCGAAGGCTAGGGACCTAATCAATACAGACATTGGTAATATGTCAGATCTAGAGTTCAGAATGACGATTCTCAAGGTTCTAGCTGGGCTCAAAAAAGGCATGGAAGATATTAGAGAAACCCTCTCGGGAGATATAAAAGCCCTTTCTGGAGAAATAAAAGAACTAAAATCTAACCAAGTTGAAATCAAAAAAGCTATTAATGAGGTGCAATCAAAAGTGGAGGCTCTCACTGCTAGGATAAATGAGGCAGAAGAAAGAATTAGCGATATAGAGAACCAAATGACAGTGAATAAAGCAGCTGAGCAAAAGAGGGACAAACAGCTACTGGACCATGAGGGGAGAATTCGAGAGATAAGTGACACCATAAGACGAAACAACATTAGAATAATTGGGATTCCAGAAGAAGAAGAAAGAGAGAGGGGAGCAGAAGGTATATTGCAGAGAATTATTGTAGAGAATTTCCCTAATATGGCAAAGGGAAATTCAAAATCCAGGAGGCGCAGAGAACCCATCTCAAAATCAATAAGAATAGGTCCACACCCCGTCACTTAATAGTAAAATTTACAAGTCTTAGTGGCAAAGAGGAAATCCTGAAAGCAGCCTGGGAAAAGAAGTCTGTAACATACAATGGTAAAAATATTAGATTGGCAGAAGACTTATCCACAGAGATCTGGCAGGCCAGAAAGAGCTAACATGATATATTCAGAGCACTAAACGAGAAAAACATGCAGCCAAGAATACTATATCCAGCTAGGCTATCATTGAAAATAGAAGGAGAGATTAAAAGCTTCCAGGACAAACAAAAACTGAAAGAATTTGCAAACACCAAACCAGCTCTACAGGAAATATTGAAAGGGGTCCTCTAAGCAAAGAGAGAGCCTAAAAGTAGTAGATCAGAAAGGAACAGAGACAATATACAGTAATAGTCACCTTACAGGCAATACAATGGCACTAAATTCATATCTCTCAATAGTTACCCTGAATGTTAATGGGCTAAATGCCCCAATCAAAAGACACAGAGTATCAGAATGGATAAAAAAACAAAACCCATCTATATGTTGCACACAAGAAACTCATTTTAAACCTGAAGACACCTCCATATTTAAAGTGAGGGGGTGGAAAACAATTTACCATGCTAATGGACATCAGAAGAAAGCAGGAATGGCAATCCTTATATTAGATCAATTAGGTTTTAAGCCAAAGACTATAATAAGAGATGAGGAAGGACACTATATCATACTCAAAGGATATTTCCAACAAGAAGATCTAACAATTTTAAATATCTATGCCCCTAACGTGGGAGCAGCCAACTATATAAACCAATAGTAACAAAAATCAAAGAAACACATCAACAATAATACAATCATAGTAGGGGACTTTAACACTCCCTCACTGAAATGGACAGATCATCCAAGCAAAAGATCAACAAGGAAATAAAGGCCTTTAATGACACACTGGACCAGATGGACATCACAGATATATTCAGAGCATTTCATCCCAAAGCAACAGAATACACATTATTCTCTAGTGCACATGGAACATTCTCCAGAATAGATAACATCCTCGGTCCTAAATCAGGTCTCAACCGGTATCAAAAGACTGGGATCATTCCCTGCATATTTTCAGACCACAATGCTCTGAAGCTAGAACTCAATCACAAGAGGAAATTTGGAAAGAACCCAAATACATGGAGACTAAACAGCATCCTTCTAAAGAATGAATGGGTCAACCAGGAAATTAAAGAAGAATTGAAAAAATTCATGGAAACAAATGATAAAGAAAACACAACAGTTCAAACTCTGTGGGACACAACAAAGGCAATCCTGAGAGGAAAATATATATAGCGGTACAAGCCTTTCTCAAGAAACAAGAAAGGTCTCAGGTACACAACCTAAACCTACACCTAAAGGAGCTGGAGAAAGAACAAGAAAGAAACCCTAAACACAGCAGAGGAAGAGAAATCATAAAGATAGAGCAGAAATCAATGAAATAGAAACCAAAAATACAATAGAACAAATCAACGAAACTAGGAGCTGGTTCTTTGAAAGAATTAATAAAATTGATAAACCCCTGGCCAGACTTATCAAAAAGAAAAGAGAAAGGACCCAAATAAATAAAATCATGAATGAAAGAGGAGAGATCACAACTAACATCAAAGAAATACAGACAATTATAAGAATGTACTATGAGCAACTCTACGCCAACAAATTTGACAATCTGGAAGAAATGGATGCATTCCTAGAGACATATAAACTATCACAACTGAACCAGGAAGAAATAGAAAGCCTGAACAGACCCATAACCAGTAAGGAGATTGAAACAGTCATCAAAAATCTCCAAACAAACAAAAGCCCAGGGCCAGACGGCTTCCTGGGGAAATTTTACCAAACATTTAAAGAACTAATTCCTATTCTCCTGAAACTGTTCCAAAAAATAGAAATGGAAGGAAAACTTCCAAATTCATTTTATGAGGCCAGCATCACCTTGATCCCAAAACCAGACAAGGATCCCATCAAAAAAGAGAACTACAGACCAATATCCTTGATGAACACAGATGCAAAAATTCTCACCAAAATACTAGCCAATAGGATTCAACAGTACATTAAAAGGATTATTCACCACGACCAAGTGGGATTTATTCCAGGGCTGCAAGGTTGGTTCAACATCCACAAACCATTCAATGTGATACAATACATTAATAAAAGAAAGAACGAGAACCATATGATACTCTCAATAGATGCTGAAAAAGCATTTGACAAAGTACAGCATCCCTGCCTAATCAAAACTCTTCAAAGTGTAGGGATAGAAGGCACATACCTCAATATTATCAAAGCCATCTATGAAAAACCCATCGCAAATATCATTCTCAATGGAGAAAAACTGAAAGCTTTTCCGCTAAGGTCAGGAACACGGCAGGGATGTCCATTATCACCATTGCTATTCAACATAGTACTAGAAGTCCTAGCCTCAGCAATCAGACAACAAAAGGATATTAAAGACATCCAAATCAGCAAAGAAGAAGTCAAACTGTCACTCTTCGCAGATGATATGATACTACATGTGGAAAACCCAAAAGACTCCACTCCAAAACTGCTAGAACTGGTACAGGAATTCAGTAAAGTGTCAGGATATAAAATCAATGCACAGAAATCAGTTGCATTTTTCTACACCAACAACAAGACAAAAGAAAGAGAAATTAAGGAGCCAATCCCATTTACAATTGCACCCAAAACTATAAGATACCTAGGAATAAACCTAACCAAAGAGGCTAAGAATCTGTACTCAGAAAACTATAAAGTACTCATGAAAGAAATTGGGGAAGACACAAAGAAATGGAAAAATGTTCCATGCTCCTGGATTGGAAGAATAATTATTGTGAAAATGTCTATGCTACCTAAAGCAATCTACACATTTAATGCAATTCCTATCAAAATACCATCCATTTTTTTCAAAGAAATGGAACAAATAATCCTAAAATTTATATGGAACCAGAAAAGACCTCGAATAGCCAAAGGAATATTGAAAAAGAAAGCCAAAGTTGGTGGCATCACAATTCCGGACTTCAAGCTCTATTACAAAGCTGTCATCATCAAGACAGCATGGTACTGGCACAAAAACAGAGACATAGATCAATGGAACAGAATAGAGAGCCCAGAAATAGACCCTCAACTCTATGGTCAACTAATCTTCAACAAAGCAGGAAAGAATGTCCAATGGAAAAAAAGACAGCCTCTTCAATAAATGGTGTTGGGAAAATTGGACAGCCACATGCAGAAAAATGAAATTGGACTATTTCCTTACACCACACACAAAAATAGACTCAAAATGGTTGAAGGACCTCAATGTGAGAAAGGAATCCATCAAAATCCTTGAGGAGAACACAGGCAGCAACTTCTTCGACCTCAGCCGCAGCAACATCTTCCTAGGAACATTGCCAAAGGCAAGGGAAGCAAGGGCAAAAATGAACTATTGAGATATTATCAAGATCAAAAGCTTTTGCACAGCAAAGGAAACAGTTAACAAAACCAAAAGACAACTGACAGAATGGGAGAAGATATTTGCAAACGACATATCAGATAAAGGGCTAGTGTCCAGAATCTATAAATAACTTAGCAAACTCAACACCCAAGGAACAAATAATCCAATCAAGAAATGGGCAGAAGACATGAACAGACATTTCTGCAAAGAAGACATCCAGATGGCCAACAGACACATGAAAAAGTGCTCCATATCACTCGGCATCAGGGAAATACAAATCAAAACCACAATGAGATACCACCTCACACCAGTCAGAATGGCTAAAATTAACAAGTCAGGAAATGACAGATGCTGGCGAGGATGCGGAGAAAGGGGAACCCTCCTACACTGTTGGTGGGAATGCAAGCTGGTGCAACCACTCTGGAAAACAGCATGGAGGTTCCTCAAAATGGTGAAAATAGAACTACCCTATGACCCAGCAATTGCACTGCTGGGTATTTACCCTAAAGATACAAATGTAGTGATCCGAAGGGGCGTGTGCACCTGAATGTTTATAGCAGCAATGTCCACAATAGCCAAACTATGGAAAGAACCTAGATGTCCATCAACAGATGAATGGATAAAGAAGATGTGGTATATATACACCGTGGAATACTATGCAGCCATCAAAAGAAATGAAATCTTGCCATTTACAACGACGTGGATGGAACTAGAGGGTATCATGCTTAGCGAAATAAGTCAATCAGAGAAAGACAACTATCATATGAGCTCCCTGATATGAGGAAGTGGAGATGCAACATGGGGGGTTAAGGGTGTAGGAGAAGAATAAATGAAACAAGATGGGATTAGGAGGGAGACAAACCATAAATGACTCTTAATCTCACAAAACAAACTGAGGGTTGCTGGGGGGAGGGGGGTTGGGAGAAGGGGGGTGGGGTTATGGACATTGGGGAGGGTATGTACTATGGTGAGTGCTATGAAGTGTGTAAACCTGGAGATTCACAGACTGTACCCCTGGGGATAAAAATATATGTTTATAAAAAAAAATTAAAAAAAAAAAGAAGTAATGCCTTTTCTAATTTTTCTTTGCTTGTGGTTTAAAAAAAATATTCTTTCACTTGCTGGGGGACGAGTAAAGATTCTTTTCAATTTTTGCTTACCTACTATTTCCAGTTAAGAAGACATCCAAATTGTTAGAAGAGTAGGGTGTGAAAGTTCTTGTCTCCATCAGCTGCACCAGAAACAGTTTGAAGAAAGCAGTGTTGGATGGGTTTTGAAGTAAGGGCTTACAAATGAGGTAGAGAGGCTCTGCTCTGCCCTAGGAGAGGAGGTTGTTTAAATAACTCTCACTTTGGAACAATCTTTATTGGAAACAAGAAAAAAGATAGATGGAAATTTGGTAAACCAATTTGTCCCTTAAAAAATCACCTAAGTTTAGGTTTAAAATGAGACTCTTAAAAAAAATTGCCTCTATTCTTTGAGAAATTTAGGGTTTGCAGATAATAGCAGTCTTTGTGTCAATTGTGACATCATCTACCCTACTTTGTCAAGATCACATTATAAAAAGTACCACATTATGT
The DNA here is from genome assembly GCF_010015895.1 of Lontra canadensis. NCBI lineage: Eukaryota > Metazoa > Chordata > Mammalia > Carnivora > Mustelidae > Lontra > Lontra canadensis. The sequence goes on from NW_022631040.1 coordinate 3,841,842, forward strand.
TTCTCAATTAAATATCACCTTTTTTTGAGAACCAAATAATGGAACAAGTTAAGGTAAAGTAGTTGGAAGTTTTAAGCCAAAAAGAGTCACATCAGTATGTGTGATTAACAATATTTACTATATATATGGCTTTTTTTCTTTCATATCTGTTGATTCACACTTTTAGACATCTACATTTTTATTTAAAAATGGTAATGTTGTTCCATATTTTATAATTCATCCTCATCATTTAATTTTTTTCAAAGATTGCTGTTTTCTTTATTTTATTTTTTTTCAGTGTTCCAGAATTCATTGTTTATGCACCACACGCAGTGTTCCATGAAACACATGCCTTCTTAATACCCACCACCAGGCTCACCCAACCCCCCATCTCCCTCCTCTCCAAAATCCTCAGTTTGTTTTTCAGAGTCCACAGTCTCTCATGGCTTGTCTCCCTCTCTCGTTTCCCCCAACTCACTTCTACTCTCTCATCTCCCAATATCCTCCTTGTTATTCCTTACGCTCCACAAGTAAGTGAAACCATATGATAATTGACTCTCTCTGCTTGACTTATTTCACTCAGCATAATCTCCTCCAGTCCCATCGATGTTGATACAAATGTTGAGTATTCATCTTTTCTGATGGAGGCCTAATGCTCTATTGTATATATGGACCATATCTTCTTTATCCATTCATCTCTTGAAGGGCATCTTGGCTCTTTCCACAGTTTTGTGACTAAAATGGCCATTGTACTGACTTTTAAACAAAGTGGTATTTTTCAAATTTCACCACCAATGGTTTAAAAAATCTGTAAGTATTTTCAGTAAAACACATAAATCTCTCCTTATTTCTATTCTGCTTTTTAAAATTGCCCTACCTAAAAATAACTACAATAATAGTTGTGTGTATTCTTTCCCTTCAAGGTATAGTTTAAGCAGCTAACAATGAACCCAAATTCTTTTTCTTTTTTTCCCTGTTCCTTGTGGTTTTTTTTTTAAACTTTATTTTTTTAGTGTTCCAAGATTCATTGTTTATGCACCACACTCAGTGCTCCATGCAATACGTGCCTTCCTTAATACCCACCACCAGGCTCACCCAACCACCCATCCCCTCCCCTCCAAAACCCTCAGATTGTTTCTCAGAGTCCACAGTCTCTTATGGTTCATCTCCCCCTCTGATTCCCCCAACTCCCTTCTCCTCTCCTCCCAATGTCCTCTATGTTATTCCTTATGCTCCACAAGTAAGTGAAACCACATGATAATTGACTCTCTCTGCTTGACTTATTTCACTCAGCATAATCTCTTCCAGTCCCATCCATGTTGATACAAAAGTTGGGTATTCATTGGGTATTCATCCTCTCTGATGGAGGCATAATACTTCATTGTATATATGGACCACATCTTCTTTATCCATTCATCTGTTGCAGGGCATCTTGGCTCTTTCCATAGTTTGGCAACTGTGGCCTTTGCTGCAATATTGGGGTACAGGTGGCCCTTCTTTTCACTACATCTATATCTTTGGGGTAAATACCCAGAATTGCAATTGCAGGGTCATAGGGTGGCTCTATTTTTAATTTCTTAAGGAATCTCCACACTGTTTTCCAAAGTGGCTGCACTGACTTGCATTCCCATCAACAATGTCAGAAGGTTCTCCTTTCTCCACATCCTCTCCAACACTTATTGTTTACTTTCTTGTTAGTTTTGACCAATCTAACTGGTGTGAGGTGGTATCTCAAAAAAGATTGCTTTTTTTTTTTTAAAGAAATTATTTATTTATTTATTTATTTTAGAGAGAGAGCAAGTGAGCAAGGAGGGGCAGGAGGGGAAGGAGAGGGAGAAAGAATCTGAAGCAGACTCCCACACTGAGCTCGGAGCCTGTGGCCGGAATCCATCCCACGACCACAGTCACGACCTAGCAAAACCAAGAGTGGGATGCTTAATAGCCTGAGCCACCATAGGCCCCTCAGGATTGAAAATCACTTAAAAAGTCATGTTTGGAAAACTAAATAATACTTTATGATTGCTTATCAAATTTGGATGGGTCTAGATTTTTGAAGCACTTTTTCAGAAATAGGAAGTTATCTCCTATACCTAAAGAAGGATACTTTCCTTCCCATCAGGTTTCTCCCAATCTGTTTGGGATTTGATCCAAAATCTGACCCAAAACTGTGATCATTCCTTACATTTATGGCAATATGGTAGAAATAATTCAGGAGATACTTTGTCTAATATTCAGTTTCTATCACTTAGTGAGGATTAAATCATTAATGTCATGAAATGTCCCAACCACAGATTTTTTTCTCTTTTGCAAAACAAGGATTGGTCCTGACCATCTCTGGGGCATTCAATTTAGGACATCATAGTTATGAGTAAGGATTGTTTCATTTATAGATACTTTGCTCTTAATAGTAAAAATTTTCAAGTTTTTGTAAAATTTAATATTCAGCAATAATTCTATACTTCTCTTCTGATATTGTCTAATTGCTCTACAGTATGAAGACAAAATAATATGAATTATATGATACATTTATGGAAATGGATATTAACTAAAAATTTAACTCTGGACAGAGCTTCAAATGAAATTTAGATTATTTAAAACATTATTCCATAAAAATTGAATAAAAAACAAAGATGGTAACTCTTTCCCAGAAAATCTATTTAGTGCAAACTATTGAGTTTTAATAAAAATATTCATGGCACTTTATCGTATCAGGAGATTATGATGTAATGATTTTTTGCAAGTTTATATTTTTCCTATTGACAATTTAGTCTCATATTCGAAATTCTCATAAAATGTAAATTAAACCAAAGAGTAGGTCAGAAAATGTACAGTTTTCAGTACTTCTTTTATTTTCCTCCCTTTGTGTTTTTACTGCAGTGTTTGTACTCAAAGTTCTTCGTCTAAATCCCTTCCCATTCACACCTTCAGGCACTCAGCACCTGCCACCAAATGAAAGTATTTAGGGCCAAATGACAATAATAATTTTAAAAGAAGCTTAAATTAATTTAAAAATGTAATAGAACAGATTATTTATTTAAAATAATGTTTGTAGCAAAGGGAACTGAAAGAAAAAAAAACTCTGGATTGAGCAAAGTAAAGCAAAGTAAAACAAAACAGTTAATTAAATTCCAAATGAAACTGGGCTAAAACAACTTGAAAATATTACACACTTAAGTCATTTTGCTTAACTTTTCCAAACACTTTATTTCCCTCAACATTTATTTTACCTCTATTTTGAGTATATTTTTCAGCATTTTATTTATAAGAATTATTTGTAACTAATTTTAAAGGAGAATTTGATGACCAAGATTTCAGGCTTTAACTGTGACCCTTGACATGCATATGAGTAAGAGAAATTTAAGATGATGGTGTCTTTTGTTTTGTACATTATTTCAGGCATCTAGATTATTCCTGGTGCCTAATAAACCTTCCCTATATGTTTCTAAATATATAAACAAATAAATTTCTTGCTTCAACAGAAGGAACCCGTTTTCCACTGTTTAATTCTCTCTTAAAAGCTCTTCCAACAACGTGTTGGGGAATGTGCTCTTGGTCAGACTGTGTAGGCTATTTGCCCTTTTATCTCATAATAATTCTTGCAATGTGTGTGCTGTCCAAGATCAGTTTCTCAGCATGAATAATGGGGACCATTTTAATTGTCTTCTATTTAGACCTTGAATTCTCTGCTTGATTTGCTGATCTAATTATATTATGTCTATATTCATTATGAGTTAGAGCGGTTTTAGTATGTTTCTTATTGCTAGGATCAGAGGATGACTCACATATTCCCTTAGCCCACATGACTGCTGGGCAAGATCTGTCTCTGAGAAGAGACCGTATACTCAGTCTCCATATAAAGTGATATAACTGGTTTTGTGTTATGTGAATATAACATATACATATTTATATTACTATATGTACTCATATATACTGTATGCATATTATATATGTACATGAACATATATTCATATTATTATATGTATTTAACCTATACATTGCATATTTTGAGATATATGACTTATGCTGGGTTTTCCCAAAAGGAGACCTTGAAGCAAAAATTCAAATATGGATAATTCATTTAGGAGATTGTCTTAGGAACTCTGAAAGAAGAGGGAAAACAGAAATGGGAGCAAGAGAAAAACCAAATAGATGTACAATTATTAATGGTTTATTACTGTGGTCAACTGGGACTTAATCCCATTGAGGGAATTTCTGAGAACCTTGCCTCTAAATTATCTTATCAGGTAATGAGAGCCTAAGGTTTTATGCACAGATTTCCACCCTCAGCAGAAGATTGCTCTTCACACATTTTCTCCATCCCTGACACATTCTTGTCAGAAACTGTAATTTTAGATGAACTCAGGTGTATCAGGGGGACGTGAGATAAGATATCAGCCCTACTGCTACTCTTCCTCCCTTGCATTTCTTACTTTCTGAAAATACTTAATGGCTGTCATTCCAGGATGATGACTAGCTACAAGTTCTTAAAAATCTTTAAATTAAGAATTAGTGAAGCAACCTACAGTTCTATTAATGAAACCAATCTGATATTATCTGACAACTTAGAGACTAAAGTTCCATGGGAATAATTCCCCAAAGAGATCAATGAGAGTGGCGATAAGAGCCATTCCTACCTCCATCCCGTGGTTCTTCGTTGTATGCATTCTAGCTCCTGGACACACAATGCCTATCTATTTGTCACTGATTCAACATTTGTATCACGTTATGGAAGAGATTGCTCCAAACTAGCAATCTCTTCCTATAAGATGACTTCCTTGGGTCTAAGGCAATATTTTTTAGTATACCACATCAGGGAATCTGTCAAGATTGGATAGCAGTATTGGTGCAAGAAAGAAAAACATTGTTCTGGGCCGCCTGGGTGGCTCAGGCATTAAGCATCTGCCTTCAGCTAAGGTCATGATCCCAGGGTCCTGGGATCGAGGCCCACATCAGGCTCTCTGCTCAGTGGGAAGCCCACTTCTCCCTCTCCCACTCCCCCGGCTTTTATTCCCTCTCTCTCTGGCTGTCTCTCTCTCTGTCAAATGAATAAATAAAAATCTAAACAAACAAACAAACAAACAAACAAAAACCAACATTGGTCCGGAGTAAGTTTCAGTTGCAGTAAAGATGAACCATTGCTCCCTTCATGATATTAGAGGTTTGGGGTATACAACATGCTACCCAGTGGTTCTGTGCTGTTAAAAGTTCAGATGTCCAGCAACATCTGTAACTTTTATAGTTACAATGTCTGTAACTTTTATAGCCTTGGTAAAATTGTATCATGCCTTTGTGCTCATGCATAGCCTTGTCCCATAGCTACTCTGCTGGTTGGCTAATCAGGCAAGCAATGGGATAGCAATGGATAGAGGCTGACTGACATCTACTGGACGAATCATCTTATCTGTCTTGTTCTTCAGTATCTCCTCTGCAGTAGATGTTCCTTTGTGGACATTGACATGGTACACAAAGACCTTCATACTTTACATCCATTCACATGGACCCATCCACATTTATCTTCCCTACAACTCTTTTATTAAATCTTTCAGTCTTGTTCCTTCTTGTCCCCTAACCAGCTAACCAAGCCATTTACCATTGCTGAGCAACTTGTATGTCTCTTTATCTCAACCACTTCTTCCTCCCTAAAAGAATTATGATTGAATGCATTGCTCAAAGTTCTTATTACTGGGAAAATTTGTCCTCATGATGTCTTTGAATGGAGCTATGTGTGAGAGTGCCCATTTCTGGCTTTCCCTCAGATATCAAGGTAGTTCATTTGTAACTAGATCTTGGACTTTCTATCTTTCTTTCTTTCTTTCTTTCTTTCTTTCTTTCTTTCTTTCTTTTTTTTTTTTTCAGTTGAATAGGGAACATCAACAAGACCATTGGTGTGAGTTGAGGAAGAGCCTATTTTGTAACAGAGATAGGTGACAGGTCCATGTACTCACCTGTTCAGGTAACATATTTGTGTTCTTTGGATCAAATTGGGCTTCCATTCCCATCATACAGTGGAATTCTACTATGTGCAAGCAAATTATGTCTTAGTGGATGTGATAAAATCTAGCTTATATTGACAGCTCTAGTTTCATTGCAACTTGGCATTCCATAGTCAGACACTCAGTCTCTACTAAAAAGAAGGAGCATACCAGGAGCTCCTTTTCATATGATGAGTAGTTTTTTTTTTTTCCTTGAGATCTGCACTTCAATTTTGTTTGAAGCATATGACAAATTCCACATAGCATGCTTATGTACCATGAAAACCTCTTGTATAATTGGGTTTCTGAATCATATGGTCCCCAAATCAGAGCGTGTGTATTTCATCCTAAATCTGATAAAGAACCCTCTGCCTTGGGAGTCTTCTGATATGTAACTTGAAGAAGTATTACAGAGAATGTTATATGCCACCTCCAAAACTCAAAAAGAACCACCAGATATCTTTTTCATTGTGGTAAGAATGTGGTAACTTTTCTTTTACCATAGAGTGAATGTCCCCTCATTCCTAAGATCATTGGACCTCTAAAAATTACACTGATGGGGCAGGACTCTGATTATTGTAGGGTTTCTCTCTCACCTTTTGGCATGTGTGTGTTTTACCAGGGAATCCATTCTGTTCTTGAGAATTCCTACTCACCAGGTCCAATTAGTATAAAGTCATCAATATGGTGTACCAGTGAGATGTACTACAAAGATTCAAGACGGTTATTATTTTTTATAGAGAATAGGGGACTTAAAATAGCCCTAGAAATGTTAGTGAATGTGGTTTGATTTCTTTTTCAAGTGAAGATGGTCATCTTTCCTGATGGAAAAATAATATTCTCTAGATCAGGGTTTGGCAAATTATGGCCCATGGACCAATTCTGACCCCAAATCTATTTTTATGAATTATGTTTTATTGGAACATAGTCACAGCCATTTATTTACATGTTGTGCATGGCTGCTTTTGCTGCAATGACAGAATTGAATAATTGTGACATAGAACATACGGCCTGTAAGTCTAAAATTTTTACTGATTTGCCCTTTATGAAGAAATATTGCTGATTCCAGTTCTAGATCAAGAGCTGCATGACCAGTGCCAGAAGCAGTGTTGACCTCTGGCAGAGGATACCACCATATATAGCACAGCAGCTGCAACCTGTCTACTGTTTGCTTAAATTAATGACAATTTATTTTCATCTCCATGATCCTTTTTTTTTTTTTTTTAAACCATCTTGGTGTGATGAATGGGGATAGAATGGGAACTTTAATCTTACTACTTGGAACCAATTCCACCCAAGGTACACTATTGTTCTGTGACTTACTATTAGAGCCAGTGGGGATAGTTTCAGGGATTTTGATTTGACCTTTTGTACCATAATGACTCCTTTTCCACTGGTCAGAGAGGTTTTGCTAAGCACATCCATCTGAATTATATGCATTGAGACAGGGGAGCAGATACAGAATGGGTCCACCCACTCATGGGACCCTTTGTCAAATGAAAAGGAACTAGGATCTCCCTTGTCACTGACACCCCTAAATCCCCACACTAAAGGAGAATAGTGATAACATTTGTTTTAGCTAAAAGTCTATCAAAAAACTAGGTAATTCCCTTTTCTGTTCTTATTTGCCCTGATAAATAGCCAGGTTTGGGATATATTTACTCTATATTCTTATGGAATTTCATGGACCTTCCTCAGTGGAACTCGATTTTCTAACTTAATTGCAGACTCTGGATCTGCAGTTGGAATGAGTTCTGAAAATTGGTAAAAAATTTGTGTTTTTCTGTTGTGGGGTCTGACTTTAACCATCTCTGCTCACACATTCTTGATTTATTTTTGTGGTTAAAAGCCAAGCAGTATCTTTATTGAATGCAACCATGCAACCATGTTGCATTCAGGAGCTTCATAAATCCCTCTAATAAATTCTTCAAAGTTAAGATTCTGATTACTACCCAGACACTGTTGCTTATAAATAAAGCCCACCTTACCTCTGACATCACCTGGTCCCTGCTATTCTAGAATACTATTATCCACACAATGGATGGAGCCCATTGTACGGATCCCAGTTTCTTGACTACATCTCATAGCATTAAGACATCTAAAGAGAACAGCCACCATTTTCTCAATTATGTCACTGTCTACCTCTTTAATGTATTCTCTGCTGCCTTAGTGAAGGGAGTGTCTGCTGGGTCTTCTCACGGAACATAGCCAGCTAGTGGGATATCTTATATCAGGTATTAAATCCATTAAAACACACTTAACTCTCTGAGCCATAAGATCTCTATCTCAGTAATCTCTCAAAGCTGTTCCAGCATCTCCAACTAATTTATCACCATCATCATGTCCAAGATTCTGAAAGCATCTCAGCAAACTGACAAAACTAGCTCCAGATTATCTTTAGCAGTAAATTTAATAGTGAATCATTAGAGATTCAGAAGAATATCCCTGTATCAGTAATTCTTCCTGTAACCAGTCTTATGGTCCACCACCCTGCTGGTCTTAATGCCCCCAAGATTCTCCCCCATATAGACTCTTCTTATTCCTGCTAACACAAATTTACCAGGTTTTATAGCTCCCTTAGAATAAACTGCTTCCTCCAATAGATGAGAGACAAAGAGACAAAGAAGGGAGGAAGGGACAAAACGGATGAGGACAGACATTGTCACGAGGCATATACCTCAGGTGAAGCCTTTGGTTAACCTCTAACCAGGGGCAAAATGGCAGGCTTCCATGCACCAAGATCAGAGAATCAGGACACTCAGGCAGCCTAGAGAGTTCAAGAAAACAGGATTCAAGCTTCTTAAGAATTCAACTAAATGTTCACATCACAGTCTCAGTGTCTCACTTCTCTGTCAGGGCCCTGACGTTAGCATAGGTGACCTGCTAACGGTGCATATTCAGTCTTCTTTGTATCTCCAAGACTTGTATGATCAAATTCTGGACAAAATGATCAGTTCTATGTGTTCTTAAGCTGCTTAAGGGAAAAGTCTCATCAAATGATGCTAGTTGATAATTGGTTGTCCCAAGTTTATCATTCTATAGAAAGGCTTCTAGGGCAGATAACTCCACAAACCTCATAGTTATTTTTGCCCTCACATCATTAAGTGCTAGAACTCTTGCTTAAACTAGTCCTTCTTCTTCCTTTATCTCATCCAAATCCAGAGGAAATGAGAGTTTTAATAATTATGATGATACAGCATTACTAGGTAGCTCCCAGAAGCACACTCCCCGTTGTCCTCTGACTGGCAAATGAACCAATTCCTGAATCTTATCTTCAGAAACTATTTTTGGTACAACTCTCAGTTTTATTCCTTCAACAGCAGACCTAAGATAAAGACTTGGTTTTAAGTATTTTCTATGGGAGATGTTTTCAGAAAGCACAAGTGGAGAAGTGTGGACAGTGAGTTAAGGAAAGGTGAAAAGTGAATAATAGAGTATATTATTAAATGGGTTACCATTGTGGGAAGCTGGGGTTGATTATCATAGGGAACATTCTGAGAAACATATATCACATTTTTCTATTAATGCGGAGACTGGAGCATTTATCCATTGTCTCCCTTCTACCATTGTTCAAAGAGTACTCCCAGGAGATGAATTCCTGAATGAAGTGGAACAATCTTTTGTGATGCCAAAGAAAGCCTAAGGCAGAGAAGCGGTAGGGGGAGGCATTTAAGGTGAGAAACTGTTGTGCTGGGAGTTACAGCAGCAGATAAACATAAAAGGATGTTGTAATATGAGGTGAGGCATCAACAATGTCTGCTCTATCTATTTACTGAAATGATGGTACCACCCCTCAAAGCTTTTTTTTGCAAATTTTCATTTGCAGTTGCCTTTATTGTGTTCAGTCTTTGGAACAGCTGTGCTCAAGGGACCAGAAAATGACTCACACCAGACTGGGAGGAATGAATCTCACTATACCAGAGTTAAGAACTGACAATGGTAATTGATAAGCCCCTTCAACTGGTATGCAGGTTTTTCCACAAAGGCTTGTCTTAAGACCATTAGTTTAAAGTGACCAAGTGGGGCACCTGGGTGGCTCAGTGGGTTAAAGCCTCTGCCTTTGGCTCAGGTCGTGATCCCAGGGTCCTGGGATCAAGCCCAACATAGGGCTCTCTGCTCAGCAGGGAGCCTGCTTCCCCCTTTCTCTGCCTACTTGTGATCTCTTTCTCTCTGTCAAATAAATAAATAAAATCTTTAAAAATAAATAAATAAATGTGACCTAGTGACCAGATGCTGTTTTTTGGTGTCAGGGATAGTTAACTCACTTTTACTCTGGTGAGCAATTATGTTCTTCATTGTGAAAGCTTTTAAGTGGAAAGTTTACTAGTGAAGGAATTTATCTACCTACCTTTTCTGCCTGCTTTTCACATGTGAAGTGGGCCTGCAAGACTCATGGTGAATAAAAAAAAAATGAGCGGGGGGTGGGGACCTAAAATCCGTGGAGTATTTATTACCTAAAAGAAGGACTGACTGAGAAAAGAAAGAAAAAATGCAAACCACAGATGTTGATAAATATTCTGTGCAAAAGTTAAAATAGATAAGGATGCCTGGGTGGCTCAGTTGGTTAAGTGTCTGCCTTTGGCTGAGGTCATGGTCCCAGGGTCCTGGGATGGAGTCCAATGTTGAGCTCCTTGCCCAGCTAGGAGTGTGCTTCTCCCTCTCCCTCTGCTCTTCTCCCCTCCTCATGTTTTCTTTCTCACTTGCTTTCTCTCTCTCAAGTAAATAAAGATCTTTTAAAAAAAAAAAAAAGTAAAATAGATAATAAACCAGTTAAAATAAATATAAAGCTTACATATTTTCTGATTCTCCTGATTTCCTCCTACCATTTTGTATGAAAATGAAATTTTGTCAACCTTATTTTAAACTCACACCACTGCAGTTATCACTGAAATGTTCAGTATAGGTGGAGAAGACTGCATTTGAAAACTTTTTCTTCTTTCTTAAAATGTAACTTCCTAGAAATGCAGTTTCCAGAGTTGCTTTGACTAGGGAATAATGTGCAAGATCATCACTGACCCAAGCATTTACTGTCATGGTGGTCACAATAATTTCCAGACTAAATGCTCTGTTATGATTTTCCCTGAATTAAATACAACCTCTTCAGAGCAGCAGAAATTATATTCCTCAGATAACTCCCAGGTTGGGAAACTCCTTTAACTTCTAGTTGCTTCTTCCTCCAATATAAACCTATAATGTGTGCACATTAATATCTTCTATTACAAGCGCATCTTTCCAAATCTGATTTCATTGTGAGTTTTAAATTAATGAACCATTAAAATCCATTCTTCTCTACTTTATATTTCCATAATTTTTTTTTTTTTTTAAGAGAATGAAAGCAAGAGAGAGAGGTCTAGCAAGCAAGGGGATGGAGAGAGACTCTGTGTTGAGCATGGAGCTGGACATGGAGCTCAATCATAAGACTCCACATGACCTGAACTGAAATCAAGAGTCAGAGGCTCAACCCACTGAGCCACCTATGTGCCCATTCCATAAACTTTTTGAAGTAATGAACTTTATCTTCCACAAGAGTTCATAATGATATCTCCATTATAGGTTAAGTTGGTTTTCCTAATTTTTTCTTATGACTCTTAGACAAAATCTTCCTCCACTTTCCAATGTCTTTTTTCCTTCTCTCTGTTTATATGAATTACATAATCTCTAAAATCCAAATAAAGTGGAATTTTTTAAAGAAAGTCTTCCCAAATGAAGTCATTTTGTGGTGATATTGCCTAAACTCAAAGCTTTTGGAACTGACCTTCTGACATCAAATCTGTGGCTGTCTTGAGTTGCTCTTAAACTCTTGTTTTTTAATTTTCATGCCTTAATGCCAAATACAATAATATTAAATCACTGATGTAAGCCAGGTAACTTCACATATACTTTTATTTAATCCTCACAAAATACACATGAGATATGTGTAATTATTTTTATCTTACAAGGAAATAAACTTTCACTGACACAGTAATTTCCCCAAGCCAAGTATCTGATTAATTTCAGAAAGTATAAGTGATTCTCAGACCTCTGACTCTAACTATAGCATGCCCTTTCCACATGATGACTACCATTTCTTTCTCAGTAGATTTTAAGTTACTAAAAAATGAGTCTACATCTGATGCATTTTTATGATCCACTGCACTTTGTCAAGTATCTTGCAAATAACAGAAACAAAATACATGCTTGTTGGTTGGTAAATTGATCATGTGGCTCTCCTTCCTAGAATAGCCACATTTGACCAACCCCTAACTAAAATCCTATGCATCAGCCAAAGGAAATATTATATTTTACATGGTTTATTAGACTATGACACTATACTATATTTCTCTGAGTCTCTGTTCTCCTAATGTACTCTTGGGTACTTGATCATATGACATTACCTGTTTCATATTTTATATGTCAAATATTTTATGTTTATTATTTAATCACATTTTACAATGTCCTGTCAAAGATAGTTAGTGTCTAAAAGAATCAGTGACACAACTTTTTGTTCTTCAAGATTTTCTCTTAGTCTTTGATTTTCTGCAGCTTGACTAGGATAACCCTTGAGGGTTTTTGTTTGTTTGTTTGTTTTGTTTTGTTTTGTTATTATTGTTTTTTTGTTGTTATTTTTGTATTTATTGTGCTAGATGTGCTCTGAGCTTCCTGGATCTGTGGTTTAGTGGCTATCATTAATTTTAGAAAATTCTGTCATTATTTCTTCAAATATTTCTTGTGCTCCTTTCTGTTTTCTTCTCCTGGGATTTCCATTACAATTTTTAAAAATTCTATTCCATCTTTTTCATTCTTTTTTCTCTTTACATTTCAGGTTTGGAACTTTCTACTGACATGTCTTCAAGTTCTTTGATTCTTTCCTTGGCCATGTCCAGTCTACTCTTCAACTATACTTTTTTATTTTTATTTTTATTTTTTTAAATATGTTTGATTTGTAACATTTCCTTTGGTTCTTAGAGATTCCATCTCTCTGTTTCTATTCCAATCCATTCTTGTATGTAGTCTACACATTCCCTTTAAATCCTTAACCCATTAATTATAGTTATTTTAAATTAGTTGTCTTGATAATTCTAAAATCTCTACCATTTATGAATCTGATTCTCGGGCTTAATTTATCTCATCACATTTTGAATTTTGCCTTTTAGCATGCATTGCAATTTTTTGTTGTAGCCAGACATGATGTGCCAGGTAAAAAGAACTGATGCAGATAGACCTTCAGTGTGAAGTTTGATGGTTATCTGACTAGAAGTTAGGTTATGTTTACTGTTGGCTGTAGCTTTGCTGTCAGAAGCTTAGCTTTTCTCTAGCATCATCCTTTTTGTCTCTCCTGTTGTTTTCAGGTGTACCTGGAGACTTAAGTTAAATCTGAAGCTTGCAGTTCTTTTATCTGTAACTCCCTATTATTTTATAGGAACTCTTTTGAGTTATTGGTGCAAAATGTGGGAGCTCCTCTAAGTCTGGACCCCTTTGGAGTTTTTTAAACTCTCAAGCTAGTCTACACTGAACTTTAAACAACCCATTAAACCAGTTATAGTTTAATACATTCCTACTAATATTGGCTCAGCTGTGGCCTCTGCTTCTGGGCTGATGCTCCTGGTAACTTGTCATTCTCCATATCCCTCTGTCTAGTTTTCAAGGTAATAGTTTGTCCTGTGACTTCATTTCTGCTGACTCTAAAAAGAGTTGTGATTTTCAGTTTATTCAGCTGGTTTCTTGTTGTAAGGATGAAAGTGAAAACTTCCAAGCTTTATACATGTCAGAGTGGGAAGCAGATGTCTTATTTATAAGTATTTTTCCAGGTTATTGGATCTTTATTGCTTTCTCATTCACCTGTGATGTCTCTAGAGCAACCAAGACTGAAATAATACCTGTATCAAATAATCTCACAGAAATGAGAACTGTTGAGAAAGAAAAAGAGGTAAAGCTTAGAAAACAACAACACCAACAATAACAAGCCTAACATTCTCATTCTATTTAATTTGTTAAATTCTATTTTCAGGTTAATAAGCTTATGATAAGACATCTAAAATCTTCATTAAATTTTACAAGTACAACCAAAACCCCAGAGGCTCTGCTCTAAAGAACTTTGTTTAAAGTTAATTCCTAGAGTAAAACAATGAATACCCTTTTGCCCTTTGAATGAAGGCAGTCCACAGTTTTTATTTCATAGTATCATATGCTTTACTTAATCACACAATTACTTCCATAAAAATAGCCTTCAATTTATTGCACTTTTCCATATTTTGTATACTTTTGGAGTAACAATAGCAAGTAGATAAAAAAATTGAATTTTTTTTTGAGCAAAATAAGAGAAAAATGTGTGTTTAGATTTTATATTTTCTTGATGTAAAATAAAATGTCAAAACAATTGTAAATTTTATCATGCTTGATGCTAGCATTTCTTTCACTTACATCATCTTTAAGGATGACAGTCTGCTTCCAATGAATTCCCCTCTGCATCTGTAAATATGATCACTGTTTTAGAAATTGAAAGAGGAGCGTAAAATCAACCAGGGAACTGGCATATAACCTTCCAATAGGGAGAAGCTAATAGCTGTATATAGGAAATGTTTCTTTAGAAAAAAATAATAACACAAGAGATGATTTATATAACTATAAATAAAATTTTTAAAATATATGCCATAATGAAAAGAAACTTGTAAAAATATCTGAACAAGAAAAAATAAGTTTATTCAGCCCAGGTTGTTTGGGGAATTTTCTGAACCAATTGTGAAGATCCTATAAGCAGTTTAGTCTTTCTCAGAACATGTTTCATGCATCGCCCTGCTGTTCATATTCTCAAAACACACCCTGACTCTATTCTTTTGTCTTAAATGCCATTCATTATAGTTGCAGTGTTTGACACTGTGAACGTTTTTCTGCTCTTTGCTTCAGTCCCTTGAGGACCAGGCACAGACTTCGCTATTTCTATGTATCACATTCTTTTCACCTCCATCTGACAACTGAGTATTGTTCCACACATATCCTACCAAAAGGGAAGGTCAATAAAGTTAAAAAGTTGCAATTTTAATTTAAAGGCTATTTCTACAATGTAAAAACACTACCTACTTATTTTTCCAATAGATTTTTTTTTCATTTATCATATTTTTTGGCTTAGACGGAATTTATATCTCTATGAATGAAGTTATAAATGTTCTTAAAAGAATAATTATTTTAACCTGTTAAAAGGAGCATGTGATGTTAGTTAGATACCACTCTAAACTTTTCGCGCTAAAGAGAAATAATCTGGAATGAAATACAACTAATTATACTTACCTACTGGTATGATTAGTGTGCATGGCCATTATTTTGATAGAGTCAAACCTTTTTTTTTTTTTTTAATCTAAGCAGCTTCCTAACAAGCAGGAAAATATACTATGTGCAGTACATGAAGCATTCCCAGCTTTCACTACTGAAGGAAAGTACATCAGAGATGTTATCTGTCCACTTCATGTTTTCATGGGTTTCAAGGGATTTTAAAACATACTAAAATATGGTTTTTTGAAATGTGTTTTGGTAACCCATGTGCTAAGCTATTGTGAACAAGCTAAGGCAACTTGATGACTTTTTTCCAAATAGTATATGATACACAAAGGGAGTTTTATAATGGGAGAAAAAGAAACTCACAAAAGGAAAGATACAGGAAACAAGACTTTCAAATATACTGAAAACAAAGAATAAAATATCTATGAAGTAGAAACCAGGAAGCTATTCCTGGAGCAAAGCTCTCTGGCATAGAAGTAGGAATATAAATGGTAGTCATTATGTTTTCTGCCAATCTGAAATAAAACATCCTAAAGGAACATCCACCATTGGAGACCAACATCCAGCCCTCTAGAATCTGGCCTGGCTGAAATGAATGCTACACTAAACAACATTTAATAAGCCATATCAATTTCTCCATGAAAAGTTCTTCCTGAAATAGTGCTTTTCTATCCAAGAGCACCTCTCTTTCAGCATTTGTTAAAAGACTACATTTAAAAATTTATACTTTAAAAAAATTATACTTTTATCACCACCGTGTGAAGGTTTCCATTGCTTTATACCTATATATTTTCACCAGTTTTCGTTTTCAGCCATCTTTCTCATGGATGAACACATGCATGGACACACACACACACACACACACACACACACGTGTTGCACATATATGCCATTGTATTCTAAATTTTCATTTTGCTGATTGATGACCAATGATCTTGAACACGTTTTTATATCTATTTCTATTTGGCTACTATCTATTGTGTTTGTATCTTCATGGTGCTTTCCCTTTTTTGTATTGGGTTTTCAGTCTTATGAAGTGATAGACTTTCATTTCTTTTAAAAAACATACATTCTGGATGTTGCTCTTTATCCTTTATGTATCAAAAGTCTTTTCCCTTTCCTTCGACTTGCCTTTTCACTCTCTTAGGAGTATTACGAGTAACAGGATCTTAATTTTAATGTTCACAAATACATCAATATTTATTACAGTTAATCTTTTTTGCCATATTTAAAAAATATTTTCCTAACCCAAGGCCATGAGGATATTCTACTGTATTTTTGTCTAGTAGCTTTATTGTTTTTGTTTTATTATTATTATTCAAATAAATAAGGATGAACTATTATTTATAAGTAAATTATTCATTTATTTACTTATTTTAAAGATTTTATTTATTTGACAGACAGAGATCACACGTAAGCAGAGAGGCAGGCAGAGAGAGAAGCAGGCTCCCCACGGAGGAGAGAGCCAGATGTGGGGCTTGATCACAGGACCCTGGGATCATGACCTGAGCCAAAGGCAGAGGCTCTAACCCACTGAGTCACCACGTACCCCTATAAATGAATTATTTAGATTTTTTAGTTTTTGATACAATTTCAATAGAAGAGACAATATACTCTTGAAGAAAACCAGTTGGATGGACATCTTACCAGATATTAATTTATTAAAAAATATAAGTGAAATATTACAGTATTAAAGGAAGTAGATATAAGCAGCCCAACAGTAAAGACTAAAAAGACTTTAAGTGGTCTTTTTATTGAATATCCATTATTTATTTATTTTTTAAAATTTAATTATTTATCTATTTGACAGAATGAGAGAGAGGGAGAGATCACATGTAGGCAGAGCAGCGGGCAGAGAGAGAGGGGGAAGCAGGCTCCCTGCTGAACAGAGAGCTTGACGTGGGGCTCAATTCCAAGACCCTGAACATGATCTGAGCTGAAGGCAGAGGCTTAACCTACTGAGCCATCCAGGAGCCCCGAATATCCATTATTTAAAAAGTTAGGCCCAACATTCAACCTTAAACAAACTTCAATTTCAGAGGTAGAATAATAAAACAAATAATAGAGGTAAAATAATAACATTACCATGTTACTATGTGCTTTTTATTTGTACTGCTTTGTTTTGCATATTATTTTAGCTGTTCAGCTTTTTGTTTGAAATATATATCTATTTTAACAATTTTGTTTTCTCCTTCTGTTACCACAGTTATTAGACATTCCTTTACCATTTTAAAGATTTTATGTATTTATTTTAGAGAAAGATAGAGAGCAGGAGCAGGAAGAGGGGAAGAAGGAGAGGGAGAGAAAGAATCCCACACAGACTCATGACCCTTTACTTCTTCTCAGCCAGTTCTTCATTGCCCCAATCCCTTGTTATAGTTAATTATTATTTAGATTAAGTGTTCTCTACTCAAATGATGGTATAGTTTCTGTATCTTAGAACTGATTCTACACTGACTTTCTATCTGGTATCTTTTTTTTTTTTTTTTTTAAACAGAGTTTGTTTTTTTATAACAGTTGTAGGCTCACAGAAAAATTGAGCAGAAAGTACTGGGAGTTAACATATACTGCCCCCTCCCACATGCACACCCCCTCAATTAACATCCCACACCAGTATGTTTGTTAAAATGGGTGAACCAACATTGATACATCATTATAACTTGAAGTCAATAATTTACAAGGGATTGGCCCTCGTTGTTTGGTCTATTAGTTTTGACAAATATATAATGACATGTATCCACTTATACAGTATCATACGAAATAGTTTAACTGCCCTAAAATTTCCCAGACCCCTTGCAACCATTGATCTTTTTACTCTCTCCATAGTTTTACCTTTTCCAGAATGTCATACAGTTGAAATCAAATAGCATACAGCCTTTTCAGACTGGCTTCTCTCACTTAACAATAAGTATTTAAAGTTCTTCGATGCATGTTTGTGCTTTGAAAGTTCATACCTTTGTAGTACTGAATACAATTCCATCGTTTCCATTGTCTGGATGTACCACAGTATATTTATTCATTTACCTACTGTTCTGTAAACATATGTGCACAGGTTTATGTGTGGACATAAGTTTTCAGTTCCTTTTGTTAAATACCAAGGAGTATGATTGCTAGAGAGTAGGTAAGAACACATCTAGTTTTGTAAAAAAATGCAAAATCTCTGTCTTCCAAAGAGATTGTACCATTTTTCATTCCCACCAACAATGATGTTTCTGTTTTGTGGTTGAAGTTTTTAAAATTTTTTTTGTTTGTTTTTTATTTTCAGCAGTTCTACTATGGCATGATTAGGTGAATTTTGTAATAATCATGACTTGAGATATAAAGGACCATTTACTTTTCATTAGCTTTGGAAAATTCTGAGTTGTTCTCTCTTCAAATATTTTGTCTTTCCTATTTACTCTGTCCTTTTTTCCTAGTATTTTAATTAAAGTAGACATTACAACATTTTACTCTATTCTTCAGTTTCTTAATTGTTTTCTGAAAATGCTATTATTTTTGTCTCTTCAACTTTCAATCTGGATATTTTCTTGTGACTCACTTTTCAGGTTAATAATTTTGTCTTTATCTGTGTTTAATTTGCTGTTAAATCTACCCATTAATATTCACTTTTTTCTCCACTTTTTTCAGTCCTAGAATTCTCTTTTGATATTTTTGTAATTCTCAATTTTCTTCCCATATATATATATATATGCATATTTTTTAATCTTTTGGAGAGTGTTGAAGATAGTCACAATCATTGTGTATAGTATCTCAATTTTTGATGTCGTTTTTTGACCTATTACTATGGCCTTTTTCCCTATTTATTCATCTTTTTATTATCTTAACAATATCCTCTTATTTGGAATTGCATTATGGAAAGTTTATGTCAAAATTTGTCAAGATAATTTGAGAGTTAAGATAATGTTATCCTCCCCTAGAGAAGATTCATTTTTCCTTCTGATCTGAAGCTAAAGACTAGTCATATCAGTTATTCTTAATTCAGTTTTGGGGATTAAGACCTTTAGAAACTAGTGTTCACTTTTTTCCTAGTTCAACCTTCACCCTTACCATTGGGTATAAGCCTTCAGGAAGCAAACTCTGTGAGACTGGTTTTATCAAGCATTCCCTCCTTCAGTGCCTTAGATTCCATTTCTGTCTGTATAGCTCCTTAAAAATGCCTCTTACTGGGGCACCTAGGTGGCTCAGTGGGTTAAAGCCCCTGCCTTTGGATCAGGTCAAATAAAAAAATAAAATCTTAAAAAAAAAATGCCTCTTACTATCTGAGCATCATAGCAGGCTTGAAGTTCATACAGGAAAAGACCCTAAAATGTTGAATTAATCCTCTCTGGAGTTTCTTCTTTTCATGGGTCTTAGTCATGTAATTTTTTACTGCTTTGTGAGGCTTTCACCTGACTTAAGGGTAAAATGTTTTCTATACTTCTATCTTTTCTAAATGTTTTCAGAATTGCCTAGTCCACCATTATTGTACAGTGGACATATCCTGGTTTCTAAGAATAATTTTTAAAAATTCTAGAGGTAAAAAAGCAAAAAGAAAAAAAAAATTTCAAAAAGTAAAAATGAGGGTGCCTGGATGGCTCAGTTGGTTAAGCAACTGCCGTTGGCTCAGGTCATGATCCTGGAGTCCTGGGATCCAGTCCTGCGTCAGGCTCCCAGCTTCACGGGGAGTCTGCTTCTCCCTCCGAGACTTCTCACCTCTCATGCTTTCTCTCTCTCAAGTAAATAAATAAAATCTTAAAAAAAAAAAAAAAAGTAAAAATGAGATTGGCCTCAGAGTTCTCTTTCAAAAAATTAAAGCCTAGCAGATTTTAACATCTCCATAGAATTTAATACAAGATCAAATAAACGTAAATATGCTTATAAAATTTTAGAAGAAAAAAATTTTAAACCTTAAAGTACAATTATTTGAAAGGAAAAAAACAAGAAATTAAATGATATCTACTTCTCCAATTATTTTTGCATAGAAAATAGATCACTTTCCATATTATAGAAGATTTGTATAATAGGTAAAACACAAACAGAATGTAGAAAGAATTGAAATGGAACTAATTCAAATAGTAATCAGGATAAAAAATATTATTTTATTTTATACTTTACTATTATAAAACAAAGATTCTCAAGATTGGTTTGGATAGAAAACCATATGTACACCTGTGCTTACACATATACATATATACCCAAAACCAAATACAAAGAAATTTTAACAGTTAAAAGATAGACAAAATGTACATTAGGTTTGTTAAGTCTGCAATTTAAATGTGAATACTAAGCATCACTTAAGATATTAAAATTACTATAATTTAAAACTCTAAAAGACTTTGAATGAAGAAAGTACATGATTGTAATTTTATAGTAAATAAATTCAACAACAGAGATATAACTGTGCTCACTATTTTGCATTAAATAAACACTCCACTTTTTTCTAGAAACATTATCATGCAATGTAAGGAGATGTGGTCTTCTGGAATTTGAGATGAGGAGGAATGACTAAATATTGATATTGTAACCCAATTAGTTTTCTTAGATATCTGAGTCTTTTGCTGTTCTCTCCCAATGCAGCTTTCTCAAATGTAAAATGTACACTTCTTTTAGAGTTCTTGGGGGGGTCAGGAATATATATACATAAATTGTGTAGTTTAATTCCTGGTACAAAATAGATGCTCAAAAGATCATGTTACTATCATTATTACTAGGATTGTAGTAGTACTTACTTAGCACTTAATTTCATATTGCCTTTAGGCAAATCACTATTATCTAATATTTACAATTATTCTTGTTTTTAAGATATAGTCATGTTTATAATTTTATTTGTATGTCAATCATCAAAGAGAAAAGACTCATTCTAAAACTTTATATTTATTTAAACATTCTTTTCTGAGAAACCATATTATGTAGCGATTATCCATATTTATCAGGAGAGTAGACTCAATATTTTTAATATCAAATACATTGGTTCAGAGATTAAGTACAATTTACTGATTTAAATTTAGACTTGGAAAACATCTTCCACTATTATTTTGTTATTTATGAAATTGACCAAGATCTTAATGTGACCGAATTCTGTCATTATGCCTCAGTAAAATCCTCTACTCAAACTTTTATTTGAATAAGTAAAAATAAGAGAGGTTTTTGTATTGTTTCAGACTGCTAAAAGCTTGATATATGTTAGGTTTATAGAAAAACAAATGGTATTAAAAATGCATAGAGATTTCAAATACTGAATATTTAATTTACTTCCTTGTTTGTACATGTTGATGTCAACTTGTGATATGATTTACTGAGTATTGTAGACCTAAAAAAATTACATTTACAATAAGCTTTCAAAATGGAAGGAAAAGTTTTACAGATTCTATGACTTATTTGTAGAGAATAATACAAAAGGCTATTGAGAAATATAAAGGAAAAATTTAATGCAAGTGTTCTTGTGAAGAGTAAAATCGTAAAGATGTGATTTTTTAAAAGTATTTTATAGGTGCAATGCATCTCTAATCAATGGGCTCTGGAGCCATCTGGCTATTTTCTTATTTCACCTATATGCTTGGTTATTTACTGGGTGTTTGAAAGTTAGTATGTGTAATAGTGTAGCCTTCTATTATGTAACATCACAAGACCTAATCTCTTTAATTTTTAATTTCCTTGAATTATATTAATATCTACCCAAATAGTCAAGCCAGCAACCAAGATATAGTCTATAACTGTTTTGTGTTCCTCACTGTACCCTCTAAGGAATTACCAAGTCTCATTATATGTGAGTCTAAATTGCTCTTCAACCCATCCATTTCCTTATGTTTCCACTGTCAATATATTTCGACCACTTCACCATCATTTTTCCTGGATTATTGCTACAGCATTTTAATGATGTCTTTGCCTCTTGTCTTAATTTTTTCCAATCTATTTTTCTTAATGGCAGCCCTAATGACCTCTCTAAAAATTTTTTTCGATTATATCATTCTTCTAGTTCATAAAACTTGTTTTCTTTGAGCGTTAGAATAAAATCCAAACTTCTTAACATGCCTCATAAGTCCAGAAATATCTGACCCTTGCTCATATCTCCAGTATCACTACCTAGCATATACTCTAGTTCTAGTTTTAATTATACTGGAATTTTCTGTTTCTTAAAGGATGTATGCTTTTCCCTCATCCTGAGCTTTGCAATAGTTTCAGTAGCTGTATTGAGATAATATTCACATACCATTCAATTCACCCACTTAAAGTGTACGATTCATGGCTTTTAAGTGTATTCACAGAATTGTACGATCATCGACACAACCAATTTAAAAACATTTGCATCACTTCCAAAAGCAACCCCAGACCCATTAGCAATCATTCCATATCTCCTTTGACTCCCCTCCTCTTTATACTCCCCCATGCAACACAAACAACCACTAATTTACTTTCTGTCTATTTAGACTTGCAAATTGTGGACATGTCACATATAGAATCCCCCAACTATGATTTGTGTCAGTGTTCCTTCACTTAACATAATGGTTTCAAATTCATCTATACTGTAGCATGAATAAGTAATTTCGTTCCTTTTTGTTGTCAAATAACATGCCATTGTATGGATATTACTACACTTTATTTGTTTCTCAGTTGATGGGTTTTGGGATTGTTTCCACTTTTTGCTGTTATAAATAGTACTGCTATGAACATTTGTGCATATGTTTTTGTGTGGACATATGTTTTCAGTTTTCTTGGATGTATCATTTTCATAAAACTGTTGAGTCATGTGGTAACTTTTATGTTTCACCTTTTAAGAAACTACCAGGCAGTTTTCAAAGCCACTGTTCCATTTTACATTTCCACCAAATTACTCCACTTCTTCACCAGTACTTATTATTTTTTGTCTTTACAATAGGTTCTTTTTTTTTTCCCTGGAATCCCACCTCCTTTTATGCTAGCCTCCTTCTTCCTTTTCCAGAGGACCATGATTCATCCTTCAATTTCTTTTTTAAGATTTTATTTATTTATTTGACAGACAGAGACCACAAGTAGGCAGAGAGGCAGGCAGAGATAGAGGGAGGAAGCAGGCTCCCTGCTGAGCAGAGAGCCCTGATATGGGACTCGATCCCAGGACCCTGAGATCATGACCTGAGCCAAAGGCAGAGGCTTTAACCCACTGAGCCACCCAGGCGCCCCCATCCTTCAATTCTTAGTTTAAATGTTAAATGTCAAGGCTTTGTTCCTGATACCCTCTAATGTTAGGTGTCTTCATATTGCTAACAGGCATGGCACATACATTTATCAAAATTTATTATAATTAATAGCCTAATTGTCATTACAATCACATTCTAGCCTCTGAGAAACACTATGGATTTTTTTTTTAATTGCTGGATCTGAATATCTGAAACAGTATTTAACACTTAAGAGATGTCCAAAAGATTTTCTAAATGACCAAGAGAATAAAAATCAGACTCTAATTATCTTTCATGTTTTCTAAAACTCAACAACCATTGAATCCCTTGACAAAAGAGACAGTCTCTGTCTCTTTGCAGCTGCACCATCCACAAAACTCCCCTCCTTCTGCTTCATGTACCATTATGATCCAGTTGTAGGCATTCTTAGAAAATGATAAGCACTTGCAAATGTCTGGAGTTGGGCTATCTTTTTCTCACACACCTGAAATCCCCCCTTTTCATGTTTTGCATCTATGCAATTCCACCCATTATCCAAGATGTGTCCAAATACCACTTTGGTTTTGAAACAGTCTTGAAAATTTCTTATCCTTCCAGTATTCAAGTAATGATGACATTGATGTCTGTACTGTAATATCGATAGACTGTTCAAGATAAGTGTAAAAACACACTTTTTACAAGCATCTTACAGAGGATTTTTGTGTTACTGTGCCAAAGGATTAGTTGTGATTACCATACTAAAGAGAGATTCTGACTGCAGGTATTGTGAATTTAGAATAAAGAAGAGAGGCTATTTAACAATAATCTACATCTGTCCAGTGACAACTTGTACCTTTATTTTTTGTTGTGTTTACAAAACCTTATATCCATAACAACTAGCTAATACTGAAGGTGGTCACCTGTTTTCATCAGTTTTCCTTGACTCTCTTCTGTTGTGCATCCTACTATCTTCTTGATAGCTTTAATTTATAATGGTTTTCCACTTTCACCTGGTTTTGAATTATTGAAACTTTTATAGCAGAAATAAAATGTATTTGTTCTGAATGCACATAATAAGCAGTAAGAACAAAGAATGATACAGTCCATAGATAAAAGATAGTCCATAGATAAAAGAAAGCAGAAGCAAGGCATAAACTGTCACCTCGCAAATTCTGAGAGAAGATGTGGTCCGACTTTTTTATATGCATGACTCAATATATTGAGCATATTTAATGAATTTACTAATCACAACAACTTTGTGAGTGTACAGTGTTTATGTTTTATTCGTTCTTTGTCATTCCTATCATATTTTATGGCTACAATAACTTCCTATTAGGTTAAGCATAAATCTTTCTTCTTTGACTGAAAGAGCACTAAATCTTAAGTTTTTCAGCTGTTAGTGCCTATTAAAAAATTTGAACTGAAAGAAAACTGTATCCTTTCATTTGATATTATAAAAGGTAATTAGATTATTTGCTAGGAAATAACTTTTTAGAATTAACTCTCTTTATGGTTGTTATTTTTCCCTTTGGCAGGACTTCTCCAATTTAATGGGCTTCCAATACTTTCGGCAACCACATAAAAACTCCACAGTGGGATGAGTCAACATTGCACAGGTAAAACTTTGGAAATTTATGGGAATGGATATCTGGATTTCTGAAAATTGAAATACTAGAAAAAACATTCCTCTTAAATCATCATCCTTATTCATATAGTGTTACAATTCTGTAGTGTGAAAGGAAGTGGTTTTCTAAACTGCAAGTAAGATAGCATGTGTATGGGACAGTGACAGAATAATATTGATACGTTTTTGGTAAAGAAAAGATGTATCACGCAGCTACTGTGTCCTGGGCCATCTTCCTTTCCCCTGCTGCAACCTGTCCTGGGAAACTGAGCAAACAATATAAAATTTATCCTTATAAAAACATCAAATTTATATAGATTTGTGTGTACATGTGATATCCATTAAAATAAACTGCCACTACCTGTTCTACACCAAGTCTTCTTTAGCTGACCACATTTTGCCCCTCTTTGTATCCCAGACATGTGAAGGCTCGTGAAGAAGCAGCAGTGTCATAACTGTGAAAAAGAAAGGAATCCTTTATCTTCCTAAAAACATGTACTATTCATTTCGGGATAGAGTACCTCAGTTGAACCCAGAACCCACACAACCCATGCCTACTCCAGCTTTGAGATGTTGGTGGAAGTGTCTGGATTGTCCCTGAGAAGCTGATGTTGTAGAAGTGTCCAGGCATTTACACTAAAATAAATATAAACTTGACTTCAGTAGTACAAGCATTGTAAAGCTGATAGATACAAGGGTCTCTTCCTCAGAGCTGGCATCAGTCCTAAAATTAGGATCCATTAATGTCTTCTGGGGATTAACAACTTGGCTTCCAGGTAGACATGACTATAAAAATATAGGTGGCATGGGGCGCCTGGGTGGCTCAGTGGGTTAAGGCCTCTGCCTTCGGCTCAGGTCATGATCCCAGGGTCCTGGGATCAAGCCCCATGTCGGGCGCTCTGCTCAGCGGGGAGCCTGCTTCCCCCTCTCTCTGCCTGCCTCTCTGCCTACTTGCAATCTCTGTCAAATAAATTTAAAAAAAATTAAAAAAAAAGAATGACATCTTTTTTAAAAAAATATATATAGGTGGCTTCTTGTACACATTTTTTTCTTGTGCCCATATCACTCTCTAACTCTTCAGAATAATTCAAAGTAAATTATGCTAGCATGTGAAAGATTTTGTGGGTTTGGATGAGAGTAAGAAGTAAATCTTAGTGTTATTTACCTTCTCACTTTAATACTTTTCTTGACTGCCAAGCAAAGGTGTGGGTGACATTTGAAGTATGGTTAACTGATTTGGAATAAGCGTTTTTTTACATAATTCTAGAGGCTTTTAAAAATATGAGTGGGATTTGCACAGCAGGTGGTGAATGGCAGCTGCTTAGGCAGAATAGGAACAAGAATATCAGACACCTCCACATTGTAAAAGTCTCAAAAACAAAATATGCTGGGTCTGGTGTATGACAATGCATATAAAATTACCTATTATTTTCCCTCCTTTTTAAAAAAGTTCTGGTTATTTTTTTCTGTAGTTTTAATTTAATACAAGACTAAAAATATTTTATATAAAATTAATTTGATTTTGAACCCTAAATAAGCCCTTTCATCAATGGTATAACTGTAGCTTTAAATGTTTCCATCTTTGTGCATCTCATTTATTGTTTTGATTAGGAAAATAATAGGGAGGAATATTGTCATTGGATTTGAGTTGGAATCTGACTTTTTTAAAAAAGATTTTATTTATTTATTTATTTGAGAGAGAGAGACTGAGAGCATGGGGGAAGGGAGGGGAGGGACACTGAGAGAGGGAGAAGCAGACTCGCCACGGAGCAGGGAGCCTAATGCAGGGCTTCATCCTAGGAACCTGGGATCCTGACCTGAGCCAAAAGCAGACACTTAACCAACTGAGCCACCCAAGTGCCTCCTGGAATCTGACTTCTAATTCCATTCCAAACAATAGCATCTTAAAGCATTTAAAACAGGGGTGGATATTTAAAATATTTAGTATAAAGTTTTAGAAAAGTTTGTTTCTGCTTTTTTAGCCCATTGATTCATTGATTCAAACTTATTTCAATTTCTACTATATATGAGACACTGTGGTGATGCAAAGATGAATAAACCATAGTTAGAATCTTCAATGAGCCTTCCATATAGGGAGGATGAGAGGGACGTAATAGAAAGAACCATAAATATGTGTAGAGGATAATTGCATCAAAATGTTGTATAAGGCTTGAAAGAATATGGAGCTTTGACCAGTACACAGCAAAAAAACAAAATCAAGAGACATTGACTGCTCAGATGACAAAAAATTACTGATGATAAACGAAAAAAGCTTTCCTGTATTAAGTAGGTAATATGAGCCTTGAACATTGTGGATATTGAACAATTAATTGGACAAATATATTACCTCAGTTCTCCAAACAAATGAAGCAGGAATAATTATTTTCATTTTATAGACGAGAAAATTTAGGAGTAAAGAGCCATTCGCAGCTTGGGCAGATCTATACAATTAAGTTTTAGAACAGAAATTTAAAGCTGGCTTCATTATATTTCAGTATCTACACTTCTAACTGCTATAAATTCCTGTGTACCCTGGGAAGGGAATTCAAATACCATAGTACTTACAGGTCCAAAGCTGCACCTGTCACTAAAGAACGGGAGTATGAAGCAGAGAAATCATTTCAGGCCGATGATATACCAAAGTCATTTTCAGATCCACCACAAGGATGATTTAATGTGGGGCTAGTAACTCACTGACCTGACGGCGTATTCCACCTGATGCTTATAGTTAAGCTCTGTAGTAAGCTAGCTAGGCAATTAGAACAGCCGAAATTGCTTTTTTAGATTAAGTTTTTATTTTAATTCCAGTGTCATTAACATACAGTGTTATACTAGTTCCAGGTGTATAGTATAGTGATCCAGCATTTCCATACATTACTTGGGGTTCATCATGGTAAGTGTGCTCTGACTCCTCCTCACCTCTTTCACCCTCCCCCCACGCAACTTCTGGTTTGTTCGCTATGGTTGACTCTGTTTCCCCCTCTCTCTCTCTCTTTCTCCCTTTGTTCGTGTGCTTTTTTCTTAAATTCTACATATGACTAAAACCATACAGTGTTTGTCTTTCTCTGAGTATTTCACTTAGCATTATACTCTGGAGCTCCACCCATGTTGTTACAAGTGGCAAGATTTCATTTTTTTTAATGGCTCAATAATAGTCTATACAGACTATTAATATAAAGATGTGATATATATACATATATATATATATCACATCTTTATCCAAAGATATATATATATATAGATATAGATATAGATATAGATATATATCTCTCACATCTTTATCCACACATCTATCAATGGACACTTAGGCTGCTTCCATAGTTTGGTTATTGCAAATAATGCTAGAATAGCCAAAATTGTTATCCCCAAATTCAGAGTATCTTCATTAAGTGAGTTAATTCATATAGAAATAAAAATTTGGGTTATTCTGTAAAAAGTTCTCCTTACCTGGTCTGTTCAATCAATCCTTAACTGATCCATTAAAATCCATCTACAAAGTATAAATCATGACTTTCAAAAGATAATATGAGTAAATTGAGATTAATGGAATTACATTTTATATAAAAACCTGAGATACTGCCATTTAAACAGTTAAATACATATAAACACATAAATATATACCATATATAAAAATATTATAAAATTATACAAGTGTTGCTATAAACAAATGTACAAGTACCTCAGTATATACATTCCAAGATATCCCTCTTACAGCCTACATCCAGATGTGGTTCATTTTAACTCAGCTACCAGTGACTCAGAACAACATGTATGTGCAGACATAGTTCAACTATATTATAGGTTAAATAGAAATGTGCATATTTTGTGTTAAATAGGCTACTCATTGAACTGTGTGATTGGGAAAATCTATTTTGAGTTCTAAAAACTCAGCTTACTAATGAAATACTGAAATATGAACCACCATACCCTATCCTGACACCCCATTTTCACCACAGGAAAAAAGAAGAAGAAGAAGAAGAAGGAGAAAACAATAGTATTTCTGCAAATATTTTTATTTCTAAATAAACATATTCTCTGTTTTCATTTATTGATTGATATTTATTTTGTGTTGGTATCAGTATGAGTCAGTTGCTATGGTAAGTTTTTCATATATATCATTTAATTGTCACCCATATTAAAATTAGAAAATTGAAATTTCAGTGTTCCTAATCCACCTGGATCCATGAAACACAATTCTGACCTACGGGGTTAGGCAGACGTCCCTTGGGAGGGTGTCCTTTCAGACAGCAGAGGTGGCTGCACGGAGAGGAAACCCCTTGCGTTCTTCCTTCATCTCTCTTTTCTCTCTGTTGGACAAGCAGACCTCAGGCCTACATTGCTGCAGCACACTGCAATCACAAAGACAAAAGGCATTCAAAAAGAACAATAGAGCAATAAAATAAAAGGAACCTAGCTCAGAGATGTCAGATTGAGCCAACAGACCTGACATGCTTATTACATGAGAAAAATGAGGCTGTTACTTTTTCTTTAAGCTGCTGTTAGCTTCTGACTAATAAAATTACACAGGTAGAAGAGGAAAAGCTAGCACAAAACATGGGGCTGAGCACTCCAACACCAGTATGTTTTTCTATTTTGCCAAACTGTGTTGATATCATTAAGCAATTCTTAGATTTCATGGAAAGGCAAATAAAGTCACAACGGCAAGGTATTATTGTTATAAGCATAGTTTCATAAGCACTTATGATTCTTTTGACAGCATCCTGGATTTTTGGGAGCTAATCTTGGAATAATTCCGTTGCCTTCCTACAACTTGCAAACCCTACCCTCATCCTCTTACAATCTGTCTCCCAGTGGATAAGACAAAATTTGGTCACAAGACAAAGAGGGGAAAATGCTAAAAAGCTAGAAAAAACATAGGCCATTACATGAAAGATATTTACTTCCTAAATTCATGCCTTTTATTTTGTATGTTTGTTTTCAGTGGTCGTAAAATTATTTTTTAATGTTAGTAATTCTAACGTACATTAAATCATTCTTCAGAAGTTCAAATATGTAGTACCAAGCAAGCTGCTTATAAAACAGTTTTTACTTTGCATCAGTTTCCAAACCACAATTACAATAGATGTTTCTAGAAATGTCTATTGGTTTCTGTTATGGAGATTTACTCCATAACAACAATAGTATCCTCTGATTGGCATTTTACTATTGTACTGCAAGCTAAAGACAGATAGGTGTGTATATACATGATATGAAAAGCAAGTATTTTATTTTTTAACCAATGTTCTTTTTCAAAGAGGTTTCTTTGGACTTTTTGGAGAACAAAAAGTGTCTCTTCTTTTGTAGTGCTCATTTTTTCCATCTCTAGTTAAAACCTGACTCAAAGGTTTTACTTCCTATGGTCATTAAGTATGGCAGCAGGCAATTGGACTTTAGAATTTCAATGTAAATTGTCTTTTTTGGAGACCTACAGGAATTGGTAAAACAATAATAAAGTGATTAGGTTAGACAATATTCCAGCTCGATATTTATCTCAGGAATTCTAAATGTGACTACTAATGCTAGTATTAAATATAAGGTTGTATTTTAATTTGCTATACTACTTGAAATTCTAAAACCATAATCAACTGAGTCTGATGTCTGTTAAAACTAAAAATAAAATTATGCTGGTAAAAATGTAATTTAACATTCATTTCTAGCGCTAATCATTGCCTAACATTTTAAAAGATGGAGGAAGATATTTGACTTGATGAAATCACTAAAAATTAAGTCTGTTCTTAAATAAATAGGACACTATGTATCCAAAATATTTGGATAAGGGTGACTATAAATAAGATAACTAAAATGTCTTTTGTTAATAGTAATCTTTTGCATTTACGAAGTGTGCTTCTTTCAAGAGGCTGGAAGTGCTTTTTTAAATATCTTTGTACTGCTTCACTCTGTGAAAAATGAAACATCTCTTTAAAAATGTCATTGTAAAAATAATTTTCTCTATGGGAATAAATGACCTAACATTGAATAAATAGCCCCTGAAAATCTATTGCTCCCTTTGTCTGCCTCAAAGTGTACAGTCAGATCAATGGTCCCATTGAACTTTGCACTGGTCTGAAATCATCTGATTTATTTGATCAATTTTAGGTGTAATGTTTTAAAAAGGAGTAATTGATCATGTCTAATTTATCAGTTCATGTATCCCAAGCATTTCTTATATGTCTATGATATGTAATTGTTGTTCAATAAATATGTAGTACCTGAATTAATATCAAAAGATGATTTTGTAAATGCCATGAAAGGTGTATACATAAAGCATTTGGAAGTTTAAAAAATGTATTCTTGTTTTTATTATTTCATAACAAACTACCACAAATGTAGCAGCGGGTCAGGATTCTGGCTTGGACTTAATTGGGTTCTCTTCTCAGGATCTCACCAGGCTGAAATCAAGGAATTGGCCAGGGTTGTGTAACTATGGGAGGAATTATCCCATCATAGTTTGCAACATATATAAACTACCAAGGGAGTGAGTGTTAGGTTAGATGCACATTCAAGTGTAGATGATTATATAAGGCCTATACACTGGGGAGCAAGAATCTTGAGCCCCTTGGGGGCCATCTTAGAATTCTGCCCATCATAATAAATAAGTATGTACACACACACAGACACACACACAGACACAGACACACACAAACACATACCCTGAGGCAAAATTAAAGAGATCCCTCATTTAAATATTACTACCATTTTTTTACTGTTGTCCCTTTTTAGGAATAGAGAGAAGGAAAAATGATTGGTGATTCTTTTCCACCTGTAGTTCAGCTATTTGAAATTGACTTGTTTCATAGAATAATAGCTAACATGTACTGAGTGTTTATTATGTGTCAGACACTAACCTAAATTTTTTTAGATACATTATTCATTTAGCCTTCCAGAAACTCTGTAAGAGAGGTAGCATTATTACCAATTTTTTATAATAGACAACAGGTACAAAGATATCATTAGTCAAGCTCCATGGCAAGCTTTCTGCTCAGCGGGAAGACAGCCTCTCCCTCTGCCTCTGCACCTCCCTCTCCACTCATGCTCTGTCTCTTTCTTTCTGTCTCTCTCAAATTAATAAATAAAATCATTAAAAAAACTCAAATTGGGAAAGAACTTTTAATTCAGAGTATCTTTGGTTTAGCAGTAATTGTTGCAGTCTTGCTCAACTTCTCAATATATTGACCTAGGGATCCCAGGGGGGGGAAAAAAAGACAAAAGCTTAAAATGACCATAAAACTCAAATAGAAGTAAACCACCACAGGATAAGATCTCCATTCATTCTCAGAAGTGAATGAGAGCCATTTAACTCAGACTTCCTTTAGTAGCGTAAACCTAACTTTGACCCCATGGTAAAGAAGCTAACTAAAATCATGTAAGAAGATGCTTTACTCCTCTCAAAGCTTGATTTTGGCTGTTCCAACAGAAATATGAGCAATGTCCTCTCCAGTTCCCAAAGGCTGATTTTAGGTAGCAACAGTAATGTGGTTTTTCCTCATCTCTTATTACCATATACCCAGCCCCCCAATATCAATTGTCCCACCAATTCACTTTTTCCCCCACCATCAGGGCAGAGACTCCAAAGCCCAACAAGTCCCTAAGAATCAGACTCTATGTCAGGTTTGCTTTAGCAGGTGGTGGTGGCTATGGAAGGATAGAGGAACCTACCAGAGGCGAAGAGGCATTATAAGAAGTTTAAGAACAAGACCTAAATGCTATAGGAAAAAAACTGAGAGCAAGACATGTCATGAAATGTGCTTTTTTAGGCATTATGCCAATTCTGAGAAGCAGAGAAATGGGATCATATTTCTGAATTAATATTTTATAGGACCCTTTGTATAATTTCAAGAAACTCTTCTACCTGCTCAGTAAGAATAATGAAAATCAGACTTTATTAGTTATTATTAGTTATTCTGATTTAAAGGGAAGAGGGTAGGAATCAATTTAATGACCCGGGGAAACACTGTAATTCTACAATACTTTTATTAAAATAATTTGATTTTAAGATAAAGAAGAAACAGATCAACAGACATCTGCCACACTGTGGTGAATAAGAATGTGAATTTTATTCTTAATCTTATTCTGTGAATAAGAATGCAATTTTAATCTTGTTCTAATTGATAAATGTGGAGCATAGTCAATAAAGGTATGTGTGTTTGGTTGCCATGGTCAAAAAAATACTAATATAAGTTTGATGAGAGGCAAAGAGACAATCAGAATAAATATAAAATTGACATATAATTACTTGATTAGTAGAATTGCATAGAGAATTATGTTAGTGGTTGACCAACTTAGCTTTGATAAACATATACAAGAGGCCATAAAAACAATTGCTAATGCTCAGACTTTGTCATTATTCTATAGGATTGTCTCTTCATGTCTCTCAGAATGAAAGTATGTTAGTTGACATCATCACAAAAACTTTGTTATAATTGTTGAGCCATTTCCTATAATAATTGCTTTTTTAGCCCTGAGGTTAGTTTTTAAAGCTTGAATTATGAATATTTCATATTATATTATTTTCATATTCCACGTGCATGCCTCATGCAAATTAACTTTCTTATAGCCTCACACTGACCTTTACTTCATTGAAGGAAATTAAATTGTAAAATGAATCTGCTTAGGAAAATCTTTTTAAAAAAATGTCTCTTTCTCTACGTTGTTGAGGTTCAGCAGAAGCCTTTAGCATTCCAAGTCATAAATCCTATTATATAATGAAATGAAAATCTAGTTAATTGACAGAAAATTAAAATATTTTGTTTGTCTCAGGATGAAAATGAAATAACAATGTTTAAAATATTGGAATATGGTAGAAAAGAAAAAAGTAACTACAACAATTAGCTCTTAATATTTTCAGGATTTCAAGATGCTTTTCTAACCATATACTGGACTATTTGATATTTTCCTCAGGCTGCTTGAAAATTGATGAAACACACACTGAAACAAAGGCATTTCAGTTCTGTAAATATCTGAAAATCCTGTATTTGTACTTCCAACAATATATTCATATATTAAGAAATAAAAAATACCTTAAATACCTAGAAACAAAATTTTGCATGTTACTACACAATAAAACTATTTTCTGTTTTATCTGAGAGTGCTTTCAGAACAGTTTTTTTTTTTTTTTAAGGTTTTATTTATTTGAGAGAGAGAGTACATGAGTGGGGAGAGGGACAGGCAAACTCCCTGCAGTCAAGTTCAGAGCCCACAGGTGAGGGGAGGCACCATCCCAGTACTCTGAGATCATGACCTGAGTTGAAACCAAGTCAGACGCTTAACCGACTGAGCCACCCCGGCGCTCCTTCAGAACAGATTTTAATCTCTGATGATTTCTGAGGAAAAGAAAAATACAGGTTAGGTATTTTCTAGTCACAAAATCTCAGCTGCCTCCTAAATTTTACGTATATAACCTTCTGATGCCTGGTGGCACTGATGTCCTGTATACTAAAGAAGGAGAAAAACTTTGGGTTTCCTATGCACTGTTTATTTTAAATTCACATTGCATCTTATTGTCAGCACTCTGAAATCATATTACATGGGCTTTACTTCCTTTATCTAAACATCCTGATTCAATTTTCATATTAGAGTGTTTTTTAATGTAACATCATGCATTGAATCGAAAATAGAAGCATTGGTATTTATTTTCACATCAAGAAAGTTTTGTTTGTATGCCAGGCTTCAAGGGAACACACCTATAAAGACAGAGTATATAGATTTTAGAATAATCTTGATAAATTATTACTTAGTTTAGGAAGATGAAGTCTGAGAGAGAGAATAACCAGCTCTATAAAATCAAGAGACCCAATTTCTTTTTCAGGAATTTTAATTTTAAAAGAACTAGAAGACAGAATAATAGTATATAAAGTCATGACATTCTCAAGCTTGTTGACTTTAGGGGGAGGAAAACAAAAAAATATATAGATTCTATAATTGTTTAGTAAATTCTGTGAATCAGTTACATGTAACATTAATAAATACACAAAACTCTTTCTCATTTGAGGAATTTTTCATAGATATTTATTTTCTATTTTTCCAACCTCCCTTCTCCTCCCTCCCATTCTGTCACAGCCTACATTTACTTCTGTATGATTCATTATTTTACTAGGATGTTAAATGCTCCTTTAATTTATGTGGCAAAATTAGAGGTTTTAAAAAGAGTATATTCATCAAAAACTTTGAAATGTATAATTGTGATTTTACATTTGATTTCAGAACCCTTCTTTTTTTTTTTCTAATTGATGTAAAATCTGGTCTGAATTACCACATATCCTTTGAAAAGACTTGAGCAAACAACCCATATCTTTGCTAAAGACTTAGCTTTATAACCTGGAAGAGAAAATTTAACCTCTATGGTTAAAACTTATAATTTAAATGTTCATTTTTTATATCATTAATTTTAACCACTGTTACTCATTCTAGTATTTATATGTAGCATATACAAAGTATGAAAGAAGCAATGAGATTTTTTATAAAACAAAATAATAAATCAGTGGCTCCAATTAAATTTTATTAAAATGATTCAACCAAATATTCAAAAATTAAGGTAGCTTCTACTTAAAAATGAATTTAAGAGATTAACATATAATATATGACACATATCCTCAGTATAAAAGCCAAATACCACACTACCTAAATGTAGTTTTATATAAAGCATAGCTTTCAGCTGAATATTGTACTATGCAAATTTTATCAGGTAACATACCATGAAGAAAGTTTCTTTCTCTCTCCCTTTCACTCTTTAATTCACCTCTGAATGTCCAGTGCTAACAGTACCAATCAAACACAAAGTGTTCAATAAATATTTGTTCATACATACAACGTGCTACAGAAGAAGGGTTGGCTATGCTATTACCTTTCATTACTTCAGGTAATGTAAATGAATAAACTTGTGGTTAAAATGTTAAGTATTTTTGTGTTTGCTTCCCCTTTATAGACCAATGATAATGAAAAAGCAAGGAAATTAAATACAGTTGGTGTCACATAGTGAAAATAAACTTAAAGTGTTTAAATTTTAGTTAATGTTATGGTTAAGTCTGAGCATTTTGGGGAGTATGTATCTTGAATGTGCTTTGTCCTGTTTTTGTTTTTGTTTTTTTTTTTTCTCCAGGTAACATTGCACATAATTAAAAAGATTTTTTTTCAGCTTTGTCTTTAAAAGAATATTTAAATTTATAATTTTCCAATATATTTTTATGTGGCTAAATGTCATTATTTACTTTTCTACGTGGGGTAAAATGATAAAAGACTTGGTAAGAGCAAGAGTTATCCCCATATTTATCCAAGAAAAGCTCATTGTTCTCAAAGGACACTTATTTGATTTTAACATAAAAATTAGGAAAATATATAATTAAAATATGATCTTTAAATTCTAGGAATATTCCCATTATTTCTGTTCACACACTAAAGTCAATATATACTTGGCACTTTACAAACATTTTTAAATTTAATCATCTTAGGATCACTGTAAATGTTTTACTTCAATATTATAAATGAGAAGTTGAAATTCAAAATAATTAGGAAGCTTACCAACATACTACACTTGATAAGTGGCAGAGCCAAGATTCAAATAAATATACGCTACATTCAGATAAAAGTATGCCTTTACTCTTTCCTGAAATGTGAGCTTTCCTCGTAATGCTTCCTTTTGCTTCCATTTGATTCCATAGTCATTTGTTGAGCTTCTATCATGTATAAAATATGAGAGTATGGGTACTGACTTTTGTCTATGAGCTTCAAGATACTCCAAATTATCTTCAATCCATTTAAAGATATTGGTTAAAAAAAATGTAAGCTGCATTACCTGTTGTTTCTTTCCTTTCACTTATGTCTAAGGTTTCTACAAAATTACACTTTACTATTAGATCAGTATCTCATATTAATTTTTAGTCTGAAGTTTTCCTTCATTAACCATACTTATTTGCCATACTTTTCCTTGCTTGGGTGTCAATCAAGAGGTGCTTCGGAAAATATCAGGTGGTCTACTTAGAGACCAAAATGTAGAGACCATAGAGGATAGAGGATTAGAATCAGAAATGCTGAGCCTTTATATTTAAAAAAATGTGTAAGGTAAAGATGCTCAAAAGTAAATGAATTTCTGACGCACACACATCTGTTTAGGTAGTCCAAGCATTGAGGTTCTCAAGTTCTCCAGCTTCCATTGTATTTTTGTAATGCCTTCAGCCAGTGCTCAGTATTGTCTGAACATTTTTACTTGGCTTTTTCACTTATTTAATTGTTCATTTTGTTTCCTGTTTGTGACCATGTTTTCCTTCCATGGATACAAGTTCTTTGAAGTCAGACATTAAGTTCATCAAAAATTCCTTCTATGTTTTTGAAGGGTCCCACTGAATTCTTTAAACAAGATATTGGAAAACTATTACAAATGAAAAAGCTGCATAATATTTATTTGTGGTCCTAGAACAGTGCTATTAAAATCAGCCCATGATTTTTCCAGTGAGATCAGAAAGCTTGTATATCAAATCATAACTGTGCATGAAGCAATCAGACTCTTTGAAAAGACACTTCTACAGAAAAAGAAAATACAAAGCAGCCAAAGAAAAATTAAAAATCACTTTCTTAGTTGGTTTTTGAAATGCATGATACCTTGTTTTCATATTTATAACAATATAAAGAAGTGAATTAGCATTAAGATCAGTGACAAAACACTTTAATACTTTCTATCCCAATATCATTCTAAAATAAGAAAATATGTCTGTGTGTAGTTTGATGACAGAAAGGATAATCAACAATCAGCAAGAGCACTTAGTGACCAAACAAACATTAACTGTATGAATGAAGAAGTTAAAAATATTTATTACTATGGGTGATCTGCAGTTTTTATATTTTACATTTCAACTAAAATAACATTTGCTACAGCCAAATGTATGGCATCTTTAAATACACACATTTACATGCAACACACATTTAAAATAAAATATTTCCCTAAAGCAGAGACATATATACTTATTACATACTCTTATTCGAATGATATAGTATTAAATGACTCAATGAGACTTGGAAGAAAAACAATCAATGGGGAAGTACTTTATTTACAGGATACAATGTAGCAGATGCATGAGTCTCCAGAGTCTTGGACTCCTTGTTTCTTTACCTCCTCTCATTTCTAATTCTTATCCCAGTCCTAAAAGTCCAAAAAAGAAACCTAACTACTTCTGGGATAAACCTCCTTTGGGCCTCATCCAAACTACTAATTGCCCACTACTTTAGTAGCAATTTCTGCTAGCAGATGAGAAGATGCTCCTAGTCCCAACCTTGGAGCTATATATAATATGGTCAGGTTTCTACGACTACTAGAAATGTGCTCCACTTACTGGGTAAGCCTCTGTTCATTTAAGTATGAACCCAAATGTGGATCCCATTTTCAGTTATCAATGTGGGTCATGTTTAACCTGGAAGTTCTACAGAGGTGAATGTGTCTTCCCCAAAGTTCCTGTTTCCGGCTTATAACTAGAAGTGATACATTGTTTATTCTTTAACCAGGGTTAGTAACCCAAGAACAATGATTGTCCTCTCCTATTATAAGAACCAGATCACTTCTACCCTCTATGACTGAGAGTGAAAGAGTCTTCGTTATTATGGAAAATGTGTTCTGAATATATGGATATCTGAACATTAACTTTTTTTACATGTAGAAAAAATATCCAAAGTAGATATTTGGTCTAAGTATAGACAATTTTGCAAAAGCTTAACTTTAACTCAAATTTACGGTCTTATAACACATTCTTATTACTTCTTTACTTTCTTTCCATTAAGTAGTATGTTTTTCTGATTATGAATGGAATTAAGTCAAATGGAGGCTTTACAGAATATATTGGCAGATATAGTATGTGTTGTTATAATGTTAAGTTTTGATTTCCATTTTTAAAATCCTTTGACACAATGCATTTTATTTTAAAACATGTACTCATTTGTTAGAAGTAAACATGCTATATCTTAAAAGCAGATTACAGGTTTGCCACCAAAATGAACACAATTAATTTTCTTTATAACCAAATGGCAACATCTGACTTTACATCTTGGAACTCCGTACAGGTGAATGAGCGTGATCGTCTTCTAAGATTTGTTGGTCTCTGAGGTCTTCCTTCTGTCAAGTCTAAATATATGTCAGATTTCAGAAAACGTGTGTAACTGTCTTGTTCCATAAGCTGATACACTCTGCTTTGCGCAGCATCAAAACTGTGTAGGGTAGGTTGGGTGATGCTCTTGCTAATGACTTCTTTGGTGTGAAAATCAAGGTTAACCTGGATGATAATAATAACAAAAAGTATGATTATGGTCAATTCACTTAAGTAAACACTTTTGAAAAACAAACACTGCAGGACTGATCCAACGTTGGAGTGGGCATAAAGCACTTGGTTGCTTTCGTGATTTTTTTTTTTTTTTTTTATAAGTCTAAGGATCCAGTGATTTACTCTGGGGTGACATTTCATCTGGCTCTTCTCTTCCTTTGCTCCTGGTCCTTCTCACTCTCTGCTGATTTAGAATAATGAAACATTGTAAATATCATTAAAACCAGATTAACCCATTTTCAACGTGGAAATGAAACTTCATAGAAATTAAATTATTTTGAATGAGGGCAAAGGGTGACTTGGGGGCGTATATGGGATTTCCATGCAGGGCTTTTGTTTTATCCCTGTGCTCTTTTCATTTTATTATGATGCTTTCTTACAGGCAAGTGTAAGCTAAAAATGGATATCTTTTAAAGATAAAAAATCCTTTAATGGTTTTTATCAGAGCACTACCACTATATCTGATTCTGATAGATGTTAAGTTTTCATTTAGGGTTCCTTCCTTTTCCTTCAGGGGTAACACTATACAACTAGCTGCTTTTAAAAAAAAATGTTTATAAAATTGGCCTTGGGAAAAACAGAATAATGCACTGAAACACAGAACAGATTGAGACTTATTGATACAAGAAAAATAATCATCATTCCATGTGAAATGATATCCACATAAACAATGCTACCTCATGGACATATTAATTTATAGTGAAACAGAACTCCTAACAGTGGTATACTACCAGTCCTACCATTTCAGCAAAGAAACACTATTTATTGAACACATAATAAAAATATAGAAACTCTATTTAAATTATTTTTGAGGGCAGTCAGGTAATATTTGCTAGTTGTATAATTTTATTGCTATAGTTTCAGCAGTTGTATCACACAATTATCTCACACTGTGTTTGCAGCCAAAATCACGACTATTTTTTCACTTGAACCATTGTCAAATTAGGTTTTGCTCATCTATCAATTATGAAATTTTCTTTATCCTATCTTAAAACAGAGGAATAATTATTTGGGGGCAATCAAAACTTCACATAGGTAGGTGAGCTCATGCTAAAATGGTACATTATACAAACTTTTTAATTTATCTTGCCTTCCTCACTTATAAAAATTGTTTTTATAAGACATTGCTTATGCTTAGGTGATTAATACGGATAAGTGAATGAATCTAAAGGCTGCAAGTAATTGTATTTACTCTTGGTCTAGAATAAAAATAACCCCAAGGAATGACTTCAGTTATACTTTAACTTTCATGGCGAAGCCTTACAATGCATTTTGTTCGTATGTAGGAATTTATATAAATATCCGAATTTGCTTCAATAAAATCTTGACCTTTCTGATAGAATATATGAGGATACCAATTTGATAAAGACAGAGTCTCTCAAAAATTTTTCAAGCAGTTTTAAATTTTTACAATTATCTTTACTGTACCTCTTGGGGAGCATCATTCTGTATAAATTTCTCATATATTGCTTTTGCTTTAACGATAATTTGTTGAGGGTCTTTACTTTTCTTGAAATCTTCACAGGCTATCCAAAATTCAATGTTTTCCTCACTGAATTCAGTTTTAAGGAATGTGGTAAAAGTCTTCAGTCCATCTACCAGGAAAAGAAGTGATATATTTTAATTATACAATATTAATGCTGAGGAATTGGACTATGTGATTTTCCCCCTCCAAGTATGTATAAATTCCAGTTAGTTAACATGCAGTGTGATATTGGTTTCTGGTGTAGAATTTAGTGATTCATCACTTACATACAACTTCTAGTGTTCATCACAAGTCCCCATTTTAATACCAACACATCTCTCCACCCACCTCTCCTTCTGTATTATACTACTTGATATTAAAGTATAACTGCAAATATTAACAGAATAGCTATGTCTTCCCTCTAATGCAGTAAAGAAACACACATCTGCACACTATATGTGAGAGACCTCATATAATTTAGCTGTAATCTTCACAATTATGTAAAGTATTAATCCTGTTGAAATGAGGCTGATTATCATACATAGACCTATTATACATAGACCTGAGGAAGAGGGACAAACCCCTACTCTGGACCTTGCTTTGGGTCTCTTTTCCTCAGTGCCTTCCTCAGGGATGTGGGGGCTATTCTATGGAGCCAAGAAACTATTCCACCTGGAGCCCATTCTCCCCTCAATGCCCCCTCCCCCACTTCTAGACTATGCTTCTATACTCAGGACCCTGGAATTCCCTGTCTAAAAGCTCTATGTTACCAGGTTTATACAGTCCTCTTCCCTAAGTTCATCGACTAAAGGCACTCAGACTCAAAAGTATGTGTACCCTTAGGATAAGACTTGAATTTGAAGGTTGAGGTGTCTACCCAAATATGCAAAGAGGACTTTCACAGTATGGAATCGAACCATGAGTAGAAAGATAAGGAAGGTAGGCATGTTGCTAATAGAACTGTGAAAAGTCTGAGAATTTTATATTTAAGCCTAATGGTTACACAGTACATTTATAAAAATAATAAGATGAAATATGTATTTTTAACAGTTTGTTAGCTTGACTTATTGCTCTTAAGCATTTAGATATTTAGTATGGGGTCTCCATTTTTACTTGTGTTCTGAGCTCCATCAATATTAGACATTGGTATCAAGTCTTGTGGAAGATGGCCAGTGTTCAAATTCATGTTTAGCAAGTTACTATGTAGTCCTGAGCGGAATACTTTTCTTTCTTTGCCTCAGTTTTTTATGTTATTTTAAAATTAACATAATGATGATACCTACCTGATTGGGCTGTTTAGACAATGAAAAACATTGATTTCTGGGAAAGATGGAGTAGGAAGACCTTCACCTTTTCCCACAGATACAAATAGATAGCATCCATATAAGTGTAAATAACCCGGAGAATGACCTAAGGCCTGGCAGAACAGACTCTCCACAGCTAAATGCAGATCCACAAGACTGTCTGCAGGAGGGAGGGACACTGCAGGCACAGAGAGGGGAGAG
This sequence comes from Lontra canadensis, assembly GCF_010015895.1. Taxonomy (NCBI): domain Eukaryota; kingdom Metazoa; phylum Chordata; class Mammalia; order Carnivora; family Mustelidae; genus Lontra; species Lontra canadensis. The sequence goes on from NW_022631040.1 coordinate 3,884,047, forward strand.
AAACAGACCCTCATGCCAGACACCCCAGGCTCAGCCACAATAGTAGAACACATAACACACATAGGAGACACCCCTGAAGTGATAGGTTCTCGGGAATAGAGAACTTTGCACTACAGGAAACCATAAGACTTCTTCATAAGACCAGTACTTTCAAGAGCAGATGTAGTGGACTTTCCTAAAACATAGAAACAGGCACAGACCATTAGACAAAATAAAGAGACAGGGGATATGTCTTAAATGAAAGAACAGTACCAAACAGAAAAATAGACTTAGAGAACTCAGCACTATCAAGTGTAATAACTTTTTCATTATATGAATCCCAGAAGAAAAAGAGAAAGGGGGGCAGAAAATTAATTTGAGAAATGATAACCAAAAAATTCCCAAATCCAAGAAGGAAACAGAAACCCAGATCTAGGGGGCACAGAGAGGCCCCAATAAAATCAACCAAGGAGGTCCATACCAAGACACACAGTCATTAAAATGGCAAAATGTAGAGATAAAGAGAGAATTTTAAAAGCAGCAAGAGACAAGAAAACAATTACATACCAGGGAAGCCCTGTAAGTCTATAAATTGCTTTTTCAGCAGAAACTTTGCAGGCTGGCATGATATATTCAAAGTGCTAAAAGAAACAAAACAAACAAAACAAAACCTGCAACCAAGAATACTCCATGCAGCAAGGTTATCATTCTGAAAAGGAGAGATAAAAGAGATTCCCAGACAAACAAAAATTAAAAGAATTCATGACCACTAAATCATTCCTACAAAAAATGTTAAAAGGAGATCTTTGAATTAAAAGGAAAGACCAGAAGTAGGAATAAGAAAAGTAGAAAGCATAAAAACAGTAAAGTTAAGTATATCTATAAAAATTGGTCAAGGGATTCACAAAATAAATGGATACAAAGTATGATACCAAATACCTAAAACATGGAGGGTGGGGAAGAGGAGTAAAGTATGAATTCAAATGTAAACAGCCGTCAACTTAATATAGACTGTTATATACATTAGATATTAGATGAAAACTTAATGGTAACCACAAATCAAAACAAAAAATAGATATGCAAAAAATAAAGACAAAGGAATCCAAGTATATCATTAAAGAGAGCAAACAAACCATGAGAGAAGAAAGCAAGAGAGGGGAGAATTAAAAGTATTACAACATGCAAAATATAAGTGATTCTGGTAAAATTGGATAGCTTTTTACAGAAGAATGAAACTCAACCATTCCCGTACACCATACACAAAGATAAACTCTAAATGGATGAATGACATCAATGTGAGACAGGAATCCATCAAAATCCTAGAGGAAAGCATAGGCAGTAACCACTTAGACATTGGCCACAGCAACTTCTTTCAAGACATGTGTCTCCAAAGACAAGGGAAATGAAAGAGAAAATGAACTTATTGGACTTCATCAAGATAAAATCTTCTGCTCCACAAAGGAAACAGTCAATGAAACAAAGAGACAACCCACAGAATCAGAGAAGATATTTGAAAATGACACTACAGATATCTTGATATCTATGGTGACTAATATCTTGATATCTAAGATCTATAAAAAATTTCTCAAACTCAACACCCAAAAAGCAAATAATCACGTCAAAAAATGGGCAGAAGACAGGAGCAGACACTTCTCCAGATAAGACATACAAATGGCTAACAGATACATGAAAAAGTGTTCATCATCATTAGCCATTAGGGAAATTCAAATCAAAACCACATTAAGATACCACCTTATACCAGTTAGAATGGCAATAATTGACAAGGCAAGAAACAACAAATGCTGGAGAGGTTGTGGAGAAAGGGGAATCCTCTTACACTGCTGGTGGGAATGCAAATTGGTACAACCACTTTGGAAAACAGTGTGGAGGTTCCACAGAAAATTAAAAATAGAGCTACCCTATGACCCTGCAATTACACTCCTGAGTATTTGCCCCAAAGATACAGATGTAGTGAAAAGAAAGGCCATATGCACCCCAATGTTCATAGCAGCAAAGTTCACAATAGTCAAACCATGGAAAGAGCTGAGATGCCCTTCAATAGACGAATGGATAAAGAAGATGTGGTCCATATATACAATGGACTATTACTCAGCCATCAGAAAGGATGAATACCCAACTTTTGCATCAACATGGATGGGGAGATTATGGTAAGGGAAGTAAGTCAGTTAAAGAAAGTCAACTATCATATGGTTTCACTTACTTGTCGAACATAAGGAATAGCATGGAGGACATTAGGAGAAAGAAGGGAAAAATGAAGGGGCAGAAATCGGAAGAGGAGAAGAACCATGAGAGACTGTGGACTTTAAGAAACAAACTGAAGTTTGTTTTTTTTTTTAAAGATTTTATTTATTTATTTGACAGACAAAGATCATGAGTAGGCAGAGAGGCAGGCAGAGAGAGAGAGGAGGGAGCAGGCTCCCCACTGAGCAGAGAGCCTGATGCGGGGCTCGATCCCAGAACCCTGGGATCATAACCCGAGCTGAAGGCAGAGGCTTTAACCCACTGAGCCACCCAGGCACCCCAAACTGAAGGTTTTAGGGGGGAGGGGCGTCGGGGGATGGGTTAGCCTGGTGATAGGTATTAAGGAGTGCTCGGATTACATGGAGCACTGGGTGCTGTATGCAAACAATGAATCCTAGAACACTACATCAAAAAATAATGTACTGTATGGTGACTAATATAGCACAATAAAAAAAAAGATTTTAGTAGTTTTGAATATATTCACAAAGTTGTACACCCATCAAAATAAAAAAAAAATAAAACATGCAAAGTGCTTAAAATGGTGACTGGCACATAGTATTATACTTTGTGGGTTTTGATGATGATGATGTTAATGGTCTTGATGACTATCATTTATTTAAGGCTCAGTCAGGTAAAGTTTACATAATTAGAATATGACAGAATCAGAATTCATCCCTAAGACAAACTAAATTTAAACTAGTGCTCATTCAACTTTTAATGATATGATACTTCTTTTGGCTTATACACATTTTTTTAAAAATTAAACCTTTATTTTGAGAAAATTATAAATTCATATGTAGGAGAGAATAGAGATCCCATGTACTCTTTATCCAGGTTCCACCAATGTAGCATTTTGCAAAAGTATACAGTTATTTTTGAATAGTACAGGGGTTAGAAGTGCCAACCCCCCACTGCATGCAGTCAAAAATCCACTTATAACTTTTGACACCTCAAAAACTTAACTGCTAATAGTTTACTATTGACAAGAAGTATCACAATTAACCAGTCAATTAACATATATTTCGCATATTATGTGTATGGTATACAGTATTCTTAGAATAAAGTAAGCCAGATGAAAGAAACTACTAATAAGAAAATCATAAGAAAGAGAAAAGGTTAGGTTAAAATCTAACGGTAACTACATTTAAAGTATTGTCCTGTATTTACTTACAAAATCCAAGAGTAATTAGACCTATATAGTTCAAACCTCAGTTGTTTAAGGGTTAACTCTAATAAAATATCACAAGTAAGATAATGACATACTACTATTTATTTACCCATTGAAAAACATAAAGAAGTGGGTTTTAAAAATTTATTTCATTTAGAGCGGAATTATTTCTTAAATAAATTATTTTGACAACCTTCTAATTAGTGACCCTTACTCTAGTGACCCTTGTTCCCACACCCTCATAGTTTATTATTGGCATTCTAGTCAATAGTATATTTCTATATACAGGCTTCATCATGTTTCTTTACTTTTTAATATGTTCCAGTAGTGCCTTTCATCTCTTTCTACTATCTTTTTCACACTTTAAGCTTCAGGTACTTAAAACATTGTGCTATAGTTGCTTGTTCACTTGTGTTTCTCACACTACTTTTTAAGATTCATGAGATGAAAACTCTTGTCTAATTTGCCACCAAACTTTGGAGTTGTGGCTCCACAAGGACCATGATTTTGTTACAAACATTACACTAAAGCCACAGGTCTTATACTAGTATTGAGGCAAATCACAAAGAGATGGTTTCAAAGGATCAAATTGGCCAGAAAAAATAAAGAGGATCTGTGGGGGATATAATGGGCTGCCAGAAAAATAATCCAAAACTCTTTAAAGGAAGGCAACATAGTCTAGACTCCTCTATCTTCTTTTATGCTCACATACAATAAAAATTTATTAGGCATGAAAGAAATGCCTAATGTGACCCATTATTAATAACAAAAGGAGTCAATAGAAACTGACAACAAGGTATCCAAAATATTTGAAATAGCATACAAGGACAGTAAAAAAGCTATTATTGACTTGTTGAGGAACATAAATGTTAAAAAAGACATACTGAGTGAATAGATGCAAAAACTCAGCAGAGAAACCGAAACTCTAGAAACAATCAAATGGAAAGTCTAGAATTGGAATAAACTAGGGTAAAAAATTCATCAAATGGACATGACAACAAATTAAAGACTACATAAGAAAGGGTGAGTCAAGTAGAAGAGAACTGAATAGAAATTATTTAATCTGAGGAAAAGTAAAGAGGTAAAGAGTAACAACAGCAAAATTATGGGACAATCAGAAAATAAGATGTTAGCTATATCAATGATAACATTACATTTAAATAGACTATATACTCCAATTAAAGGCCAGAGATCATTAGACAGATTAAAAATTAAAACTAGACTATATATTGGCTACAAGAGACATGTTAAAAATAAATACTACGGCAAAATAAAAAAGTGAACATGATACACAATATAGGTGCTTAGCATAAGAAATCTGTGTAAAAACAATCTGATGTGGCCTGACAAAGTGACTTCAAAATAAAGAGTATTTCCATTTCATAATTATAAAGTGGTCAACTATTACTACTAAATAATAATCCAAAATATATATGGACTTAGTTGCAGAGCTCTGAAATACATGAAGCAAACTGGCAGAACTGAAAGAAGTAGAAATATTTACAATTACAGTTGGAGATTTTAATTCTGTTCACTTATAAACTTATAGAACATGTAGACAGAATATTAATAAGGTTATATCAAATTTATCATTATTGGGGCACCAGGTGACTCAGTGGGTTAAAGCCTCTCCCCTCAGTTCAGGTCATGATTCCAGAGTCCTGGGATCGAGCCCCCTATTGGGCTCCCTGCTCAGCAGTGAGTCTGCTTCCTGCCTGCCTCTCTGCCTGCCTCTCTGCCTACTTGTGATCTCTGTCTGTCAAATAAATAAATAAAATCTTTTTAAAAAATTAATAAATAAAAAAAATTATCACTATTTTTCAAGTTGACCTAATTGACAATTATAAAACACTCTGCCCAACACATTTTCAAGAGCATAAGGAAGAATATCCATGATAGACACATGGTATGTAGGATGTAAAATAAATCTAAATGTCAAAAGAATGATATTTTATGAGTATGTCCTTTGCCCACAAGGATTTTAATATAAAATTAATAATGGTAACATAGCTACAAAAGCCTCCAACTATTTGGAAATAAACACATATAAATTCATAGGTCAAATAAGGAATTACAAGAGAAATTATGATATATTTATAGTTGGATTATAAGGAAAGTACAGCACATCAAAATTAGAGGAGTTCAGCTTAAATAGTATTTAGAGGGAAATTTATTGCATGTAAATCTATATTAGTAAAAAAAGAAGGGTATAAAGACAAGATATAAGTTTCTACCTTAAGAAGCTTGAAAATAAGAACAAATTAAAGCCATGGTAAGTAGAACGGAAAAATAATAAAAATAGAGGAGAAATCTACATTAAAAGAAAAAACAGAGAAAATTAGCAAAAGCAAAAAGTTGGTTCCTTGGAAATATTAGTAAAATAGAACCCCTAGCAAGGTTGTTTCATAGTATAAAGCAAATCAGGAATATTACCACATATCTGACAGATATCACAAAGATAATAAATATTATGAACAGTTCTACACCAATAAATGTAACTTAAATAAAATGGGAAAATTGTTTAAAAAAAAAAAAAACTACCCAAAGTGACACTGAAGAAGTGAAAAATCTCATGACCTTAATCCAATTAATGAACCAACTTTATAATAAAAATATTCTCCCCTCCCCCTAGCAAAATTTGGGTTCAGATTTAGTGAATTTTATCAAACACTTAAGAAAAAGTATTCTAATTTTATACAACTCCTTCCAGAAAACAGTGGAGGGATGAATACTTTCCACATCATTTTAATACCAAAACCTGATACTCCTTCCTCCTCAGAAATAAATAAAATAAATATTAAGAAAGAGAGAAAAGGAAAACTATAGACCAATATCCATCATGATTGGAGATGCAAAAATTCTAAACAAAAAGACTTAAAGACTTAAATTTAGCAATGTATGAAAGGAGAAGCAAACATTCTAACATGGTTAAAAGAATTGTGAAATAAAGTGATAGCTTTCTTTCCTCAACTCATTTTCATTTATGTTCATTTCTTATATTCACTACTCTTTAGAATGATTCTTTATGGTCAGTGATGGCTTCTAATATAAAATGTTCCATACAGAGTGAGGCAAGAAGAATGAATCTCTATGATGGAATTACAGAAATTGAGAGATTTTGCATTTATAACATGTTTAGAGAGGTTCTGAGGGCTAAGTGCTGCTTATATACACTATCGCATTTAACCTTTACAACAGATGCTAGGAATATGCCTTATATTCATTTTCATAGATGAGGAAACTGAGATTCAGATAAGTTCAACTTCCCCAGATCTCACTTTTCTAACAAACAAACAAAGTTGTAGAAGTGTATCTTTTTTAGGAAGGCAATGTTTTCTGTGGTAGGTACAGTAACAGCCCTCCATAGATGTCCATGCACTAATTCCCAAAACCTGCGAACATGTTACCTTACATAGGAAAAAGGAGCTTTGCAGATGTGGGTATAGTTAGGGACCATGAAATGGGTAAAGTACCCTGCATTATCTAGGTGGATAATCTAATCCAGTCTGAGGACATGAGTCCTTAAAAGTGGAAGAGGAAGGCAAAAGAGTGGGTCAGGAAGAAACATAAGAAGGACTGTTACTGACCTTGAAGATGAAAGGAGACGGTCATGAGCCAAAAAATGTGGTGGCTTCTAGAGGGTATGAATTGTCATGAGTTTAGAGCCAGCAACATAATGGAGACCTTGGTCCAAAACTGCAAAGAACTGAATTCTACTAAAAACCTGGAAAGGGATTCTGCCCTAGACCCTCCAGAAGAGACAATCCCACCTTGATTTTTTTTTTTCCCTGATAAGACCTATACTGTACTTCTGACCTACAGAACTCTAAGGTACTATATTTGTGTTGTTTTAAATCACTAAAGTTAGGGAAATTTGTTATAGCAGCAAGGGGAAACTAATACAATCCTCAAACTATGTTTTTTATTTCCCCATATATATTTTTATATTTCACCAATATATTTTTTATTTCTCCTATATATAGAACTTGTCCTCTTTGTCATGAAGCACCATTTTTCTATGTAATAAGCAATTTTTAAAAATATGTTAGAGACACAGGAACAGAAAATGACATGACAACCCATAGACCCTTCCCAAAGTATTGAATATGAGATGATTTCAACCACTACCATGACAAAAGAATCATGCAGCTCTATCCCACTGTTCCTTCCATTGGTGTTTTCACTGGACTATGGGGAGACCTTTTTTTTTTCTCTCTAAATTAGTCCTGAGCACCAGGTGCTAGTTAAATGTTTGTGAAGAAACTAGGAAGACAAGCAAAGATCAGGCTACAGGAATTTGAGAAGCTATCTTTTAAGATGGTCAAGCAAGTCAGAACTTGTTAAGCACCACCTTTTTAAAGAGGTCTTAGTGCTAAGCAGTTCCTGAATGAGTTTACAAACTCTAATCACTGAGAATAAGCAAGAGTGATCAATGTAGGATATTTAACAACTTTTCTTATTTTTTAGTTTGTGTTTGATTTTCAAGCTTTATTTCTTAAAGCTGTGTAGTGTGCTTTTCTCCAAATGTAGAAGGGAAATATAAATGGGTAAAGATTCTTTGAAGTATTTTGATACATAGAAGATTTTCCTCAAATACCTAAATATGTATATGTTTCAGAGTCAAAATAAAATGCCTGCAATCTTGCAATGAGACAATAGTCTGTTCCAGATCAAACCTAGTTTGGAAAGAGGAAATTAAGTATAAGCATTATTGGGACTGTAAATAAAGTCACATTGACCCAAGTGAAGGAAAAAACTTTTCTGATTTCAACTTTTGCTATTCATATGTCATGTATAAGTATGGTTGATCAGTTTTTAAATGCCAAATTATTCCTAAAGTGAGTTAATAATGTTATAATTTTGGGAGAATATGACCATTACTTTTCCTATTAATAGATCTCAATTATAATAAAGTGTTTTGCACTAAACATCTAAAAGGAATCATCCATATGTCAGGCAACTGAAATTGTTACATATTAAAAATAACTTTCTTCACCTTTTATTTATAAAACACCTAGTATGAACATGAGGACTGTATTATATACTGAAATGCAGTAATATTAATTATAATAGACATTTCAGGTGTTTGCAAAGGTCTTGACACATTGCTATATGCCTTTTATTGGCCCAACTCCATTTAATTTTCATGTCAGCCCTACTGGAGCAACCCATTTTTACAGATGAAGAAGTTGAGGTACAAAGAGTTAAGTTGCACACTGAAAAGAGCAAAATAAAATAAAATAAAATAAAAAAAGAGTTAAGTTCCCCTAAGTTTACAGCTGGTAAAATACAGTGCAGAAGCTAGAACCCAGATGTTTTTTGTTCAAAGTTATAAGCTGCCATCAAACAAACTCCCTGCTGCTGAGGAATATGAAAGTCAATGGGTGGGCAAGACAGACCTTTATAACCCAAGGACTAATGAAGGACATTTGTGGGGGGTTTTTATTCTGTTTGGAGCAGCAGAGGAAAATCAATTTGCATGGAATCCAAATAGAAACTTTCAAAAAAATAAATGCTTCTTCATATGTGGCCCTTTACTAATTCACAAAATGTAAGTGTCAACTATGTGCCAGCCACTGTGCTCTGGAATATGCATAAGAACTTTGTTACATGATTAGTCTTGAGTTTCATACAGACGTTCAGAATGAAGTCACAGAACTAACAGTGGGAAAAGTGCTATGTGCTAAAAGTGCTGATAATGGGTAAATCGAAGTGAATGGGTTCTGTTGGCACAATATGAATATAATAAGGAAGAATAGATACTGATTCAAGAAATGAGTTAATAATGGAGAAAGTAGTTCATTTATTTAAAAGTTTAAGTAAATTACTTTATAAAAAAGTAACATGCAATGTTGTGCAAGATTATCCCAGCACCTTAGTTACTTCCTGTTTCCCTTACTTACTTTGGGCAGCTACGTTAAGTCAGGTCACAACGGAACCATTTGCACACAGAAGGAGTCACTTACCCAACAGTCCTTTAGAAGGGCAGCAGTGGTGAATGCAGCTGCCAAAAGTGTTTGATGGAACCTGGGATTAGAATTCACACTGGAAGAAGCTGGCTCAATGTGTCATACAAATATGAAATGCTTGTGATTGCATGTTTCTAAATTGAAACTCTGGCATCTGTTGGAGAATTTTTCTGATGCCAAGAAATCAAATGAAACAAAAAGTCAAGAAACTCTCAGGTTGGCAACCCAAGTACAGTATTACTAGGTTGAATGTTTCCCCCTTAAATATTTGGCTTCATAGCTCTTGACCTGACACAGAATGTTGTGGTTACTTTTGCAATAATGATGTATTTATGTGATCCATTTATAATTTAGACTGGATTTTACTTACTTTTATCCTGAGACAGATTAAGAAATTGAGTGTTAGTTATGGGTCAGCCTGATTCAGAAATTTAACTTTGCAGAACTTTGGAATCCTTTATCTTGCAGAAAATCAGTAACTGAAATTGGGAAGAGCGAGCTGAAAAGCCACAAGGTAAAACGTGTAAGGAGAAGTACTCATTTCCTTCTGCAAAAGTGAAGTACTCATTTCCTTGCAGGCTTTATTCAAAGTCAGTAGTAAGTATTTTCCACAGTATAATCGGTTTATATTTTTAAAGCAAGGGGGAGCCTTGACTTACATATCCTACTTCCCTCATCATTATGAATTATTCTCAGACTCAAGTTTAGTAGAACCACAATACAGGTTGCAAAAAAGTCCAAGCAAATATTCATTAATGAAAAGGTAAAAAAATTGGATTTATTTGCAATGACCAGAAAATGCACAGTTATGTAGTAGTTGGAATATTTTCTTACCGAGACTCCCTGCAGGAAATAACATCCTCTTTCACACATCTTTAGTTAACTGATTGAAGATGTGATGGTTAGAAAATCTCTATTTATAATCAAGTACTCTTAAATATTCTAGGTGTGTCCTTATAAAACCCTGCAAAACTTTCAATAAAGTTTACCAGCAACTAAATAAGTTCAAACTCTGACCTGTTATCTTCTCACAAATCTTGTGCTCCCACTTCTTTTTCTCATCTGTAAAAGGCACTGTCATCTTCCTATTAATATGGCTAGAGATTTTTGGCTCATCCTTTTTCTTCATCTCTTCATCATCTCACTTCACAATACACACACACATTCGATCAGTCACCAAGTTCATCTGTTTTTTTTTTCCAAAATAGCCCTTACTTTGAGGTTAGCTTTTATATTTGTAACAATCTTGTAGGGAGTCCATATTACATGTATAGAATTCTACTTTTCTGTCCATCAGTTTTCTAACAAACTTTCTGAACTTTGTCCCCAACTTGACTTTCCAATGTGTTTGTTCACTAGTCTGCCCCAGTGAAAGTGAACTGGTTTATTTTCCAAGTTATATCAAAATCTCTTATTTCTCTAGCCATTTTCCTGCCTTTTTCTCAGCTCAGGAATTATTTTTTCTTCTGCCTGTTGAAATCCTGAAACACATCCATATAATCTCTTTTAATAATTTTTAAAAGGTTACACGAAAGATTGCAAGTTACATAGCATTTTTAAAACTATTTAGCTAATTATTTTCAAACATATATTAGTGAGCAGAATTATTTTACTTTCAAAGATATCTTATGTGGAACCATATACATATATGTATACAAACACACAATATACACATACATATAATACCACTAGAGTTGATTTGCTAACTTTATATTGGTAACATTTACTTTTATAAGGTCAATTAATAAGAAGACTGATAACTAAATTTGAAATTGGTGATTATGAATCATATATAATCTGATATAGCATTCAGAAATCATTGATTTTGTATGTGTAATTAAATTATAAATTTTTATGATTCATTTCACAATTTCAGACAAATTTGTCAATAAATAAGGATGTATGCTAACATCTGCATAGAAACAAGAGGAACAGTTTATTTTAGAATAGACTTAGATTTATGGAAAAGTTATGAAGACAGTGCAGTTTCCTTATACCCCACAACCAAGGTTCCTCCTATTAACAACATCTCATATTGGCAAAGTACGTGTTATAACTGATAAACAAATACTGATACGCTTTTATTAACTAAAGTCCATACTTTGTTTAGATTTTCTTGGATTTTATCTTCTTTTTTTTTTAATTTTTAAAAGAGCTAAACTGCATTTGAAGGATGAAATTTGGATAAAATAGCCAGATTATCAAAACACTCCATGGATTCTGTCACTTCTGTGGAATATAGCTAAAACCATGCTCTTTCTGTTTTAGTCTCATCTGTCTATTGCCTGTCACCCTAAGCCTCCCTTTCTTTTTCAAATTGTTACACAACAAAGAATTACTTTATTTTTAATTCCCTAAATAAATTGCACTGGTTAATTCCCCATGCTTATGTTGGTTCTGCACTTGGATGGTCTCTCTCCTTGTCCAGCTAGTGAATTTTGATTAAATCCCCTAAAATCTAGAGTAAGAACCATCTAGTCTGTGGTTCCATTTCTAAAGTTGCTAATAGTTAGCATACATTGCTTTTAATATCAGCCATTTTTGTCAAAATAATAATCAAATTTCTATTGTATTTTGATTTTAATTTAGTTCGATTTATCACTGCATTTCCCATTTGGCTAAATTTAATACAATTTCCTTTTCCTTTATATAGACATGACATACAGAATTTAAGAAACTTACTCATTTAACCACAGGGAATTTGTAAAATTTGATAAAGTCTTTCTTGAAGTGCCTATATGTGTGTGTGTGTGTATGTGTGTGTGTGTGTGTGTGTGTGTATTAATGAGTATAAGATCTTTCCTTCCTTTTTTTGTTTGCCTGGAGTCAAGACAGTAGAAATGAACTGAATTTAACCATTGCAACCAAAAGACTTTTTTAACTGATTATTTTATGCTTTATAATTTAAAATTACAGTAAGCTTTGCAATTAAAAATAATTGGATTTTCAGGAGATTGATTAAAAGGATACTAGTAACATAATTTTTTTGTGAATTCAATATAATTTAATTAGCACTTTGATCAAGAGCAATGATAATAATGTCCAAGTGGGTCAGTGGGGCTGACTTTCATTATCATGTTGAACCCTCATGATTCAAATTGCTGGTATTTTACAGTTCTTTAATATTTCCACCAGCAGAGAAGAGAGAGAGGGAAGCAGATTTAATTTTTTCCATTCAGTTTTGACTACTTGTAATACAGAATGATTACAGAATGCCGGGGGAAATTTTTCTGTAGGGCTAATTACCCTCACTGAATCTTTCTTCTCTCTGTATGGGTCATGAGAGTAGGATGAAATTATTATGTACCAATTTATTAAGTTCAATAAATAAATACAGCTTATATCTTTCTTTTAATTGAAATTTTACCTTGTAAGTGATTTCACCCAGTTGGGAATTAACTGGAAAATAGGAAAAGATTATTAAATTTATTGTTGAGGGGTGCCTGGGTGGCTCAGTTGGTTAAGGGGTTGCCTTTGGCTCAGGTCCTGATCTTAGGGTCCTGAGATAGAGTCCTGGATCAGGCTCCCTGCTCAGTGAAGAGCCTGTTTCTTCCTCTCCCTCTGCCTGCTGCTCAGCCTATTTGTGCTCTCTCTAACTCTCTTTCAAATAAATAAAATCTTCAAAAAAATAAATTTATTGCTGATAATTATTATTTTTCATAATAGAAGTAATAATTTACACTTGTGTAGGGTAAGTTATTGGTTTCTTATTCATCATCTCACTTAATCCTGAGAGAAATCCATTCCTATTGGAACCAAAGACATTTTTATCTCCATTTACAGTTGAAGAAGCTGAAAGTCAGAGAAAGTAGGAAGATTAACTAAGACTATGCAATCATTATGTAGCACAGGTGAATCAGAGTTCAGATCTCAAAGGAACAGTGGGCTAAACTTTTCCTAGAAATAAATTTGTTTATATTATTTAAACACTTAATATTTATCCGGTGATGTAATGGGTTTGAGCCTCCAGAGATGAAAAGACATTTGCTTCCTTATAATAAACTGTCAAATTAATTAAAAAAAAAAAAAAAAGGAGAGAGAGAGAGAGAAACAATCTAGGAAGCCTGTCCTGAATCATGGCTTATCAGTGTTGAACAGTCAAATAAGGACTCAATATTTGTTCTCTCATCTTCCACCTCACCTAAAAAGCTCCATCTTAAATACCCACCTGATTCTCAGCTCTTCTACAAAATTCTGCTTTAAAAATAGATGATTGATATGAAGAGTGAAATATTTACAAAATTTGGAAAAAAAAAAACTATTTTCATGATGGTTACCTGAATTTCCAATGAAAGAACTACTTTAAATTTTAGATCAATAAAATTAACATGTGTAATCAGGTATTTTAAAATGAAGGATCTCATTAAAACAATCAATAAATTAAAAAATTTGAAACTATTAATCACAACACAAAGAGGTAATATTTCAACCACAATAAGTATTTTTAGTAAAATCAGAATATTTAAAAAAATTTCCATTTGTTTACTATTCTATTATTTAGTTATTTCTCTTGATCAGAAACTCAGATTGCTGTAAATTACTAATCAGACTACATTTTTATGACAGCCTGTTTTGTAAGGTTATGTGCACACTTTGCATAATTATCCATTAAAATGTAAAGCATTTGGGGAAAAACACCACTAACCTTTATGGGAAAGCAGTTTGTCAAATGATTCACCCCATATCACTGCTTCTTCAGGGGAGACTCTGTTCAAGAAACAAAATGTTTGTAATGGAGTATGCAGAAAGTCTGTTTCGGATCTGCTCTAACACACTGTTTAACACTGCTCTTTTCAGTCATAGGGTTTCTTCTTTTATTACTATGTAATGAAAGTTGTATTTACATTGGAAACTTCAAAAACATTTGTCAACTTTTTTATTGATTTTGCCTATCAAACAATATGTTAAAATAATATTAAGTATTTTCTCCTAAGTGTATAAATTATTTTATTTAAAATTAATCATGTGTCAGGTTAAGAACAAAGAAAAAGAAATCAGGTCAATTATCTTTTTATTTTTTTCTTTATTCATCTCTGCATATCCAGTTTAATTCAGCAAATAGAAGAACCTAAACTAACAGTAACTTTTAGCCAAACTTTTTTTTTTAACTGCAATTTCCTTGAAGCTCTTAACACAACATGCAACAATTTTTTTTTTTAAACAGACACAGGAAGTTTGGCTACTGAGGTTCTAAAGGGATAAGAAATATGTTTAAAAACTTGCAATACAACAAATATTTTATAGTTACAATTTAAAAGGTTGAATATATTTGTCATTTCATTATTGGAAAAATTTGTATTTTAGTATTTAAGTATATAAGTACATAAGACCACTTCATTTTCTGTTTGAATGGCTAAAAATGACAAAACATCCCTTTTCATGCTTTTTGCTTTTATACCTAGAGGCATTTTTTCAAACTACTAAGGGAGGAAATGAATAGCTCTCCTCTATGACAATATTACGTTGTAAAACTCTTAATGAGTATTTCATCAGTTTATAAGGAGTAAAATATATCATTTAAAATTGACAGGTATATAATTTTAAAAAGCGCACCTTTAAATTTTTATAAGGTTATTTAATTTAAGCCATTAAAGTATTTTAATTTTATGGAATATTCCTAGTTTTTTGAAATGAGACCTCTAACCTTCCTTATATTACTGTGTAATTTCCAATAAAATGGAAATCCCTAATTTCCTCTTTCTTAAACCTTTAATGATAGAATCAGCAAAATCTTCCCTCAAATAATTAAAAGTTATTCACCTTGTTTCTTTGGCCAATTGCCCAGATCTACTGGAGTGGGTTTCTTCATGAAACTCAGGTTTCTGCACAAGAAGACTTAACCTATTTCTTTTTTCCTTAGCTCTGAAAATGAAAAAGTGTTAGCTTCAGGACAATTTGGATGACAAAATTTTTCCTTCTAACTGTCAAATAAATTTGGGATTGGTAATCATCTGAACACCCCTTCTCGCCCACATTCACCCCCCCCGCCCCACACACACACACTCACAGTGGTTTTCCTAGTGAATTTCATTCAATTTGCAGAGGAATTAGGATAGCATATGTGAAATATATTTTGCTTTTTTCCCCTCAGTGATTGTAAAGTATTTGAGATTATATTTCAATTAAGATTGTCACTAGTTGTTCTGTGTGGTTAAAATTGTTGCACTTTTTCAAAAAGAAAAACATTTTAGGGGAGCCTGGATGGCTTAGTTGGTTAATCATCTGTCTTCTCAGGTCATGATCCGGATGTCATAGGATCTAGCCTTACATCAGGGTCCCTGCTTGGTGGGGGGTTGGGGAGGATCTACTTTTCCCTCTGCCCCTCCTTCTGCCCTTCTCCCTGGTCATGCTCTCTCTCTCTCTCTTTCTATCAAATAAATAAATAAAATCTTAAAACAAAACAAAACAAAACCCAACACTTTAGATTTAACAGATGTTTACTCCTAATAAACAAAGAGACTTTTTTTCCCAGTTGTAACACTACATTCAATATATTTTCAACCACATACTTTAAAAATAAGTGCTAACAAATATTCAACATCAATCATGTTTTTAAAAGTATAAAACTGATTTTAAAAATTACGATTTTTACCTGATTTTCGCTTCTTTGCTTGTTTCTTCTTTTCCTGAACCATGTATTAACTTGAAAAAAGCTTTTTCTTTTGATTCACACATATTTAATTGAGGAAAGAAAACCAATGATGTTTCCATCTTCTCTCTCTAAAATGAAGAGATGTTTAATTTATTACATCCTTCCCCTATTAATGCTATTTCATAGTTATACATGGTATAATAAAAAGTTATCTTAACTCTGTCAGCAGTGCTTAAAAAAATAAAGTAAAAATAGAGTCAAGAGCTGTGTTTCTCTCTCCACAAAAAAGTAGAACTGAGGAACAGAAGTACAATTTGGTCCTAAGTTGTTTAGGGAAATGATACTACAAATTTGCAAAATGACTCTTGGTCTCTAAGATAAAGACGGGTATTACAACAGTGCAACTTCTCTTTCTAGTTTGTGCAACCAGAATGATGCTTTAGCAGACCCAAATGACACTGTCATTTCCCACAGGAACTTATAAAAAGCTTTTTTAAAAGATTTCATTTATTTATTTGACAAAGAGACACAGAGAGAGCAAGCATGAGCAGAGCAGAAGGAGAGAGTGAAGCAGGCTCTCCACTGAGCAGGAAGCCTAATGCAGAGCTCTATCCCAGGACCCTGGGAGCCTGACCTGAGCTGAAGGCAGACGCTTAACTGGCTGAGCCATCCACCCACCCCTAAAAAGTTCTTAAATGTGTATAGTATGTATTTAAATATGTTGTGGTGAAGTATTACATTGAACACTAGGAGATATTTCCCCTTGTTCCTAAATTTTTTAAACTTATTTTAATTACAATGAATTAAGTAAATTACATTTAATTGACACAATGGAATGGAATGTAAGTTACATTTGCTTGACATATTATATCAAAGTAAGGATATAGATGGAGTTTTATAGTTGAAAGAGACAGTAGAAATCATTTCATTCAATAATTTTTAAGCACAGGTTCATGGAATGATTTTAGACATTTAAGAAATTTTTATCAGTCCATGGTGAAAATGGGGAAAAAAGATAATACGTAATTTTTTCTTTTTTTTTCTTTTTTTTTTAGGATTTATTTATTTGAGAGGGAGAGAGAGAGGTGCATGTGAGTGGGGATAGGATCAGAATGAGAAGGAGAGAGAGAATCCTCAAACAGACTCCCTGCTCAAATGCAGACCCACCCTGGGGCTCTATCCCAGGACACTGAGATTAAGACCTGAGCTGAAATTGAGAGTCAGACGCTCAACTGACTGAGCCACCCAAGAGCCCTGTAAATTTTTTTCTTAAACTACATATATATTTATATGAAGGAATTCATTATCTTGAATTTGCCTTTCTTTTTTATTGTTACAATGTTCTTTTTTGATGAAATATTGTAACTAGAGATAGCAGTTTGTATCTTTGTTATTTTATGTCCTTATTAAAAAAGAAATGGCAACCTGAATTTGGTTCAGCCTCTGCTTCTTTTACTGTTTCATGACAACTTTAATATCTAAGAAATACTGATGTAGTCCATAATTCACATTTTATAGAAAAGGAAACCAAGAATGATAGATATTAAGTGATTTATTCTTGCAAAGTCCTGGAGGTCAGTGGAATAGAAGATCTGGAATTATTAGAGCCTTTGATAACCAGAGCATGTGATTTAGTCTTTATAAGATAACTTTGATCTCCAGTAGTGAATACTTCAATTCCTCTAAAATTGTACATATTAAAAAACAAGTTAACAAATGTAAAAGAAATCTGTTTTATTTTTAGCCTGTTCAAGTTATTGATTTCAAGAAAGTAGTTTCAAGACACTTTTCAAGAAAGTAGTTGCACGGATACCACCTAGGAGCTCAAAACATTTGCAGAATTGAAATTAAAGAATATTTAGTATATATTTATACACACTCACTCCTGATTCTATAACTTTCACTTTGAACATTTTTAAATTCACCTTAGCTGAAAATTGACTGTAAAAAGACTATATTTGAAGTACCATATCCAGAGGAGAGACAGAAACTTAGTGATGCTTTTCATAAGATTGGTTGAAATTGTGTGCAAGGTGTGCTACCTGCAAGCTGACAGAACTATCGAAAGAGATATTGTGAAAATATGGACGCAAGGAAACTGCAATAAAGACCTGTATAAAGGTGTAAAAAAGAATTAGAAGATGTGTGTATTTACTCTTTGTGTATGCAAAGAGGTGGAAACAGGAGAGGAAGAAAACGGGTGGATGCTGCAGGGTGACCAGCTAATAATCACTTTCGGGTACAATTATCTCTTAAATACATATTTGAAATGAGAACAAATTGTCTTTTAAATTTACCTACATATTTAACATTTCCAGCTTTCTTCACTTTGTGCAGAAGTGCACAAGTCCATCTGGAACATTGTCCTTTAGCTTTATGACCTTTAACATTTTCTGAAATTAAGGTCTGATGAAAACACATTTGCTTAGCTCTTGATATTCTGAAAATATTTCTTTAAATTTTTTTTTTCTCTTCAGTTTGAAGGACATTTTCACAGGATAGAATTCTAGATTGACAGTTGCTTTTTTTTTAATCTTCAGCAATTTTCAAGATGTTGCATTGTTGTCTTCTGGCTGCCATTTCTCCTGTTGAGAAGTCACTGGTAATTTGTTTAATAGACTTCCATTTTAACATAAGACTGTGACCACTTCTTGGATTTCTTCTTTATCTTTGATTTTTAAAGATTTGGTTAATATATGAAAGGTGTTAATTCTACTTGGGATTTATTGAGTTTTTTGGATTTGTGGGTTTATAGGTTTTGTCAAAGTTAGAAACTTTTGGGTATTAGCTCTCCACTTTGTTGCCCTTTATCTCAACTTCAGAGACTCAAATTACAAATATGTTTGACCCCTTGACACTGCTTCACTGGTCACTTAGGAAATATTCAATTTTTTGCCTCTTTTCTCTCTATTTCTCAGACACTTTTCATTGCAGTGTCTTCAAGAATATTCACTGATCCTTTCTTGTCTCAGTGCCTTATTTGTTTTAAGCTTAAAACAAGGCACTGTGGCAAGAAAAGATCAGTGAATTTTTTTATCTTCTTTTTTATGTATTACTTGAACATATTGAAAATACCTATACTGAAGCTCTTTTCTGAAAATTTCATCTCTGTGTTCTTGGGTCTGCTTTCATATAGGATTTTCTTCCTGATGATAACACATTTTCCCAATCCATCAGATGTCTAATAACACTTTATTGGATGCCAGACATTTGAATTTCATGATTTTAAATATCAGGATTTTGTTAGTCTTTATTTAATGATGATGGAGTTGAAACTGACCAGCAGTTATTTAAGTATCAACTTTGTCTTTAAAGACTTTTATTTAAACTTTGGTATCGTGGACATAGACTAGCCTTACTTATTAAAGTATGATGACTCCTAATTTATAATGAATTACCAGGGTCTTCATTAAAACTTTCCTATATTTGAATATTAAGAAATTGAATGTCCTCAGCCCTGTGTGATCTCCAAAAATTATTAACTTATATCTTATGGTAAGTATTCTTTGCCAATACTCATGGAGTTTTATCCCGCATGTGAGCTGCTTGGTATTAAGCCAGACTCAAAGGTAACCTTGCACAAATTTCTTGAACTCTAATACTTTGTCTTGCAAATTCACAACTTTGCAAAAAAAAAAAAAAAGTCCTCTTGCTGTCACTATTTTCTCAACTTAAAAGAGTACTTTTTTTCTCTATTTAAGGAGTACCCTGTAAACCTCTCAGTCTCTAAATGAGACTGATACTTCTTCCCTGCACTGAAGTCTTTTTTTCAGAAAGTGGTTGAAGCTGTATGGCTCACTTCATCTCTCTCTCATCTGTTAATGGATTACAGATTTTTCAGTGCCTAAAAACAGTTGTATTACATTTTTTTTTCAGTTTTCTAGTTTGTTATGGCAGAAAGTAACATGTTTGATAGCTAATGCAACATGATCATTGCCATCTTTTACCTGAGATGCATATGTCCAGTTATCTTATTGAATTCTATTATTGCTATTATTGCTCATAGAATTATTCACAGATTTTTAAATCAGTTTTCTTAATTTATCAATAAATAGATTCTTTATAAATATTATTAGTTTCTACCACCCTTTTAAAATTGTTATGCTCTAATTTATTTTCCAATCTAATATTAGTTTATAACTTTGGTATAAAAAGTTGGAATTCTCTTCTTTTTCTTTGCATTAGGAAAAATTGAGGCCCATTAAAATGAGGCTGAGTTTCAGGGGTGCCTGGTTGGCTCAGTTGGTTAAGCATCCAACTCTTGGTTTTAGATCAGGTCATGATCTCAGGCAGGGTTGTGAGACTTAGTTCCTTGTCTTCTGGCTCTATGCTCAGCAGGGAGTCTGCTTGAGATTCCCTCCCTCTACCCATCCCCCAACTTAAGCTTTCTCTCTCTCTCTTTCTCCTTTTCTCTCAAATAAATAAATAAATAAATAAACCTTTTAAAAGTAAATAAATAGAAATAAATAAAATGAGGCTGGGTTTCATACTTACCTCTTGTGAAGTTACACAATATATAACATAGTTGTGTTCCTATTCTCCTTATTATAACTCCATATGGAATTTAAACTTGGTACATTTCTTGTTTATTTTTTCTTGATACACTTCTGTTGTGAAATTAGTTTTCTTGTACTTTTAGAATGAACTTGGATTCAAGGAAGATTTTCTAGCTTTATTTAATTCAGCAATCACAGTGGAGGTAGTATTATTTTGAGAATAATTTTAAAAATCGTTAATTAGTGGATGTTCTAATTTATCATTCCCTGTCACAATGAGAAACTGAATTCATAGGGTGAAATAAGGGGCACACAGTTGCATTTGGAAAGAGTTTAATTAAAATTTCTGTGGTCTTGAAATTTGATTGCAAGTATCACTATAAATTTAGCAAGTTGATACTGGTTGTCCATAGTTTCTAGTCTTTTATAAAGATAGGATATATATTTTTCCTACCTGTTAATATTTTTTACCTCTTTATACTTTAAAGACCTCAATATAATTATTAATTCATTAGCAATAAGACCCAGATTATAGTCTTGAAATGTCATTTTTCTCTAATAGCAACCTAAATTTAGTAGAGACATTGCTGAGGTCTGAGATAGGAGATGTATAAGCCTCACCTGGTCCATCTTGTCATATTAGTTAGCAAGAAAGCTATCAAAGACTAATGGAGTCAATTCAAAAGATATTCAAGGGCTGACATTGCAAATCTTCCACTAAGCAAAATGAGACCATTCAAATTTCAATAATTTTAATAATTAGAATGGATTGTACAGATCAAGCTTATTTATATCAGTGGGATACATAGTGTTATTTAAAACGAATTGTCTATGTTCAGAAGATTTTAGAAATCAATGCTTTATCATGAAAACTTACTAATAAAGGGAAGAATTGAACAGTTATCTTGCCCTTCCTATTAATTCTACCACAAGTAACCAACCAGTTAGATAAAAGCAAGTATTTCTTTTAAAAGTATTCTAACAAAGAAAGTGAAATAATAGCATCAAAATCTCAACTTTTCAAACAAATAATTAGATATAGGCATCATGCTTCAGCAGTTACTAAAATCACATAAAGAGATAAACATTATGGACTTCTTATAGCCCTTCCATACTCTACTTCTAGTTTTCCAAAGAGATCAAATCAGAGTTTGATCCAGTCTCTGAACCCAGCTGCCAACTAGCAGGAATGAGAGAACACGGTGAACTACACCATGAATGTGCTGTCAGTGAGATCCAGACTGGGGAAAACTGCAGCCCAGTTCTTCAGCAGGTAAACTGTAAGGAAAAACGGGAGATTGAAATAAGTGGGAAACAAAATTGTTTTTGGATTGACTGAAAAATATCAATGTATAAGCCAAATATGGCTCTCAAATAAAGGACTATTTGCTAAATTAATTCTACCTGAAAGTCTAAGTGTTTGATTTTTACCTAAAAAACATCCATGTGCTACTACTAGTCAAATAGTAAAAATTGACACTATTTTACTAGCCGTTTTAAGAGTAAACTGTATAAATATCGCCAAGTAAGGGAACTCAACAAGAACTTACATACCAGAAAACTAATCAAATCTCCATTTCCATAATTATCTCCAACTATTACAATCATAGTAATTTGGTGATTTTTCAACCCAGCAGCCCAATGTAAATACTGGATCACATTAGTTCTTCCAATATTCTACCTGATTTTACTAACTGGAAAATCCAAAGATTTCTATTACTAGAAATAACAATAAAAAAATCAAACAGAAAACAAATTTGTTGGCTACCCTTAATGCAAAGGTGGAAAAGATACAAACATTCTTAAGATCCTCAGTGAAAATATTATTTATGTTTTATTGAGGAAACTCAAAGGCGGAGAAGCAGCAAAGTGCATGGGGTCTTCCACACTTGCATTATTCTCCCTCTCTTTCTGTCCTTCCCTGCCTCTGCTCTTGCTCTCTGTCTCTGTCTCTCTGTCTCTCAAATAAATAAATAAAATTGTTTTTAAAAATGCAAGTGACAGAATCATTCAAGTTGCCCTTGACAACTTCATGGAAGAGCTCCAAGATGGAGACTTTACCTCAATCACTCAAAGTATTTATAAGGAAAGGAGGACAGAGAGCATCTGTGTATCAGTGGGAGTGCACCCATTGAGGAATGCTCTTATTAGAAGTGGAGAATCCCCATAGTTTTCTACACTCTTCTATTGAACTAACACAACTACAATGCTCAATTACTCCTAAACTACAGAAAAAGAGGAAATGACCACCAGGGCCACCCACATTTCTCTCTGCCTATCCCCAATGCCAAATAAAATAAAAGGTGTCATTTAGTTTCATTATAGGGGCCTTGCCCATCTTTCCAACCTCACTCCTTACCCCATCCCTTTTGTTCTTTTAGCCCCAGATATAGAGCACTATTGCCATTCTTAGATTAGATCACACTGTTGTGCAACACCTTGTCTTTATATTGTCAGGTAAAATAGTTAAAGACTTTAAAATAAAGAAAAGATTTCTGAGTGGCCTCTCCAGTTCAACCTTCAGAGTTATTGTCCCTTCTCATTGTCTTTGAAGTATAATTCTATAAATTGTTCCACCCTGATAGTAATGCCTGTGATTCCTGTTCACATAAATGCAGATTAGACCTATTATTATTATTGCCCTGCAGATACTGATGAATTTTGTACCTATGTGTAAATTCATTTTAGCATTCCTCCTGACCAGTATACGTGTGTGTGTTGAATTTTCTTTTGAACCTCCATACCATTTTACTGATTCCCTTATTAAATAGTGAGTTAAATAAAATCTTACATATATATTTATTTTACATTTATATAAGAATCATGATTTTACCTTTTTGAAAACATCTTTCAAAGAATATTTAGCCTCTTCTTCTAGATGGCTCCAGCCTCTTGTTCATTAACCAAGTGATTAATCTTTAAGTGTTAAGTTTAAGTATCATATTATTTCTTCTTCAAAGAATTCATAGCTTTGCTAGGCAAAACTGAATACCGCATTCATTAGGCTCCACTGTGTCTAATACATCATTTTATAATAGGAATTGAATGATTCTGTCACTTGCATTTTTAAAAACAATTTTATTTATTTATTTATTTGAGAGACAGAGAGACAGAGACAGAGAGCAAGAGCAGAGGCAGGGAAGGACAGAAAGAGAGGGAGAAGCAGGCTCCTGGCTAAGCAGGACTAGATCCCAGAGCCCTGGGATTTTGACCCGAGCCAAAGGCAGACTCTTAACTGACTGAGCCACCAAGGAATCCTGTATTTT
The DNA here is from genome assembly GCF_010015895.1 of Lontra canadensis. Classification (NCBI taxonomy): domain Eukaryota; kingdom Metazoa; phylum Chordata; class Mammalia; order Carnivora; family Mustelidae; genus Lontra; species Lontra canadensis. The sequence continues at coordinate 3,907,779 of NW_022631040.1, forward strand.
TTTTTACTGGATTCTAGCATCTGACCATAGGAGATTTTCTTACCTATTTTTGTAAATGTAGCACATAGCACTCTGTTAGTAACACATGAACATTTTATTACACATTGTAATACACAGAAAAATATGATGAAAACCACACAAAAAAAATGCATGTCATAAAAATTATCAAAAGGTTAACACCCTTGTAATCACTATTCAGATAAAAAAAAAGAGTACTTCACCAGGAACCCAGAAGCCCCACCCATGTGTCCCACCACAATTACCAATCCTCTATCTTCTCATGGGTAACTATTTTCCTGAATTTCAAAAAGATCGCTTCATTTTTAACTTTATAACTTAGATATGTATCCTTTGATATTATATTTATTCTCTCCCTTTTTCAACTTACTATGACGTCTAAGTTTCTTTTACTAGGTCCCTCATCAATCCCCTTCTTTTCCTTACAATTTATCTGTTGAAAAACTGAGCTATAATTTTCCCCACCATCTCAATCCTGCTGATTGCACATTCATGGTGCAGTTCAACATATCCTTCTGCTTATGAATGATACTTTCAGGTATTATTATAGCAAACATGATGAATACTTCAGGAATTAAAAGCGTAACTATCTATGGTCAAAACTGCCGACACTGTAATTGTATGATAAATTAGCTTGTACCATGTCCAAGGACTTGCCAAAATAAAAATTTAAACTTTTGTAGACTAATTGAATCTATTTTTTTTTCCTTTTAGGATTGCAATATATTTTAATTTTTATGTCATTGTCAAATATAAAACTTCATGTAACATATCCAAAGGGATTGAAAAACTTGTCTTTGTAAATTCATAGAATCAAAGTCATGGGTGGATTTCAACCCATAGTCGAAAGAACCAAGAATGAGAAAAAATTAACGACTTGCTCACTGTCAGCATATTACTGGCAGAGTTGAAACTGGAATATGATTTTTATAGCTCCCGGGTCTTCTCTAAGCTCATCTGCAAGTGACTAAAAGCTTTTAGCTTGGAAAATGCTCTACTCTTTTCCCATGTCCAGCATCCCTCTTTGCTTGTGACTTTACTAGCCACCAATAAGGTTCCTTTTTCTCTTCCACTGGAGCTTTAACCTGCAACTGGATTTAAAAAGCCAGAGACAAAAAGCTACCATCAGTCTGCATCTCATCTAGCCCCTTGTTTCTCCCACAAGTCTCCCACTTTGTATGTTCTACTATTACATAGTTTGATAGTGTTCTTCCCCATCTGCAGACCCATAAAAGGCTTATTTCTGATCCTTAACTGTTAATTTTACTAGGACTCAAGAATATATTGTAAGTTTTTAAATATGATTGAATATTTAATTTATTTTTAATAAGGATTTTATTTTGAAAGAATCATAGATTTGTAGAAATGTTGCAAAGATAGTATAGGAGTTCCCCATACATTCTTTCTCCAGTTTCCACTATTGTTAACATCTTACATAACCATGGTATATTTGTCAAATCTAAGAAATCACTGTTGGTTCCTATACAATGAACTAAACTAGATTTTATCTGGATTTCACTTTTTTCCACTAATGTCATTTTTTTTTTCTGTTCCAAGATCCTGTTGAGAATTCCACATTGCACTTATTTTTTTTTAATTTTATTTTTTCCTTGTTGCATTTACTAGTCATATCTGATTAGTTGCCTCTGTCCATGACAATATCTCAGTCTTTCCTTGTTTTTCATGACTTTGGAAGTTTCGAGGGAGGTATTTTTGCAGAAGATCTCTGGTAAGGTATTTTTTGCAGAAGATCTCTCATTTTGGGTTTGTTTGATGTTTTTTATCATGACTAAACAGGATGAGTTTAGAAAAAGAATACCACAGAAGTGGAATACCTATTCATTGTAACATATTAGTGGGTACATACTATCAGTATAACTTGCATTGGTGATTCTAACCTTGTTCACGTGGCTGAATTAGTGTTTGTCAGATTTTTCTAAAGTTTCTAAAGTTATTTTTCTAACCTTAATAAGCTCTAATCTTAGGAAGCAAGTCACTAGTTTAGCCCACACTCAAGTGGGAGGGCACAGAATTAAGTTCTATCTCCTGGAGAAGGGAGTATCTACAGAAATTATTTCTAATTCTTTTGTAAGGAAGATTTATCTCTTCTCTGCCATTTTTTTATTCAGCAACTTATTCTATCAGTATAAGCTCATGTATATTTATATTTTTCTTACTGTGTGGTAACCACAGTTGTTTTTTTTTTTTTTTTGATGTACAATAGATCTAGCTTTTGTCATTGGTACTCATTTGAATTAGTTGATAGCTCATTCAAATTAGTTGCTGTTTGCAAGCTTTTTAAGAAGGAAAATGCACTTAGTTTCTCAACTATCATTATGGAAAGCAAAAAATTATTAGATATCAGCAAATACTGAAAAGAAATTTTTAAATTACTGAAATTTCTTGGCTGATAAAAAAAAATCTTGGAAAGAAACATACAATGTTCACCATCATTTGAAAGTAGAAAGAATATCATAATTTTCTATGCACCTTAATCCTCAATTTCAAAATTAGCAATGTTTTGCCACACTTTATTATCCTTGGTCCTTATTTTTTAAATAATTCATTTTTGATGTATAGTATTTATATATGCTTTACTACTATGATACAATTTCTAACATTCTCATTTATAGTTGATTTACAAGAAAAATATCCTAGACCTTATTCCCCCTTTTGAAATGTAGCATAAAATGATAAAAAAATATATATGTTAAATGCATCTGGGGCAAAACTTTAAAACACTCATGAAATACAAATAGACTTTATTTTTAGTTTAAAGATTAGACACAGTCTTAATAAAAGCTCAGTAAGATATAAACAGTGCCCCTGCCCACCAATCCAGTGCTAGACTAATTAATTTAAACAATGACACAGACAAAAAAAATAAATATCAATGACTAAGAAAGTCACATAACAAAGGGAAGAAGACTATACTTAACAAATTATAAAGTTTTCAGTTTAAAAAATGCAATTGCTGCATTTTTTGATAGACTGAAAGAAAAAAATCCGAGGTTTAGAAGTAGACTTAAAGAGTAGAGAAAATTAATATCTAATAAAAGTAGCCTAATATTAAAAGAGCTCCTAAAAATAAAAAAGAGTAAGACCAAAAATTGAAGGAAAAATGGCAGAAGCTGTAAATGCAAGTGGGATGTAAATATATGAAGTTATGCTAAGTCTTAGTCATTGGATAAGGGAAAATCAAACTAATAGAGGTATTTATGGAAATATTGGGTAAATCTAAATGAAGTCTATAATTCAGTTACTTGCATTAGACCTCCAAAAAGTACAACTTTTCATTTATACAAGATGAATGAGTTCTGGAGATCTAAAGAACAGCATGGCGATAATAGTTAACAAAACTGCATTGTATGCTTTAAATATGCTAAGGGGATAGATCTTAAATCTTCTGTGCACACACACACACACAGACACACACATAATGGTAGCTATTTAGAGAGGAGGATAAGTGTTTTAGCTTGATTGTGGTGATTCTTTCACATTTACTATAGATGAGTGTCTCAATCAGAGGAGGCCAGTAATGACTAAATATATATTGTAGTTGTAGGCATCTCGGTTGGACAGTTCCACATAATTTTGTTATTTTTAATTTCAGGAACATTTCACACAGAGTCCTGGAGTGTTTTTATAATGAAATTCCCTCCCAACTCCACATGCATATATTCACTCACACCACTTTTTTTTTTAAGGGTAAAGATGGCTGCTGTTTGATGATGTTGCTACATTTCCTTTGTGGTCTTGAATGGACATGTTGACATTTATCAGTGATCACCTGTGACTCCAAGTTTCCTTCCTTGATGAGTATGTTATCATTCTTAGGAAGTGTGTGAAAGAAATGACCTCTGAGAAACAGTTTGAATGAAAACCTTCTTTGGTCTTAGTTTTACTCTGCTCATGGAACCTGGCAACTTTCATACTCACGTTCCCTAAGCATTGCTTATTTGCTTTATTTTTTTAATAGTAGAATATAAGTATCTCTAGGATATAGAGCTGATGTCAAAATTGAGGATTACTGTAATAATTAAAGTACCTCTGTGTCTAGGGAGAAACAGGGAGAGAAAGAGGGAGAGTGAAAGAAAGATAAACAATCTTTAGAAATCCAACTTGAAATATTGCTTATAATTGCATTCCTAATGAGGCAAGAGATGCTCAAATTCCAGGTGACCAGGTTTTATATTTAGGATAGAAATAAAACTAAAAATAATATATAACAGGTAAATTGTGTTTTTATATTTTAAGCCATTTTTCCTAATTTTGTGTTTAAATATGATTCATGTAAGTTCATAAAAGTGGTTTTGTTGCTGGTTGGACTGGGGAGACCTTGGACCCTGAGGCCTCAACACAGACCATCTGAAAGATATTGCTGAAGTGTCTTGGTCTTGCCACGAGAAAGAATTCAAGGACAAACACAGTGGATGAACAGCAGAAGTAGCAAAGTTTATTAAAGTAAAATTATACTCTCGAGATATGAGAGCAGGGAGCTCATGGGAGAGCTGGGTGCTGGGGTTTGGGTCTCTATCTCTTACTGATAGTTGTTACAAGAGGGTGAAATATTCGTTACTTGAGGTGGGGATTTCTTGGAAGCAGGGTGCTCTCTTCCTCGAATGTGGGTTACAGTGCCTTTTCTTCCTTATTTGCTCAGGGACTTCTAGCCTGCTTTATCAGCCATCTTGGTCCTGTCTGGTTTGATCTGGTTTGTGGTTTTGTTTTGGATTGCTGCCAGAACAGGCCTCTGACTCTCATAGTTAGCAATAACTTCTTCCTTGCTGCCCTCCAGGCATCCGGTTAGAACCTAACTAACTACTTACTCTAACACTTTAAACACTAAAATTTGACATTTTCTTTCCAAGTTAGTAGAAGTCCAAGAAATTGAGAGAAATACTATAGTATTTCAAGTGACATTAGTGTTCAGCTCACCAGAAAGTTATGTTTGTGAGGAAGAATGGTTCATCAAGGTTTTTCATGACTGGATAAAATATTCTTTCAGGACTTCTACTTCCTTTGCTCTTATTCTCTGTCCATAAGGGAAAGGCAGGCTTTCAAGTACCTCAGTTGCCTTGGCGCTGAGAAGGAAGTGCTCTCGAGAGAAGACACAGGGAAGAAGTGCTCTCGCTTTGAACACATAAATTACATCCCTGGTTTATTATCATTAAGTTTGATTATAGGAGTCCTTCTTTTGGGGCCTAACCAACTTGGACTGTACTGTCACAACGGGGCTCCTGACAAAATGAGTACCAGTCCTGGGACTTGAACTTACCCTCTCACCTTGAGAGGCTCTGTCAGAGTTATCAGCTAACCTCTCTCTAAACTCTCTTTATAGAACAAAGGTTTCTTTCTTTCTTTTTTTTTTTCTCCTCAATTAATACACGATGGAAATCAAATTCAAATGTAAATCAAATGACTAGCCCTTTCTACCCTTGAGTCTGCAGGTCTTTTGAATAACAAAATTTGTTTTTTTATGGTTATATATGGTTACTTAGAGCTTCTACTGTCTTTTCCAGAACAAATTCATCATTTCCTTTCTAACTTTACCTCCTCCTACCCAGGGATTTCTTCTCCCACAGAATGTCCTAAAACCTCCCATAAAGTACTCACACTTGCCTATGAATCATGTGGTTTCATTAAGTTGTTCTGCCCATCTCTGTGTAGAATCAGCACTCTGACGATCAAGTCAAAGACCAGGTGGTCCCGAAATGGCCAAGATTGAACAGCATTGGCTCAGTGCTTTGCTCATTCCCATCAACCTGAGGCACCTATCCAGGTTTCTGCCTCATCCTACTCTCTCAAATGTTCTTTTCTGAGAAAAAGCAGGGCATCTCTTCTCCTTACATCAAAAAATAATGCTTGATATTTAAGCAGTTATGTTGGGAGAGGGCTAACCTAGTTCATTGTTATTTCCTTTAATTCTTTCTACATTCATGAAAATTTACATATTAATCAAATGCATACACCTTAGCATACTCTATCAGTTTCCTAGTGCTGCTGCATCAAATTACTATAAACACAGTGGCTTAAAGCAACACAGATTTATTTTCCTACGGGTTTTGGAGGCCGAAAGTCCAAAGTGTGCCTGACTGGGTTAAGATCAAAGTGTCAGCAGGGCTGTGTTTTTTTCCGAGGGCTCTAGGAGTAAATCCATTTTCTTGCCTTTTCCAGCTTCTAGAAGTTGCTCAGAGCCCTGCTCCATAGGTTGCAATGTCCAGTTGAGTCTTTTTTTCATGACATCACTTTGATACTGACTTTTCCACCTCCCTCTTCCACGTTTAAGTACCCTTGTGATTACACTGGTTGCATCTGGATAATCCATGATAATCGCCATATTTTAAGGTCAGCTGACTAGCAATCTGAATTCCATCTATTACCTTATTCCCTTTGGGCATTTCACATATCCACAAGTTCTTAAGGATGGGGCCTGGACATCTTTGGATGGCCATTAGTCTCTCTCCCACACATAATTCATAAAAAGAAAAGTCCAGAAAACAGGATGAGGGTAAAATTAAATTTTCCTAATAGTTGAGAGTTTGGTTTAATGACAGTATATAATTTTGAAAGTAAGAGTAATTTTGTGCCCTCATATACTTCATTGCTCAAATAGTTTTCTTCTATGGTCTCTTTGATGCCTGAATATTATAGCTGGGTTTCTAGTAAAAATGTAAATGTGGAATGAAAAGGATTTTTTTTTTTTGTCTATACCATTTATCTCCTTCACCTCCTCACTCCTGCTAGAAAGTGGTTCTTTTACAATAGTGACATATTAACATTTTTCTCTACATCACACCCAAAATGATCAGTAAATACTCTGAAATTAAGCACATAAATAATTATCCTCTTGGTGACACGCCTTCCAGTATTTCCAAAGTATTTTGAACACAAAGGTTTTTTATAATATCAATGCAAATTTATACCAAGCTAGTTGTGATTCTCTCAGCATCTATTGATTAAAAAATATGTCATAACAAAAAGTACTATGATTTAATTAATGGTTTTAAGTAAGTATATACAGTATTTATCATGACACATGCATATGTTTTGGGCAATGGAACATGAAGTGTATGGTGTCATCTACCTATTCACTTTATTTAGCTTTGTACACATAGATATTCAGGTTCATAAGTCCTTAGTAGTTAACTGCAAACTACTTCCTATAAGTCAAAAACCTCTCAAATCTATCTTCCTATTTTCTATCAATAACACGGTTTTTGTTTAAATATTTCAGAGTAATGCAAAATACTATAGACTAAATTTTGACACTTAAAAAGAAGCAAGAACTTAGAAATTTACAAAGAAAAAGTGTTGAAAATTCTGAAAGAGAAATGTGCAAATAAATTGATTTTTCATCCCATCTCTGGTAGTTGTCAAGTATAAAATAAAGAAATAATTTAAAATTAACTTATTTTACAAAATTAAGATATGCTCATTAAATGTTACTTGATAATTACTCCATAACTTCTCAGATCAAATTCTTAAAACTATTAAGTCTAATGTGTCTTCACATTTTATTCCTGATGTAAGCCTTCAAGAAACAGTATGACCACTTATGATTAATGCCAGTTCCATACAAGTGAAGACTATTTTGTAGATATTTATAACACTAAAATTTCTACCTGAAACCTAAAGTACATTGTTTTACTGAGTAGTTTTCTATGCTGGAGAGATTACTGTGTTTTATGGAAACATATTTGGAAAGTAACTTTTAGAAAAATAAAATAATGCATTTGGTGAGATACACAAACGTAACATCAATGGGCAAATATCGTATATGTGTATGGTCATAACTTTTCATTTAATTTCCCTTCTGTACTTTTTGGTACAGAATTTTTCATAAAATATATTCACTGTATATTTTGGTAACATATTTACTATAACATTTATTAGAAAAAATAAGAGAGATTGAAACTCTAAATAATCATCACATATAAAAAGTCCTGTTTGCTTACTGAGATTCACTTAGAACAGAAGAATGTGGCAAATAAATCATGTACCTAAAATAATGGCTTAAATTAGATTACAGAAAATTTAGGTTAGTAAAAAAGTAGAGGTCAATGTTAAATTACATGGTTTGGCTAACAAAATAAATCTCTTCACCTTGTCTTATTCGCTTAGATAATGTTTTTAGACATTTCATCTTTCATTTGAGATTTGGCCAAGGACTCCTAAATTTTTAAATAGTTCCTCAAGTTTATTTAGATGATGCATTTGTAGTTGTTTTTAATGGAATATATTTTATATATGTACTGTAGGCTTTTCTGATCAGATGACTGTGGTATAATTTTACTTTAACTCTTTAGATTTAAGATTATTAGGAACAGGGGCACCTGGGTGGCTCAGTGCATTAAGCCTCTGCCTTTGGCTCAGGTCATGATCTCAGGGTCCTGGGATCAAGCCCCACAGCTGGCTCTCTGCTCAGCAGGGAGCCTGTTTCCTCCTCTCTCTCTCTGCCTGCCTCTCTGACTGCTTGGAATCTCTTTCTGTCAAATAAATAAATAAAGTCTTTAAAAAAGATTATTAGGGACATATTAATGCAGAAATGACATTAACAATTTATAATTTCATGACAGATAAAATTGCCTCAAATCTGATAGAAACAGGGTGTTATATAAGAAAAAGAGACTGGCATATTTCCATTGCTAAAGGCTAAGGACACAGAACATTTGCAGATTAAATAGCGTGTGAATTTTAGTTTATGTGCCCGTTATAGCCACTGTCGACAGGAAACAGGATGCACACAGAGTGAAACAGGACTTGCAGTGTCACTTGAGGCTTGTTCTCTGAAATTTACCAAGACTACTGCCATTAACAGTATCTGTAGTAGAAACTTAACATTTTGGTTTTATTTACATAGCTAAACAATGCATTGAGAATTGATAATATATCATTCACTTTTCAGAAATAATCATTGAATCTTTTCTTAAAGGAATAGAGACCTCTAAAAACCAGTAACACCTACACAGAGCATCTCATTTTTCATAAGATGTTAAATAAATTTTTAAAGTAAATTTCTGGTACAAAAGGAAATCTACTCTGATCACTTACAAATCATATGATGTTTAGGAATGTTGCATTTCAAATATTTTCTTACTAGTATGTTTGTAAATAATATTGTTTAATTTGAGAGAGAATTTTAGCTTCTTTTGAAAACCAGGTAGAGGCAGAATAGGGGTTAACACAGATTAGATATTGAGATCTTTTAAAAATTATAGGAAATGATGTTTTATATTGGTTAGATGTTATGCGTTGATACTTAAGAGGAACATTGACAAGGAGCTGTGAATTACATAGATTCGAGTTTCAGTTGTCCTGGGCTCATAAATTGCTAGCTGTATGACCTGCAAGTCAATTAGCCTCACTCTGTTTCAATTTCGTCATTTTAAAAATACTAATAATTGTAGTACACACCTCAAGAGATTGTCATCAGGATTAAATGAGTTAATATAGGAAATCACTTAAAGCATTGCCTGACATCTAAGAACTTTCTTGGAAAAAAAAAAAAAGCATTCATTTATTTATTATTATAGGTGTTGAGTTCATACCAGTGCCTGGTATTATTCCCATTTGAGAGTAAGTTGTGGTTCCTGTTCTCAAAGAATTTACCAGTCAGCAGTTAGCTTCCATGGCGTTATAGTTAATGCTCATGTAGTGAAGGAGAGAGATGCTGTGTGTAGAGTAAAATACTATCAACATGCCAAAAACTGTTTTTATACAGCTGCAGGTAAATTTAGAGGTGCACTTAGGAGTTAAGGAGGAGGAACCAACTGTGGGCACACATTTAGGTAAGCTGTCGAACCTCTGAAGACTGTTGTCTCTGTGGACCCTGATATAAAGAATGAGGCAGGGGCTAAGTGGAGACTTGAGATAAGATTGGAGAAGAAGGGAGAGGAGAAATCACTGAATATCTCACATACCATGTTAATGCTTGCAATTTATCTTGTATTACTTTTAAGAAAGTCATTTAAAATGGTTTAATATAATAGCATGTAAAATTTTCAATTTCCATTTTGGATAATTGTCTTATATTGTAGACATCATTCTTAACTAGGAAATAACATAAATTTAGCTATTTTTTAAATGTGATTTAAAAATGGGTCTTGGCTCACATGGAGATCTAGGATTTAGCAAAAGAAAAAAAAGAATTAGATTTTGAATTATAGTTTAATTCAAACAAAACTTACTTTTCAACATACTTTAAATTCTTGAAAGACTAAGTAAATCACAGTATTTTTATAGCATGAAGTAAAATTTGCATAATTTTACATTTAATGGAATTTTATCATTCTATCATGATGTCACATGCTGAATAAGAATGCAAAGATGCACCACCTACATTAATAAATGAGTGCTTTTAAGGCCACATGCTATGCATAATAACTGATGAATGCAAGCAATCTACATTTTAAATTTTTATTAACTATATGTTATTTTATTTTTCCTGTTTTATTGAGATATAAGTAACATAGATCTCTGTATAAGCGTAAGATGTACATGTTGATTTGATTCACTTATATATTGTAAAATGACTACCACGATAGCATTGACTAAAACCTCTGTCACCTCACAAAATTATCATTTCTTTTTTGGGGTGAGAACATTTAAAATTTTCTCTCCTAGCAGCTTTTAAGTACATAGCATAATTTTACTAACTATAATCACCATGTTGTACATTAAATACCCACAAGTTATTGATTTTATAATCGAAAATTTGTATCCTTTAACCAACATTTCCCCATTTCCTCCAACATCCAGCCCCTGGGAACCACGTTGCTAATCTGTTTCTATGAGTTGGACTTTTATATATTCCATATTTAACTGATATTCCACAGTGTCTGTCTATGTGACTGATCTTACTTAGCATGAAGCTCTCAGGGCCCATCTATGTGTAGCAAATGGCAGGATTTCTTTTTTCTCTTGGCTGAATAACATTACCTTTTATATATATAAATCTTTATCCATTCATTCATTTATAGACACTTAGGTTGTTTCCATATCTTGGCTATTACGAATAATGCTGTAATGAATATGGAAGTGCAGATATCTCTTTGAGATACTGATTTCATTTTCTTTGGATATATACTTAGAAGTAGGATTGCTGGATCGTAACCATATGCTATTTTAGATACAAGCATTAGGATCAGACAGTTTCATAATAAAATTCTAGGTGAACATATTCATTTGTTCCCAATCAGTGGAGACACTACATAGATATGAATGAGAAAAGAGCATAAATTAGTTATTTCTAGATAGTATAGCATCAGTTACAGGATTTAATATTGATTTATGCCAATAATTTTGTAAAATTAATGAATAATTACTTTAAAAATATTTTTAAACAGAGGGATAATTTGTAAAGATTGTGACCAAGTTAGTTTAATTTAGTATTTTGAACTTCAGTTGATAATTCTTGTAATAATGCTATTTTCTGACTATTTTATAAAAGTTCTATTTATTGCTTTCTAATCTTAAATGCAAATCCTTTGACAGAGGAAGAGATTACTTTCTCTGTATTTCCCATCAGCATTTTTTACCATGAATATTAACCACACTGAATAATTTCTTAGGGTAGAAATAACTTACATGAGGAATTCATACATAAATCAATTAGAATAAGGCTCAATATGTGTACTGAAACATATTTAGCTATACCAGACCACTTGTATATTTGATTATGTTATATTTAATATCTAAAATAGTTGCTGTTGATTTCCTAGAAAAAAATATTTTATCACTTGTATGTGTGAGTGTTGTGTATATATGTATGTATCTTGGATTATTTGTTAATGTGTATATTATGTGTATCTATAGAGATATACATACTGTTATTACATGGGAAGATATAGTGCTTCTTGGATATTTCTCATAGTTTTAAAAAATTCTATGTTAATATTATTTTCATTGATTTATTGTTGAGAACCAATTAGATACTAGACTTTGACCAGGAAAGACAAACATTTCTTAAATTCCCATAATGTGGAGGAGAAGCTGCTATCAGTATCCACCAACTTAGAGGCACTACATGTTGCTAAGATGGAATGGAGAGCTTTCTAAATGTTGGGACCTTGGGAGAATTTACCTAATATTCCATTCATGGGAAGGAAAGGGAGCTTCCTTATAAAGATTCTTCCTTCAAATATATCAGGGCAATTAACCACGCAGACAAAGTTCAATCATAGTTTCTCTATATAACGTATATGTAAAGTAATGTAAAGGCCTCTGTTACTCAAACAACACACAAACACAAATGCAGTTTGTAATGTCAATGCATTGTGTGATATTAAAAGAATTAATCTCACTAAACCATAGCATTTCTCAGGCATGTAATTTATGATCCAAACTGTGCTGTCCTAATGAAGCATCCTGAAATACCCTCCCTTAAACTGTTCAAGTGTAACTGCTTATCTCTTCTTTGTCATTTTTGGGCAAATCAAAATTTTGTATGGAGCAGTTTTCCCTAATATATTCCTTAACGCTTACATGCTTAGATTCAAAGAGGAAACCTGCCATACAATCAATTATTATCTTACAGTGCTATTTTCTTTGACTTATTCAGGCTTTCCTAATCATTTTTTGTAAGAAATCTTACTGCTTTTAGTCTGATACTCTAATATAAATAATTTGTATTTTTAGTGGGAAGTTTGGACCCTATGAAGATTTACATAGTATGGAGTCTGTGTCTGCTTCCACTGAGATCATTATTTACAAAGCTCACTTTGCTTTGTTCATCTTCCTGCAGTAAAACTATCCAACCTCCTCAGAATAATGCATTTATCCTTAAATGCTCAAAATGTGTCTCACTTACCAACTAATTGATTATATAAAATATACTCTATGCTTATGTATACACTTTTCTCTATATGCTTATGTTCTAGAATTCCTGACTCCCAGGATTATCCCTTTCTCAAAGCAGGGTACCACCACAGTATCTTCTAGGCATGGCCTAATCAATCTGGGAGAACAGAAGGGAGCCTCTACAATGGTTGGAAAAGAAAAACAGGGACTCTTTTTAGCATATTAAGTTAATGCTAAGTGGTAGACAATCTTAGGTGTGGTAAAATATTAGTTGTTTCATTTTAAATTTGGATTGGGAAAAAATTTATTTGTTTTTCCTTTCCCTCTCACCTGGAATTGCTTAAGTCCTTCATACCATTCCAGTACCTGGCAGGACTAAATGACGTAGGGCAGAGACTGAGTAAAAGAACAAGTCAGATCCTGGGGGAAGGCTGGAGGAGTTAAGAGGGGAGATGAGAAGACAGAGAGAGAGAGAGATGGATTGGGTTCTCGTTTATGCCAACTAAGTAAATGGATAATAAACTGATAAGCAAATGTTTATGTGGCATATGATTATATTATTTTATTAAATAAAATAGAGTCTAGAAGTTGCATCTTTTGTGCATCAATATGCCAATCATTTTGCATATATTTTCACATTTAATCTCTAAATAACATTTAAAAAAGTATTACAATCACATGAACGATGTGCTCCTGAGAGAGGTTATGTCATATACCCTAGGTCAACTCTTAAGTAAAGGAGTGAGGATTTTCACAATAGTCTCTCCAGCTCAGCTAATTGCTTGGATTCAAACTCTTTAAAAAGATTTTTTTAGGTAGGTAAACTTAAAGTTATTAAAATTTTCTTATGTTATAAAAGTGTTATTTCCTAAAGGCAATAATTTTAATTTTCTTTCTTTTCCCCAAATCCCACTCCATTCAGATCTATTTCATTTGTACCAATGAAATTACCAATATGATTTTGCTAGGCTAGCATGTTTAAATGCAAGTTAAATGACTTGGAATTAAAAGATATTCATGAACATTTTCTGAGGTATTTTAAAATTGCATAAACTTAGGTTCTTTATGGGTTTATGAGAAGGTATCATATTCACCAAGCTGTGCTCTTGTTTTTATTAGAAAAAAAAAAATCTCTTCTCCTCCACCTTCTATACACACACACACACACACACACACACACGTGCGCACGCGCACACAGCTCTCCTTAAAGACTACCATGGTCAGCTTATGTCCTGCCTTTTCAAAGACTTTGTAAAGTTTAATTGCTTCTTACCACTCAAAGATCCAGGGGTTGCTTATAGTTGACAGCTTCTGATGGTCACAGGTCCTGACATAGACGAAGTCACACTCAAATAATCCAACCAATTCTAGAAATTCTACTTTATTTCCTGATTCTGTTACCTTAAATTCTTCATGAAATAATTCTTTCAGGGGCACCTGAGTGGCTCAGTCAGTTAAGCACTTGCCTTGGCTCAGGCCATGATCCCAGTATCCTGGGATCCAGCTCTGCATCAGGTTCCCTGCTCAGTGGGAATCCTGCTTCTCCCTCTGCCTGCTGCTCCCCTGTTTATGTTCTCGTTCTCTCTGTCAAATAAATAAATAGGATCTTTGAAAAAAAATATTCTTTTATATCAGGAAATAATTGAAGCAATTTCAAAAGAAAATTTGGTTAATACCCAAATAGTCATTTGGTTTCTTTCTTTCTTTCTTTCTTTCTTTCTTTCTTTCTTTCTTTCTTTCTTTCTTTCTTTCTTTTTTATTTGACAGACAGAGATCACAAGTAGGCAGAGAGGCAGGCAGAGAGAGGAGGGGGGGAAGCAGGCTCCCTGCTGAGCAGAGAGCCAGATGTGGGGCTCGATCCCAGGACACTGGGATCATGACCCAATGAGCCAAAGGCAGAGGCCCCAACCCACTTAGCCACCCAGGCACCCCTCATTTGGTTATTTCTAACACCTGTATATTTGATGTCCAATGAATTAATCTTTTGTGTTTGATTGTGTGACTTCTCCCATCTCATCCCAGAACAACGTAGATCACAAATTATAAGATACTATAAGGAGGATCAGCTCTTATAATTTGTGGAGCCCAGAGAAAAATAAAACTAAATGCTTCTTTCTCAAAAATTATTAAGAATTTCAAGATGAAAACATCAGAGCATTAAACCAAGTGTGGGGACCCTTTGAACACTGGACCCTGTGTCACTGCATAGGTCACATTCCCAAGGAACTAGCCCTGGCTATAAAATTTTAGCTCCTTGTCACATCACTCTTTTCTGGTAATAGCTTATATTCCAAGTATCCTGTAAATAGTCATATTGGAAAAACCAGAGTATAAATTATGTCTACAAATAAAATTAAATTAATTCATAATTCTAATATAATTTTTTAGGTTTTTTAAATTAATTTTTAAAATATTTTATTTATTTATTTGACAGAGAGAGAGAGAGAGAGATCAAAAGTAGGCACAGAGGCAGGCAGAGAGCGAGAAGGGTAAGCAGGCTCCCTGCTGAGCAGAGAGCCCAACGCAGGGGTCGATCCCAGGATCCTGAGATCATGACTTCAGCTGAAGGCAAAAGCCCAACCCACTGAGCCACCCAGGTGCCCCCTTTTTTTAGGTTTTGAAAGCATCCCTGAAACATACCCTAAACTAAGTAAACTCTCAGAATTGGTAGTATGAAGAACTGAAACAAACACTAATTTGTCAGATTAGTTATCTATCTATAAGATCTATCAAGCTTATTTTGAGCATTAATACTTACAAAAATGATGGGCAATGAATGCCTTTAGGAAAATGCCTTTTTTGTTGTTATTGTTATTATACTAGTGGAACTTTCTAGGATTCTGTACAAAATGAACACGTTATTTTACCTTTCAGGCTGGCCACATGGATATTATTTTCTATCAGAGATACCTGATGTGTACAATGAGGATTATGACTCTTGATCTTGATTTGTCCTTCTCATCTGCTGTGTCTCAATGTATATTTTTCATATGCCAGGATATATATGGATAATTTGAATGGTTTGTTCCAAACTGGTGGTTCTCTATTACTTCTTATTACATAATTAATAGATTTGGTCTAAAGCAAAATATGAACTTCCAGAATGAAAAATGAATAAATTACCCATATTTTTCTACTCCAAATTATTAAGTTTTTGTATGCAAAAACTTAATACGGGATATGGACCTCCATTGTTTATCTAGCATTTTAAAAAGGTGAGTATACTGTACAGATTTCTAGAAGCCTTTTTCATTGAAAACCTATCAGGTACATTTTTCTAGATCAATAAATACAGTTATATGTTCCTAACATTTGCATTGCAGATTGTTATTGTTGAGGTGGAATTCACGTAGCTCATGTCTGTTGCTGGAGAATAAGGACTTTGGCCAACTTTCTTCTCAGTCATTCTCAATCTTCTGACAAAGGTGTTATTATGCCTTATCTTTAGTTCCAGCATTGCCTATTCAACTATTGTTTACTTTGTAAGGAAGCTGTTGCACTGCTTTTTAACCTCAGGGGGTTTGTTTGGATATAAGCCATTTTGGCTTTTGGTCATACTTCACTCAACTGTGACTCCAGCTTCCTCAGATTCCTGTTCTTAAGAGGCTCTGTGGACAGGTCGCAAGAAGAAACCAGGCATGCACATATGGGGAGAAAATCACCCATGCAGACTGAACAGTCAGCTCAAAAGGTCAATGAGTGTGTAGGGTCATCAGCTGAGAGTAAGGTATGCGGAGGAAGTAATGTGACAATTTACCAATAAATGAAAAGAAGCTTAAGAAGTAAACTTGCTATGAATCAAGATAGGGATGTCGATGACTGGGTGAGACCACACAGATCTTTGGGGTTGATAAGACTAAAAAATTGAGAAGCCATGATACTGTGCAAATCATTTTCGTGGGTACTGAAGACTCTAAGAATGATGACAAAAACATTGATTGGTATAGAGGTATCCATTATGCTTGGCTATTAAACTGGAGACTTTAAACCTTCTACTTACATCTCACAGGTAGAACATAATGTTCCTATGCTGTAAAATAAGAGTTCTCACACTAAGAAGGAAAAGGAGAGCAGAGGTAAGAAAGCTCCTTGTTTTTGTCTTTACTATTAAAAAATTGTGAAAATTTTTATTATGAAACTTCAGGAGTATTCTACACATTTATATTGAAATTTAAGGGAAAAATTAAAATCCTGGTTTGTATCTTAATGTTTTATCTCTACTTCAAAGCTAATGTCTGAAATGTGGTGGACTGTCAATACCTATTTGATAATTGAATGAATCAATGAAAAAAATGACTGCATGATTACTACTTATCAAGCATAAAAAGTCTCTACTTCAAATTTCCAGCACACTGGCAATATACATGACAGTGTTCCTGCATAGTCTACATACATATAACATAGCTTGGACAGTGGAAAGGACATGGACAAACTAGGTTAAATGATAGCTCTGTTAGTAACACACAGTGTGACCAAAGGCAAGTTTTTAAAATTCAGTGAGGTTGTTCCTTTTCCTTCCATATTCCATATCTGTGCTCTACACCCAAACTAACATGTAAGATTAATAAATAAATCTTAAGATGTTGCCTTCTCATGTGTCTGGTTTTGAGTCTGTTATACATATCTCAAAGATTTCATTCTTTAAAGATGATGGATAGTGATTTCTATACATTTTCTGTCTGTAGGCTGTGTGGGAATCATTGATAAATGACTTGGTATTTTCAAGATTATGGCAAGAATTAATTTTATGGCTTCCATAAAAATTTCATGTCTTTCAGTGAAGACATGAGGCTAGCGCGCTAGCCAATGGATTGTGAGGAGAAGTCAACTATGGGTTTGGCATTGAATGGCAGGGCAGGACCCTCAATGATTCTCATGTTCTTTCTTATACTACATGATAGGCATTAGATGGCCTTAAAATTCTTGGTCCTACTGTACCTTCCATATATAATCCCTATTCCCTTGAACTGGACAAGACCTGTGGTGGATACATTGAGACGGGATAGCGGTTACATAGATTAGGTTACATTATATAGAAAAGTTGAAGATTTTGCAGATATAATTAAGGTTCCTAATCAATTGACTTTGAAATAATAATTTTTTTTCTGCAGGCTTGATTTAATCAGATAATCCCTTAAAAGAGAAGTTACCCTGCTGACCTCGAAGGGGTGAGTTGCCATGTTGTCTGAGAGTGTGGCAGGTGGTAAGGAACCATGACTGGCTCTTAGGACCTGAGGACAGGACCTGTGTAGAAGTCAGCAATCAAAAGTAGACCACTCTCCTACATCCACAAAGAACTGAATTCTGTCAACAACAATGTGATTTTGAAGAAGGACCATGGTTCCATGAAGAATGCTGATTACCATATTGTGATACATTGAAAGAAGACCCAGGTAGATTGTGCCAGGCCCTGACCCCAAAAAACTGTAAGATAATAAATGTACATTGTTTTAAAATGTTACTTTAGACTACTGAGTTTATGGTAATTTTTTACAAAGCAATACAAGACTAAAACATAAGCCGCAATATTTAAGAGATTGTTTTGACAGATTAGTTACCTGAATTAAGATTACATATACAGTACTCTTGCCAAACCACAGTGCACATATAATGAAAACAAAACTAAAACTTTATTTTCTTAAAGTATTGATATTTGGGAGTTTTTCTCCCTTTCTCCTTCCCTCCCTCCCTCCCGTCCTTCCTCTCTTCCCTAGTTTCTTTCTTCCTTCCTTCCTTCCACCCATCTTTCATTTTTCATATGCTAAAATAGCTTATCTTAATGGATGAAAATTTGACACTGGAAGCCAAGGTCTATAATAACAAAATAATATATTTTACATTGCTTTAAGAAATTTGCCTAGATGATAAGGAAACTAATTTTAGAGATTAGAAAAATATTTATCCATTTTATGTAATGAAGAAATACATGATGATAAATAAGTAAAACGTGTAATACAAATAATTTCTCTTCTGACCTTGTAACTTTAGGGAATGAGTTTGGAAAATAGATTTTAGTAATGTATGTTAGCTATCATTGGCTGCATTTTAGAAATACATAGATGAAGAAATGCATTAAAAAATAATTGGCCGTTTTGTAAGCATAAATGAGAGAGCATAGAGAGAGTCCAAAAATGTAAGGAATTATCGGAGTGGAAAAAAACAATTGCTTCTCAATCCTGACCAGTAAAAGATACTATTGAGAAATTCCTTGGACAACAAAGGTTAATTAAAACTCAGCCATGCAGAAAGAATGCAATCAAAGGTTTGGCTGTCACATCCATTGTTAAAACGTTGATGGATTAAGGTGATAGGAGGTATATCCATTTGATTGGACAAAATGGTTCAGGGAAAAGAGTTAAGAATATGATTCTTCCACTAAGCTGGAAAGACTTGAGATTCCTAAAATCTCCTTAAATCAAGAGAGAGACATATTTCAAAATTAACTCTGGATATAGTTCATGGCTCATGGGATTGGCTAGAATCAAGCAGAATTGAAGCTAACTTCTTGAGAGAGTTACCTTGCCAAGGAACCACTGAGTCTAGGCTAAAAACATCTGTGACTATTTGAAACTTATTTTTTAAGTCTCCAACTTTCTACAGATAAGAAGTAGATTAGAAAACTATGTTTTCTTGTCCCCTAAGGATATCAGAATACTCAATATCTACTTCAGATGTGCCAGAATAATAGAAGATAGGAGGTATCTTTGGAGGCAGAAATAAAAATCAAAGAGGCCAAAGAACAGAACTTCATTGGATTCAGGGCCTAATTGACATATACTTGCCACACATAGTATGGGGTCTTCTCCTAGCTTTTGCCCATGGGATATCAGAATTGTTGTGGACCAATAACACCTGTGTACTTTCCTTTATTACCACTGTGATGGGAGTGCTTATTTTGATAGTTCTATTTTTGTTTAATCAGTGTAGATTTTTTGGAGGTGGGGATACAGTTTTCTAGTATATCTATGGATCAAGAGAACATCATAACTAGACCTGCTGTAGTGACTACTGCTCATCGGAGTTCTTGGAGTTTGAGGTCTGGGTATTTACTTTATGGGACTTTAGAGTTACTTCCTTTTGGAAAGGAGGGAGGGTCTTTTACCTTGGAAGCAAAAATGAACCAAGTAAATGGCCGGAGAGTGGACTGTCTTGCATTAATGTGGTTCACTAAAAATTTCTTTCTCTCTTCATTCCAGTTTTACAATAGTATTCTATTTCTTAAGTCACTGTTGCTATGCGCAGTCATATAACTAGTTATGGCCAAAGAATCACAGGTAGATGTGACATATATCATTCTAGGAGTGAGAATTTGATGGCAAAAACAAATTCAGAACTCTCTGTATCCTTCCAGATTCAGATATAAATATGGAATATTTCTATTCTCAGTAACAACTGGAAACTTCTGAAAGCAAAGATCACAAGTAAATCAGAAAATTCTAAATTGAGGATGACGGAACTATAAAGTTAGAAACAGGAAGAAAGACTGGGAGTGAGGGAGAAAAAAAAAACCAATAAAAAAATTGTGAAAAAAAAAATTCACTGCAGGGGAAGGGGTATTTGAAGGAGATAAGTGAACCGTGGTCAAGCAATATTCCCAGATACTATGACTAGTTGTGATGGGGATGTTTCAATTGGTATGAGACTTAGGATGATAGTGATAAGCTAAGTCATGTATTACGCCACTTGATAGATATGTAGGGCAAGCTGAAACTATCATTTTAGGCTTTAGTCACTGAGATTTGAGAGTTACTTGTTACCATAACATAACCTTATCCATCCCGAGAGAAACAAAAATGAAGGCTCAGTCATTTCCCAAACATATCATATAGGGAAAGATGTCAGGAGATCTACTCATTAGTCAAAATCCTTCAAAATTTGATAGAATGGAATTTTGATATTTCATCTTTAATTTGTTTTCACACGAAATTATTGTTATCATCTGGTTAAAAGTTCTACAGTGAAATAACTCTTAAATATTATTACATTTAAATGAAGGGGAAGTCAGTGGTGCCAGAATTAACATAGACACTGCTTGTTGATGTAAGTGATTCTATTTATAATGTTAAGAAAGATTAGCTTAAATATTCCATTTTAACTGCAATGTAAGTTGAAGTGCTGAAAGTTAAAATTACATGTTTTAAGGGAATTTACCTATGAATTAAGTCTACTACTCATAGGAAATGTTTCAGCAATTTATCAAAATTCACATGAATATTCATTATAAGTTTACTTCTACTAAAAACATTAATTGTGCTAACACTTTTATGATGATATGATTGTGATGAAGAACCAACATAACATCATTTTATTTGTCACCAGAGAAAACCTATGTTTGTCTCATCAAAAAGTTTCAAGGCAAAAATAATTTTTAGAAACTTTACATAAAGGAAAGATCATGGTAGTTGAGTTGGAATAAAGCATTTTTGCAAGGAATACCATCTTCCACTGTTAAATCCTTATAAAGATTATGTTTTAGGGGATGAAGTTAAGATGGTGGAATAGTAGTGGGACCCTGGGCTTTCCTCATTCTTTGAACACAGCTAGGTCAACATCAAATCATTTTAAACAACTAGGAAATTGATCTGAGGATTAAGAAAACAATCTGTACAGTTAGACAGAGAGAATGTGGTGGATGCAAGGTTCAGAGATGTGAATGGGGGAGAAAAAAGTCACACTGCAGTGGAGGTGAGGGAGCTTTTTTCATGGAGAGAAGTAGGAGGGAGAAGGAGAGAGTGGGAGAAAGAGTAGTGTGTAGTGTTCACACAAGACACTGTGGTGTGGGGAATCCCCAGATTGCATAGGAGACAACTTCCCCCTTCTGGAGTACATTGGGAAGAGGGTATTTTGCCTCTCCAAGGACTAAAGGCCTCTCAGCTGCCATGGACTGACCATTCAACAGCGGGAGAGAGAGGAACATGCAAAAGACAGATAACCTAGTAGGAGCTTTTTGTTGTCCTTCATCATATATTCTGGGCATGTGAATGCTTTTCTGGGATAGAATAGTGCCAGGCACAGTGCTGCAAGACTCTCCTCGAGGGGAGGGGAGTGGGTCCACACCTAGCCAGATCCTTTAAGATTTAGAATTTTGAATCCCAGCTGCCAGCCAGAGGTAGAATTCTGGAACATAGGAGAACTCTGGTGCTGGGTGTGCCAGTGGCCTAGATACACACAGACTGAAGGGAGGGATCTGACAAAAGCCTGAGACAAAGGAGGGGAGATGGTCCCTTTCTGTGTTGGCTTCCTGAATAGCACAGCCACACATTCCCCTCTCAGGGGATGAGAAGGTAGAATGATGCCATCTTGCATATCCCCTCCATAAAGACAGCTGGACTTCAGAGAGAAGCACAGTGCCTCCAGTGGAAGCTGAGTCACTTACACCCAACCCAGCTCTCTTGTGCCCAGCAGGGGCATCTTTACTAGGACAGGTCTGACTGTGAGCTACTATAGTGGGACCCTCCTTCAGAAGACCAACACAGTCACCTTAATGTACCAAATTTACTGATCATAGAATGTTCCAAAGTGTCAGCTTCAGTTTTGGTGGAAATAGGACCAGGTTTGGTCATTCTTCTTTTTCTTTTCTTTTCTTTTCTTTTTCATTCTTTCTTTCTTTTTTTCTTCCCTTTTCTTATTTTTTTCTTTTTATTTGGATTTAGGCTTATAGTTTTTTATTCATTTGTTGGTTTGTTTCCTTTTTTTGTTTTTTAGATCAGACTTCTTTTTAAATTTTCTTTTCCTTTTTCATTCTCTCTTTCTTTTTCTTTGGAATCAGGTTTATAGTTTTGGGGGGGTTGTTTGTTTGTTTTGCTTTTTTTGTTCCTTTTCCTTTTTTCTTGGATCCGGTTTTTATTTGTTTGTTTGTTTGTTTGTTTAAATCAGATTTATCTTAACAAACACATCAAAGCACATGTAAAAGTCCAAACATTCCCCACTGCAAGCAAGGAGGAACTTTGCAGAAGCCTGACCTGGAGAAAGAGCAGCCAAAACACAACAGCAGAGTGCACACAGCATACACCAGAAACACCTTCTGCAGTGCCAGGCTCTGAACAGTGTTATGAACCCTTCTTAATACAGTATTACTCTCAGGAGCAGTAAACATAACAAATTTTCATAACACACAAAAGACAGAAAGCTAGACATAATAGCAAGATGGAGGAATTCTGCCCAAAAGAAAGATCAAGACGAAATCACAGGCAGGGATTTCCTTAAAACAGATGGAGGCAGTACATAGAATTTAGAACAACAGTCATAAGAATACTAGCTGGGGTTGAAAGACGCATAGAAGACACCAGGGAAACACTGGCTGCAGAGATAAAAGACCTAAAACCTGGTCAGGCTGAAATAAAAAATACTATAACTTAGATGCAAAATTGACCTGATATAATCACAGGAGGATAGAAGAAGCAGAGGGATGAATAGTTGATATGGAAGATAAAATTATGGACTATAATGAAGCTGAAGAGAAGAAAGAAAGAAAACTATTGGGTCACAAATTTAGACTTAGGGAACTCAGCAATTTCACAAAGCACAATGATATCATTATCATAGGAATCCCAGAGGAAGAGCAGGAAAAAGGGATAGAAGGATTATTTGAACAAATTATAGCTGAGAACGTCCCTAATCTGAGAAAGGAGACAGACACTCAGGTCAAGAGGTACAGAGAACTCCCTTCAAAATCAACAGAAACAGGTCAACACCAAGACATATCATAGTGAAACAATCAAAATACGAAGATACAGAGAGTTCTGAAAGCAGCTAGAGAAAAATGTCCTTAACCTACAAGGGTAGACATATAAGTTTAGCAGAAGTCCTGTCCACAGGAACTTGGCAGGCCAGAAGAGAATGGCAGAATATATTCAACGTGCTAAACGGGAAGAATATGCAGTCAAGAATACTATATCCAGCCAGGTTGTCATTTAAAATAGAAGGAGAGATAGTTTCCAAGACAAGCAAAAACTAAAGGAGTTTGTGAACACTAAACCAGCTCTGCAAGAAATATTAAAGGGGACCTTTTGAGTGGGGAAGAAAAACCAAAATCAACAAACAGCAGAAAGGAACAGAGACATCTATAGGAAGAGTGACTTTACAGGTGATACAATAGCACTAAAGTCATATCTATCAATAATCACTCTAGAAGTAAATGGACTAAATGCTCCAGTCAATAGACATAGGGTATCAGAATGAACAACAACATCAAAAACAAGACTCATCCATATCCTGCTTACACAACTCATTTTAGACTCAAAGACATCTCCAGATTGAAAGTGAGAGGATGGAGAATGATCTGTCATGTTAATGGACATCAAAAGGAAGGTGGAATAGCCATATTTATATCAGACAAACTAGATTTTAAACCAAAGACTGTAAAGAAGAGACAAAGAAGGGCACTATACCATAATAAAGGGGTGTATCCAACAAGAAATCAGTAATTGTAAATATTTATGTCCCCAACTTGGGAGCATCCAAATATTTAAATTGGTTAATAGCAGACTTAAAGAATCTCATTGATAATAATACAATAATAGTAGGGGACTTTAACACTCTACAAACAGTGATGGACAGATCACCTAAGCAGATCAACAGGAAACGATGGCTTTTAATGACACACTGGACCAGATGGATTTAAGAGACATATTCAGAGTACTTGATCCAAAAGCAGCAGAATACACATTATTTTTGAGTGCACATGGAACATTTTCCAGAATAAATCACATACTGGGTCACAAATCAGGTCTCAACCAGTAAAAAATGATTAAGATTATACCACGAATATTTTCAGACCATAATGCTATGCAACTTGAAGTCAACCACAGAAAAAAATTTGGAAAAACCCCATAAATACATGGAGGTTGAAAACCCTAGTAAAGAATGAATAGGTTAACCAGGAAATTAAAGAAGAAATTTTAAAAATACATGGAGATAAGTGAAAGTGAAAACACAGCAGTCCAAAACCTTTGGGATGCAGCAAAGGTGGTCACAAGAGGGGAGTATACAGCAATACAGGCTTTCCTCAAGAAATAAGGAAAGTCTCAAATACACAACCTAACTTTATACCTAAAGGAGTTGGGAAAAGAAAGCAAATAAAGCCTAAAACCAGCAGAAGAAGGGAAGTAATTAAGATTACAGGAGAAATAAATAATATAAAAATTAAAAAAAAAAAAAACAGAACAGAGCAAAGACACTAGGATCTGGCTCTTTGAAAGAATTAACAAAATTGATAAACCCCTAGCCAGACTTATTTTAAAAAAAGAGAAAGTACCCAAAGAAATAAAACCATGAATGAAAGAGGAGAAATCACAACCAACATCACAAAAATAAAAGCAATTATAAGAGAATATTATGAGCAATTATATGCCAACAAATTGGGCAATCTGGAAGAAATGGATAGATTCCTAAAACACATAAAATACCAAAACTGAAACAGTAAGAAAGAAATTTGAAGAGATCCATAACCAGCAAAGAAATTTAATCAGCCAATCAAAAATCTCCCAACAAACAAAAGTCCACGGCCAGATAGCATCCCTTGGGAAATGTTGCAAAGATTTAAGGAACAGTTAATACCTGTTCTTCTCAAACTGTTTCAAAAAATAGAAATGGAAGCAAAACTTCCAAATTCATTCTATGAGACCAGAATTACCTTGGTTCCAAAAGCAGACAAGGATCCAATAAAAATGAGTATTACAGAGCAATATCCTTAATGAACACGAATGCAAAAATTCTTAACAAGATATTAGCTAATTGAATTGAACAGTACTTTAAAACAATCATTCACTATGATCAAGTGGGATTTATTCCTGGGCTGCAGGGGTGGTTCAATATCCACAAATCAATCAATGTGGTATACCACATAAATAAAAGTA
This sequence comes from Lontra canadensis, assembly GCF_010015895.1. NCBI lineage: Eukaryota > Metazoa > Chordata > Mammalia > Carnivora > Mustelidae > Lontra > Lontra canadensis. The sequence goes on from NW_022631040.1 coordinate 3,933,452, forward strand.
AGGATAAGAACTATATGATCCTCTCAGTAGAGGCAGAAAAGCATTGACAAAACACAGCATCTTTTCTTTTTTTTTTTTTTAAGATTTTATTTTATTTATTTGACAGACAGAGATCACAAGTAGGCAGAGAGGCAGGCAGAGAGAGAGGAGAAAGCAGGCTCCCTGCTGAGCAGAGAGCCTGATGTGGGGCTCGATCCCAGGACTCTGAGATCATGACCTGAGCCGAAGGCAGAGGCTTTAACCCACTGAGCCACCCAGGTGCCCCCAGCATCTTTTCTTAATAAAAACCCTCAAGAAAGTGGGGATAGAAGGAACATACTTCAAAATCATAAAAGCCATATATGAAAGACCCACAGCTAATATCATCCTCAATGGGGAAATAACACAGCTTTTCCCCTAAGGTCAGGAATAGGACAGGGATGTCCACTCTCACCTATAGTTCAACATAGAACTATAAGTCCTAGCCTCAGCAATCAGACAACAAAAAGAAATAAAAGGCATCCAAATCAGTAAGGAAGAAGTCAAATTTGCACTCTTCGCAGATAACACGTTATTCTATGTAGAAAACCTAAATTCTCCACCAAAAACAATTGCTAGAACTGATACATGTATTTAACAAAGCTGCAGGACATAAAACCAACATAAAGAAATCTGTCACATTTCTCTATATCAATAATGAAACAGCAGAAAGAGAAATCAAAGAACCAATCCCACTTATAATTGCACGAAAAACCATAAAATACCTAGGAATAAACTTACCCAGAGAGGTGAAAGACTTGTATGCTAAAAACAATAGAACACTTTTGAAAGAAATTGAAGAAGACACAAAGAAATGGAAAAACATTCTGTGCTTGTGAACTGAAAGAAAAAATATTGTTAAAATGTCTATACTACCCAAAGCAATCAACCCATTCAATGCAGTTCCAATCAAAATAACACCAGCATTTTTCCCAGAGCTAGGACAAACAGTCCTAAAATTTGTATGGAGCCAGGAAAGACCCCTATAGCCAAAGGAATGTTGAAAAGGAAAGCAAAGTGGGAAGGATTACAATCCCAGACTTCAAGCTGTATCACCAAGACAGTATGGTACTGGCAGAAAAACACACATATAGATCAATGAAACAGAATAGAGAACTCAGAAATGGACCCATAACTATATGGTCAACTTATCTTTGACAAAGCAGGAAAAAATATTCAATGGAAAATAGTATCTTCAACAAATGGTGCTGGGGAAACTGGACAGTGACATGCAGAAGAATGGAAGTGGACCACTTTCTTACACCATAAATAAAAATAAATTCAAAATGGATGAAAGACCTGAATGTAAGATAGGAAACCATCAAAATCCTAGAGGAGAAAACAGGCAGCAACCTCTTCGACCTCAGGCACAGTAACTTCTTATTAGACTCATCTCCAGAGGCAAAGGAAACAAAAGCAAAAATGAATGATTGGGACCTCATCAAGATAAAACACTTCTGCACAGAAAAGGAAACAAGCAATCAACAAAACCAAAAGTCAACTAATGGAATGGGAAGAAGATATTTGCCAAAACATATCTGATAAAGGCTAGTATCCAGAATCTATAAAGAACTCATCAAAATCAACACCCCAAAAATAAATAATCCATTTAAAAAGTGGGCAGAAGACAAGTCAAAACCACAATGATATACCACCTCATACCTGTCAGAATAGCCAAAATTAACATCTCAGGAAACAACATATGTTGGATATTGGAGAAAGGGGAACACTTTTGCACTTTCGGTGGTAATGCAAACTGGTGCAGCCACTCTGGAAAACAGTATAGAGTTTCCTCAAAAAAATTAAAAGTAGAGCTACCCTATGACCCAGCAACTGCACTACTAAGTGTTTATCCAAGGGATACAAAAGTGCTTATTTGAAGGGGCACATGCACTCCTATGTTTATGGTAGCACTATCAACAATGGCCAAATTATGGAAAGAGCTCAAATGTCCATCAGCTGATGAATGGGTAAAGAAGAAGTAGTATATATGTATATAATTACATGTATACACAGTGGAATATTACTCAGCCATCAAAGAGAATGAAATCTTGCCATTTGCAACAATGTGGATGGAACTAAAGTGTATTATGCTAAGTGAAATAAGTCAGAGAGAAAGACAAATACCATATGATTTCACTCATATGTGGAATTTAAGAAACAAAACAGATGAACATAGGGGAAGGGAAGGAAAAATAAAATAAGATCAAAATAGAGAGGGGGCAAACTATAGCAGACTCCTAACTACAGAGAACAAAAGGTGTTGTTAGAGAGGAGGTGGGTGGGGGGATGGGTTAAGTGGGGGGTGGGCATTAAAGAAGACACATGTTGGGATGAGCATTGAGTGTTATATGCAAGTGAAAAATCACTTAATTCCATCCCCAAAACCAATACAATGTATGTTAATATGAAACTGCATGGCTAGTCATTATGTTTGCCACCACCACACACTTATGGTTAAAAAGAAGTCAATTTAATTTTAAAATATCTTTGATAGATGAGAAAAATATTAAATTTATTAAACTTCAACTTATAAATGCATGACTTTTAAAATATATTTTGTGACCAAATGGGAAAGACAAACAAAACACCTGTGCTCCATATAAAGGTATGATAGTTGTGTAAGGTAAAACTTTTTCAACTGTTCGTGCTATGCAATGAATTAGGAGCTTCTGATACACAGAACATTTTTATTTGAAAGAATGACAGAAAAACTGAAGTTATTTAGGCTTAGGTCTTCTCTAAAAGGAACGAAGCCAGATTGTCACTTCAAGAGAACAACCGACAGTGTTTATTGCCAATTATAAAATTTTATCTTTCAAGACAAACTTGATCCACTAGCGTGAGTTGACAAGTTTCCAATACTTACACACTTGTCTGGAGAAGTCAGGGTGATACTAACAAATATGATTTTAAAAAATTGATTAATGAAATGTGTCAAAAAGAAGAAGAGATAAATAACTCATGCAACCATATCTTTCTATGGAATCATCTTTGTTCTATCAAATTACACATAGGTAAATATTCATTTTAATTGTGAGATAGACCAAGATATTTTACAGTAACAAACTAAGAAAAGTTCACTAATGGTTTCAAAATACTGATTATAATTAAGTTTGAAGAAACTATTATCAAGTTTTGATATAGTATCATACCAAATGATCATCAGAAATTTGATAGGGCAACTAAAATATTCTTCTTTTTTCAAATTATATATCTATGGGAGACAAGTTTTTTTTTTTCATATAGTTAAACCCAAAAGCATATTGCAATAGATTTAATGCAGAAGCCAATATAAGAATATATCTTGTATATGCCTTGTATTCAGACAGATTTTTAAAGTGATTCCCAACAATGTAATGCTAATATTTTCATTCTTTTTATGTTTTGGAAAATTTAGTTGCTTTCAATAAAAAATCTTTTATTTTTGTTTATCTGTAATAAATTTATTACTTTTTTTAAAATAGGAGATTTCTTTTTTTTTAAGATTTTATTTATTTATTTGGCAGAGCAAGAGATCACAAGTAGGCAGAGAGGCAGGCAGAGAGAGAGGGGGAAGCGGGCTCCCTGCTGAGCAGAGAGCCTGATGTGGGGCTCAATCCCAGGACCCTGATATCATGACCTGAGCTAAAGGCAGAGGCTTAACCCACTGAGCCACACAGGCGCCCCAAATTTATTACTTTTAAGTTAGTAAATAACATCACATTTCTCAGTTTTAACATCTATCAATAGATATGCACTATGTAAACAAAAGCTCTTCGAAGAACTCTAAAGTTTTAACAATTTAACCAAATACTGAGACACTAACTAGACTGATATTTTAAGATATCAACCCCCCCACTGGATTCCCATTGCACTTAATAAGATGTAAATACTTTTCCCCAATTTATGGTCTCATATACTCTGACTGCTGAAAAATTTCAATGAAAGTTTCCCTTACTGATCACAATTCAGCCCCTCTGGTCTTCTTTTCTGCCTGGAATGTTCTCTATTATCTCTACATGGTTAGTTCCTCCTTAAGATAAAATCTTTTTTTTTTTTTTTTCAAGATTTATTTATTTATTTTTTGACAGAGACAGAGAGAGAGAAGCAACAGAGGGAAAGGAAAGAGCAGACTCCCTGCTGAGTAAAGAGCACAATGCTGTGCTAAATCCCAGGACCCTGGGATCATGACCTGAGCCAAAGGCAGCCGCTTAACTGAATGAGCCACCAGGTGTTCCTCCTTAAGATTAAAATATTAATTCACCATTCTAGGAAATCTTCCCTGGATCCTCAATATAATATAACTGTTCTACATGTATCCATCACTGAAGTTACTCTGTACCTACTTACCCCAGTTTAAATATGTGCATAGCCCTTAATAATCTGTGATATTTTTATTTGTTTTATTTTAAAATTGTCTATTATCTGTCTCAACCCTCTACAATATAAGCTATATCAGAGCAGGGATTTTGCCTATCTCACTTATCACTTAGTCCTTAGGTTCTAGAATAGCTCTTGGTGATGGTAGATATTTAATGTATTTTTGATAAAAGAGTAAATTAATTAATTGCAAAATTAATTACTACAATTAGAGAACATTTCAGAAAAACGTTTCATTTTTCAGGGGGAATTTTAGAGACACTCATAGGATAAAGAAAACTTGGTGTTGTGTTGAGGTGTGTTTAAGAGAGGTCATAAAGATGAGAACATGAGAATAAGGGCAAGACAGACAACAACAAGAAGAAGAAGAATCAAAAAGAGAACTTTTGAGACACAGTTCTCTCATTCCCATCTTGGAATCTAAACCTGAGGTATTGGGTGTCTGGAAGGATTTAAATTGGTTTGAGGGAATCTACAAATAATAGTTTGTGAGTAATCTTTTCTTTTACCTTCTTCCTTCCTTTCTTCTTTCTCTCTTTCTTTCATTTTTTTGCAGCTTCTCAGAAAATTCTCATGTTTGGCATAGTACTGAGTTCAGATGGCAAGGGATTAGTAGGGCAGCAATTGCTAAGGAAGATGATTGGTCCCAAGGACAACTTCACAGAATCCTGTACCCCATTAGATGATACAGAGAAATCAGCTGAGAATTCCTATGATACTCAGAAGTACCAAGATAATGGAATGGAAATATCTGAAGTTGGGACAAGGGAGCTGTAGATGTGAGATTTCAGGACGAGGGTCAGTGAGAAGACCTGTGGCTAACATTGGAATGTGTCAAGCTTACAAAAAATATCCACCACTGACAAAGAGTAACTGAGTAGATAGTAGCAGAGGTTACTCAATAAGCAGGTGGATACTTTCATACTAAAATTCCTTAAGGTGAAAGCTACTTTAGCATATTGGTCAATTATCTGTGTTCCTATCTTTACACAGTTTTTGGCTCCAGTAATCTTTTTTTTTTTTCTTTTAGACTGCAAATTTGATAAGAATTTAAAATTTTATTCTGGTATTTTAGTATTTCTCCTGTTTTCATTTTGGGATGATTGGTCCAATACCAATCTAACACCATAGTGATAGAAATGGAAGAGAACAACTTTCTCATGATGTTTGATTGTGAAGGCAGGCCATGTCATAGTTGCTGAAGGGGATATTTTATGGGTGAATATCAGGCATCAAGGAATGAAGAAACACATATATAGTAATAAAAGAAGAATTGAACACACTCAAGAGTGAAAATGCTTCATCTAGTGGCACTGTTTATGAATGAAGACTTTTAGAGCTTTTGGGGGAAAAAAATTCGTGCTGATCTTTGTGATGTCTCAGAAGGAGATGAAATGATCAGAACAGTGATACGAGGTGTGATAATGGTGGCATATACAGTAGGAGAGGGAGGCCATCCAAACTGCAGCTTCTGAAATTATTCAAAATTGGTTTAGAGAATTTTTACAAAACTTCTGCCATGCAGGTTGACAAGGATGTCAGAGATCAAGATTTACTAAGCACAATGGTATATCACAAGGGGACAGAAAATCAAACTATTTGTTGAACTTTCAGGAAATAAATAGAACTATGAAGGAAGTTCAGACTAATTGTTCTTATTTTTATAAAAAGAACCAGTTATTGGTCAAGGAAGTTGTTTGTTTTTCATATTATTATGAAAAATAGGCCTTTCCAAAACCAAACTGTGGAAAAAAAAGAAAAATATATTATCCTTAAAATTCTATTCACAGGTTTATAGAGGGGAATGAGGAAAGAGCTTAAAATAATGAGAAGGATGACATGGCTGCCAACATAATCCCTTACAGCATTGAGGGCCAAAAGCTCCTCCTCACAAAGACATATCTTTTTGTATATATGGTATTAGTGTAAGATAAGAACAGGTCAGCAGTAAATTTCAGATACATTTGAGTAGTTCAGACATATATGTATGTGTCAGAGAATCTGGACAGAGAGCTAAAGAGAAGAATGTTTAAATAGGAGAAACATTAAAATTCAAGAACACTGAGGGAGTAAGCATAGTGTTTTGAGTCACAAAAACTTTACACACATTTTGGCAAAGAAGAATTTATTTTTAAAAGTGGGAAACAAATGCTGAAAGATGAATATGCAAAGGTTGGGTTGGGAAATTTTCACCAGAAACCTAGATAAGATATCATGTATTTACTGTTCCTAATTTTATTTTGCAACAGTTGAAGAGCAGTTTCCAGAGAAAGCATTGATAATTTAGCAACAAATCCTACTTAATTAGCCTACAGATTAAAAAAAAGGAGACAAAAAACAGTGAACGTGAGGTAACTCATATTGCTTATTAAAAGAAGTAACTATAGATTACTGACAGAGTCTCTCCTTGCCCAAACTTTAGTTAAGCTCTTCTGAACGCTTTTTGACTTGGTCTCATCCTTGGGCCTTGTCTTTAGTCTGCTATTCCAGTTCTAGCAAGAATCTTGTTAAGTCAGTTTAATGAGAATCATCCCTACCCTTGAGATCTGATTACCCTTTATATCTGATCAAATTCTTCATCCTCTACCTTTGATATGTGGGTACTCTCGCTGGCCTTTAGTAGGAATTCTGTTAAACTGGTTTAGCAAGAACCCTCCTACTCTTCATGTCCCTTTGTAATTTTCCATCCATTGATTCCCCTCATTCTGATCATTAGGTATAAATCCCCACTTTCAGAGTTGAGCCCTATTTTTCTTCTCGATAGCAATAGGATTGAGGTTCATGACAATAGTCCTAATAAGGTCTTCCTTGTCATCTTAACAAGTGTCAGAATAATTTTTTCTTTAACATATACAACTCTATTGTCACATAATACTTATCCCTCAAAATGAAGAAGACAAATGATGAGCTAAGTTGGTAAGCTGACGGATAGGGAACTTTCAAGTTTCAATGCTCCAATGAAGAAACTATAGGGAAGGGAGTATTCTGTTGATGAGAGATTTTCTATAATATACAGGGACAACCTATGAAAAGGACATTTCAGATTGGAGGATAAAGATCAAAAGCCTGGGAAGGATAACCTAGAAATAATATTAGACAAAAATCAGCATTCCATTGAAATAAATGAAGTTAGGATGAACCAATGGATGAGATTACAAAAAAGGAAGAACTACGACATTTCAGGCCTGTAGAAGAATGCTTTCTCTAGAAAATTCCTAAGTCTCATTTATACATGAAGATCTAAACTAATGACATTTCAAGAAATGAACGAATGAATACATAAATAAATAAAAACAAACTAGCAGCATTTCACCCATGAGGAATAGAGTAAGGCCATACATACTTCAAAAAGCATAGATACAACCTCCATAGTTTGATTCAGTATCTGAATTTGAGTTTATCATTTATAACATGGTATGACAGTAGCTTCCAAATGGATTCAAAGACCACTTTCACTTAGAAGAAATTTACTAAATTGTTTGAGAATTTTCTCAATTAATTATATCTCAACTTGACCTTTGAAACTGAAACTTATGAATTTTAAGTATCATCTCTGTTTCCAGTATTCTCTTCTTGCTTATGAAAATTCAATCCTTTAACTCCAATTCCTGTGAACATGTTACATTGATGGTAATTTTATGATATGCATTGTGATCCATCCTCTATTTTGAACTCCTACATAATATATTTTCATGAATTTTAAACTTTTAAAATATTATGATGACAGTGTGAATTTGTGATCTCTGTTTTTCCATATAACTCCCAGGAAGCACATATTCTGAGTAATGGATCATTTATGAAAGAACAAAAATAAATTTACATTTAAAAAAAAAACAATAACAACAATAGGGAAAAAGCCTCAGAATAAACTTGAAATTCCTTAGCTTTATGTCCCAAGTCCTTTGTGACTTACTTTCCCTACTTTCCATCTCACTTTCTCCCTTCAGAAATAACTTCCTTACACTGCTTTCATATCAAATGCTGTAGTTCTTCATAAGCCATCTCCTCTTTGTGCTTGTGCTCCTCTTACAGCTGCTGTCCTCTGCCTAGAACATATTTACCACTGTCTTCAACTACATACTAATTGTGCACATACAAAAGGCAGGCCCCAACGAAGACTAAATATATAATTTTCTTCTCTTTAATGAGAAGAGCTGTCAACTAAATCATAGAATAAACAGTTACAGAAAATCACCCTACAATTATGGAAGATCACTTTTTGGGAGAATTGTGCCCCTTGTCATTATAGAAGACAGATTCTGTGACTACAGGGGAAGGGGTGCCCATTGTTTTAGGAGACCGATCAGTTTAATTTAAGGCAGAGTTATTAGTTTTGTAAAGAGCTGACAACCTAACTAACCATGACTTAGCACCAGTGAGGCATTCTTCTCTTTCACATAGTGGTTTCATACATGAATAACGAACTGAAATAGAGATTGTGCTCAAGACAGAGATGTTGTCTTTATATTGAGTTAGATGCCTCTAAATTATTGTTTCTTTAGGAATCCTGCACAAAGTTCTCATTAAGCAAGTGTGGTTTCAGCGGAGGGATTCAGTCACCACCCCTTATTATGGGCAGAATTGCATCTCTCTAAATTCATATGTGGAAGTCCTAATCCCCAGCACCTGAGAATGCGTTTTTTGGAGACAGGGTTTTAAAATGGGGATTTAAGGTTAAATGAAGTCATGTGGGTGGGCCCTAATCCAGCAGACTGGTCTCTTTATAAGAAAAGATCAGATATAGACATGCACAGAGGAAAGATCAAGTAAAGACAGAATAGAGAAGAAAGTCATCCACAAGCCAAAGAGAAAAGCCTCACAAGAACCCAATCTCACTAACACCTTGATCTTGGACTTCTAGTCTCCAAAGTGTGAGACAATGAATTTCCCTTTTGTAAACCCACCCAGTGTGCAGTACCTTGTTGTTATAGCACTAGCAAACTAATATACTCCTGTATCACAAACCTAACATTTTGGTAAGGTGTCATTGGAGTAGGCAACAATTGCCTATCCTAGGGAGATGCCATTCCCCCATTCCTGAAGTACCTCATTTAAGAAATAGGTGTTTTGGCACTCAATGCCCCTGATAACATACAACCTGAATCATTTCAACCACATGCCCATGAAGCAACAGAGATCTGAAAGATCTTTAACTCAAACAGCCTAATTAGATGTGAATCCTTCCATAAGGGTTACTCTGAGGGATGGAAAACTTTCTCCTATGATTCCCTAACATAGAGGGGTAATCTGCTTTAGCACATGTGGACTTTGTAGGACCCAGAAATATTGCCAGGTTCTTTTCATGCAGATCATCTCTCAGTATTTATTTATTTATGTATTTATTTTTTAAAGATTTTATTTATTTGACACAGAGAGAGAGATCACAAGTAGGCAGAGAGGCAGGCAGAGAGAGAGAGAGAGGGGGGAGGAAGCAGGCTCCCTGCGGAGCAGAGAGCCCGATGCAGGGTTCTATCCCAGGACCCTGGGATCATGACCTGAGCCGAAGGCAAAGGCTTTAACCCACTGAGCCACCCAGGCACCCCCATCTCTCAGCATTTAGTTTCCTTCTTCTTATAGTAAACTCACCTATATAGACATGATCTGGACAAGACTTCCTTCCTTCCAGAGACGTGAAAACCTAAGAAGACATAAAAAACACAAAACGGAGCAAATTATTGCTACTGGTCTACTGGACTTCTTACAATAACTAGCATATGTAAGCCTAACACACTCCCAGAATGTATTGTCCCTGAACTATTTCATCCACAAGCTGTTTAGAAAGACAGTCTAGTAACAGAGTGTAGTCCCAGCTGTCTTGTTAGCACAAGCTCCCTGAGGCCAGGAACTGTGTCTTTCATCCCAAGACTTGTTCCCCAAGTCTGGCACAATATAGCCTGACACATAGTATATGTGAAATACATATTTTTAAAGGTAATAATCTAAATGTAGAACAAAATATTATAGTCTTTGTTTTAGGTAGAATGCAATGCTTTATACTCACAATTTTGCAAAAAAAGAGTATGAACTCAGGGTTATAATGGTTAATACTTAAAGAAATGCTGAAAACAGTTTGAAGAAGATAAAAGAAATTATAGCTTTGAACTGATAAGAAATCAATTTGTGTTTGTTGGAAAGCAACTGTACCTATGAGATTGAAGAAAGAAATGGGGAAAGGCTTTGGAAAGCAAAATCGAATTCACCTTTCAATAGAGGTCACTGATTTTGGTGGGTGCTGCAGACCTTTACCGGGACCCTTTAAGACCTTTCCACTGCTAAGCCTCAGGCTTGCTTCTCAGTTCCCACTTAACTTCTTCTGTTCTACATTTTTGTCTTAACGTTAGCATATACAGTCCAGAGTCTCATGCTAGTCTATGTCCTATTAAAATGGTCTCCAAAGATGAGATGCAATCCTCCCTTTTCCCTGTTGTTATAGAAATAAGCCAAAGATGGCCTCTGTGTATTAGCACCTATGTTGTTTATTTCTGGAAGATTATTCAGGCTGTCAGTGCCAAATTCAAATTTTTACATATACAGTTATTTAAAAATAGCCAAAACAAACAGATTTGTAGTCATTTAGAGCCTGCCTGCTTTGCATATCCTGCAAAACCTCATCTCCCTCATTGGCTAGCAATAGATAAGACATTCCCAGGCCACAGAGACCCCAAGTTGCTCCTACTACCCTCCTGGGGCTGTCTGATCCAGAGTCTTCCCACCATGCTGCTGAGTGACATCCCTTAGATTTACGGACCTCTTCTCTGATCTGTCTTTCCCATGGGAGTCCCCTTATCCTTCTGTACCTCTACATGGTCCCTCACTTTGTGTCTGGACAGTTTCACACCATGAGAAACTTCACCTCTCATGCAACCTTGTCCAAGCACCACCCAATAAAACTTGCTGTCTCTTGTGTTCATGTTTTTCCTTATCTGCCCTCAAATCCTTCAAAACCCCACCTATTCCATTTTACCGTGGTTTGTTTTTGTTTTGTTTTTTTTTTTTTTTTTTTTTTTTGCAATCCTTATTAAGTTTTAAAAGCAAAATAGATGAAATTTTTTGCCTTTCTAATAAGACATGCATTGCTGTTAGATAGGTGTAGCACATGTGATTTTGGGAAGCTATGAAACTTGGCATAAAATTAAATGGTGTTTAACAAACTTTTATTAAATAGGCTAGCCAAGTTTCCAGGGCTCTAGTCTTCACCTCTCTATATACATGACCAGTTTGAGATTCATCAGATGCAGTCCCGGCCAATGGCTGCTGGTAAACTGTTCCACATGGGCTCATCTGAGACTTGCATATTCTGCAAGAAGGTGGCCCAAGTAACCAACCCACTGAGTGAGGTTCTGAGATATTCATCAGGGCTAAGACCAGGGTGGAATTTTCCATTGATCAAATTAAATAAAAATTCTTCACCAATAGAACATTTTTTGATGGGCAGTAGTGGGAGCATAAGGCAAGGGTGACAGGAGAGTGGGAGCTGAATATCACAGATGGCTCTTGCTATCATGTACACCTTGTTTAATTTTTTTTTTAAAGACTTTTTTATTTTAAAAGACATTTTTAAAAAGATATACATTCAAAAGATACAACATTTCTACTGTTTTTGTAACTCTTCCAATCTTGATTCCTGACCTAAAATTCCTGATCTATTTCTATGGTATTAATCAGAGATTAGACATCTATGGATATTATCATTCTAAAGTATGTATCTCCACAGTTCTCCAATAAAACCTCATCTTTTGTGAAACATATTCTGGTCTTTTTCCTCATGACTAACTTTTTAAAGCAAGTGGTCTGTAGATCTCAGAGCTTCTTTCAGGAGGACATTTATTCATTTATTTATTTTATTTTATGATTTTATTTATTTATTTGACAGAGAGAGATACAGTGAGAGAGGGAACGCAAGCAGGGAAGTGGGAGAAGGAGAAGCAGGCTCCCTTGCTGAGGAGGGAGTCTGATACAGGGGTCAATCCCAGGACCCTGGGATCATGACCCAAGACAAAGGCAGATGCTTAAGGACTGAGCCACCCAGGTGCCCCTAGAAAGACACTTAGATTGAGAAGCACTCATTTCCCCAACCATAGCCCATATACAACCAATGCATGTGTTTTCCCCTAAAAACACTGACTAAAAAATGGCATGGGGGGGAAGCTATGATGTGATATGATATGAAAACATCACATATGTGTGTAAACTTATACAGACATGTATGCTTATTAAAAAACAGAAATTGTTCTTAATAATTATGTACTTTACCATAAGACTTCTCTGACTACAGTCAGGGAAAAGCTTCATAGGGTTTATGTGAGTAGAATTTCAACAGATCGTTCCAAGAGACAGAAGGAACTATTAAGAAAAAGGAATCAGACATAGACAAATAAAACCAAAATGATGTTTAGGAAAAGGATGAGTAGCTCAGGTCACCTGGAGCAAGTAGCGGGTGCATGAAAGTAGTTGGAGATAGGTATGGAAATATAGTTTTAGGTTGAGAAGATTATTGAGCTCAATCATACAACTTTAAAATACAAAGAAATATAAATGGCAGATACTGATTATAAAAACAAAGTAAAATTTGAATCTTATGCATTTCAGTTTTATATATGAATTCAGAAGTTATATTTTTCACAAAATTTATTTTGATGATCTTTTCCAGTGCCCGGTGTAATGCACAGCTTAATGAATATTTATTGCATAACTGAAGTGTTTCCTGCAGTACTTCCAAACTTAAGATTCATATGTATTAATTTTCCATTCATTTTGCATCCTATATTTTACTAAATATTCCCTGTGTGGAATATATGTGAATCTACCCATATATGGAGACATAACCTGCTTTGTCTTATGACTCTGAAAGGCAGAATGTTAACCAACAGTGAATTTGAAAAGTACAGATTTTGCATAGAACTTTCTGATGAATAAAACTGATTGTAATACAATTACAAGCAGTGCTACAATAATAAGACTTTCACGATTAGTTTTCACATAAAGACTAAAAGATCCTCTCTCTTAGAAATTTCAGGAAGTAGATTAGGTAGTTTCCTAGGCTTTTCCTAAACCAAAATGAAAGTCCAAAAAGAAATATGAAATATGACTTCTTTTTAGTCTTTCGACTGTTCTAAATACAGAATGCTTAGAAACAGGACTTAATTCCATTGGTTCCTGTTTTGCAGTCTCCCCATTATACCATGTTAAATTCAAAATCTGTTCTTTGAGGCTGAGGAGGAAATTGTTCCTTGCGATGAGTGTTAATTGCCAGAGACAAGAAGTAATCACCAAATTTCTCAACATATGCATTATTCTTCATTGTAATTTTGGAGATTAAAGAGCAAAAAATCATATCCTAAACAAATTTATTTTCCATGCTGTGCACTTTCTTTTTCAAGAATGAGCTTACTATATTTAGACTAAAGCACATCTATTTCTTTGGGTAAATTTATCAATTTGAAGAAAAAAGTCCTAAAAAGTCATGTCATTAAGTTTGGCTACCTGCTACCATGTTTGCAAAGGTGCTGTTAGATGATCTGGAAAGCAGGAAGGCACTTTAAATAAGAGGACTGTGACAGGGCAAGAGATACATTAGGCAGAAGGGGGAACTGAAACAGAGATGACAACGTTACCACTGCTGCTTGAGTCTTGACTTGCAAGTGGCTCTACAAATTGCTGTTTATTTATCGGGCTTGCCAAGAAGTCCTGACTCTAGTTTAGACCTCAGGGGTTACTTCTCTCCTCACATTCACCCAGAGAAAAACAAGAATGCAGAATCAGAAAGACTAACAGTAGAACTTTCTACTTGTCTGGGAGGTCTGAACAGCTTGAGCAAAAAATACTGAAGTAGTTGTATAAGCAGTAGCCATCCTTTTCACATTTGCAACTTTCGTAAGAGGAATTCAAGATAAGGACATGATTCTGCACTCCTTTTTATTGTGCTCATTTCCTGAATGCCAGTTATTTAAGTTGTTTTATGTTTGATTAGTTTGGAATTACATGCCTTTTATGTGTTGGTCAATTTATCTGTAGGAAACTGATGTTTCCCCAAGGTCATAGCAAATATATGCTGTTTTGTTTGCAAGTATGTGTTGCTAAGAGGAAAATGTTAACATCAGCCAGAGATCACCCCATCAGGGTTTATTCCTGAAGGTCTGAATCTCCATGCTAGCTGCAGTAATGGCAATAGCAATATGTTATTTTCTTATATAACAACAATAAAATGCTACTTAGTACAACATTATACAAGCCTACTTAGTTTCTAGTCTTTTCTGTAATATCCCCCATAGCACTGTATATTTCCAAGCCTAAGTTCTGGTCTATTGCAAATATTAATGGAAAATAATTACACACAAGTCTGCCAGATAGACCATTACTTTCAATTCCCTTTGAATCGTTTAAACAGAATAGAATGGATTTTTCTTGATTGTTTAATTATTGAGCATAATTACTTAAAAGTTTGTAACTGGACTTCATGTTTTCACTTAAGAATAGATCATAAGTCAGAAAATTATATCTTTAACATTGGGTATTTTCTAAGATTAAAATAAAGACCAGAAGGAAAACAAAACAAAACAAAACAAACAGATCTTGTTAGCATATTATTTGCAAAACCGTTTGCAAAAATTCACTAGACATAGAGGCAGGAACTCTGTTTTATTAACTGCTTCATCTATGTCTCCTGAAAGACTGTATGACACTTAATAGGGACTCAATAAATATCTGTTGAATGAATAAATGAAATTGAATTTAACCAAAAACTTAAACCTGAATTTAATACTGTTCAGACTTTTTAATGTGAAACACAGAAATGGGAATAGTGTGGCATTTGTTTACTGCTTTTGTTTTTGATTTAGGAGCAAAATGATAGACTAAGTCATGTATCCAGCAGGACATTTTCTGAAATATTTTTGTTATTTGTGTTATGTGTTCAAAGGGCTTAGAAGAGCCAAGCTAATGTGGTCTGCTCAGGATGCTTATTATATGATCCCACCAACAAGTAGGCACTGTATATGCCTACTGTGCATTCTTTCTGAGAGAGAAAACAAAGAAACATAAGCTTATCTCTACCCTCGAGGAGGCAGCAGTCAGAGAGAAGTGACCCACGCACAAGGGACCACCAGACATTATGAAACAATAGAATGTGAAAAGCTAAGCTATTTAGTGAATTAAAATCCCTACTTAAAAATTACAACACAAAATGTTTCTCTTGTTATCAAGGAGAGTAGCAAGGACTTTTATAAACCAGAGGTGGCAAATTAACTGCCTGCAGGCAGGACTGCAGACTTGTTTTGTTTTGCCTGCACAGTGTCATAAAAGAATACATCAATATTTAAATATTGAACATTTTAGATTACAAATACTTTCACTGCTTCTTTCAGAAAATAATTTCAGAGAATATAGCATCATTTGATCAGCCACTTTATTTGGAGATAACCAATGCTGTTGCTTTTAGAGGTACTGATACTTTCACACCAAATGAAACTCCTTAATTCATTTTTGTCACTTTTCTTGAAAGCATCTGAGCTTGCTACAGTAGTGCTTACCTACAAAAATGTCTCTGGATTCTTTAATGCTTCTTTTGATCTTTTTGAGACAAGGTACAAGGATCTCCTAGGGTTTCCTATTTCAGGACAACTGAAATGAGATTTTTAGGAAGGTAGATTCTTAAAAATAGAGTAGGCATTGCAGAGCTGTGCTTTCTAATTATCCACAAGAAAAGAACCATAACTAGAACCATTTTTAATCTAATGTTTTGCACCCTGTGACTTTTGTTGTTACTCTAGTTTGAGAATTTTATAATTTCATTAACTTACAAAACATTTACCATTGAAGGGATAAGTATTCCTTTATATTGGATTTTGAAGAATAATTCTTTATATGGTCATATCAGCTATCTCTCTAAGGTCATGTGGACTTCACCAGCATTCTGAATTTCATCTTCCATTATTTATATTTGTCTATTCTGGTAATTTTCTGTTTTAGTTGTAGAAAACTTTGTTGAAATAGAGTCATTCGTAAAAGCTAAATTTGTAAAATGAATGGTAGGAAAGGAATGTGATGGATTTCTGTTTGTCTTTTGCCAGCCCATAATCATTTTTCTATTACCACTGGACTTTGAACAAGGGTTTGAACTGTAGATTCACTTACATGTATATTTTTTATAGTACAGTACAGTACAATGAAGTATTTTCTTTTTTTCATGATTTTTTTCATGATTTTCTTTATAACATTTTCTTTTCTCACACTTACTCTACTGTAAAAATGCAGTACATGGGGCACCTGGGTGGCTTAGTCAGCTAAGCATCTGCCTTTGGCTCAGGTCCTGGAGTCCTGGGACAGAGCCCCATGTCAGGTTCCCTGGTCAATGGGGAGTCTTGCTTCTCCCTTTGCTCCTCCTCCCCACTCATTTTTTTTTTCTGCTCTCAAATAAATAAATAAATAAATACAGTACTATATATATATATATATATACACTATATATATATATAGTATATATATATATATATGACATTCAAAATATGTGATAATCAACTGTTTATGTTACTGTATGACTTCCAGTCAAAGCAAGCTATTAGTAAAGTTTTGGAGGAATCAAAAGTTATATGTCAATTTTTTGACTGCATGAGAGGTCTGTGCATTCTTTCTGAGAGAGAAAACAAAGAAGCATAAGCTTATCTCTACCCTCAAGGAAGCAGCAGTTGGAGAGAAGTGACCCATGAACAAGGGACCACCAGACATTATAAAATAATGCAATGTGAAAAGCTAAGCTAATTAGTGAATTAAAATCCCTACTTAAAAATTACAACACAAAATGTTTCTCTTGTTATTAAGGAGAAGAGCAAGGACATTCATAAACCAGAGATGGTAAATATGCAACCCACACATTGATCAAGGGTCAACTGTATACACGACAGACAGATTTCCTTTTGGAGACTTAACCTGCCTTGTTTCCAGTCATGTAACAGATGGAGAAAGAGAAACCTGGAATATAGTTATTTATAGGAGGGAGATGTGCTACAATTCAGGTCATTGCTATTTCAGATCTCAAAGAAACCTCAAGGATAAATAGTATATTTTGACTTTGTCACTGATATTTTACTGTTTGGTGAATTCTGACATTCAGAGGAAGTCATTC
The DNA here is from genome assembly GCF_010015895.1 of Lontra canadensis. Lineage (NCBI taxonomy): Eukaryota > Metazoa > Chordata > Mammalia > Carnivora > Mustelidae > Lontra > Lontra canadensis. The sequence goes on from NW_022631040.1 coordinate 3,950,952, forward strand.
AAGTTCAGTCAATTGATACAAAATTTCTCCTTCTCTCTCTCTCTAGTTGTGATGTCACTGAAAGTAATGTGTTTCCAAACATTCTGGTGGCTGTCAGTTATTCAACAAACATAGTCTTACATTAACTTACAATTACTGTCCTAGTTTTGAGGCCATAGAATTAAGACTCTGCTCCTGAGGAACTCACTACCCAGGGAATATACAGACAACTAAACAAGGAGTTTAACATTTAGTACTGTCAATAGAGGAATAGATATTAAGGGAATACACAGGAAACACACATACTTAATCTTGAAGTAGATTAAAAAAAAACACTTGCTCAAATTGAATCTACTGAAGAATGGGTTCACTATAACTGGAGTATTTAGGAAATCATCAAATACTGCTACAGATGCTAAAGAATACATCAGCATTTGATAACAAGAGATTTTCAAGTGTGTTATGATATTTGAAATTTATTTGTAAGGAAAAATCCTCTATCAATCTTGATGGCTTGCTGAATTAAAATGAGATAGGGAAGAGTCTAGGATGACATGTTTTTTGAGTGGGTTTTGATAAAACTGCAGTGGAGCTTCTGGAAAAACAGGTGATGAGAGCAACAAAGATGATAAATTTAGTCTGAAATGAGGTATGTATGGATAATCAGGTGGAGAGGTCCACCAAAACTGAAAATACATATCTCAGCTCAAGAGAGAGGTCACAGTTTAAGATATAGATTCTAATGTAATTACTATAGAGATAGGATGCATAGGGTCACTTACAGATGGATTCACAGAAGAAGAAAGGAAAAATGAGAATGGTCTTGGAATCCCTAAGAGCTAAACAAAATAACCGAATAGCTAACAAAGATTAAATAAACCAATAAGGCTGGAGAAGGGAACCATTTAAACAGTTCTGAACACATGTAATAAATTTTAAACTAGGAGTCATTCATGACCTTCAAGGAGGCAATTTCAGTGGAGTGGTGAATAAGAGTAACAGGTTAGATTGCTCTTGTTTGAAGAGTTGGCATGAAACAAGAGAGTAGGAACAGCAAATGTATACTTCTTTGAAGGAAGTTGGGTCTGAAGAGTGGAAGAAATAGGGACATAGAAGGAAGGACAATTTAGACTAAACAGAAGCCTCAAAGGATCTGTAGGCAGTGTTTTTGGCTAATGGGAAACATGACTATCTTGACTTCTGCTGATCTCCCTAGAGCTACGGAGGGATTTCCCAAGTCTGCCATAACAAATCACTGCAAACTGAGTGGCTTAATAACAAATTTATTATCTCAAGTTCTGGAAGCTACACATCTGAGAACATGGTATTGTCAGGATTGGTTCCTTTTGAGGGTTATGAGGAAAACTGTTCCAGGTCTCTCCCCTAGCTTCTGGCTGTTTGCTGGTAATTTTTGTTTTCTTGTTGTGGAGAAGGATCACTCAGATTTCTGCCTTAATTTCTGCATTGCATTCCCTCTGTGTGTGCTTCTGACCCAATTTCCCCTTTTTATAAGGATACCTGTCATAACAGGTAAGGAGCCCACTGTACTTTAGTTTACCTCATCTTAACTAACTGTATCTGCAATGACCATATTTCCAAATAAAGCCACATTCTGAGGTATTGTGGATTAGGATTTCATCATGTGAATTTTTGGGGAAAATAATTCAACCACTGGTGGAAAGATTATACCATGGTTAATCTTCAGGATTAATAGTGAAGTCTGAAGTTTAAGAAATGAAGTTTAAGAATAATAAATGTGGGGCGCCTGGGTGGTCAGTGGGTTAAAGCCTCTGCCTTTGGCTCAGGTCATGATCCCAGGGTCTTGGGATCGAGCCCCACATCGGGCTCTCTGTTCACAGGGAGCCTGCTTCCCCCACTCTCTCTGCCTGCCTCTCTGCCTACTTGTGATCTCTGTCAAATAAATAAATAAAATCTTTAAAAAATAATAATAATAAATGGTAGGCCCATTAAAATATTCTCCTCATTCTAGCAGATGTTTTCTTAAATAAATGGAACTTCTTGCCCTACTTCTTACTTCTCTCTACAGAAGTAAAGTGAGTTATTTCACTAATCACACAAATGTCCTTGATGTGAGGTATTTAGTTCTCTTTCTTTCTCTTTTATCTGGGCTTAGATACTATAGGGAATTATTAGATCCACTTGACTCCTGCTCCAAGCGGAATCGACTAACCTAGCTTTATCAGTAACCAACTACTGATTGCAGTTTTCATCTCTCAAGTTGGTGTAAAATTTCTGATGCATATGGAATAGAGTGGAGCAGAGATACAATGTAGTTTTCTTAATGCTGTAATTCTTGTCTCTTTTCCCTTTCCTTCTCCTTAGCATTCTACTAACCACTCTTGGTTAGTATTATTTTTTTTTATTCACATGTAATGAATTATTTGTTTCAGGGGTACAAGTCTATGATTCATCAGTCTTATACAATTCACAGCGCTCACCTTAGCACATACCATCCCCAATGGCCATCACCCAGCCACCCCATCCCTCCCCCACCCCCCATTACAGCAACCCTCAGTTTGTTTCCTGAGATTAAGTCTCTTATGGTCTGTCTGGCTCTCTGGTTTCATCCCGTTTCACATTTTTTCTTCTCTTTCCCCATGATCATCTTGTTATTTTTTAAACTTCACAGTAAGATGCTCATTGTGGGTATCTTCTTATTAAAAAATAAAGTTAACTATTCATGACAGACTCCTTACATCTCTACATTGCAGTATAAATCTATGCCCATTTGAAGTGCATTTTTTATGCAAGGTGACAGTGTGCACACATTTATTCATCTATTCATTTCAGAAGCTATTTTTTGGACCCCTTTGTAATAGACATTTGCCATTCTTTTGGCTGTGTACTTCTGCCAAAGTCTTTGACTTATGTGTTTAAGAGGAAAGCCATGCTGAAGCATACACACATGACCCAAGGGAGGCTAATTTGATGTGTCTCCTGAGATTTTGAAACCGAAGAAGTGGATTCAAAGGATTAGAGAGAATTCCTTTTGGAAATACCTGGAGAGACCGCCATGTCCATTTCCATGTCTGACAGCACCAGCAGTGACAGGGGAAGAATCCTGGGACTGGTGTCAATAGTGCCAGTGACACCATCTTTAGGTGCCAGAGTGCACAATGATGGCAGCAGGAAATGGTGGACTGACACTTTTTGACATGATGTTGGCTCTGGTTCTGACTGCATTGCTTGCCTCTCTTGGTGCTCTAAATTTCCGTTTCTCCTAGAAATTGTCCAAATGACTTAAAACATAATCAATACTTTTCATTTTTGTTTAAATCAGCCAGGGTTTGTGTTTATTGCTTGTAATTCGGTACTGTGACTACTATGTGGTAATATGGGAAAATTATGGATCGCATGTGCCAAACATTGTGTTAGCTGCTAGAGGAATAAAAACAATTAAGAGTCATGATCATAAAGAATTAAGAATATTTAAAGGCCCTCCACAGGATGCCTGGGTGGATCAGTTAGTTAAACATCTGACTTTGACTCAGTTCATGATCCTGGGGTCCTAGGATTGAGTCCCACATCGGACTCCCTCCAGTCATCTCTTTTGCTTTATCTGTCTCTCTCAAACAAATAAATAAAATCTTTTTTAAAAAATCTATTAAAAAGAAAAATCTCCCCTCAAAATAAGTTTGTCTGTCAGAGTTTCATTATTCTCAGTCAGGATAAAGCAATTCTAAAATTTGTTAAGTACATGTTTATAAGGTCTAGAGAGACAAAACATTTCTGCTTAACTAGATCAAGAGACTTTAACATTATCTTGGGGATAACACTATTCTGAAGGGCCAGAGAGGAATTTCTACATATCATTAAACAACTTGCACCACCACAGATGCTTAGAGTAGAAGTGAATCCCTCAAGGCCAACTAGTCCAGACTCCTACTTGATCATGGAACTTAAGAAAATGGTTGTTATATACTGGTAATTAGGAGGGTTGAGGCCTGTCACTGTTTTGTTTTTGTTTTCATTATTATTGTGGTTTTTTTTTAAAGATTTTATTTATTTATTTATTTATTTATTTATTTATTTATTTATTTGACAGACAGAGATCACAAGTAGGCAGAGAGAGAGAGAAAGAGAAATAGAGAGAGGAGGAAGCAGGCTCCCTCCTGAGCAGAGAGCCGGATGCGGGACTCGATCCCAGGACCCTGAGATCATGACCTGAGCCGAAGGCAGAGGCTTAACCCACTGATCCACCTAGGCGCCTCTATGTGGTGTTGTTTTTAAATCAGCACAGACTTTCCTAAAGATACCACAATTATAGAAACATTACAGGCTCGTCCATCAGCTAGCCGATCCTGGCAGTGAGGAAGACCTTCCCTGGACAAACCTCTGAGTATGGAACAGAGTGACTTCAACAGCTTACAAGCACCGTTACGCTTCACTGCTGCTTGTCTGTGGTTTTGATCACTATAAGATTAATGTAGATTTATTGAAATCATAATAGAAGGGAGCTCAGCTTAACCACTTCCCTTCACCTCACAGCTGACACAATAAACTGGTTCAAGATCCTCTTGAATAGTCACAGCGTTTAGATTAGTCAAAGGTTGGAGGACAGAGACAGATTCAATTACATCGACAGGTGAGAATGAATCTCTTAATCTTCACATTTTCTACGCTACCTCTGGGCCATTACAGCAAAAATATATCTGGTTTTGATCCATAAACTGGTTTTCTAACAGTTATGGGAAAATTCCAACTATATCAAGTCTTATACACACACTTTTGGAGCAAAGAGTGAATTCATCAGTGGTTATATTTTGTTTCATTTGCAAGAAGAAACTTGTTGAACAAGAAAGTTATCCTCAGGTGATAACTACACACCTGGGTAGTTCTTGTCTCCCTTGGAATGCTCAGTGCTTTAGCTCTTCTAGACCATTAGTTTCAGAATAGTCTTTCACAGTTTAATGAACACTGTAGGAATAACCTCAGTGGCTGTGTTTTCAAACTAATAAAGCTACAATTGCTTGAGTGGGAGCTTATTGTCGTGCCAGGTTCTCTTCTAGGCATTTTACACACACACACACACACACACACACACACACCTGTTACCTTTAATGATTCTTAGCTGGTTCAAGTACTTATTTTTCAAAAGAGTCGTTTTCGGTCACACTCAAATTCTATTTCTTCATCATTTCCCCTAGTTTTCTCATTCTATTCCGCCCATTGCTTTTATCATTGGAAATTTAAACATAAATTGTGAGCAGGAATGAAAGTTACTCTTTTGAAATTTCATGGAATAAAATCAACCTGTCACTCATGTATCTGGCACCCGAGCATGTGATTTTTAATTTCTAGAACAGTAGTACCCTACCATGGATAGAACAACAGAATAGCGCAGGACAGCACAGTATTAATGTGTGTGGTGCAAACACGATACACCTGCATCTGAGTCCCAGTTTGCCTGAGGTTACCAACTGAACAAATCACTTTAACTCTCTATTTGGAGAGGTTTCCCTGAAAATTAGTAGTAATCAAGTAAATGTCTAATGTCCCTTCTACCTCTAACATCTGTAATGCTATGAACTCTCAAAGATTTACATCTAGCTCTAATCTTTTTTTCTTTTTTTTTTTTTTTGGTATCCCAGTTGAATTTATGCAAGTGCCCATTTGGTGTCTTCACTTGAGATACTTACAAGCATCTCAAGTTGCAGAATGATCTAAACTAAACGGAGCCTCTTTCCTTCAAGATCAACCCACAATTCTTAAATTGATCCTTGATGTAACCACTTACCTTATAAAACAAGTGAGAATTGGAAATATCCTGGGGCTTCTTCTGTATTTGGAGCATCCCTTACCAAACCCTCTCACATCACTTCCATAATCTCTCTCAAATCTACCACACTCACTTCTATACTCAACTTCCCTGCTTCACTTCAGGGAGTTTTTCCCTCTCCTCCCATCAGGTTTACCATCATATCCTCCTAGTCTATCTAGTTTTCCCTATGCCATTCTTTTCCACCTGCTTCCACAATGTTGCAAAGAGCAAGTCCCTCCTCTAGCATTTGTACAATCTTTATTAATCTCTCATCAATACCTCAGCATACCTGCTATGGTATGGAATACTGATCATTTGATTTCATTGAAAATTTCACCAGCATCCTTACATCAGTTTTTTTTTTTTCTTTCTTTCTTTTTTTTTTTTTTTTTTGTAGGTTCTATGCCTAGGACTTCTTCCCTCACACTCACTTCTTCACCTGGATAATTCTTATACATCCTTCAAGATTCAGTTCAGAAATATCCTCTTCTAGGAAAAATTAGCAGGCTATATTAAGGGCTCTTCCTCTCAATTCTCATAGAATCCTATACATGTCTCTATTGTTCTTCTTCTCATACTTTTTTTTTTTTTTATTAACTAAACTGTCTTTATTCTTGATTTTTGAAGTTCTTGAGGTCTGGATTGCATCTTTCAACCCTATCTTCCTGATGCTTATTAGCACATGGTAATTTCTCAATAAAAACACACTGCTTTAAAATGAAAAGTGCAGTGATTATCTCCAAGATCTTAAAAGAGGTGGGAATAAAAGCAATATACTGTTGAATTATTTAGTATCACAAATCACAAACAAAAGCAGGTGGACTATGGAGGAGAGTAAAAAAACATATATATATGTGTATATATAATATGTTTTTTATATTTTATATAAATATATATATATATATGTATATATATATTTTTTTTCTTTTTCTTAAGGTCATGCATGTTCCTTAAGTAGATACCAGTCAAAAAGCCACACCCTGCCAGAGGTAAAATGCTGACGGAAATCACGTCATCCTTTGAGCAAAAGAAACCAGGAAAGGGAACCCCTGAAAGTTGGACAATGAGGAGAGTACATAGAAGGAGAGAACCAAAGAAGGAGACCCCTTAATTTTGTGTATGAACCCTGACAAAGTTCCAGAGTAACCTCTGATCTACACATGCATGGGTCAGACTCAAACCAATGTAGCAAAGGCTTGGAGAATGGCACTGAGATTACAACCAACTCACACAAATAGTAGAGTGTAAGACTAGCAGGTTGAATGACTCCTGAAACAAAAACTGTAGTATTTTGCAGTGATTTTGCAACATAACCCAGAGTATATGTAATATTATATTTATACAAAATGAAAATAAAAATTATTCAACATCAAAAGAATCAGAAAAATGTGATTTATTCTAAAAAAAAGCAATAAAAAGTGTCAGCTGTAAGATAACCCAGATGTTGAAATTATCAGATAAAGACTTTAAAGCAGATCTGAAAATTATACACCATGAGGTAAACGAAAAGTCATTTGAAGTAAATGAAAAGATAGAAAATATTAGACTACAAAAGGTTATTTGTTTTCTCTTTAGTCCCATAAGTTTCCAAATTTATTAGTGTATATTTGTTCACTATGTTCTTTTATTAAGCTATTAATCTTCTGTTGTATTTACAATTATTTCTCTTTTACATTCAGAATTGTATTTGCATGTTCTCATTTATTTTATCCCTCTTCACAGAGATTTGGCTAAATTATTATTCTTTCTTAAAACACAGTTGTTGCTGTTTTTTAATTTTGTTAATCTTCCTTATTGATTTTTTTTCTGGTTGTTATTATATACATTACTGACCTCTACTTTTACAGTTATTATTTTCCTTCTATCTCCCTTGGTTTGCTCTTTTGATCTTTCACCAACTTTTATATTTGGTTATTTTGATAATTTTTTTAGAATTTGTCTTGTTTGCTTAAATATATGTAAACTTATTTATTTCCTTTTTAGTTCTACTTTATCAGCTACACTCTATACTTTTGAAATATAGTGTTTTCATTTTCCTTTGGTTCTAAGTATTTTTAACTAATCTTTATGATTTTATTATAAATACATATGTAATAATAGTATATGCACATAAACATATTTATATTTTACCTTTACATAATTTTGTATGATTTAATTGTACACTCATTAAATTAATAATCTAAATTTTTATTTCATTGTCATTAGCAAACATAAATTTTAAGTTGTTGATTCTGTCAAATTTGTTGAGATTTCCTTTTTGGATATTATGTGCACAACTCCATTTTCCAAATATGCTAAAAATGAATACGTATATTTTTGAGATGTAGAGTATATGTCTGTACACCTGCATATTATTTCAAGGTTAATATTGGTATTCTTCAAATTTTCTATAACTTCAGTTATTTTGTCTGCTAGTTTGATAAATTTTTCAAATAAATATGAGTATCTTGAAGTACTTTGAGGTATTTCTCCTATAATTCTTCCAGTTGTTTATATATTGACATTCCTTTGTATATTATATCTACTTTATCAATTGATGCCATCTCTTTTAGTTTGTTTTGCACATTGAATTCCTTTCTATCGGAAGCTTTCTTTTCCTATATTTTTATTTCTTCTTTTTAACTTTTTCAAAGTTTTTTAAAGATTTTATTTATTTATTTGACAGAGAGACAAAGAAAGATCACAAGCAGGGTGAGTGGCAGAAGAGGGTTCCCCGCTGAGCAGGAGTGAGCCCCTTGTGAGGCTTGACCCCAGGATTCTGGGATCATGACCTGAGCCCAAGGCAGATACTTAACAGACTGAGCCACCCGGGCGTCCCATAGTCTTTTAATTTATCTCTTCCAGGACAAAACACTGCTGGTTTGCCTTTTATAATGTGATAAGAGTCTGCGTTTTTAATTTATGAGTTAAACTCAACTATTTTGAAAATACTGTTAAATTAGGACTTATTTTTGTAATTTCTAAGTTGTATTTGTCACAGTTCTTGCTTTTCTTTTTCACCCCTGGCTTCCTGGCTTTTTCTTGGCTTCCATTGGATGGATCAACATTTAATGCTATTTTAAAAGTTACACATATTACATTTATATACATACATTTTCATCCTTTTTCTGTTTTAATTTGTTAAACTCATACATATCAGTGTCTTTTCTCTGAATAAGGTGTACACATCTCCTTACATCTTATTTTCTTCTTTCTTTACCCAGCTATGTTGATATTATTTATAATTTAGTTCTGATTATAATAGATGTATGTTTTGTTACTTTTTGTTTTACTTTTCTAAATGACAACAAACTACACTAAACTCTTAATTTACCCACACTTGTGTTATATCTCATAGAATCCCCCTTGAGAGTAATTCCTTGAAGAATAAATCTGAAGATGGTCTTTTTGTAGAATGCAAATACCTAGGACTGCTCTTTCCCATATGGTAATAAATACCCACATATGATTACTGAGCAAAAAGTTCTATAGGCAGTGAAACCCTGGAGAACATCCCATTTCACCCTTCCATTTAAATGATAATTTGGCTAAGTATAAAATGCTAGCTCTGGACTTTGCCATTAACACTTTCAAAACTTTCAAGTGATGGAGTTCAGGGTCAATTTCATTCTAGTTTTCTTTGTAGAATATCTAATCTTCCTTAGGAAGCTTTAGAATTGTCTTTTTATATTTAATTATTTAAATTTTTATTAAAAAATTAAGTTGGTCTTGAGATTATTTTATTGTTGGGCTATGTTCTTAGAATTACCTATTCAATCTTTTCTCCTGTCTACTTTTCTTTCAGAACTTCAGGTATGAGGATGTTGATATACCTATCACTAGACTCCACATATCTTATTTTCATTTTGCATTGCCAAGTAATTTTATTCATTTATTTTCCTTTGAGGAGTTTCTTTTTTTTTTTTTTTTCTTTGAGGAGTTTCTTAAGATGATTTTCTGTTGTATATATTCTTCTCTACATCCAAGCTACTAATTTTTTTTAAATTTAAATATTGCTAAAAGTCTGGTTTTAGCTTCTGTCCTTGGAATTTGAAGAAAGAGGTTAGAAAATACACTCCTGGGCAAAAAGACTGCTACCAATTGAACATGTTGCCTAACTTTACAGGTGACTTTGCCCTTCAAGACATTCTCCAGGTTTCATGCTTGGGTATTGCTCTCTTCCAGAAGTTTCTAATTCCCAAATTATGATCTTCTAGACCAATTTATGAGACAATGGGGTGATAAAAGTTTTGTCTTGTCTTTCTAGGAATATTTTATTAGTTCTCATTCTAGACAACTTAGTCTCTAATCCCAGCCAGATCTGGGTTTCCTCTGTTGCTATTCTCACTCTAGGGGCAATTTTATAGGAAATAATCTAGATTTTGGAAGTGAGAGAAAAACACATTAAATTTTTCCTCAGCGTAAACTCAGCACAAAGAACCAGATTCTCCTCAATGCTTAATTGTCCACAGACCCACTTCCCTTCTACCAATCTTCACCTCAGATCACAAATCTTCCGTTTCCTTAGGGGTCTCTCATTTTTACATTAGCTTCACAGATCCACAAGATCATCTGATTGTCATTATAAAGAGAAGTCATCCACACATTTAGTCTTTTAAAGAATCATCAGAAAGTCACAAAAACAGATCTTACATGGAATATGTTTATACATTTTAAAAACAACATTTTCATGAAGGCCAAATGTTGCTTGATAAAAAGTTTTAGCAATGGATTTATTAAGCATGTAACTGAGAAGAATGAGATTGCTCAATATATACAATGAAATTTGTGGCTATATAAATAATACTTAAGGTCTGCATTTATATGATTATTTAATTTACCTTTTTCTTATATTTGCCTCCAAGGCAAATAGTATAATTTATGTAAAATCATGACTTTTGGTACAAAGCAAACTGTGAGAGGTTTTTCGTAAACTTTTCAACTCAGTGGCTCAATGACAATAGTGACAGTTTTTGCAATTAGTTTAGCTCTTTGTTTCTTGAGGCAACTGTAAAATCTACAGCCATGTATTCACTTTCCAATAAAATTGGTACACATCATAAAAATTGTATTTGAGTTAATTGGTACATTGGCTGACAGATTCAGCAAAGAGGCCAAGCCCTGAGCCATCCAGTTATTGCTTAAACTGCTCTGTTGTAACTATGCTGGCTAGGATCATTGAGAAGGCTCCGCTTCCCCAAGGCTTATATAAAGCACAAATTGAGGACTCTGGTATCTAGGGATGTCAATCTGACATTTTTCATGAGCATCAAACACTCACAAATTACAAAAAAATAAAAAGACATGCTTTACATGAAGATACTTTATAAATACCAAGTGACAATGTTATCTTGCCCAGAAATACATACCAAGGAAACTTTCTGGTAACTAGAGAAATAAAAAGTAAAGGATGATATAAAATCTATCTATTTTTTAAGTTTAAAAATCTCTTTATGAAATTTATTATAATGTAATATTTTTAAGTCCAAGAAATTAGACTCTTTCTCATTTGACCATAAAGAGTTTCCTGTCCATTCAGTGGAAATAAACTTTGAACTCATTATTAAATATTGCCGATTTTGAATACTCTTGTAAACAAGGATTCCTGGTATATATACTTAGAATGTGTTTTTTAAAGGACAATAAATGCCTTAGGATAATTATTTTTAAGTCTGGATACTCCCCTCTGTTTAGGGGAGCATGAATACAGTGAAGAGGGACTACTTTACTCATTTCAGTCATCTACAGAAAATGAAAAAGAGTATTTCTCAAAGCATACTTAGGACATTAAACATTAAAAATAATTTAGATTAAATAAATTATTCTAAGTAAACCTGAACCCTCAAACTTTTCAAACAGATAGTTCCAAGAAACAATATATTTTTCAATTTTAGGGCATTGACTACTGGGTACCTATAACTATTTAAAATATTGCTCTATTAACTATACACATAATAAGAATGGTTAAGTCATTGAGTATAGCCTTAAGTTACATCTGGGTCTTGTGGAATAACATTACTCTCTTCCTGACATATTAGATTGATTCACATCTCATAGCTTTTTGGGGACACTGGAATTTCCAGCTTTCCTGGAAGATTTTGGTCTGTCACATTTAATAAATGGAGGTAGACTTACAGTGAAACTAACAAAGATTAAGCTGCAACACCCTTCACCCTTCAATGTCTTTAGAAGGGACCTTAGATATATGTTCATATGGTCATATGTATGTTACATTTTTCAAAAACAAGATACTTTTACTGCATTCAATCAGGGCCAGTATGTATTTCTACTCTGACGTCTTCTCTGTCATGATTCCCTTCATGTTGGGTGATGCTGGAGTGTCTCCAGAATTTGTGAAATCTGGTTAAGGAGAAGTTGAGTTAGAAACACATTTAAATTCACTGTTATTTCATTTATGATCTAAATAAATACCTACACTTACTCCTATTTTTTAAAAGATTTTATTTATTTATTTGTCAGAGAGAGTGAGCACAGGCAGACAGAGTGGCAGGCAGAGGCAGAGGGAGAAGCAGGCTCCCTGCTGAACAAGGAGCCTGATGTAGGACTCGATCCCAGGACGCTGGGATCATGACCTGAGCCGAAGGCAGCCGCTTAATCAACTGAGCCACCCAGGCATCCCTAATTTTATTTTTATAATGTAATTTTCTATTAAAGAAGACTCCCAAGTTGTCAGTGTTTTGGATCTTCAAATCCTGGATCCTCCAAATCTACTCCTGGTAGAAGACCTAATAGTAACCTTGAGGACAATGTAATCCTGTAGGCTTCTTGTAGTTTTCATTCTGACCTGGTTTTATTTCCAGTTTCAATGAACCATATTAATCTTCTGCCACTAGTGAACTGTATTTCACCTGGGCCTCAAAAGTCTCCCTACACTGAATATTGACCCATTCAAATAAATTTTCTGCACTGACATAAGAGGCACACTTTCTAGAAAGGAAAATCCTGTCACATCAGTTACAAATATCTATTTTTCATACTTCTTGCATAAAGTCCAAAGACCTTTTTATAAACTGTAAGGTAATGGATATTTTATCTTCCCATCCTCCATCCCAACCACCATACTCTATGTCCCAGTCCAGAGAAGGGTGATCCTCGTTTCGCGATTATATCTTATAGAAATAAGCTCTCAAGTCTGCCCACAATCTCCAAACTATATTGTCTTTCTAATCCATTTATAGTAAGGTTAGATATTGGGGATACATATCTGATCCCATGGGAATTTTCACTTGCCATAACCTGGATTGGGGGGAGAGGGCGTTTTGTCAGATTCTGGTGGGTCTCTGAAATGAGCAGTGGTATAGATGTGAGATTAGGAGAGCAATGTTTCCACTATATGTAAAAAGAAGAAAAAAGAGCAACACAGAAACACAAGGACATCTGAAACAGAGATACTGAATGAAGCAGACAGAAAACACCACATGGTCCCAAAGAAACAAAAATAATCAGCTAATGATGGCTTGCCTATGACAGATTCCAGTTGCTTATGGGACCTGTAGACTCCCCTGGATACTTATCAGATGTCCCTCCTATTTCTTGGTTAGACTTAAGCAGGTTTCTTTTGCTCATAGTAAAATAATCCCCTTAAAAATCAAAATGCATGAAGTTTTTAATACACTCTATGTTCTCTTGCCTCCACATTTCTGCACATCCCTCTATTTGTAACCTCTGTGATCCTCTCCTCTTCAGTTGCTATCTCCACATCTACCAACATCTTCCCAATCATATAACTGAACTCATCTTTGTGAGTAATCTATCCTAGGAAACGTTTCCTAAACACTCCATACTGAATTAAATATCACCACCACCATTCCCTTATTTCTCCTTGTTTATTATTCCAAATAGTAATAAACTTAAGGATATAAACTTATTTTGTACACAGTCCTTTTTGTAAATGCCCACACAGTGCTCAGTCCACAGAGCATGGACCATAATTAATATTTGTTAAGAAAGGAAAGAAAAGAGAAGAGTGAAAGAAGAGAGGAAAGAAAGAATGAAGACCAAAAAAAAAAAAAAGATAAAAATAAGTGAAGGAGTTCATTAACTTGCAATGGTCATACCAATAAATGGACAAACTGAGGTTTGAACTCAGCTTAATCTGACCTTCCAAACAGGTTCTTTCTTACACACTAACCTACTCCACTCTACATCATAAAGAAAACACACAGAAGGTAATGTATAAATGGTAGCTGAACTTAATTTATGCTATTTGCCTTTTCATGATAAATATGGTAACTCAGTATAAGAATCATCTAATTTTATTTATAATTCATTCACTTATTATAAATGTATTTTGTTCTAGGTACTAAAGAGGTGTAAGATGATTAAAAATACATGGTCTATTAATGTGAAGATAATAATTGCACAGTAAGAATAGCATGTACCTCTTTAACTCATTTTTATAATCAGATTTTTACTTTATTATTAAAAGAAAATGTGAATTACTTCTTGAGAAGAATTCATGGCCCTACCATATACAAATTATGTTATATACACTACCTACATTACTAAAAAGACTACCAATTAAGGCATTACCAATGGTGTCACCTACATAGATTATCAATGCAGAAAAATAAGTTCTAATGAACGTGAAGTTGTCTATTTATTGCCTAATACAGTAGCAATATATATGCAAAAATATTTATTCATTTCCATAGATAATTCTTAATAAAGCAATCACACTGTATGTGAGATCTACAAGTATCAATCACTAATAAGAAAATAAATAAATCCTCAAAACCTACTTTTTCAACCCTCTTCTTGCTTTGTTTTATAGCTGATCGCTAGTCCTTCAAACACAACTTTAAGGTATTTAATGGGATTCCCTGAAAAAAGTCTCTGAGATGGAGATTCAAGTGCAAGAGGTTTATTGGGGAGAGGTCTAAGAAAAATTCCCTATAGAGGCATGATGGAACAAAATTCAGAAGAAAGAGAAGTTGAAGGGTAACTTGTTTTAATAGAAGCATCAGTTAATCACACAAAAAGCACTGAACCCAGGACGATCATGTAAATCAATATTAGGTACCATAGGAGATAGGTGGGATATTGATTGAAACAATAACAAAGACCAACTTTTGTATATCCTGCATCAGTGGATGCAAGTTGCCTCAATGAATGCACATAGCATAAGGTGAGGCAACAGCTTTCCACAGAGGTCAGTTCTTAAAGAGGACACAGTCAACCCTTCTATCAGTTTGGAAGAGAATTCTCAGTCCATAAGGCAAACCAAGCAGCATCCACTATATGAGGTCATTTGGTAGTCAAGTTATATGATTATAGCAAATTGCAGAGTCAATCGAAAGAATAATGTGTTTGTGCTTTCACCTTTAGGAATGAACAGACTATACAGAGACATGTTTTCTAACAAACAGGGAAATGAAGAATTGACAGAGTAAAATCTTTATATTTTTCCTCTACTGGAGATATCTAAATAATTTGAAATGCAATTATCTGGATAATTGTATTAACTTTTTATCTCAGGATATGTGACTCATTGAAGTATCATCAAATGCCATTTTAAAATGTGCAGATATCTGTACGTGTATCTTTGGAATACTGTAAAATGTTTTCCACATGTTAGAGTTTCAGAGAGAAGGCAACTCTAGCTTATTATAGCCACCTTCCCTCCCTCCTTTTTTTCTATTTTGCTATCAGGGCTTGCTTCTCACCTCTAACCAATAAACCCCAATCTTATTGAAGGAATCAATACAATAACTTGTTATTCTAATCTTAAATATGGATTTTTGATCCATTCAAATTAGATAAATTTGCCTAATAATTTCATTTTTAACTTGCTAGTAAGGATTGTGTAACAACAGTATTTAAGTCACTCCAAATGAAAGGGTGTTTTTTTCTGCAAAAGTTCTTCTGACTGTGTTATTCTCAATTAGCTATGTCTTTCTACAGAATTCAGGAGGCACCAGTAGTAATATAAGAAAGTAAATCTCAGTGTGAGAATAATTTATCAGATCACTTTCTTCTCAAATTGCTTTCAATAATTACATTTGCCTGTAAACCCTCAAAATATACATTTTTAAGTTAAATTATAAAAAGAGAAGATGAAGGTTGTGAATTATAAACATATATACATAGTAATGAATGAACACTACTTTTGGTAATTCAAAAATTTTGATAACTGCATCATTCTTCCTAATTGCATGGTTTATGTCTTGCCCATAAAAACATAAAAGTTACTAATTTTCCATTATACACAAATATGTAAAGCATAGTGCACAGATGGATTTTACATTCCTGTTTGCCAGAGGATCTTCATTAAGCATCAAACACAAAGGAAATTGCACAGTTAAACATGAATCCATTCTTCATTTTTGCATCTTGGCAAAAATTAAGAACCAATATTTTATTTTGGGAAAAGCCACCTTAATTAACATTTGTTTGTCCTAAAATTTTTGTCAGGCTTTATAGTATAATGCTTCTTAAGGTCAAGCTCATGTTTAGAAATATGTACTTGGGGAAAAATATGGCACTTTTGTCATCCTTATATTTGCAGAACCTAGTGGGGTGCCTGGCTTTCAGTAGATGTTTATTGAAGGTGAAAGAAATTAGCTAAGTGAAAACAGAGGCCAACTAATTGAGTGTCTGTGTACCAATTTAATTATAGTGTTTGTAGCTATGAACACTATGTTATACTCACCCTTGAAAAATCATACATAGAAGTAACTTTTATTAAGTATGTGTATATAAAATAATACTTGTTTATATAATTTCTTATAAAGTATGGACATTTAATTTCATAAATAACATTATATATAGGGGACATGCATATTATTAAAATGTCCTAGAGGAAATAAATTACCTTACAAACTCAAGTTTCTAGCTATACTACTTGGCATATGTTTCTGGCATCTTTAAACATACTGATAACTAGCATGGCTGCTTGAATCTTGGAACAAAGCTCTAAAAATAGTTGACATTTTGCTGTTTCTATGGTAACAAAGAAAATGGCTTCATACTCTAGCACTGCTCCCACAGAGCTTAATGTTCTCTCTAGATTGCCTATACACTATACTGCTATGTTATTGTACTAAAAACCACCATTATTCTTTTCTTCCTGTCTTTGATGTGTCTGACAGCAATCTGATCACTAGTGTAACAATCAGATTGTTGACCTGTTATGGTTAAAACAAGCATTCCAGTTATTTTTCAAGAAACTGAATTTTATCTCAAAAAGTGCTAAAATCAGTCCAGGATTTTACAGGATGTGGTTTGAACTATATTAAAAGGCTCCAGATAACTTCTCCATCTGCCTCAATGTTTAATATTTACCAGTGGGAAATAGTTCTTTTAGGTGAAATAATTTCCCACCTCTTTTAATGAACTGACTACTGCTGACAATTTGGGGACCTCTAATAAATCTCATAATTTTAGGTGTATCTCTTTGTAATATTCACACCAATTGCAGTACACCTGTTCCCCCAGTGAATTATAGATTTCATCAAAGTGGGTGGTTTGCCTGTATCCAAGGGGATCCTCAGTGTTGTAGGTAGAGCAAGTACCTAATAAATGTTTTATTGAAGGTATGGTTGGATGAATAAAAATGTGTTTAATCTGAGAGTGGAAAAATTGATTTTCAACATGTCATTTATACTTTCTAATTTCTAAAATATATCTCTCCATCCCTGACAACTCACAGTATACCAGTCGGTGATGGTGGTAGGTATAACAATAACTCCTCCAAGATGTTCAAATCTCTATTCCAGAAACCTGTGGATATGTTAGGTTACATGACAATGGGGAATTAGGTTATAGATGGAATTAAGACTGTTACTCAGCTGACCTTAGCTTTGGGTGATTATCTTTGATTATGACTGTTAGGCCCTGCTGTGGACTGAATGTTTGTATTCCTCCCTCCTAATTTGTATGTTGAATCCTAATGCTCAATGTGATAGTGTTCAAGGTGGGGCCTTAGGGAGGTAATTAGGGCATGAGGGCAAAGTCCTCATGATTGGGATTGGTGCCTTTATATAAAAGGCCCAAGAGGGTTCCCTGTTCCTTCTGCCATATGAAGTTACAGTGAAAAGATTGCAAATCCGCCAGTGCCTTGATATTGGACTTCCAGGTCTCCAGAACTGTAAGAAGTAAATTACTGTTGTTTGTAAGATACTCACTCTGTGATATTTTGTTGCAGCTGCCCAAACAGACTAAGATAGGCTCAATATAATCACAAGGGTCCTTAAAAATAAAAGAGGAAAACACAAAGAGAACTGGTAGGTGGCCGCATGAGAAATTCTTGGCTGGACAATGCTGGCTTTGAAGATAGAAAAAGATGGCCCTGAGCCAAGGGAAGCAGGTGTCCTCAGCTGGAAAAGGCAAGGAAACAAACTTCTGTAGTTTCCAGAAGTAACACAGCCTTGCTGACACTTTGTTTTTAGCCCAGTAAGACCATTTCAAACTTCTGAGCTACAGAATGATAAGATTAAGGAAGGTACTTATTGAGATAAACACTAGGTGTTTCATGAAAGTGATGAATCACTGGACTCTACACCTGATACTAATGCTACACTGTATGTTAACTGGAATTTAAATAAAAATTTGAAAAAAAAAAAAATGAGCTACTGTTACATTCAAAAAAAGAAAAAGAAAATTTCTGTTGTTCTAAGCCATTAAGTTTGCAGTAAAATGCTACAGTAGCAAATGGACACTAATTCAGTGGGGAACAAAAATAATTTTCAGTAATAGGGAGTTGGCCTAGTAATAGAGAGCTATATAACTATTATTGAGATAATTTGGTCAAGGTATAATGTGATAAGAGAAAACACATTACTTCTAGGGGGAGTCAATCTCTAAAACAAAATGTAACAAAATGAAAGTAAAATTATTGTGTTTAAGAAATTCTTTTATTTTTTGCCTCTTTTCATTGGAAAAAAATCCAAGTAGGGTAATTTTTTTTTTTTTTTTTTTGATTTTATTTATTGATTTGTCAGAGACAGAGGGAGAGAGAGTGAGCGAGCACAGGCAGACAGAGAGGCAGGCAGAAGCAGAGGGAGAAGCAGGCTCCCCACCGAGCAAGGAGCCCGATGTGGGACTCGATCCCAGGACGCTGGGATCATGACCTGAGCCGAAGGCAGCTGCTTAACCAAATGAGCCACCCAGGCGTCCCCCAAGTAGGGTAATTTTTAATACTAGATTTGAGTGAGAAATACATTAATGAGAAAAGAAACAAGAAACCAAATCATCATTTATTTTAATATTATTCATTTATTCATTATATTTATTTATTTATGTTTATTAATTATACATATTTATATATTTATTATAAATTATTCACTTGTTATTAGCATATGATTCAGGGTATTGCCCTGCTGACTCATCTTTATTTGATGGATTATCATGTGTATGATAATGTACCAAAATTCACCAATTTTACTCCACATATTTAAAAACATATGAATTTATCATTGACATAGAAAAAATATTTTATATATAGATGAATGACATATAAAGGATTTTTAAAATTGAAGTATAGTTGAAATACAGTGTTATTAATTTCAGATGTACAACATAGTGATTCAACACTTACATATTTTACAAAATGCTCATCACTCTGTAGTTCTCATCTGCCACCATACAAAGTTATTCCAGTATTATTGACTATATTCTCTACATTTTAATTTATATCCCCATGACTTATTTATTTTACAACTGAAAGTTTATACTTCTTAATTCCTTTCATCAATTTTATCCATCTGATCCCCACTCTCCTCACCTCTGGGAACCATAGTTTGTTTTCTGTATTTATGTGTCTGTTTCTGCTTTTTTGTTTTTGATTTTTAGATTCCACATATAAGGGAAATCACGTACTACTTGTCTCTCACTGACCTATTTCACTTGGTATAATACACACTAGGTCCATCCATGTTTTCCAAATGGCAAGATTTCAATCTTTCTATGGTTAAATATTATTGTATTCCACATCTTCTATAAGGGACTTTCAGTGGCTTTTAATTTGATTGTATTAGAATTCTCATCTTCATATTAAGATATTAAAAATAGAATATTAAGACTAGAATAATTATTCCATTTATAAGAATGTGTTTAATCTTTTGAAACATATTAAATGTCTTTTTTTAAGTAAAGAAAATTCATGTTTTTTCTTACATCTAAAAACCATGACTCTCACTGGTATGTGGAGAAGGGTTTATCAGGGAAACCAGGAGCCCAAGAACAACATAAAAAGGTAAGACCATGTAAGATCTTATGGTTGTAATTCAGGTGAATGAGATGGGTGATTTGATTTAGGACAATTATAGATTAGATAGAAAGAACTGGATATATTCAAGGGATGTGGAAGCTATTTAGAGTTAAATGTGTCATGGAATACAAATGGATATGATAAGTAAGACACACCAGACCAGAAACATGATCTAAGTTTTTGATAAGCTACTGAATGGATGTCACCTGAAAAGAGATAGACAGGTTTAAGAGCAGGTTTGTTTGTGGAAGGTAGTTCATGTGGTACTTCAATGATTCTGTTTTGAACATGTTAAGTCTGAAATGACTACTGAGTATCAAAATGGAAATTTTAAGTAAAAATTTGGGTATATAAATCTGAAATTTCAAGGAGAGATCCAAGGAGAGATCCATACACAAACATAGATTTGTTATATAGAGATGTTTAGATGGTAATGAAAAGTATGGACCCAATAAGATTCCTGGGAGGGTGAAGGGGCAAAGGACAGGACTTGGGATACTCCAACATTTGGGATTTGAGTGGAAACAGAAGAACCAGGGAACAAGCCAGAAAAGAGAGTCTATGAAGTAGGGGGAAAAAAGTAAGAAGCAATGTAATAGAAGCCAAAATGTGTGAACATTGGCTTTGACATTGACAAGAACATACCCTCTTGAGGGCAAAGAAAATAAATAAACCAAAATATTGTTTCCATTAATTTTATTACCTTAAGTTTTTCAACACTAAAGTGAATAAGTAATTTATCATATTGAACTATACAAATATGTTATTTTTAGAATAGTTTTTTCCATTTGGGAAGTTTGGCCAGCTTTCCATAATGTGTCACTTTGATCTAATAGATATTTACTTACTTGACCAAGTTCATGTAATCATTTCATATATTTGAAACCTTAAATTATCATTATCCAAAATCCTATTTCAGTGAAATAAATCTATTAAAATTATTGAACAAATACTTCATTGTCTCCTTATAAATAGAAATCAATTGCTTTTTCATCTATATTTTATTTCAATTCAATGAACAATTACTGAGAACATACTCTTCTAGCTATTGTTCTTGTTCTTCAAAATAAGAAGATAATAAGAGCTTACACTTTGTGAGAAGAATAGCAATCAGTACTGAATTTGGTCAGAGTGACCAAAACAATAGCTGCTTAAATTAGATAGACATTTATTTCTCCTATGTGGAAAAGAGAAATATCAAGGTAGTGTAAGGGTGATAAAGATAATAATCATTCAGGACAGTTCATGTCAGCTTCCTGTATACATGGCTTCCTTCTTATGACATAATTTGGTTATATTCTGAACATTCTCACATTAGTAGGCAGAAAAGAATTGTGTTCTTCCCTTTAAGGGCACTTCTTGGAAATCTTACATAGTATTTCTTATATCCCTTAGGTGAGAACTTAATCACACAGCACTACCACCCATGATGTAAGCTGGAAAATGTAGTCTTTCTTATGGGAAATCTTAACAGGCATCAATAAACTGGAATTTCCATTACAAATTAAGAAGAAGAGAACAAGTATCAGTGGCAATTTTGCAGTACAGACATTCACATAATTAGATTTTCTAATAGATCATAATTTGCCAAAAAATAATGTACAGAGTACCAAAGAACACACACAAAAAAACTGAACCTCAGCCAACCTGGGTAGAGTAAGAAAGATTTAATTTTCCTTAATCTGAATCTTGAATTATTAAGAGTTACATACATATTTAGGAGTGAAGGAAGGGAAAAGGCTTCTAAAATAGAAATTACAATGAGCAATAGCACCCAAAAGAGAAATATCAATCACTTTAATAGGGATATGCCATTAGGTAAGTTTTTTTTCTAATGGAATAATAAGTAATTTGGGTGTGCACACAACTAGAGAACTAGGCAGATGAAGCTCTCACAGATCCTTGAAGATTATGCTAAGGAACCTAGATTTGCTTTGTAGAATTCAGAACATTGTTAAAGGACTTCAAGCAGAGGACTGACATTGCCCAAACTGCATTTTAGCTAGATTATTCTGATAGGAATTATTGCAGATAATGGATGTGAAGCAGAACTATGTGGGAAGCAGGAACATAACTTACATGGTAACACAAATCTTTGGAAAGATGATGAGAATCTGAAATAAGGATAGTTAATAGGGAGTGTTGTGTAACAAAGAATTTGGTTGGCCTTTATCCCTCGTTCCTAGAACGAATCTTCCACATCTTTGAAATTTCATGAGTGACAGGAGTTATCTTTATTATGCCTGGTAGTCACCTCTGACCATACCTCAATTTATGCTAACGAGGTGACTCAGGATCAGGGTTGGCTACACCAGAAAGATCAACTGTATCATTAGAGGGTTGGGACTTTGAGCTCATTGATATCTGACTGACTTCTAGGGAGGAGAGGGAACCAAAAGTTTGAGTTCAACTGCCAGACCAATGATTCAATCATGTTTGTGTAATAAAATCTCAATAAAAACTCTAGACATGGGAGAATTGGGTGAGCTTCCCTGGCTAACATCCTTTGTGTATTGTTATGTATCAGTGTGACAGGAGAGCAGTGTATCTGGACTAAGTGAGGAACTTAGCACTTAGGATCCTCCCAGATCTCACCCCAGGCATCTCTTCTGTGGCTGTTTCTGTTTTGTATCCCTCTCTGTTACATAAAAAAGCAAACAAACAAACCAACAAACCAACCTGAAATTATAAGTATAGCACATTCCTGAATTCTGTGTTTTTTTTTTGTTTTGTTTTGTTTTGTTTTTTCCTAGAGAATTATTGAAACTGAGCGGGTAGTGGAAATCCCTCAAGTTTGTTGCCAGTTTGTCCTGGGAACTCCTGGGCACAAGGCTGATTATCTGAAGTGAGTTTTAGGGAGGAATGTGCCCTTATCTTGTAAAGTTTGGCCTGATTCTGGGTAATTAATGTCAGAATTGCATTGTAGGACACAAAAGAGGAGAGGGAAAGAGACTTTTGGCATTTCAGGTCAAAGGAAGCTAGATTTGGTAACTGATAAAGGCTACACAGAAGAAATTACAATAGCAATCTAGGTTAAACATAAGTTGAATTTTATGTAAATTGGAGTTAGATGCTCACCTCAAAATATTTCACCATGTTTACTATCATGAATGTCTGGTGAAACTTTTTGAAGTTGTACAGGCTGTGAGCCATTTCTTGTTTCATAGGACTACCCTACAGAAAGCAGGACATCAGCATAATTGGTCCCTGCCCACTAAACATGCTCCTAATCATGATAACAAATAATGACCCCCCAAATTTCCAAAGTATACCAAGTGTATTGGGAATGACTGAATGACATAGAGTGAGAAAAACACATGTAGTCACAGGTAAGATGTGAGGGAAAACAAATTAAGCAGAGAAAAAACAGACAATGCAGGTCCCTGATAATAAACAAAAATTAGCATACAAGAAAAAAGAGTATGATACAATGGAAGCTGAGGGAATTTGTTTAATAAACAGCAAACAAATTAAAAATTCGGAGTGTCTTTTGAAAGAGAGAAGTAAAGGGTTATAGGTGACTTTTATATAGTAAGGCAGTTTTTACTAACAAGAAGAAAAAATTCTGACTTTATGGATTATTTTGTTATCTGTTTTTCAGAATTAATAAATTTCAACTAACATCTAAATAGTGGGAGAAAGAAAGGAATTTTACCTGGAAATTTACAAATCTATATCTAAAATTAAAAGTTTCGGGCACCTGGTTGGCTCTGTTATTAAGCGTCTGCCTTTGGCTCAGGTCATGATCTCAAGGTCCTGGGATGGAGCCCCACTTGAGGCTCCCTGCTCTGCAGGAAGCCTGCTTCTCCTCTTCCCACTCCCCCTGCTTGTGTTCCCTCTCTTGCTGTCCACCATCTGTCAAATAAATAAATAAAATGTTTAAAAAATTAAAAAAATGTTTGATGCAACTAGTATAAAACACTAGAATGATTTTATGTCTACTTTAAAAAAAAATCTGAATTTTAGCATACAGTGTAATTTAAGTAACTAGAATAAGTGGATGGCCATACTATTTTTTACTCTTCATCCAGATGTTTTGTCTACATTTATACAAACCATAAAGGTACATTTTCTTTTTTTTTTAAAGGTATTATTTATTTATTTGAGAGAGAGAGAGAATGAGGAGAGACAGCATGAGAGGAGAGAGGTCAGCAGGAGAAGCAAACTCACTGCTAAGCAGGGAGCCTGATGTGGGACTGGATCCCGGGACTCCAGGATCATGACCTGAGCCGAAGGCAGTTGCTTAACTGACTGAGCCACCCAGGCACCTGCATAAAGGTACATTTTCAAATAAAAGATGAGAATTCTACTTATCCAGCTAAATATGTAAGAAATAGGTAATATTAACTTAATTTTTAAAATTTAATTTTTTTAGACATTTAGGAATGTCTATGCATCTTTTGCTGCTACTGATATAAAATGATATCTCAGCAATTATTCGTTGCTTTGATTTACCTACTAATTTTATTCTGGTTTTAACTAGGTAAAAAACAAAAGGCAACTTTAAGCTACCTTTGCTTTAATTGAAATTGAAGACAGAGTGGCTTAAACATCAGTCTGAGGGGGCACCTGGGTTTAAGCCTCTGCCTTCGGCTCAGGTCGTGATCTCGGGGTTCTGGGATCGAGCCCCGCATTGGGCTCTCTGCTCAGGGGGGAGCCTGCTTCCCTCTCTCTCTCTGCCTGCCTCTCTGCCTACTTGTGATCTCTCTCTGTCAAATAAATATATTCTTAAAAAAAAAAATCAGTCTGAGGAGCTTTTGGAAAGTGAGTTATATATTCGTTGACTGCTAGGCAATGTTTATTTAGCAAACTAGGTTAAAATGACAAAATTTATGTAATGGCTTGTATTCTCAAAGAATGATACTAAATAATATTGTTATATGTGTGTACACGTGGCAGAAGAATAATCCTTGTAATAATTATTGGCTACCAGTTCCCTCATTTTATTTGGTTCTGTCATATATTATTTGGAGGAGAAAATACAGTTTATATTGCATTTTGCTGTTGTGATTGTACTGGAGTATCAATCTTTTAAATAAAAATTAAATAATTAAATTTATAAAATTAACAGATATTTTAGTTAAATTGCCTGATTAGAACATTTTATTTAAAATTAGTAAATCATAGGGGCACCTGGGTGGCTCAGTGGGTTAAGCCGCTGCCTTCGGCTCAGGTCATGATCCCAGAGTCCTGGGATTGAGTCCCATATTGGGCTCTCTGCTCAGCAGGGAGCCTGCTTCTCCCCATCTCTCTCTGCCTGCCTCTCTGCCTACTTGTGATCTCTGTCAGTCAAATAAATAAATAAAATCTTTAAACAAACAAATAAATAAATAAATAAAATTAGTAAATTATAAATAGATCAATTTATTTTTTCTTATGGACTTAATAATGAATTACATGATATTCATCTATTGTCTATCAGTCTTCTGCATGGTTGGTTCCAATGCAACTTTAATAATTTTTTACTCTACTTACTAATATTTTTTCCATTTTAAGTTACCACACAATAATATACTATTTTCCTATGCCCATAACTTACTCTTCAAAGAAAAACACATATTTTATCATAGGAGAAATTTTGTTTGCTTTTGTGATATAGTTTTTCATCTATAAATGAGCTTAAATTTTATAATATATATTATTACCTTAATATAATGGAATAAGTTTTATGCATCATAAAGATTGTTTCATTATTTGTCTCCCTTACTTGTTCTCTACCTGATACTACCTTTAAGGATTCTAGCAGGAAACACACACACACACACACACACACACACACACACACACACATATTTAATGAATAGCAATGTTAGTGTAATTTATTTGTGGATTCTCTTAAGAAAATCTACCTCCAGATAATAGTCCACATTTGCCTTCTGAACAGACGGACCTATCTTTTTATTTAAGTTAATAGAGTTTGCTTTATCTTCTTACCCAACCCTCAACAAATAAATATATACATACAACAAATAAATATATTCATACATAGACATGAACTCAGCAAGAGGGAGAAAGAGACAGCCAGTGCTTGTGGAAACACAGGAAACTCCTGTGTTCTTACCATAAATCCCTTGTGTAATTACCACTCAGGCCTTGTCAAATCTTTATTTACAGAAATATATGGCATGATTTTATTTTCCCTGTTAGGTAAATATTTCTTCTGACCCTTGATAAATTTATTTTTCCATGATAAAGAAATACCGGTCTCAAAGAATGAAGTATAAAGTCTACTCCATTGAAATCAGAATTCGGCTTTCAGGAGAGGTCTTTCGAAGATCAGTGTGGACTTCCTACCCGAGTGAAGCCGCCCATGAAAGGCCTGCCCCAAATATTATATCTGTGCATCTTTCTCCTATATATCAATATACCAATTACTTTTTCTTAATTCACTCACAGGCATATTTATAATTTATAATGCACTGGGGACATAAAACTGAAGCAGAAGTAGGCCCTGTTCTTTTAGCTATTGTTTCTGATTATGTCCAGCACTTCCTATGCCTGACCAGATTAAACAATAAATTTATTTCTTATCTCTTAGCTTTTAAAACCAGATTTGAATGGCTATATCTGCCAGTAGAGTAGAATAAAATCCTCATGGTCAGTCATTGGGTTCCTCAAGAGTAGATACTGACTTTATTGATTCAACTTTTAAGTTATTTTAAGAGACAGAAAACTTATATCTACAATTCCACTTGACTTTGTTACAACTGACAGTTTTCTCCCATTGTCTACTTTTCAGAGTAAGAATTCAGTCACTTCCAAGATAATTTTCAGAGTGTCTCAGAGAGGCTAGGGAAAGTATACTTGAAGTTTATTGCTTCCCAATGGTGTGGGTGAGAATTCGACATTATTGTGAGTCAAATGCCATGATTTCAAGTAGCCCATGTAGACATCTTCCTCATACCAGTCACCGGTGTCAGTGACAACATAGACTGCATCTCTGCTGTCTTCAAAAGCTGCCCACTAGGGCACCTGGGTGGCTCAGTGGGTTAAAGCCTCTGCTTTCAGCTCAGGTCATGGTCTCAGGGTCCTGGGATCGAGCCCCGGGATCGAGCCCCGCGTCGGGCTCTCTGCTCAGCAGGGAGACTGCTTCCCTCTCTCTCTCTCTCTGCCTGCCTCTCTGCCTGCTTGTGATCTGTCAAATAAATAAATAAGTAAATCTTAAAAAAAAAAAAAAAAAAAGCTGCCCACTATATTTCTGACATTATTTTTTCAAACGAAACTTAAAACCACAGATCACCTGTATTCTCTCTTCCCAAAACTCGTCCTTACAGAAATAAATTGTATGAAAGAATTTGCAAGTTATCTTATCATACACTCTGATTTGAATGAAAAATTATAACATATTGAAAAGAAAGCATATAGTTCAGAAAAACTGACTCAGGAGTTGCCCTATTTCTACTACAATAAAGTATATTCTTCCAGGAAAATTTCTCGATTAGGTTTATATATATATAAAATAAATAAATAAAAATGAATAATAAATACATATATAAATAATTAAGAGTAAATCATTTGAAATAAGCTGATATTTTCCTCATAGAAGGTATTTAATAAAGTTTCCCAAACCTGTAGATTGTTACAAAAAAAAAAAAATCTGTAGCGAACAGGATATTTTTAGAAATTACACAAAATTGTAATGGATTTGTAGGTTTGGGAAAATATAGGATAACCCTTTAAACATAGAGGCAAATTACAATTTGGTTTCTCTTATAGGAATTAGATAACCAGAAGCTTATTCATGAATAAGTGTGATACATATTAATTTGTCATGTATGTGGTGGATTAAGAATATGGGTTGTCCTATGAATATATCATTGGAGAATTTAACTTTAATTTTAATCTTAACAGCTAAATCCAGGATTTACCATTAAGACAACGTTTTTGTTTCTCAGTGGAATAAGAATTTTGCTAAATATTTCAATTAAATCAATTTCATGGTAGCTTTATCTCTGTTTCATTTGAATTATCCTGACCTTGAGGGTTTTTTTTCCCAGCTGTTATCATACCAAAGCTAATAAACAAATAAAATCTTTCAAAAAAAGAAACCAAAATAAATTATAGTCTCCTTAAGTATATAGTCTTTATTTCAAGTTATTCAAGTTATTTCAAGAATTTTTATTAAAATTTTTCCACAAAACAATATGGCTCACTAGCCTTCTTGCCTGTTGTTGTTTTTCAATTTCTTTACTTCCTCTTGTCTAACCAGTAAGCCAACAGCACACAATCACATTTTTTGTTGAAAAGCAAAATTACCTTTCTGAGTAGGAACTTTTATATAAGGTCAAGCCACTGCTCTAACAAAAAACTCCAAAATTTCAGTAGGTTAACCTGAAAAATGCTCATTTTTCATTTACATAACAGCTTAATGTTTGTTTTATTGGATAACCCACGTGGAAGGTCTGTCTCTGGATCTCACAGATCCAGGTGCCTTCAAATGTTGTCTCTGTTACCCTCAAGACCTCAGTATACATTGCCTCCAGCTTAGCTAATAAGAAAAGAAAGAAAAAGAGTAGAAAATCTGTTGCTGTTTTTAGTGATCCAGGCCTATAGGTAAGGCCCATAGCCTCTACCTACATTTTTCTGGGTTAAGAGACAAAGAGAAGAGTTAAATGTAATGCCAAAGTTCTTGCCTTGAACAACTGGGCAAGTCCTGGCACCATTTAATGAAAAGGAAACACTGGCTGAGATTGAGTTTGGAGAGTGAGGACTGAAGTATTCAGTTTGCACATATTAAGTGAGAGGTCCATAAAAGACATTCAAGTGGAGCTATTAATTAGATAGTTGGATGTACAAATCCAGATTTAGGGATAATATCAGTGTTGGTGACATAAATTTAGGAGACATCAAAAAACAGGATGTGTAATGTTACCACCCAGGCATTGCACATAGCTAGGGAAGAGAAAAGGGTCAAAGACAGAACTCTAGGGCATTCCAACATTTAGAATGTCAGGAGAAACTAGCATAACAATTTAAGAAGAAGTTATCAGTGAGATAGAAAGAAAACTTGGAGACTGTTAAGTCCTGAATTAAAAAAAAAAAAAAAAGTTTCAAGAAAGGAAAAAAAAAAAAAAATCAAAGCTCTCCCAGGTCAGGTAGGATGAGGGCCAAGATAAACCAATGAATCTGGTTAAATGAAGGACATTGGTAACCTCAACAGGAGCAGAGGCTTTGGAATGGTGGGGGGAAGAAGGTGGATCCAACTTGGTTTAAGAGAAAAAAGAACAAAAAAATAGGGCATTTACTTGAGGAAAAGGAGGAGATGAACTATATTAAAGAGTGAAATATGATAGCATACTTGTAAACAATCCAGTAGAAAGAGGAAAATCAAAGAGATAAGAGAAAAAAGAAAAATTATAGAATATGTGATTGAGAAGCGAAGGAATGGAATTTTTGTACATACAAGGACAGCTGGTCTTAGAAAGAATCCATCCTTTTTTGAAGAAAAAAAATGGGTTTGTGGATTAGTAGTAGAAAAAATAAAGCTGTTCTTTCCTGATTCTTTCGTTTTTTTATTCTGAGAAAAAGGAAGAAGTAGGATAAATAATTTAGGGTGAGGAGTGGGCATTTGAGATGAAAGGAAAAGGAAAAAAATATTTTCTCAGAAAAGTTTATACTCTTCTCAGTAGTGACCCTGAGAATTGTTGTTTTAGCAGAAGCTTGAAGGTCAATGGGGCAAAGCTTGGCTGTGGTGTTGGATGTACCTTTAGCATGTTGCTTACCACAAAGGGTGGGATGTACTTAGCCTGGGGTGCTAGCCTAAGCAAAAGCATAGTTTTTGTCAGGTTTGGACAGCTTCAGAGTGCAAGTTGCTGCAGCTCTATCTTGAACTTTACAGGCACAGTGGAGCAAAGAGCCGCTTTTTAACTTCAAGGCAGCTGATTCCCGCATATCCTATATAGCACTGCTTCTCAAACTAGCTTTGGTGAAAGAATATTTTTCACTTCTGTTATTTTTTCAAACTTGAAATTCATCTTGGACCAACACTTTTGTAAAATATAATGCCAATTAACTATTTCAAAAATTGAATGAAAATTCATACAAAAACATAAACCTGTTTTTGTCATTCTATTCAACAGATAAAAATATATTCTCCAATAAATATAATCAGAAAAAATATAAAACAGTGAAAAATAAAAAATTACAAATTTAAGGACATTATTTATTGAAATTTTTTATATACATGATTAATATAGAGAATCTGTCCTGTGGTTATAACTTGTTCCTCAACTGTGACTCAACAAAACTCACATGTGAAGTAGTGATTCCTTATGTTACACACCTAAAGTCACTCTTAGAACAAATGTATGTACATTGATATTTAGAAGTTTTACAGTGACAAATGAACTTCTTTTCTTTTTTCTTGTTATCTAGTATAGGTTGGATGAATGCTACTTACAGGGGATAATGATACCTAAACCGAATCAATGTGGTTTTTTTTGTTTGTTTTTTTATTCTCCTTGCTTTTGACTCTTAATGCAGAGATCAGTCCAACATAAGTAGGTTAACAGGAACAAAAGAAAAAAAATTAAAACAGTTTTAGCAAGCTTAGATACTCATTTTAAATTTTTTCAGAAAGAAGCAAGAAATGTTATACTTTAAAATTCATGCCCAATACTTTACTAGTAAGAGGGCCAAAAATTCATTTTATAAAGTTATTGTTAAATTATCTCCTAGTGAAGAAACAGATTCTAAATTCATTAATTTCCTATTCATGTATCTTCATTTGACTGAAAATAAAATTCAAAATAAGCTACCAAATTTTTGAGATGTTTGATGACAGCTTTCCACAGATTTGCAAAATCAAAATTATCACCTACTTTATGGATCATTGTTATTTATCAAGTATGGCTTTAATAATCAATAGAAACTCTGTTCTTTCAGGCTTTCTACTTGCATTTACCCTTCGTTGGTGGATCATTGTGGCCTCATGCAGATCTCTTTTGTCAGATTCCCTTGTTGCTGAGAGTGATATTATAGCTCCCAGTTGAACTCTCTGTGCCATTACTCTCCAGAACTGTCCATTGGGTCAAGCTAAGTCTACACTTCAGTTAAACCCACAATTTTGTCTAGCTTCCTCTCTTGATTTATTCTGCTTTCCTCATTCCCCAGTAGGTTTTACCAGAAAGCACACCCTCAAAAAATCCCTGGAGCAGAAACCCACAGGTTCTGGTTATAGGAAAAAACTAACCTAAGACCTAATGACACAGACTGCTGTTATTCCGTATTTTTTAACTTTGTAAGGAGGCAACAACACTCAATCACTTAGAAAAAAGACACTAGACATTATGCAAAATTAGATTTGCCTCCCAGAACTGGTTATTGCATAGTGGCAAAATTAAAATTCTGCTAGGGTATTTCTCCCTGTTGAATTTATATTCACAAGTATTAAAGTCTGAAAACAACCTGGAGAGGATTGATCTGATACTTTATTCTTCCAAGACTTCCCCTCAGAAACTACTGAGTTTCTGCCATTGTTTTTGGCAACACTAAGTACCGATTATAGGAATAGAATTTTGCCTGAGGAACTGCTTTTGGGAAAAGGGTTGGCTCGCTTTTAAATTTGGTGAGTGTGGGACTAATACTACATTAATTTTGCATATGTTGTCATCTTTAAGTGTTATTTAAAAGTGAGGTACATTGGAAACTTGACATGAAATTAATTCCATTTGTGAAGTCATAAAAATTTCATAATAAATCTTATTCCAGTGAGAGATAGCCTAAAAAGTATACACAAGCATTGAGTCTTCTGATTAAGATTGAACAAAGTATGAAATTGAAGAGGATATTTTTGGCTTTAATTTCTTTGGCTATTTAACTCACGGGGGAAAGAGATTTTGATTCTACTAATTATTTTAGACTCGAACTTGTAAAGAGGTTTGATTTGTGGATTTTCCTTTCTCCACCTCCAGGACAGAGTAAGGGCTAGGAATAGAGATCATGGAACTTGATGATGAGAATACACTTATTTGTAAATTCTGACCACCTCTATCAAGGTGATATTTTATTACTGGAATATTTTAATCTTGTCATTTGATTTCACTGAAGAATGTAGGCTAGATTATATTGGACTACATGGAATGTCAAAATGTGGGATAAGTAATAAAATAAGGTGGTTTGGAGTTTTGTCTTTTTTTTTAAAAAGTTCTATTCTGACTTATTTCAGAGACTTTTGGCAGTAAATATGATTTATCCCTCAGTAGACCCAGGAGACTCCCCCAAGAAAAAGTGATTGGCATTGAGGAGCTAGTCATAATATTGGTATAGGACTCTGCAATGAAACTGTTTATCTCTTTCTCCAGATGGTGGGAGTGTAGACCACAGCTCTAGAAGGATAGATCTATTGGGTTAAGAGAACCAAAACCTGTCTCCCATGATCTGTGGTCATCCTAATTAACTGTTTTACTTTACAAAGTTTTGGGGTAATATTCTTATATAGTATTAGATAACTAGAAAGCTCCATGTCAGGGGCTGCTTTGAAGATGTGATGGCCAGTCTGTATAAATCTGAGATTCAGGGAGAACACCTATTTAGAATTATAAATCATAAGCTATAGCCCAGACTTTTTCCATTTAAAGGTTTATTTTATGTCCCATCTGAAAAATATTCTCTCTTTTCTCAACTGGATCAGAACTTGGGCAGGGAACAGGGGTGCTATTTATTGGGGGTAACTTAAAGTTTTAAAAATGTAATTCAATTAAAGAAAAAAGCATGAAACTATAAATTTAGCCAAGTAGGAAGTACAGACAAAACCCTGTTTTTATTTTTATGCCTTGAAATTATACAGTCAATCCTAAAGCAGTTAAATTATTCAATATCATGCACGCACTTTATGAAAAGCCGCTTTTCAAAATTATGCATTGCAAAACCACTGAGCCCCATAGTGATATAGCTGAATGCTTACGTTCTAAAATGTTAAAATGTCTTGGGTTTAAATTTCCATTGTGATGGTAAATGCGAAAAGTGGTATATCATCATTGATTAAAATATATGCAATTTTTGATTACCAAAAATAAAAAATAAAGTGTTTTTCCTCTCAAAAACTATTATTAAATTTATACTGAAGTAATTCAGAGATATGTTCTACAGAATTAGCAGAAGTTTGCAATAAATTACTCTTTGCATTTTAATGCATAGTTTTATATGGATCCATTACATGAAGCAAGTCTTGTATAATAGCTCCAGAGTTGGATGGGCCTAATTCACTTTATGTAAAATACAGCAAAGCTAAAAAATTTATTTTCTTGAAGTGGGGGGCTGGATGACCTTCAAATATATGGCTATTTGTAAAAGGAGATAAAATTAATAGGAATTCCTGGGGCAAACAAGATAGGAAACTGTATCAGATTAGTAGAACCTGATGCTGAACCTAATAAAGGAAACATGTAGAAAGTTAGTAAATAAGAGAAACTAACATAGAGAAATGGAAAATATCTGAAGAGGTAGTTGAAAATGCATGAAAAATTATTATTCTACAGTAGAAAAAGAGTGGATTTCCTAGATGGATGATAGAGACCAGGGCCAACTTCAGTTATATAGGGTTCTATGCTAAGAAGGTCATATACTTTATTTAATGGTCTACTTTTGCTTTCTTGAAATCATACATTTTTGAACAAGTGTCCCTCATTTCGTCTAGCCCTGAGTCGTGAGCATCCTTGGTGGAGGTGGAAGGGGCAGTTTCCATCTATGCTATCCATCACTATCTTTTAATGTACAGTTACTATAATGGAACATAGGGCATTTGGGTTCAAATTCTAGCTTTGCTACCTACTGTATGATAATTTTAGACAAATTATTTTACTTCTCTGATTCTTAGTTTCCTTATCTGTCAAACAGGAATAAGTTGCTAATGTACCACACTGACTACTTACATGTACATATATGTAATTATATATTGCATAACTATACATATAAACCTTAAAATAATATAAGATCTCTTCGGAAGGTGTTTTCTAAAGTGGTTTGATAGTGTCATACGCTCCTTAGGTTTGGCATCTCTGATCTTCAAAGGCATGGGTTGAATAGAACAATGTAATAAAAAGATAGCTATATCATGGTAGTAAAGAATAATGAAAAACTGAAGAATAAAGGAGATAAAGGAGATAATTTGTGTAGGAGATATGTTGGAAAAAGTAAAAAGGGGAACCAAGGGCCAAGCCACAAAATAGAAGATTGGCTTTTATGGAGAACTGTAGGCACTGAGAAATTTCCAGTTTTGGCATGGGTGGCAGACTTTCAGGAATTAAGAATATCTATTATCTAGGAGGATTACAAGACCTTGATGAAAGATAATTCATTACTATAATATTTCACTACACTTGTTATACACATAAATCCCAGCTGCAAATGTTTC
This sequence comes from Lontra canadensis, assembly GCF_010015895.1. Taxonomy (NCBI): domain Eukaryota; kingdom Metazoa; phylum Chordata; class Mammalia; order Carnivora; family Mustelidae; genus Lontra; species Lontra canadensis. The sequence goes on from NW_022631040.1 coordinate 3,985,275, forward strand.
TTAGGAAAATCAAAGTTAAATGAATTTTACAAGAGGATGGCATGTATTTAAGATCGGAGAGAATATACAGGACAAAAATGAAATCAAGAATAAGGTGGATAAAATAATGTAGAATACCACTGAACATTAAGCACATAAGACCTCATGAATTTTGGAAAACTGTAAAGAAATCTGCACAACATGAGTTAAATCTTTTCCCAACTTTTGTTAGAATCTTAAAGTACAAAAGAAACATACTCAACTGTATGACTGATTTATACTGTTTCAAATTAATCACAAACATTGTAATGCCTACTACTTTTCTTTTTCAAGGGCAGGAGCTATGTGCTTTTATTTATTTTTTGTTTTTTTCCCAACTCACCACCCTCCTCCCCTCCAAAACCCTCAGTTTATTTCTCAGAGTCCACAGTCTCTCATAGTTTGTTGTGCCATAGTCTCATATACATGAGATACTTTGAAAATTAATGTAGGTGTCAATTAAAAAATTGCTACACATTGTATACTGTAATATGATAAAAAAGAATAAGAGTTTTAATTGGGGATAATAACATTAAATTGGAGAAAATAAGTATTTCCAGGGCTTTGGATGTCTGAGATGCTGTAATTTTCTTCCTTAAAATGTCATTCTTAATTTATTACTTAAATACAAAGGAATTATTTGAGTTTAATGTTCAGGAAATCAAATAGGTACCTACTTATATAGGCACTAGATTTTTTTTTTAATAAATTTTATTTTATTAAACATATAATATATTTTTATCCCCAGGGGTACAGGTCTGTGAATAGCCAGGTTTACACACTTCACAGCACTCACCATAGCACATACCCTCCCCAATGTCCATAACCCCACCCCTCCTCTCCCAACCCCCCTCCCCCCATCAACCCTCAGTTTGTTTTGTGAGATTAAGAGTCACTTATGGTTTGTCTCCCTCCCAATCCCATCTTGTTTCATTTACTCTTCTCCTATCCCCTTAACCCCCCACGTTGCATCTCCTCTCCCTCATATCCGGGAGATTATATGATAATTGTCTTTCTCCGATTGACTTACTTCGCTAAGCATGATACCCTCTAGTTCCATCCACGTCGTCGCAAATGGCAAGATTTCATTTCTTTTGATGGCTGCATAGTATTCCATTGTGTATATATACCACATCTTCTTTATCCATTCGTCTGTTGATGGACAGCTAGGTTCTTTCCATAGTTTGGCTATTGTAGACATTGTTGCTATAAACATTCGGGTGCACGTGCCCCTTCTGATCACTACATTTGTATCTTTAGGGTAAATACCCAGCAGTGCAATTGCTGGGTCATAGGGTAGTTCTATTTTCACCATTTTGAGGAACCTCCATGCTGTTTTCCAGAGTGGTTGCACCAGCTTGCATTCCCACCAACAGTGTAGGAGGGTTCCCTTTTCTCCGCATCCTCGCCAGCATCTGTCATTTCCGGACTTGTTAATTTTAGCCATTCTGACTGGTGTGAGGTGGTATCTCATTGTGGTTTTGATTTGTATTTCCCTGATGCCGAGTGATATGGAGCACTTTTTCATGTGTCTGTTGGCCACCTGGATGTCTTCTTTGCAGAAATGTCTATTCATGTCCTCTGCCCATTTCTTGATTGGATTATTTGTTCTTTGGGTGTTGAGTTTGCTAAGTTCTTTATAGATTTTGGACACTAGCCTTTTATCTGATATGTCGTTTGCAAATATCTTCTCCCATTCTGTCAGTTGTCTTTTGGTTTTGCTCACTGTTTCCTTTGCTGTGCAAAAGCTTTTGATCTTGATAAAATCCCAGTAGTTCATTTTTAGGCACTAGATTTTTGAAGAAATTCAAAGTGGATGAATTCTAGTCTTGTTGGTAGTCTAACTTTAAAAAATTATCTATATAAGGACAATGATTTTTCTACTGTATAAAATAACCTCTATTAAATATACATTAAATATCTAACTTTTACCTATATTTTGTGTTACAGAGTTTAAGAAATGGAAAATCACATGATTAAATGAGTTCATTTAATCATGAATCATGGCTTGTTAAAATACAGATTGCTAAGCTTCAACTACAGAGTTTCTGATTTATTAAGCCTAAGGTGGGATATAAATTTTGCATTTCCAGCAAGTTTCCTAATGGTGCTGATACTGCTTGTCCAGAAACCACTTTTATAGAAGCTCTGCTTCTCATCATTGGTCATAGGAAAAGCAAATTCAAACCATAATGAAAAACTGTATTCTCTGACTAAAATGGCTAAAATTAAGGAGCTTGATAGCAGCTAATGCTGGAGAGGACATGGAGCAACTGGGACACTTCACCATCATTGGAGCATGAAGTGGTAAATCCCTTTGGAAAATTGTTTGGAAATTTCTTATTTAGTTTAACACTCACCTATCCATTCTCAGCAATTTTGCTCCTTTTCATTTTACTCAAGAGAATTTTAAACACACCTCCCAAAAATGACTTTTCGAAGAATGTTCATAACAGCTTTATCTATAATAGCTGAAAATTATAAACTAGTCAAGGGCCATCAATAAGAGAATGGATGAATAAATTGTGGTACATTCACACAATGGAACACAACCCAGTAACAGAAAGAGTGAACTATTGATACACACACAAGGATGATTTTTAAAACCATGAAATTGAGCGAAAGAAGCCAGACAACATAGAGCATGCATGTACTGTGTGGTTGTTGTATGCAGTCTCAAAGAAAAAGCAAAACTAATTTATGGGGATAGAAATAAATGAGTTGCCCTTGGAGCATGCTGATATAAGGTGATCAAATCTGAGATTATGCTAATGTGCTATATATTGTTTGGATTGGTGATTATTGGTGTATACATTTATCAGATCTCTTCGACGTACTTATGGAATTAAGATCTGTGTCTCTCACATATACTTTTTTAAAATTAGAATGTATTTTTTTATTTTGTTCAGTTAGCCTTCACATATATATATGTGTGTGCATATATATATTTACATATATATGTAAATTTTATATCATTAATAAACACCAAACTTAGTTTGTGTAACATTAGAGTATAAGTATAGCTGAAATACTAGGAAGTACTCAATGATTCCATAAAGAACTCAAAAGCCATAACTACTGGTCAACACTGGTCAATAGTTCCCTAAGATGACTCCAAGTTTGATGTACATCCTCCCACATGTAGGCCAAATTGGAAGACCATGAAACAGGGGTTTGGCAGCCAGGGAAGAGAAAGAAAGGATTATAATTTTAGGGACCCTGTAAAGGAAAAAAAATCTTCTGTATTTTTCCTCCACTCTCAATACTTCATTTCTGACATCTCTGTAACTAGATGTGTATGGGTTTTTCCCTATGACCAAGCAATTTTCCAGTTCTCTGGACACCAACTGGGTGTCTTATAATTCAGTATTGATACTACCTGCCTAGAAATGGTGTCAGATCCTACATGTTAAAGACTCAGTCGCACAAGTCTCTCCACTCCCACTACCACTTCAGATATTAATTAAAAGTACCAATTGGCTATAAATCAGAGACTCCCTATGACCCTCCTCCTCATATATGATTAATTTGCTAGAGTGGCTCACAGGACTCAGGAAAACAGTTACTTATTAGACTACTGGCTTATCATAACAGGATGTAACTCAGAAATAGCCAGATGAAAGACACGCACAGGGCAAGATATGGGGGCAGGGGCGCAGAGCTTCCATTCTCTCTCTAGGCACACCATCTTCCCAGCACCTCTACATGTTCATTGTTTAAAGAAAATTTTCTATATACTTACTTTCTTTACAGACAATTTACCGATCTTGTAAACTTTTATTCAGCAATTCAGGAATCAGGTATCATCTAATTTAGCAGAGAAAGGAATTCGAAAGAGCTATGAACAAAGCAAGAGAATTTATAGATTAAAGTAGGTAGGAACAAGGAAGTTATACTGGACATTTGTTGATTTGTTAAAGCAAGGTTAGTTTCTTTATATGGAACAAAGGGAAGTCTTGGGGCTGAGTCAGGTAACTTGTCCTGAGTATGCAAGCACTGAAGTACTGATTGTGGACTTCTTTTTCTTGGAGAGGTAAACACAGAAACTCAGGTAAGTTTTGGTTTGCTGATACGAGCTTAGCGTGAGTGACTCCATATTGGGCCTAATCTGGTTTCACATTACCAACCCCAAAGCTCTCCAAATCCCCTCCTTTTGGGTTTTATGGAGGCTTCATTACATAGACATGGTTGATTAAATCACTGGCCACTGATGAATGATTCACTCTCCAGCCCCTCTACCCTTCCTGGAGATCTGGTGAAGATGGAATAGGGCTAACATTTCAGCCCTCTATTCATAGATTTGTACCCCAGCAACCAGTCTCCATATTTAGGAGGTTTCCAAAAGTTAACAATTAACTCTGGTAAGGTTGAAAGGAGCTTGTTGTGAATAACAAAAGACAACTTTATTTCATTCATCCCTTAGGAAATTCCAAAGGTCTTAGGATCTCTGTCCGAGAAATAAAGATGGAGACCAAATATATACTTTTTAATAAAAATTACAATACACAGACTCTAACAAGTTGGACTGCTAGGAAAGATCTTAAGTATCTCAGTAAGGATCCATTAGTGTCTTTTTATGTAAAAAGTCATAACCAATCTGCATACAGTTTTGGCTAAATATTCATTCAGTTTTCTTGTTAATGTATCATTTTCTGGACAAGTGCTTTTTTAATTTATTTTTTTAATGGACAAGTGCTTTTTAATTCTGGCTGCAATTCAAAATCACCCAAGGATCTTTAAAAACATACCAAAATCCAATCCTAGAACAATTAATCAACATATACAATGGTTAGGTTTGAGAACTGGTATCTTTCAAAGGACCACACTATCCTGCCGAATGTACGAAATTGAGGACATGTTTTAGCATTATGGCTTTGAATGTTGATCTGATATCATATCCCTTTTCCTTTATTCTCCGTATACTGATTTGTTCTAATTGATTTTTGCCATTCTGCCTGTTTGTTGATAATTACTACTTAGGTTATAGCTGTTGCAATCCAGGGTAATTGTAGCCTATTTCTGACTAGTTACTGAGTCTTCATACCTGCTGGTCTTATTCTGCCTACATCCAGCTAACTGGAATACTGAGTCTATATTGTTGGTGGTTTCCTGGTTTGAAACCCGCTGATTCTATGGAAAACAAGCTCTTTGAATGTAAAGCTGTCTGGAAAATCACTATCAAATATTTAATCTGGTCCTATTTCTGATTATGTTTACCCTATGTTCCTTGAATACTAGAAATAACATGGAGAAAAAGTACCATCATCATTATGCAGAAAATATATTTGGGAAATTACAGGGAGAAATATTTTCCATTTCTTACTTATGATACGCATCCCAATCAGCTTTAAAATCACCTGCCAATGTTCATTAAGCCAAAAAATATTTGAAAGAGTTGGTTGAAGGAAATGTGGGTTGAAGTGCCAACTCTATTCTTTTTTAATACTATTTAGGCTATTTATATAGTAACGGCTTTTAGGAGTTTTTTTTTGTTTGTTTGTTTGAGTTTTTTGTTTTGTTTTATTTATTTATTTTTTTGTTTTGTTTTGGTTTTAATAAAAGCATTCATTCTAAGAGTTTACCAAAACTTCCTCTTACATCTTAACTTTTCAATAGGTATTTAGCATCCTAGCATTGCATTATGTTCACAATTTGGATATGACCACTGAATTAAATGAGAGTAGCTTTCTTTGTTGGTACTATAAGTGAGGAGGAGGAATTCTAGATTATGGTATGGGGAGTCACATTTATCACCTGGAAGTGGAAAAGACCTAACAGTTCAGAAAGAGGGTTTCTATTGAACACGAATATAACTGTGCCAAAGTTCAGATAGTTTTCCTTTTACTCATGGTAATGCTCACATAAACATCTTAAATTAATTATGTGAATTGACAAGTACTCACTCTTAATTCAATGTAAACAGTTGATAAGATTAAATTAATAGTGAGATACAATCTGTTTGGATGATTTCCCACCTGCTTAGGAATCAAAAGGCCATAAGGAATGGAATGAAACAAAAAGGTTGCTTGGTATCTCCATGTGTCCTCTTCATTGTCAATGGCACCTAAAACAAATCTGATTTATTCAGGTTTAAATCTGCATTCCTAGCACTATTTACATAGGGAAAATATAATTTGCATGTCACCATCTGTGGAGAAAGATTATTAAACAATAAAGGATTAAGAGATAAACAGCAAAGCCTTGTAGCAATAGGTTGAGTCCAAAATTTAAATGCTGAGACTCTAAAAGATTTGTTTAAGGGCTTTTGGACTGTTTTAGGGTGCTGACTCTGTTCTTGGAATTGAAAGGAGTAAAAAAATATGCAAAAATGCTTTGTTGTTAGATTATCAACTCTAGGAGTTAATTTTTTTTATTAATTTGGTTATATTTTAAGTTTTAATTTATGCTATGCCAACTTGGTTTTCTCATTCACTTGAATAAATAAGTATTATGCAATTCAATATGCTTTATATGAGACAATTTATAACCTCTATAATATTTAAAAATAAACTGTATGTCCAATTAACATTTATCCTTAAAGCCAATCATTTCTTTCTGGATTAATATTTAAAGTTGAAACAATAAACACCACGGTCATTAATTTTGTTTCTTTTAAAATTTCTGTTTTCAAAATTAATAATTTGTTTTTCCTATACATCAGTTTTCACTTTGAGGAAAACCAGGTATAAGAGAAAAAAGGGGGGTGCCTGGGTGGCTTAGTCAGTTAAGTGTCTGCCTTTGGCTCAGGTCATGATCCTGGAGTCCCGGGACAGAGCCCCATGTGCTGGTCCCTGCTCAGCGGGGAGTCTGCTTCTCCCTCTGTCCCTCACCCCACTCGTGCTCTCTGTCTCTCTTTCAAGTAAATAAATAAAATCTTAAAAAGAAAAAGAAAAAAGAAATGTTTTTATATTTCAGAAATGTGTGGGGATTTTACAGACAAACTTATATTATTGGTATCTTATTACTTACTTCCAAGATAACCTATGTTAGGTAAACTTTCCAGAGACAGTATTTCTAGGGAAAGCAGAGGGAAGCATTTTAGATGTAAAAAAAAAAACTTAATTTGCCACCATAATCTGTGAATAGAGAGCTATTGGCTCTAAACAAGATACAATTCCAGATCTTGTAAGCTCAGTAAAAGTCATTCTCTGTAATGAAAATTGATGAAAAATCAACATAAAATGAGTAAGATAAAGATGACAACAAAAATCAACTTGATAAATGTTATATTTATGCAGAGAAAGTCTCTGCCAGTTCTCAAAAATGAGTCAAAACATAAATGATACGGGGCGCCTGGGTGGCTCAGTGGGTTAAAGCCTCTGCCTTCGGCTCAGGTCATGATCCCAGGGTCCTGGGATTGAGCCCCACATCTGGCTCTCTGCTCAGCAGGGAGCCTGCTTCCTCCTTTCTCTCTGCCTGCCTCTCTGCCTACTTGTGATCTCTGTCAAATAAATAAAATCTTAAAAAAAAAAACCATAAATGATAGGAGTTAACTGGTGATTGCAAAATGTCAAAATCATATTGAGGTAAGGCTGAAGTTACACTGGAGCTTAGAAAAAAGGAAAACAAAATAATGAGAAACTATTCATAGGTCTCCTCTACTCTTACTAGGGTGTGGCTGTTTTTTCTAATCATTACTCCACAATGTAGGAATATCCTTGAAATAGAAAAGGATGATTCATCAAGCTAACATTTCTTTATAGCTTATATTGTATAACATTATCAACTTCATTTATTCTGATACAATACATTTTCTGGGTTGATTTTTCTCTCCTAATTTTGTAATTACTAAACAAGAGAGGATGTTCAGTATTTCTGACAGATATTCTTTCTTTTCTTTCCCTCTCCTTCCTTCCCTGCTTCCTCCTTCCTTCTTCCTGCTTCTCTCTCTCCCTTCCTTCTTTCTCTTTCTTTTCTCCTTCCTTCCTTGCTTTCCTTTCCTTTCTTCTTCTCTTCTTCTTTTCTTCTTCTCTTCTCTTTTCTTTTTCTTCTTTCTTTCTGTCTGTCTGTCTTTCTAGTAACCAGGTCTCTCATTGTATAGCTTATTAATAAATTTTCCTATTGCAAGTTCAGTTAGTGTAAATTGATCACCTATGAATACAACTGAAACATTCTCTATTTGCGTGCTAGAGGATTACAAATAAAAGTATTGTTTTCTGTTCCTGATGAATATATTAACTTCAATGTCATCTCCCAATCTTTACTTACAAATATTTATAACAGAGTTATAAATATGTGCTTGCAGAATGATAATCATATCAATAAGTTGGCTAATAGGTAGTTAAACATTAAGAATAGATGTCTCATAACACAAAGTAGTAATGCATAGCTGGGGAAAAGAGTCACAAAGAGAGTGAGGAAGATGGAAAAGAAAATATCAAAGAATGTAAAGCAGGAGTTGACAAGAGTAATGATAGTGATATGCTAAGTTGGATAGCCTTTCTTAAGGTATTCTCTTTTTTAAAAAGAATTATTTATGTATTTTAGAGAGGGAGAGGGGAAGGAAAAGAGAGAAAGTGAGAATCTCAAGCAGATTCTGCACCTAGCATAGAGCCTGGCACAGGGCTTGATCTTAAGACCCTGAGATCATGAGCTGAGCCAAAATTAAGAGTCCAGTACTTAACTGACTGAGCCATGTAGGCACCCCATTTCTTAAGGTATTCTTGACAAGGTCTTCCAGGACTAAGGATCAAGTTGTTTTAAAAATAGGAAAGAACAAAATTGAGAGTTGTAGCTAATTTTCATAAAGGATGTTCATCAAGATATTCAAGCTAAGAGCCATCATAGTTTAAAATACGTGGTCAGAGAAGGGAGAGATCAATATGGACTTATTCTAGAAGATTACAGTTTTTACTAGATAGGGACTGAAAAAGATTCTAAATAGATTATCATTAAAAGAACTTTTCTTTAAAACACAGTATGAGTCTAACAGGTTAGACTATGAAAAATCTTGGCATCCATGGAGGAAACAAAGGTAAACTGCAATGTTGGTCCTTCATGTGACTATACTTCACAACTAGTTTTACAAATACTGCTTCTTGTGTCATCTTTCCCAGTGAGAATCTGAAAGTACTAGTGTGACATCTTATTCTGAGTTATAAATTAATTTACTTCAAGGAGGTTTTTGAAATATTATCCTAATAATAAGACAATCTCAATAATTTTTATAATACATTTTATTAAACATAATAGATAAAGTCAAGTGGCTTCATTAAAAATTAAGGGTTAGCTTTATTTTCTATACTAATAATATTGTGCTAAAAACAAAACACTCCACTCTTTCATGTTTACATTATTGCAAAAGACTCCACTTTTTTATGTTTATATTACTACAAAAAATACTTTTATATCCATAGTGCTTAATAGTATTTTCAGTGGAAATACACATATTAATATCTGTCCACTCACCTTTGTGGATATGGACACTACATGTTGCATCACGTATAGGTAATTATTCTCAGGATGTTGTAGGAATTATACCTAAGTGAAATGATTAAGTAATGGAATGATAAGACAGCAAAAAAAGCAAACTATGTATATAGTACACGATGGATATGCTGGATTGCTACAGATGTTTTTAGGTATTAGGAAAGGGTGTAAAGGATAAGGTATAAAGATACACGAATACATATTATATTGTGTTTAAGAAATGTAACATTGAGATATATGTTTGGCTTAGAGTGGAATATTTGGCACATTAGTGTATGTTGGCTGACTTGAGAACCAGTTTTTCAACTGAAAACATCAACACTGAAGCTGAGTTTATCTACTGGCTGGAGAGAAGCTATATATCAATGTCCTACCACTTCCCTCAAAGAATCATTAACTATCACCTCAAGTTAAGTCAGGAAGACATTTTTAAACAAAAATCTAGGCCTACTGATGATTAACAATATTATGTTATCAAATACATTTCTGTGATAGTCAAGATGTTATTATATAATATAAACACACAGATCTTTAAATGTATTTACTATTACAGGCCAAGTTAAGTCACATACTGGATTTGTTAAATTAGAGTAGTCTTGAAATGCTAATCAACAAGCCAATTCTTCAAACAAAATCTTTTATGGAAATACAGGATCTAAAACAAGAAAATGTGAAAGTGATCTGATTCAAGTATTACATAGACTAAGAACACCAATCACTGACCATCTTTCTCTGATACCCTCTCCTGTTATTTTAGGGGAACTCCCACTCTTCTAGTTATCTGTTGTCTGTAGTTTTAAAATTATTATTACAGTACAGAGTAATATTAGTTTCAGGTGTAAAATCTAACCGATTCATCACTTAAATACAACAACCCCTGCTTATCACAAATGTACTCCTTAACTCTCATCACCTATTTAACTCATCCCCTGACCCACCTCCCTTCTGGTAAATCTCAGTTTGTTCTCTATAGGTAAGAGTATGTTACTTGTTTTGCCTCTCTTGTTTTCCCCCTCATGTTTGTATGTTTGTTTTAATTCCACATGAGTGAAATCAGGTGGTATTTGTCTTTTTCTTGTGGACTTATTTTGCTTAGCATAATACTTTCTAAGTCCAACCATGTCATTGCAGATGGCAAGAGTTCATTCTTTTTTATGGCTGAGTAATATACCATTATATATAAATATACCATCTCTTCTTTATCTATTCATTAGTTAATAGATACTTGGGTTCTTTCCACAATATGGTCATTGTTGATAATGCTGTTATAAACATCAGGGTACATGTATTCCATCAAATTATTATTTTTGTATCCTTTGTGCAAATACCTAGTAGTACAGTTGCTGGATTACAGGGTAGTTCTATTTTTAACTTTTTGAGGCATCTCCATAGTTTTCTCCAGAGTGGCCACACCAGTTTGCATTCCTACCAACAGTGTAAATGGGTTCGCCTTTCTCCACATCCTTGCCAACACTTGTTGTCTCTTGTGTTATTGATTTTAGCCATTCTGACTTATATGAGGTGATATCTCATTGTAGTTTTGATTTGTATTTCCCTGACGATGGGTGATATTGAGGATCTTTTCTTTGGTCTGTTAGCTATCTATATGTATCTTTGGAAAAATGTTTATTCATGTCTTCTGCCCATTTTTTAACAAGATTATTTTTTGGGGGGGACATTGAGGTTTAGAAGTTGTTTTTATACTTTGCATATTACCCCTTTATCAGATATGTCATTTGCAAGTTTCTTCTCCTGTTCCATAGGTGGCTTTTTAGTTTTGTTGATTGTTTCCTTCGTGTTGTAGAAGCTTTTTTATTTTGATGAAATCCTAATAGTTTATTTTAGCTTTGTTTCCCTTGCATCTAGAGACATGTCTAGTAAGAAACTGCGACTGCCAATATTGCCTATGTTCTCCTCTAGGATTTTAATGGTTTCCTGTATCACATTTAGGTTTTTAATCCATTTTTTAATTCATTTATTTGTATAGTATAGGAACATGGTCCAGTTTCATTCTTCTGCATGTTGCTGTCCAGTTTTCCCAACACCAATTTTTAAAGAGACTGTTTTTCATTGGATATTCTTTCCTGCTTTGGCAAAGATTAATTGATCATATACTTGTGGGTTCATTTCTGGGTTTTCTATTCCATTCTATTGATCTACATGTCTGTTTTTATACCAGCACCATACTGCCTTGTTCACTGTGCTTTATAATATAACTTTGTAGTATAATTTTATAATATAGCTTTATAATATAACTTGAAGTCTGGAACTATGATGCCTCCATCTTTGCTTTCCTTTTTCAAGATTGCTTTGGATATTTGAGGTCTTCTGGTGTTCCATACAAATTTTAAGATTGCTTGTTCTAGCTCAGTGAAAAATGCTGCTGGTAGTTTGATAAGGAATGCATTAAATGTGTAGGTGACTTTGGGTAATATAGACATTTTGACAATACTTGCTCTTCTAATCTATGAACATGGCATGTCTTTCCATTTCTTTGTGTCATCTTCAATGTGTTTTATTAGTATTTGATAGTTCAAAGTAGAGGTTTTTCACCTCTTTGGTTAGGTTTATTCCTAGATATCTTTTGGTTTTTGGTGTAATTATAAGTGGGACTCTTTGATTTCTATTTTCTGCTGATTCATTATTGGTGTATAGAAATGCAACAGATTTCTGTACACTGATTCTGAATTCTATAACTTTCCTGAATTCATTATTGGTTCTAGCAGTTTTTTAGTGAAATCTTTTGAGTTTTCTATATAGAGTATTATATCATCTAAAAATAATGAAAGTTTGACTTCTTCCTTGAAAATTTGGATGCCTTTTTTTTTTTTCTTTGTGTTGTCTGATGGCTGTGGCTGGGACTTCTGGTTCTATTCCGGTCTAATAACAGTGGTGAGAGTGGAAATCCCTGTTTGTTCATGACTGAAGAGGAAAAGCTTTCAGTTTCTCCCCATGGAGGATGACATTAACTGTGGGTTTTTCATAAATAGCCTTTATTATGTTGATGTACATTCCCTCTTAAACTACATTTTTGAGGGTTTTTATCATGAATAGATGTTGTACTTTGTTAAATGCTTTTTCTGCATCTATTGAAAGGATCATATGGAGAGCTATATGATTCTTTCATTAATATGGTGTGTCATGTTGATTGATTTGTAAGTATTGTAAATATTGAACTACCCTTGCAGCTCAGGAAATAATCCCACTTGATTGTGGTGAGTGCTTCTTTTAATATACTGTTGGATTTGATTTGCTAGTATTTTATTGAGAATTTTTGCATCCATGTTCATCAAGGATATTGACCTATATTTCTCTTTTTTAGTGAAGTTTTTATCTGGCTTTGGAATCAGGGTAATGCTGGCCTCAAAGAATGAATTTAGAAGTTTTCCATTTCTATATTTGGAATAGTTTGAGAAGATTAAGTATTAACTCTTCTTTAAATGCCTGGTAGAATAGGGGTGCCTGGGTGTTTCAGTCAGTTAAGTGTCCAACTTTTGGTTTCAGCTCAGGTTATGATCTCAGGGTTGTGGGATGGAGCCCCCCATCCCCCAATCTGTGGGCTCTGCACTCATCACAAAGTCTGCTGGATATTCTCTCCTTCTCCTTCTGCCCCTCTCCCACTCATTCTATCTCATAAACAAACTAACAAATGAAATCTTTAAATATTTGATAGAATTCACCTGTGAGGCCTCTGGCCCTGGACATTTGTTTGTTGGGAGGTTTTTGATACTGATTCAATTTCTTTGCTGGTAATTGGCCATTCAAGTTTTCTATTTCTTCCTTTCTTTCAGTTTTGGTAGTTTATATGTTTCTAGGAATTTATCCATTTCTTTCAGGTTGTTATTTTTTTAGCATGTAGTTTTTTCATAATATTCTCTTATAATTGTTTATATTTCTGTGGTGTTTGTTATTACATCTCCTCTCTCATTTTTATTTATTTTGATTTTACTTATTTGAGTCCTTTCTCTTTTCTTTTTGATAAGTCTGGCTAGAGGTTTATCATTTTGTTAACTTTTTTCAAAGAACCAGCTCTTGGTTTCATTGATTTGTTCTACTTGTTTTTCTTGTTTTGTTTTTTAGTTTCTGTAACCTTTATTTCTGCTCTAATCTTTATTATTTCTCTCCTTCTGCTAACTGTAGGCTTTGTTTGTTGTTCTTGTTATTTAAGCTTTTTCTTGCCTCTTGAGGTAGGCTTGTATCGCTACATCCTTCCCTCTTTGGACTGCTTTGCTGCATCCTAAAGGTTTTGGAATGCTGTTTTCATTTTCATTTGTTTCCATGTATTTTTTATTTCTGCTTTTATTTTCTGGTTGACCCAGTCACTATTTAGTAGCATGTTTAACCTGCATGTATTTTTGGTCTTTCCATTTTTTTTTTTTTTCTTGTGGTTAACTTCAAGTTTCATGGTGTTGTGGTCTGAAAATATGCATGGTACGATCTTAATCTTTTTGTTCTTGTTGAGGCCTGATTTGTGACCTAATATGTGATCTATTCTGCAGAACATCCTATGTGCACTTGAAAAGAATGTCCATTCTTCTGCTTTGAGAAATAATATTCTGAATATATCTGTTACGTCCATTTGGCCCAGTGGGTCATTGAAAGCCATTATTTCCTTATTGATTTTTTGCTTATATGATCTGTCCATTTATGCAAGTAGGGGGTTAAAGTTCCCTACTATTATTGTATTATTATCAGTTAGTTTCTTTCTGTTTGTTATTGTTTTATATATTTGACTGTTCCCATGTTGAGAGCATAAATATTTACAATTATTAGATTTTCTTGTTGGATAGGCTCTTTATTATGACATAGTGCCCTTTTTCATCACTTCTTCTAGTCTTTGGCTTAAAATCTAGTCTGCTGTAAGTTTTGCTACTACAGCTTTCTTTTGACATCCATTAAAATGGCAAATGTTTCTCTATTCCGTCACTTTCAATCTGCAGGTGTCTTCAGATTTAAAATGAGTTTCTTGTAGGCAACATGTAGATGGGTCTTGTTTCTTTATCTAGTCTGACACCCTATGACTTTTGATTGGAGCATTTAGTCCATTTATGTTCAGAGTAATTATTGATAGATATGAATTTATGACCATTTTACTACTTGTTTTACCATTGTTTCTGGAGAAATTCTTTCTTACTTTCTTGTCTTTGTCACTTTTCATTTCTTCTTTCCACTCATAGATTCCTCTTTAATATTTCCTGAGGGCTGTTTTAGTGGTCATGAGCACCTTTAGGTTTTGTTTATCTGGAAATCTCTTTTATCTCTCCTTCTATTCTGAATGATAGTCTTGATGGATAGAATACTATTGACTATAGATTTTTCCCATTCAGCATATTGAATATACCAGGCCACTCTCTTCTGGCTTGCCAAGTTTCTGTAGTGACATCTGCAGCTAGCCTCAAATGTCTTCCCTTGTAAGTTAGGGACTTCTTTTGTCTGCCGCTTTTAGGATTTTTTCTTTATCACTACATTTTGCAGATTAAATTCAATAGGTCTTGGTGTTGACCTGCTTTTATTGATTTTGATGAGAATTCTCTGTGCTTCCTGGATGTGTATGTCTATTTCTTCCCTAGGTGAGGAAAGTTTTCAGCTATGATTTCCTCATAAATTTTCTTTTTTTTTTTTTTTAAAGATTTTATTTATTTGACAGACGGAGATCACAAGTAGGCAGAGAGGCAGGCAGAGAGAGAGGAGGAAGCAGGCTCCCTGCTAAGCGGAGAGCCTGATGTGGGACTCAATCCCAGGACCCTGAGATCATGACCTGAGCCAGAGGCAGAGGCTTAACCTACTGAGCCACCCAGGCACCCCCTCTTTTATCCCTCTTCTCATCTGGGACTCCTATAATATGAATGTTACTATGTTTGATGAAGTCACTGAATTCCCTAAGTCTATTCTCATGTTCCATAATTTTTCCTTCTCTCTTTTGTTTGGCTTCATTATTTTCCATTATTTTATCTTATTACTTATTCACTCCTCTGCTTCTTCCATCCTTTTGTTCACTGCATCCAGTCTGTTTCAAGTCTCAGTTACTGCATTTTTCATTACTGACTGTTTTTTAACTCTTTAATCTCTGTGGCAAGGGCCTCCCTGAAGTATTTTCTCAAGCTCAATGAGTATTCTTTTTTTTTTAAAGATTGTATTTATTTACTTGAGAGAGAGAAAGTGATAACATACAGAAGGAGAGGAAGAAGCAGACCTCAGCTGAGCAGGGAGCCCAACATGGGGCTTGAGTCCCAGGAGCCTAGGATCATGACCTGAGCTAAAGGCAGATGTTTAACCAAATGAGCCATTAAGGCAGCCCTCCAGCAAGTATTCTTATAATTATTGTTTTAAATTCTCCATCAGGGGGCACCTGGGTGGCTCAGTTGTTTAAGTGTCTCCCTTCGGCTTGGGTCATGATCCCAGGTTCCAGGGATTGAACACAGTGTCAAGCTGCCTACTCAGCGGGGAGTCTGCTTTTCCTTCTCCCTTTGCTCCTACCCCTGCTCGTGTGCTCTCTCTCTCTCTCAATTAAATAAATAAAATCTTTAGAAAATAACAATAAAATAAAATTTCCATCAGGCATAATACTTCTTTCTGTTTTGCTTAGATCTCTGGCCATGCCCTTATCTTGTTTCATTTGGGATGAATTTCTCAGTCTTGGCATTTTGTCTAGGTCTCTGTCTTCTTCTCTGTGTTAGAAAACCCTGTTGTGTTTCCTGCTTCTGAGAGTAATGGCTTTTTGAAGAAGAGGTCACATATGTCCAGGGCCTGGTGCTTCAGGGAGTGTCCCCGATGTGTGTTGTGTGCACTCTGCTGCTGTGCTTTGTTTATTCTATCCTTTAGAGGTTCTCCTTGCCTGCAGTGGGGAGTGTTTGATCTTTGGCCAGAATGTGGCAAGTTTTTTTTTTTTTTTAAAGATTTTATTTATTTATTTGAGAAAGAGACAGTGAGAGAGAGCATGAGTGAGAAGAAGGTCAGAGAGAGAAGCAGGCTCCCCCGTGGAGCTGGGAGCCCGATGCAGGACTTGATCCTGGAACTCTGGGATCATGACCTGAGCCGAAGGCAGTCCTCCAACCAACTGAGCCACCCAGGTGTCCCTAGAATGTGGAAAGTTTTAACTAGATGTGCAATAGCCTGTTTTTTAAATAGAACCTGATATTCCTTCCACTAGAAATGAAGCCTTGCAGAACTCTCTGGTCAGTAGACATGGTGTAGGCAGGGGTTTCTTTTGGTCTTCTGGGGCAAGGAGCCCACTGCGCTATAACTGAAATAAAACTGACTAAGAAGAGCCATACAAGCAGCAGGGGTGTGGGATCTGGTAAAAGCAGGTTAAGCAGCCAGTTTTGGCACTATGCTGTTTACAGAAGGTGGTTCTGAGTTTATGTGGAGCTGTGGAGGAGGGAAATGACAACAACCAACTCCTTTGTCACCAGACAGGGATCTCCATACTTGCTGCTCTCATGTAAGCACTTCAAGAAGAGCAAATCATCTGCCCTGTGTGTTTTAGGTGTTTTTCAGATAGCTGTTTTCATGCTCTCTGCCTCTGGGGTTTTTGCCTGCATTCTACAACACTACCTCTCATGGCCTCACTCTAATATAAGCAAATAATCTTGTCACTCTGTGCCCAGGGATATAACTCAGAAACAGTCAGATAGCAGATGTATAAGGCAAGGTATGGGGAAAGGGTATAGAGCTTCCAGGCCCTCTCACAGCATACTACTCCTCAGGAATCTCCAAGTATTCACCAACCTAGAGGCTCTCTGAACGCCAACCTTTTGGGGTTTTTATGGAGTTTTGTTACATAGGCATGACTGATTAAATCATTGGCCATTGGCAATTAATTCAACTTCCAGCACTTCTCCCCTCTCAGAGATTAGAGGGGAGGTACCGAAAGTTCCAATCCTTTAATCACATGGCTGGGTACCCTGGCAACAACCCCCATCCCTGGGTTACTTAGGTGCTTTCTAAAAGGCACCTCATCAATATAATAAAAGACAACTTTTTGCCTCTCATCTTTTATGAAAATCCAATGGTTTTAGAAGCTCTGTGCCAAAAAATAAGGACAAAAACCAAATAAATACTTCTTACTATAAATCACAGTATTGCAGGTATACAATGTAATGATTTGATATATGTATAGATTGCAAAATGTTTGCCACAATAAGGTTAGTTAACGCACTGTCACCTCACATAATTATCATTTTATTGCTGTTATGGCGAAGACATTAAAACTCTACTCTCATAGCAACTTTCAAGAAGACGGTATTAGGTATAGTTACCATGCTGAACATATCCCCAGAACTTATTCATCTTATAAACAGAAGTTCGTACATTTGAACATCTCCCCATTTCTCCCACCCTTCAGCTCCTGACAACCACCATTCTACTCTCTACTTCTATGATTTTGATTTTTTTTTAGATTCCATTTATAAGTGAGATTATACAGTTTTTGGTTTCCTCTGTTTCTTTCACTTGGCATAATGTCCTCAAGTTCCATCTATGTTGACGAAAATGACAGGATTTTTTCTTTTTTATATAAAGCTGAATAATATTCCTGTGTGTGTGTGTGTGTGTGTGTGTGTGTGTGAATCTCACATTTTCTTTAACCATTTATCTATTCATGGATACTTCTACTGTTACCATATCTTGGCTATTGTGAATAATGCTGCGATGAACATGGGAATGCAGATACCTCTTCAAGACAGTGATTTCATATTCTTCAGATATATAACCCAAAGTGGGATTGCTGGATCATAAGGTAGTTCTATTTTTAATTTTTGAGGACTCCCCCATACTGTATTCCATAGTGGCTTGACCAACTTATATTCCCACCAACAAGGGGTTTGGGGTCCCTTTCACCATATTCTACTCAGTATTTGCTATCTCTTTTTGATAACACCCATTCTAACATTTTTGTCTTGTCTTTTTGATAACAGCCCTTCTAATATGTATGAGATGAAATCTCATTATAGTTTTTATTTGCAATTTCCTAATGATTCAAGTCCTCTGCCCATTTTTTAATCTTATTTTTCCTAGTGAGTTTTAGGAGTTCCTTATGTATTTTGGATTTTAACCACTTATTATATATATTTTGGATATACTAGATGTTTGGATATATTTTCTCCTGTTCAGTAGATTGCTTTTTTATTTTGTTGACTGTTTCTTTTGTTTTGCAGAGGCTTTTAGTGTGATGTAGTCCTACTTGTTGATTTTCTTGTTGCTGTTATTTGTGCTTTTGGTGTCATATACAAAAAATTATTGTTGAGACCTACATCAAAGAGCTTTTTCCTTTATTTTCTTCAAAAAGTGTTACAGTTGCAAGTCTTACATTTAAGTCCTTAATCAATTTTTGTTTAGTTTTGTGAGTGATGTAAGTTAGGTTCCAATTTCATTCTTTGGCATGTGAATTTCTAGTTTTCCTAACATCATTTATTGGAGACATTATCTTTCCCCATTGAGTACTGCTGGCTACCTTTTTAAATATTCATTGACCATGCATATATGGGCTTATTTCTGGACTTTTGATTCTGTTCCATTAATCTATATGTCAGATTTTATGCATGTACTTTGCTGTTTTGATTACTATAGCTTTGTAATATAATTTGGATACTGGAAATGTGATGCGTCCAATTTTGTTCTTAGGATTGCTCAAGCTAATTGGCATCTTTGGTGGTTCCATATGAATGTTAGGATTATTTTCTATTTGTGTTAAAAATGCTATTGGAATTTTTTATTATTATTAATTATTTTTATTAACCTATAATGTATTATTTGCCTTAGGGGTACAGGTTTGTGAATTGTCAGGCTTACACACTTCACAGCACTCACCATATCACATATCCTTCCCAACGTCCATAACCTAACCACCTTTTCCACAACCCCCCTCCCCCCAGCAACCCTCAGTTTGTTTCTTGAGATTAAGAGTCTCTTATGGTTTGTCTCCCTCCTCCCAATCCCATCTTGTTTCATTTTTTCCTTCCCTACCCTCCAAATCCCCTACTCTGCTTCTCAAATTCCTCATATGACGTGGATGGAACTAGAGGGTATTGTGCTGTGCCACTGGAATTTTGAAAAAGATTACCCTGAATCTATAAATGGCTTTGGGTAGGGGTTTTATAAAACTATTAATTCTTCTGATCTATGAACAGGGGACATCTTCCATTTATTTGTGTCTTCTTTAATGTCTTTAATCAACATCTTATATTATTCCCTATATAGATTGTTCACTTCTTGGTTAAATTTATTATGAAGTATGTTACTATTTTCATGCTGTTTTAAATGGATTGTTTTATTTATTTCTTTTTCAGAGAGTTTATTGTTAATATATAGAAACACAACCAAGTTTTGTATGTTGCATATGTATCCTGAAATTCTACTGAATTTATTTTTATGCATCCTGAAACTTTATGTATCCTAAAACTTTTCTGAATTTGTTTTTAGGTCTAACAGCTTTTTGGTATAGTGTTTAGGATTCTGTATTTACAAATTTACCACACCAGCCGGAGACATTTTTACTTCTTCCTTTCCAATTTAGTTGTTTTTTATTTCTCTGTTTAGCCAAATTCCTCTAGCTAGGACTTCCAGTATATGTCGAATAAGAGTAGTAAGAATGGACAACCTTGTCCTGTTCCTGATCTTAAAGGAAAAGGTTTCAGCTTTTCACCACTGAGTATGATGTTTGGCGGTTAGTTTGTCATTTATGGTCTTTATTATGTTGGAGTATGTTCCTTCTATACACAATTTGTAGAGAGTTTTTATCATGACAGGATGTTGTGTTTTGTCAAATGCTTTTCCTGAATCTTTTAAGATGACTATATGATTTTTGTTTTTCATTCTGTTAATGTGGTATATCACATCTATTGATTTGCCTATGTTGAATAATCCATACATCCCAGGGATAAATCCCATGCAGTCCTGGTGAATGATCCTTTTAATGTGTTGCCAAATTCAGTTTGCTAGAACTTTATGAAGAATTTTTGCATCTATATTCATCAGGGATACTGATTTATAATTTTCTTATCTTATAATCTCCTTATCTAGCTTTGGTATCAGGAAAATGCTGGCCTCATAAAGTGAGACTATCCTCTTCAATTTTCTGGAAGGATTTGAGAAGAATTGATATTCTTTTTTATTTTTTTAAGTTTTTTGAAATTATTTATTTGACAGAGAGAGATCACAACTAGGCACAGAGGCAGGCAGAGAGAGAGAGGAAGGGAAGCAGGCTCCCCGCTGAGCAGAGAGCCTGATGCGGGGCTTAATCCCAGGACCCTGGGATCATGACCTGAGCTGAAGGCAGAGGCTTTAACCCACTGAGCCACCCAGGTGCCCCAATATTAATTCTTTTTTAAATGTTTGGTAGTATTTACCTGTGAAACCATCTGGTCCTGAACTTTTCTTTTTTGGGAACTTTTTGATTACTGATACAACAACATCTGACAGATTTTGTAGATTTTCTCTTTCTTCATGATTCAGTCTTGATTGTGTGTTTTTAAGAATTTATCCATTTTTTCTAGGTTGGCCAATTTGTTGGTGTATAATTGTTCATAGTATTCTCCTAATGATTCTTTGTCTTTCTGTGGTACCAGTTATAAGCTCTCTCTCTCTCTCTCTCTCTTTTTTTTTTTAATTTAAATTTTATTTGAGTCCTCTCTCTTTCCAAATATTTTTTTTTTTAGAGATTTTATTTATTTATTTGACAGACAGAGATCACAAAGCAGAGAGGCAGGCAGAGAGAGGGGAGGAAGCAGGCTCCCTGCTGAGCAGAGAGCCTGATGCGGGGTTCGATCCCAGGACCCTGGGATCATGACCTGAGCCGAAGGCAGAGGCTTTAACTCACTGAGCCACCTAGGCACCAATGAGTCCTCTCTCTTTCTTCTCGTCAAGTCTAGGTAAAGGTTTATCAATTTTGTTTATCTCAAGAAGCAAATTCTTAGTTTTGTTGATCTTTTCTATTATTATTTCTGGTCTCTATTTTATTTATTTTTGCTCTGTTCTTAGCCATTTCCTTCCCTCTGCTAATTTTGAGCTTAGTTTACTCTTGTTTTTCTCATTCCTCAAGTTGTAAAATTAGGTTGCTTATTTGAAATGTTTCTTTTTTTCTAATTTATCACTATTAACATCCCTCATAGTACTGCTATTGTTAAATCTCAGTAGTTTGAAATGTGCTTCCATTTTTGTTTGTTTCAATATATTTTTTGAGACCTAAAGCCACATTTCCACTTCAATTTCACCACTGACCTTTTGATTGTTCAGGAGTATGGGTTTAATCTTCACAAATTTGTGAATTTTCTACATTTCTTCCTGTTACTGATTTCTAGTTTCTTACTTCTAAAGCTAGAAAGGATAGTTGTATAATTTCAATCTTTTAAAACTTTGTTGAGACTTGTTTTATGACCTAACAAATGTTTTTTTCTGGAGAAAATTCCATGTGTGCTTAAGAAGAATGTGCATTCTGCTGCTGTTGGATGAAATGTTCTGTAAATGTCTGTTAGTTCCATTTTTTTCTAAAGTATAATTCAAATCCAATGTTTCCTTATTGATTTTTTTTTGTCATCATATTTGGGATTATTTTACTAACATTCTAGCAGCTAAATGAAATGGCTAAACATGGCTGGAAAAAGCTCATTCTACTTTCTATTTCCACAAATATTTCTTTTTCTAGTTTTTATTTCTGCAAATTATTTCTTTTTTTAAATTAAATTAATTTTTTTCACTGTTTCCAAATTCATTGTTTATGCACCACACCCAGTGCTCCATGCAATATGCGCCCTCCATAATACCAACCACTAGGCTCACCCAAATCCCCGCTCCCCTCCCCTCCAAAACCCTCAGCTTGTTTCTCAGAGTCCAGTCTCTCATGGTTTGTTTCCCCTCTGATTTCCCCCAACTCACTTCTCCTCTCTATCTCCGAATGTCCTCTGTATTATTCCTTATGCCCCACAAGTAAGTGAAACCATATGACAATCGACTTTCTCTGCTTGACTTATTTCACTCAGCATAAACTTTTCCAGTCCTATCCATGTTGATACAAAAGTTTTGTATTCATCCTTTCTGATGGAGGCATAATATTCCATTGTATATATGGACCATAACTTCTTTATCCATTTATCCGTTGAAGGGCATCTTGGTTCTTCTCACAGCTTGGTGACTGTGGCCATTGTTGTTAGGAACATTGGGGTACAGATGGCCCATCTTTTCACTACATCTGTATCTTTGGAGTAAATACCCAGTAGTGCAATTGCAGGGTCTATTATTAAGAGACCTGCAGCTCTATTTTTAATTTCTTAAGGAAACTCCACACTCTTTTCCAAAATGGCTGCACCAACTTGCATTCCCACCAACAGTGTAACAGGTTTCCCCCTTCTCCATATCCTCTCCAACACTTGTTGTTTCCTGTCTTGTTAATTTTGGCCATTCTAACTGGTATAAGGTGGTATCTCAATATGGTTTTGATTTGAATCTCCCTGATAACTAATGATAATGAACATTTTTTCATGTTAGTCTGTTAGCCATTTGTATATCTTCTTTGGAGAAGTGTCTGTTCATGTCTTCTGCCCATTTTTTTTTTTGATGTGATTATCTGTTTTTGGGTGTTGAGTTGAGTTCTTTATAGATCTTGGATATCAGCCCTTTGTCTGTAGTGTCATTTGCGAATATCTTCTCCCATTCCGTGGGTTGCCTCTTTGTTTTGTTGACCATATCCTTTGCTGTACAGAGCTTTTGGTCTTGATGAAGTTCCAAAAGTTTATTTTTGCCTTTGTTTCCTTTGCCTTTGGATACATATCTTGAAAGAAGTTGCCGTGGCCAATTTCGAAGAGGTTACTGTCTATGTTCTCCTATAGGACTCTGATAGATTCCTGCCTCATGTTGAGGTCTTTTATCCATTTCGAGTTTATCTTTGTGTATGGTGTAAGAGAATGGTCGAGTTTCATTGTTCTATACATGGCTGTGAAATTTCCCAGCACCATGTAAAAGAGACTGTCTTTTTTCACTGGATATATTTTCGTGCTTTGTCAAAGATTAGTTGACCACAGAGTTGAGCGTCCATATATGAGCTCTCTACTCTGTTCCACTGGTCTATGTGTCTGTTTTTGTGTCAGTACCATGCTGTCTTGGCAATCACAGCTTTGTAATAAAGCTTGAAATCAGGCAATGTGATGCCTCCAGTTATGGTTTTCTTTTTCAACATTTACTTAACAATGTGGAGTTTCTTTTGGTTCCATACAAATTTTAGGATTGTTTGTTCCAGCTCTTTGAAAAGTGCTGGGGGAGTTTTGATTGGGATGGCACTGAAAGTGCCACTGAAAGATTGCTCTAGGCAGTATAGACATTTTAAGAATATTTATTCTTCTGATCCTTGAGCATGGAATGCACTTCCATCTTTTTGTGTCTTCAATTTCTTTCATGAGTGTTCTGCAGTTCCTCGAGTACAGATCCTTTACCTCTTTGGTTAGGTTTATTCCCAGGTATCTTAAGTTCTTGGTACTACAGTAAATGGAATCGATTCTTTAATTTCTCTTTTCTATATTTTCATTGTTATTGTATAAGAAAGCAACTGATTTCTGTATATTGATTTTTATGCCACCACATTACTGAATTGCTGTATGAGTTCTAGAAGTTTTGGAAACAAGAGCATTGAATGACACATTGGGCCAGAGGGACCACATAGAAACATACAGGACATTCCACCCTAAAACAATACTCATTCTTCTCGAGCGCACATGGAACTTTTTCCAAAATAGACCACATACTAGATCATGAATCAGGGCTCAACAGATACCAAGAGATTGAGATTATTTCCTGCATATTCTCAGACACAGTGCTTTGAAACTGGAACTCAACCACAAGAAAAAGTTTGGAAGAAATTCAAAACACTTGGAAGCTAAAGACCATCCTGTTCAAGAATGTTTGGTTCAATCAGGGAATAAAAGAATAACTTAAACAATTCATGCAAACCAATGAGAACAAAAATACACCAGTCCAAAACCTATGGCATACAGCAAAGGCAGTCCTAAGGGGGAAATACATAGCCATCCAAGCCTCCCTCAAAATAATTGAAAAATCCAGAATACACTAGCTCTTTTTAAACCTTTAAGAATTGGAGAATCAACAACAAATTAAGCCAACCCTACACACAAGAAGGGAAATAAAGTTTAGAGCAGAGATCAATGAGATAGAAACTAGAGATACAGTAAAACACATCAATGAAATTAAAAGCTGGTTTTTTTTTTTTTAAGGAATCATTAAGATCAATAAACCATTGGCCAAACTAATCCAAAAGAAAAGAGAGGGGACCCAAATTAATAAAATTATGAAAGAAAGGGGAGAGATCATGACTAACACCAAGGAAATAGAAACAATCATCATCAGAAATTATTATCAACAGTTATATGCCAATAAGTTAAGCAACCTAGAAGAAATGGATGCATTCCTGGAAATCTATAATCTTCCAAAACTCAATCAGGAAGAGATGGACGACATGAATGGACCAATATCTAGTAAAGAGATAGAAGCAGTGATCCAAAACCTCCCAAAAAAACAAGAGCCCAGGACCTGACCGATCCCCTTGAGAATTCTACCAAACATTCAAAGATGGAATAATACCTGTTCTCCTGAAGCTGTTTCAAGAAATAGAAACAGAAGGAAAACTTCCAGACTCTTTCTATGAAGCCAGCATTACCCTGGTCCCCAAACCAGTCAAAGACCACATCAAAAAGGAGAATTTCAGACCAATATCCCTGATGAATATGGATGCCAAGATTCTCAACAAGATCCTAGTTAATAGGATCCAACAGTACCTTAAAAGATTACCCACCATGACCAGGAGGGATTTATCCATCAGAGGCAAGGGTGGTTCAACATTCGCAAATCAATCAATGTGGTAGAACAAATCAATAAGAGAAGAGAGAAGAACCACATGGTCCTTTCAACTGATGCAGAAAAAGCATTTGACAAGATACGACATCCGCTCCTGATTAAAACAATTCAAAGTATAGGGCTAGAGGATATATTCCTCAACTTCATAAAATCTATCTATGAAAAACCCACAGTGAATATCATCCTCAATGGTGAAAAGCTGATAGCCTTCCCTTTGAGATCAGGAACAGGATAAGGATGTCCACTCTCGCCACTATTGTTCAACCTAGTACTAGAAGTCCTAGCAACAGCAATCAGACAAGAAAAAGAAACAAAAGGTATTCAAATTGGCAAAGAAGAAGTCAAACTCTCTCTCTTTGCAGATGACATAATACTTTAAATGGAAAACCCCTTCTGATTATTTTGTCTTCATATTTATACATTGTTGAAAGTTGGTACTGAAGTCTACTTATTATAATTTTATTACTCTCTTCAAATCTGTTATTAATGATTAATATATTTAAGTGCTCTGATCATTCATATATATATGGATATATCTATCTATGTGTATATATATATATATGCATACACACACATACATACACACACACACACAATTTTTCTATCTTCTTGGTGAACTGACTCTTTTATAATTATGTAATAACCTTCTTTGTCTCTTGTTACAGTTTTTTACTTAAAGTGTATTTTGTCTGATGTAAGTATAGATATTCCTACTCTCTTTTGCTTTCTGTTTGCACAGAATATCTTTTTCTACTACTTCACTTTGAGACTGTATGTGTTCTTGAAGCTGAAATGAGTCTCTTGTAGGCAATATATAGTTGGGTCTTGTTTTTTTATCCATCCAGTCCTTCTAAACTTTCTGATTGGATCATTTAATTCATCTACATTTAAAGTAATTACTGACAGGTAAGGACTTACTATATTGCATTTTGTTAATTGTTTTCTGTTTGTTTTGTAGCTCCTTTGTTCCTTTCTCTCTTGCTGTCATCCTCTGTGAATGGTAGTTTTTCACAGTTGTACACTTTAATTTCCCTTGTTATTGTCTTTATGAATCTACTGTAGGCTTTTGTTTCATAGTAGCCCTGAAACTTACTTAAAACATCTTATAGATATAATAGTCTATTTTAAGATAAAAAAAATTAACTTTGGTTGCACAAGAAAATTCTACCTTTCATTTTCTTCTCACACATCATATGTTTTTGATGTCTGCATCATTTTATATCTTGTAATGTGTCCATTAACACATTTCTGTTGCTATAGGTATTTTAAATATTCTCATTTTTTAACCCTTATACTAAAATTAAGTGGTTAATACATCACCAGTATTAGAGTATTATGATCTGACTAAATACTTGTCTTTACCAGTGTTTTTTTTTTTTGTTTTCATGTTACTCATTAGCATCCTTTTATTTCACTTGAAAAACCCCTTTTCAGAATTTCTTATGAGGCAAATCTAATGATAATGAATTCCCTCAGCTTCTATTTGTTTGGGAAAGTCTTTATCTCACCTTCGTTTATGAAGGATAATTTTGCTAAGTAAAGTATTCTTGGTTGGTCTTCTTTCTGTCAGCACTCTAAATATATATCCTATTCTCTCCTGGCCTGCAAGATTTCTGCTGAGAAATCCACTGATTGCTTTATGAGAGTTCTCTTATATTAGAGAGGTTTTCTTTCTTGCTGCATTTAAAGTTATGTCATCTTTGATTTCAGAGAATTTTATTATAATGTGTCTTGGAGAAGACTGTTTGCATTGGAATTTTGGGGTAATGTATTAGCTTCATGTACTTGGATGTCCAGATCTCTCCCTAGGTATGGGAAGTTCTCAGCCAACATTTCTTTTAAGAAGCTTGCCACCCACCACTTCCTCAGAACCTCATGATACAAAGGTTGCTTGTTTAAATGATAGACCTGCAGGCTTTTTAATTCCTTTTCATTTTTTTTTTCCTTTTTCCCCCTCTGACAGGATAATAACAAATGATCTGTCTTCAAGTTTACTGTTTCTTTCTCCTGGTTGGTCCAGTTTGCTGCTGAAACTCTACTGAATTCTACAATTTTGTCATTGTATTCTTCAGTTCCATAATTTTTTTTTAATGTTTCTATCTTCTTGTTGAACTTCTCTTTTGCTTTTGCACTGCTTTCTTGATATTGTTCAATTATCTACTGCTATTCTTTTGTAGCTTTCTGAGCATCATAAAATAATTATTTGACCTCTTCCTTGTTCCTAGCCATTTCTATATATCTCAGCTTTGCCAATCTCTGCGTGGGGTGAAACCAAAGCAGGACCATCCTGCAGTGCTCTAAAAGGCTGGAAAGCTGGTCACTTAACCCATCCTTCCTTTCTCTCTGAGAACTCTCTCTAGGTGGGTTGTTTACTCTTGGCACTGAGCAATGCTACCTTGTTGGATGAGATGATATAGGCAAAATGAAGCTGTTCTCCTTTCTTTTTGTGTGTTTATTCTCGCACTCTTTCTCTCTCTCTTTTTTTTTTTTGGTTGCACTGAATAATTGGTGTTTCTTAAATGGATTCCAGAGCACTCTCAGATCTGTTTTCATTTTTAGATAGCTGTCAATTTGTTGATCTTTGTTGGGGATGGAGGTTGAGGTCTCCTACTTTTCCATCCTAGTAATATCACTCTTTGTGTTTACTCTTACACAATAGCAAATACCTGGATGTCTGTAGATAAGTATATAACTTAATGTCATTTAATTTTTTTTCTTTAGTGTGTGGCTCTATGCAGTATAGACATGAATAAATGGAAATCTGTTGGATACAATCTTTTGTTATGTCTATGGAATCAAAATTATTAGATTATTCTGCTGTTTTGAGGTTGCCCTGAGAGGCAATTCAAACTGTCATTCAATTGACTGTGCCATGCAAAAGAGCTTCCTGATTTTTAATGTGACCAAGACAATAGTAATTTCACTCATCACACAGAGAAAGAACCTACATTGTTTTCAGTTATTTTTTTGAGGGTTGTTTTTTTTTAATCCAGTGCATAAACTATCTTCAAACAGAAAATTGTTGTTTTTTTGGAGTAGACTGAATTAAGCTTTTTAAGCCATAAGGGTGTTGTTTTATATAACAAAGTAGTAATTTACAAAATGGTGAACCAAATCATTAATTACTAAATGATTCAATGAGTCAAAGGGAATAAACACAGCTTCCCAAAATCCTAACTAATTCCCAGGGTATAGTTTATATGTTAATAGACGATCTTTTTATACAACTTTAGATATGTCATCATTGCTTAGCAAAATTTACTTATCTACATAAAAATGCAAAGATATATATTAAAATGCAAAGATATTGACAAAAGACACTATTAATATGTTTAAATTTGAAAACTGCTTTTCTGTCACTTCATTATTATTATTATTATGCAGGTTTCTATTAATCTCCTAATTTTACTATCGAGTAAACTGAGACACAAAGAGGCTAAGTTACTTTTCCAAATGTATAAAGTGAATTAGTAGCAAAACTGGAATTACTTATGGAGTTCCCACTCCATTACTTTGCTCATTGAATCACTCTGCATTTCTGCTTTGTGTATGAGGATTGTTTTACATTAATTAAACGGCCTGACAATAAACACTCATTTACTCATTTTGCTTTTTTATAACGAAAAATGTTCAATTGGATATTAAAAAAAAAAAAAAAAAAGTCTTTACTTTGGCATTCACATTAGCCCAAAACAGCTGAACTGGATGTTTGTCAAACTTGGCAAGGACTGAAGTCTGACAGAGAGTAAACTCATGCCAAGTTCCATTTGAAATTAAATGTTCTGCCAAAGTTATAAGCTACTGAAAATTGGGACTTCACAGTAATCTGTCATTTCAATATACTCTACCAATGTCTCATAAAATTTCTTATTCTAATAAGTAATGTTGATGTTATTATAAAACTTATGTGCGATAGCAAGTGCTAGACTTCCCAGAGAAAAGGACTCTCTTTAAGTTTAATTATTTGGAGATTCATTTGATATTCCATTTATACTATTTTTTTATTGTCTGTATTTATTTATTTATTTATTTATTTTTAAGATTATTTATTTATTTGCCAGAGAGAGACACAGTGAGAGAGGAGCACAAGCAGGGGGAGTGGGAGAAGGAGAAGCAGACTTCCCGCCTAACAGAGAGCCCAGTGTGGGGCTTGATCCCAGGACCCTGGGATTATGACCTGAGCTGAAGGCAGATGCCTAATGACTGCGCCACCCAGGTGCCCCTTTTTGATTGTCTTTAATCATATGCAGCTTTCTTTTCCCATCTATGTTTTGACCCCATATTTAAATCTAGTTTTACGTGTACTCTTGCTTTCATTTCAATTTTAGATGAAATGCTTTAGAAATATCTAGGAGTTCTCTCTTTTGAGTAACTCCACATATGTGTGAATTTATGGCATATGCTTTGCTGTCCACTAAAGGTACAATTGTTAGCAAGAGTCTCTTACCCTTGACTGCTTTCTTCTCCATTTCTTCTCTTTACTAGAGAAAAGAGCATCTTTTCACTTGAAACTCCCCCTTTGAAATGAAAAAGAGCTGATTAGATATATGCAAAGTATCTGCCAAGTGCTTTAAAACCAGAATACACTACTTCTAGATTTTTGGGAAAATTAAAAGCCTAACAGAGGAGAACATGTTGAAATACTGTTTTCCTGATACCAATTAAATGCCTCACAGTTAGATTCTCCAGCTAATGCTGCCAATTATTTAATGACTTACAGAAACTCAATGCCATGCCCTTCTGCCAGCCTCCATACTCTAACCTGTGTCCTAAAGCAGACATTTGGGAGTCCCCATTGATTATTCTTTTCCCTCACCCTCACATTCCAGCCCTTCTAATTCTAGCCCTAAATGTTTCCTGATCCTTTTTCTCTGTCTCTGTTGCCATTTCCATTTTCTTAATCAGAATTCCACCTTGATTACTGTAACAGATGTGGGCTTCTTAGCTCTGTACACACCTCCTTCCAGTAAAATCTTTTCATGTCTACAGAGTGATCTTTTAAATAGGAAAAGTTTGATTATATCTCTTCCTTGATTAAAATCCTCCCATAGTCCCTTAGTGATGTCATGATAAAATCTGAATACCTAACTCTGCTGTGTAAGATCTTCCACTATCTGGCTGTGGCATCCAATGGATTAATATCTTGATTGTGCTGTATTAAACTTTACATTGTAGTTCCCTATAGCTCTTGTAGACACTGTACTATGCTACAGTGAAACTCCAAGCTGTAGTTATGTTGTAAAATTCAGCCATAAATTATCCTTTATCTGAATAATTCATGTATATCTTTCAAGACTGAACAAAGATCTTTATACTCAAGGATGCCTCCTTCTCTCTCCACCCTAGGTGCTGGTAAGTGCCTTTCATCTAGTGAGTATTTGCATCATTGCACTCAACACATTATAAAACAGTGTCTTGTACGCTGGCTATTTCCCTCTATTAGAGTATATGGTCTTTGAGGACAGAGGATGCTTTATTTAGCTCTATAAACTCAGTTTCCCATAGTGTTAGGTACATAGTAAATACACTGAATAAATGCATGAATGAACACATCTTTTCCCCCTTTGTGCTCCCTGGAGTTCAATGCTCCTTCAATTTTTCTTGCCAGACTCAAGACAAAACTTCACTTATTTCTATGTGACAATCTGTGAGACATAACTTTTAGAAAAAATGAGCTACATCATAAATAATAATTATCTTAGGGTCCATTATTTGGTGGGCCCTATTCTAAAACCTGTACAACCATTATCTCACTTTAGTCATAACACAGCCTCATAAAAGAGGTGCCCATAATAACACCAACTTTTAAATAGAGACACCAAACCAGAGCTTCCAAAGGTTAAATAGCCTAGCTGACCAAGATCCTCTAGCTAAAAAGAGACAGAATCCATATTTATTTTTGAGCTATCTAACTACAAATGCTACTCTCCTAAGAGAGACTGTGTATTATTCTAAAATATTGTAACATCTTATTATAGTGACTGATGTCAATACAAATTAGTTACTTGGAAAAAAATCACTAGAAAACTAGTGACAATAAACCTTTGCAATAATACAGGTTAACTTTTGTTTTATATATTTTATGATTTTTTTTACAGGGCATGGAGAAGGTATAATGCTTAAAAGCAATTCATTTATTTGACTGATATATAAAAGAAAATATATATATATTTGCTTTTTATTCATCTCTTTTGTAGATTTAGACTTCATTTGTTTATAATCCTTTTGCCACTGCTCTTCCCAAAGTCTTTAAATGTTAAGCTCTCAAAACTGAAAGAGGAAAGAAGCTGTTGAGAGCATCAGAATGGGATCAGTTGCAGTTTTAACATTTTTTCTATTTTTGTCTTTTTGGGGTTTCAAGAGCCCTTCCTTCCTCTCTTGATGGTGTCAAAGATGACTTTTTAAGCTAGTTATATTACCATAGCATATAATTTAAAAAAAAAATTAGAAGCACTTTTATGACAACAGAATCTTTTGTTCCTTTTCGATGTTCGCAGCTGAGATTGTTACTAAGAAACATTGAGAGAAAAGGGAAACATGACAACAATGATAAACACTTACTTGGGGAATGGGAAAGATACACAGCCAATTTAATTCATTCTTAGTGACATAGGCAAGCCCCTGAAGCTAAAATGGCTAGAAGATTACATGACTCCAGGGATGGAGTGGAGATGGGGATAAGGAGGCAAGGAGGGGACATCTTCCCTATCATGAAAATTTGCAAATGATCTCAAGAAGATTTCTTTCCAGCCTTCTCATTCCCTCTTCTGATATTCCCATATGGTGATTCATATAATTCAGGTGAGCATTTTTATATTAATTTCCTACCATATGCTCAGGGTAGAATTGCCAGACAAATAAAATAAAAATACAAGGCAAATAGTTAAATTTGAATTTCAGATAACAGTTACACCTTTAAAAAAAAACTACATATATATACATACACACACACACCCATGCAACACTTACACTTAAAGAAAAAAAAAAAAGCGTTGGTTATTTGAAATTTAAATTGAACTGGAATGTCCTGTATTTTATCTGGCAACCTTAGTCCAGGAGCTCTTCCAATTTATTTACATAGAATTACCATCGCTTTCTGTAAGGATACACAATATACAAGAGGAGAGGAAATATAAAAGGGATTTGAAATCTGTCTAAATTTTGATGAATCAGTGAATCAGTTTTGGAGCCTGAATAAAGTTGCGAGAGATGATACTTTACTACTAGGCTTTATTTATTCATCAGTTGAAAGATATCGATAGGCATCACATTCTATAGTTCCTTACAAAGGTTAGTCTTGATAAATTTAAAGTTCCTGGTGATAACATAAAGCAAATCCATAGTTCTATTACATATACAAAATTCAGCCACCTAGAAAATTGTCCCTACTGAGGCTTCATCTTATAAGGAGTGCTCCTAACTTTATTCCCAGACTAGCTACCAAGAAGGTGACTTCAAAAGTTGACTGGTCTTTGTAGGATTTTACTTTTTAAATCATAAAAAGGTTTTCTGTTTGTTTGTTTGTTTTTTGAGATTTTTGTTTAACAACTCAGGTATTCTTGATAATTGTAGAATTTAGGATAGTTTAAGCCCTTTGGAGATCTTAAGGACTGATAAAGTTATGGTATGTTTTTAACTACTGCCCATCTAATAATACACAATTCAACAAAAAGCAACACCAAACTATAAAATATCAATTGAAACACCTTAGTTTTTTTGTCACATTTTTGGAAATAGAAAATTATTTCAAATTTGTTCAAAATAATTTGGGTCCCTTTACTTTGCTAGTATCCTAAACATATATATTGTTATCACATAATCCATTATTGGTATTATTCACACAATGAAATACCCAGTAAACTACTAACTTAGTAGTTTACAAGTATAAATAAAAATGACTGAGAACAAGGTATAAACCATGCTCATTCATAATTAATGTATAGTATTAACACTTGTGGTAACTTTGTACTGTGTCTGCTTACCTAAAGTGAAACTACATATCCAGAACCCCCTTCCCTGTAGGCACCACCCACAAGATACTTTGCGCAAGATCTGGAGGGCAAATCTTAAATTCTAAAGATTGGTGCAGATCAGCAGGTACTGTGGAAGCTCTTTTACCTTGTTGCTGACCTACTAATTCATTTCAATAGAGTAGGGCACTAAAGGATCCTCAGATTCTTTAGCTCATATCGTGTCTCCTGCTTCTTTAAGTTGTGGGCCAGGTGTAGTGAAGCAACAGGGCAAAGGGTACCGCCTTCTCTTGCAGCTATCATGGTATCATTCTCGTAGGTGGTGAGACACAAACACAAATTCCGTTCTGTCCTTATGGATTCTAGTAGCCACACTCTCATGAATTCCAATCTTTCTGTGCAGGTGTCAGCTTTTCCACTTTATTTCCCAACTGCCTGTCTGACTGACCTAGAGCAAGAACAACAGACAATACCCGCTTAGGTTGATCTATCCATTCACAATGGTTTGAGGTCTACCTTCTATAATGTATCAGCATTCTAGATCACTTGTCTGATGCATAGTCCTGAAGTATTACTGGGGGGAATTTAGATGAGATTTGTGTGAAAATGTCTATCCTGAGTGATCTTCTCCATAGCTCTTCCTGATTCTGCATTTTTTCCTTCTAGATTCCTAAGCTTTCTGATGATCCATGATTCATGTTACAGTAGAACAATCACTTTTTTTTTTTTTGGTCAGAACTGGATAAAAATAAATAACATTCCATTTAATTGCACTTTCTACAGTTGGTTTATTAAAAGATCTATTTAAATTCAATTATCTTCTGTCTCTGAGTGTCTTCTGAAGTTCTAGAATTAATTTATCTTGGAGTATTATGAAGAAAGGAAGTATGATTTAGGAATAATATAAACCCTGGATAGAATAAACTATGTAATATTTACTCATGAGCCAATGTATCCTCACCAAGCTACAAATAATAGGTGAGCAATCCATGAAGTAAAAATTACACAACTTCAAGGCAATTTTTTCCCCAAGAAGACACAAGGAAGAACTTTTCTTCTCTCTCTCTTTCTCTCTTTCCCCCTTAACCATTATTGCCACAGAAATAAAGAGAACACTTGTCCAATACCTTGTAACCAATGCTACCTGGTCAGAGTATTGTGTGTAACCTGACTCTTGCCCTTGGTTACTGGGCAGCAAAGGCACAGCAGCTTCTTAAAAACTTCTGAGTTCTTTACTGACTTGACTTTGATGTATCTAAACCAGATTTTAGTTCCTTTACTAGTGGGATACAGTTCTCCCTCTAAAATTCCCTTTTAGCTAATAGCAACAGATTATTCATTACTGTTTGAATATTCCTTGTCTTTTTGCATATAGAAGTTTAATACAGTTGAACTATTAACTGTTTTTCAGACATTTTTCTCTGCACATACATACTTCCACTCTACCCAGGCTCCTTGATGGCACTGCACTTGGAAAATTATGGCACAGCAACAGAAAGCAATGGAAAGGGAATTTCTCAATTAGCTCTTAGTTTCAAAAGATGAGACAAGAAATGAGATATTTCAATGGATGCCAGTAAGGAAAAATAAAGAATCAGATATTCCAATTCCCCCATGATGCCTCAGAAATGCTTACTCTTGAATTTGGATCCACCTTGAAGGAGGTAAGAGATGAAAAATACGGGCAGTGTTGGATAATTTCTGTCATGGGGCTGGGAATCCCCATCCATATTAGAGTAGTCACACTGCCAATATGCTATCAAGGAATTGATTACTGGCAGCAAAATGTAGAGTATATGCAAGGTGTGAAAGAGCAGTACACAGAGCTGAAAACTTACCTATTATGAAAATTTTTTTGTCATATATCAACCATGAATAATATGAAATCCTATATTTGCAGAAAGTTAAAAAGTAGAAATAATAAGCCATAAATATAATTGCTATCATTTAAATGAATGTATACCACATGCTAGACATTTGTTAGATCCTTTACATACATTGCCTTTAGCAGTTTCATAGCAATGGAGGTTGAGCATCCCCATTTTATAAATGAGGGAACAGAATTCTTAGTGGGGATGTGATTTGCCTAAGGTCACATAGATAATAACTGGCAGGCCTAAGATTCTGTCAAGGTTTGTCTGAGTTCAGAAAACATTTCCTATCTAATGTGTTACTATTCAAAAGCCAATTCTCCTGATGTGCATATTTTATTTAATCAGACAGACCTGTAATTGTTATACTTGAATTTGTTCAATAAGCCTTTATTGAGCACCATCTTTGTGTAAAACATTGGGCCATAATATGAGCTTACAAGAAAAGAAAAACATATAATAACTATCCTCAAATTATAATTATCAGAAAGTCATGATACTTCTTATGAAAAATATTATTTGTGAATTCAGTTATAGCTACATTTATGGATTACATTCCCTTGTTTTCAAAAGAAAATTAAGTTGTTTACAAAAACACATAGTAAAAAGTATAATATATAATAATATCTTATATGAAATTTAAAAACACATGTAAAACCACAGAGGAAAAAGAGCCTTAGGCACTAATCAAAATACTGCATTCAAATAATTAAACTAGCTCTAGATATTTTTACTACAAATAAATAAAGAGAAATAACCAAACTATCTCACTATATATTTTGTGGAATCCCCTCACCATCACCTGAATTATTCCAGGAAAAAATATGAAACAAATTTCTAGTGGGTTTTTTGGGTCCAATATGCATTAAAAAGGATATTTTAGTTAATTAATTATTTTAATTAATGATTATTAATGAATGCTTTCATTGTTTCTAATAAATCTAGATTCAGAGTTTAGCTTGTACACTTATCCTGTTAAATATTTTTGATTCAATTATATTTCTGCAGCATTATATTGATGTATTTAACCCCATCCCCTTCAGGATTAATCAGCTCTATCTCATTTTCTTAGTGAAAAATAGTTTGTCTAATTTTTTGCTAAAACTTATTTAAATAAAAATGTTCACAATTTGTTTTTCCTTTAAAATGCTTATCAGTGAAAATAAATATTAACTAACAAGGCTTTTAATAGAGTTTTCATAATTTGGATTTAAACCAAATATTTGAATTAGTTGAATTCATAAAGAGTAGCAGGGGATTGAAAATGTCATAAAATGAAAGAAATATCAAATATTAGAGAACTAAAAGCAATAATAACCTCATGCGTGGATAATCTAAGGATAGAATTGTTTAACCTGTGTTTTTATTCAACATTAACTAATCTTCTTTTGGACTTTTATTTTGAATGAAAGCTCTGAAAGTATTAAGAAAGCACAATGCTTAAAGAATGTTAAGATTCTTTTACAATTAGCAAAATTCTTTGTCATTTTGGCAGAGCTGAAATAATCCCTCACATAACTGCTTAAACCCATGTCAAAATGTCAGCAGAAGTGAAGAGCTTTTCCAGTACTCAGAATCCTATATAAATGTTAAACAGTGGCATTAAGCTCACTAAGACTATGCCACTTGCAGATTCCTGGGGGGTGTTCAATCTAGAGAAAAACTGAAGTATGAAAGTTATTTCAGCACCTCTTTAATTTTAACCCAAACTACTTGTTGTAGTAAGAGGAGACACACTGTCTACCAGCCAGTCAGCCATTAATGCTGAGTGAACCAGAGCAGGAAGCAGTGGCAAAGCTCTAATCAAAGAAGAGTTCTTGCATAGGATTTGGAAATTACAGACATACTAAGTCACTTTAGATAAACCAGTTTATCTCTTTTTTCTTAGCTTCTTAATAGTTAAAATATGAGAACACTGACCTTATCATACACAACAGTTAGGAGGAATCACTAATAAATTCATAGTAAAGTTCTGTAAAAACTTTGAGTACTAAACAATACATATAGATAATTGTTCTAATTTCTTTACATAAAAGAAATGTTTTTACTCACAATGTTTAGAAGGCATAATAAAAAATGTGGGAAATATGACTACTTTCTTTAGGATGCTTTCATCTATTAGAAAAAGCTCAAGTGATTTCAGAATGATACTTTATTATCTCACATTACTAGCTCTGTGAATGGAGGGTTGGAGGGTGGGTTAATTCAGAGACTTTATGATGTCATAAAAAATATGGCTCCATTTATCCCTTCTCCTTGCTATCCTCAGCATATCCTTTTTTTTTTTTTAAAGATTTTATTTATTTTAGAGAGGGAGAGAGTGAGTGTGGGGAGGAACAGAGAAGGAGGGAGGATGAGGGGGAAAGAATCTTAAGCAGACTCTGCTGAGCATGGAGCCCAACCTGAGATCTTAACCTAAGCCAAAACCGAAAGCCAGACGCTCAACCAACTGAGCCATCCAGATGCCCCCTCAGCATATTCTTCTAGTCACAAAGTAATGGCTGAAGTTTTAGGTATCACCAGCAGATAGAGCAAAACAAAGCAGAAAGAAAAGCATTAGTTTTCTGTTTATCCCTCCTAAGAATTAGGATCTAGAAGCTTCACATCTCCTCAGGACTTTCACATCTCTTGGAGCAACTCTAAGCCAATTCCCAACAAAAGGAATGAGGCAATAGGATTGGATTAATCTAATCAGGATTTATTTGGGTCAAGTAGAGGTGGGGCACCACAATACTGAATTACACCAATGCTTCCTTTTCTTTTCCTGCCCTACCACACTGCTGAATGTAACCATACATATTGTTAGTGTCCCATAGCTTTATGGTCTTGAATCATATTAAGGCCTTCAGTGCTATTCATAAATTCTTCTATTTCTAGTTGAAATATAAAATTCTTTAAAAATACTGTTGTCTCTACAGTCACCATTATTTATTATTATTATTATTATTTTTTTGGTAAATCTGTAGTCTTCACTCTTATGTTCATTCTGATTCTCTTGAGTCTCTTCATGTGTAATAGTGGTGGTGTCTCACCATTACCATAGCCCATAAGAAAAATCCCAAGTGATTTTGCTATAACAGAAGTACCACAAACTGGGTGGCCTGTAGTTTTGGAAGCCTCAAAGTTCAATAGCATGGTGCCAGTAGATTTGGTGTGTTGGTGAGAACTCGCTTCCTAGATAGCCATCTTTCACTGTGTCTCATATAGCAGAATGGCAAGGGATCATTTTGGGTTTCTTGTAAGGGCTCTGCTCCCATTCTGGAAGGCTCTCTCAGGACCTAATCACCTCGCAAAGGCCCCACATTCTTATATCATTGCCTTGGGGTTAGAATTTCAAACATATAAATTTGGAGGGAACACAAACATTCATTCTGTAGCACTGTCCCCTTGAAATCCCAGGATTTCACATCTCATGAAATTATGTTTAAATCTTTCCTTTCAGCTATATACCCATATGTTTATCTGCTAGCAAAACTTTCTTCGTGGAAAGTCTAGAAATAACTGGGACATAGCTTAGTCTAAGCACAAGGAAGAGGCCCTATTTATTAACTCTTGCTATTTTCCACTAGTTTTCATTCTAGTTTCTTAATTATTTAAAGTCCTAGCAATAATAAAATTCATTGGTATCTGTAATCACCATTAAGAGAAGAGACAGTGGTACCTGGCCTAATCTCTCACAGGAAATCATAGCAGTAGTCATCTTGAACATTAGTGTCAAACTAAGAATATACATACAGTTTATAACAAAACTTGTATTGAGGTATAGAATTTGAAATACTGCTGTAGATGTGACTGAGTAAGTAGAATCTTGGCAACTGGCTTATGAAATACTTTCCAAAAAAGAGATTTGTCTCTTTTTTGACATGACCTGACTTGATTATGCTTTGAAATCCAATCTGGATCATCTAAAGAGAACACTACACACTGAACTGGAAAAAAGCCTTGCCCTGATTTCCACCAGATACACTGAATTACTGTTTATAATAGTCTTAGTTCCAAATAATTAATCTGCTTTTATCTAGTAAAACAAGACAGAAGTGACTGTTTTGATTACTTTCCACACTGTCCAGGAAAATAATTGACACCTGAGCTAAAGTATAATCCTTCGATGGCTATGTGTGGTGATGGGTGAAATCTTTTGTTTCTCTGGTAATTTCTGTGCTAAGACCAAGTTGATTTTCATTAAGAGGACTTTCAAGAGGTCGATCACCCTGAAATCCCATTTAATAAACAAAGATTGGGAAAGAAAGCATTAGCCACACCAGGAAAGAAACTCTATAATTGGTGCATATGCTTATCTCTGTACCATAGTTTCTAAACCAAAGTGTGTTCAGAAATTACCTGGTGAGTTTCCCTGTTTCCATGGCAGATTTACTAAAAACAAAAATCTAGAAGGATACTCAAAAATCTGTACTTAAAGAAAGGTTCCTTTGGGATTTTGCATGATGCCTGTCCTTCAGTATTTCTTTGGCAATCATTTTATTCAATGTATGTCAACAGTGTTGTGCCTGGAGTATATTCTCTTGAAATCTTGCAAACATCATGCAGCTGGGTGGCAGAGACCAGTATATGCCACTCCACAGAGCCCACTGATTTCTATCTTAGTGTTGTCCTATTCATTGTTCTGTTTCTGTATGACTGAGTGGTAGGTGGCATTGTTTATTCAATTGCCTAAGACAGAAAATTGGAATTTTCTAGGACACTTCACTTACCTTACACATAGAATCAACTACTAAATCTTATCCTAACTTTCATGTCACTAACATGTATTTAATAATTCTTTCCCCTCTACTATTTCTCAGATTCATTCACCATTATTTCTCATTTTGAATTACATAAATGTCTTACTAAATCATCCCCGTTTTTGTGTATTTGCACACTCCACTTCATTCTCCACACCCCGGTGGGATACCAGCAATCCCCTGATTAATGAACCCCTATATCCCCATTGTCTCAAGATATAATCCAAAAACTTTCAAATAGTCTTTCAAATAAGACCTCTAATGGTTTAATGCTTTCAATAGTAGAATGAAGTTCCTTTATAAGTACTTAAGAGATTTCCAAGGGTATGTTTAACAGTAGTAGTTTTTAGAAAATGAATTTCCTGACCCTAAATTCTATATGCTCCTTTCCTAACTTCATGTAAAGTTTCCCTTTCCACTTTCCATGTCATAATTTCTCTTTCCCCAATTAATAGGAAAAAAGATGCATATAACTCAGTCATTTATTGTGGTATATTCTTTAGTTATGTAAAATGCTTTAGGGTAACTAAAAATGGAAGATTTATTACATCAGAAGTCTTACTGCCTCTTTTTATTTGGCACATATTGTTATTACACATGAAGCATGACTTTAGAAATGAGTAGTTCTAGCAATTATTTGGATGCTCTGACTCCACATATACTGGTAGAACGTGTAGGCAGGGAGAGGCATGGTAATTTTCTTTTAAGAATCCTACATTTTTCACCCACTGACTTTCAAAAAAGGCAAAAACTTTATGGGAGAGTTTGAGGAGGCAAATCAAAAGGAATAATTTATCCAAAAAATTAAATGAAAAAAAAATGGCCTTTTCTCCCACCTATTATAAGTATGCAGTTTATTTTGGATATAATCATGCCCCTAAGATGTGCATTAGTTGGAAAGGAAAGTATTTCTAAATAGATTAAGAGACCCATGCTATTCATATTGACATACTTCAAAATAACTGGAAGGTTTTCAGGGACTATGAGAATTGTCATGTAACACAGTAGAAGATCCACAGATTAAAATGTTACACTGTATCTTGTCAACTCAGGGCACATTTTATAATTGCCGATGTGCCGAATTGTGTGATGCTTACTTGGCTAAGGTTGGGAACCAGGTTTCCAAGAAATTCCTTCCTGGTATTTGCCAAGCTAAGAATGGCCTCTTAAAAGAAGAATGTATGCACAATTTTGAAGGCTGAAGTAAAGCAGACACTATTGCACTTGGAAGCCTATTAGTCAGATAAGGTGACAGAAAGATGCCTGGAACCCCAACTTGTCCTTACTCTGCTCTACTATCATCTAATTTTTATTTACTCCTCATTTCTTTGTGAAGTGACTGTAATTAAGACTGGAAGGTAA
Source organism: Lontra canadensis (assembly GCF_010015895.1). Taxonomy (NCBI): domain Eukaryota; kingdom Metazoa; phylum Chordata; class Mammalia; order Carnivora; family Mustelidae; genus Lontra; species Lontra canadensis. The sequence continues at coordinate 4,026,522 of NW_022631040.1, forward strand.
TGTCTAAATAAACAAAGATTATTCTTGGTTATAGGTAAGGTGATTGAAATGACCTGCTATACACATACAGATATGAAATAACATGTATTGGGAAATATACGGCTCAATTTTATAAACTCAAGTAGTTTTATAGTTCAGAAAATATTAGAATTAGTTTCCTATGGAAGCAGTATCATGTATCTAATTGGTATTTATGATTTGTAATAATAAAGATTGATGATATTTAATAGGCTGCTTTCATTGGTCCTGCTGTGATTAGACAAATTAATAGAAAACGGTATCAATTTATATTTTATAACTAGCAAAATAGAAAAATAAGAGAGCAATATAAATGAGCTATGTAGGGCAATTATATATAGATTTTAAATTCAATTAAAATCAACACTCAGCCAATGATATCTGAAAAACAAGTAAGATAAACTTATAGATTAACAATAAAATTTTTATGAATATGATAATATAATCAAAGTCTTTTCTCTAAGTAGAAATAACACTTAATTTCAACCTAGCAAAATTATTTTTAGAACTCCACCGTCATGAATTTTTAAATATGCAGGACTTGGTTCTTTTAAGATTACAAATTTGTGGTATTAGGTAAATCAAGTTATAGAGTCATACTGTTATCAGTAGTCTCCTCAATTACTTAAAACTTAAAACAATTACTTTTGGTCTCTATGCTAGGTTTGAAAGGAATTTACCCTTCCCAGTCCCTAAATAAAGTGACTTGTGTTGTGGCATATGTTTCCCTAAGGGCCAGACCCTTCACAGGGATTCCATCTCTTCTTCTTTCATCTCCACTGGAGGTACCATGTTATTTTCCAAACTGGGTGATTTCTAGGTCTTAGTAAGTCACAATCCTGGCACCAGTCAATATTAATTTCCTTAATTTCTTTTGGAGTACCTACTTTAAGCAAGTCTTAGTGCTGGTTTCCCCACAAAGTTTTCGAGCAAAAAAACAGTGTGTATCCCACATGTATACTCGTTAAAGCAAGAATCATAAGCTTCCATGAGCATCTAGAGTATATAAATGCCAAGTTCTTACTTATCAGGGCACACATCTTCAAAGTCAGCCCTATCTAATATTTTTTCACTTATCATCTCTTCATGTTTCTATAGAGCAAGGATTAAAGAATATGTATTCCACTTGGGCCTCAAATATATATTTGCTGTTACTACATTGCTCTTCAGTGTAAAAACACTGAGGAATACCTTAGGAAAGAGCCTTCTAATGGCATTAGGAGGCCTTCTGTAAAGATGCTGTCCATTACACTAAGTTCAGTATTCTTTGTTTAAGTGTTCTTTTAATAAGGTGTTATCTAGCTTTGGTATTTGGAGATAATTGTCTTCCTTTGAAAATGTGTTTGAGATTTATTATAAAGCCACTTTGAATCATGCATCTGATCAAGATTTACTTTTTAGCTGGTTAGAAATCAGAGTCCAATTTGTAGATTCCCCCAATAGCAAGTTTACACTTTATGATGTACATATTTATATCTGTCCTTAGCTCCGATTTATACTCCTACTGTTTTTTTCCTTTCTCACCTACTTCTAATTTATGCTATTTTGTTACATATTATTTTGTGTTTTTAAACTCTTAATCTATTTTGGGAACAAGGTGTGATTTAAATTAACATTTTACAAAATTATTTTCATGCTTTAGATTTCTCACTTGCTAATATCCCTGGTGTGGGAATTTGTACCAAGCTCAAATTGTTTCTGCCACAGATCATAAAACTACTATTGTAATGTATATATTTTACATTAGTGTATATTTTACATAGTGTATATTAGGTATAGAGAAAAATTAAGATCAGAGGCCCAAATATTCCAGCTACCTATCACAAAACAACAGGGACCCTACCAAGGTCTTTCTACTGAAGACAGAACAAAACAAGTATTTTTCAAGATGAATTTTAGTTCACAACTAAGATAAGGTCTCACAAAGTATGTTTTATTGCAAACATTATTAAGAATTTAATTCACATACTTACTAATGCACAGAGATTTATTATTATATCCAGAAGCCATTGAGTCAACAGGACAAATTCCTCTTAAAATTTGTGAAAAGAGGGGCGCCTGGGTGGCTCAGTGGGTTAAAGCCTCTGCCTTCAGCTCAGGTTGTGAGAATAAGCCCCATATGGGGCTCTCTGCTCATCGGGGAGCCTGCTTCCTCCTCTCTCTCTGCCTGCCTCTCTGCCTACTTGTGATCTCTGTCAAATAAATAAATAAAAAATCTTAAAAAAATATGTGAAAAGATAAATGCATAGAGCAAAAGGTAAATGTATTAAATGTGTATATGTCATACTGATTCAAAATATACTAACTTAAAAAACTTACACAAAATAATTTTGGTAACCTTTGCAGACTAAAAACTAATTTAATTCCAAAAAAAAGTTTCCTTATATTGTCGTCATCATTATAGATATATAAATGTGACATTCTTTCTGAGTGTGCTGATTTTTATTCATAAGCCATAACACAACCTCCCTGAAACTTTCCTGCATATCATTCTTCGAGTATAGTCTGGTTACTACCATTGATCTTATCTGGAGTGATTAACACTGTTTGGTTACAAGTAACAGAAATCCATTAGGGATATCTGAACAAAAAAAGGAAAAGGACAGATACAACCTACTAGGTTTCAGAAAGAAAATGAAACCAGGAAATACAGTGATAGCTAGACCAGCTAGAGAAAGACTGGGATATCATTTTCAAATTTTGCTAAAGAGGGGGCTCATTGTCAGAGTTTAGGTCACCTTAACTATAGGTAAGGAAAGAATCATCCAAGTTATAATCATATGAAAGATCATGCTTAGCGAAATAAGTCAATCAGAGAAAGACAACTATCATATGATCTCCCTGATATGAGGAAGTGGAGTTGCAACATGGGGGTTTAAGGGGGTAGGAGAAGAATAAATGAAACAAGATGGGATTGGGAGGGAGACAAACCATAAGTGACTCTTAATCTCACAAAACAAACTGAGGGTTGCTGGGGGGAGGGGGTTTGGGAGAGGGGGGTGGGGTTATGGACATTGGGGAGGGTATGTGCTATGGTGAGTGCTGTGAAGTGTGTAAACCTGGCGATTCACAGACCTGTATCCCTGGGGATAAAAATGTATTATATTTTTATAAAAAATAATTAAAAAATAAATTAAAAAACAAGACATTCTTAATTAAACTAATTAGAATAGTGGGTTTACAGTTAAAAAGAGGTTGCATCTCTCTTAAAAAAAAAAAAAAAAAAGGCACCTGGGTGGCTCAGTGGGTTAAAGCCTCTGTCTTCAGCTCAGGTCATGGGTCCTGGGATCAAGCCCCACATTGGGCTCTCTCTGCTCAGCCGGAAACCTGTTTCCTCCTCTCTCTCTCTGCCTGCCTCTCTGCCTACTTGTGATCTCTGTCAAATAAATAAATAAAATCTTTAAAAAAAAAAAAAAAGAGGTTGCATCTCATGTAAATATTTGGAAGTCATAATCATATTAGAAAAAGTTGAACCTGTAAGAATACATAAAATTGTTACTGGAGATACATATATATATAAATATAGGTAAATTAACATGTGTTTAACAACATAAAACTTAGATGGATCTACAGTGCTTCGGAGTGTTAAAATGAATGTTATTGAAGTATCTTTTAGAAACAATAAAACATACCTATTTAAAATGTAAACAGGAAGACTTTTGAGAAGTGTGAGACCTGTTTCTTCTGTGAACACATTTCTATTATCCCAGAAAGTTCTCTTACATCTAGCAAATCTCCTTAACAACTTAGCCTGAGTTAAATTCTGACCTACCTTCTTTAATTAAAAATGAGTGACTCTTTTTCCTAAAACTGCATGTAGATATATTCATACACTATGCATTGGTGAGATTGGTGTATTTATTCAATACAAAGTTTTCAAGATTCATCCACATTAATGTGTGGATCAGTAATTTGCTGACCATATTTTTGTAGACCTACTTACAGATGTTCTACTTTGTTCCACAGATTGATATGTCTGTCTTCACATCAAAACCAGTTTTTACTAAGGGGGTAGGAGAATCATATGAAATCATATCACATCAAAACCAGTCTTCATTATAGTACTTTTTCTTTCTTTTTTTTTTTTTTTTTTAGATTTATTGAGACACAGAGAGAGAGAGAGAGAGAGAGAGAGAGACAAAGAGAAAGGGATCATGTGAGCACACATGAGTGGGAGGGGCAGAGGGAGAAGCAGAGACTCTCCAGCAGACTCTGTGCTGAGTGCAGAGCCCCACAAGGGGCTCTAGCTCACAACCCTGAAATCATGATGTGAGCTGAAACTAAGAATTGGACACTTAACTGACTGTGCCACGCAGGAACCCCGATTATAGCACTTTTATAATGAGATGAAACCAGGCAAAAGTTTTCCAAATTTCTTCTTCTTCTTTTAAGAATTGTTTTGGCTATTCTTGTTCTTTGCCTTTCCACATACATTTTAGAATCAGATTGTGGTTCTCCTGCTATTAGAAATCCTCCCCTATGGGACACCTGAGTGGCTCAGTTGGTTCAGTTCAGGTCATGATCCCAGGATCCTGAAATCAGTGGAGCATCCAGTTTCTTCTTCAGTGGGGATCCTGTTTCTTCTTCTGCCTGTCGCTCTGCCTGCTTGTGCACTCTCTCTCTAACAGGCAAATAAATAAAATCTTAAAAAAAAAAATCCTCCCCTCAAAAAAATCTGTTGGAATTGTGTTCACATTGCATTGTATTTACTGGTCATTTTTGGGAAACTTGATATCTTAACAGTATTTAGTTTTCCAATTCATGAACATGATGTTTTTCTCCAGAGTGCTTTAAAATTTCCTTCTCCTAGCAATATATTGTAATTTTTATTTTATAAGTATTACGTATAGTTGGTTAAGTCTACCTGTAATTACTCCATGTTTTAGGCATCTTAGTTTTAATTTTCAACATTTAATAACTAATACAAAACATGCTTAATTTTATATACATTATAATTTATGACCATATATATTTTTCTTTTAAATTTTTATTTAAATTCTAATTAGTTAATGTATAGTGTAATATTGGTTTTAGAATTTAGTGATTAATCAGTTACATATAACACTCAGTGCTCAGAGGGTACCGGGGTGGCTCAGTCAGTTAAGCACTGGACTCTTAATTTCAGCCTAAGTCTGTGATCGTAGGGTCATGGGATCAAGCCTCATGAAATGGGCTCCCTACTCAGTGGAAAGTCTGCTTGAGATTCTCTCTTCCTCTCCCTCTGCTCCTGCACTCTCTAAAATAAATGAATAAATCTTAAAACAAACAAACAAACAAAAAAAAACACCTAGTGCTCAACACAAGCACATGAGTGGGGGCCCTCCTTAATATCCATTACCCATTTAGCCCATCCCTTCCCATCACCCCTTGTTCTTTATAGTTAAGGGTCTCTTATGGTTTGCTTTTCTTTTTTTTTCCTTCCCCCATGTTCATCTGTTTTGTTTCTAAAATTTCAAATATGAGTGAAGTCCTATGGTATTTTCTTCCTCTGTTTTGTTTCACTTAGCATCGTACATTGTAGTTCCATCCATGTTGTTGCAAATGGCAAGGTTTCATTCTTTTTGATGGTGAGTATTATTCCCTTTTATGTATATATATATAATACATCTTCTTTATCCATTCATCTGCCAATGGACATCTGGGCTCTTTCCGTAATTTGGCTATTATTGATAATGATGCTATAAATATTGAGGTGCACATGCCCCTTTGAATCACATTTTTGCATCCTTTGGATAACTAATAGTACAATTTAGGGTTATAATTTTATTTTTAACTTCTTGAGGAACTTCTGTAGTATTTTCCACAGTGACTTCACCAGTTTGCCTTCCCACCAACAGTGTAAGAGGATTCCCCTTTCTCCACATCCTCACCAACATCTCGTTTCCTCTTTTAATTTTAGCTATTCTGACAGGTATGAGGTAATATCTCATCATGGTTTTGATCTGTATTTTGCTGATGAGTGATGTTGGCATATTTTCATGTGTCTGTTAGCCATCTGTATGTCTTGGAAAAATGTCTATTCAGGTTTTCTGTTCATTTCTTAACTAAATTATTTGCTTTCTGGGTGTTGAGTTTTGTAAGTTCTTTATATATTTTGGATACTAACTCTTTATCAGACATGTCAGTTGCAAATATCTTCTCCCATTCCATAGGATGCCATTTAGTTTTGTTGATTGTTTCTTTTGCTGTGCAGAAGATTTTTATCTTTATGAAGTCCCAGTAGTTCATTTTTGCTTTGTTTCCCTTGCCTCCAGTGACATGTCTAGTAAGAAGTTGCTATAATCAGTGTCAAAGAGGCTGCTGCCAGTGTTGTCCTCTAGGATTTTGATGGTTTCTTGTCTCACATTTAGGTCTTTCACCCATTTAAAATTTTTTGTGTGTGTATGGTATAAGAAAGTGGTCCAGTTTCATTCTTCTGCATGTTGCTGTCCAGTTTTCCCAACACCATTTGTTGAAGACAGTTTTTCTTTCCCTCATTGAATATTCTTTCCTGGTTTGTTGAAGATTAGTTGACCACACAGGTGTGGGTCCATTTCTGGGTTTTCTATTCCTTTGATCTATGCATCTGTTTTTGTACAGTTTATGACTTCTTTAAATTCACATATTAGTTCTGGCAATTTTCATGGATTCCTTAGAATGCTCGATTAGCACAGTATTGTCATATGTGATTTAAAAAAAAGTTCTTTTTATTTTCTAGTCTACAAGTCTTTCGTTTCTTGTTCTTGCATTACTAAAACAACTAGAAACTCTATGATGCTTAGTTGGTTTTTAACTCAAATGCAAGTTCCTTAATGCCAGTCTAATTGGTTGTTTTGGACTAATTATTTTGGCTTATTTTTGGCTAATTGAAAATGGGTTGGTATGGATTTCTTAATAATACTCCTTATGGTCTATAATAAATAATACCAGTCTGGTATGTGAAGAGGAAGGAACAAGTTTCTCTTACTCTGCACTCCATCCCTATCCACTAGAATAGGCAAATGAAATACTGTAAGAAATGTATGGCCAGTGCTTTAGATAAGAAAGACAGGCTATTGAGGCTAATAACTTAACTTTGGTGAAATTGCATAGTAGTCTGCTAGAATATAAGACGATTTGAGGCAAGAGCCTCATTTATCCTGTGTATTGTTGTATCATTATTGCTTAGAACAATGCTTGGCACAGATTGTAATACAGAAAATTTGCTGACCAAAGTGAAAGGCCATTAGGGATACATGTGAGTCCAACATCATTCAGAAAAGATAGGTAAGGATGTATGAATAAAATATTGTCATTATTTCAACATAATATTTGTACACAAATACAAGGCATTGAGTAGGTAAATTAATTCTTGAAACACTTCCATGATCACACAGGTTGAAAAAGAATACCGTGTATATATTTTTTCAGTGCATTACCTTTTAAAGCTAAGAAAATTCTTTAAAACATGAGATGACATGAGTGTCAAAAACTGGTAGTCTCCAGACCAATTATGAAAGGGTTTCAGTGAGGCACAAGCTTAGCTGATAAGATAAACTAAAAAAGCTGGGTACTAAAGGTCAAACAGTTTAGGCAGACACAGTCCCAAAGATGCATGTTTCAGGAGGTCTTTGAACAGAACGTCATAGAGATATGAGAAACTGAAAAGGATGATGATAAAAGAGCTGCCCTGAAGGAAGCAGAATATGTAAATGTGTAAAATGAAGAGCAGCAAGTCAAGAGAAATATTTTCAACTGTGTGTTTAATCTGCTATCTTATCGTTGTTATGGGAGTATGAAAGAATGCTTTAATATACTCACATATGGTGTTTTATAATGATGAGTTATTTTGTTTATATAGATTTGTTCTATTAATGCAGTGTGGGCCTTTTTACCACATGATATTTTTTTTTGTCTGTTTTACAGACCATTTGCTCACATTAAAAGAAGTTGATAAAATGAACTGTCATTACAATAATAGATGTGCCATATTTAATGACTCCCTTCAAAATGCTGACAATTCTTCAAGTCTGGTCATTGGTAAATGGGGATTTGTTGTATTTTTAACTTCTGAGTATTTATAGAAGTTTTCAAAATATTTTAAGATGGTTCCCTGCAAGTTTTTCAGTCACTCATTCTACAACTATTTAGGGAGCACCTGATGTATGGCAGGCACTATTCTACGAAGTGGAGATACAGCAGTGAGCAAAACAGTCTTCTCTTTCATAAATCTTTCATACTTCCTATGAAAATAGACAACAACTTCATAAATTAATATGAAACATAATATCATACATAGGAATATTAAAAAGAAATATGAAGCAAATAAGGGGACAGGATTGCTCTTAAAGGAGTAGCAAAGGCAAATGCCCTGAAGATAAACATGCTTGATTTGCCTAGGAAAGGCAAAAAGACCGGTAGTGTCTAAGGAACATTAAAACAAAGACACACAGAAAAGGAGAGATAGAAAATGGTATTTAAAAGACAGGCAGGAGATGGGCCATGCAAACTCTTTTGAATTCTGGCAAGTGTTATTTTAGAATTTAAGAGTTTAAGACTTTAAGATTTATCTTAAATCTGAAAACATACTAGATATATTTGCGTATATAATTTCAATAGCTTTTTAAGAAAATACAAAAACTTTATCTTACAGAGCACTTTAACTTTACAGAAAAATAGAGAATGAATGCAGTTCCTATATGCCCTCTCACCCAACTTCCATAGTTTTCTTTATTAATATCTTGCATTAGTGTGGTATATTTACAACAATTGTTGAATCAATATTGTTATATCAAGTCCATTGTTTATATTAGGGTTCGTTCTTTGTGTTGTGCATTCTCTAGACTTTGAGAAATGTATAAAAACACATATCCATCTTTACCGTATCACACAGAATAGTTTCATTGTTAAAAATCTGTTGTTTAACCTATTCATCCCTCCCCTGAGCTCCTGGCAACCATAGTTTTACCATCTCCACATAGCTGCTTCTTCCAGAATGTGTAGTTGGAATTATACAGTATGTAGACTTTTCAGATTTATTTCACCAGAGATATGCATTGAAGGTTCCTCCTTGTCTTTTTGTTGCTTGATAGCTCATTTCCTTTTATCACTGAAAACTATTCCCTTGTATGGATGTATTACAGTTTATACATTGATCTACTGAAGGGTATCCTGGCTGCTTCCAAGCTTTGGCAGTTATGAATAAAGGTGTTCTAAGTATCTGTGTCTGGAGTTTCATGTGGACATAATTTTCAGCTCATCTGGGTAAATATCAAGGGATTCAATTGGTAGATCATAAGAATTACATGATTTTTGTAAGAAATTGTCAAACTGTCTTCCAAAGGGGCTATACCATTTTGCATTCCCACCAGTGAGGAGTGAGAAGCTTTGTTGCTTCATTTCCTTACCAGTAGTTAGTGTTGTCCTTGTTTTGGATTTTAGCTTTTCTAATAGCTGTATAGTAGTATCTCATTTTCATTTGCAATTCCTTGATGACATATGTAATCACCTTTTCATATGCATATTTGCAATCTATATATCTTATTTCTTGAGGTGTCTGTTCAGATCTTTTGCCTATTGTTTACTTATTCTTGAGTTTTGAGAGGTCTTTGTATATTCTGTATATACAAAGCATATACATGTTCTATAAATCTTCCAGACTCCTAGTTTGTGGCTTGCCTTTTTGTACTACTAGGAGTGTCTTTTGTAGTGCATAAGTTTTCAGTTTTAACATAGTCAAACTATCGGTTTATCTTTCATGGATTATACTTTTGTTACAAAAAGTTATTGCCAAACCTGTGACCACCTAGATTTTCTCATATGTTGTCTTCTAAGAGATTTATAGTGTTACATTTTATATTTACGTGTATGTTGAATTTTGGTTTAATTTTTGTAAAAGATAAAAGTCTATGTCTAGATTCATTTCTTTCAATAGCTTTTAGTAGTTCTGTAGTTAACGTGTAGAGAATACTTATAGAATGGGAAGACTAGAAGCAGGGAAATCATTCCAGATGCTGTTGAAGTCATCAATGAGCAAGACGACAAAGGCTTGAGTGGAGAATGCAGTATACTTTGTATCAGGTTATCGTGTTTCTGGTATTTTGAAATTGGAGTCAATAATCTTTTATAAGGGGATATACATGGGATTTGGGTAATAAGAACAGTCAAGAAAATGCAAAGTTCTAGGCCTGGTTAACTGTATGAATAGTGGGACTATTTATCAAAATGGAGAACACTGGATAGATAATGTGGTTTGTTGTGGGGAGGGGATATCATAGAAATAAGATCAGTTTTGACATGCCATATTTGAGGTTTGAGGTTTTTATGTAAGTATCCAGTGAGAAATATCAAGTATAAAATTGGCTACATGAAGCTGGAACATAGGAAAGTAGTCAGGGGAAAATATCAATTTGGGAAATATGAGTACATAGGTGGTGTTTGAGGTCTTCAGACTAGGGTGAAAGGAGCAAGAAAATGACTGCAGATATAAATAAAAAGAGATCCTAGAAGCTTGGGATACATCAACACGTAGAGTTATCTGGAAGTGGTGAATCTACAACCAGATCCTGAAAGGGAGCTTTTAGAGCAATAAGGAGAAATAGAAAGGAGAGTGGGGTATATATTTTCAAGAAGAAGGATCAGCTGTGCCAAATTCTGTTGGAAGAATTGAAAAAAATAAACTAAGAATTGATTATCACATTTGACAGTATGAATATTGTTGGTGACTTTTGTGGTGACAGAATGGGAATGAACATCAGATTGGAATAGATTCACAAGGTACTGGGAGGGGTAAGAGTGCAAACAGCTGTTTTCCTATAGCTCTTGCAAGGAAGTTCTGGAAATGGGGTAAAAGGGGTCAGGTATGGGAGATAAAGTCATTCACAGTTTTAGAAACAAATAGATTAGTTCTTACTAGAGACAATACCTTAAGACACTAACTCACATTCCAATGTATCATAAAGTTATACACACAAACTCTACTACTTTCCTATTGTTTTTTCCTCCCTCACATTATTCCACAAAATCATATTTTTCTTGGCTTTAGAAACAAATGGATTACCAACAGGTGAATTTTTTAAGATATGCTATCACTTGGCAACATTCAATGTTTCTGAAGTTGCATATACCATTGAGTCTTTCATTCTCCTCTTTAACTTTGTGATCTCCTGTTAATATATTGTACCTTATCCTCAAAGGCACTTTGTACTTATGTACACTTGTCTTTTGCTATATAGTATGTGAAAAGATCGAGGGAGATATTTCTGGGACAGAAGACCCTAAATATTGGAAACTTCTCGTTAAATTGTTGTCTGTCTGAGACCTGGGACGTTCTCTAAAGGGATATATATGAGCACAGTGGCCAAGGATATACAAAGGGATGTCTTCTCACTAGTAACTGTTTTGGCTCCACAGACCACAGAGCAGTTTTCAGTTGAGCTCAGGGTTAGAAGTGAGCGTAAGGCCTACAACTAAAATAGATCAAGTAGTATTCTTCATGCTTTCTCTCTAAATTCTCATCCACATCTTGGCCTCTGTAGCTTTCAATTCTGATTAGGAAGAAGAGAGTCTGAGAAGATCACATCAAAGGGAACACCAACAGAAGGAAGCCAGAAGCAAACTTTTTAAAACTCTAAGGCTCTTAACAATAGGGTTCAGTTAGAGTCCTTAAAGTTACCAAGCCCATAGCAGACCTCCTTTCCTTTTTGGGAGATGGTGGGTGGTGGCAGTGAAGGAGCTATGTTGCTTTATCTTGTCAGTGCCACTCTAAAAATATGAAGTGCTCAAGAACAAGGACCAATCCTCATTGTTTCCCTAGTGCCTATTAAAGAACTCCTATTGCCTGTAATTTTAATGTATTAGTAATCATATACATACTTTTTAATTGACTAAAATTTCAAATTTACTTATTTACTAATTAATTATGATTGTTTCCTTATTTGAAGATGTCTGATAATAATGTAGGATTTTTGTTTTATTATTTCAGGAATTATATATTATTTTAAGATTTTGTGTAAGTTTTTTAAACTGTTTTCATACATTGCATTTTATTGATATAGGAAAAGTGCTTCCATTATTTTTTTAAGATTTTATTTATTTATTTTAGAGAAAGACAGAGACAGAGACAGAGAGACAGAGAGAGTGTGAGCACCGGTGGAGGAGCAGAGGGAGAGGGACATGGAGACTCCATGCAGACCCCAAGGTGGGGCTCAATCTCACAACCTTGAGACCATGACCTGAGCTGAAACCATAAGTTGGACTAAGCCATTCAGGTGCCCCACTTACACAATTCTTATCTAAAGCTGTTCTCAATGAAAATGAGAAAAAGTCTAGAGAGGAGGCAAAAGAAATCTTGAATTTCTTAAGTCATTGGTAGTTTCCATTGTAGTGATATCTACTTTTTATAACTGATTAATAGATTATTATTTTGACACTATATTTCAATTTTCAGTCTTAATATATCTTTTACTTGTTATAAAGCACATATAGATGTACAGATGTTCATTAGGCACATATAGATGCATTTATAAACAATAAATTCAAATTTACTTATACCATCAATAATAAAGCAAAATTTAGTCTCAATGTTACTTTTTTCCCTAATAGTTCCAAACACTTTGCCAAATATAAACACACATGTGTATGCTACTTTACTATAGATGTCTAGCTTGCACATTGCCAAACATGGATATTTATAAATAGATATTTTCAGTTTGTACTTTGATGTAAAATATTGTTTCTCAGCTGGGATGCTGGAAATACAAATAAACCAAATGTTGGCTTATATACATACACACCTACCTACACCATTTAGTTTACTAGTTTGTGAAATATTAAAATATGTTTGTATCTTTATTAATAAATTTAATGGCCTTTAATTTTTTGTGTAATTTTATTTTTTCAGTGTTCCAAGATTCATTGTTTATACACCTCACCCAGTGCTCCATGCAATATGTGTCTTCCTTAATACCCACCACCAGGCTCGCCCAACCCCCTGCCCACCTCCCCTCCAAAACCCTCAGTTTGTTTCTCAGAGTCCTCAGTCTCTCATGGTTTTTCTCCCCCTCCGATTTCCCCCCAACTCACTTCTCCTCTCCAGGCACCTCAGGGCTGCAATTGTTTTAAAGCCCAACCATGAAATCTTGTGCAACTATTCTAAGATTTCTGAACCTTAATTTCATCATACTTAACTTTTAAAATCAAATTTATAAAACATTTAAGTTTTATTAATCAAACCGGACACATGCTACATGATTATCACTGTGCTAACCTTGGAGGTATGCAATTAAATGAAATACTGCAGCTATTACTTATTGAATGCAAATTATAACATGACTAATAAAATAAGAATACCATGAAAAATGAATAACATAACAGAGGTCAATAAATATTACTTTTCATCTTCTGACAAATTTATAGCTATATCTGTAATGCTAAGGATTATTTTTAAGATTATTTATTTATTTGAGAGAGAGCTCACTTGAACAAGCATGGGGGTCTGCAGAGTGAGGGAGAGAATCTCAAGCAGACTCTGAGCTGAGCACAGAGCCCAGTGTAGGGCTTGATCTTATGACCGTGAGATCATGACCTGAGCCAAAATCAAGAGTCAGATGCTTAACGGACTGAGCTACCCAGGTGCCCCAAAGCTGAGGAATTAATTTTAAGTGTACTGCATTCAGAAAATCTGAATAGTTTTCTGTGTAATGAATTTCTGTCCTTTCTGCCATCTACAACTATCCACAAATCTTGATTATGATTGTAAGGAAAATAATTATTCCTAAATAGCCAGTGTATTAATTTCTATTCTTTTTTTAAAAGATTTTATTTAATTATTAGAAGGAGAGAGAGAGCATGAATGGGGATGAGGTGGGGAGAGGAGAGGCAGGAGCAGACTCCCCACTGAGCAGGGAGCCCAATATGGGGCTTGATCCCAGGACTCTGAGATCACGACCTGAGCTAAAGGCAGACAGTTACGCACTGAGGCACCCAGGCATCCCCTATTTATTTATATTCTACCAGCATTTCTATATTAAATTTTAGTAAATTGAGATATATGTTAAGATATATGACACTATATAAATCAAAAAATTTGTTATATGAAAACTTGTGCTGGGGTTCTGTCTCTATGAATCGAAAAATTTATTCTACTCTTCTGAGCAGCTATTTATTCAATGGTAAATAGTGATGATGATGATGATGATGATGACGACGACAATGACGGTGAGAGTGAAAAAAACATACTTGCTTCAGAGGGTTACTGTGAAAAATCACTTCAATTAGAATGCTTGAAAAGTGCCTTGCAATCTGATGAATGACACACACATTATTCTTTGTGAACTGTAACTATAACATATTAAGATTTCAGAAGTGCTCTGTTAAGAGAAATATCACAATTTAGATGTGACATTTTGTTCGGTTCTTCCATTACGAGAGATTTATAAAGGGCACCTGAGTGGTCCAGTTGGTTAAGCATCCAGCTTTTGAATTCACCACAGGTCATGATCTCAGGGTTCTGAGATCCAGCCCCACATCAGAGTATGCATTTGGCGCTGTCTGCTTAAGATTCCTTCTCCCTCTCCCTCTACGCCTCCCACTCATTCTCTCTCTCAAATAAATAAATAAATAAATCTTAAAAAAAGAGATTTATGAAATTATAAAGAATCGCTGTATAAAATATAGTTTGATGACCACCAACTTACTGAACTAGCCAAGGTAATTTTACATTTAAGCCAAGGCATCTTTACTTATTTTCTTATTTTCTAGCTGTCCATATCATATCCATTATCTGTTGTTTTCTTGTTAAAATTGTCATATTTTATTATTTTTATTATTGTTTACTAAAATGATTTCAGTTTTGACATCACTGGAAATAAGTGAAGGAACAATTACATAATGAACTTTTTTAATATCTCCAGAACATGCCCTATTTCTCAGAGCTAAGTACTTTTGTTGAAGCTGAGAATTCCTTTTTCCTTTTCTTCCCTAATCAATTCCTCCGTAGCTTCTACAAATCAAATCTTACCTTCTCTTAGAAGTACCTGTAATAATTTCAATTCACCATGATCTCTTTATTTTCTGAAATCTGTGATATTTATTTAAATGCTACTTTGCTGTATTTCCTGTATCGCTACATAAACTTTGAATTAGTTTTTTATGTGTCTTATTTCTAAGTAAACAAAAAATATTCAAGAGTATTTACAGATTGTGTGTGACTGTATGCATCTAATTACATGTTAATATACAGCATTTACTTGAATAGAATTTCTTGAAAGATAGATGACTGAAGAATTTTTCTTGTCTACCAAGTCATTTGGACATAATCTGGATCTTTAGCCAGATCAAGTTTTCATTCCCTCTTGTGGAAAAACAGCTTCAGAAAAGACAGTAGAAAAGGTGTGCATTAGTTAGTCATATAATGGTGGTCTTTCAAAATGACACAATTCATTTATATTTAGATAGTAAAAATAAGTAGAGAGTGATATCATTCACCAGTAATACACACTGCTGGGTTTTACATGTCTCCAAAAGGATGAGAAAGTTGTGAATTTTCGTTAGCAATTATCACTGTAGGTTTTGAATTGTATAGGGCAATTTCTCTTGCTGTCATTTAATGCTTTATTCCATGAAGCTTTAAAATACCGTGTAAAAAAGATCGGTCTTGGAATGCATTTTTCATGAGAACATATTGGATATTGCATTGTTGAATGGGGGAAATTATAAAATAAACTCTAGATATTTCAGGAACAATAATTCACTAAGAGAAGCTATTCATTTGGAACTGTGAGTTAATGTCATATATTAATACTTAATATATAGATATGAAAAGTTATTTGTTAATTGATATCACAAATAATTGATCATATTCTACTGATTTTTTTCCTCTGTAGCATCATTTTCTCTACTACTGTCTTAGTTCAAGATCTAAGCATCTCTCACATGCTCTCCTGACATAGTCTTATAATTGGCCTCCCAATTTCTACAATCAACTCCCCATATTGCTCCAGAATAATCTTTTAAAAACTGAAATCTGATCATTTTATTGCCTTGATAAATATTTTCAATAATGTCCTTAGCCTAGAGAATAAATTTGAAACTCATTTTAATGACACTCAAAATTAAAGTATAACCTTTCTCTTCTTCTTAGGCATATATCCCCATGTTTTCTCCCCCCACTTTAAGCTCAGACTCTGCTAAATAATAGGTTATCTCCTAAATGTGCAAGAATATTTGATATTTTTGTGCTTGCTAGATCTCCTTTTTAACCTACAACCTCCCCCCACAAGTATAGTAGTACATATTTATAATACAATATTTAGTTCAAGAACCATATCTGTCAAGCCTTTTTTAATCCATCAGTGTTTCCAGGTGGAGGTGACTGCTTACAACTCTGTGGCCCCATTGTACTAGGTACATATTTACCACATAATAGTGAAATATATTTATCTATGGACTTGTCTGTTAACCTACTCTACATGAATGGCCCTTTCAGAATGGGAACTATATATTATCTATATTGAGTGCTTAGCTTTTAACATTCATTGCTCAATTGATATCCCTCATGTTATAACTAGAAAGAAAAGAAATTCAGCCTAAAATAATTTAAACAGTAAAACTGTAGGTCTCAGCAGCAGAAATGAAATTCAGATCTAGGTACTTGATCCAAAATTCATAGTCTTTGGAAATGCTGAGATTTAAAAGTTTAGAACCTCAGAATATTAATAATTTTTAAAGAGAAAGTAACTGCTACAAAAATACAGCAGGGATTGTAATTTATCTTTCTCCATTTCCTTCCCTCATTATTATAGTGCTTAGAAAGTATATTCCTGTATACTGTTCTGGTCACACAAAACTGTGTTCTAAGGACTCATCTCTTTAAAAAATATTAATGCGTTTGTCTAGTTTTGTTCATTATCTACTTGGCCCTACAAGGCATTGGAATTTGAGGACCTCTGCACAAACTCCACCAGCTCCCATACTTTTCAGAGTTTTTTGCTGCCCCTGCTATCTCAGTAGCTCCCTCAATGGGACTCCCTCAATGGGAAAGGTATTACTACACCTGTGATAGATCCATAGCAGCTCGCCCCCAACCCCAATCATCTTCCTGGGGAAGAGTTCTGGGCCTTATTAACCCTGCAGACTTTGTTGCAGGGGAGGGAGCAGGTAAGCTGAGTGCTGACCCTAGATAACTAATGGGGTAACTACTGCGGGGTCCAGGCACTGGTTCTGACTGCTACTGCGCATGAGTCTGCCCTGCAGTTGTTTGCTCTGTTCCTGAACTCTCTAGAGGCGATCCTGAGTTTAGCCTAAAACCAGAGGCAGAGAAGCATCCATGAACTGGTGACAAATACTTTAGCTACGAGATGCAGCCATTGTCCAGTGCTATCAACAGATGGAAACTGACTTTTCAGGAAAAAAATTGAAGATCATTTTTTATGTGAAATCTCCAACATATTAACTAGGAACTAATCCCACCCCCCCAAAAAAAGGTTAAATCTTCTGTAAGCCAAAGGTTAAATCCTGTGCAAAGCTGGGATGCCATTCTACAGCTACCACTTTGCAAGCTCTATTATACCCAGGAGGTAGGTGGAAAAAAAAAATCAGAAGACCATTTTAGCCATTTCTAATGTCATAAAAGGAAGGAAGAATGAAAGGAAGGAAGGAAGGAAGCAAGCAAGCTTGTAAACTAGCGTTGATAAATCACTTGCAAGCGTGCTGAGAAGCTCACCAAAATGCCAGGTTTCATGGTCCTCTGAGAAAGCAATTTACCGCATCAATACGGTATCATTACCTCGTGCATATGGATCCTTGGATTTTGAAGCAGGATGACAACCTGATGACAGCTGCATAGGGGACCCGAAGTCACCTGTCTTCTTCACGAAGAACTAACAGCTTTTCTGTCCTTTTTAAGCCCTCCCCTCAACCTTTGAGACTGGAGTCTCATTAAAGACCAGGCTCAAAAAAAGATGGTTGTGCGGGCAGCACAAATGCAATCATTTTCACTAGTTATTCCTGTTCAGTCTCGGTAAAGCTGGTCAGGCTCCACTCTCGCTCTCCAAATATCACTGCAGTTCTCGGGACTTCGGAAACCGACAAAGAACGGTTTGGTGTCTGAGGAGACGACCTTCATTACACCCTTGACCCCAACACCACATCTGCTCAGAGAGAACCTCTCATTGCTGAACAGAAACTCAATTACCTGCCTCTCTGTTGGAATATGCCTTCCAGCGAGCTAGACACACAAGCAGTGCTAACCCACGAATTCTTCCCAAGGCTGCTGAAGTTATAGGACCACGAAGTGTTCTGCACGCTTGTCTGCGCAACAGAGCCCGAGCCCCGCCCGCCGCCTGCCGCCTCCGTCCCTCCCACAATGCTTTGCGCTGGTGCGCGGTCGGTGCACGTGGCTCCTGGGGGCGGGCACCTGCGCGTTCTCTGCGCGTGTGGCGGGACCTGCGCTGGGAAGGCTGAGGTGATTCGTCTCCCTACCCTTCCGTATTTCAGTAAGTGTAAGAGAGGGAAGGAGGGAGGAAAGGAGGAGGGAAACAATGCAAAGTGCCAGGGATAATGACATTCCTCAAGTTAGGGCACAGGGTGCCCTGTGAATGGAAAGATTTTAAAGAGAACAACGGCCGAGGGGGTGCTAGGGACACTCTGCAAAGTTATGTTCTTCTCTAGCTCTCTCGCGTGCTCGTTCTCACCCCCACATCGGTACACTGTCACTCTTAATGCACTGTCTCGATCAAACCCAGTCGCAGGGCTAGGCTTGGTCTCAAGAGATCTTGTAGCTTCCGATTATTTGGGTCCATTGTGTGAGGAAGCTGATCCAGTCTGCTGGAGGACAGCCCACAGGCCAGGACCAATGGCTAGACACATGCAGTGGAAGCCGCTGGAAAACTTCCCGCCTGGAGAACCTTGGGTGCAGCATATGACTGAGCCCCGATAAAAAAAACAACCGGGGCAGGGGCAAATATAAAATCATGATAGATTAAAAAAAAAAAAGTATTTTAAGCTACAGAATTTCAGACGGCTTGTGACTCAGCAAAAGATGGCAGAAACAGTTACCTTAATTTTGATGCCTAGGGCAAATCAACAATTCTATCCATAAAATATCAATTAGAGATGATTGTGAGAAAGACCGTCTTAATGGTGATTTTAAAACTTTGTTTACTCTCTTTGCTTTCCCCTTCTGTCCTCAGGCAAGCAAGTGAGGACTCCTCCCTTTCTCTAATGTTGGAGCAGGATAAACTATTTTACATTTTAGTGCAAAAATATTTCCTAGCCTTAGGATGAAAAGTATATTTGAAGGCACCTGGGAGGCGCAGTCATTAAGTGTCTGCTTTAGGTTCAAGTCATGATCCGAGGGTTCTGGGATCCAGCCCCATATTGGGCACTTGTCCAGCTCCCTGCTCAGCGGTGAGCCTGTTTCTCCCTCTCCAGCTCACCCGTGCTTGTGTTCCCTCTCTGCCATAAATAAATAAAATCTTTAAAAAAAAAAAAAAAAAAGAAGTAAATTGGAAAGGACTGTGGATGGAGGGTAGGAATGGGTATGACTTCTCTGAGCCTGAGTCCCATGGGATATAACTTTTCTTACTTATTCATAGGCTTCCCAACTTCTCCCTTAGTTTTTAGCTCAACACTTTGATACTAGAAATTCAAGATCTCATAACCAAATTATTTATAAACCAGATGCCATTGCTCCTCAGCTGATTCCTCTTTGTTTTCTTCTCTATCCATTCTCTCATTAGCATATGGAGGTCATGTTTTGCCCCTGATCTTACAGCACTAAGCTTCACAGGGTAAGTCCTTTAATGCTCAGCTCAACAAGTGCTCAGTGGACAACAGGAATCCAGCCCACAAGCAGGAAAAGTAAAAAAGGAGGGAAAACAATGGCATTTATTAACTTTTCACATACATTGTTATAGTCATATTTATTAATGCTCTATAATTCAAAATACTAAGGCTGAAAAGTAACTTTCTATATTACCAGCTAGTAAAGTTTGAGAATCAAAACAGGTGTTTTGCTTTAAAACATTGTTGGAACTTTGAACAGCATAGCAATTAATCAGCAATTATTCAGCTGATCTCTCTGTGGCATTGCCTTTGGCCAGAAGAAGCTGCCCCACCCAAGATCACAGCTCTTCCCCAAGGGTACCCTATAATTAATGAATGATCCATTCTGAAGAACAATGGCCCAGAGTCCTTACTTTCATTCAGCACAAATCTCAAAAGTAATCCTGACTCTAGAAGTCTTACTACAATTGATTTCATCCTTTCTATCTACCCAAACAGATTGGTGCCCTTCGTCCATTTTGGAGAATTCTCAACAATTGTGTTTTTGAATATATCCCCCTCTACATTGTTCATTTTTTACCCTCCTGTTGTATTGGACAAAGAACGGAATCCAAACTCTGGTTCAGCTCCTTACCACTCAAAAATCAGTCCTGAAATGACAAGTGATTGTGGGAAAGGAAAGGTTCCTTTATTCAGGAAGCCAGCAATCTGGGAAGATGGTAGACTAACATCTCAAAGACCATCTTTCCTATCCAGACAAAGCAGAAGGTTTTAATGGGGATGGCATGGGAAAAGGAAGGGGTGCTAAGTGCAGGAGAAGCAGGTGCTCAGGCTATTAGTTGTATGTCAATGTGACCCTGAACAGAGTTGTTGGCATCAGCCACAGTTGTTTCCGAACGTAGTCAGGACTTTTTTTCTGAGAAAGTTTGGTTCTTCACTCATTAAGGTCAGTTACTGATCTGTAAATCTGAAGGTAAGTAGGTTAGTGTTACTACAGACCCAGGAACTTAGGTCAGCAAGCAAGGAGAGCATAAGCTTGAAGCAAGTTAACCCTTAAGACCAGTTGGAGTCCTGTTACAGTATTAGATTGTACTCTGATCTTCATGTATATGATTTTTTAATTTTATTTTCTTATACTCTTAATGCTGTCTTGTGCATGTTTTTTTCAAATCTTTCTTCCAGTTAGTCTATGACTAGTTAAGTATTTGTCCCATTCTTTGATATTTTAATCAAAATAATTATATTTTTACTTCCAAATTTCATTTTTATTCAAAATATTTGGTCAATTTTGATAATTTGCCTCATAATAATGTCTTTTATTTTTAAACATTTAAGATACCTTTGTATGTGTTATATCTGATATTAACATTATTTTTAGAACAGAGTTTGTAGGTATATCTCCAATGATTTTTTTTTCCTAGCTCTGCTTTATGGCTAGTCATTTCTTTATTATAATTTTTAATTGTAAACATCTGTTACTTGAAATAATATCAATGAGAAGTCTTTGAGACTTGGATCCAAAGAGGATTTTCTTTGATTATGTCAGGTACCTAAGGGGAACTTAGGATCACTATAAAATAAAGTGTTGGTTTTGAGTTCTTATGGGCTACATACATGGACAGGCTGGTTTCTGACTCCCATTCAAAAATAGTGTAAGTTTGTGGGAGTTCTCAGAGGAGATATTTTCCCTTTCTGTCCTCCTAGAGCCAGAGATGAAGGGTGAATTTCTTTCAACATAGTTCTGTGGGGGTAGAGAGTGATTCTAATTCTCCACTGAATGGTCTGGGGGCCTGACTGATGATTAAGGGTCCTGGCTTTGTATACTTGTCACCAGCCCCGGATCAGTTCCTGATTTTGTCTCCTGTCACTCACAGAACCTAGGATGCAAGTGTTACATGTACATTTTACATGGCTGTTTATTGTGTCTTTCTGGTAGTTATGAGCCCCTTGAGAACAAAGGCCGAGTCTTACTTATTTTAAGGGTCCAGTATTGTTGAATGCATTTAATAATATGTTTACTGGACTAAAATAAATTGTATTTTGATATAGTATGACTCCTCAGTGGAGACCTCTGTTTTTCATCAGAGCGGATTGTTACTACTTTTTTTTTTGACTCCTATAACATTGTAGGTATTTTTCTGTGGCATCTTAGATATGTCAATGTAATTATTTTTTTAAATGCATGCTTTCTTCACTGGATTATGATATTTATGAAAGACGGGAATGTTTCATTTTTTGCAGTTTTGTCTGAGAAAGTGTTTGACACACCATAAAATGTTTTTTTTTTTTAATTCTAATTTTTTTAAATTTATCTGAAAGACAGAAATCCCAAGTAGGCAGAGAAGCAGGCAGAGAGAGAGGAGGAAGCAGGCTTCCCGCTGAGCAGAGAGCCCTATGCGGGGCTCGATTCCAGGACTCTGGGATCATGACCTAAGCCGAAGGCAGAGGCTTTAACCCACTGAGCCACCCAGGTACCCGATAAAATGTTTTAAAACTATCTATGACATGTATGCATTTAAAAAAGAGGAGGGGTCTCCTGGGTGACTTAGTCGCTGAAGCATCTATTGTTTTCAGCTCAGGTTATGATCTTTGGGTCAAGGGATCAAGCCCTGTGTCAGGCTCTGCACTTGGCAAGTCTGCTTGAAATTCTCTCTCCCTTTAACCTTCCCGTTTCATCCCCACCCCAGCCCCCAGCTCACAAGAGTACACTCTCTATCAAACAAACAAATAAAAATTTTAAAAAAGAAAACAGATAGAAAAGGTATCTAAGAAAAAGTGATCAAAGAGAGAGATATAGAGTAATAGTCTGCTTACCTATCATCATGAAATATTTTAGAGACCATCATGAAATATTTTATGTTACTCGACCTACCTAAAGGCTACACTTAAAGAGGTTTAGATCTTTTGGATCTTTGAACACTCCAGTTCCATGCCTTAGCCTGGTAAACAAAATAAATGTTTAACTTACTCTTAATTCTACTTAGAAGAGTCAAAAGTTCTATTTGTAAGCAAACCAAAAGATCTCTGCTGCAATTATTTAACAGTTAAAATTATCTAGATATAGCTCCTCCATTTCAAAATGAAAATCAGTGAATGTTACATGTTAAATGGCCAAATCATGAGATTGAAGGGGTTGTGGTTCCTGAAACACTCATTGCAGGAAACAATCCTCGTCATCAGGAACACACACGTTATGACTGGGAAAGGTATACTTCTATTATGCATGGGAAATTTTATAATTGGAGTCTGCTACAGTGGCTCGTTTGTTACTATACCTAGTATAATTGGTGATTAATTTTTTAAAACTAAAATGTTAGATCTACCCTATAGATTCTCCTGTTTAGATAAATTCTTTATGCATGCCCAAATGGCAATTAAGAAATGTATTTTAATAGATAAAAATAACAGTAAACACATTCAAATAGATTTTATATCCTTTTCTAACACCTGAATTTTACCTTTTGAAATATTAAGTTTATTGAGGTAATTCTGTCTGGGAGATTTGTCTAAAAGCCTATAAAATATGACAAAATTAATATTTAAACAAGTCCATGTCCCCTGGCTCCTAAATAGGAACCAAGAGAAATGTTAGTCTTGAGGCTAATGCTCTCATTTATGATTGATGTTCTTTTTGAGAAAAATAAAATAAAGTAACTCTTGCTAGGCTTGTATGCTTTCCTGTTCCTTTAAGATTAATTTATACACAATGCCTGTCAGTTTGAAAGACTGATTCTTTATAAAGGTAATTAACAGAAGGAATTTTTAAACAAGAACTATATTTTAATTGCTTTTGTGTTTTTGTTTACTTTTTAGTCTGGAGATGAAAAACTCAAATGTTAGATAATAAATGTGTTTTACTAGCATCTAATTCTCAGATGAATTCAGAGAAAGAGATTGATGTTAATACCTTCCTCTGAAGATTAATTGTTTCGGGATAGATGGATGAGTATTTTCAAAATCTCTTCCTTACTTCCCTGCTGCCATTTATGATTGCACTAAATTCACATTAGGTTTTGTTACATGCTTGAAGATATCATTTATTAATCAAAGCCTCAAGAAAAACAGGGCTGAAGAAGTTTACTTGCTTAAAACTAAATGTACTTATTTCTTTTTTCCTATACTAGCCAGGTCTACATTTACATTGTAGCCAGTATCCAATATTTGGGCAAGTGTTACTGACATTTAAATTACAAGCCACAATTATGTCATTCTTATTTTTGAAGTCAGTGACCTATTTGAATGCTTTTGAGGATGACTCCAGAGCATAGTGCTGCCTTTAACTAGAAAAACATTGCATTTTTCATATTTCTCAAGCCAGCATTCACTTTCATTTGGATGTATTAAAACTATTATTTACGAGTTTTTATTTTAATGTTAAATAATTATAATAGTTATAGATAATAATACTTTATAAGTATTCATAGATCCTATATTGTATAACACAATTGTATTTTCCATTAAGTGGAATTGCATGAGAAATTGTCATCATCAGTGACACTTGACTATATATTAAATTAGTCCATATATTATATGGTAATATATTATATGGTCTGATATCAGACCGTATATTAAATTTCAGATATGAAAAATTGATTACTAACAATTATTATACTAAAGTAATTTCTTTTATTAATATGTAATAATCAATCAATAAATAATTATTGGATTTGGTTGGTACAAAAGAGATTCATAAATTTAAAGTTAGTATATAATTATATTTTAATTATATAGATATATAATATATTGGTAAGCAGTCAAAATGGCTATGATGACTTAATTATTATTAAAACTTTATTATGATTTGAATTTTAGAGTCTGAAAAAAACTACTACTTTACATGATGTGTAATATAAAATGATACACTAGAAGCAACCTGCTAATTATATTATTTTTAACATTAGTAATACTAGTTATTTCTTCTGAAAGTTAATTCTATAAGGACTTTTAAACATCTTAACTTTTTTAAAAAAGATTTTATTTATTTATTTGAGAGAGAGAGTGCTAGAGAGAGAGAGAGAGAGCATGAGCAGGGGAAGGGGCAGAGGGAGAGGGAGAAGCAGACTTCCCACTGAGCAGGGCGCCTGATGGGAGATCCATCCCATGACCCTGGGATCATACGTGACCCATGCCGAAGGCAGGTGCTTAACGGACTGAGCCACACGGGTGCCCTAAACATCTTAACTTTAAGTGAAATTATATAATAACAAAAATGAACTTAAATTGATATGTACTATACATTACATAAAATCATTTCTAAAATTGTGTTTATTTGTGGAAGGTTCAGGGATGACTGATAAGGATAAGTGACATCCCAAAGGATTCTTTTTGAATCTATATAGAAAGGTAAAAAATTTGTAGTTTTTGATGACTCCTTCTTTGTTCTATGAATTTTATAGGTTCTGTCTCATAACTATATTTTGTCTATCACCTTTCACTTAATACAGCAATTAACTCATCTCTCACTTCCATGTCTGTTTCCACATAGGAGCTACAGTGACTTTACCAAAAAAAAAAAAAAAAAGGTAAAAAACCATTATAAACCTTCTCATGGTATTTCAGATCCATGCCAAATTCCTGACAGCTTCAGCCCTGCATGGCTAGACTCTGATTACTTTTTTTTTTTTTTGACCCTGATTACTTTTTAAATTTAATTTTTATATCATGCATCCCTCAGCGACTATCAGCTTTGTAAAATTTCTACAATACTCCAAGATATTTACTACCTTTGAGTCTTTGCACATGATCTTTCCTCTCTCTGTAATCTTTTGTGCCATGCTCTTCTCAGGCCTGGTTTCTCATCCATCAAGTTAGCATAAATAATACTTTTTCAAAGGGACCTGCCTTGACCACTCAAATTAAGTCTCTCCGGTTATTCTCTGTCTTAGCAGTCCTGTTTCTTTTATAACCTTTGACTTTTTAGAATGTTTCTTTATACAGTATCTTTTTGTGGGATTAATTTTAAGTTTTATGATGGCAGACTGCCAGCTTCGTTTGACTACATATGCAGCACCACACAGTATTTTTGGTACACAGTTGGTGTACCAAACTCAATATATACTTCCTAACAAATGAATAAATGATCAAGTAAACGAATAGGCCATTTACTTGAAAATATTAAGTAAGGTAAGAGAAATAATGGCTGTAAATTTTCTTCAGAAATCTCATGCTTTGTCTATAGGAAGGGCTCTAAGTTATCTGTCTGGAGCTTACATGGTGGTTACATTCACAATTTTATTCCTACTTATGTTGCCTTAAATAGGAGTGGCCCAAAGCCTTTCTTTGTTAGGAACAATTTAGAACTAGGACTGATAGCTCAGCTTTAGAGAATATATAGTAATAATAGAAACTTAAAGCCACTGTGAATCTGTTCATTTTTTAACCAATGACAACCAAAATAGTCTTCAAAAATATTTTTCTCTGCCCATTTATAGCCATATAAATAGTCAAATGAAGAGTATTAGAAATGGATATTTATTTAGTCTAAAGAATATGGTTATGGTGTGCTCTCTTATACAGAGGATGATTTTTTCCATTTCCTGAAATCATGTTAAAAGTTTAATTTCTTAATGCATTTGGATTTCCATTACTAAGGAAGTTTTTATTATGAATTATCTAACTAATCTTTTTTATTCTAATTTAAATTTTTTCTGATGAAAAAGAAAGGTAAGAAAAAATTCAATTAAAACAGTAAGTGTTGAGGCGCCTGAGTGGCTCAGTGGGTTAAAGCCTCTGCCTTCAGCTCAGGTCATGATCCCAGGGTCCTGGGATGGAGCCCCGCTTCGGGCTCTCTGCTCAGCGGGGAGCCTGCTTCCTCCTCTCTCTCTGCTTCTCTGCCTACTTGTGATCTCTGTGTGTCAAATAAATAAATAAAATCTTTTTAAAAAATTTAAAAAAAACAGTAAGTGTTAACTTTTGGGAAAAAATGTATCTTACAACATTCACAAAGTATTGATTAAAAAAAGAGAAACCCCTAGTTTCCCAGCCTCTATTCCAGAAGGTAACCAAGTTCTTTTTCCTGTTTTGGAGATATAAGCATATTCAAGGATCATTATTACTTTGTTGATAATGTATGAATGACCAGTGGGTGTAGGTTTCAGAAATATGGAAAGCGGGGTTTCTGAAATATGATCATGTAGTCCATTTATTTGATAAATGTATAAAGGATACTTAAAGTATTTTTTCTTGAGATGAAAACAGAAATAGAGATTCTATTAATGTTGATAAGCACATTCAATATGTATGCATCACCAACTTTCAGACAAATTATTTCTCTCACCCAAAGATGAAAAGGAAAAGAAGGAAGCAAACAAATAATTGAATTATCATTGTCACAGTTGCAATAAACCTAACACACACGTGTATAATTTTGTGAGAATATAAATAAGAATTGAGTGGGAAAAACATAAACACATATTCATACATACAAATGTTGAGTTTTATAATTAAGTGAATGATTATTTTTAGATGACAAATTAATAACATCCACCATGATGTTTTGTGGAGTGTCTCCAGGGTTAAGAGGTCACCCAACGAAAACTGGGATAATGAGACACGTTAGGGTAGAAGCAGCAGACATTCAATTAATGCCAGCGTGAAAAGTCAGAGGTTGAAATTAAGGAGTTTTAGGTAATGTACTTATATTTCCTTGTAAAGCCAATACACACAGTTAAGTTTAAAGCCTTTCAAAAGTAGTTGTATTTTGTCTAGTTAAGGAAGAATGATGAATCTATTTACTACAGGGTGTGTGTTATATTATTCCTAGTCATTATTATGTTTACTTTGATCATTATATTTTGTAATTGTTTCATCATACAAACTTCTTTTCAAAGTAGAATTAAAAATGTGTATGCTAAAAAAAAAAGTGTGTATGCTGATGAAATTATCCTAAAAGTCAAACATATGCCATGTATTTCTGGATTAATTTATTTTCCTCCTCTTTAAAAATCTAATGAGGGTAAGCAAAGAAATGTTCATAGTATATTCATGTAAAAATGCTGTTTATGAAAGATATAAGCAATTACAAATACCGTATATTTTTGATAAATAACAAGGATTCCTATTTGTGAGTGCTTATGCTTCTGTAGACTACATCCAGATTTTCCAATATTTTTTGGCATTTTGTCGTCATCTACAGCAGTGTGTAATCCACCAATCCTCTGAAGATACTACAAATAATTTATCTTAGAGATAATAGAAACATATTTTTGGATGCAAAGTACTTCTATTTTAGGTTACTATTTTGTTAAATTATATATAATTTATTCACTTGTATGAAATGCATCAGTTAATCATACAAAAACAAACTTCACTATTTTTTTTTTTTTTGAGAGGAAGGTGGGGAGGGGCAAAGGGTGAGGGAGAGAGAGCATCTTATGTAGGCTCCACGCCCAGTGTAGAGCCCACTGCAGGGCTCTATGTCATAACTCTGAGATCATGACCTGAGCCAAAATTGAGTCAGGCACTTAACTGACTGAGCCACCTGGGTGCCCCACAAACTTCAACTTTTTCCACTTAATGACAATGATGTGTGATAATTAAATGTTTGAACAAGAAAATCCTAATTTGTTGATAATAAATTTTTAATGTATTTTTTAAAAATTTTATTTCCAGTATAGTTAACATACAGTGTTATATTAATTTCAGGTGTACAACATAACGAATTAATAATTCTAGGCATTACTCAGTGCTTATCATGATAAATGTATTCTTTAAAAAAAAAGATTTTATTTATTTGACAGAGAAAGAGCATTAGTGGGGGTGGTGGGGGAGGACCAAGGGGAAAGGCAGAAGCAGACTCCCTGCTGAGCAGGGACCCAATGCAGGACTCAATCCCAGGACCCCGGGATCATGACCTGAACTGAAGGCAGATGCATAACAGACTGAGCCAGGCAGGCGCCCAATAAATGTGACCCCCTTCACCTATTTAATGCATCCTGCCACCCACCTCCCCTCTGGTAACCATCAGCTTGTTCTCTATAATTAAGAGTCTCTTTTTTCTTTTGTTTCTTAAGTTCTACATATAAGTGAAATCATACAGTATTTGTCTTTCTCTGACTTATTTCACTTAGCATTATACCTTCTAGATCCAGCCATGTTGTTGTAAATGGCAAGATTTCATTCTTTTTTATACCTGAGTAATATGCCATTGTGTGTGTGTGTGTGTGTGTGTGTGTGTATGCCACTTCTTTATTTATTCACCTAGCAATGAACACTTGGGCAGCTTCCAAAATTTGGCTATTGTGAATAACACTGCAGTAAACAAAGAGGTCCATATATTTTTTTGCATTAGTGTTTTCATATTTTTGGATACCCTCTTGTGGAATTATTTGGTCATATGGTAGTTTTACTTTTAATTTTTTTAATCTATTTTTTTATTTAAATTCAGTTCATTAATATATAATGTATTATTGGTTTCAGAGGTAGAGGTCAGTGATTCATCAGACCTATATAATATTCAGTGCTTATTACATCATGTGCCCGCCTTACTGTGTATCCCACAGTTACCCCATCCTCCCGCCCACCCCCAACAACCCTCAGTTTGTTTCCTATGATTAAGAATATCTTACGGTTTGTCTCCCTTTCTGGTTTTGTCTTGTTTCATTTTTTCCTTTCTTCCCCTATGATCCTCTGGCTTGTTTCTTATATTTTATATATCAGTGAGATCATATGATACTTGTCTTTTTTAATTGACTTATTTCACTTAGGATAATACCCTATATCGTTGCAAATGACAAGATTCTATTTTTAATTTTTTGAGGAACCTTCATACTACTTTCCAGAATGGCTGCACAAGTTTGCATTTCCACCAATGGTGCACAGATGTTCCTTTTTTACCACATCCTTGCCAATACTTGTTTCTTATGTTTTTGATTTTAGTCATGCTGACAGGTATGAGATGATATTTCATTGTTTTGATTTGCATTTCCCTGATGATGAGTGATGTTGAGCATCTTTTCATGTGTCTTTTGGCCATTTGTTTGTCTTCTTTGGAGAAATAACTGTTCATGTGTTCTTCTAATTATTTTTAAATTGGATTATTTGGTTTTTGGTGTTGAGTTTTGTGTATTCTTTATATATTTTGAATACTAACTTTTTTTTTAAGATTTAATTTATTTATTTATTTGAGAGAGAGAGTGAGAGAGCATGAGAGGGGAGAAGGTCAGTGGGAGAAGCAGACTCCCCATGGAGCCGGGAGTCCGATGTGGGACTCGATCCCAGGACTGCGGGATCATGACCTGAGCTGAATGCAGTCGCCCAACCAACTGAGCCACCCAGACGCCCCAGATACTAACTCTTTATCAGATATGTCATTTGCAAATATCTTCTCCCATTTCATAGGTTGTCTTTTAGTTTTGTTGATTGTTTCCTTTGCTGTGCAGAAGCTCTTTATTTTGATGTAGTCCTGATAGTTTATTTTTACTTTTATTGCCCTTGACTCAGGAAACATATTGAGAAAATGTCGCTACAGCTGATGTCAGAAAAGTTTCTGCCTCTGCTCTCTTCAAGGATTTTTTGTTTTCAGGTCTCACATTTAGTACCTTAATCCATTTTGAATTTATTTTTGTGTATGGTGTGAGAATGTGGTCTAGTTTCATACTTTGGCATGTCGACGTCCAGCTTTCTCAACACCAATTGTTGAAAAGACTTTTTTTCTGTTTAATGTTTTTCTTCCTTTGTTTGATATTAGCTGACCATATGATTGTGGGTCCATTTCTGCTCTCATCTTTATTATTTTCTTCTTTCCGTTGGTTTTTGGTTTTGCTTGTTATTTTTTTAAAATTATTATTCTACCTCCCTTAGGTATAGGGTTAGGTTGTTTATTTGAGATTTTCTTGCTTCTTGAGATAGGTTTGTATTGCTATAAAATTCCCTCTTAGAACAGTGTTTGCTGTATCCCAAAGATTTTGGACCATTGTGTTTTCAATTTCATATGTCTTCATATATTTTTTAAATTTCCTCTTTGATTTCTTGGTTGGCCCATTCATTGTTTAGTAACATGTTTTTAATATCCATGTATTTGTGTTCTTTCTAGATTTCTTCTTAGGGTTGATTTCTAGTTTCATAGCACTGTGGTTGGAAAAGATGCGTGGAATGACCTCAGTCCTTTTTTAACTTGATGAGGCTTGTTCTGTAGCCTAATTATGTGATCTGTTCTGGAGAGTGCCCTATGTGTATTTGAAAAGAATGTGTATTCTGCTTTTTAGGATGGTATGTGCTGAATATATCTGTTCGATCCATCTGGTCCTATGTGCCACTGTTTCCTTATTGACTTTCTGTTTATGTGATCTATCAATTGATGGGAATGGAGTGCTAATGTCTCCTACTATAATTATATACTATCAATTACTTCTCTTATATTTCTTATTAGTTGCTTTCTGTATTTGGGTGATCCCATATTCAGTGCATAAATATTCACAATTGTTATATCTTCATGTTGGATTGTGCCCTTTATGATTATATAGTACCCTTCTTTGTCTATTGTTACAGGCTTTTTTAAAAAATTTATTTTATTCCATACAAGTATTGCTACCCCAGGTTTCTTTTCATTTCCGTTTGCGTGATAAATGCTTTTCCATGTCTTTGCTTTCAATCCGTATGTGTCTTTAGGTCTGAAATGAGCCTCTTATGAGTAGCATATAGATGGGTCTTGTATTTTTATCCATTTCATCATCCTATGTCTTTTGATTGGGATATTTAGTCCATTTACATTTAAGGTAATTATAGATAGGTATTTTAATTATTATTAACATATTAATATAATATTAACATATATATTATTAATATAATAGTGTTACTATATTATAAATATATTAATTATCAATAATTATTGGTAGGTATGTACTTATTGCCATTTTGTTACTTGTTTTATGGTTGTTTTTGTAGTTCTTTGTTCCTTTCTTCTCTTGTTCTCTTCTCTCATGGTTTACTGGTTTTATTCAGCGATATATGTGAATTCTTTTCTCTTTATTTGTTGCATATCTATTTGCTTACCAGATTTTGATTTGTTGTTACCATTAAGTTTGTATATAACATATTATGCATATAGAGTCTAGATAAAACAAATTTTAATTGACGATTGTGTCATGCTTGACTTAGGTACCAAAGGTATATTGAAAAGTAGAATAAAATTTTATTATGTTTGTTGGAGGAGGTCATTGAGGAGGCATGAGCGGCAGGTTGATACTGAGCTGGACCTGGGTAATCAGAGCTCCTCACCCCCACTCCTGTCCCTGGAATTTACATTCCACCCATCTTTCCCACATTAAGAGATGTTCCAAGGACAAAGCCTTGAGAGAGTAAGGTGTTGTTGAGACCACCTGGATAGTATACATCATTAAAACCACTTAGGACCTCTATATAAGCTTTTAAGATTCTGGCAGGCAGATATGGAGATCTGTTCTTCTTGCATTCAGCCAAGACAAGCCTCATATGTTAGTTTCCTAGTTGTGAACTAGAGGTGTTTTATAACATCAAGGACAGACTGAGGTCATTCTTAAATATTTGTAATTAGATTTTCATTTAAAATATCAAATGCTTTTGTTAATATTTTGTTCTGAGAAGATAGGACGTTCCAGTTTATTATGATATTTAAAATGCTGAATTGATTTTGATCATGATTGTTGACTCTAAAACATTTGTTTATTGTAGTATTAGTAAACATTGGACTTCTTTTTAAAATCAAATTTCAGTAGATAAAAGTATATCAAGGTTATCTGAAGGAGATATTGCAGATTTATTATTTTATTTTCCTCAGTGTATTATTATATTTCAATAATGGAGTTTCTTATGCTTCCTATTTTCAACAGTCATGATAATGAACAATAACTTTGAGAATAAATATAATTAAAAATTTTTTTCAAAACCCTGAAGTTCATCTTACAATCAGAAAAGCAAATGATCATAAGCATACATCTTAATAGATTTAAAAAAATCAAGCAAACCCATGTAGCTAGCATCTGGAGCAAGAAAAAGAGTATACCAAGAATATACAAACTGCTCTTGTCCCCCTTCCATTTACAGTTTTGCTAATGTTAAACCAACTTTGCTCTTCTAGAGTAAAGTCAATTTAGTGTGTGGTGTTTTATTGTCATTTTTGTATATGCTGCTGGATTCTGTTTCCTTAACTCTTGCCTAAAATTATTGCATCTTCTGTTCATAAGTGAGATTAGCTTTGATATTTCCTTTTCTCATACTTTTTTGGTTCAGTTCTTGGGTTAAGTTTTTTCTAGCTTCAAAACTAGTTAGGGAACAGATTTCCTTCTTCCAGCCTCCATAATTATTTGTATAAGAATAGGATTACATGTCCTCTCATTTTATTCTAATTTGCTAGCGAAGCATCTAGCTTAGATATTTTCATTCACTTCCCCCACCATTATATTGTATTGAACTTAAAATATATACAACAGCAATGTATATACAAACATAAACAGCCAATCTTCAGGTGAGAGTAACTGATACACAGTGAGTGGGAAATGGCTTGGATCAGAACTGCCTGAGGGGCTTGTTAAGTCATGGACTAAGAGGCCCCAAATGAAATTTTGAATCAAGATATATTCATGGAGGCTAAGTGCTTGCTCTTTTCACAAATTCCCCAGTGCCACTGGTAGAAGAACCAAGCATGAGAGCCATGGAGCAAGTGAGGTTAGTGTAAAAAACTACATGCATTTCTTAGCTTCACCTAACCCATGATCAATGTTGCTTTATATGTGTCTCTCCCCCAACCTCACCAAATTATTTTGAAATGAATATCAGAAATCATATTTTATTTTAAAGTATAACAGTATTTATCTCTAAAATGTGAGAATGCTATTTTCTTCATTGTTTTGTATTATGTAGAAATGTAGTTGATTGCTTTGTGTTCATGTAGTATTCTGTTGCCTTGCTGAGCTCGCTTATTAGTCCTAGG
This sequence comes from Lontra canadensis, assembly GCF_010015895.1. NCBI lineage: Eukaryota > Metazoa > Chordata > Mammalia > Carnivora > Mustelidae > Lontra > Lontra canadensis. The sequence goes on from NW_022631040.1 coordinate 4,060,189, forward strand.
AGACTTTTTCTTTTTGGTACTTACTTGGGATGTTCTATGTAGATAATTATGTACACCCACGAAAGGAGTTTTATATCTTTCTGTGCACTCTTTATGCCTCTTACATCTTTTTTTTCCCCCCTTCGTTGTAGCTAGAACTTCAGTGCTATGGTGAATGAGTGGTGAGGAGAAGTCTTCCTTGTTTCTGGTATTAGGGGAAATGCTCTTTGTCTCTCACTATTAAGTGATATGTAAGCTTTAGGGCTGTTTTTTGTTTGTTTGGGGCAGATGTTCTGTATCAATTTGAGGTAATTCTTTTCTGTTCTTAACTTTCAGAGTATTTTTAACATGACTGCGTATTGGATTTTCTCAAATGCTTTTCTTTAGCCTGCTGGAATTGGATACTGTGTCATTTGCTAGTGATACTTCTTTGATGGATTTACTAATGTAAAGCTTGCATAGTGCTTTCTCTTGTTAGGATTTTGGGTTTTTTTTTTTTTTTGGATTCCATTTCCTTAAGGCCTGCTTAAAAATTATTGTATCTTGTGTTCATGAGTGAGAGAGACTGCTGTATTTCCTTTTCTCTCTCTCTTTCTGTCTTTCTTTCTTTTTTTTTTTTTTTTTCAGTTTCTGGGTTGGGATTTTTCTCTCTCTCATCAGAGACTACTTTTCTAGTCTCATAAACTGAATTAGGGCACAGATTCTCTTCTACAGGTCTGTGTAAGAATTTGAGTAGAATAGGGTGGTATGTCTGCTGATTTTTATTGTAATTTGCTAATGAACGTGTCTCCCGATTTTCCTGTAATTTGCTAGTGAACAGCTAGCCTAGACATTTTCCCCCCCTTGCATTGTGGATGACATACAAAAGCAATGTGTACTCAGCCAGTCTTCAGGTGAGCAGTTGACATGCAGTGATTTGGAAACATTAGTTTGGATCACAATCATCTAAAGGGCTCACTAAGTTCATGGACTAATGGCCTCACACACAGAGTGTTGATAAAAGTATGTGGGTTGGGGCCAAGTGTTTGTTCTTCTCACTCACAAGTTAGCAGTGCTGCTTCTGGTGTGAGAACCGTGCTCTGAGAGCCATGGAATAAGTGAGTTTAGTATTAAAAACTATAAGTTTTCCAACTTCAACTATTGTGAACCCATAACCAGTCTTGTTTTATGCAGCTTATTCTTAATGTGGGTTTGAACTGCATGGGTCCACTTAAAATGGAAATTCTTTCTGTACTGCAGATATGTTTTCTCTTATGATTTTCTTAATATTTTCTTTGGCTTTATTATAAGAACACAGTATATAATGCACGTACAAAATGCGTGTTAATTGTTTATATTATCAAGAAGGCTTCTAGTCAGCAGGGTATTAATAAAGGTTTTGGGGAGTCAAGTTCTATGTGGAGTTTTGACTGGGGAGAATCTGTGGACTCAACTGTATACCTCCTCACCAAATTATTTTGCAGTGGGTATCCTCACCAAATTATTTCGAAATGTGTATCCTCACCAAATTATTTTGAAACGTGTATCATCAGAAATTCTGTTGGTAAATATGTCCATATTTGCCTCAAGTATAAGGACCCTACTTTTCTTATTTATTGTAGTATATAAAAATGCAGGTTTTGGGGTGCCTGGGTGGCTCAGTGGGTTAAGCCTCTGCCTTCGGCTCAGGTTGTGATCTCAGGATCCTGGGATCGAGCCCCGCATCAGGCTCTCTGCTCAGCGGGGAGCCTGCTTCCTCCTCTCTCTCTCTCTGCCTGCCTCTCTGCCTACTTGTGGTCTCTGTCTGTCAAATAAATAAATAAAATCTTTAAAAAAAATGCAGGTTTTTGTGAGTGTGCAATTCCATTTTGTGACTTTGCTGAATTCATTCTAGGAGGCTTTTTGTTTTTGTCAATTATTTAGGATGTTCTACATCAGTAATCATGGACACCAGCAAAGGGTATTTCTTCCTGTCCACTCTGTAGGTCTTCCCTATTTTAGCTAGACTTTCCAGTAGTGTGGTGAAGGAGGGCCATCAGGGCACATTTTTGCTTTGTTTCCAATTCTAGAGGGGAAGGTTTCCATCTCTCACTATTGAGTGCTATGTTAGCTTTAGGGGTTTTTAGTAGACGCTCTTGATCAAGTTGAGGTAATTCTTCTCTACCTTTGAGAGTTTTTTCTTTCTTTTTTTAAAGTTGGTTTCATGCCATCTCTACCCTGGGATCAAGAGCTCAGCTGAGATCAAGAGTCAGATGCTTAACAAATTGAGCCACCCAGGTGCCGCTTTGAGAGTTTTTATGAGTGTTGGATTTTCTCAGATGCTTAACAAATTGAGCCACCCAGGTGCCCCATTGAGAGTTTTTATGAGTGTTGGATTTTCTCAAATGCTTTTCTTCAGTATATTAGAATTGTGGACTACTTTGACTTTTCAAATGTTAAATCACCCTTGTATAGTGTTTTTTGTCTTGTGTATTTTTATTATTTTGGTATCAGGATAAGACTAACCTCATAAAATAAGTTGAGTTCCACCCATGAACCTGCATATCTCTTGATTTTAATTCTTCAGCTAAACAAAATTCATTTTGTTTTACCTTTTTATTTTAGTACATTGTTTTAGCTATATCTTAAACTTTCTGAATTATTATGCCAAGTGTACAGAAATTAATAAATGATCATATATAACAACCTTGATAAAATTATTCATTTTTACTCATTTGATTTTTTTTCTATTTACATTTACAATATTTATGTGGATAATTTGTTTCTATCTGTATATAGACAAGTGCTCTGTTATATTTTAAATTTTATTTTATTTATTTATTTTTAAAAGATTTTATTTATTTATTTGACAGACAGGGATGACAGGTAGGCAGAAAGGCAAGCAGAGAGAGAGGAAGAGCAGCAGGCTCCTCGCTGAGCAGAGAGCCCGATGCGGGGCTCGATCCCAGGACCCTGAGATCATGACCCAAGCTGAAGGCAGAGGCTTAACCCACTGAGACACCCAGGTGTCCCGCTCTGTTATATTTTAGAGGGGTTTATTTTTCTGGCAAGGGTTCCATAATTAAAGTAGTAGACATTCAGTACTTCATCTTGACTGTAAAGGAAATACTTCTAATGTCTCCTCATCTAGAAAACTTTTTCAAAATAGATTTTGACAGCATACTTTTCCATGTAAATTGTGTGTATACTCCTGTTACTAAAGTATTTTTATAATCAATAAATCAGTTTAATCATTTTATTGCAACTGAGACAATCATTTTTTTTTCCTTCTGTTGTCATGTGGTAAATTTAGATTTTTCTAATATTAATGAATTCTTCAAAGAAATTAAGTATACAGATATACTTATCTTACTAAATCTTAGGAAATTTTGTATCTACTTTGATAGGTGAGATCAGCCTTTTCTTTTCTTTCCCTTGAAAGATTATTGTCTGGTTTTAGAGATCAGGGTATTTTAACTTCATAAAATGGGTTGCTATATGTTCCTTCTTTCTTGGTTATAATTCTTGATAGATTAGAATTCTTTATCAAATGGTTACATGGTTAAAATTATCTAGCTTTTCTCTTTATGAAAAATCTCAAATATTGAAACAAGTGAGTAACTTTTTTTGTTTCAGTTATTTTTTTCATTGTGAAACATATTATATAAAATTATCATAACCATTTTCAAGTTACAGTTCAGTGATTTCATGTATATTACAACCATCCATCCATAGTGAGTGATCCCTTCCTTATAGGGTGAAGTGTTCTTTCAGTTCATCAGATCATGTTTATTTTATCGTAAAGTTCAATTCTTGATTTTTTTTATGCCGTTTCTATCATTTAAAGGATATATTAATTTCTCCCACATTGTGTGTTCTTCTTAATCTCTACCTATGATTTTGTGTATTTGTTTATATACAGAGAAGTTAAGATGAGGTGAATGCATATCTAAAAATCCTAATTTTCCTCCTAAATTTGTGTTTTCAATATGTAATTGTTAGTAAGCCTTCCCCCTCACACTGCCCCCCCTTGAACTCTATTTGGGGGTAAATGGTTGCAATCTCTTTCTCACTTTAAATAATGAAATTGAATGAATTTCAATTTTTATTTCCTTTTTTTCCCCAGTCAAATATTAAGAATTTCTTCCATTTATATTTTTTTATATTTTAGAAATATTGCTCACGATGATTTTTATGTGCCTTTTTATCATTTATTCTCTTCTATTTTTGGTTTTGGTAAATAATTTTAGTCCTTTTTTCCCTGTCTAAAAATCTTCCGTGGACAAAAATTACATCTTTTATTTCTAGGTCTATCTTTACTCTCTTGCTGAACTATGTAAGGAATTTACAATCTTTTAACACTTACTTGTCATAAGTAATAACAGTCTTGTTCAGTATTTTAGTTCTAACTTGTTCTTACCTTACAAATTATCATTATTTTTATAACTGATACAATCTACATTAAACATCTACATGTTTAATTTTTTTTCACTATTCAACCTTCCATTACAGACATTTTAGGTGATTTTTTTCTTAAGTTCTTTAGAAATTTTTTGTAGTTTTATTATATAATTGATATCTATCAGTTATATTATGTATCATTAATACAATGTTATGATTTTGCATATGGTTGTATTAATCATACATTAATCATATGATTTTGCATAACATTGTATTAATGTATGCAACATACGATTATCAAAATATGAAGTTGGTAATTTGATTATTATCACAATATATGCATATAAGTTAACATTCATTTCACATGGTTAGAATATATATTTTTCTCATGACAGGAACTTTTTTTTTTTTTTTTTGGCTGGATACAGTATACTTTATTGATGGTACATGACAAGGTAGGGCTCCCCAAGCCCCTCCCCTTCTTCAGGGGGTCTGGGATGGAAATAGTGGAGGTTGGGAGATTCTCAGTGTTTTGGGGGGTAAGTTAGGGCAGGGATTCCCCAGCAGCTGAGGGCCTCTCTCCTCCTCTTGCTCTGGCTGGGGCTGGTGGTTCAGGGGGCTCTTACTCCTTGGAGGCCATGTGGACCATAAGGTCCACCACCCGGTTGCTGTAGCCAAATTCATTGTCATACCAGGAAATGAGCTTGACAAAGTGGTCATTGAGAGCAATGCCAGCCCCAGCATCGAAGGTAGAGGAGTGGGTGTCACTGTTGAAGTCGCAGGAGACAACCTGGTCCTCAGTGTATCCCAGGATGCCCTTAAGAGGGCCCTCTGATGCCTGCTTCACCACCTTCTTGATGTCATCGTATTTGGCAGCTTTCTCCAGGCGGCAGGTCAGATCCACAACAGACACGTTGGGGGTGGGGACACGGAAGGCCATGCCAGTGAGCTTCCCATTCAGCTCAGGGATGACCTTGCCTACAGCCTTGGCCGCACCAGTGGAAGCTGGGATGATGTTCTGGGCAGCCCCTCGGCCGTCACGCCACAGCTTCCCAGAGGGGCCGTCCACAGTCTTCTGGGTGGCAGTGATGGCATGGACGGTGGTCATGAGTCCCTCCACAATGCCGAAGTTGTCATGGATGACCTTGGCCAGAGGAGCCAAGCAGTTGGTGGTACAGGAAGCATTGCTGACAATCTTGAGGGAGTTGTCATACTTCTCATGGTTCACACCCATCACGAACATGGGGGCGTCAGCAGAAGGAGCGGAGATCATGACCCTCTTGGCCCCGCCCTTCAAGTGAGCCCCAGCCTTCTCCATGGTGGTGAAGACCCCAGTGGACTCCACAACATACTCAGCACCAGCATCGCCCCATTTGATGTTGGCGGGATCTCGCTCCTGGAATATGGAGATGGACTTCCCATTGATGACAAGCTTCCCGTTCTCAGCCTTGACTGTGCCGTGGAATTTACCGTGGGTAGAATCATACTGGAACATGTAGACCATGTAGTTGAGATCAATGAAAGGGTCATTGATGGCGACAATATCCACTTTACCAGAGTTAAAAGCAGCCCTGGTGACCAGGCGCCCAATACGGCCAAATCCGTTCACTCCGACCTTCACCATCGTGTCTCGGGCACGCGGCTGGCACTGCACCTGAAGATGCGGCTGTCTGTCGAACGGGGAAGAGTAGAGAGCCAGGAACTTTTAAGATATATTCTCAACAACTTTCCAATATAAAATACGGTATTTCTAACTATAGTCACCATAATTGTTTTTAAAGTCAATAATGTGGTCTAATATGGTAGTTTCTAGCCATATGTAACTCTTTAACACTCGAGATGTTGTTACTGTGACTGAAGAAATTTCTTTTAACTAATCTAAGTTATTAGTGGCTACTATTTTGGACAGTGCCAGTCCTGTTTTAGTATTTTAATATTTTAATAAAATATGCTAATATACAACAAAATGTCCAAACCTTTACGGTCAAAACTATATTCCAAATTTTATTAACATTTTACTGTATTTGCATATCCAACTCTTTGTGTATTAATCCCCTAATATTCATGGATATCAAAAGAATGTGCAGATATAACTACATTTCGTCATACTCTGTTTAAAATTATCATCACAAGGCTATTGTCTCCAATTTCCTAATGTGCCACATAGTCTTATATATGACACTTCAGAAACAAATTACACAGAGACTTTTCTGAATCTAACTGCTGTTGGTATTATGAGTATTATTTTTCTTGAGCCAAAGATTTTCATCACTGTTTTTTTTTTTTTTTTTTTTTTTTTTTTTTTTTTAAGATTTTATTTATTTAGGGGCGCCTGGGTGGCTCAGTGGGTTAAGCCGCTGCCTTCGGCTCGGGTCATGATCTCAGGGTCCTGGGATCGAGTCCCGCATTGGGCTCTCTGCTCAGCAGGGAGCCTGCTTCCCTTCCTCTCTCTCTGCCTGCCTCTCTGCCTACTTGTGATCTCTCTCTGTCAAATAAATAAATAAAATCTTTAAAAAAAAAAAAAAAAAGATTTTATTTATTTATTTGACAGACAGAGATCACAAGTAGGCAGAGAGGCAGGCAGAGAGAGAGAGGAGACAGCAGGCTCCCTGCAGAGCAGAGAGCCCGATGTGGTGACCTGAGCCGAAGGCAGAGGCTTTAACCCACTGAGCCACCCAGGTGCCCCCATCACTATATTTCTAAGCATTTCCTAAACTAAGAAGTATCCTCTTTAGAGATGGGGTTACTGTCTTGATAGAGATGACCTTACTGTTCCTTGAGAAATGCATAAAACTCAGATGAATCTTGTGTCACCACATTGGACTCATGAATTGCTTTTAGAAATTCATAACTTTCAAGTGAGGGTGGTTTCTTCTATGTTGAAGTGAAGACTTGTAGGTAATCTTTTATAAACGCTTGTCATTTTTTGGTTGAACTGGTCCTATGTCTTGCACTTGCACTAAGATTAGAGCTAACTTCCTTCAATATTTCCATTACCTGCCAAATAATTTTTTTTCTTGCTGGGGACATAATTATTGCTGATATTTAAATAAAATCATATTTTGTATTTCTGTGATAGCTTTTGTTGTGTACATAAAACATTAAAGTCATGCAAATGAGGTATAATATTTGATTATGTTTTAAATCTTCATTCTTTCACAGTTTTGGTATATGAAAATATTTCAAAGTAGTTAACTGTTATAATAAACCTTTATCCACTAATAGGAGTGTTAAAGTTACTTATTTTTGCTTCTCTATTTGTAAATTCTGCCCATTTGTTTTTTATTTCAGAGTTAATTGTTTATATTCATTTGAAAGTGACTTTCATCTATTAAGGTAGCATTTACAAGTTTTGGAAAATCTATTTCCAATACAAGCTATTAGGTATTCCTAGAAGAATCTATTCCATTAGGAAAAGTTTTTTAGATAGTTCTATCTAATTCTCTGGGAAGTCAACAAAAACATGTTAGGAACCTAATACTGACATTGTTTATCACAGGCCACCAACTTGAGAACCCTAGGATTAGTAACTTTCCTCAAAGTCTTAAATGTTTAATATGCAGAGTGCAATGCTACTTCTATGGAAGTTTATTCTTTTACATAATCACATGACTATGTGTATTGTAGTATTATAATTTTGGATTTAAAACATTAACTTCTCAGTAATTACAAACTCAAAGGAATTTCCAAAAATACAAATTTCTGCCTATTTTTTTACCTTAATGACGAGATCTTGCAGAGATATAGTGCAATTTCAAAATTTTTTTAGCCAGTATTCCTTCAAATATATATTTTTAAGACTTGCACTCTTCACCCCTCCTGAGACTCTTAGAATGCATAAGTTAGATTTTTACTGTTGTGACAAATTGCCGAATTCATTGTTTTTGCTACCCAGTCTGAACAGAAAATTGAGTAACATCTACCAGTTTGTCTTGAAATTGGCCAATTCTTCCCTCTGTCCTCTCCAAACTACGTTTGAGCCTATCCAATGAAGTGTTGTTTTTTGCTTGTTTTTTTAAAGACATTTATTTTGTGTGTGTGTGAGAGAGAGAAAGAGAATGCACACATGCACATACAGTGAGTGAGTGAGGAGCTGAGACAGAGGGACTCTCCAGTGAGCTGAGTTCAGAGTCTGATAAGGGGCTCCATCTCATGACTCTGAGATCCAACCAGAGCTGAAACCAAGAGTCAGAGCCATCCAGGTGTCCCTGCTCAGTGAGGTTTTTTTTTGTTGTTGTTGTTTTAAGTATTTTAGGGGGCACCTGAGTGGCTCAGTCAGTTAGGTGTTGGTCTCTTGATCTCAGCTCAGGTCTTGAGCTTGAGTCACGAGTTCAAGTCCTGCGCTGTGTATCTATTTAAATTTTTTTTTTTTTCAGTTTAGCTCTAAAGGTCCCCTTTGATTCTTTATCGTAATTGTTTTAATTTCTTCTCAGATAATTCCATGTGAGGTATCTAAGTATTGGTATCTTTTAATTGTGTTTTCTCATTCAAGTGAGAAATCTCTCTCTCAATCTCATTCAGATTCTTATTATGATGAATGATTTTTTTTTTTAAATTCTAAACCATTTGGAGTATTAAGTTGTGAGATTCTGAAAACTTTTTTTTTTTTTTTTTTTTGAGCCAGTAGTCACTATGTTTAGTTGGAGCACAAAGATCTGGTTATTCTGTCCAGTTTTGGTCGGGAATTGATATTCAGCTCACCTTTTAGGCCTCACACCTCCCAATGGAAATGGAATGCAGCTTTGGCCCACAATGTCCCTGAGGAAGAGTTGACACTTGGCTCCCAACCCATTATATGGCCTAAATATACATCCAGTTATTCATCTCAGTTAAATCTCTCAGGCCTTTATTTTTGCTTTACTTTATCAAATGTCTTCCATTAGTCTGGTCACAATCTCTTGGAAATTATAATAATTACTTTAAAATATATAAAGTTAGTTTGTCAGTTTGGCTATATAGGAGCTTTACTTGGTTCCTTTCCACTTTAATTTTGTTTCTGGAAAACCATACTATTCTCACTTGTAATTTGGGCAATCATAATATCTGTGATAAAAAGAGCTAGTTAGGTTAAAAAAGAAAGCCACATACATCTAAATTCCCTTAATTTGTATAATCTATTAAATTTGTGTAATCTATTAAACCAAATCTAAAAGACAGAAATGATTTAGTTTCTATTGTGTTTTATGCATTTGATATTCATTATACTAATTCTAGGAATAACAATAAAACCTACATATATTACTTGTTGACTTTTCACTTATTTTAACTACCAGGAAATCAATGCTCAGAAAACTCAAGTAATTTGTCCTAAACCATGGAATTAACAACTGATGGGCTCTAAGTATGTTTCATTTCAAACATACTTAGAAGTTCTTTCTAATTTTCAAAGAAGGGTTTCCTTAAAATGTTAATAATTTTGAAGGAAGTGAATAACCATAGACAAAATATTTTTGTAATAGAACATACTTGAATTTTCAAAAAGGCCTAGATTAAGCATTCCTAATGATTGTGGAAATGTGTATTTAATTTACATTTTAAAATAAGCAAAGTGTAATTTATATATTGAAAATAGACTCAGAAAAATGAACTTAAATATTTTAGTTTGTCTTTATATACGCACCTGAGAAATCAGATCTACTTGCCATTGAGCATTATGTGCTTTCAGCATTAAGAAAATTAGAATCCTTCATATCCTGGAAGTAGCGCTATTCCATTAAATTATTGTAAACAGATTCCTAGTTTATAATTGCTTAATCACCAATGCAGCAGATATTTGAAGAGCTGTGTTGCTAAATTTACTTTGTAATTTTAATTAACTTTTTTTGCCTTTCTAATTAAATTTGCTCTTGTTATTTTTGATGGTTTAGCACTGGTAGAGAATTAGCTTTGTTGGCAAGACATATTTTCATCAGAAATGGTCAGGTTCAACATGAAAGAAATTGAGTGCTTTAAACACTACAAATTGGCTAAAAATAGGGATATTTTTAAAAGTTATGTTCATTTTATAAAAATAAATCTTGAAAAGGTGCTATAAATATCTGGTACCTAAGTATGTCAGTTTTATTGCATGTTTTTTTGTAAGATCATATGCCATGAAATTTAAGTACTTCAATGTGATACTTGGTTCAAAGTAGATTATATAAATACAGGCACTTGTTCATTGTCAAGAAGTAAATAATAGAATGCAATTCTTAAAAGCTAAGATCTTTTTAGCTAGTTATTGAAAATACAAGTTTACCTGGGTGGCTGAATTGTTAAACGTCTGCCTTTAGCTCAGGTCATGATCCCAGAGTCCTGGGACAGAGCTCCACGTTGGGTTCCCTCTCCCACTCCCCCTGCTTGTGTTCCCTCTCTTGCTGTGTCTTCTCTGTCAAAAAAATAAAATCTTTAGATTTATTTATTTATTTGTTTGACACACAGAGAGAGAGAGAGAGAGAGGGAGAGAGATCACGAGCAGGGGGAGCAGCAGGCAGAGGGAGAGGGAGAAGCAGGTTCCCCACCTATAACGTAGCCCGATGCAGGGCTCGATCCCAGGACCCTGAGATCATCACCTGAGCTAAAGGTAGCCGCCCAACTGACTAAGTCACCCAGGCACTCCAATAAATAAAATCTTAACAAGAAAAAAATATATAAAGTTATCTAAATTATTTCCTTTTCCTTAACCCAGTATTCTTCAGCCATTCTTTACCTGTCTCCTTTTTTGTATAAATTTTCCTCAGTATTGTTTATTATTTGCTTGCATTTCCTACCTATAATCAGACTCATTACCACTGTTCAATCAGGTATAGGTCTTCTAATGTTTAACAGTTCGATTACTGTAAATACCTCTTTGATCCGGAGTCATTTGAACTTTTCTACGTGTGTTGCTGAAGGCATGTAATTGAGTAATTTTTCTAAAGCCAAATTTATTTCCTTTTGGGTCCAGTTTCTGTAAGTATTCTACCAAACTGGGGCTTAAACCCGAATCCCAAATTTATCCCTTTGCAGATGAGCATTTATGTGAGCCTGGTTTTCATTTAATTCCATCAGTAGTCTTATAAATCCTTTGTTATACCAAATATCTATAGTGGAAAATTAATGTTTGATATAAACTACTTTGGCTAAAGCACACTATTTCTCCCCCAATAGAAGTGACCTTTCCTGCTGTATCACATTCCCAGTAACTGAGATGGTGACTTAAGACCATTTTTCTGTAAACTCTGAATTTGATCTGCTTTGTGGACATAATCATATCTCAGTTATTATAAAACAACTTTTAGAGACATTGGCTTCCGGGTGCCATTATGTAACGCTACCCATCTATCCTACCACCCCCCTGCACATAAGGATGACATTGTAGTGTTTCTTTTTCTGTCTAATGCCATTTGCAGCACAGGAACAGTAAATTAATTTTTGTAAGCATACGGTACTAGACTCATTAGAGGATAATAAAGGTGGTACTGTTCAATAATGTCCTGCCATTATTTAAGGTTACCATTGTTTTCCTACAAACACTTTTTAACGGTGCATATCCAGTAATCTTTCCTAGGTGAGTCTGCTACCTCCTTGTACTACTGCTGGTAGGTATGCTTCTCCATTAATAGCATTATTCAATTCCCCGCTCATTTATAGTTGTGTTCTCTCTCTACGCTGGTTTCCAGTTGTAGCTGGAAACTGTAGAAGATAGCTCCCTCTAGTGTCCCTTCTTGGGTTAATAAGTATTTTTGTAATATGTAAAATGAAATATGAAATACTTATAATATTGGAAAAGCTCTGAACCCTCAAGCATTGAATGTTCCATGAGACTACTAGTTGATACCAAATATAGTTCCATTTGGGAGTACGTAGTGTTTGCCATACTCTACCTAACTTTGTGTACCTGAACTGTGTACCTCTGTAGGGGAATGAGCTATAATAGCCAAAATCAAACATCAGCAAACTAGAGTGATAGTTTTACCTTAGCTGGGAGAGAATTATGCTTGGAACACACAGCAGTCCATGTGGAAAGGACACTGAAATTGTCCCCATAGGGAGAACAACAACCTCCTTTTATGTACTGTGGACTTCTTCCCTTTGTGTATTCTTAAAAATACTATTTACTCTTAATTAGTAAACCTTGCCGTACTATCTCCTCCTCAGTTGGATGTCTTTCTGGCATTACTTGAGGGATAATTTGTAACTTAAGCATCAGAATGATATGATAGCCCATGGTGGTAGGGATGGTCTCAACCCAAGTCCAGTAATATACCAAGATTTTTTTTTTTAATCGGGCTGTATCAAATATAAAACTGTTTTCCACTACAGATTTGTACTGAAGATATAAGTGTCAATATTAAAATGTGGCTTGATATTGAGTAATAAAATATGACAACATGGAAAATCTGTGTAACTGAGTAAACCAATATTTTCCAAAAGACCAATGTGTGTTTTTTTGGGAGTTTTGCAGTTTCAGATCTTATGTTTAAGTTTTTAATCAATTTTGAGTTGTTTGGGGCATAGTAGAAGATAATGGTCTGATTTCATTCTTTTGAATGTGGAAATGCGGTTTTCCTAACACCATTTGCTGAAGAGTATTATTCCCCACTGTGTATTTTGGAATCCTTATCAAGGATGAGTTGACCATGTATAGGCATGGATTTATTTTTATGTGCTCTATTCTATTGATCTGTGTTCTCTCCTCTTCAATATTTCAGAGGAATTTAAGGATTTGGGTTAATTTTTATTTATACATTTGGTAGGATTCACTGGTGAAGCTATCTGGTCCTGGGCTTTTTTGGGAACAGGGTTGGTTACTGAGTCAGTCTCCATACTAGTTACGGAATCTGTTTAGGCTCTATTTCTTCATAATTGTCCTTTGTAGATTGTATGTTTCCAGGTATTAATTTCTTCTAGGTTATCTAGTTTATTAGTATATAATTTGTTAAAAAAAAACTTATGATCCTTTTTATCTCTGGCATCAGTTCTAGTGTCTTTCATTTCTGATTTTGAGTCTTTTGTTTTTTTCCTTAGTCTAGGTGTTTTCAGTATTTCTTTTCAAAATAACTTGTTTTAATATCCCCCTTTAATTTCTACCCTAATCTTCCTTTCTGCAAGCTTTGTGCATGGTTTTTTTCTTTTTCTAGTTTGTGATATGTGAAGTTGTTTGAGATCTTTTTATAGTTCAGTTATTTTTATTATCATTTGGAATCCTGGAAGAATCGTGGGGCTTTATTGTTAGACAGGCCTTCATTTGATTTCTGGACCTCAGTAATTAATATCATATTAGTAAAGATAGGTGATTTGTCTGGGTTTCAATCCTCTCATCTGTAGGATAAGAATAATAACTTCTTTATACTATTGTGGAGATTAAATAAGCCAATCCAAGTAAATGCACATGGAACATAGTAGGTAGCTCAATCTTTTTTAATGTAGATTTTTATCATTCTGAATTTCACTCTTGTATAAGCGGCTACAGAAATGGTACAAATTTTAGTATATATTTTTTTATGTGGAGGTATTTTTTAAATTCCCACTTGATTTTTTCTTTGAGCCAATGATCAGCAATATGTTTTAATTTCTACATATTTGTGAATTTTCCAGTTTTCCTTTTATTGATACATACTTTCATTCTATTGTGGTCAAAGATACTTAGTATGACTTCAGTTTTCTCAAATTTAAGACTTGTTTTGTGACTTAACATGATCTGTGCAGGAGAAAGAGCTATGTGCTTGACAAGAAAGTGTATTCTGTTAGTGAAATGTTCTATTTCATAAAGTCCATTTGGTCTATAGTGTTAGTCAATTCCTATGTCCTTATGGATCTGTCTGGATGCTCTATTGAAAATGAGGTAGAAAGTCTTTGACCATTACCATTTTGCTATCTCTCTCTTCCTTTTAGTTCTATCAATCTTTGTTTTACATATTTATATGCTGTAATGGTAGATTCATATGTTTTTATAAACCTTATGTCTTCCTGATTGAGCCTTTTAACATAAGGCCCTCATTTGTATCTTGTGACAGTTTTTTCTTAGTCTGTTTTTTCTGGTAAGTATAATCATCCTTGTTCTCTTTTGATTACCTTTTGCACAGATTGTTTTTGCATCCCTTTCAGCCAATGTGTGTTCTTAAATCTAAAGTGAGTTTCTTGTAGACCGCATATATTTTGATATTTTTTTAAAATCCATTTAGCCACTCTATCCTTGAGTTTAATTCATTCAAATCTCAAGTAATTGATAGAGAAGGGTTTACTTTTGCCATTTTTGTTTGCTTTTGTTTTTGTTGCTAGTCTTATAGTTCTTTTGGTCATCCTCTCTTGCTATCTTCCTGTGCGTGTGTGCATGTGTGTGTGTGTGTGTGTGTGTGTGTGTGTAGATCTACTTTGATTCCTTTCCCTGTAACTTCTATAGATTCCTTCCTTCCTTCCTTGTTACCTTGGGGCTTACATAAAGTATCTTATAGTTGTAACCTATTTTAAGCAGATAATAAAAGTCTAGAGTTTTTCTATATGATTTAATGAACTTTTTTCCTCCACACTTTGTTACTGTTGTCCCAGTTACATCTATTCATATTGTGTATGTGTATCTTCTAACATATTTTAGTTATTAATACTTTAACTTAACTATAATTGAAAGTGATTTACCAGCATCATTACAAATTTGCCCATGATTTGTTGGTGAATTGATGTGTGTGTTGGGAAGAAAGATGCAGTGCTTCCACTTTACTATCTTGGTGTCACTCCTGAAAAATGTTATTTAAACCCATAGTGGGATAGTTATATTTTTCAATGTTCTTTTTTTCAAATTTTTTAAATTTTATATAATTTTTTCAGTGATCCAAAATTCATTGTTTATGTTCTTTATCAGTTTTAACTTCTTTTCTTATAAAGACTTTATTTTAGAGAGGGTGAGAGAACATGTGCGAAGTTGGGGAGGAGCAGAGTGGAAGGGGGAAGATGGGAGAATGAATTCCAAGTAGACTCCCCGCTGGGCATGGAGCCCCGTGTGGGGCTCTCTATCCTAGGACCCTGAGATCATGACATTAGCTACAACCAAAAGTTGGATATTTAACTGACCGTGCCAGCCAGGTGGCCCTATCGGTTTTAATTTCTAATAAGGTGCATATCAATAAATCTATGCAAACAAAGTTTCTTTGGGGGCCTTAACTTTAAGAAACAAAGGAAACTAAAGAAAAATCGTTGAAATCCATTGGTCTCCAGGAACATTCTTCCTTATATAGGGATATATCAGACTATTGAAAAGGAATTTAGTGGGAATCAAAATTCCTATCTGAACGAAATATTTAATCAATATAATATCCATTGTTAGCTTCTGGACTTCAATTTTGCTTAATGCTTAGTAATAGGTGGTCTGGGACAATTCTAAAAGTTTGCATTTGTCCTAATAAAACAAGAGGAACTCAATACATATATGAAAAGCACAAAGGCAACATGATTTAGTGACACACAATATCTAATTGTGAAGTCAGGTAAAAGCTATTTAACCATCAAATCACTCCAGTTGCATTTTCAGTTTTTAATATCACCTTGTTTTACCTTCTACCATGGCATCTCTATATCCAAACAGGTTCATCTTAGAGCATTTTCAGAACCTAATCTTATTCCTCTTTCATAGAAATTTTTTAAAGTTTTTATATTTCAGTTAATATACAGTGTAATATTAGTTTCAGGTGTACAATTTAGTGATTCAGTATTTCTGTACAACACCTGGTTCTCAAAACAAGTACACTCCTTAATCCCCATTACCTGTTTAACCCATCCCCTGACCATCCTCCCTTCTGATAACTGTCCATTTGTTCTCCTGGAAATTACTGTATATCGAGATTCTTTTTTTTAAAAATATTTATTTATTTATTTTTTACAAGTCATTTTATTTTATTTTTTATAAATATATAATATATTTTTATCCCCAGGGGTACAGGTCTGTGAATCGCCAGGTTTACACACTTCACAGCACTCACCATAGCACATACCCTCCCCAATGTCCATAACTCCACCCCCCCAACCTCCCTCCCCCCATCAGCCCTCAGTTTGTTTTGTGAGATTAAGAATCACTTACGGTTTGTCTCCCTCCCAATCCCATCTTGTTTCATTTACTCTTCTCCTACCCCCTTAACCCCCCATGTTGCATGAGATTCTTTTTAATAGCCACTTAACTGAGACAGAGTAGTTACTGCCTCTTACATTCTTGGCTTCTTTTTATTTATTTTTTTAAGGTTTTATTTATTTGTCAGAGAGAGAGAGCACAACAGGGGGAGAATCAGGCAGAGGGAGAAGCAGGCTCCCTCCTGAGCAAGGAGCCCAATTCAGGACTTAATCCCAGAACCCTGGGATCATGTCCTGACCAAAGGCAGAGGCTCAACTGACTGAGCTACCCAGGCATTCCTGTTCTTGGCTTCTTAAGACCAAGGTTGGCTAAGGCATCCAAGACTAGGGACCATTCCCATCAGACCTACCATCTCTGTGTTGATCATCTTATATTTAGTATTTCTTGCTAATATTCATAAAGCCAGATTAAAGTACCCTATACTCTACATTCTTACTATGG
This sequence comes from Lontra canadensis, assembly GCF_010015895.1. Taxonomy (NCBI): domain Eukaryota; kingdom Metazoa; phylum Chordata; class Mammalia; order Carnivora; family Mustelidae; genus Lontra; species Lontra canadensis. The sequence goes on from NW_022631040.1 coordinate 4,077,047, forward strand.
AATTCAGTATCCCATTTGTGGGTTTGAAAGGGGTAGGGCAGTAGCCCTTTCAGACCTCACAAACCATTGACTTTACCCACTGTAGCAGGTTTGTCATTATACTATCTGAAGCCTATGCTCACAGACATTTAAATCCAGATGGGGAATAGTTGTCTACACAAATAATCACTGCATTTTTTGATACCTAAAATACATGTCTTAGCCCTGATAATTAAGAAACCATTTCAGTAACTTACCAGGCTTCTGCTGAAATTCTTAAATGTCCAAATTCTTCACCCTCATGTGACTGTTGAATACTCTTAACATTCTGTAGTTACTTCATCTGGTCAGTAGTTAATCTGTATAGCTTTTGAGTAATCAGTAACCTTGATTATATTTATGAGTGAATATAATAGGTTTTTAGGTAGTATGGATAAGAAGGCCTTCAAGTCTTCTTGAAAAAGGTCTTTACAGTTTTTCTTCTGCTACCATCTTTTTAAAGTCTCTTTTACTAGTAGTAGTAGAAAAAGGAAAGGGAATTTTTTCCCTCTCTTCTCTTGACTTTGACCTTTTAATACACTTAGCTATCCTTCTTAGATCCTAAATCTTTCCTTCATTTTCCATTCTTAAGACTTAGCTGTCATTAACCTCAAGTTTTGCCACTTCATAAAAAGTATGAATAGGTAGCTATCCTGGCATCAAGTCATTTTATTTTTCCATCTCCTACTTTAACATGCTAAAAAGTGTCTTCATCAATATTTGTGCACATTAAAGGTAAGACTTATTACTGCACCAGTCTAAGTTAACAGAAGAGATTGAATTATCGAATCAGACTCACATAAAACAAATTGTACCCTTCCATTTGCGCAAGCCAAAAACTTTTAGGTCCTTTTTAATTTTGCTTTTTCTGAAGCCCTGCCAGCTTTATATTCAAAACATCTAAAGTGGGATTTGAACATCTTTTACAAGGTCTACCATAAACATGCCAATACAAGCCACCTTTTTTTTTATTGAAATAGCATCCTAGCTTATCTCTCAGCTATTGCGTGCCCACTCTATCTATTTTGAACACAGCAGTCAAGGGTGTATAAGTCATCTTATGTTAATTTCTCTGCTCAAACTTTCCAACTCCCTAGAGTAAGAGCCAAAGTTCTCATTATAATCCTCCTTGTCTTTCATGATTTGATCTTGCATTACTTCCTCCCTTTACCTCATCTCTGAAAAATTTATTCCACTCTGCTCCAGCCTTGCTGACTTCCTTACAGCTATTAAGAACCCCCGCCACCCCCTCCAATATGCACCTACACACGGATGCTGAGCTCAGAGTCTCTGTACTTAACTTGCTCCTCTTCTGGAATGGTCTTCCTTCAAACGTATGATGCCTTTCTTTACTTTCATGTCTTTGTTTATTTGTCTGTTAGAAAATCCCACCTGAAAATAGCCTCTTCCTTACCTCCATTCCTGCTTTATTTTTCTCCATGGCACTTATCACCATCAACTATTGTATAGTTATGGATTCATTTGTTTAATGCTATGCTAGTGTAGAGAAGTTTGAACCTGCCAATCTAAATGAAGAAAATATATATACATATACATACTAGCCTCTTAGTAAGTTAACTTAGATTTTTCAAGATAAGCTTTAATCAAAATCCTTGCACTTTTTTCCTGAAGTACCTATAAAAATGTATGAGCATAAAAGACTTTTTTCAAAAGGACAAACCATTAAAAATGAATCAATAAATGTGCCAATATTAAAATTAAAATCTCTCTTGTATGTTAAATGTGAATTAATTAATAAATGTGAAAAATGCAAGCCACACCCTGGGAGAAGATATTTTTAAACTTTATATAATGCTGTAACAATGTGTACAGTGGTGGGAAAAACCAAAGCAACCTATTTCTCAGTAGGGGAACAGATAAAACGGGGCTTATACAACACTACTCTTAAAAATGAAATTTAGCAAAATGTAAAGGAGTGTATAAATCTGAAAATAACATTAGCTAAAACAAGTTACAAAAGTATATGTATGTATGATACTACTTACGTAGTTTAAAATATGGGACAAAAGCATTTATTATATAAGCTTGTAGGGGGAAAAATAATACAGAATGGGGCTTTAAAAGTATCATTTCTTAAAAAACCAACTAGCAGACACGTTAGCAAGTTTTATCTTGAGCTATGGGTCTCTCTCTGTCTTTGTACCTTCTCCCCTCAAGTTTGAAACAATCTCAAACTTAAGAGAAGTTCGATTCAAATAACTTTTCAAAACCATTTGAAAATGCTGTTTACCATAAATTCTTTAGCATTTAATCCATTTTTTCAATATAAGAATCAGAATAAAAAATTAGCAATACTTTAATGTTTAGATTCCACTGACGTCTTAACAATTCTCAATATCTGCTTCCATTCAAAAGAAATCCAGTCTTAAAAAAAAAAAAAAAGAGGAATCCAGTCTAGAATATCACATTGCATTTAATAGTTTTCTATTTCATTCTCTTCAATTTACATAATTTATTTACCCTTTACTTTCATGATCTTGACACTTTCAAGGATTATACAGGACAGTTATTTAGCGGAGTGTGCTGGGGAAATTAAAAATAAAATTCTTTCAATCCAGTAAACCTCTCCACAAATCTAGAGAAAGAAAACAGTTTGTGTTTTATTACTGAATAAGCATTAAATGTGGATGTGATGAGAATCACAGTCAATACATTAAGATTGAAAAATCTCACTCTTTGACATAATCTAGCAGATACAACCCATTACACACGTGTTTTCAAGATAAACTATAGTCCTCAAGGAAAAGGACTCCACAGCACCATCTGTCACATAGTTCATCCCAAATTCACTTGGTAGTTGGAATGGTCATCTATCTTGGCTAATATGTTTTATCCAATGGAAGATAGATCTCATTTATAAGACTGGTATTAGTACTGCAACTGGAAGCAAAGTTGGTCCACAAGTTAGACTACCTTGCCACAGAGACTAGAAAAAAGGCCTTTATCTTTTTTGATATCTTTCAAAGAACTAGTCCCCAGGTTTTTGAGAAAGATATTCTTGGGTCTGTAAAGCCCACAAGAGGTTTATTTGGCTTTTCAAAAGATTTACTTATGAAGAGAAAGAATGTAGAATTAGAGGTTGTCTCAAGTAATTGCTCTAAGAAAAGGGAGGTGAGGGAAATCTCATTTTCAACAGGGATTTTTTTCCTTTTAGATTTATATTTAGATTTATAATCCTCCCTTTTGTTATTATAAAATAGTAACACTACAGACTTCCAATGAATTTTATTGCTGTTGAGTCGCAGCCTTCTAAGTATCCATCAATTCCAAAGTAAAATAGAAAGCAAAGCAATTGTCAAAATAATAGAATTGCTAAATTTTTAGACAGTATTAATTGCATTGGTGGAATGACCTTTGAATAAATCGTACCAATTATAATTAGTTAAATTAGATTCTTGATTAAAACTGCACAAAATTTTTTTCACGGTGATTTATTAATTTTACAAATTGATATGTTGTCTTTATTGCTTGCATTTTGAGATGATTCACGAAGCTTTATTGTTCCTTAAACTATTTAGGCTTGGATTAAATAAAACTTCACTTTGGAGTCTGATAATCTAAATTTTAATTCAGAGCTTTCCTTGTAATGCCCAGTAAATTTGTCCTGAATTTTAGTCATGATGAAAGTATCCTCACATTTGTATGGCAATTTAGGCTCTCTAGAATTGTTCTGTCTTCACACAACTTTTCCCAGATGTGAAATGCTATCCTTGGCCATCCTGATTATCAAAGCTCTAATGTGTCATGCTCATTTGAAAGGTACAGATTGAAATCCTGGTGTTTAGTGCATATGGATCTAATGTCTTGAAGACAATTCCATCCAATGATAATTTTTGCCTCAGGTCTAGGTCCATTTTAATAGTCATTTGAATCTTCATGTGTTTATCTATATTGGGATTGAGAATTGCACACCAAAGTTAATCGGGTGCCATTGCACCTGTCTTCTGCAGTATCTATATGTAAATGCCAGAGTTTTGTGTCTGTTGTTTAAATATTTTTCTTATTAATATCATTCTTCTAATCAAACTAGTTAACAAAAACATGGTAAATTTAAAGCTTAAGTACCTAGATGCATATTAGTTGCTTTGACTTTGTTAATATTAAAAAAAAAAAAAATTGAGGACAGTCCCATATTTACTGTCAGATTGTTGAATTTAAGTCCAGAATCTGAATCTGTTTATGTTAAGGATTACAGTCTAGAGGTAATCAGAAAGAAGATTGAAAGAATTACTTGGAGTGCAGAGAGGAGGAGTAACATAACAAGTAACATGTTTGTTTTCTAATATAATGTGATTCTCTTAAAGTAGCTAAAATAACCCAACTGTGAATACAGATGCAAGACATTCTGTAAAGATAGTAATAAGTTCCCTAGAATATCTCCTTTCAGTGGAGTTCAGTACCAACATCCACTATTGTAGAAAACTTAACTTTTCTGTTCTTTGTGGGAACCACAGGCCAGTCCTCTTGAGGAGCTGGCTTCCCATGAGACGGACGAGTCCAGCTATTTGTATGGCCATTACTTTGATAATCATATAGGTTGTTAGTAGTACTTGAATGGTCTTTCTGTGTAATAGCAGCTCATCTTTCCTGCAGAACATTTATGTAGATGGAATCTCCTGGTCTGTAGGGTTGAAAGACTTCTTCTTCTTCTTCTTTTTTTTTTTTAAAGACTTTATTTATTTATTTGACAGACAGAGATCACAAGGAGGCAGAGAAGCAGGCAGAGAGAGAGGAGGAAGCAGGCTCTCTGCTGAGCAGAGAGTCCGATGTGGGGCTTGATCCCAGGACCCTGACATCATGACCTGAGCTGAAGGCAGAGGCTGAACCCACTGAGCCACCCAGGCGCCCTGAAAGACTTCTTCTGATGGGTCTTTCCAGGTCCTTTTGACTTTGTCTCTAGGTCTCTAAGCAATAGTGAAACCCAGTTAAAGTATTGAACGTGATTTTGAGGCAATCCAGCTAAATTAGTCCCAAGATGTTACCTCAGACTCCACTATATAGGCCCGTCAAATATAAGTCCAGAGGAAAAATATTCAGTACTTGTAGAGATGATTGTAATGTTTAAACAGCCATTTTAACCTGGTAGATTATTGAATTGTAGTAAATGAGGTATGTTTTGTGAGGTTTTTGTTTTGTTTTGTTTTGAGTTTGAATTTGCTACATGTGTCTAGAGGGCAGAAGATGATAGGGTGTATGACAGCTTATAGGAAACTGAACATTTGCATATTCTCTAAAGAGCAGAAATAGGATTTTCTCTGTCCTCATCAGTATGCTCTGGTATCCCCAACATGGGAATTATGTTTAATAAGAGTTTCATTACCATTGCCTGAACTCTTTTTTTTCTACTTGAAGGAAAATCTTCACTTCATCCAGACATCAAACATAACTAGCCCAAATCACTTGCCTTTTACTGGCATTAGTTTTATGATACTCAACTGCCACCAGACTCCTGGTAAAGTTGGCCAAAGAGGACTTCTTGTACTTACCTCACAAGTGGCATGTACATATTTCTGCTGACAAATAGAGATCTCTTTAATATGTTTTGAACAATTTTATCTCTTTGGCAGGTTTAATAGGAGCTTAGTGGCTTTAAAATACCTCTTTCTAAATGATTTTGTTAATGACATCACCGTGCCAGTCAAATAGGGACTATGGTACAGGAATAGTTTTGTTAGGCTATAATAAATTTGATTAGAGGGGCACCTGGATGGCTCAGTGGGTTTAAGCCTCTGCCTTCAGCTTGGGTCATGATCCCAGGGTCCTTGGATCGAGCGCCACATTGGGCTTCCTCCTCTCTCTCTGCCTGCCTCTCTGCCTCCTTGTGATCTCTGTCTCCCTGTCAAATAAAATCTTTAAAAAAATTTTTTTTATTAGAACATGGGAATTACCTATTTTATAATCCACTTGTCTTTTCTTTTGAAGCATGTTTTTGAAATTCAAGAGCTCTTACTGTATTAAAAGTGGAGCTTCTAAGTTTGGATTCTACTTTTTTTTTTTTTAAGATTTTATTTACTTAGAGGGAAAGAGAGCATAAGCATGCACAATTTTGGGGAGGGACAAAGAGAGGGAGAATTTCAAGCAGACTCAATGCTGAGCACAGAGCCTACCACTGTGCTCAATTTTACCACCCTGAGATCAGGACTTGAGCCAAAATCCAAGAGTTGGATGCTTAACTGACTGAGCCACCCAGGTGCTCCAGATTCTGCTATGTTTTAACAGAAGATTTTTTTTCTTTAAAGATTTTATTTATTTATTTGACAGACAGAGATCACAGGTAGGCAGAGAGAGAGGAAGGGAAGCAGGCTCCCTGCTGAGCAGAGAACCCTATGTGGGGCTTGATCCCAGGGTCCTGGGATCACGACCTGAGCCAAAGGAAGAGACTTTAACCCACTGAGCCACCCAGACACCCCTTAACCGAAGATTTTGAAGCTCTGTCAAAAATACTCCTATCTGAGCAGTCAATTTTAAGACCTGTGGTAACTTAGGTATTTTCCATGAGATATTTTGGTTACTACTGAAATAAAAAAATTCTTTCTTTCTTTATTATTTGTTTGTTTATTTAATATTTTATTTTATTTTTTCAGTGTTCTAAGATTCATTGTTTATGCACCATACCAGTGCTCTATACAATAGATATATATATACCCACCACCAGGCTCAACCATTCCCCACTCTCCTTCCCTCCAAAACCCTCAGTTTGTTTCTCAGAGTCCACATTCTCTCATGGTTTGTCTCCCTCACTGATTTACCCCAATTCACTTTTCCTTTCCTTCTCCTAATGTCCTCCATGTTATTCCCTATGCTCCACAAGTAAGTGAAACCATATGATAATTACTTTCTCTGCATGGCTTACTTCACTCAATGTAATCTCCTCCAGTCCTGTCCATGTTGACACAAAAGTTGGGTATTCATCCTTTCTCAAGATAAAAGTCTTCTTCACAGCAAAGGAAACAGTCAACAAAACAAAGAGCCAATCCATGGAATGGGAGAAGATATTCACAAATGACACTACTTAAGGCTGATATCCAAGATCTATAAAGAACTCCTCACACTCAACACCCAAAAAACATAATCATTTCAAAAAATGGGCAGAAGACATGAACAGACACTTCTCCAAAGAAGACGTAAAACAGACACATGAAAAAATGTTCATCATCATTAGCTATCAGGGAAATTAAATCAAAACCACATTGAGATACCACCTTACACCAGTTAGAATGGCCAAAATTAACAGGACAGGAAACAACAAGTGTTGGAGAGGATCTGGAGAAAGGGGAACACTCTTACACTGTTGGTGGGAATGCAAGTTGGTGAAGGCACTTTGGAGAACAGTGTGGAGATTCCTCAAAAAATTAAAAATTGAGCTACCCTATGACCCTACAATTGGAGTACTGCGTATTTACCCCCAAAATTCACTATTTAAAGAAGAAATTGTGTTGTTGTATGGCATACCAAACATATACATCATCATTTTTAAGGCCATAACCAAGAATTTGCAGCTCTGGTAACTACTATTAATTAACCTTTCTCCTTCTGCAGACTTAATTCTGTACAAAATACAAGCTTTTAGAATTTTATAAGTCACCATAGCACAGGAAGCCGTACGTTGTCCACTTTTGTACCAAGTACACGAGCCATTAGAAAATAGCATTAAATATACAATATAAGTAGGATGATTAATCAAGTTTTAAAAAACTTGGAATCCCCAGAACTTTAGAAGAAGTTATTGCCAATTTCAATTGCTCAAAAGCCTCTTCATATTCCAGGGACCAAACCAGAGGATCTGGAGAATTGGCATGTAATTAATTTCTCTATCAGGTGTTTTATCTACTTTACAAAAGCTATAATCGACACTGTCTACAATATTGTACTAGTCTCCAAAATTGTATAAGGTTTTTTAAAATTTTTTTTTATTGTTGCCCATTTACCTGTAAAATACATTCTTCAAAATATTCTGTGGTTTACACCTGGCAGCTGATGCCTTAAATATTGGACCTCAGTTGAGCAATAGTATAATTTGTCCAGTGAGGCCTTATGACCATATGAAGTAATGAATTTTACCAAAGCCATAGTATCTGTTTTACATTGCTTATTAATTTCTGAGGTTATCAGCCAATCATATGCATATTGAGCACTCATAGATTCCTCTGGTAGGACAAATTTCTAAGATTTTTTGTAAGCAACAAAAGAAAAATAGTAGGTAAGTCCCAAAATCCTTAAGAAACACTGCCTAAATACTAGAGTCCTTCATAAGCAAAAGCAAACAATAATTTAGACTTATTAGATGAATAATGAGAGGGTGAGGTAGGTGGGAGAGAGGAGGACAAAGAAGGGAAGGAGAAAAGAGGGAGGAGGAAGGGAGGGGACAAACATAGATCAACTACAGAGGAGAAACTGCAGAGAAAGGCAGTAAAGTTAGAATAGTGGTAGACATGGGTATTACAAAGGATAATGGAATGACAAACCTACTGATATATAAATCTGTATAGTGGTAAACCATTTTATCAAATGTAGCTTCATTCTTTATTGGAAGTACTTAAGTATTACAGTATAAGTGTTCATTTTAAATTCTTTTTCTGATTTGCTTATAGCTAGTTTTATCCTTTTTAATTGAGTTTCTACAAAGAATATTGTTTTTTTTAATTTTTTAAAAAGATCTTTATTTATTTATTTGACAGACAGAGATCACAAGTAGGCAGAGAGGGAGACAGAGAGAGAGAGGAGGAAGTAGGTTCCCCGCAGAACGGAGAGCCCAATGTGGGGCTCGATCCCAGGACCCTGGGATCATGACCTGAGCTGAAGGCAGAGGCTTTAACCCACTGAGCCACCCAAGCGCCCCAAAGGATATTATTTTAGACGTGGTCATGACTTGTTTCTGGTACATTCTTTTATATTCTCTATCTTGCATTAAGCCAGTGTCATTGTTTCCTAGAGCCCAGAGCTACGTATCAGTCTGTTTCAGTTAGGGGTTTTTTCCAGTATGGTATGAAAAAGGCACATGCTGCCACATTTTTTTTTTTTTTTCTTTTTTCTTCAGAAGACTTCAAGTAGTAACCAAATTAGTTTCCCTCTTTTTCCAAGGAGATCCACAGATATTTTTTTCTGGAGTGCCAAATATGGTAACTTTTAACTTGCACAGCAGGTCTCTCTCTCAATGAATTTACAAAAGGATGAGGAGAAAGTAAGAAAGTGTGTCCCTCAGTCAGAGAAACTATGTGTAGGGGGGCCTGGAGGAAAAGAAAAAAAGTAGAAGGTTGACCCAAAATACCATCAGTCTGTATTGATCTATCACCAAATGGAAAGTGAGAAATTCCAGAGAAAATTGCAAAATAAGGAGAACCAGTATCCTTATTTCCAACCCCTGAGATTCCCTAAATCTGTCCTTTTTTAAACCAGTTGAATATTATTCCCTAGCCTTTCAGGTGGTCCTGATTTTTTTTTTTTTTTTTTTTTCCCCCTACCATTCTTGGATCCCTCTGTCTTTTTACAGTCCCTTCTGGCTTCCTGCAATAATGTCATAGTTTTCTTCCTTCCTTTGCTCTCTTCATAGGTTGTCTGAAGCAGGTGTTTTCTCTTTAGTAAAGATTTCTGGTAAAGCACCTAACACAGAAGTTTGAAATTTTCTTCTCTTCCTTTTTTTTTTCCCCCTCTTTAGATTGTCCCCAAGCTAAGCAGATCTTCCTGTGGTTTGAATAATAGTCTGTTCTTGCTTTTTAAAAAATCACCCTTTTCTTTTCTTGGGTTTGGTTAATTAACAAGAGAGCGTAGGCAAAATTGGATAAGAGTCAAGTGCTCCTGGGTCCATAGGAATGAATTTTGAGAAAGCCCTAAGAAACTTCTCATGGAAATTAATGGGGGAGTCATCTGTTGGTGAGTCCACCACAGCAACTTCTTCCAGATCATCATTGTTGAAAAGGCCTCAAGGATGGTTCCCTTTTGACTGGTCTTTAATGCACTTTGATCTTCAGAGTTGTATGTGTGGGGAGTGAGAGGTAGTAGATAGTTACTTTCTTGGCCACTGTAGTCCTTGTGGTGATCTTCTGGAGCTGATGTGCCTGTTGCACCAGAGGAACAAAATCTGCAGTTGAAGAATTCTACACAGTATGCATTTCATGTCCCTATGTGTAGGGCTACAAATTGAAAACACTTCATGAAGTACTTCAGCAAACTTCTAGGGCAACAGAGTAAAGAAGACTTAAAATAAATAATCAGCTGGTGACAAATGCATGTGACATCCTGGGAGTCTCAATGTCCTCAACTTTGCTGGTGTTCCAAATAGGAAGGCTGGCTTTTTTTGCATGAAAATAAGAAAAATGTAAATTTTGTAGCACTTCAGTTTCCCTTCCCTTGTTGACATTCATCAGCTTAATACCTTGTTGGCCTTTTCCCAGGGCACCCAAGTTCTCAATTATTCCCATACCAAGTTTCCATCATATCTGCTCTCTTAGCTGTAGTATGGCCAATAAAGGACTCTTAGACGTGAAATTTGGGCTGAGACATTTAGTGGCCTGAGGGTAAGGCCAGGAGGCACACAAACTTGAATCCTCAAAGCAGGTAATTCATCACTAACTATTGTTGTACCTCACCCTTTTCAGGGAAATCCACTCATGAATAAAGCCACTTCTCTAAAATTCATTACCTCCTTCTTCCTGTGAAACAATCTGAGACAGGAAGGGATAAACAGATGCTGGGGAAGCAGAGTGAGAAGGCAAGGCAGAAAAGTAGAGAAGGGTTCTGGGAAAGGCAACAGGCTCTTCACTTTCTCAGTTCCCTTTTCGATGGTTTTCATTCTTTCCTTTTGGCTACTGGAATCACTTACAGCTTTTCCCTTAGAATGGCATTTATCTCCTAAATACCAGTAATTGATTTGGTTGGAATGAGGCCTGTATAAAGACTCCAGCAATTATGTTGATTTATTCAAATCAAAAGAACCATCCTTGGGTCATTGCAAACTGGATTTTCATTTATCCATTCCAAATATGAAGAATAGTAGCCCTTTAAGAGAAAGACCTTCAGACAGCATTACTGGTTTACTGTATGGTGTAACCGAATGTTAGAGGCCATATTATCCATGCTTATTCAATAGTAGAACAGTGAATTTGGGGGAGATGTCTTCAGACTTCTATTTCAAGAGTGGAGTGCTCTAACGGAAACTGGAATTCAGGTTCTCTTACCTGCCTGCCATTTAGCTGTAGATCTTCAGCATGTCTGCTTAATTCAGGAACTGACAAATACTTTGTCCTCATCGCCACATTTGTTGGGGAAATAAAATTAAAGGCCATTTCTTGACAAAACTTCTCCATAAAGGTCTAAGAGAAAGATAACAGTTGTATTATTGAGTAAGCATTAAAATAGACTGTGATGTGCATCCTAGGCAATCCAATAGGAGATATGAAGACAAATAGATATATTTTGTATAGTCAAGCGGTTACAACCCATTGCATACATGTTCTCAAGATAAACATCTAGTCCTCAAAGGACTTGACAGCATTATTTTTCACACATAGTTCATCCCAAATTTACTTGGTAGTTGGGTGACCATCTGTGTTTGCTAATTGGCTTTATCTAAGGGAAAAAAATCAGCTGCTTATGTCTTTATGACAGGGGGTGGTTTTACAACTTGGAGTGAGATGCCTGCCCACCAAAGTTAAGCTGTTACCCTCCCACAGAAACTGAGAGATGAGGGTGCTCTCCTTGGTTTTTTTTCCTTGATTACATTTCAAAGAAATACTCCCCAGGTTCTTAGACATTTTTGAGTCTCTAAAGCTGGAAAGAAGCTTATTTAGCTTTTAAAAAGATTTACATATATCTCAAAGAGGGGGAAGAAACTTATTACAAGTTGTCTAAGGTAAATGCTCTAAGAAGGGAGATAAGGAGTCTCTTCCCTTATTTTCAACGAAGACTTTTTTTTTTTTTTTCCATTTGCATTTAGCCTTAAAGTGCTCCTCAGTTTGGATATATTTAATGTATCCTTATGATTATTTAGATTCTGTATCTTTGTCAGGAATAATACTTATTTTGTTTTCTTTTTTCATTCTGTCAGTTGGTACCTGCTTTCCTTGTATCTCATTACTGGTAGTGTTAGTTTTGATCACTAGATTAGGGTGTTATGCATCAGCCACTTCTATTTTAAAGTTAATTCCCCACCCTCATTAAAATAACAGTTCATGGCCAGGTGCCTTAAGAGCTGGGATATTCCTCATCACACTTCCAGTGTATTCACATATTTTTTTTTAAGTCAGTAGGGACTTGTGGTTCTTATCTTCACCCCCAACCCCCGCCTGCAATGGAATAAAATCTGCTATTTTTATGTTTTAATTATTTCTAGCTAGACCAGTTGAAGTCCCTTCAAACTGGTTTATATTTTCTTTTAACATATTCCTTTATTGAAAGACTTCTTTCTTTATAGCAAAGAATGATATTCCAATGTCAAATTACACTTTTTTTCTGCCTAAACCTTAAAATCAGCCAATTCTACAAGGAGGTCTGTATCTCTCAGGAGAGAATTATTCATAGAAACCAATATCTGGGAGCTAGATTGTTTGATACTATTGGTCTATCACTGTTCCTTAGCCTATTCAGCAGACACACCTAGAAGTGTGTGTATACAGCTATATTTCTGTTTGTATCTATATTAAGGATAATGAATTCACACTTTCCTCTCCAATTCCAGTGCAATAACACGTTACATTCTTGCCTATTCTGTATTTGTGAACTTACTTTCACTTAATTTTTAAAAATTGAGATATAATTAACCAATACACTGTTTTAGTATACAGTATAATGATTTGCAATATGTATTGCAAAGCGATTCCAACAGTAAGTTAACATCCTTTATCCCACATTGTTATACATTTTGTGCGTGATGAGAACTTCTAAGGTCCACTTCCTTAGCAGCTGTAATTTATTTGATAGTGAGAAATCTATATCCCTCCATCCTTCATATACCTAGTTATATAATGAAACCCATACTTAGCAAATCTATCACCACTGCCATAAATAAACCCTTACCCCTCCACTGTGTAGAATCCTTCCATAAATTGGGAGGCCACCACCAACCCCCTATTTGGATAGTCTTCTACTTTTTTCAAGTTCAAAATCATGTGTTGGGCTGTGTCCTTCTATTGACCCCCACCCGCCAAACCTCATTCAGGCTGCTAGACCCCATCTTGGAATGCCTTCCATACAAGGCATTATCTGATACAACACAGGTTCTTACTTTCCAAGGGAGAGAGAGTGAAATTCAAGAAGGAAGAGAAATATTAAAATCCAACCACATTAACACACACACACGATTCCTGTCTTTATCCTAATTACAGGAGTTTTCAAACATACTTAGGTTCAATTTTGCTAGGACTTGAGACTGAATCATATAGTTATATTCATGACTATAATATGTTACTGGGAAATATTGCTTATTAGGGAAGCTCATTAAACACCTAACACTCAGTATTTATTGGGAGCTGGTCACATAGGTAGCTTCTGTTTGGCACACAGAAAAATTCCAGTTTCCCAGAAGGAAAGCAGGTGCTCATAATAAACTATATTGCTTATAAAAATAGTATAAGCACAATAAGCCACTCTTTTTAAGTTTTTAATTCCAGTTAGTTAACATATAGTGTTATATTGGTTTGTTGTACAATACGGTGATTCAACAGTTATTTACATCACTTGATACTCACCACAAGTGGACTTCTTAACCCTCCTCTTTCACCCATCCCTCCACACTCCTTCCTCTGGTATAACTGTCAGTTCTCTATAACTGAGTCTTTGTCTCTCTCTTTCTTTTTTTCCCCTTCATTCATTTGTTTCTTAAAATCCACATATGAGTGAAATCATATGATATTAGTCTTTTGAAACTTTTTTTGCTTAGCAGTATCTTCTCTTGCTTTACCCATGTTTTTGCAAAGATAAGATTTCATTCTTTTTGATGCTAAATAATATTCCATCGTGTGTATACATATATACATATGACATATATACATACACACCGCACATTCTTTATCCATTCATCAATTGATGGATATTTAGGTTCTTTCCATAATTTGGCTGTTGTAGATAATGCTGTTGTAAATATAGGGTTGCATGTATCCCTTTGAATTAGTGGTTCTTAATACTTTGGGTAAATATCCAGTAGTGCAGTTGCTGATAGTTCTGTTTTTAACATTTTGAGGGACCTCTGTACTGTTTTCCAGAGTGGCTGTGGTAGTTTACATTCCCATCAACAGCATAAGAGTGTTCCTTTTTATCCATATCCTTGACAATATCTGTTGTTTCTTATATTGTTGATTTTAGACATTTTAGCAAGATGAGGTGGTATCTTATTGTAGTTTTGATTTATATTTCCTGGATGAGTGATGTTGAGTATCTTTACATGTGTCTGTTGGCTATCTGTATGTCATCTTTAGAGGAATGTCTATTCTACTTTGTCCATTTTTAAATGGGATTTTTGGGGGGAGGGTTTGAATTTTATGGTTTTTTTATTTTTCAAAGATTTCTTTCTTTTAGAGAGAGAAAGAGCTTGTGCATTTATGCATGCGGGAGAGAGGAGTGGGACAGGAGAAGACTCCCCACTGAGTCCACACTTAGGGATGCCAGGCTTTTGGATACTAACTCTTCGACAGATAACATTTGCAAATACCTTCTCTTATTCTGTAGGTTGCCTTTTAGTTTTATTGATTGTTTCCTTCACTGTGCAGAAGCTTTTTATTTTGATGAAGTCCCAATCGTTTACTTTTGTTTTTGATTCCCTTGTCTCAAGAGACATATCTAGCAAGAAGTTACTACTGCCAACATCAAAGAGGTTACTGCCTGTGTTCTCCTCTAGGATTTTGATGGTTCCCTGTCCAAAGACATTTAGGTCTTTCATCCATTTTGAACTTATTTTTGTGAATGGTGTAAGAAAGTAGTCTAGCTTCATTCTTTTGCATGTCGCTGTCTAGTTTTCCCAGTAGCATTTGTTTCTTTTTTCCATTGGGTAATCTTTTCTGCTTTGTTGAGGATTAATTGACCATATAGTTGTGGGTTCATTTCTGGGATTTCTGTTCTGTTCTATTGGCCTATGTGTCTATTTTTGTGCCAGTACCATGCTGTCCTGATCACTACAGCTTTGTAATATAATTTAAATTCAGAATTGTGATGCCTCCAGGTTTCCTTTTCTTTTTCAAAGTTGCTTTGGCTATTAAAGTCTTTTGTGGTTCAATACAAATTTTAGAATTGTTCTAGTTCTGTGAAAAAGGCTGTTGGTATTTTGAGAGATTGCATTAAATGCATAGATTGCTTCAGGTAATATGGACATTTTAACGATATTCTTCCAGTCCGTGAGCATGAAATGTATTTCCATTTCTTTGTGTCTTCTCTAGTGTCTTTTCAGAGTACAGGTCTTTAACCTCTTTGGTTAGGTTTATTCCTGGGTATCTTATTCTTGATGCAATTGTGGATATAATTGTTTTCTTAATTTCTTTACCTGCTGCTTCATTATTAGTGTATAGAAATGCAACAGATTTCTGGACATTGATTTTTGTATCCTGAGACTCTACTGAATTTATCATTTCTAGCAGTTTTTTGGTGTCTTCCAGATTTTCTATATAGAATATCATGTCATCTGCACATAGTGAAAGTTTTGCTTTTTCCTTGCTGATTTGGATGACTTTTTGTTGTCTGATTGCTATAGCTAGGATTTCTAGTGCTAAGTTGAGCAGAAGCGGTAAGAGGGGACATTCTTATCTTCTTCCCAATCTTAGGGGAAAGGCTCTGTTTTTCCTTTTGATGATGTTAGCTTGGATTTTTTTCAAATATGGTCTTTATTATATTCAGGTATGTTCCGTCTAAGCCTACTTTGTTGAGGGTTTATATCATGAATGGATGTTGTACTTTGTTATATGCTTTTTTGACATCTGTTGAAAAGATCATGTGGTTCTTATCCTTTCTCTTATTGATGTGATGTATCACACTGATTTGCACATCTTGAATCACGCTGGCAATAAATCCCACTTGATTATGATGAATAATTTTTTAATGTATTGTTGGATTCAGTATTTTGTTGAGGATTTTTGCACTATGTTCATAAGAGTCATTGACCTGTAGCTCTTTTTTTGTGGTGTCTTTATCTGGCTTTGGTATCAGGGTAATGCTGGACACAGAATGAATTTGGAAGTTTTTCCTTCCTTTTCTGTGTTCTGGAATAATTTGAAAAATATGATATTATCTCTTTTTCAAATGTTTGGTAGAATTTCTTGTGAAGCCATCTGGTCCTGGACTTTTGTTGTGAGTTTTTTGATATTGCTTCAGTTTCTTTGCTGGTTATTGGTCTTTTCAAATTTTCTATTCCACTTCAGTTTTGGTAGATTATGTTTCTAGGAATCTTTTCATTTACATTGTCCAATTTGTCGACATGTAGCTTTTCCTAATCTTTTATGATTGTTTTTCTGTGGTGTTGGTTATTTCTCATTTGTGATTTTTGAGTCCTTTCTCTTTTTTTTCTCTAAGCCTGGCCACAGGTTTAGTTGTTGATCTTTTCAAAGAATCAGCTCCTGGTTTCATTGCTGTGTTCTATTGATTTTTGTTGTTGTTGTTTTTAGTTTCTATGTCATTTGTTTCTGCTCTAATCTTTATTTCCTTCCTTTTGCTGGTTTTAGGTTTTGTTTTTTTCTAACTCCATTAATTGTAAGGTTAGGCAGTTTGAGATTTTTCTTGCTTTTTAAGGTAAGCCTGTTTTGCTATATACTTCCTTCATAGAACCACTTTTGCTGCATCCCCAAAAATTTCTTCTTTGATTTTGTCATTTACCTATTAATTGTTTAGCAACATGTTGTTTAACCTCCATGTATTTGTGCTTTTTCCAGATTTTCTCTTGTGGTTGACTTAGTTCATGGCATTGTAGTCAGAAAAGACGCATGGTATGACTTCTCTCTTCTTGAATTTGTTGAGGCATATTGACTAATATGTGATCTATTCTGAAGAATGTTCGTGTGCACTTGAAAACAATGTGTGTCTTGCTGTATTTGGATGGAATGTTCTGAATATATCTGTTAAATACAGTTGTTCCAGTGTGTCATTCAAAGCCATTGTTTCAGTGTTTATTTTTTTAGATGATCTGTCCATTGTTGTAAGTGGGTGTTAAAATTCCCTGCTAGTACTGTGTAGTTATGGATTAAGTTAGGTTTGTTACTGTTTTACATAGTTGGGTGCTCCCACATTGGGTGCATAAATATATACACTGTTGCATCTTGTTGGATTGTTCTTTATGATATGGTGCAGTGTTCTTTATCTCTTGTTACAATTTTTGTTTTAAGTCTAGTTGTTTATTTTAAATATTGCTACCCTGGCTTTCTTTTGACATCTATATGCCTGATAAATATTTCTCCATTCCTTTTAAATTTGCAGATGTCCTCAGGTCTAAAATGAGTCACTAGTAGGCAGCATATAGATGGGTCTTGTTTTTTATCCATCCTGTTACCCTGTGTTTTGATTAGAGCATTTAGTCCATTTACATTCAAAGTAATTATTGATATGTATTGTCATTTTATTTTGTAGTTTCTGAAGATTTTCTCTGATCCTTTCCTGTCTTTCTCTTTCATGATATAGTTAATGATATATTTGGATTTCTTTCTCTTTATTCTGTGCATATTACTGGTTTTTGATATATGGTTACCATTTAAGTTTGTATATAACTTCTTCTGCATACAGCAGTCTATATTAAGTTGATGGTCTTTTCAGTTTAAACTCCTCCTTCTCCCC
The DNA here is from genome assembly GCF_010015895.1 of Lontra canadensis. NCBI lineage: Eukaryota > Metazoa > Chordata > Mammalia > Carnivora > Mustelidae > Lontra > Lontra canadensis. The sequence continues at coordinate 4,094,825 of NW_022631040.1, forward strand.
TCCCTGTATTTTAGGTATATGTTGTCATAATTTATATCATTTTATTTTGAGTTCTTTGATTTTTCTTTTCCAGAAATGTTTTTTCTGTGTTTGTGTTTCTTCCCTCCATACTATCACTTCTGGTTTCTCTTTTCCACTTTATCCCCTTTAATATTTCTTGCAAAGTTGGTTTAGTGGTCATGAACTACTTTAGTTTTTATTTGGGAAGCTCATCTCTCCTTTTCTGAATGATAGCCTTGCTGGATAGAATATTCTAGGCTGGACATTTTTCCCATTCAACACTTTGAATACATTATGCCACTCCCTTCTAACTTGGAGAGTTTCTGCTGAAAAAATCCCCTAATAGCCTTATGGGGTTCCCTTGTATGTTACTGACACCTTTTGTCTTGCTGCTTTTAATTTTTTTTTCTTTATCAGTATATTTTGCTAGTTAAATTATAATATGTTTTGGTATGTATCAGCTTTTGTTAATTTTGTTGGGGGTTCTCTGTGCCCCCCAAATCTGGATATCTGTTTCCTTCCCCAGATTAGGAAAGTTTTCAACTATTATTTCTTCAAAATTTCTAGACCCCTTTCTCTCCTTCTTCTGGGATCCCTATAATATGAATGTTATTATGGTTGATGGAGTCACTGAGTTCCCTAAGTCTTCTCATTTTGCATGATTGTTTTTTTCTTTCTTTGGCTCAGCTTGATTACTTTTCCATTATTCTGTCTTCTAGATCACTAATTCAGTCCTCTGCTCCTTTTAGTGTACTGTTCATTCCATCAAACATGTTTCTCATTTTGTTTATTTAGCCCTTTATCTCTGTGTTATTCCTTATCTCTGTGTTAAGCATCTACTCATGTCTTCCACTCTTTTCTCAAGTTCAGTGAATATCCTTATTATCTTTGCTTTAAATATTCCATCAGATATGTTACTTAGGTTTGTTTCATTTAGATCTCTGGCCTTTTGTTGTTCTTTGATTTGGGACAAATTTCTTTGTCTTATTTTGTTTTTCTGTGCCTGTTTTTGTGTGTTAAGAAAGTCAGCTAAATCTCCTGTCCTTGAGGGTAATGGCCTTATGAAAAAGAGGTGCTGTAGTGTCCTGCCACATAGCTTTTCCTGTTCCCCAGAGCAGCACTTCAGAGTGTCTCCAATGTGTTCTGAGTATGCTCTGCTATTGTGTTCTGGTTGCTTTATTTTTTAGACCAGTCATCTTTAGAGGCCCTCTTTTGACCTGTTGTGGGCAGCATTTGGTCCCTAGCCTGAATGTGGTGCATTTTAGCTAAGTGTGCTCTGGTCTGCTTTTGAAATGAAACCTGTTTCTCGTGCTGCCAGAACTAAGCCTCCACAAAATTCTCTGTTTGGAGATGCAGCATGAACAGCGGTTTGGGCCCACCACATTGGAACTAAGGCAAGCATGACTGAGAAGGGTAGTTCCACCAGAGCATGGGGGACAGGGTTTGGTATAAGCAAGTTAGGTAGCCAGTGTTGACACTTCACTGGTTCCTACAGGTGGCCCTGTACTTATACTGAGAGGCAGGGGAGGGAAATGGCACCTGGAAGTTCCTTTGTTCCCAGAGGGGTGTCTCTGTGAGTGTTGCCTCTCTGGGACATGCTTTAAAATGAGAGAAAAACAAAACAAAACAAACAAACAAAAAAAACACAACTTCCCCATTTTGTGCCCCAGGCTCTCTTTAGTTCATAGTTTCCACACTGTATGTCCTTGGGTTGTTTACCTGCCTTCTTTTCAAAAGCAGTGTAGTGTCCTCCAGATTCTATCCCAACCATGCCTGCTGATATTTAAAACTCCAGGTTTTAAGCCTCCCAGGTTATAAAAGCTCAAAAAATTGGCTCCTTATGCTTTTCCAAGCTACTTGCTAGTGGGACTCATTTTTCCTGTTCAGTCCTCTCTGTACTAGTCTCTCCCTCACGCTTGTCCATGTCTGTGCCTCCTTCCCTGCTACAACAGCCACAGTTAGCCTTTTCTCTTCCAAACCATATCTCTGTTTCCTACCTTGTTTGATGTGGTCTCTTCTCTACCTTTTAGTTGCTTAATTTCTTCTGCCAGTATTCAAGCCAATTTCTGGGGTATTTAGGATGATTTGGTAGTTGTCTAGTAGTATTCATTGAATGAAGTGAGCCTAGGGTCCTCCTACTCCTCTGCCATCTTCCAGCCACAATAAGCCACTCCTATTGGTAATGATGGGAGCTTTGCTGAAATCCAAGTTCCAGAATGCCAGCCAGGAGTCAACCTTACACACAGGCCATTGAAAGAGAGCAGTTAGGCTTGCGCTTATGTAAGTTGTTTCAGCACATTCATTGACCTCTATTTTTATTTGGGTGTCACTTAATGTTAAGTGCACAAATCTTAACTGACCCGCTTCATATCTTCTACGTCTGCCTCTCTTATGTCACCATCACTAGATGAAAATATGGAGTCTATCTATACTCCCAAGAATAGCCGTTCCTTGTACTTCTATCACTCCAGCTGAGTTATAACTGGTTTTTGTCACCATGCTAATGGAATTGTGTAATATGTACTCTTTTGTGCCTGTTTTGCTCTCAACATTCTGAGATTCATTCATGTTGTTGTATATATCAGTAGTTTGTTCTCTTACTGATATATAGTATTCCCTTTAAATAAATACAGTACAGTTGATGTACACATCCTACTGTATTTGAGTTAAAAAAAACTCAAAACTTACAAAAGCTGATGAACAAATATGTTCAAATTTTGGGGTTTAAATCTTGGTTTCATTTTATATTCTATATCCAACAGTGGAATTGTAGGGTTATAAGGTATAGCTAACCAGTATATTTTATGTTCAAATGCATAATTTGGGTTTTTATGACTTTTGTATTCTGACAAGCTTTGTCTTTTAATCAAAGTGTTTAATTATACCTAATGTAATACTGAACACTGGGCTACCATCTTTCTCTTTTCTCATGGTCCTTCTGCTTATCCTTTTTTATTATTCCTTATTTTCTTTTACTAACCAATATTTTTTTCCCCTTGTGTATTAGGTTTTTAATTGTACCTTCTCTTGGTGCTCCTTGAGTGTGAGCCCTTTTTTTTGGTAGGCAGTTCAATTACTACAGATCATCTTATTAATACTTGTTGCTAAGTAATGTTACGGGTGGTCTGTTTCAGTTTTTCCGTATTCTTTGAGTATGAGCTTCATTCTGTTGACCTGATTCCTATTCCTAGGACTTGGCCTTTCTGGGATCTCAACTGAACTGTGTTGTCTGCTATAGAGTTTTCACTCTGGCTGAATTTGAACTGTAACTTCTCCTATCCTTGAGTGGCCTCTGAAATCTCTGCTCATATATTTGAGTTTCTGTTTTTTGGCTCCCTTCTCCTGTAAACTGCTGTTAGATGCCATCTTTTTTGACATCTTTTAACCATGTGAGAGTAATGTTATATATCAGTTTCTAAATCTTCGGGAAGTACTTTAAAAAATGCAGTCAGGAATAAATCTGGAGTAAAATGGCTCTCATGTCTTGTGCTTTCTTGCTCTGAAGAAATGCATCCCTGTTCTGGTTTCTTCCCAGTTCTGTGAATAGTTGTATTGTATATTTGTCCATCTTTTCAAGTTATTTGTGGGAAAGCAAGTCCTTATGCTAATTATATTCAGCATGCTGGTTTTAGATTTGAACCCTGCATTCAGTGGAGAAAACTTGTTTAATTTATAAAAAGCTCTGGTGTATTCAAAATAGTTACCTCAATCTGATTTTCTTATGACTCCCCTGATTGTGCTTATTTTAACTTCTGATGTCATTGTAAATTGAACATGCTCTTCTTGTACATAACAGTTCTTAAAGAAACTAGGAGATACCTATGAAATTCATTACTCCTTTTTCCTGCCTAAGTTGGCTCCATACATTTCAGTTGGTCTTCATGTACTCCATTCGTATTCTGTCATCATCTTGGACTCTTCTTGAAATGTGCTCCCAGTTTTTAGTATTCTTTTTATTTTTTTAAAGATTTTATTTATTTATTTGACAGAGAGGGAGATCACAATCAGGCAGAGAGGCAGGCAGAGAGAGAGGGGGAAGCAGGCTCCCTGCTGAGCAGATAACCCGATGCGGGGCTCGATCCCAGGACCCTGAGATCATTACCTGAGCTGAAGGCAGAGGCTTAACTCACTGAGCCACCCAAGCGCCCTAGTATTCTTTTTAATATTAAAACCAGATGTGGTCTGGGTAACACAGAAAATTTCAGGATATTTGCTTAGCTATATTTGAAGACTACTTCTATTATGGTAATCTAATGTAACAAAGTCATTATATGGCATCATTTACTCATATTGTGTTTATATTTAACTAGGCAGTTAAGTGATTTTACTTTTATACTACATTGTGAGGACCAAATGCTGTTTTACAAACTTCTGTATGTTTTATCTGGTTTGTTTTTGTTTTTGTTTTTTTTCGGGTTTTTGGGTTTTTTTTTGGCTTATTCCAGCTGCTGATTACATTTTAAAACTTAATTGTTACTGACATATTTATTATCCCCTACCAAGATTTTCTAAGAGTGTTCTAAAAACATCAGTAAACTGGTGTATAACGTGTTTAAAAAAGAATCAATGGGAACCCATCAGACATATTATTACTTACTGTTATTAATTAAAACAATAGCATAAGAACTACTTATTCAGCTCCCACTCTGTCAAGCATTGTTTGCACATATATTCTTCATTCATGTATTATAGAATGACTTCTATATGTGCTTTTGTAGTAACTCAGTAAAATGTATTGAATTTTATGTGACTTATCTGGAAGGTACAGCTTGTCAGCTAATAATGTGGGATCCAGAATTTGAATCCACTCTGCATTCTCTGAAGCTCATGTACATGTCATTACTTTAAACTGCTTGTCACTAATCAAAGATATTTAATTGTGATGCTTATTGCCTAGTCGAGTAGGTTTCCAACCTTCTATTGGCAATCAAAATTCCATGAAATATTTTGAAAATTACTGATCTGTGTAATATTTCTCCAGATTACTAAATCATTCTTAATGTGTTTTCCATGGAACACTATCCACTAATATGGTTCATTAAAAATGAATTCTGTGTTTAAAAAAATGATAAATGAGCAGGCAGTCAACTAATCCTGCACCTTCCCTCATGGGTTCTGAAACAACATAGAATTAGACACAGGTGTGAAATAGGGACTAAAATATCTACTTGGTAATTAGTAAAACTAAACTGGAGAACAGAGTTTGGACCCAAAATCAAAATTATGCCTCCTACACTTGACACAATTTTAGGCTGCTTCCCTTATAGAACAGAACATAGTATGGGAAGCTTACCAAGTATATGACTGGAGTGGACATTACAATTTATTTGGTCCATCTCCTCTGTGAGAGCGTGAATGTCAACAAAGGACTTAGCTCTTCTTGCTCAGTACTTTATTTTTGTATCACCAATTAAAAAATTGCTTCTCATCAATGAATAAGCAAGTAAGAGATAAGTGTTCGGCAAGTATTACTCTTTTCTCTTGGAGAAAAAAGTCTTAACCTTCCTCTAGAAAATGTGGGAATTAGCATAAAAAGCACTCTTTTCTAAAGAGTCATCAATTTTTTTAAATCGAATTTTGAAAAAGAATTTAGCTTTTTTTTTTAAATTGTAAAGCTACATTCTAACAAAAGGGCTGAAATAATATGCAGGTAGACTGACTTCTGGCAGTTATAGATTTTATATATTCCTATTACGTATATAAGAGATACTTGAATAAGTATATCCATATTACACATATAAGAGATACTTACATATCCCTATTACATGTATAAGAGATACTTGAGAAATGGAAGATTTTCTACTGTGGGTCTTGCATGTACTTGGTACCCACTGCTCTTGCTATTCTCTTACACGTGACCATACATCCTAACTCTTCCTTCCAATTCCTTTTTAATAGAATACCTAACCAGCAGTTGCTAATACTTGAGTAATTCTTTTCTTAGAACGATTTATGATAAGTTATCCCCCTCAAAGTAAACTTAATTTCATCTGAACTCTCTCACTAATGCTCCCTAAAACCTTTTGTCTCTTTTTCTCGTTAGAATGCTAATACTGTGGTGGTAATCATGTTGCAATATAAATGCTTCAGCTCAACACATTGTGCACCCTAAACTTTGAAAATGTTATATCAATATCTCAGTGAAAAACATAAAATAACAAATGCCATTATAGGATTTATTTTTAAAAAAATAATGCCATTGAGGATGATACCAACTTCAGAATGGTATCTCTGGAAAGGGAGAAAGAGAAAAAGAAGGAATAGCAGATAAGTTAATTGTCTTAGTAACACTGTTTAAAAAAGTATCAATCACTACAGGAAACCATATTGCTTCTTATGAAACCTACAAGGTAAGTAGATGAGAAAATGTATCATCCTTCAAATTCTTGAAGTTATTTCAATAATAAAAACAATTGAGGTATTAAAAAACCCAAATACAATTTTCCCAATTTAAAAAAAAAAATGCTACTTCAGGGAATGGGTGTGATGACCATTTTGAAATGCATTTTGAGAAGTGTTTAAAACATATGTTAAGAAGTTTGTAAGAGTGCTACATGTTCAATGTGTTGAAGTGTTATTTCAGTAAATGCACAGAAGGGTCACTCTGTAATGCATATAGAGAAGTGTTTAGAAAAAATCATGATGGGAGTTTCAAAAGAGGAGACTTTACAACTGGGTACCACAGAAATACACTGACATGAAAACAGGCACGTAAAATAATGGAAGGATTGAGAACCTAGAAATAAACCTATTCATATAAGGTCAGCTAATATTCAGCAAGGGAACTAAGAATAGTCAATGGGGAAAGGACAGCCAAAAATACCCAGTGAGGAAATAAAGGGCATTGGGAAAACTGGGTATTTATGTTAAATGAAATTGAAACCGTATCTTAAAACATTCACAAATTAACTCAAAATGGATTAAATAATTAAATGTCAGACCTGAAACAATAAAACTCCTAGATGAAAACATAGGCAAAAATCTCCTTAACATTTGACAATGATTTTTTTTATATAGAATACTGAAAGCACAGGCAACAAAAGCAGAAATCAGCATGTCGGACTACATCAAACTAAAGTGTTTTGCACAGCAAAGGAAACAATCAGCAAAACTAAGAGGAAATGTATGGAATGGGAGAAAATACTTGTAAACCAGGTATCTTATAAGGGGTTAATATCTAAAATATATAAGGAACACTTACGAATCAATAGCAAAAAATGAATCCAAAATATTGGCATAAGAATGGCATAGGCATTTTTCCCAAAGCTATCCAAACAGTAGACTGGTACAGGAGAAGTTGCTTAGCATTACTAATCCTCAGGGAAATGGATATCAAAACCACAATGAAATATTACTGAAGAAAGGGAACGCTGTGCACTCTTGGTTGGAATGGAAATTTGTTCGGCTACTATAAAAAAATAGTAGGGATGGTCCTCAAAAATTAACTGCAATGTGATCCAGCAAACCTATTTGTGGGTATTTATCTGAAAGAAATAAAAATATTATCAGACCACAGCACCTCTATGTCCATTGTTGAATTATTCACAATAGCTAAGGCATGAAATGATGTGTCCTCTGATGAAGAAAATGAAATCATTTATCTATCTATCTATCTATCTATGTGTCTATCTATGCACACTCACATAAATGGAATATTAGTCATCAAGGAAATCCTTTCATTTGTGACAACATGAATGGATCTTCAGGGCATCCAACTAACTGAGAGGAGTCAGAAAAAGAAATAGTATAAGATCTCATTTTAGTGTGGAATCTTAAAAATGCTAAACTCATACAAATAGTAGGATGGTGGTTGTCAGAGGCTAGGGAATGGGGAAATGGGGAGATGTTTAGGAAAACTTTGCTATAATCACTCACACCTGTTTTATAGAAACAAGTTTTAATTCTACCAAAATATGAATTGTTTTCCCTTACATGAATTAACCAACAATAAAAATCAAATTATGCCTAGGGATAATATTAAGCTTTTGAAGCAAAGTGTTTAATGCAGGTACCTGCAAAATTTTTTTTTATAGTATGTAGAAAATTCTGTATTTTGATAACATTTTGATTCACTTGACATCAGAATGTAGCCATTACTATGTGTCAGACATTATTTTTAATTTAAAATAGTCATAATAACCACATGAGGAAAATACTATTATATATACCTATGAGAAAACATATATCCATCCATTTTACATCTGAGGAATCTGAGGTGAGGGACACAGGGGTCTGTTGGGTCTGTGATCAAAGTAACGAGACTGATACAAAGCGAAGGTCAAGCAAAGTTTTATTTTCGCACCAAGCATCAAGAATCAAACCGACCGGCAGGGGCCGTCTCCTGCAAAGAGGTGACCTCTCTCTGCCTTACAGACTAGCTTTTAAGGGCAAAGGCCATGTGGTTGCACCTGGCCACACACAGGTGACCTATGAGATTGTAACACACAGAGAAAGCTGCACAGTCATGCTAAGTCACACATAAGTGACCAATTGAATTATAATTTACGCTATAGTAGATATTTGAACTAGCCTATCACCTTGGTCAGAATTAGCGCCCAAAGGCACCCAAAGGGTGGGGCCCATACTCCTTGGTAGCTAGGGAGACAGTATGCACCCCCACTGATTGGATACCTCACCTGGCCTGATCCACCCTTGTATTTGGGCTTTGTTACCTGGGACTGGTTTCTGGGACTTGTTTTTAAGTAAGTCCCCTGGGGGCAGGGGGTGCAGGGACAGTTTAAGTTTTACTGCATAAACAACAAAATCACTGTTTAACCGGATAGAATCGCTCTGGCTAAATAGGCCCTTACAAGGTCAAGTGTCTTCTCCCAATTGGGAACTAGTAGAATCAAAATCTGAGCATAGGATCTCTGGCTCCAGAATCCAGGCTTTCTACTACCATGCTGGGCATCCTACTAGAATCTTAAAACAAGCTACTTTATGTTTATTTTTGTGGGCTTTAGTGTTATAAGAAAACTTCAAATTACAGGGTTTCTTTTACAAATTAAGATTCCAAATTTATTACATTATCAGTAAAGAGAAATAACCATGTAAATAAACCAGCTGTTTATCTTATGGCTATTAAAACTTGCAAACTATAGCAAGTTTGTATTTGAAAAAAAGTGAAAGGTTGTTCCTGTTTGTAATTAGAGGTGAACACTTAAAAATTCAATTTAAGCGGAAAATATTTATAGGATAATAAGGCAGCTTTAAATTCTAAAAGGGGGAAAAATCCAACAACTTATTAATGAACAAACCAAATTAAAATAATAAAACTATATTTGAAGGAAGAATGAGAGCTAGTCTCAGTGTGAAAGTATTATGATATGCTAATTATGCCCTGACGTATGTGCACTGTGCTAACTTACTTTACAAACCAGGATTCACAAGATGAGTACCAAATAAAACTGATTGAGCATAGGAGTCATAACACCGTCTAATTTTCTTCTATAAATGCAAATCAAACCACAAGATGAATGTGACATACCTTAATTTAAATAACAACACTTGACAGTGTACAATACCAAGTACTCTAATGCAGTTTTGGAAAAGTAAAATATTTATCATTTAAAATTGTCAGTTACTATTTTTTCAGACCAAGCTCACAGTAGGGCACATCCTGCATCATCCTGCAGTAATGGAAAAGCTGTATTACCAAACAGTAAAAAAAAATAAAAAATAAAAAAATCATTTTTATAAAATCTTATTGTGTTTTTCTTTTTTCTTTTTCTTTTCGGAACTGAGTGTGTTTGGTCAGTGGTTTGGGGGAAAAAAAAGTCCTAAATTATTTGTTCCTGATTCTTTTGGAACTTGTTTAGAAAAAATAAAAATTAGGTAAAGCTTAAGGAAAATTTCTTTTTCTTTCTTTTTTTAATTCAATCTTTTTTTCAGTGTTCCAAATTCATTATTTATGCACCACACCCAGTGCTTGTCATTCATTGTTTATGCACCACACCCATGCAATATGTGCCCTCCTTAATACCCACTACCAGGCTTACCCAACCCCCCAACCCCCTCTCTTTCCTCTCATTTTGTAACTGCTTTCTCAAGTAATCCAGGCATCTGTGTATTTGGAAACTAGTTACTTTTCTAACTAATTCACGCAGATTTGAGAGGTAATTACAGCTTATTGCCTATTCTTAAGAGAGTATTGGGGCTTTCACATGAAAGTTGACTTGCAAAAACAAAGGTAGGGCTAATAAAACTTGAATGTAAACAAAAATCAACTGGGAAATGTTTATAAGCTGTAGAGTCTAGAACACCTTCACCAGATAATGTGAAGCAATAGGTCTGAGATACAGCTTAAGGAAATAGGTTTCCAGTAATCCAAGTATACCTGGCCCAATTAACTAGACTCTGAGGAGACTGTTGTAAGGTGGACATTTCTGGCACTATAGGGAGTGGGTACAGATACTTGTGGCAGTTTTTGTTCAAGCATATTCATTATCGCACTGATGTGTGAGAACCTTTTAATATTCCTACTAAGATAAGTTTAACCTTTTATTACATTTTATGTATTAGAAGAACAATATACAGATGACTGTGTCTTTGTATGATATAGCATTAGATTTCAATTATTACATGCAAAACAGATGGTAGAATGAGATATTCTGTTGTTTTGAACTTGAGTATTTTATAGTACCTTTTATCTAGCTAAAACTCATATTTTCTAAATTAATTTGTCCAGTGGAACCATTGGAATTTATTTTATGAAAAATGCCTGCAATTAAGCCAAAGCAAATATTACTAAATACAAGTAGATTTTAAAATAATTTTAACACAAGATTTGTCCACGTTAGTTCATTTTCTCAAATGATAGTTTCTCCATACCAGTTGAAGTGTACCTTCTCAAGGTGTTTCCTTAATGCGAGCATTGATCTTTTTTAGTCTCCCAATCTTCATATTGTTGCACCACTTTAAGGTGAATTTGAAAGCCCCTACTTTGCACATAAATGAAAATGCAAATTTGAGAGCTTCCCCTGGAGGTGAGTGAAAAATAAGACTTAATCTGCTCTACATTTCAAGTGGAGCACTATCTCTGCCCTATTGAGAAAACTTCCTGTCTCATATTTTACTTTAACAAAGACAATATTTTTTAAAAACATGCACCACATATTTTACATAGATCTTTATACCATATAATACATATACAAAAATGAACTTACAAAGTACTCTAAAGAATATAGACTTAGCCTAGTTTTATTACCCATCAAAACCCATAAGAGGATTTGGTTCTCTTGAATAAATATTATAGAAGATAAGCTATGGCTCTGCCTAATTGGATACTTCAATTATTTAAAGTCTCCCCTTAAATTATATTTTAGATGATACTTAGAATATTCAAAAAGTAACTTTTACATATACTAGTCTGTTATATAATTGGAACAATAACAGTTTCCCTAAGACTGACATCCTTTGCACTGTTAGAGGGCAAAGGCTTTTTCTCTCTAGAACCTATCACACAGTTTAGGAAAAAAAATTTTTTTAAAGTTAAAATGAGTTGAACTTATGAAATAAACTTGTTACATTTATCACAAAGTTGATCAAGGCTTTTCTTAGGAAGACTCTGCTACTGTGTATATTAATAAATTTTGATATTGTAACATTCCCTGAAAAAACAATATAAATTAGACTTTATTTTTTAACTTAAGCAGATTATTAGCATAGTAGATTTTGGGAGAAGGGAAATTGAAGCATTTTCAACAGCTTATGAGGTCATGTTTCCATTTTATGTTTAAATCTACCTTAGGCTATCTGAATGGCTCAATTGCTTAAGCATCTGCTTTCTGCTCAGGTCATGATTACAGGGTCCTGGGTTGAGTCCCACATCAGGCTCCCTGATCAGGAGGGAGTCTGCTTCTCATCTCCCCCTGCCCCTCTCCACTAGTTGTGAGCTATGGGTGCATACATGCTCGTGCGCACTCTCTTTCTCTCTCTCTCTCTCTCTCTCTCTCTCGCGTGTGCGCTCACTCTCATGCTCTCTTTCAAATAAAATTTTTTAAAAATCTACCTTAAAATTGAATATTCATACCTCAGATAACAGTTTAATTGGAATCTACCAATATTTTAAATTAGTTTAAAATTAGTTTAGATTAATGAAAACTATTTTATAATGCTCACCAATTTTAAGTTATTTTTGTTATTTTAACTAAGAAATATGAATACTAAATTATACTTTATATTTAAGTGAAATAGCAGATTGAATATGAATGGAAAATGGGTGGGATACTTAAAGTTTAGTTGAACTCCCTGTCAAGCATCTACTTCAACATTATTTTGCATATCCTCTAAAACCTTGAGTACAAAGGACAGATTTTCCCAGACAAAGGATAGTTTTTGGTAAAATATATATAACTCAGATAATAACTAATAAGTATGAAAATACTGACTTTAATTACTTCTCAAATTTTGAGAGAAATATGGATTTTTGAAATGTAATATAGAATTCACCAAAGACAAGTGTTTGCATTTGATGTTTCCTGAAAGAAACTTTCATACAGATGAAAGAGAATGCAAAATAAAACTTCAAATGTTATTTATAAGTGACGGTACATAGTAAATCCAGGGACTGAATAAAATAGCCTTATGCACATAGCAGATGCAATGTCTGCCCTGGAGGGAGATATGAGGTCCTTATAGGAAGGCTAAAAACACACAGGTAAATCTTCTTTATACATATTTATCCTGCCAGGTTGACCTAGAATATTATGTAAAGTTTCTTGTCAAATTACTCATGAAATATGAATATTTCTGCATTTAGGGCAGAAATTCAATCTTAAAAGACATCAAGAAAATAATTTTATTAGAGACAGGCTAGGATGTGGAAAGATAAGGTGTTAGAACAATAACTATTTAATAATTCATGATTAAACATCTTATCAGAGTATTGTTTATGATTTCTATTAGGTAGCTTAGATTTTAATTTGAAAAATAATTAAAAAATTTGGGGCGCCTGGGTGGCTCAGTGGGTTAAAGCCTCTGCCATCGGCTCAGGTCATGGTCCTGGGGTCCTGGGATCGAGCCCCGCATCGGGCTCTCTGCTCGGCAGGGAGCCTGCTTTCCCTCTCTCTGCCTGCCTCTCTGCCTACTTGTGATCTCTGTCTGTCAAATAAATAAATCTTAAAAAAAAAATTAAAATTAAAATAGTTATCCTGGACCATGCTCCTAACCTAATTATCTGCTGGCCCAAATTCACACTAAAGTCAGAGGAATGGAAATTAAATTTTTATTTTCCTTGAGGTTAAAGTTTTTAACATGAAAAGAAATGCCAAAATGGAAAATGTATCTAAAAACTATTTAACTTCAAATGTATTTAATAAAGTATGCAGAAAGTGGAAAACATGTTGTTGAACAACTAGAAACAAATGAGTTTCAAATGAACTGTATTCCAAGACAAATTATCTTATTAAAAAATTATTGAAAAGTTCTGAAAGCATTGTGATAAAACTAGTTTGTAAGAGATTTATAAACTTCTGCTAAAAAGGAAGAAAACAGTCCAATTAGAGATGGGTCATAACTCATATGGTACTTTGGGCTAGTCACTAGTCTAAGCGTTATATTTAAAAGCTAAAACTAAAGTATGAGAAGCCATATTTATTGCCATTCCCATTATATAGATAATGCAATGGAGGCAGAAACAAGATTTCTTGCCCTAGGCCTTAGAACTTCTAAATTGTTGAGCTATGACATAAATCCAGGTCATCTGGCTCCTAGAGTACATGCTGTTGACATTATATGCTGCTTCTAACGACCAGAACAAAACTGGACAATGTTACCAACATAGCAACAGTTAAAACTGAATTGGAGGATAAGTAAACTAAGATACTTTAGTCTAGTTCTATGTGGCAAATGGTTCATAGACTGTTTCAGGCTATTGCCCACTGTTACTCTTGAACTAGGTCATATGAGTTTCTAGCTTAAAGTTGCATCTGTGGGTGTTGCATAACTTAATTTTAATTATAATTTTGATTCAGTCTGCTTCAGACAAGTCAAGCAGAAGATGTGGGAGGAAGAGAAGAAAAATGCAATTTTAAATGCATACTATATGCCAAAATGATTTTTGAAGACACTGACTTTTAGTATCTTTGAGGTTAAAATTTGACTAGGATTGTGGATCTTGTGCTTAAAAATGAACTAGGAGACCCGTCTTTATTGGTGAAAAGTACAGCCATGTATAGAAATAGAAGCTGGAAGCAGGAGGGAGAAAGAAACTAGTGGCTACTATAATAGGAATTCATTCAGTAGATGTTTACCAAGGACCCCTACCTGCCAGGTCCTTGACTTTATGGCACTTGTGGTAAACATAGGATAATAGTGAAGTTATACGCTGTATCACTTAAAGGCTTTCCTATTTTTAGATTCAGACTATAGATGATAGCCATGAATGGTTCTCTTAGAGCATTAAAATAGGGTGATTAGACCTTAGTAAAACTAGTTACTTGGCAACTTCAGTGAATTGAGATTTAATTTTTGAGAAAGCCATTCAAATGACTTCATCTTTTGGCATTGTATATTTCACCTGTCAGAAATGGAAAACACATTTTGAGCAAAGATTATACATATACTACTCATACATAAAACTCACACATCTATACACCCAACTACAGAAAATGTTAGGCTTAAGTTATGTTTTTCTTTGAAAAAAACTTATTCTATTTGTTTCCTGCTATTTAAAAAATAGTGTTGTCTTGAGAATCAAAGATCCCTGTACTCCTTCCTTTGGATAAAAGCCAAACTTATGCTATTGTTTATAAGCAGAGAACAGTAAATAATTTTTTAAATGAAATACTTTAAAAGAAATGAAGTCATTATCAACCTGCTAAATAAGGAAGCAATTCATATTCTCCTGGACCACAGAGGTCTTTAGAAACAATGAATAACAAGTCTAATTGCCACTGAAGTCATTAGAAAACACATTAAAATGTTTACTCAGGCTTACTTAATGAAATATCGTAACGGGTAGATTTATGTATAATGAGGGATTCCAGTTTATATATAATATGACTCAATTCCAAATCTTTTATGTCTTCTCTGTGCTTTAAAGGTGAGTCTGATACTTTATATTTCTAAATTCTACATGCTTAATCAGTTTTTTTTTCAACAACACTGCATGTTTATGGAATATACATAGAGTGGCCACTGTATGCAAATATCTACTTGTAAGTAGTGGCTGAGAAAAAATGTTTTCCGGCCTGATGAGCTAAGTAAAACAATAGTAATAGAATTACTATTTTATACTTGCTAATATTTATGAAATATTTATCAAAATTGTGCTAAATGGTTTACATGAACTAACTTGCTTAATCTCTTAATTAAGTTGGCATTTTTATCATCACCCTTATGTTACAGCTGAGGAAGGTCAGGCTAAGAAGGCTTAAATAATTTGGAAAGTTCACAAAGTTACCATTTTTACAAGGCCTGAATCTAGTTCTCTAACTTCGTTCAACACCCATATTCTCACCCTGTTGTCCCTTCTTATCATGCAGCTTTTTTTTTTTTTTTATATATTTATTTGAGAAAGAGAGAAAGAATCTCAAGCAGACTCCCTGCAGAGTGGGGAGCCCTATGCAGGGCTTGATCGCATGACCCTAAGATCATGACCTGAGTCATTATTAACTCTGGCACTTAACCAGCTGAGCACTCGGGCACCCCTTATCATGCACAGCTTTCCTCCAAGGCCTCTTTCACAGAGATGGCTTCTATGACCACTCAATATGAAGGTAACTGCTCTGACTCAATCTAAATATAACCTTGTGTATTTTGATAGCACTAACCATTACCTGTAATTACCTTGCTCACTTGTTTAATTACTATTCATCTTTAGTTCTCTGTGGCAGACAAGGCCTTACCTATCATGTTTAGTGCTGTACTTGCGTTGCTAGGATACTAGTTGTGGTATAGAATAAATGTTCTGTAAGTAGTTCTTGAACAAACAAATGAACCATTTGGTACCTATTCACCTCAGATAACCTTTATTAGCTTCATATCCCATGTAACCAGCTCCCCATATATATTTACACTTAATAATTTCAGACATCTTAAATGTAATACATCTATAGGTGAACTCATTTCTATCATCCCAGTAAATAAAACTATTATCCTATGAAGTTTGAAACTTGGGAGTATTTTTTCTTTTTTTTTTTTTTAAATCCCAACATACCTTTAAAGTAATCACATAGATTCAGTCTTCTAAATATCACCTGGCTCCTTCCACAGCTCTCTATTCTTTGTAGGTATCTATAGCTATTTTGCTTAAATTTCACTAGCAATTTTTTATGTACTTACTTTCTGGTATAGCCTTCTTGCAATCTACTTTCCAGACTACAAATTGAGAGAGATTTAACTCAATGAGCATTGAATTCCTGAGTTTATAATGGCTTGAGTCTGCACTGTTTATAGAATTAAATCCAAATGATTTTTAACATGGGTAATGAAATGTTCAGTATCTAAATTCTGTTTCTTTGTTCACTCTTCTCATCTTTTAGCTTTATCTTACAGTAGATAACCCATATAGAGTACTGGCGAGGAGATTTTTGATTCAAATTTTCTAGGTTCTTACTACTTAGCTGTGTGACATGGACAAACTACTTAATCTTCTTGTGTCTCAGATCTTTTTTTTTTTAATAAAGATTTTATTTATTTATTTGACAGAGAGAGTAAGAGAGAGCACGAGAGGAGAGAAGGTCAGAGGGAGAAGCAGACTCCCCATGGAGCCAGCAGCCCAATGCAGGACTCGATCCCAGGACTCCGGGATCATGACCTGAGCTGAAGGCAGACGCTTAACCAACTGAGCCACCCAGGTGCCCCATTGTGTCTCAGATCTTGACAGTAAAATGGGGAAAGGATGGTGATGATAATGATTATACCTATACAATCATTAGGGAGATGTATTAAATGATTAAATCATGTAAAGCATAGAAACAAGGGGATTATATTATAAGCAGCTTTTTTGTGTCATTCTGGAATCCCCTTTTTTTGGTTTCCCTTTTTTTCTGTCCTTTTACTTCTATGAACTATCATGTCTTCTTACGTTCATGAAGTATTGCAATGTTAACCTTATAATGCTAGAACTTTATCTAGGTCCCACTTTGTCAGACTATGTCCTATTTCTTCTACATTTAGTATAGACATGCCACTACTGGTAAGTCTTTGCTTATCTCTCAGAAGATTGGATGTTTCTAACATGGGGTCTCTTATAACTCACCTGTAAACTACTCTCTCTGTAAGCACCTATCACAGTGTTTTTCCCTTATTTCTTTTATGCATTCCAAAATATGATCGTCTTGAACTTGGAGTCTATGCATTGCCCATGAGTATGTATAGTTCTAACACAATTCATTATTCCAAGAATATATTCATTCAAATGTCTGTTAAACCCAATCTGAAAGAGTTCACATAAAAGTACAATTTCTACAAGGGAAAATATTACACAGATGCAAGATATTTTGATATTATCTCGTTCTCATTGGATATCACAAAGATTTACTAGGAGTTGAAGTGGTCATCAGATGATGTCACCTGTTACTTCCCAGACTTTATATCAGGCTTCACTTCCAACAAAGTGATAATGGTACCAGTTTTCTCCAGGCAGATAAAAAAGTTGGTGATGCATGATTTGACTTTTCCCTAGAACATGTGCCACTCTGACATTTTTAGGAAGTCCCAATGATTGTAATATTGTCTGAGGTTAAAATATTTGTAAAAAAAAGTTCTTTCTGAAACTTGGTAAGATCAAAGGAAACTGTATTGAGCTGTGCATCAGCTTCTGCAATTTGTGACTAACTTTCACTCATTCTTTTAAAAAGTAAGTTGAGAAATTAATACATTCTTACTTTATAATGTCTGTTTCTATATGAGAGAGTGGGAACCGTCTCTTTCCAGTTTATAGTGTATCTGAAATGATGCAGGAAATTAACCATTATTATATATCATGGAACATCTCAACAAGATAATGTACTATGCCATGTGAAATGACAGATCAACAAAATTAATGTTAATTGAATGAAAATCTAGTGACCTCATTATGAGATCAATGAGTATATTACTATTCTCAAGGTAAAAACTTTTGTTTGTGTATAATATGGCCTAAGTACTTTTTATTCATGATTGAATTTAGACTTCATAAAATCTCATTGATATAGACATTACCAGTCTATTAATCTATAAAATGGATATAAAAGTGATCTTTTCTTGAGGTTATTCTCTTCTGCCTCTCTCTTGAAAAATACCAGTCATTGGCAACCAACTAAGCCCTCCATTTCAATAAATTTAATATTAATCTTGACCTTTTGTCTCTAATTTTTTAGTACAGTTTTCCATCAATTCAAACATCAAATATGTACAGTCAATCACAAAATTCATTGACTAAAGCTAAGTATAATACTAAGTATAAGACTAGGGCTGGGGAAAAACATGATGTATATCAGGGCCTCGTGTTCATCTTCCCACCTAAGTTATAAATTATTAAACATAAAACATAATGACAAACTGTAATATGCAAGGAAAATGAAACTGCTTATCAGACATAAAGGTGGTGGGATTAATACTGATTAAAATTAGAAAAGCTATCCTAATTTCTATTTGAGATATTGACTCCTCCTTGAATCCTCATCAATTCATACCCCTTAGATTTTGATGTTATGGAGTATTTTTATTTTTTCAAGCACCTTCTACTAAAGATTGAGATGAACATTTTTGGGACAGTTCATATCCAAAGTATCTTAATTTAACAGTTTGTGTATTCAGGTACCTTCAATGATCTTGTCTTTCACAGATAAAAATACAATAATCATTGCAGGATTTTTAAATTATTCTCTCTAGCCAAAGCATAAGAGCAATCTATTGCAACTAGAAAATTCAAAGGCCTGAGGACAAGATAAAGGACGACTCTTGCTACGTTTTTCATTTTATTTTACTTCTTAGAAGACCTCTCATTCCAACTGTAAAAGTAACACCAATGTCTACATAGAATTACATTAAAAAGCAGAAAATATAAACTTTCTTTGAAAGATAAGCTCTTCCTTCAATGGCTGTTGATTCATTTACTTCCTGGAATGTTTTGAATATTCTGAAAGTCTAGTCTAGCTTTTAGCAATACAATTAATTTAAAATTAGAAGACCTCTTGAACCCATAAACCATTCTCATTAATGACTGTTAAATAACAGCTAGATTAACAGACAAATACTTAATTACTGTCTCTTTTTTTTTTTAATCAGGCAAGCAATTCTAATCCAAACTGACAAGTCATTTATTTAGGAATGTACTTACTTTAAATAGTCACTGACAGTTCCAAAGATTTTCTTTTAAGCTCCCTAAAATGTACATTAGAGATCAAAAACAAACAATAAAGTTGAATAATTGAAAAAAATCTGATTTCCATTATTTTCTACTTCAAGTTTTAAAAGTTCCTTTGTTAAATTGTAGAAATCTGAGGAAATGAGAAGTCATGAGTTAATGGAAAATGCCATGAGTTATGGCAGAAGGATAAGGAAAACCAAGTTCTCAATAGACCTCCAAATGAATTACTTTAGCAACTAACCCTTGCTCAATGTAGCTTTCAGCCCTTTCTGTGAAAGCTGGACTGTTGATTTGTTATGTGGGTTCCATCTCTCAAGGCAGGATTCACAATATCCAATCTCAGAGCTTGTTGCAAAAAGCAAGAATGCCCATAGATTTTAATGTTACAAAGAGGTCCTTTGAACATGATAGTTTTTTTGGCCAGTGATTTTTTTTTAAATCCCTATTAATAAGTCTCATTGGTTGTACAATTATAATTGCCTGGTTATAGTCATTTTATTGATAGAGGTAGCAGGACTAGGCTGACTATAAGAAATGTTTTAAAGTTTCTATAAAAGTTTTTACAGACCAATGATAATATCCATGTTTTGAGTATTTAATGTTTTAGTCATGGTGTTAAGAAGTTTCCAGATGCTATATATATGCTATATATAGCTATATATAGCATCTGGAAACTTCTTAACACCATATATATATATATAGTATTAAACAGCATTACCAAGTAGTCAATGTTCATAAAATAAACTAAAAAGTATAGTAGACATTGGCCATCCTTATGGTTGCCTAATATTTCTTGAACAATATGATTCTAGGTTTTTAGTAAATCCTTACTTTGAGTTTTGACTCCCAAGGTAGAGGTCAGAATTCATTAGTTGAGCCTGTCTTGCCACTATCTAAGCAGGTATACCATCATGAGACTTCATTTAGAGGGGGCTATTTGAAAAAGATGATGAGAGGTACCTGTGTGGCTCAGTCAGTTGAGTGTCACACTCTTAATTTTGGCTCAGGTCTTGATCTCAAGATTGTGAAATTCAGCCCTATATCAGGGTCTGCACCAGGCATGGAGCCTGCTTAGGATTCTCCCTCTCCCTTTTCCTCTACCCACCTCCCACCCCTCTTGAATGCATACACACCCCCTTAAAAAAAAAAAAAAGACAATGGGCGTGAAATCTTTGGGAGCACGGATATGGGAGCCTCTTAAAGAGTAGCAGGAGTGGGGGCGCCTGGGTGGCTCAGTGGGTTAAAGCCTCTGCTTTCGGCTCAGGTCATGATCTCAGAGTCCTGGGATTGAGCCCCATGTCCGGCTCTCTGCTCAGTATCTCATTTTTCAGGAACTATCTTATTTTTATTTTGTTTGTTAAATAAATCTATAGATCTTCTCCTGAATACCTGACTGTTTTTCAATGTGTAGCTTGATAAATACCAGGCACATACACTGACCAGGTAGATTTTTGTGTTTAAAAATAATTTGAACTTTAGAAAGTAGTTTTTAATTGAAAAAAAAATTTTTTTCTAAATAGTAAATTGAATAAGCACATAATGTATTTTTTGTTTTTATTTTTTTAAAGATTGTATTATTTGAGATAGGGAGAGGGAGAACACACAAATAGGGGAAAGAGCAGAGGGAGAGGAAGAAGCAAGACTCCCCACTGAGCCAGGAGCCCAATGCAGGGCTTAATCCTAGGACCCTGGATTCATGACCTGAGCAGAAGGCAGATGCTTAACTGACTGAGCTCCTGTAATGTATTTTTTAAATAAGCTTTTAACTTTAGAAGTTTTAGATATACAGAAATAGTTCGAGGATAGTGCAGAATTTCAGATGCCGCATACCTAGTTTCCCTTTTAATATCTTATGTTATATGATGCATTTGTCAAAATTGAAATTAATAATTAAAATTGGTATATTATTAAATGTATACTTAGACTTGCTTAATTTTTATGTAATATGATTTTTTCTGTTCTAGGATCTCATGAATGTTCTCAAAGTAACATTTAAAAGCATTAAGGTTCTCATTAACTCTGTTTCTAGCTGTAGGTTTTAGGTTTTTATGTATCTTCAACATGTTGTGGTGGTTCTTGCACAATTGTAGTTTGCTCAGTTTTTATCATGAATTGGTGTTGGATGCTGTCAAGTGCTTTTTCTATACATATTAATGACCATATAACATATCATTTTTAGGTTTTTTTTAATTTTTAAATTTTTTTTTAAATAAACATATAATGTATTATTAGCCTCAGGGGTACAGATCTGTGAATCGCCAGGTATACACACTTCATAGCACTCACCATAGCACATACCCTCCCCAATGTCCATAACCCCACCACTCTCTCCCTACCCCCCTCCCTCCGGCCACCCTCAGTTTGCTTTGTGAGATTAAGAGTCTCTTATGGTTTGTCTCCCTCCCGATCCCATCTTGTTTCATTTATTCTTTTCCTGTCCCCCAAGCCCCCCATGTTGCATCTTCACTTCCTCATATCAGGGAGATCATATGATTGTTGTCTTTCTCCAATTGACTTATTTCACTAAGCATAATAGCCCCTAGTTCCATCCATGTTGTCGCAAATGGCAAGATTTCATTTCTTTAGATGGCTGCATAGTATTCCATTGTATATATATACACCACCTCTTCTTCATCCATTCATCTGTTGATGGACATCTAGGTTCTTTCCATAGTTTGGCTATTGTGGACATTGCTGCTTTAAACATTAGGGTGCTCGTGCCCCTTCGGATCATTATGTTTGTGTCTTTAGGGTAAATACCCAATAGTGCAATTGCTAGGTCATAAGGTAGCTCTATTTTCAACTTTTTGAGGAACCTCCATGCTGTTTTCCAGAGTGGTTGCACCAGCTTGCATTCCCACCCCCCAGTGTAGGAGGGTTCCCCTTTCTCCACATCCTCGCCAGCATCTGTTATTTCCTGACTTGTTAATTTTAGCCATTCTGACTGGTGTGAGGTGGTATCGCATTGTGGTTTTGATTTGTATTTCCCTGTTGCCGAGTGATGTGGAGCATTTTTTCATGTGTCTGTTGGCCATCTGGATGTCGTCTTTGCAGAAATGTCTGTTCATGTCCTCTGCCCATTTCTTGATTGGATTATTTGTTCTTTAGGTGTTGAGTTTGCTAAGCTCTTTATAGATTTTGGATACTAGCCCTTTATCAGATATGTCATTTGCAAATATCTTCTCCCATTCTGTCGGTTGTCTTTTGTTTTGTTAACTGTTTCCTTTGCTGTGCAAAAGCTTTTGATCTTGATCAAGTCCCAATAGTTCATTTTTGCTCTTGCTTCCCTTGCCTTTGGCGATGTGCCTAGGAAGAAGTTGCTGCAGCTGAGGTCGAAGAGGTTGCTGCCTGTGTCCTTCTCAAGGATTTTGATGGATTCCTTTCTCATATTGAGGTCCTTCATCCATTTTGAGTCTATTTTCGTGTGTGGTATAAGGAAATGGTCCAATTTCATTTTTCTGCATGTGGCTGTCCAATTTTCCCAACACCATTTATTGAAGAGGCTTTTTTCCATTGGATATTCTTTCCTGCTTTGTTGAAGATTAGTTGACCATAGAGCTGAGGGTCTATTTCTGGGCTCTCTATTCTGTTCCATTGATCTATGTGTCTGTTTTTGTGCCAGTACCATACTGTCTTGATGATGACAGCTTTGTAATAGAGCTTGAAGTCCAGAATTGTAATGCCACCAACTTTGGCTTTCTCTTTCAATATTCCTTTGGCTATTTGATGTCTTTTCTGGTTCCATATAAATTTTAGGATTATTTGTTCCATTTCTTTGAAAAAATGGATGGTATTTTGATAAGGATTGCATTAAATGTGTAGATTACTTTAGGTAGCATAGACATTTTCACAATATTTTTTCTTTCAATCCATGAGCATCGAACATTTTTCCATTTCTTTGTGTCTTCCTCAATTTCTTTCATGAGTTCTTTATAGTTTTCTGAGTATAGATTCTTTGCCTCTTTGGTTAGGTTTATTCCTAGGTATCTTATAGTTTTGGGTGCGGTTGTAAATGGGATTGACTCCTTAATTTCTCTTTCTTCTGTCTTGTTGGTGTAGAGAAATGCAACTAATTTCTGTGCATTGATTTTATATCCTGACACTTTACTGAATTCCTGTACAAGTTCTAGCAGATTTGGAGTGAAGTCTTGGGTTTTCCACATACAGTATCATATCATCTGCAAAGAGTGATAGTTTGACTTCTTCTTTGCTGATTTGGATGCCTTTAATTTCTTTTTGCTGTCTGGTTGCTGAGGCTAGGACTTCTAGTACTGTGTTGAATAGCAGTGGTGATAATGGACATCCCTGCTGTGTTCCTAACCTTAGCAGAAAAGCTCTCAGTTTTTCTCCATTGAGAATGATATTTGCAGTGGGTTTTTCATAGATGGCTTTGATGATATTGAGGTATGGGTCCTCTATCCCTACACTTTGAAGAGTTTTGATCAGGAAGGGATGCTGTACTTTGTCAAATGCTTTTTCAGCTTTTATTGAGAGTATCATATTCTTGTTCTTTCTTTTATTAATGTGTTGTATCACATTGATTGATTTGCGGATGTTGAACCAACCTTGCAGCCCTGGAATAAATCCCACTTGTTCGTGGTGAATAATCCTTTTAATGTACTGTTGGATCCTATTGGCTAGTATTTTGGTGAGAATTTTGGTATCTGTGTTCATCAAGGATTTTGGTCTGTAATTCTCTTTTTTGATGGGATCCTTATCTGGTTTTGGGATCAATATGATGCTGGCCTCATAAAATGAGTTTGGAAGTTTTCCTTCCATTTCTGTTTTTTGGAACAGTTTCAGGATATAGAATAGGAATAGGAATATACAGAATAGGAATTAATTCTTCTTCAAATGTTTGGTAGAATTCCCCTGAGAAGCCTTCTGGCCCTTGGCTTTTGTTTGTTTGGAGATTTTTGATGACTGTTTCAATCTCCTTACTGTTTAGGTTTTCTGTTTCTTCCTGTTTATATGTCTCTAGGAATGTATCCATTTCTTCCAGATTGTCAAATTTGTTGGCGTAGAGTTGCTCATAGTATGTTCTTCTAATTGTTTGTGGTGGTTGTCATCTCTCCTCTTTCCTTCATGATTTTATTTATTTGGATCCTTTCTCTTTTCTTTTTGATAAGTTTGGCCAAGGGTTTATCAATCTTATTAATTCTTTCAAAGAACCAGCTCCTAGTTTTGTTGATTTGTTCTATTGTTTTTTGTTTGTGTGTTTGTTTGTTTGTTTGTTTCTATTTCATTGATTTCTGCTCTGATCTTTATTATTTCTCTTCTCCTGCTGGGTTTAGGTTTTCTTTGTTGTTCTTTCTCCAGCTCCTTTAGGTGTAGGGTTAGGTTGTATACCTGAGACCTTTTTTGCTTCTTGAGAAAACTTGTATCGCTATGTATTTTCCTCTCAGGACTGCCTTTGCTGTGTCATAGATTGTGAACCATTGTCTTTTCATTATCATTTGTTTCCGTGAATTTTTTCAATTCTTTAATTTCCTGGTTGACACATTCATTCTTTAGAAGGATGCTGTTTAGTCTCCATGTATTTGGGTTCTTTCCAAATTTCCTCTTGTGATTGAGTTCTAGCTTCAGAGCATTGTGGTCTGAAAATATGCAGGGGATGATCCCGATCTTTTGATACCGGTTGAGACCTGATTTATGAACCAGGATGTCATCTATTCTGGAGAATGTTCCATGTATTTCTTTGGTTAATAAAGTTAAAAAGAATTAGAAGAAAAAAAATAAAATTAAAAAAAAATTATTAACTTTGCAAGGCTAAAGAATTATGGGGAGAAAGCCATGAATTCCATGCATTGCTTTCTCCTCCTCTGGAATTCCGCTGTTCTCCTTGGTAAGTGAACTTGGTCTTGGCGGGATTTCTTATTGATCTTCCTGGGGAAGGGCCTCTTGTAATGATTCTCAGGTGTCTTTGCCTGAGGCAGAAATGCACCACCCTTACCAGGGGCAAGGCTAAATAATCTGCTCGGGTTCACTTTTGGGAGCTTTTGTTCCCTGAATGCTTTCTAGAGTTCCGGAGGATGGGAATGAAAATGGTGGCCTCTCAATCTCTGGCCCGGAGGACCTGAGAGCTCAGGGCCCCACTCCTCAGTGTGCCCTCAGAGAAAAGCGATCTATCACTCCTATCTCCCCGGCCTCCTGCTGCACTCCAGCTCACCCAGCGTGTGACCAGGCGTCTCTGTCTCTGGCACACAGCTCCGCCTGGAGTCTCCAAACTCCACAGATCCCTGAGCTCTTATCAGGGGGGTCCAACCGGATCTTGTGGGGGCCCCACTCACAGAGCATTGGCTTGTGCCATGGATTACGGTTCAAGGTAACCCCGAGTTGAGCGCTCACTCCATGGCTCTGTTTCTATAGCTGGCTTCTCCACTCTAATACCTGCCAGCTCTGCGACACTCATACACCCCCGATCCTTTTGTGACCCTGCGGGACCTGAGGCCACACTGTCCCCGAGTGGGCTTCTCCCCAGTTTAGCCTCTGGAGCGATGTCCCTCAGTGGAGCAGACTTTTAAAAGTCCTGATTTTAGGGGCACCTGGGTGGCTCAATGGGTTATAGCCTCTGCCTTCAGCTCAGGTCATGATCCCAGGGTCCTGGGACTGAGCCCTGCATCAGGCTCTCTGCTCCACAGGGAGCCTGCTTCCTCCTCTCTGTCTCTGCCTGCCTCTCTGCCTACTTGCGATCTCTGTCTGTCAAATAAATAAATAAAATCTTAAAGAGAAAAATAAAAGTCCTGATTTTGTGCTCCGTCGTTCTGCTGCTTGCTTGCTGGGAGCTGGCCCCTCCCCCCACCGTCTTTCTTCCCATCGCTTTGGATTCACTTCTCTGCCAGTCCTACCTTTCAGAAAGTGGTTGATTTTCTGTTTCTAGAATTGTTGCTCTTCTCTTCGATCTCCTTTTGGATTTGTAGTTGTGGGGAATGGTTTGATAAGCTATCTAGCTGATCTCCTGCTACCTGATATCGTCTCCGCCTGCTACTTCTCTGCCATCTTGACTTCTTTTTCAGTTTTTGATGCAGTAGATTACATGAGTTTAAAAATGTTGAACCAGTCATGCATACCTGGAATAAATCTGATTTAATTTCACTACCACTGGATTTTTTTTTATATAAATATATAATGTATTTTTAGCCCCAGGTGTACAGGTCTGTGAATCGCGAGGTTTACATACTTCACAGCACTCACAATATCATTGGATTTGATCTGCTAATATTCCATTAAGGAATTTTGCATATGTTTGTGAGAAATATTAGTCTGTAGATTTTGTTTCTAATGTATTTTACCTGGTTTTGGTATTAGTGTAATGCTGGCATCCAGAAGTTTTCTCCCCACTTCAATTTATGTAAGAGATTGTGGAGAGTTAGTTTTGAATGTTTGTTAGAATTCATCATGAAGGTATTGGGGCCTGGTTCTCCTTTTTTGGAACATTATTATTTATTTTTATTTCTTCAATTGTGGGGCTGCTCAGGTCATCTGTCTTTATATAAAATGTGGTACTTCGTCTCTTTCAAGGAATTTTTGTTTCATTGAAATTATCAAATTTGTGAGCATAGTTTTTATAATATTCCTTTATACTTTTAATATCTATAGGATCCTTCTTTCATTTCTGATATTGGTAATATGGGTCTTTTTTTTTTTTTTAATCTGGTAGAGGTTTATAATTTTTTCAGAGAAGCAATTTTGATGCCATTATACTATTTTCCTTTTTTTGTTTAAACAGCTAAAACTTAGACATTTATTTGATTTATTCTCAACATATGAACTATGAGATAATGCAAATATAGTTTTTTTCTTTATTCATTCAACAGTGTTTTCACGATTTATTCATAATATGCTAGTAGATTCTTCTATAATTTCACAAGCTATGCAATGATTATACTATAATATGTTTATTCCGTGGGTGATTTTTTAAAATTTAAATTCAATTAATTAACATACAACGTATTATTTGTTTCAAGGGTACAGGTCTGTGATTAATTAATCTTATATAATACCCAGTGCTCATTATAATACATGGTTTCCCCAATCTCCATCACCCAGTTACCCCATCCCTCCACCCCTCTCCCCTCCAACAACCCTCAGTTCGTTTCCTAAGAGTTTTGTATGGTTAGTTTCCCTCTCTAGTTTTGTCTTGTTTCATTTTTTCCTCTCTTTCCTTATCCTGTGGCTTGTTTCTTAAATTCCACATATCAGTGAGATCATATGAAAATTGTCTTTCTGATTGACTTACTTTGCTTAGCATAATACCCTCTACTTCCATCCGCATCATTGTAAATGGAAAGCTTTCATTTTTGATGGTTGCTTAATATTGCATTTTTGTGTGTGTGTGTGTGTGTGTATGTGTGTGTATGTGTGCTTATCCACCCCACATCTTCCTAATTCATTCATCTGTCAGTGGGCATCTGGGCTCTTTCAATAGTTTGTCTATCGTGGACATTGCTGCTATAAACACTGAGGTGCATGTGCCCCTTCAGAACACTAGGATAAATACCCAGTAGTGCAATTGCTGGTTGGTAGGATAGCTCTATTTTCAACTTTTTGAGGAACTGCCATACTGTTTTTCAGGGTGGCTGCACCAACTTGCATTCCCACCAACACTTTGGAGGATTACCCTTTCTCCACATCCTCATCAACATCTGTTGTTTCCTGACTTAATTTTAGCCATTTTGGCTGGGTATGAGGCAGTATCTCATGGTTTTGATTTGTATCTCCCTGATGCCATGTGATATTGAGCATTTTTTTGTGTCTGTTGGCTATTTGGATGTGTTCTTCAGAGAAATGTCTGTTCATGACTTTTGCCCATTTCTTGATTGGATTATTTGTTCTTTGGGTATTGAGTTTGATAAGTTCTTTATAGATTTTGGATACTAGCTCTTTATCTGATAAGACATTTGCAAATACCTTCTCCCATTATGCTGATTGTCAGTTGGTTTTCTCAGCTGTTTCCTTTGCTTTGCAAAAGCTTTTTATCTTGACCGAAGTCCTAATAGTTCATTTTTGCCTTTTTTTCCTTTGTCTTTGGAGGCCTACCTAGCAGGAAACTGCTGCGGCTGACATCAAATAGGTTGCTGCCTGTGTTCTCCTCTAGGATTTTGATGGATTCCTGTCTCATAGTTAGGTCTTTCATCCATTTGAGTCTCTTTTTGTGCATGGTATAAGGAAATGGTCCAGTTTCATTCTTCTGCATGTGGCTATCCAATTTTTCCAACACCATTTGTTGAAGAGGCTGTCTTTTTCCCCATTGGATATTCTTTCCTGCTTTGTTGAAGATTAGTTGACCATAGAGTTGAGGGTTCGTTTCTGGGTTCTCTATTCTGTTCCATTGATCTTTGTGCCTGTTTTTGTGCCAATACCATACAGGCTTGATGATTACAGTTTTGTCATAGCGTTTGAAGTCCTGAATTGTGATGCCACCAGTTTGGGTTTTCTTTTTCAGCATTCCTTTGGCTATTCCTGGTCTTTTCTGGTTCTGTATAAATTCTAGGATCATTTGTTCCAGTTCTTTGAAAAGAGTATTTTGATAGGGATTGCATTGAATGTGTAGATTGCTCTAGGTAGCATGGACATTTTCACAATATTTGTTCTTCCAATCCATGAGCATGAAATGTTTTTCCATTTCTTATGTCTTCCTCAGTTTCTTTCATGAGTATTCTGTAGTTATCTGAGTATAGATCCTTTCCTTCTTTGGTCAGGTTATTCCTAGGTATCTTATGGTTTTGGGTGCAATTGTAAATGGGATTGACTCCTTAATTTCTTTTGTCTCATTGTTGGTATATAGAAATGCATTTGATTTCTGTGCATTGACTTGATATCCTGCCACTTTACTGAATTCCTGAGTTCTAGCAATTTTGAGGTGGAGTCTTTTGGGTTTTCCATGTAGAGTCATCGTACTGTTCTTATCTTGGTTTTCTGTTAATTTCTTCCCCTTGATTTATTCTTAAACTGTTCTGCTCTATTTTCTTACATTTCAGGCTTGGAGTTTTGACTGATTTGTCTTTTGTTCTAAGAAGAATTTTTTTTAATTAACATATAATGTACTTGTTTCAGTGGTATAGATCTGTGATTTTTCATTCTTACACAATTATTCTAACAGGAATTTAGTACTGTAAGTTTCCCTGTAAATACTATTTTCACTGTGTCCTGAAGATATTGTATTTGTATTTTTAATTTAAGATATTCTTAATATTATGTGTTGGAGAATTTACTTCTCTATTATGTAGTACTCCTCTTTGTTCCTGGTAATTTTTCTTGTTCTGAAGCCTGTTTTTTATGAAACTAGTTATGCCAGCTTTGTGTGTATGTGTGTGTGTTATGATATCATGTGTTTTGATTTTATCACTTCAGAGTATATTTAAAATGGGTTTCTTGTTGACAGTATATAGTTGGGTCCTTCTTTTATTTCACTCTGTTAATATGTCTTTAATTAGAAACTTTAAAAAATTTACACTTAATGTATTTGTTATAATTGGATTGAAATCTACTGTATTTGTAAGTATGTTCTATTAGTTGCATTTGTTTTTATTCTTCTTTTTTCTGTATTCTCTTCTTTGTATTTACTTCACTTTCCTTGATAACTTCACTGGATATGGAATTCTAGATTGATTTTTTTTTTCCCCCAACACGCTATATATTTTATTATACCTTTGGTTTTTCGGGCTTTTGAGAAAAGTCCAATTTCATTCTTAACCTTGTTCCTCTATAGGTAAGTTGTTTTTCGGCAGCTCCGTGCCTTTTGCAAGATTTTGTTTTTGCTTTTGTCTTTGGTTTTCTGTAGTTTTACTATAACATGACTGAATGTAGGTGCCTTTTGTTGTTGTTGTTGTTTTTGATGTGGGATCTTGTTTATCCTGCTTGATATTCTTTCAGGATCTTTGGTTTCTTGATATTCTCTCAGGATCTTTAGTTTTTGTCTGTCACTAATGCTGGAAAGGGCTTGCTTAGTTCTTTATTTCAAATACTTCTGCTTCATTCTCTTTATTCTTCTGGTGTTCCAATTATGTTTATCTTTTGAAATTGTCACATAGTTCTTAGATGTTCTCTCATTCTTTCTTTTTTTTTTTTTTTTTTTTCATTTTTCTCTCTATGCTTCATTTTAGGAAGTTTCGGTAAACCTATCTTCAACATCAGTGGTCTTTCCTCAGCTGTTTCCAGTTTGCATTGGCATCAAAGTCATGTGTTACTATTCCACTGTTTATTTCTAGCATTTCCTATTAATTCTTTCTTAGGATTTCCATCTCTCTACTTATGTTAACCTACTGTCTTGAAAATTTTTCTATTAGGCACTTTAAAATATTAATGATAGTTATTTTTGTTTTTATTTTTTTTCAGTGCTCCAAGATTCATTGTTTATGTACCACACTTAGTGCTCCATGCAATACATGCCCTCCTTAATACCCACCACCAGGATCGCCCATCCCCCAACTCTTCTTCCCTCCAAAACCCTGTTTGTTTCTCAGAGTCCACAGTCTCTCATTGTTCTTCTTCCCCTCCAATTTCGCCCACTCACTTCTCCTCTCCAACTCCCAGTGTCCTCTGTGTTATACCTTATGCTCCAGAAGTAAGTGAAACCATATGATAATTCTCTGTTTGACTTATTTAACTTAGCATAATCTCCTCCAGTCCGTCCATGTTGATACAAAAGTTCGGCATTCATCCTTTCTGATGGACGCATAATATTCCATTGTATATATGGGCCGTATCTTCTTTATGCGTTTGTCCGTTGAAGGGCATCTTGGCTCTTTCCACAGTTTGGCGACTGTGGCCATTGCTGCTATGAGCATTGGGGTACAGATGGCCATTCTTTTCACTACATCTGTATCTTTGGGGTAAATACCCAGTAGTGCAATTGCAGGGACATAGAGGACCTCTATTTTTAATTTCTTAAGGAATCTCCACACTGTTTTCCATTAGCTCTGTTGTAGAAGGCCCATCCTCTCTATTTTTCTTCTGTTGGGCATTCTTCTTCCTAGTCATTTTGGTGAGAGATAACTGAATGGATGTAGCTGGCTGTATTTACCGTGGTGCAGTCAAGGTGCACCCTGAAACGCTTCTGAGCAATCAGGATTCCCCACCCAAACAGAAAAAAGAAAAGAGAGAGAGAGAGACAGGAAAAAACGGGAAGATAAAAGAGAAGGCTCAGACCAAATGGGCCCCAAGGTAAGATTTATGAAGTGTACAAACAAAAACAGACAAACAAAAAGACTGATAAAAGTATATGACAAGAGAAAAAAATATATATATATATAAAAGCAAAAAAGAGGAAGAACCTTGTCAAAAAGAACCCCAAGTGTAAGATTTATATACTATCAGGACAAACACAAATACACAAAAACGCTGGCGGAAGAAAAAGATGGGAGAGTGGTTATAAATTCTGTGTAGGCGAGGATGGTTATTTTGATTCTTCCTGGATGTATCTTGATGTCTTTGTTAAAGGACTCAACTTTCCTAAGATAAAGGGGGATTAAAAACTGGTTTATCTATAGGGGTAGTGATCATTGGGGAAAGGGGATTACCTTGAAGTTTAACTCTATATGAATGTTAGAAAATAAAAATAAAAAAAGAATAAACTAGACTAAACTAAACTAAAATTAAAAAAAAATAAAAAAATAGAAAAGCAAAAGAAAAACGGGTGTATGTATCAAAAAGTTCAGGTTAGAAGGTTATTATGGAATTTGATGTACTGGACATCTCACTGTGATGGTAAATAGGTTAAAAAATAAAAGTTGTATCTATGAAGTAGTGGTGGTTGTTCTCTTGTCGTCCTTTTTTTTTTTCTTTTTCTTTCCTGGTTGGTGTTCTGGGGGAGGGGCCTGCCACATGGGTTTTCAATCAATGATGTTCCCTGTGTTAGGGGATGGGCTCTGAGGAAACCGGTTTTTCAGGCTTTTGTTAT
Source organism: Lontra canadensis (assembly GCF_010015895.1). Lineage (NCBI taxonomy): Eukaryota > Metazoa > Chordata > Mammalia > Carnivora > Mustelidae > Lontra > Lontra canadensis. The sequence goes on from NW_022631040.1 coordinate 4,127,023, forward strand.
CTGGATGTTTTTATGTTTGTTCATTTGTTTTCTCTCCCCTTGACAGCTTTTGATGGTTTTGGGAGGTATAGAGGAAAGCAAACTGCACCTCGACCTCCCTCTCAGAGAGAAACCTCAGTCTGTTCCCCTCTGGGTCTCCAGAGAACATGTTTCCCCTCGGCCACTGGCAGAGCAGGTTCTGAGTTGTGGTCCCTGGGGACACAGGATCTCCTGCTTGTACCCAAAACCATGGCAGCTCCAGACCGCCAGAGAAGTTCCAAGCAGCGATTGCACACTGAGATTTTCCCGCTGGCCTTGGCTGGGAGTGCCTGGTCTTTCCAGGTCTGACAGCGCCAGGCTGGCGCCTTCACGCACCTCTATCAGGAGAGGGTGTGGGGCACGCGTGTCTCAGGCTCTGATTGCACGGTACAGCGCTCTGCCGTCTGGCGAGGCTCCCAGCCCCTCACGGGAGCCGGACCCCACGCGTTCTTGGGCGCGCTGGCGGCTCAGCGACCAAGACCTGGTTTCTCCGCCACACTCTCTCTGGCTCAGGGCCAGGGGAGGCTGTCCTGGGTCTGGGGTCTTAAGCCCCTGTCCCTAACCACCCTGATTCCCACAATTTTCCCCCACAATCCTTTGCTCTTTTTGAGTGCTTTCGACCAGACTCCAGGTTAATGCTGGTTCCCAGATGCAGGACACTCTGGTATTGGGGTAGTACTTTCCAGTCGGTTGCCTCCAGTGGCTCCCTCCCCCTTTTGTTTATCTTCCCATATCAGTCTGAAGTTCCCACTCCACTTTACCTGCCCACTGGCATCTTCTGCCCCTGTAGAGATCCAGACGTGTATAATTCTGATCTCAGGCTGATTTCATGGGTGATCGGAGTTCTTTGGTAGGAAATCAGCTCACTTTAGGGTACAGGTTGAAACAGCACCTCCTCCTACTTCCCCGCCATCTTGTCTCCTTCAGTCCACACTGTTTTCCAAAGTGACTGTACCAACTTGCATTCCCACCAACTGTGTAAGAGGGTTCTCCTTTCTCCACATCCTCTCCAACACTTATTTTTCCTGTCCTGTTAGTTTTGGCAATTCGAACTGATGTAAGGTGGTATCTCAATATGGTTTTGATTTGAATCTCCCTGATGGCTAATGATGATGAACATTTTTTCATGTGTCTGTTAGCCATTTGTATGTCTCCTTTGGAGAAATATCTGTTCATGTCTTCTGCCCATTTTTTGATGTGATTATCTGGTTTTGGGTGTTGAATTTGAGGAGTTCTTTATAGATCTTGGATATCAGCCCTTTTCTGTGGTGTCATTTGTGAATATCTTCTCCCATTCCGTGGGTTGCCTCTTTGTTTTGTTGACTGTTTCCTTTGCTGTGCGGAAGATTTTTATCTTGATGGAGTCCCAAAAGTTCATTTTTGTTTTTGTTTCCTTTGCGTTTGGAGACATGTCTTGAAAGAAATTGCTGTGGCCTATGTCGAAGAAGTTACTGCCTATGTTCTCCTCTAGAATTTTGATAGACCCCTGCTTCACACTGAGGTCTTTCATCCATTTTTAGTTTATCTTTGTGTATGGTGTAAGAGAATGGTTGAGTTTCATTGTTCTATGCATAGCTGTCCAATTTTCCCAGCACCATGTATTGAAGAGACTGTCTTTTTTCCACTGGATATTTTTTCATGCTTTGTTGAAGATTAGTTGACCATAGAGTTGTACCTATGGTCTCTCTGTTGTGTTCCATTGATCTATGTGTCTGTTTTTATGCCAGTACCATGGTGTCTTAGTGATTGCAGCTTTGTAATATAGCTTGAAATCAGGCAATGTGGTGCCGCCAGCTTTTTTTTTTTTTCTTTTTTTTTTTTTTCCGACATTTCCTTGGCAATTTGGGGTCTTTTCTGGTTCCATACAAATCTTAGGACTGTTTGTTCCAGCACTTTGAAAAATGCCGGTGGAATTTTGATCAGGATGGCATTGAAAGTATAGATTGCTCTGGGCAGTATAGACATTTTAACAATGTTTATTCTTCTGATCCATGAGCATAGAATGCTTTTCCATCTTTTTGTGTCTTCTTCAATTTCTTTCATGAGTTTTCTGTAATTCCTTGAGTACAGATCCTTTACCCCTTTGGTTAGGTTTATTCCCAGGTATCTTACCGTTCTTGGTGCTATAGTAAGTGGTATCAATTCGCTCATTTCCCTTTCTATATTTTCATTGTTAGTGTAAAGAAAACAAATGATTTCTGTGCATTCATTTTGTATCCTTCCACGTTACTGAATTGATGTTTGAGTTCTAGTATTTTGGGGGTGGAGTATTTGGGTTTTCTATACAAAATATCATTTCCTCTGCAAAGAGAGAGAGTTAGACTTCTTTGCCAGTTTAAATACCTTTTATTTCTTTTTGTTGTCTGATTGCTGTTGCTAGGACTTCTAGTACTATGTTGAGCAACAGTAGCGAGTGTGGACAGCCTTGTCGTGTTCCTCATCTCAAAAGGAAGGCTGTCAGCTTTTCCCCATTGAGGATGATATTTGCTGTGGGTTTTTTATAGATAGATTTTATGATGATGAAGAATGTTCCCTCTATCCCTATACTTTGAATCATTTTAATCAGGAACAGATGCTGTATCTTGTCAAATGCTTTTTCTCTGTCAATTGAGAGGACCATGTGGTTCTTCTCTCTTCTATTATTGATTTGTTCTATGATATTGATTGATTTGCAAATGTTGAACCACCCTTGCATTCCAGGGATAAATCCCACCTGGTCATGGTGGATAATCTTTTTAATATACTGTTGAATCCTATTAGCTAGGATCTTTTTGAGAATCGTGGCATCTATAATCATCAAGGATGGTCTGAAATTCTCCTTTTTCATGGGGTCTTTGCCTGGTTTGGGGATCGGGGTAATGCTGGCTTCATAGAAGGAGTCTGGAAGTTTTCCTTCTGTCTCTATTTTTTGAAACAGCTTCAGGAGAATAGGTATTATTCCTTCTTTGAATGTTTGGTAGAATTCTCCAGGGAATCTGTTAGGTCCTGGGCTCTTGTTTTTTGGTAGGTTTTTGATCACTGCTTCAATCTCATTACTAGATATTGGCCCATTCAGGTTGTCAATTTCTTCCTGATTGAGTTTTGGAAGATCATACGTTTCCAGGAATGCACCCATTTCTTCTAGGTTGCTTAAATTATTGGTATATAACTGTTGATAATAATTTCTGATGATTGTTTCTATTTCCTTCGTGTTAGATATGATCTCTCCCCTTTCTTTCATAATTTTATTAATTTGGGTCCTCTCTTTTTTCTTTTGGATTCATTTGGCCAGTGATTTATCAATCTTATTGATTCTTTCAAAAAACCAGCTTCTAGTTTTATTGATGTGTTCTACTGTATCTTTAGTTTCTATCTCATTGATCTCTGCTCTTGATTATTATCTTGATTATTTCCCTTCTTTTGCATGGGGTTGGCTTAATTTGTTGTTGATTTTCCAGTTCTTTAAGGTGTAAAGAGAGCTGGTGTATTTTAGATTTTTAAGTTTTTTTTGAATGAGGCTTGGATGGCTATGTATTTCCCCCTTAGGACTGCCTTTGCCATTTCCCATAGGTTTTGGACTGATGTGTCTTCATTCTCATTGGTTTCCATGAATGTTTAAGTCCTTCTTTGACTTCCTGGTTGATCCAAACATTCTTAAGCAGGGTGGTCTTTAGCTTCAAAATGTTGGAATTCCTTCCAAACTTTTTCTTGTGATTGAGTTCCAGTTTCAAAGCACTGTGGTCTGAGAATATGCAGGGAATAATCTCAATCTTTTGATATTGGTTGAGCCCTGATTTGTGACCCAGTATGTGGTCTATTCTGGAGAAAATTCCAGGTGCATTTGAGAAGAATGAGTATTCTGTTGTTTTAAGGTGGAATGTTCTGTATATATCTATGAGGTCCATCTGGTCCAATATGTCTTTAAAAGCTCTTGTTTCTTTATTGATTTTCTGCTTGGATGATCTATTACTGAGAGTGGCATGTTAAAATCCCCTACTATTAATGTATTCATATCAATATTACTCTTTATCTTGATTAACAGTTGGCTTATGTAGTCGGGTGCTCCCATGGGGGCATAAATGTTTACAATTGTTTGATCTTCTTGGTGGATTGACCCTTTAAGAATGTAGTGTCCTGACTACAGTTCAGTTTATCTCTGACTGCAGTCTTCAGTTTAAAATCTAATTTATGTGACCTGAGAATCACTACCCCAGCTTTCTTTGGAGGCCTGTTGGCATGAGAGATGCTTCTCTATTCCTTCACTGTCAGTCTGGATGTATCTTTAAGTTCCAAATGGGTCTCTTACAAACAGCATATGGATGAGTCCTGTTGTTTTATCCAATCTGAAACCCTGTGCTATTTTATGGGAGCACTTAGGCCATTCATATTGAGGGTGATTATTGAAAGATATGTTTTTATTGACATCATGTTGTCTGTGAAGTCCATGTTTCTATAGATTGTCTTTGTAGATTTCTGTTCTATGTCACCTTGAGTTCTTTCTTCTTTTATAGAGCCCCCCCTCCCCCTTAATATTTCTTATAGTGCCAGCTTTGTGGTCACACTCTTAAATCTTGGCAGTCTTGGAAACTCTTTATTTCTCCATCCATTTTGAATGTCAGCCTTGCTGGATAAGGTATTCTTGACTGCATGCTCTTTTCAGTTAGTGCCCTGAATATGTCTTGCCAGCCCTTTCTGGTTTGCCAGGTTTCTGTGGACAAGTCTGATGTTATGCTGATGGACTTTCCTCTGTAAATAAGGGAACTCTTCTCTCTAGCTGCCCTCAGAAGCTCTTGTCTAAACATGATTCATCAGGTTTGCAATCAAGTGCCTCGAGGTCTTTCTAGATTCATTGACCTTGGGTTTTGTTGTTGTTGTTGTTGTTATTTTTCTGCCTTAGGACATGAATACTTGTTACATTTTGCAGACTGGGAAAATTTTCATCCAAAATTTTTTCAACTATATCTTCTACTCTTCTGTCTTTTCCCACCCCCTCAGGGATCCCAATAATTCTGATGTTGGAACATTTCATGGTGTCATTTATTTCCATAATTCTGTTTTCATGGCTTCTAAGCTATTTGTTCCATGCCTCCTTCTGATCCTTTTTCTCTATCATTTTGTCCTCTAGATCACCAATTCTGTCTTATGCTTTGGTTACTCTAGCTGTTAGAGTATTTAGATTAGATTAGATCTCATTGATAGCATTTTAACTTCTGCCCTGGTGACTCTCTTTTCTTCCCTTAGAGATTCTATGTTGGCACTAACGGTTTTTTCCAACCTAGCCATTGCCTGGATAATTGTTACCCTGAATTCCCTTTCTGACATACTGTTTATGTCTATATCCAATAGTTCTGATGGAGAGGGCACAGTCTGATTTTTTCCTCTGTTGGGTGTTCCTCCTCCTAGTCATTTTGGTGAGAGGTTGTAGAGGAGATGTATAGCTGAATATATCAACTATGATCCAGGCAATGTGTACCCTGGAATGCTCTTTTACATTCTTTTCTTAGGGAGGTTGTTTCAAGCTGTGCTCTGGCAAAATCAAAAGGTAAACCAAGAAGTAACAAGCAAACAGTGGATCCAACCTCTTTTACACTCCTTTCTTAGGGAGGTTGCTTCAGTTTGTTCTCTGGCAAATTCACAAGGTAAACCAAGAAGTAATAAGCAAACAGTAGATCCAACCACAGTAGAGACTCTAGCAGAACTCACCACTGAAAGAGAACTAAGGTAGGAAAACCCAAAGTGTAGTAGCTGAGCTCCTAGAGGCTCGACACAAACAGCTCTGAGAGTTAAAAACTTCTGGAGAGAAGAGCTAATTGTAGTTATTTTTAATTTTATATCTGATAATAACAAAATCATGTCATTTGCAAATCTAGGTCTTATACTTGTTTTGCCTGCTTAGAACATGTTTTTATTTGTAATTTTTTAAGAAAACCAAGAATATTTTATTGGGTCGTGGAGGCTGAGGTAAATAATACCTTTAGTGTGAGGTTTTATGTTAATTTGGGCTGTAGAAATTGGGCTGTGTCAAATGTTTGCAGTAGCTGGAGATGTTAGAAACTTCCTGTTCCTCATGATTCCTTGTATTTGTCTCCTCTCTTTGTACGTTACTTTTACTCCAGTACTCATCCTCGGAGACAGTCTGAATATAGTTTGTGAGATTATGATAATCATTAGTTAACATATCACCTCATATTGTTCTATTTTTGTGTATGTGGTGAGAACACTTAAGATCTACTCTTAGCAGATTTCAAATATATAATATAGTACTAATTATAGTCACCATGCTGTGTATTGGGTTACCAAAACTTATCCCTGTGTTAACTGAAAGATTATACCTTGTGACCAACATCTATCATTTTCAGCATTAGTGGTTGACTAATGCAGGGAAGTTATAAAAGCAGAGGGCCCTGTGTGACAGCACAAGTGTTGTGCCTATGAAGTCAACTATGTATTGTTAAATACACACTCTTGAAACATTTTCTTCTCTTGGCTTCTGGATTCCCTGCCTTTATTTTATTTTTCCCATCTCCTGATTTCTACTTACTGATGTGTCTCAGGTTCAGTTCTTATATTTTTCTCTGCCCATACTCATTCTTTAGGGAACATCATCAGGTTCCAAAACTGATGCCATCTAAACCTGTTTATCTCCTAAATTCTCTGCCAACTTCCAGATTCAGGTAATCTATCTACTCAAACTCTCCTCCACTTAAATGTCCAGTAATTATCCCAAAATGTACATGGCCAAAACCTTTTTTTCATTCTTAGTAGTCTCGGAAAGAACATGTCTATTCTCTCAGATCAAAGATGTTAGCATCATTCTAGTTTCTTTCCTTAACACCATTCATCAAATACATTAAATTCTTTCAACTCTACCTTCAAAGTATTGCCCCAGTGCATTTTTTTTTAACCTCCATATTACTGGTAAGTCTTAGTGTAAGCCATCATTGTCTTACACCTGAATTACTAAAATAGCTTCCTAACTAGGCTTCAGGAGTTCTCCCTTCCCTCCAAAATCAAGCAGCCAAAGCAATTCTGTTAATAGGTAAAATAACATCCCTTATCAGCCCTTTAATGGCTGCCTTAGAATCAGTTCTGAAACCCTGAGGTTCCACAAGATCCTTTCTCTTTTGTCTCCTTCAAATCCTGTCCACATTTTTACTCTGTTCCAGTTTCAGTGGCCTCTAGTGTTGGATTTCTTGCAGCCAATGAATCTGAAATTTCAGAACTCCTCACTTGCTCCTTACTTGTACAGCCCCTTCCTAAGGCCCTGGACAATATGCCCACCTGCTAAAAAGGAAGATAATTCACCTACAAGTCTTTAGGTCTATTGCCTTTTGTCCATGCCAACTTACCTTTTCACCTATCTGCTCCTGTCAGGTGACAATAGTGAGATCTCAGAAACCTATTTATATGAAACCTTTTTCTTTATCGTCATTGAAAGTGACAGCTATGTCAATGCAATCTCTAATGGGAAAGTTCTTGGAAATGTATTCATGCACAAGAACAGGTAACAATAACTTGAATATATATATATATATATATATATATATATATATATATGTTGAAGTGACTGTGAAAAAATAAAAGTGCCTCTAGATACCTACTCAATATCATTTCAAAAATTTGATTATCATGCCAGTCAAGCTTTGCAGCATTGGGGCAATGATATTTTATAAACTCAAACACATATTGAAAAAAAAATGTTGATAATGCTTTAAATGTAATTGAAAGTTTAGAAACATTTCACCAAAACAAGTAAGAAATTAGTCTCTTCACTTAATGTATATATGCAGTACTTTCATATTTAAACAATTGTTATAGAGAAACTCAGAGAAAACAAAAATTTACAGTCTCTAAAGAAAGGTAAAAAGTATGAGTAAGGAAGTCAGTTACAAACTGAGGGTTTTAGAAGGGAGTGGGATAGAGGGATGGGTAAGACTGGTGATGGGTATTAAGAAGGGCATGGATTGAATGGAGCACTGGATGTTACATACAAACAATGAATCATGGAACACTACATCAAAAACTAATGATGTACTGTATGGTGACTAACATAACATAATAAAAAAAAAAATCAGTTGAATTGTTTTGATATCAAGAAGCAAAATGAAAACGAAAAAAAAATATTATGTCCCACCAAAGAAATACATTTTGAAAAGAAGTGATGGATAGAATCTTGAGTTGTTTGGTAATTCAGTTAATGAAGAAGAGAATAGTTTGCATAGAAGGTGGAAGAAATTAATTTCATGCTGATTTAACATGAAATACTGATATTAAGAAAGATAATGACTATTAATATAGCACTATAGTGAATCCACATATCAATGACATGGATTGTTGTCAGTTCAAATAAGTTTTACAACTACTTTACAAGAAAAATTAAAATGCTCTGAGATTTAATAACTTACATATAAAAAGAACTTTATAGAAGTCCTCAAAAGTTTGATAGTAATACTAAAAAAATTACATGATGCTTTTCCTACCCATTTTATAAGTGAAAGGCAGTTTTCTAATCCCTCAGTAAGGAAAAGTAAATTTTGGTCAACAGTGCTTAGAAAAATTAACCTTTCACTTTTAGATAATCATTGCCATATAGGAGCTATTTAACAGTGTGCAGCTGAAAAATATAGAAAAATAATATAAAATGGTATCAGTTAATTAATAAAATATATTAGGATTTTTCTTATTTGTACTGGTTGTACTATTTTTCAGTTAATATAAAGTTTCTAATTTATTTCTTTTTTAAAATCTCCTCTTTGGGGGCACCTGGGTGGTTCAGTGGGTTAAGCCTCTGTCTTTGGCTCAGGTCATGATCTCAGGGTCCTGGGATTGAGCCCTGCATCTGGCTCCCTGCTCGGCGGGAAGCCTGCTTCCCCCTCCCTCTGCCTGCTTCTCTGCCTACTTGTGATCTCTCTCAGTCATAAAAATAAATAAAATCTTTAAAAATCTCTTTGTAGATCAATCTATTCTGACATTCTTCATTAAAAAGGGGGGGGGGGCAAAGATTCAGCACGTATTGAACCTTGATTCATCTCCAGTGGCTTTGCTTAGCTGTACATAAACTGTTCTTGCAATTCCCTCAGGTTGGAGGGTTCTATCTTTGTTAATACTTCAATGATGACCACATTAAAATGGCGGACCTCCCTCCTCACACCATCCAATCACTCTCTCTCCTTTTTTCCCCTATTTATGTGTTGTCTTGACAGTTATTCCTGACACTGTAAAGTTAATGAGGGAGGTCCATTGTCAGTTTTAATCTCCAGTATAACTTCATAGAGAAGTGTCTGGCTTATGGGCTGTTAGAAAAAGTCAATCTGGAGCATGAGATTATATATTATACTCTTTAAAATACATTCTATGTGTATATGTGTGTATATTAATATATATTCTTTTTTTTTTTTTTTTTTGCTTTTATACCATCACATTTAAAATGGGGTTCATGGTAGAATTACACTATACACTATATATATATATATATATATATATATATAATCTCATATCATTAAGCAAGTGTATATTCAGCAACTATTATTCATGAAGCTCTGTACTGTCTTTACTTAAATGAATACATGTAGGATTTTAAAAGCTCTGTATGCCATACACCTGCAATATGTTATGGGAGACAAAGGCATATATATCCCTGACACACAGAGAAGTAAAGTAACTCCTTTTAATACTTTGGGGGAATAGGAGAACTGAGTTTCAGCCTCTTGAATCACTTTGTTGTACTGATGTAATTTGAAGGTTTTTTTTTTTTTTCCTGCAGCACAAACTTCCTTTTTCTTTTTCTTTTCTTTCCTTCTTTCCTTCCTTCCTTCCTTCCTTCCTTCCTTCCTTCCTTCCTTCCTTTTCTTTTTCTTTTTCTTTTTCTTTTTCTTTTTCTTTTTTTAATATTTCATTGTTTGAGAAAGAGCACATGGAAGAGAGAGCAGGAACATGGCACAGGGCAGTGGGAGAGGGGGAAGCTGACTCCACCCTGAACAGGAAGAGGGACAGACACAACCAGTCCCAGGACCCTGGAATCATGACCTGAGCTGAAGGCAGACCCTTATCGAGCTGAGCCACCCAGGTGCCCTAGACTTTATTCTTCTTAATAAAGTTACATTTGTTATTACCCATTCCTGATTGAAGATTAGGGAGGTGGGACTTTGATTAGGGCCAGTAATTTTTAAGACCTAAATCTTCTGGGAGAATGATATGAGACTGCCAGTATTTTAAATATGGAGTGGGAAACTGGTATTTTTTTTTTTTCAAGTGATCTTGGAGTTACAGACTACTAAGAAAAATTTTGCTAATATTTTGATATATGAACTCTAAAATGAATCTTGATTATGTCTCTATTGATCTTTGCACTATTGTGTTTATTCAAGTAGGGTTTTGGAGTAATTTTGCTTTCTACCCACTTTCTCTGAGGGCTTTGTTTTGTAGAATGGAGCAATTTGCAGATACTCAAAATATTGCTACTGTGGAACTCCATATCGAATGTTTAGTAGTTAGTGTGTAATTTTTATTTTGCTTTTAAGATAAAATAACATACATTTTGAAGATAGGTCTGCAATTCGGCCAGCCCTATGAACTTGGGCCGTTTACTTGACACTTCCAGTGTTTATTTTCCTTATCTGCAAATTGAGCTGCTTATATCTTCCTCAAAGGATTGCTGTAGGGAAGACCACATTTGATCGATTTGAATCACTTAGCATAGAACCTTGAAAATGGTAAACTATCAAAATATTTAGATATCATCTAGTTGAATATAACTGATTCTGCAAAGGAAGGGTCTTGTCACTTGTCCTCATATTTTTATGACATGTGGTATATCTGATAATAAAGGAGTGTAGAACTTTGTCCTAGCAAGCAAGTGAAGCAAGAACTCCAGCATCTCTGGACTTTGGATCATGTGATATTTTGCATGTAGGAGAGGCACTGGAACAGTGTAATTTTTGAGAAAAATAAAGGACTTGAGCTGTCTATTGTTTCTTGAATAAAATGGAGGTAAGTATGTATCATTTCATGGAGAATTGAGGTAGCTAGTACATTGTGGCTCCTATTTAAATCTTAGAAATCAACTACCCTCTTTCACACACAGCCACACATACACACTCTGACATCTAATTTGGAGTGGCGGTGTTTAAAACTGCATGTGGGATAAGATAGAGGTTGCAGTGTTAAGTTATTTTATATATATATATATATATATATATATACACACACACACACACACATATATATATATATATATATATATTTAATGTTATATTGTGCCTTTTCTATATGACTTAGAGAAATAGATACAGGTGAGCACCATCCCACACATCTGGAAGGCCAGATGCTGGTACTGTCCTGATGATACTTCCTCCTCCGTAGTCCTTTCAAGAAACCGTGACTTTATCTCCTCTATTACTCACTAGTTCACAGTCCTTTGGACTTAGAACAGAATTGTCTATTTTGTTTTTCATTGCCATTTTCAGACATGACAAATCTTTCTCTCAAAATGTACAGCACAGAAGCTCATGAATGACATTTTACCACTCACTTATCCTTGTTGCAGATATCTCTATGGCCACTTAAACTCCTCTTCTATCCTCGATTTTGAGCCCAGCTCATTGTTATTTTCTCCAGTAGTAATCTTCTTTATGAATGATTTCAGTATATTCAGGGTACTTCTAATTTCTTGATCATATTAATAGTAAAGTGATGAGAGCATTATACCTCATGTACAGGTAATAAGAGGCGAATTGTCTGTGGAGGATTTAAAAATAACACTATGTTTGGTCTGCATGTTATTACCATCAGGCAGCATTTCTAGATAGTCTCAGTAAGAATACACTGTTCCCTCAAAAAATCTTTTAATGGGCTACATTCTAGTCAGTTGTAGTTACAGTTAGTTTTAAAATATCTGTATTTAGCTTCAAGTTAGTCTTGTTAATTTTCTTTAATATTTTAATTCCTATGGGAACTGATTAAGAGAACTCTCTTTTCTATATAATTGGCCCCCACACATTTAGACTTGGCTATGTGTACCTTTTGTAGGAGAAAGTTCATAATGTGTTGTAATTGTTTTGATTGTTTCTGTTTTTCTTCGTACTACATAATACCAGTGTTAAAGCATTTGGTGAAGAAAAATGAAGATTCAATGAAAGAAAAATTTAAATGACTCTGTGTTCTTTTTTTCCTACTCATTTCTATGGCTTTTTTGGCTATGACTCAAAAATTTTTGTTACATCAAGAATTTCTAATACCCTTTCTCTTAAGTGTTAAATGCTAAGATGAATAACTGACTTGCTTAAATTTCTGCCCTCAAAATACTTGATTTCATACATTTTAATTCAGCAGTCTATGAAAGGCATAGCCTGGGTATTTATTTCCAATCGTAGCTGTTGTTCATAAATATATTTCTAAGTATTTTCTTCCCACCGTTTCATATCTTTGAGGACCATGCCTGCTAGTAGAATGACCATAATTTTCTCTCCACTTTGCTATGTACAATTCATTGGTTTTTACATGGTTTTACTTTTACTTTTACATGGTTCTTCTCTGTCTTTTAAAATGTTCTTCATCAGGGTGCCTGTGTGGCTCAGTGGGTTAAGTCTCTGCCTTTGGCTCAGGCCCTGGTCTCAGGGTCCTGAGACTGAGCCCTGCATCAGGCTTCTCTGCCTGCCTCTCTGCCTACTTGTGATCTCTCTCTCTGTCAAATTAATAAACTTAAAAAAAAATGTTCTTTATCCACATTTGGTCAAAGGTCCATCACAGTGTCACTCTGTTTTATATACCTTCCAGCTCTGTGTCTCATGAATTTTTTACCTGTTAAAATTAAATGCTTGTTAAATTTAACTGTCTGGCTACTTTCTGTTGCAACTTGGGCACCTAACCTTACTGGAGAAGTGCGTTAGGTTGCCCACAGTTCTTTCTTTAATCTCTGTTACTCTCAGCTTTACCACATATCCTGAGGCTGTTCAACTTCTCACTCTACTAAGTGACTCTTATATTTTCCTCTCTCTACCAGTCTTCAAAATCTCCTCCCCAGTCCTGACCTAACTACTTTCCTTATTAATTCTCTGGGAAAATTGTTTCAGTCACATTCCATAAATTGCCATCTTAACATCCTCTACCTACCTGCCTACCTCCCCTTCTATTATCATAGATGAGCTGTTTATTTATATTCCCAGCAAGGTCAGTTCTTTTACTTGTGTACTAGATCCTATATCCTCCCACCTATCTTAGGGAAATTGAGTCAGGAATTCTCCCATCTCTGTCCTATATTATGAATTGCTTCATCTGCCGACTCATGCCCATCATGATCATACTCCCTGGTATACTGTTTCATTGTCTCTGGGCCGGGGGGCTGTTCTCCCCTGCATATGTTCTCCTCCAACTACCATTCCATTATTGTGATCTAACCAATCATCTTTGAAGTTTTCTGTTTGTATTCTCCAATTTTTATATGGTCTTATTTCCTTCAGCTTAGACTTTCACATCTACCACTTAACAGTGAAATAACTTTCATGATGGCCTTCTATGTTGCTTTAGGTCATTTCTAGTCCTTATTTTCCTTGATTTCTCCTACAATTATTTTCACACCCTCTTTAATGAAACCCTTTCTTCACTAGGTCCTGGAACAACCCTCTGTCTTGTTTCGTATCCTGTTCTTTCTCAGTCCTCTTTGTTGGATGCTGGTATTCTCAAATATATCCAAATGTTAGACCAAGATCAGGTGTTCAGACCTATTCCTCTCTCTGTTCTATGTCATCATCCATTTTCTCTATAACATCATTTGGTTTTGTGATTTTTATATTCTGTTAGCTCACTGAAGACTCCCAAATTTATATCCCCAGTGTAGAACTCTGTCTTGATCTTTGCACTCAGCAGCCTATTATACATCATCCCTTGTATATCTAGAAAAATAAAACTACACATGGCCAAAATCAGTCTTAACTTTTTTTTTTTATAATATTACAAATCAGCTGCACTTACTGTATTCCCCATATCAGTAAGTGGAAATCTTATTCTTTGAGTTATTCAAGTAAAAATCCATGGTGAAACTCTTCCCTATCTCCATCCCACCCAGCTTAGTCCACATCTAATCTATCAGCAAATTCTATCAATTTTACCCTAATTTCTTTCCCCAAAACTCCATGGCCACTAACATAATCTAAGCAATCATAATTCCCACTTTAATATTTCTTAAGTCCACCTAAATGATCTCCGTTTCTATTTTTGCCACCCATATGCTAGTCTATCTCAGTATAGAAGCCCAAGTTATTTTAAAATATAAGTCAGATGTCCCGTCCACCCTCAAAGCTCACAGTGATTCCTATTACACTGAGTCACAGGCACAGTTTGTTCTGTTGCCGACATAGCCGTCCAGTTCAGGCCCACTGTCAACTTCATGACCACCTCTTCCCTCAGCCTACTATCTGATTACACTGGCACGGGCACCTTGTCTCTGATTTTTCCTTGAATACCAAAATATTCGCTGCTCCATGTCAACCTTGATAGCTCTCCCATAGATACCTGCATGACTCCCAACACACAATTACATTTCGGAATTATTAATGTGCCTGATCACAAGGTGCTGGGAGAGACCAACTTAAAGTATTACTTTAAAAGATGCATGAAGATTTTAGCTTTCTAATATACAAACTATTTTGAACTCAAATGCCTTTTGATCTAAAAGGTTACAGGTGGATATTGTATTTCTGTATAAGGATTATATGTTTAGCACAATATCTATTCTTATGAGAAATTTAAAGTTTGTATTCCCAAAAGTAGGTTTTATTAGACTTGCTTTTTTCATAAGGACTAACATTAGAACCTAACTTCTATGTAAGATGCAATTTTCCTGGACTTTATCTAGATCCATATCACAACCCTTCACATGTTATTGCCCTCAGTTTTGGAAGATACATGGAGACCTAAATTTGTATACCGAGTTTAAGATGACAAAGATTGAGAAAAATTAGAATTAAATAAAAACAAAGTAAAACTTGCTCCAAAGTTGATTTATGCTCAAAAATACGTTTGAAATAATTATGAAAAATCTACAATAAGTATAAACATCTTTCTCTCAGTAGGTAAGATTTGGTCTAAAATCTGTTAAGGCCTTTTCAATGAAATAAAAGTTACCATAGTTAACAATAAATACTTTAAAAAAATTAATGTGAATCGCTTTTGTGAATAATGTGAGACCTTTGGCAGGTATTGGTTTATTTTTATACCTATGAACTTAGTACAGGAGGGAGTTGATAAAAGGTTTTCCCTGATAAATAAAAGGCATTTGTAATTCAGAATAAGTAAGATATGGTATTCTCAAGGAATGCAAAAGCTATCAATGAAAGTAAAAGAAAAATCAACCTTGTTTCAGTTTAAGCAATTAGTTTGCCTATAATGTGACTTTTGCCTTAACTTAATTTGAATGTATGTTATCATCAGCAAAACAACTTCTGCAATTAATTTGTTTCATTTTGTTCATTTTTTGAAGGGCTTCATGATTGATTTATGGTATATTCTGTACATTAAAACTCCACCTAAAATTGATAGTAATTAATTATGTTAAAGTAGGTATTTTAAAATTTTAGTTTATCTTTATGTGACCATTGCATATTTTAACTTCCTAGATGTGCTTATAAAAATATTTAGCGTGATAGCATTCATGTCAATTTGTGATAGATAGAATTAGGAGTTCTGAATTCTTCTACTTTTCAGATTAAAATAAATATGTGAAATTAATTTTCTCTGTTTAAGTTTCACCTTGCTATCTTAGAAATTTATTTTTCTACTTTTCCTACCTATTTCTATTTTTCCTTATGAAGGTTTATGTAGCGTTGAGAACACTTTATCACAGATGTACAACAAGCAGTTCACACCAACCATTCTTGAAATTTCTAGTTTTACCTTCAGAGAGCAATATTATAACAAGCAAATTAAAGAACCATGAAAGTAAGGAAAACAAGTTTATGTCAAAGGAATAAATGGTAGCAATTGAAAATGAGCCACCTGTTTCTCATTAAGCAGACAAGTGATACAGCATATAATTCAGTGACTGAAAAATGTATTTTGCATCCCAGGATCTCTCTTAATACTATAATTTTAGGTTGTTGAAAATGATAGCAAGGGAACAATGTACCATAACTTTCTCTTACAGGATCCTCAATGTTGTGCAGAGGGATCCTCAAAAACAGAAGTCATTTATCAAGTGATTATAGACAGTGCTTCTTTTACTGCAATCCTAGAGTTATCAGAGAAGGAATCAGGAGCAAACAATAGAGGTCATGTCGTTACATCTCTGCTAGAGATGACAGTCTGAGAACCACCGTTTTAGAGAATTACTGAATAGGGAACACAAAAGAGCATTAAAGAGTTTTAAAAAAATCATGAAAATAGAAATACGAACACACATAACCATCCACCTTTTATTTCTTGTAGTTAGAAAACTTGATTTGTATCAAGTGGGAGGTAATTCCTAAGTAAATGGATGCCAAATCTGAACATCAGTTCAGTTCATACATCTAGTTCTATGATTTTGTTTACAAATATATAAACAACTATTTTGGTGTTTATTTAAAATAATTCTTTGCCAACAGTGACTTCTTTCTAAGAAATTCTATCTGAAACCCTAAGGATGTCATGACAGCAAATGAAATAAAAAAATATGCACATGATTATGGAGCACAGATGCCCATATAAATCATACAGAAATTAACAACACAATTCCCTGGTGGTAAGGTTGGGAGACATAACAAGAGGAAAAAGCAGGCAGTTTTCCTTCATTAGATTTTGATCTTAAAATCAAAAGGACTGCTTGCTTATTCATCTAACAGTGTTTTCTATTTATTATGTGATGAAGGAATAACATTTAGTTTCTAGACAGGAAAAAAGTGCCATGATATCCATATTTCTTTGCAATAATGAAGTTATGTGTATAGTGTATCTCTTCTAGAATCTACTGTCAAAATTTAACAGCATAAATGGCCATCCAATAGCTGGTGAAATAATGGACGGTAATGCTAGGACCAATCCAGTGTAGAAAAGCAAACAAAGCAGGAAAGCTCCTCCTTCTATCTTCCTGAACATAATGAGTTCATTTTTCCCTTTGTAGCTTTGCTCAAGTTTAATTACTTAAATGAACTGATTTTCTCTCAAATACCTTTTGACCTTCTTCACTTATTTCTCCCACCCCCCCATCTCTCTGCTTCTTTTAACCACCAGTGTATTCCTATATCTATGAGTTTGTTATTTTTGTTGTTTTTTTCTGATGTCTAACCTTTCTTTTGTTTTGTTTACTGGAGTATAGTTGATATACAATGTTATATTACTTTAAGGTATACAACATAGTGATTCAAAAATTCTATGTATTATGTAATCTTCATCATAACTGTAGTTACCATCTATGACTGAAGTTATTACAATATTATTGACTATGCTGTGCTTTTCATCCCTGTGACTTATTCATAGCTAGGAGTTTATACCCCTTCAACCATTTTGGCCTCTCCCTGCCATCTCCTCTTCTCTGGCAGCCACCAGATTTTTCTTTATCTATGAGTTTGTTTGTTTTTAAAATCTGCATATAAGTGAAATCATGTGGAATTTGTGTGACTTATTTCACTTAGTATTATACCTTCTAGGTCCATCTGTGTTGTCGCAAATGGCAAGATCTCATTCTTATGGCTGAGTAATATTCCATTTTATGTTTGTGTTTACCACATCTTTATCGGTGAACATTTAGGTTGCCTCCATATCTTGGCTATTATAAATAATGCTGTAATAAATACAGTGGTGCATATTTCTTTTCAAATTAGAGTTTTCTTTGTTTTTCAGATAAATAACTAGCAGTAGAACTACTGGATCTTAAGATATTTCTAGTATTAATGTTTTGAGGAAACTTCACACTGTTTTCCATAGTGGTGCACCAATTAACATTCCCACCAACAGTGCAGAAGGGTTCCCTTTCCTCCACACACTTAAAAAACATTTGCTATTTCTTATCTTTTTGATAGCCATTCTGATTGGTAATACCTCATTGTGATTTTGATTTGCATTGCCCCATTGATTAGTGATGTTTTTCATCTTTTTATGGATGTTGGACATTTCTGTCTTTTTTGCAAAAATTTTCTCCTCTGCCCATTTTTTAATCTTTTGTGTGTGTGTGTGCTGAGTCGTAGTTATATATTTTATAAATATATAAAGATATATATTTTCTAAATCTCTATATATTTTGTAGGAGTTCTTTATATATTAAGCCTTCATCAGAGAGATGATTTGCAAAGATCCTCAGTAGTTTCTTTTTATTTTGTTGATGATTTCCTTTGCTGTGAAAAAACTTCTTATTTTATTGTAGTCCCAGTAGTTTATTTTTGCTTTCATTTTCCTTGATAGAGATGTAGCTAGAAAAATGTTGCCAGAAAATTAATGTCTGAAAGAGTAAACTGCCTATATTTTCTTTTAGGATTTTTAAGGTTCCAGGTCTTATATTTAGGTCTTTAACCCATGAATGTGGCCCAGATTCATTGTTTTTGTATATATTTAGTTTTCTTAAGACCATTTATTGAAGAGGCTGTCTTTCCCTCCTTGTATATTCTAGCCTCCTATGTTGAAAATTAATTGACCCTCTAAATATGGGCTTATATCTGGGCTCTCTACCCTATTCCATTGACCAATGTGTCTGTTTTTGTGACAGTGCCATACTATTTTGATTACTATAGCTTTGTAGTATAGCTTGAAATCTGAGATTATAATACCTCCAGCTGTGTTTCTCTTAAGATTGCTTTGACTGTTTGGGATCTTCTGGAGTCCTATACATTTTAGGATTATTTTTTGTAATTTTGTGAATTTTTGCTGTTGGTAATTTGGATAAGGCTTACATTGATTCTCTAGATTATTTTGGGTAGTAGGAGTTTTTATGGAAATTTTAACAATATTCTTCCAGTCCATGAGCATGCTCTATCTTTCCATTTGTGTCATCAATTTCTTTTACCAGGTCTTACAGTTTTAAGAGTACAGGTTTTTTCACCTCCTTGGTTAAAATTGTTCTTGGGTTTTTTTTGTTTGTTTGTTTTGTTTTGTTTTGTTTTTTTGTTTTTTTTTTTTAATGTTATTATAAATGGAAATATTTTCTTAGATTCTTCTTGCTACTTCATCATTCATGTATTGAAATGCAGTAGGTTTCTGTATATTAATTTTATATCCTGAAACTTTATTTTTATTTTTCTTGTCTGGTTGCTGCAACTAGGACTTCAGTACTACATTGAATAATAGTTGTAGGAGTGGACACACTTATGGTGTTCCAGATCTTAAAGGAAAAAAAAAATCTTTTATCATTGAGTGTAATTTGTTGATTTGTCATATATGACTTTTATTATATTATGCTATGTTTCCTCTAAACCTACTTTGTTGAGAGCTTTTTTCCTTATCATGAAAGGATGTTGAATTTTGTTAAATATTTTTGTGCATCTATTGAGATGATTATATGGTTTTATGATTCATTTTTTAAATGTAGTGTTTAATACTGAATTTTGCATTTTAATACTGAGTATTAAACCATCTTTGTATTTAGGAATAAATCCCATATGAACATGGTGTATGATTTTTCTGATGTATCACTGGATGTGGTTTGCTAATACTTTATTGAAGATTTTTGCATCTATGTTTATCAAGGATATTGGCCTGTAGTTATCTTTTTTTTTTTTAGTAGTGTATTTACCTGGTTTTGGTATCAATGTAATGCTGGTCTCATAGTTAAATCCGGATGTTTCCTTTCCTCTTGTATTTTTGGGATAGTTTGAGATGGATAGGTATTAACTCTTTAAATGTTTGGTAGAATTCACCTGTGAAACCATCCAATCTTGGACTTTTGTTGGGAGTTTTGATCTTAGTTATTAGTAATTAGTCTGTTCAGATTTTTAAATTTTTGATTCAGTCTTAGGAGATTGTATGTTTTTAGGAATTTATCCACTTCTTCTAGGTTATCCATTTACTGGCAAATAATGTTTCATGGTAGTCCCATAATTCTTCATATTTCTGTGGTATCAGTTGTTACTTTTTCATTTCTTATTTTGAGTCTTCTTTTTTTTTTTTTAAATGATTCTGGCTAAAGGTTTATTTTATTTTTTCAAAGAACTAACTCTTTGTTTCATTGATCTGTCCTATTTTTTTAAGTGTCTCTTTCTATACATATAACTATTTCCATTTTTCTAACATTGGAATTTGTTCTTCTTCTAGTTTCTTTAGATACAAAGTTAGATTATTTTTTGCTTTGGGCTACACATATAAGAGGGATCATATAATGTTTCTTTGAATTATTTCACTCAGCATCATGTCCTTAAGGTTCATCCATGTTGTCCAAAATGGCAAAATTTTGTTCTTTTATAAAGTCAAGTAATATTCTGTTGCATATACCAGAACTTACTACTTTGAATCTGAAAACATTTAAAAACTTTTAATCTTAATGAAATTCAGATTCTTTTAAGGTTTTTATTATTCTGTGTCATGTATACACTTTTTACCAATGAATGCTTGTTACATAAAAATCACTTTAAATTTATATTTACTAACAGAATTTTGAAGGTAATATACAGCTTTGATTTGTCCTAAATATGAATCACCAATACTAACTAGTATTTCTTTTTCACCCAGTTCTTTCTGTATTTGAAATGAATGCTTAAAAAAATTAGTGTTCAGTATGGACGTTCCTCAAAAAGTTAAAAAAAGAACTACACTACAACCCAATAATTGTTGTACTAGGTATTTATCCAAAAGAAACAAAAATAGTGACTTGAAGGGGCACCTGCACCCTTGTTTATAACAGCAATATCCACAATTCCCAAAACATGAAAAAAATCCCAAATGTCCATCAACTGATAAATGGTTAAAGACAATGAGGTGTGTGCACACACACACATACAAACACACACACACACACACACACACACACACACGAATATTACTCAGTCATCAAAAATAATGAAGTCTTGCCATTTGCAACTACCTGGATGGAACTAGGGTATATCCATGCCAAGTGAAATAAGTCAGTCAGAGAAAGCCAAATACCATATGATTTTTCCTGTGGAACTTTATAAACAAAACAGATGAACATAGGGGAAAGAAAGGAAAAATAAAGAGAGGGAGGTAAATCATAATACTCCTTATGAATGAATGGAGGGTTGCTGGAGGGGATGTCGGCAGGGGAATGAATGGATGGTTGCTGGAGGGGAGGTGGGTAGGGGAATGGGGTAACTGGGTGATGGGCATTAAGGTGAGCATTTGATGTAATAAGCACTGGGTGTTATATGCAAGTGATGAATCACTAAATTCTACCCCTGAAACTAATACTATACTATATGTAAACTAACTTGAATTTAAGTAAAATTTTGAAGAAAGAAAAAATTAATGTTTAATTTTACAGATCTGTATCTTATTTCTCCCAAGACTTCTTTTCTAACCCATTGTTAGACTTTTTTTAAATCTGTATTTTATGTCCCCCCCCCTTGTTTTTTGATGGGACTACCAAATGAACTAAGTATTTAATTTTAATAACATTTTTATTAAGCAAAGATGTCATCTCCATAAATCAACTTTAATATTTTCTTGTTGTTTTGCCATAGTACCATAATAAACCTAAATTCAAATACCAATTTATGTTTATCCACATATCTAAACATAAATGTTTAAACATACATTTATGTTTAGATACAGGTACTTTAGGTAGTATAAGGCACACATGTTATTTATAGTTAGCCAATGTCTTTTGAATGATTATGTAACATTTTGATAATTATCAAGTTATGTCTCTTGATTACCCAACGTAGAATTGAATTAAAAGAGCACTAAGTGAAAACAACCAACAAGAAAATTAATTCTAATTTCTTAAGCCCCTGTAGCCATATGCAAGGGATGTGTGTTGCCACACTTTTTTTTAACCTTTGGTATGGTATTGTATAGCCAGTGTATTAGTTTGCTAGGTTTGCCATAACTAGGTGTTAGTTTGCTAGTATTTGTATTAGTTTGCTAGGTATTGCAAACTGAGTGACTTAAAACAATAAGAATTCATTATCTTTGGAGTCTAGAAGCCTGGAATCAGGTGTTGGCAGGTCCATGCTCCCACAATACCTGTAGGAAAACTCTTCCTTGCCTCTTTCTAACTTCTAATAGTTGTTCAGCAATCTTTGGCTTTCAGCTGCCTAATTCCAATCTGTTTTCTGCATGGCATTCTTCCTAGGTGTCTTTTTTCACATGGCCATCATCTTGTAAGAACAGTAGTCATGCTGGATTAGGGTCAATTCTCCTCTAATATGATCTCATTCTAATTTAATTATTAAAGCTACAATGACCCAAATAAAATTATGGTCTGTGCTACTCAGGGTTAAGACTTCAGCACACCTTTTTTTTTTTTTTTCTTTTTTCTTTTTTGGTGGGGTGGTTAGGGCTAGGGGGGCACAATTTAAGCTATAACAGCCAACAAGGAAAGAATGAGTTTTACATTAAGAATTGTAATATATTCGTTATCATACAAAATACATATTGCACTGAATTCTATCTGCTTACTAAATGCATTCTATGCTTCAAGAATTATCAGTGACCCATGTTCTTTGTTATTGGTGCTACTGGTGCTACAAATAGATCTAACAGTCACTTCTGATCATGCTCTCTTTCCAGTGTGCCTGTGTTCAGTCTACCAGTAATGTCACCTCATTGCCACTTTTCCAAATTATACTCATTGTTAATAACTAGCTTATTCAGTATGCACTTTCTTACTTGCCTCTAGCATAAGATAATCATCCTCTAAAAATTACAAGCATTTGTTATTTGCATTGCAAATTTTATTTATTTAATGCCTTATACTGTTATTAAACAGGTGTTATGCACATACTTTTATATTCTAAACGTGCCTGACACAACACCTTTTGTATAACAGTTTTTCAATAAATTACTTTATTGTTGTATCATTGAATGATGGAATCAAAATATTGCATTGAAATATCCAGATACCTATTTCACTAGTTCATTTGGTACAGGTACATACCGACTAGGTAAATACATAGGTAAATATAAAGCTTAAAATTAGAGCAAAGACTCAGAAAATAGAATGCACTGTGTGTTTGTAGACCAGAAAAGTCTGTTAGAAAAGCTAGTGATAACATTTACTTAACCTTACTGTGTCTCTGCCATGCACATAATTGTGTATAGTATTGTAATTTGCTAACATAAGACTTCTGTGGTGTTAAAATTGCTTTATTTAAGAGATTAAATGCATAATTCTTTAAGAAATCATTTTAGTTGAGATATATAAAATCCTGCTTAAATACAAAACTGTAATAGTAAAAGGGATGAGTTTTTTAAAATTTTTAAAAGTAGGATGAGTTTTTAAAATTAGGCCTAAATTTTAATGTGACAAAGATTCAAATAATTCCATAACTAGAAGAACTTTCATCATCTTTTAAAAATAAAAAATTAGTAGTTAATTCTTTATTGCAGTAAGACATTGTGCAGCTGAAGAGAATTTAAGATAAAATTTGTAGCTGGGCTGTTGAAACTTAATTTAATTTTCCTTGAACATCATTTGTGTTTTCTTCCTTACTATCTGTAAGTGGAATTTTACTCAATTTAAACCACTTCCTATTAATTCTAAGGTAGCTAACCCCATACCATGCCTCTAAAGGGAGCTATTTACATTTCACAAGCAAAGAAATCAGTTTTCAGGATGTTTCTATATTATGACAGCAAGATTAGTTCAAAAATGAAAAGTTCAGACAATCAACCAGCTGTTTCATATACAAAATGCCAAACATCTGGTTCTCCTGACTTTTTTTTTCCCTCACTGAGTTGATTGAAACAGCAGGGTTTGATTGTGTTGTACAAATATAGCCTTGGAACAGGAAAATTAGGGAGTAAAAAATCTTGACTTTATTGTAGATTTTTTGAAAATCCCAGATTCAGAGATTCTTAGGCTATAGTGTCAGCTGTTTGAACAGACTGCCTTCTATTGTTTTCATAGTTGACTCAGTAAGATGTTTATGAAAGAACTCCAACTGCAAGATAATTTTAATTACAATAGTTATTAGCATTTCTGTTCCCCAGATACCTTCAAAACATGCTTTTCTCAAGGCTAGACAAATGAACTAAGGACTGCTTCGATCGATCTTCATTACAATCCCGGGTCCATATATAAACCCATGTAATGCCTCAAGAGACGGTCATCTACTAGATAAATATTCGTTCATTAGAATGGATGGTATAAGACCCTATCTCATTCTCCCATATGAATGTGAAATGTAATCTGAGGCCATCGAGTCAATGGAATTGTAGTTACTTACATTTATGATAATATGCTGTTGCCAGCACCTGCTATGCATTTCTTACACGATTTGCCTTACCACTTGAGAGAACTTGGAAACCATTAAAACGATAATTGGTATATTCATAACAAAAGTCAACGGACTGTCAGCTATCAACAAGAAGGCTGTAGTGGGATGATAGAGTGAAAAACAGCAGACAGAGGAAGAAAAGGGAGAAATATCAAAAGGAAATGAGAAGTAATAGGAGAAAGGCCTCAGACCATAGTCAAGACCATGCTTCGGTGGAAATATGTCTTATATAAAAATCCATTTAAGTGTTTTGTCTACATAGTGAAGGCTCTAAACAACTAAGCTTTTTTCATGTCCTGTGTGTATATGTCTATAATATTTATCTACTGAAGTGGCACTAAAAGATAAAAGCAAGGTTAGTAATATAGCACTTAAGAAGTGACCTTCAGCAGTTTATATTTGTAATTGCCAAATTATGTAGGTACACTTTGCTAATCAAGGTGGAGATGAAAGGTAAAAAACCAAAACCCAAAAAACAAAACTAAACTACAAATACGAAAGAGAGAAAGAAATTTAATTACAGGTGCCTTTTCAGTGTTTTCCATACTTGCGAATAAATTTCTTCTAGCTTTCCAGCTGTGAAGGCAGCCATTGTTCTCAGGGGAGCTAATTATACTAAGAAGCTTGCCTTCCTGGTGGGCTCTAATAAGCACAGTTCATTGCAGAACTTTACCAGTGTGTGTCAAAGACCCACAACTGTGTGTGGCTGATGCTAGGGGCATGCAGTACAAAGCTACGTAATGTAGCTGCAGTAAACACACACACCATTACTAGGGAACTCTAGGAATAGTACAGAGGCCTCAGGAATGGGAAGTTATGGTTTCATTAATGCTGAACTGTAGGGGTCAAAGAGTTAATGAAGGGGCTAAAGGGCTAATGATCCCACCTATGATAAACACTATTTACCATGTAGTCCTGAGCAGACTTCTTAGTTAGCAGGAGTTGAATGGAGGGGACTGTGTTAGCCATCTGCTCACTGCTCTAGTTACCATTTTTTCATACTTGCTCAGTTACTATAAACAGTGACCTAAAAGGCGATGGAAAGGCGAACAGTGATGTGCTGGAAGGCGTTTAAAAAAAAAAAAAAAAAAAAGGCACACCATCTAAACAACTTTACCTATAATTTTGTAGTTAGAGCTTTATAAAAGAGTGCTCATTTAATTATACCCTTTAATTTTTTAGATATTTACCTACTGAGTTTCTCAAAAATGTGACTCTTGGTTCATGTAGTAGGTCTTCATGTTGTCTAGCTTGGAATATAGTTAAAACCATAAAAAAGCGTTTAAATGAATGTTATGGTTAGACTTCCTAGTCTCTGCAATGAAACAATGAATACCAGTTTATACATCCAAATTAGCAGGCTATAATTTTACTGTAAATTTCTAAACTCTGTTTGTATTATGAATTTAACATTTGATCACTTTAGTCTTTGGGAAAAATACATATCACAGAGTATGGAGAAAATGTTTATTTTTCTGGTGCCATAATGAAAACTCTTCAAGAATTTTTAAACACCTAATTCTTTTTTTGTAGTGATTCATGCTTTCTTTCCTTATATTCTCCTAATGAATGGTAAAAAACAAACAAACAAAAACAAAAAACCCATTTGCAGGCAAATATGCTCTTACAATGTTTATAAAAATAAAGTTCTCTCTATATTTGAACAACAAGCTATACAATTAAAAGAAAATCAAAATATATAGCCAGTGTAACCTATGTCAAGGTCTTAAATTCCTCAGATAACAAAAGTTGCTATGCTTAGCGGTGAATATATAGAAGATTGCTACCTTAGTTGGAATGAAGCATCCATGCTCCATAGGAGAATTCTCTGAAATTTTCTACTGGCAATTCCATGACTGAGCTTCATAATGACCTTATGGAAACAGCCTGGTTTTCAACACATCCCTGTTGCTTCAATTGAGCAAAGTTGGCCAGCTGTAACAAATAGCACAGCAGTTTACTTTTCCGGTGTCCAATTCAAATCCATTTCATCTCACTTGGGAGGATACTGCAATTTAGTCTTAGGATTTATGGCACGAAAGCATATGTACTACTCAAAGTCCATGGAATTGACAACAAAAATATCCCCACTATGATTATAGAATAAAACTCTTTACCAAGTTCCATAGAAGAATCACATTTATTTTATTATACTTATTTTTTAAAGGATTTTATTTATTTATTTGAGAGAAAGAGAGACCATAAGCGGGGGAAAGGGGCTACAGGAGAGGAAGAGGAGACTCCTCACTGAGCCTGGAGCCTGACACGGGGCTTGATCCCAAGATCTTGAGATCATGACCTGAGCTGAAAGTCAGATGCTTAACCAACTGAGCTACCCAGGCACCCCTCACTTTCATTTTATAAAGAGAAACCCTGGTATAGAAGTAACAACAAAAAGAATAAAAACAAATAAATGCATAAAAGTAAATCTTTTAAGGAAATAAATCCTTAATGGAATATGGGGGGAAAAAGTATAAAACCAAGGAATCAATAGATAGAATTTCAATTCCATGGGATCAAAATTTATCAAAATCATGATTCTATCAAAATCATGATTCTATCAAAAATCACGATTCTTTCGGGGCGCCTGGGTGGCTCAGTGTGTTAAAGCCTCTGCCTTCGGCTCAGGTCATGATTCCGGGGTCCTAGGATCGATCCCCGCATCGGGCTCTCTGCTCAGCAGGGAGCCTGCTTCTCCTCTCTCTCTGCCTGCTTCTCTGCCTACTTGTGATCTCTGTCAAATAGATAAATAAAAATCTTAAAAAAAAAATCACGATTCTATCAAAATCATGATTCTGTCAAAATCATGATACTGTATGCCACATATACTTACACTATAGAAAGCAAAACATACAGTATCAAGAATTATGGTATATAACTTCATGAGTATGTTCAAAAATGTCAGACTAAATTTATAGCTTTGAAAGTGACATTGATTAGAATACTAATTGTAGTTATATAGTTTGGTCATTATTGATATTCATTTTTGAAGTTTAGTAAAACAGCAGATATCTAACTTTAGAGAATGATAAGCAGTTTAAATTTTTATTTCTTTTAACCAATAAAAGATTCAATGGAAATTTTGGAAAAGCAAATGGAACTCTGGGCATCAGATAAAATTAAGTGTTAAACAGTGACCTTGATTTTTTCGAGCATTATTACTATGATCATTTTCTTATTTATACAAATTGGATAAAGTCTGTGGTAATCTACATAAAATGTATACATATCTATGAGACAAATTAATATATTACTTGAAATATATATTTAGACTGTGTTTAAAAAAAAAAAACAAAAAAACTTAAGACAATACCTGAAGACCAGAAGATGTGAGAATTCAGGACAGAATCTTCTTGTTTTTATGTTTGTTTGTTTTTAAGATTTTTATTTATTTGAAAAGAACAGAAGTGGGAGGTGGGAAGAGGAAGAAGAGAGGGAGAAGCGGACCCTCCACTGAGCAGGGAGCTCAGTGTGATGTGTGACTTGATCCCAGGACCCCAGGATCATGAGCTAAAGGCAGATGCTTAACCCACTGAGTCACCTAGGGCCCATATCTTAGTTTTGTTTTTGAAGACCTGATTTACCTTTGCTGGAGAGTTTTACCTGATCCCCAAATGTAAAGCCAATTTACAGAGAAATTCAAACTATTGTAACTAATGTAAAGCCAACTTACAGAGAAATAACTATTCAATAAGTAATCAAACTTTTTCCTAAGGAATTGCCTTTATGGCTGATGGTGAGTATCCTGCATTGCTAAAATCTGTGTGACAGTATGGTTGAAATTTTATGGTTTCCATTCCTGGCATCTTTGTTCCCTTTCTTTAGAGTAGTTCTGTGCCCTGAAACTCTGAACTATTTCCCAAATTAATGGTTTCTCAGGCTGTCTTCTCTCCTGCATGTTAGCTCATAACCAGAGAGTCTTTATTTTTTGCTAACCTTCTGATTCAGTTCAACATACATGATTCAGTTCAACATACATGGTTATGAGGAGGGAGAAGAAGGAGTAGGTAGTGGGGCAGGAGAGAAAGAGTTGTATATAACCTGATTTTTTAAAAATGTAAATCATCTCATTGAAATTCTGTTTGTTGAACCTTAGGATACCAGTATATCTAAGTACAAATCTGTGTATATTTATCATTTTTATAGGTGGATTTAGAAAGCTGCCAATCTTCAGTTCATATCATTTTGCCACGTAAGTTTAAATAAACTTAAGGATCTTATACCATGTGAGGTTATAAATACTGTTTATAATATTTGGCTTTAGTTTCCACATCTATAAAATAGATAAATATTAGCTACTCCAGTGTATTAAATATCAGGTATCCAGTACTGAGGCTGATCCATGACAATATATCTTCCTTTCCCCCATTTTTGTCTTACTTTAATAAATATGTGAATCTTTGAAGTTTCAAATTTTCATGGTTAGAACTATTAGAGATCGTATTTATAGTAATCCACTCCTGTGCAAAGGATGTGAAAACAACATCCAGCAGAGTTGTATGGGTGTACATGTAATAGTATAATGTAGTACTTTGTGAGTGTAAACCCAGGGTTATTTATCATTAGAGCCTAATCTAGTCCATTCCAACTGATAAGACCACTGTATTATGTTCTTTAGGGACCTTTAGAACTTTGAAAAAGCAAAATCTCCACTACAAATATGGCCCTTAATATGGTCTAGTAATGATGGAATATCATGTGCCAGACCCTATTTTATGCCCTTTGCATATATTTACATCTGCTGAAGTTAGTTTCCATTTTTGCCTGGCATCTAATTGGGAACCAGTTAGCTAGCTATGTATGAATTATGAAATTAAAGGAACAATTTTTTTTTGTATTTTTAAACATTAAATACATTGGAGGATATAATGGGAAAGAGTTTGTTTAAATTTGGGTCATCTTTTTTGTTTTAGCTAGAATTCATTATATACATTTTGATGAATGTTGTTAGATAATCTGGCAGAGAATAGAAGATACTTTCCTCTTTTGTCTAGGTAGCAGTATGTCTTTAAGGTTCATTAATTTCCTGTTCTATTTCAGAGACTTAGGAAAGCTATAACAGAATAGCCCATTTTTACTGCTTCCAGAAATAAAAATAAAGGAACAGTGATAGTTCTTATAAAGTTAATCTTCTATTTTAGGTAGAGCATGACTACTTGAATAACCTGATGGCCTCTTTCTTTGAAGAGAATTTATGTACAGGTTGAGATTAAGTTTGTCTATTCAGAGCAGTGCATTAAAGGAAAATTAAAATTTAGGAAACACTGTATTTGTTTGGGGATAGGCACTTTTTCTCCTCACATTTCTTTTTATTTATTTTTAAAGATTTTATTTATTTGAGAGAGAGTAAGCAAGGAGCGGGAGGGAAGCAGACTCCCCACTGAGCAGTGTTGAACCCAATGCTGCTCTTAATCCTAGGACCACTTGGATCATGACCTGAATTGAAGGCAGATGTTTAACCGACTGAGGCACATGGGTGTCCCTCTCTCTGAACACTTCTGTATTGACCTATATTATGAAAAGATCTTGAAGAACATCTTTAGCTATTTATCACTAGAGGGTGACATTGCTTCACTGGGAGATAATGCCCATTCAATGGTGTACTGTCCATTTGGCCTGCAGCAGACAGAAGAATAGACGGGCTGTTCTCTTGGTTTCATCTTCATGGCTGTGTTTGGGAAAATGGACACAAATTTGAAGAAGTAAAAATTAAGATACTCATCTTACATTTCCTTTTTATATGCCACACTCTATCTCTTTTTCTATTAGGATTTTTAATTGCAGGATTGCCGCCTTGCACATATGCAATATCAAATATTTATCTATACTTTGTTTCCCACTTGACTGGGGATGTTTAAGTTCATATTTCATCAGCAAGTAATTCTACTTAGGATGTGGGCAGTCAGAAACAGCTAACAGGAACATTCTCCAAGGTTTCCATCTGGATGCCTTAGCGAATAATGTTGCCTTTGAGAAAGAGGGATGTTAAGAGGAGATGTTCATTTGACAGTGAAAAGTAAATGTAGATGAGTTAAATTCTGGACCTGCATAGGTTTGAGATCCTTTTGGCATACTGAGGGATGCATTCCACAATTATTGGGTGTTAGTTATTGGGCATTTCTGCAACGTTACATTTCACAATTGTGATAGAAAGTGTTAATCTAGTATAAAAGAAAACTAAGGAGGGTCTTTCACTTTATACTGCTTTAATTTTTAAGAACATGCTTTCACAAACATGGTTAACAAAGCGGGACACATAAGATGCCCCTAAGGTGAATTCTTTATTTACACGGAGCTTATACTGGAGTGAGAAGAGAAAGACTATAAACAAAAAATAGAGGTGGTAATTAAGAAAATCTAGACGAAGAGGATAGAGAGGTGAAGGATGTTACTTCATGTAGTGATTCAAAGATGTCTGTGCTAAAGAGAATTTTGAGCAAAATTTGGAAGGAAACAAGGGAGTTATATGAGAATATTAGAAAAAAACATTTCATTAAGAAGTGACAGAATTGCTGATAAATATTCCTTTAAGGCAATTAAAAATATGAACTTGGAATTTGAAAGAAGAGCACATATAAATTTAGCATCAGGAACCCCTAAATGAAGTATACTCTGAATTCACGTAAATTGGGAAATACACTTCATTGGCTCTGTGAGAGTCTTTAATTTGCATATGAGCATGCAAAATAAGACCCCTTCAATGATCTGATGGCAGACTCCCAAATAGGTAAATACTCTTTATAAAGCAGTATGAATCATGATAATAGGTCTATGCACAGAAGTTTTGAGGCAGTTGAGGGACAGCTAGGACAGGCTTAGTCAGGAGAGACTTCCTGGTCAAGATACTAGAAGGATGAGTAGGGATGGAGTCTAGGAAATAAGAGGGGAAATTGGCAGGGGGTTTGCACAAATCTAATCTCAATGTAGTTTTACCAGAGGGTTAACTACAAAACAAAGAGTGGCATGTGATGAAGTTTAATGAAATATCATGCAGATGATGGGCATCCTTGTAGTGAGAAAACATCTATTTTGCCCAGCAGGTAAACAGGGAGCCTCAGAGAAGTTTTAAATAAGTTTAACTGTCTCACTTGCAGTTTTAAAAGAACATGGGAGCCAAAGGGAATATGGTTCTAAAAGAACTAGACTTGAATCTAAGGGATTACTGACAACGTGGGGAGTCCTAGGAATTATGAGAACATTCATTTGTGCAAAGTATGGCTAGAAAGACAGAAATCATTATCTGAAACAGAATATAAGGCTCATTTGTTCACTTGATTCATATAGTATTAAATCCAGTGTTTCCAAGTGGTATAAGCACTGTATAAGCTTACTAAATAAATACTAGAAAGGAACAGACTCTTCCTTTCTTTCCTTTTGGCTTGTGTGAGGATTACAAACAAATGGGAAAGATAAGGCAACATAAGGTCTTCTATAGGAAATGTGTTCCTTTAATTTTTTTAGATCATGTGTAATTGGAATACAGTTGAATGATATCAGTATTTTGCAAAGTCTAACTTACACATGTTCCCTGACATACAACATACTGTATTGAAGTGACCCAAAAGCAAGCTTTTTCACAGTTGAAGAGGAAGCCTGAAGAAAACCATTTAAAATTCTATAGAAGTTCTTTACCTTAATGTAGATGGTGGCTTATAGAGTTGATTTAGAGTCCAGATAAAGAAGCTGTAAGTCTTTTCTTTTGTATTAAAAATAAGTTTTATAGGGGCGCCTGGGTGGCTCAGTGGGTTAAAGCCTCTGCCTTCGGCCCAGGTCATGATCTCAGGGTCCTGGGATCGAGCCCTGCATTGGGCTCTGTGCTCGGCAGGGAGCCTGCTTCCTCCTGCTTCCTCCTCTCTCTCTCTCTGCCTGCCTCTCTGCCTACTTGTGATCTCTGGCAAATTAAAAAAAAATTAAAAAAAAATAAAAAATAAAAAAAAGTTTTATAAATGTGTACATCTTAGATTAAATTTTCAATTTTGATAGAAGTGATGTGTATTGAAAACAGAAGCCATCGAGTGCTTATCTCAAAGGAGAAAAAGCCACACAGATTAAAGCTGTAAAGAATCAGCTATAATTTTGTGTATGTTTTCTACTTATTTTTCAGGACCTCACCATTTCTCAATTCTGAGAGCTCCCCGTTTCTTTCTAGGAGTTCTTGGTATTGCCTAAGATAGCAGGAATTTATCTCTGTTGCTTGCAGTCAAAAACTTTGACTTTTTTCAGCAGCCTATCTTACCGGAAGTTACAAGGAAGGAAAAAAGAATGATGAAATACTGAGAAAACAAAGTGGTAGAACATTTTACTTTTGTTTCTAGTTATGGAAGGAAATTGTGTTCACATAAAGTATGTGATACTGAAGAATTGTACTCTTTATGGTGATGCAGCAGAATCTGTGGAAAACACTGGTAGAAGAATTAAGCCTTAAGTGTGTGTGGGGGGCAATTGTAGTATTGACATTAAAACTGGAGAATAAAAGACAGCTATAAACTATGATAGCTACTCCTTAGGTTTTCTGAGTTGGAGAACTAAGATCCCAGTGGATATTCATTTTTGGACATGATGTGAAAAAGGTGGTGTGGCTTAAGGAAGGATTAAAAGTTTGGGGTGCCTGGATGGCTCAGTGTGTTAAGCCTCTGCCTTCAGCTCAGGTCATGATCTTGGGGTCCTGGGATAGAGCCCCACATCGGCTGTCTGCTCAGTAGGGAGCCTGCTTCCACCTCTTTCTCTGCCTGCCTCTCTGCCTACTTGTAATCTCTCTCTCTCTGTTAAATAAAATAAATAAAAATCTTTAAAAAAAGGAATGATTGAAAGCTCTAAAAAGACTATGTGGAGAAGCAGAAAGGAAGATACTAAAGACAAGAACCCAGACTGTTAAAGAAATTTGAGAGCCTGAAAAATTACAAATAGAGACTTGGTTTAGGCCATAGAGCACATAATTATGTGTTGGTCCTTAACTTCATAGACATTTTTATTTTTTTTATTTTTTAAGTGTTCCAAGATTCATTGTTTATGCACCACATCCAGTCCTCCAATACTTGCCCTCCTTAATACCCACCACCAGGCTCTCCCATTCTCCCACCCTCCTGCCCTCCAAAACCCACAGTGTGTTTCTCATAGTCAACAGTCTCTCATGCTTTGTCTCTCCCTGTGGTTTACCCCAATTCACTTTTCCTTTCCTTCTCCTAATGTCCTCCATGTTATTCCTTATGCTCCACAAGTAAGTGAAACTATATGATAATTGACTTTCTCTGCTTGACTTATTTCACTCAGCATAATCTCCTCCGGTTCCGTCCATGTTGATACAAAAGTTCGGTATTCATCCTTTCTGATGGAGGTGTAATATTCCATTGTATATAGGGACCATATCTTTATCCATTCGTCTGCTAAATGGCGATTGTGGCCATTGCTGCTACTGACATTGGGGTATATATGGCCGTTCTTTTCACTACATCCATATCTTGGGGATAAATACCCAGTAGTGCAATTGCAGGTTCATAGGGAAACTCTATTTTTAATTTTTTGAGGAATATCCACACTGTTTTCCAAAGTGGCTGCACCAACTTGCATTCCCACCAACTGTCTAAGAGGGTTCTCCTTTCTCCACATCCTCTCCAACACTTATTTTTCCTGTCCTGTTAGTTTTGGCCATTCGAACTGATGTAAGGTGGTATCTCAATATGGTTTTGATTTGAATCTCCCTGATGGCTAATGATGATGAACATTTTTTCATGTGTCTGTTAGCCATTTGTATGTCTCCTTTGGAGAAATATCTGTTCATGTCTTCTGCCCATTTTTTGATGTGATTATCTGGTTTTGGGTGTTGAATTTGAGGAGTTCTTTATAGATCTTGGATATCAGCCCTTTTCTGTGGTGTCATTTGTGAATATCTTCTCCCATTCCGTGGGTTGCCTCTTTGTTTTGTTGACTGTTTCCTTTGCTGTGCGGAAGATTTTTATCTTGATGGAGTCCCAAAAGTTCATTTTTGTTTTTGTTTCCTTTGCGTTTGGAGACATGTCTTGAAAGAAATTGCTGTGGCCTATGTCGAAGAAGTTACTGCCTATGTTCTCCTCTAGAATTTTGATAGACTCCTGCTTCACACTGAGGTCTTTCATCCATTTTTAGTTTATCTTTGTGTATGGTTTAAGAGAATGGTTGAGTTTCATTGTTCTATGCATAGCTGTCCAATTTTCCCAGCACCATGTATTGAAGAGACTGTCTTTTTTCCACTGGATATTTTTTCATGCTTTGTTGAAGATTAGTTGACCATAGAGTTGTACCTATGGTCTCTCTGTTGTGTTCCATTGATCTATGTGTCTGTTTTTATGCCAGTACCATGGTGTTTTAGTGATCGCAGCTTTGTAATATACCTTGAAATCAGGCAATGTGATGCCGCCAGCTTTGTTTTTCTTTTTCGACATTTCCTTGGCAATTTGGGGTCTTTTCTGGTTCCATACAAATTTTAGGACTGTTTGTTCCAGCACTTTGAAAAATGCCGGTGGAATTTTGATCAGGATGGCATTGAAAGTATAGATTGCTCTGGGCAATATAGACATTTTAACAATGTTTATTCTTCTGATTCATGAGCATGGAATGTTCTTCCATCTTTTTCTGCCTTCTTCAATTTCTTTCATGAGTGTTCTGTAGCTCCTCAAGTACAGATCCTTTACCTCTTTGGTTAGATTTATTCCCAGGTATCTTATGGTTCTTGGTGCTATTGTAAATAGAACAGTACATGACAAAAATAAGCTTTACATACTGGCCTCTGATTTTCTTTTATGGTAACTTTACTTATTTTCAATTCACTTAAATATTTGCTTTAAAGTCGATTTAAATTTCTTTTTCACAATGTTTCTGACAGTTACATTGTGTTAATTATATCTTTTGCTATAGTTCTATTACTTTTATCTACCACAAATCCAACTAGTAATTCTTAAGGTAGTTTATGTTAACTGCTACACCAAAAATTCTCTTGGGATTGCAGTATTGGTATTGCTTTTCACAAGTGCTTTTGGTCTTTTGGAGTAGCTTCTCTCTCTCTTGAAAAAAAAAAAAAGGAGAAACTTGAATTTCTCAAACTCTGTAAGAATCTGTTTCTTGATAAACTATTTCAATGCAGAGATTTATTCATTTTTAAAAACAGATTAGTGTTTATTCTGACAATGAGTATTTCCTAAAACTAATCCATAACTAGCAGGATACATTACTTAAATTTATTCCATGCAAAATATAAGATATTTTGTTGTGTAATGAAATAAACAATGTTCGAGTGCTTGAGTTCAGTAGTTTATTCTGCCATTGATTTAATATTCAACTTAAAGCAAATTGTTTTCCTGCTTTGGTAAATTTCCTTATCCATAAAATAGAATAGTAAGTCTGACTTGCCCTGGGGTTTTTCTGAATAACTACTAACAAAACTGTTTATTAAACAATTTTATATCATAATGTTCATTATCAAGTAGAAGTTGTTTAGAAGCAAATTAAACCTTTGATAATACATTGCATGAATACTGGATATTCAGGAGAAAACCATAACTTACTCTTTTTTCTTTCCAGTGTTTTTTATAATGTCTTCAATTTATTGAGCAATTTGGTATCAGTGACTTAAGATATGAGACCAAATATTTATTATTTACTTCAAAATACTTAATTCTCCATAGTCCCACTGCAAGGGCCATTTCAGTTTAATCAATATGCTTAAAAATAAGAATACTGGTCTTTTAAGGGCTGACTCAACCTAAACCTAAAAAATCAGGAAAAAAATCAATACTTGTTAAGCATTAAGACATAGAATATTGTAACTTAATGACTTTATGGGGAAAAATGTGGTATGATATACTATTTATATTTTCAAATAAGCTTAACAGATGTTCAAAAAGTAATTTTACAAATAAGTTTAAAAATGTGTATAATCTATCTGATCCTTAAATGTTAAGCTATCTAAGTTTCTAAAAAATTTTAACTTTCTATATTTAATTCTTAGGTAGACAAGAATTCCCATGAACAGGCATTAACCATTAATATGTATACATTTGGACACCAATTAAGACCTTCTTGTTTTGATTTGGAATTACTTTTGCTATTATCTAGTATTTATATAGTTATTTTAAGGTACTAGAAAACTCAAGTTTAGTATCAGTCAACCATTTTAAAATGAAGTTTGAGGTAATATTTAGAGATGTGACATTCAACCTTTTCAGGTACACATATACTTTGATATATGCATATAGTCCTGTAATCATCACAACAATCAACTCACAGAATATTTCCATCTCTCCTGACACTTTTCTAAGACCCCTTTGTTATCAGTCCTCTCCTTACCTCCTTGGCATTCAGCTCCTGGAAACCACTGATTTGTTCTCTGTCCCTAAAATTTTGCCTAAAAGAACTGGATTTTCTGAAATGTATCATTTTCCTTCTCTCTGCAGAACTTTTTTAAATTTTAAATTTAAAAAAAAATTTTTTACATTAATTTTTTAGAGAGTGTGCACAAGTTGGTGGTGTGGAAGGACAAATGGGGAGAGAGAATTTTTTTTTTTAAGACTTTATTTATTTGACAGAACAAGTAGGCAAAGCAGCAGGCAGAGGGGAGAGGGAGAAGCAGGCTCTCTGCTGAGCAGGGAGCCTGCTGCAGGATGTGGGCCTTGGTCCCAGGGCCCTAGGATCATGACCTGAGCCAAAGGCAGCCACTTTAACTGACTGAGCCACTGAGGCATCCCGGAGAGAAGAAATTGTAAATGGGCTCCGTGTTCAATGCCAAGCCCAACATGGGGCTCCATCTCACAACCCTGAGATCATGATCTGAACGGAAATCAAGAGTTAGACACTTAACCAACTGAGCCACCCAGGCACCCCTCTGCAGAACTTCTTTTAACATTTCTTGCAAGGCAGAGCTATTGGTGGCAAATTTCCAGAGTTTTTGTTTGAGAAATCTTGTATTTTCCCTTTATTTTTGAAGATTAATTTTTCTGGACACAGAATTATAGGTTGGTGGGATTTTTTTCATTGAACATGTTGAATATTTCATTCCACTCTTGCTTCTTGTATGTCTTTGATGAGGAGTCTAATGTAATTCTTATCTTTGTTCCTCTAAAAGTAATGTTCCTCATTCCCCTAGCTTCTTTCAAGATTTTGTTTTTATTTTTCTACAATTTAAATATATGCCTACATGTAGTTTTTTGGGCATTTGTCTACTAGGTGAGATTTCTAGCTCAGTGGTTGTTATTATTCTTGGTCATTATTGTCAGATATTTTTCTTTATCTGATATTTAAATCATGCATATGTTACACCTTTTGTATTTTGGAAGTTTCTGTCAGCCCGTCTGCAAGCTCTGATTCTTTTCTTGGCCATGTGCACTCTAATAAAGCCCAATCAAAGGCATTCTTCATTTATGTTAGTGTTTTGATTTCTGATACTCTTTTTTCAGTTTTCTCTTTTTGTGTAAAGTCTGATTTTTTTTTCATTAGAGCCTTTAACATTTTAAATTACAATTATGTAAAATTCCTTATCAGGTAATGTGAAAACATATGTCTGTGTCTGTCACATGTGAACCTGGTTCTGATTCTTGGTCTCATGAGACTGTGGTGGTGGTTCTTTTTTTTTTTTTTTCCTAACATGCTTCATAAATCTTTATTGAAAGAACATGATATATTGGGTAACTGGCATAAAAACATAAAAAATCATAAATATATCTCTTTTCTATATACTTCGTCCCTCTTGCCACAACCTTGGACTGTATCTTAATGTTCTCTGTTAAATACAGTTCCTGCTTCTTTCCTTACACTTGTACTGGCTAAAAATAAAAGTCTGAATCTTAAGTCTTAATAAGAAGTCCATATTTAATGGTTTTACTCAGAAGAGTATAAGTTGCAAAATGTTATTACTCCCACTCAATATGAGAAGTTGTATCAACTAAAAATAATATAGCTTTAAACAACCTGTCAGATTTAAAAATTAACAAAATTCTGGTAAGTAGCCAAACTTTTCAGATGAAAAGATAACTGCTTTTATTCCAGCAGCATGCAAAAATAGATATGAACACCCTATATGGAGTTAAAGAGAAACTTACTGTTGCGACTTGAAGTTTTTTTTATGGATGCATGTGGTCTTGTGTGATATATTACAATACCAAAGATCTCTAACCATGGAGTCAGTGTGCTGTGCTCCTCATCTCTTGTCTGGAGTCCTTCACTGCGTGGATAGTGTAGTAAACCAGAAGCTAGAGTTTGTTCAGGAGAGATGAGCTCCATTCAAC
Source organism: Lontra canadensis (assembly GCF_010015895.1). Classification (NCBI taxonomy): domain Eukaryota; kingdom Metazoa; phylum Chordata; class Mammalia; order Carnivora; family Mustelidae; genus Lontra; species Lontra canadensis. The sequence goes on from NW_022631040.1 coordinate 4,165,625, forward strand.
ATACTCTGGGCCATCAGGTGTATTGTGGTGGCTCTGCATCATCTGGGAGTAAGATTGTGATGTAGGAAAATGGAGTGCAAGGAGAACTCACCAACAGCTAAAAAACTGACAGGTAAGCTATAAAGAAGAGACTATTTCATAGATTGGAAAGTTACAGGTAAACTGAAAACTGTTTGGAATTTCTGAATTCTTGTGGTAATTAAAATTCTAGATTTCTTAGGGATCAATCCTGATCCCATCTTCAAAATATTTGATACCTTTAGTTCACTTATAAGTTTATAAAAGTTGCCATAAGGCAAAGATCCGGTTCAAATATACATTGGATTGAAATAGCATTGGAAAGAAAGAGCATGCCTTCTTGCATGGGTAAATATTTCCGTTAATCTTTACAAGAAATCAACAAACTATGGCTTATGGGGAAATTTTTAATATTGCCTATTGGCTAAGAATTGTTTTAACATAATTACATACTAAAAATAAAGTTTTGTAGGACAGATTATGTAAAGCTCTAACTTTAGTGTCTATAAATATTCATTAAAATTTAGCCATTCTTATTTATTTGCATATTATCTGGGTGCTTTTGTGCTAAAATGGCTCTTCAGTCATAGTGATGAGGACTATATGGCTTGTGAAACTTAAAGTATCTATTTTTTTGTCACACTGTTTAATATATTATGTCTGGTTATAAAAGGATATTTTGAGTATCAAGAAAATGTAAGTCTTGGGAAAGATGAGAAACAATAAAGAAGTTTATCAAGGGACCAAGAAAAGGTACAGAAGGTTGAGATGCTTTTTTAAGTTAGAGACCTGGAAAAAAAAAAAAAATTCTGATCTAGTTGAAAAGGTGAACAGTGATTAGCACATAGGGAATTCCATTAGAGTGATATTGAAATGATAAAAAAAAGGAATGCTAAAAGGGAAGAATGCATTTTCAGAAATGGAGAATTCATTAGGTATACTAAAAGACAGAGCAGATTTTATGAAATTAATAAAAGGTCAACAGAAATGAGCCAAATTGAATCAAATATAGGAAAAACAGAAATGAAATGAAAGAGCTAGGTGGCATCTGTGGAACAATACCAGCTAGTCTAATCAGCATGTAACTGGAGTCCCAGGACAGGAGACAGTACATGGGGCAGAGAAAAATATCTGAAGTGGTAACTGGCTGAGAATTTTGGAAAATGGGTGAAAATTTGAACCTGTGTATCCAAGAAAATCTGTGAACCTAAAGCAGGATAAATACAAAGAAAACTACATCTGAACACATCATGTCTCAATTGGTGACAACAAAGAGAGAAAATATTAAAAGTTGCCAGAGGAAATGGGCACATCACAGGCAGAACAGTGATAAGCCCAAAATATGACTTCTCAGCAGAAATGGATGCCAGAAGACTAAGAAAGAAGTTTAATGTGTAAAACAGGGAAGGGGGAAAATCCCCTCCGTCTGGAGGTCTGTGTCCAGCTAGATGAGCAGCCTGCAGAAGCCACAGAAGAGCTAACTGTCTCTTTCCGCTCTCACTTTCCACTAGTGCATCCCACTCATAAACAACCAGAAGGCAGCTGGCAAGATAGCTTCGGAAATGTAGTTTTGGGATACCAGTCATTCTAAAACAAAACAGATCACAGAGGAACGGAAATGAATCCTTAGAAAACATAGTCAAAAGTCTAGAGCTGTTACCAGTCTGGGCCAGCTGAATGAGGAGTGATCCATTTACTTACTCCCTTAATGGGTTTTGCTCAGTGTTTAGTGGATGGCAGCCAAACGACACTTTGTTTTATTGTGCTGTCACTCTAGCTGTTTTCTGTTTAAAAATTTCCATTTTTGGGGAGGAGAAGCCTTGCTCCAGTTTTTAGTAGTTATATGGCTATCTGGAGTATATCTTATCTCACTTCCAGACTGGGTTAGATAGACTTACAGGCAATGGAGGTCATAGACATCAAACTCCACTTAAATTCCATGTTGGGTGATTGCCAACTGAATGAAATCATCTGAGCAATAGCACATGAATGCAGATGAAGTTTATTATGGCTAATACTATGCTAAATACAAATGTGTAAATAGTGTAGGTAATTGTCATTCTAATCATAGTTAGGACATCAGGACAAAAATTTGAAGGCCAGTGAAATGCTCTGTTTTTGAAAAAGTAGACTAAAACCTTTTGATTAGTGATATTTGTTGGAGGCTTTAAATATATTCACTTCTTAATTAAAATTTTATTTGCTATTTCAAAAGTTGACCTCAAAGGTTTTGAAAGTAGAACTCACTGGCCTGAACATAGGAATGGCAGGAGGATAAGAGTGAAAAAGTTGTCAAGTAAAATCAAATCAAAAAAAGTTGCAAGAAATAGGCCTATCTCATTTACAAGCTGCCTAACATTCAATAAACCTATGTAACTTTTTTCCTGAAGAAAAGTGGCCATCAAAGTTTAGGATTTAGAGGTTGAAAAACTGACCTGGCAATTTCAAATCCTGAATCTCAAGTGGTATCTGTGTAATAGCAATTTGAGCAGGTGTTACATCTGACAGTGTTACATGTATATGCCAGCTGAAAGAATATTTTAACTCTTTGATCAACAGATCCTTGGAGTTACATAATATTCTTGAAAGTTACTCTTACTAGACCATTTTTTTGCAATTATATTAATCTGCACTAGGTCCTATTCCAAATACTTCGCAAAGGTATAATGAGGTAAACCTGTACAATTTAATAACCATTTAGTGACATTGTGAGATAATCCCTATTTTATAAATCAATAAAATGAGATTTACAAAGATTGTTTGGCTTTACTTGAGCTCATAATCTTCATGTTGCTTGATTTGGACTTAATTCTACATTATGTGAATTATCAGAGAATGTCAGAATTAGATATTAAGAAATTTCATTTAAAAATTCAGTTGAGGGATACCTGGGTGGCTCAGTTGGTTAAGCCGCTGCCTTCAGCTCAGGTCATGATCTCAGGGTCCTGGGATAGAGTCCCACATCAGGCTTCTTGCTCAGCGGAGAGACTGCTTCTCTCTCTGCCTCTGCCTGCCACTCTTCCTGCTTTAGACATTACAGGATTCACTTGAAATTCAGTATGCCAAAACCTGAGCTGTTTAGGCAAAGGTCAAGGTCTGGGTAAGTAAATGGCTTCCATATCTCCTTATCTTTGGAGAGTATTATAGTCAGATGGGGAGACATTAAGTAAATCTCTAAAGCTTCTCTGGAATTCTTTGATACCTGAACATCTTAGGTGGGCTTAAAAAATTCTTTTAAAGTGTTTTCTCAATGTCTTGTATTCAAGTTAAAAGAGGATGAAGAAAGAGGGGCAAGGAGTTAGGATATGGATGAAAGAGCAATTGGCCACAGGAAAATAAAAACAAAAGGGTGAGGGACAATTAAATAGGTTGGAGCCTATGTCAAGGTAGAGGGTTGATGGGGTACTAGGAAGAGTTAGCATGAAGGATGGGAGATGATGTTCGGCGAGTGATGCTTTTAGCTGGGTTAGAGGAAGGTTTGCACTTATGATAAGGCATATGGAATGCCAGAAGCATGAGTACAGGCAGAGAGATTGACAAGTATATTAGTAGAATAGAATTCAAAAATTTGAGAAACCAGAGTATTGAAAGGATCATGTTCGGAATATTTCAGTGGCCAAAAACCAAGGTATGAGTGATATTAATGGCAGTGACCCTGGAGATAAAACTTTCAAGCTACTTGAAAGAATTGATGTATGGATCTGTAAGTGACTATAATGTAGAGGGACACTTGCCCATCACCACATATACTACCACTACGAGAAAGGTAGAAGAAAACCGTAAAGATTCAAGGGTGATCCTAATTAGAGAGAGACCAAAAACATGAAGGGAAGTTTCAGAGAAGATTATAACAAAATTTTGGTGGGACTTGGAAACTAATGGAATAAAAGAGATAATTAAGAATGTGGGAATTTGATGGGAATGGACTGTTGGAGATAGAAGATGGCCATGATGTTAGCAAACTTTTGGAGTGACCAGTGACCTGTAAGATTACAGGCAGCCATGAGATTTTTGGGGGGATCTTGAGGCATACCATGGCAAGGTGGTGGTGGTAAGTTTTTAGAACAGGAATTGGGATATCAAGGGTCTTTTTTTCATAATGGTCTATATAGAAGTGGAAATTTTGCTCTGAGGAATTTGATTTGAAATTTTTTCCCAGGTGATTCAAAATTGTGAGACAGAGGATATAAACTAAGAAATAGGTTTTACAATAGAAAAATATCACTTCATCTAATTGTAAAGTACTCACCAAGTATATCTTTATGATATAAATTCAAATCATGGTGCAAACTGGATATAATAAATATACAAAGGATACAAACATTTTGTAAACAAATACATTTATAATTTTAAAGAAATCATATTTGCAAATGTGTATATGTTTAAGTTCTGTTGAAATATAATTTAAATCTCATACAAATCATCCAATTTAATGGCTTCTTTTAGTTAACATAATGATTTCAAGGTTTATTCATATTATAACAGGTATAAGTACTTCATTCCTTTTTATACTGTTGTGTAATTATTATACAGTTATGCCACATAATTATCCATTCATAAGTCTACAGACATTTGGTTTGTTTTTTTCAGTTTGGTTATTGTGAATAATGTTGCTATAAAAACTTCTGTACAAATTTTTGTGTGGATGTTCTCATATCTTTTGGATTTATACCTAGGAGTGGAATTGCTGTGTCATTTGATTGACTCTGTTTAGTCATTTGAGAAACTCCCAAACTCTACCAAACCTAGTGAATTCTTCATGTGCTTATTATCATTCATATATATTCCATGTATAAATGTTTATTCAGGTCATTTGACCATTTTAATTTTTAAAGTTTTAATAGTTTTTTATTGAAATACGATTAACATACAGTATTACATTAGTTTCAGGTGTACAACATGGTGATTCTATATGTGTGTGTGTGTATATATATGTACATATATATGAATATATATGTGTATGTATATGTACACACACAGATATACATAGAACAAAGTAATCACAGTAAGTCTAGTTATCGTGTCATCTTAAAAAGTTTTTGTAATAATAATGGCTATATTCCCTATGCTGTATATTATATGCCCATGTTTTATTTATTTTATAACTGGAAAATTGTACGTATTAATCCCCTTCACCTATGTTGTTCATCCCCACACTGCCATCCCCTCTGGCAATCATCAGTTCTCCATATCTGAAGTCTTTTTTCTTAAGAGCATGTGTGCACACGGATTGCATGGAGCACTGGGTGTGGTGCAAAAACAATGAATACTGTTATGCTGAAAATAAATTTAAAAAATTAAAAAAAAAAGCATGTGTGCAGTGGGGCATGAGGTAAGTGTAGAGGGAGAGGGAGAGAATCTTTTTTTAATGGGTTATTTTATTAGTAATAAAATATCTGGTACTTGGACTTTATACTTACGTATACAAGAAATCAAGAGAAAAAATTTTAAGACATTATATTTCCTATAGAATAATTCGCTTTACAACATGTTTTTTTTGTTTTTTTTTTTTTTAATTTTAGGTAGTTAATATAGAGGGCGATATTGGTTTCTGGACATAGAATTCAGTGATCATTACATTACATACATTACACATATTACATCATTACGTACAACACCCAGTGCTCATCATAACATGTGTCTCCCTTATTACCTATCGCCCATCTAGCCTATCCCCCATCCACTTCTGTACATCAACCCTCAGTTTATTCTCTATTGTTAAGTGTCTCTTATGGCTTGTTTATCTCTCTCTCTTTTTTTTTTTCTCCCCACCTCCTTCCTATATGTTCATCTACTTTCTTTCTTAAATTCCACATATGAGTGAGATGATACAGTATTTGTCTTTCTCTAACTTATTTCACTTAGCATAATACACTCTAGCTCCATCCATAAGTTTGCAAATGGTAAAATTTCATTGTTTTAGATAGCTGCATAATATTCCATTGTATACATATGCCACCTCTTCTTTATCCATTTATCAGTTGATGGGCATTTGGGCTTTCTCCATAATTTGGCTATTGCTGATAATGCTGCTATAAACATCAGAGTGCATGTATCTCTTCAAATCTGTGTTTTTGTATCCTTTGGGTAACTAGTAGTGCAATTGCTGGATTGTAGTTCTATTTTTAACATTTTGAAGTACCTACATACTATCTCCAAAGTGGCTACACCGGTTTGCATTCCCACCAGCAGTGTAAGAGGAGGAACCCTCCTGCATCTTCACCAAAACCTGTTGTTTCTTGTTAATCCTGACAGGTATGAGATGGTGTCTTTTCATGGTTTTGATTTGTATTTCCTTGATTATGAGTGATGTTGGGCATCTTTTCATTTTTTTGATTGTTTCCTTTGTTGTGCAGAAAGCTTTCATCTTGATGAAGTCCCAATAGTGGCTCAATATTCACAAATCAATGTGATACACCATTAATAAAGGATAAGAACTGTACAATCTTGTCAATAGATACAGAAAATGCATTTGACAAAACACAACATTCATTCTTGATAAAAATCCTCAACAAAGTAGAGATAGAGTGAATATACCTCTAAAGGGCATGTATGAAAGACCCATAGCTAATATCATCCTAAATGGAGAAAAACTTAGAGCCTTTCCCCTATGGTCAAGAATAAGACCTGTCCAGTCTCACCATTACTATTTAACATAGTACTGGAAAGACTTCAGCAATCAGACAAAAATAAAAAGGCTTTCAATTCAGCAAGGAGGAAGTCAAACTTTCCCAATTTGCAGAAAACATGATCACTCTCTGTAGCAAACCCAAAAGATTCCACCAAAAAATTGCTGGAACTGCTACATGAATTCAGCAAAGTTGCAGGATATAAAATTAATGTGCAGAAATCTGTTGCATTTCTATGCACCAATAATGAAGAGGTAGAAAAAGAAATCAAGAAATTGATCCCATTTGCAATTACTCCAAAAAAAACCAGTAAGCTACATAGGAATAAATCCAACTGCAGAAGTAAAAGATTGGTATCTTGAAAACTATAGAATACTTATGAAAGAATGTTCTTTGCTTTCATATCCTGGCTATTATAAATAATGCAGTTATAAACATAAGGGCATATATGTCTCTTGGAATTAGTGTTTTCATTTTCAGATAGATACCACGAAGTAGAAATGCATAATCTTATGGTAGTTCTATTTCTAATGGTCAAAAGAACCTCCATACTCTTTTCCATAGTGGCTACAGCAATTTCTATTTTCACTGACAGTGCACAGGGGTTTCCTTTTCTCCATTTCCTTGATGACACTTGTTTCTTCTCTTTTTGGTAATAACCATTCTGAGAGATGTAAGTTCATATCTCGTGGTTTTGATTTGTATTTCAGTGATGGTTAGTGATGAATATGGTTTCATGTACTTATTGGGCATTTGTATATAGATTTTGGAAAAATGTCTGTTCAGAAGCTCCATTTTTTTAAGGGATTTTTTAATTTTTTTTGGTTAGGGTAGGAGTCTTTATATATTTTGTATGATAACACCTTACCAGATACATCATTTGCAACTATTTTCTCCATTCAGTAGATTGCCTTTTGTTTTATTGGTTTATTTTGCTGTACAAAAGACTTTAGTTTGGGGCGCCTGGGTGGCTCAGTGGGTTAAAGCTTCTGCCTTCAGTTCAGGTCATGATCCCAGGGTCCTGGGATCGAGCCCCACATTGGGATCTCCGCTCAGCAGGGAGCCTGCTTCCTCCTCTCTCTCTGCCTCTGCCTACTTGTGATCTCTGTCTGTCAAATAAATAATAAAATCTTTTTAAAAAAAAGACTTTAGTTTGACGTAATTCCATTTATTTTTGCTTTATTATCCTCGTTTAAGCAACATATCCAAAAAAATATTGCTAAGACTGATATCACAGAGCCTACTGCCTATGTTTTCTTCTGGGAGTTCTATGACTTCTGGTCTTACATTTACGTTTTTACTTTATTTTGAGTTTATTTTGGTATATGGTTTAAGAAAATGATCCAAGTTCATTCTTTTGCATGTGGTTGTTTAGTATAATACATCTTTTTATATCCTAGATAGATTGTTTATCAGATAAATGATTTGCAAAAGTTTTCTCCCATTGTATGAATTATCTTTTCACTATGTTTATGGTCTCTTTTAATATCCAAATTTTAATTTTTATATTTTGTTCTTGCTTGTGGTTTTGGTATAATATCTAAGGAACTATTGCCTAATCTAAGAAAATGAAAATCTACACTTAAAGGTTTTTCTAAGAATTTTATACTTTCAGCATTTAAATTTAGATTATTGAGTTAATTTTTCTATATAATGTGAGACAAGAGTTCAGTTTCATACTTTGCATATAGATAACCAACTTTTGCTGCCCCACTTTTTGAAAAAAATATTCTTTCCATATCTAATTCTTTGGGCATAAAAATAGCCGGAACAGTGTTTTAAGATATGTCTTAAACATATTAAGATATTTGTGAAACTTAAAACATTATGGCAGAATAATGTGGCAGTATAAAAGAGTCAATATCATGATGGTTTCAGTTCTACCTAAATTGTTCTATCTAAATTGTTTATTTTTTTTTTTTTAAAAAGATTTTATTTATTTATTTGACAGAGAGATCACTGTAAGCAGAGAGGCAGACAGAGAGAGAGGAGGAAGCAGGTTCCCCCCTGAGCAGAGAGCCTGACGCAGGGATAGATCCCAGGATCCTGGGATCATGACTGCAGCCAAAAGCAGAGGCTTAACCCACTGAGCCACCCAGGCGCTCCTGTTTATTATTTTACCAATCAAAATCTTAGGATACCTGTTTTCAGTAAAATTATTGTCTAGCTATCTTCAAAATTTTTTGCAATGAATTTCTGTAATTTTAATGTGGAAAATCAAGGAATAAGAAGACCCAAGTCACTTACAAGAAAATAGAAAAGGGAGTAATTATATTACCAGATATTCTTATTATAAAATTATAGAAATTGGTGATACAAGTACATGATAAATGGGACAAAGTAGAAATCTATAAACAGGTCTCGATCTCCATAGACTCTGTATCACAGTAATAGCAATGTAGATCATTGGGGAACAAGTTGACTAATCAAAAAAATATATTGAAATATTCAAAAAATGGCATGCTATATATTTAACAATACTATAAAACTGTTCTCATTTTGTATGCAAAAATCAGTTCTCTATTAACTTCTTAAATGGAAAAGAAAATTCCTGAAAATTATTAGATGATTCAGGAGAATAAATGAATTAGAGTTGGCTTAATTAAATCAGAAAAAATACCATTCATAAAAGAAAAACTTCAAAATATTAAATATTTGGACATCTCTTTGTCAAGACACCAAAATAAAATGAAAATGAGAATCAAAATTTCAAGAAATATTTTTGTCATCTACATAAATGATTTTGTCATCTACATAACTATACAAAAATAGAGATCAAAAAAGATAAATATCAAATGAGAGAGGTGACAAAATTTCTCATAATCATAAATATATTGCATAAGCTACGTACAAAAATAAGACCTAAATAAGCACACCAAAATAACTTTGTAACCAAATTCCAAAAACATTAAGAATTTTCACATTACCAATTGTTGGCAAGAATATGGACCAATGGAAACTTACACTTTGCTTGTTAGAGTGTATTTTGCATAATCAATTTTGAAAATTTGGGATTATCTATAGAACTATGTGTTTATCCTACTACCAAACAATGTAATCTCATTACAGTAGAGAAAGCTTTGATGATTATAAATTTTGTAAGCATGTTACCAACAAAATTTTTTATAATAGTAAATAAACTAGAAATAAATATCCATCAATAGGAGACGATTTTGTTATAGTCACAGAAAGGAATATCTTACAGAAACAGAAATGAATTAGCCCTAGTTGTTTGTTGCATGAATGAATCTCAGAATCAGAAAACTGAATGGAAAATACAAGTTTCTCAAGATTACATACATTAATACTATTTTAATAATATACAATTTTATTATATATATTTTTATTTGACAGACATTGCACAAAGAGGAGGGGATGGTGGCAGAGGGAGAAGCAGACTCCCCACTGAGCAGGGAGCCTGATGCTGAGCTCCATCCCAGAACTCTGGGATCATGACCTGAGCTGAGGCAGCTGCTTAACCAACTGAGCCACCCAGGCACCCCAATAATATACAATTTTAAGCAAAAGACACAAATAATGAAACTATTTTCCAGAGATGAGAGAATGATAAATCTAAAGGTCAGAGAAATGGCAACCTCAGAGGAAGGAAATCAGGTAGCAAAGAAGTACATACCTAGTACGTTGGCAGATGTAAATGATATGAGTGTTCTACTTGTTAAATCACATATTAGATGCATAAATTTTCATGAAACTATAATACTGTATTAAATATGTTCTTTATTAACATATATGAATTTTATTTTCTTGGAAACTTTGCTTATTGGATGGGGAACCCTTGGGATATTATGTTGTTCATAATAATAAAGTAGAAATTGTCAAAGGGTATGTCCTTGAATTAGAATCCACTTATTGGTTTATTTATTTATTTTTTTAAAAGATTTTACTTATTTATTTAACAGAGAGATACACATTGAGACAAGGAACACAAGCAGGGGGTGGGTGGGAGAGGGAGAAGCAGGCTTCCCACCAAGCAGGGAGCCCGATGTGAGGTTTGATCCCAGGACTCGGATCATGACCTGAGCCGAACGTAGGCACTTAATGACTGAGCCACCCAGGTGTCCCTAGAATCCACTTACTGGTTTAAAAGTTGATTCTGATTTAGTAACAACTACTAAATGTTTAAGAATGTTTATCAAATACTAAAAATTTATACAGTTGAGTAATTTTGAAGCATGCATTAATGTAATGTGTTTATATTATTGTTTGTTCCTATTAGAGGAGATCTATTTGTATAGCTTAATTTCAGAATCTTTGAGAGACTAGACTCCTTTTTCCTAGAATCAACAATTCTGCATCACAAAAGTTCTGTTAGTACTGAGTAAATATTTGCCAAATTTTGGTAATACAAACATAATTTAAAGCAAACTTGGAGCATTCATTTTTAACCCATGGGAATTAATATTTATGAGTTTCTTGAGATTTTAGAGATTTAATATTTTACATCAGTCCTTCTATTAAAGCAAGTTTAATCAAGGGTTGATTTCTAATCAAGTTTCTAATCAAGAATAGAACTGATCTCCTCTCATAGCTGGTCTTTTATCTACTTGAGTCTAAGGAAAATGGGGCCCAGTTGTTAATTTTGACTTTTATTCAGAGACTCAGGACCATGGGTACCAAAAAGGAGACCTCAGCTAAGCTGTACTGACTACTGACCCAGAACAACTGGGAAATAAAAAATGGGTTGCATTAAGACACTAAGATTGTGGAAATACTGTTCCATAGCACTTGTAAGCTAACACTTTCTAGGTGTGAATTCTAGGTTGGCTACTATCTAGTTACGTAGTTTTTATGTTAAAACTGTGTCCCAATGAAAAGCATATATTATTAATTACTTATTGTGTAGAATAAATGAGTTAAGGTATATTGAATTGCATATTACATGTCATTTGGTAGACGCTAGATAAACACTAGCAAACTTTTCACTTTCACTCTTGTTAAATTCTTTATTAATATGTTTGCCTTAAGAATGAATGTCCCCCAGATGAGTCTCATCCAGAAAACCATGTGGCTAATAAAAACAGCACAATGGGCTTGATTTTGAAAGTAACCTATATCCTGTATACTCTCCATATGATCTGGTATAAAACATTAGCAAAGAATACTGTACAGGGCTCACACTGAATTCTGACAACCAGATGTAAGATATACATATTTCTAAAATTGTTAGAATACTTTAAAAGGTGTCAAGTTTTATTTTGCCTAAAGGTACAATAAGCTTTTTTTTATGTTTTTTAAATTTTTAAAATTTTGTATAATATTAGGGAAAAGGCCAGTAAACTATGTGTATATACACACACATACAACTATAGTCTCAAAATGAAAAATACGCATTCTTGAAACAAAGAAAAATAAGTGAATCAAGTTTTAATGAATACATTTGTAGAAATTTTTCTTAGTGATATGTGTAGCTATGTAAGAAAACACATATGTTTTAATAGGTGGTGGTTTTTCAACTCACTGAATAGTCTTCATCTTTTTTCATATGTCAAGATATCCAACATACCTATGCTATATGTTGATGAGGCAAGGTGTTAAGTAATAATAAGGTGATAAGTAATTTTTTGTAAGCATTTTTTATACACAAGTGCAGATGTTTTAAAAAAAAAACACTTCTCAATTTATGGATGTTTCAGGCTTGAAATAACATTATTATGGAATAATGTATTCCATAAGTTGTCATAGAATGTCATCTTCATATGTATATTTTTTTGATATATACATGGTGTTGGTTTTGACTTTAGCTTAGTAGTTGTGTTTGGGGAGGGTGGGTTGCTTTCCTTTTTATTTAGAGCCAAAGGTCGAGAAGAATGGAAATATGTTAGCCTGGAAATAATGAATACTTAATTTTAACTGAAAAAGATGAAATGTATGAGGAATAAATCAAGCTTATATACAAGAAAGATGAATTGTAAAGAAATTAGTAAAAAATGATATATCTAATTCCAAGTTTTCAAAAGTAATATTTGTAAGTAGTTATTAGTATAAATTGGAGATACTATCCATAACACTTCACTGTGTATTTTTTTTTTTTTTTGCCATATTAATGCAATTTTAATTTTGGAAACTAGAGAAACTTCCAGGAGTCTTAGAACCAAATAACTTGAACATTGTATTAATGTTAAAATCTGGAAACCATGAAAAAATTTGGTAACATTTTAACTATATGCCATTAATTTTTCTAAAATCTCCTGTAATGAACACATGCCTTAGTTTAAGGCTCACTACTTGTGATAAAATTTGAAAGTCATTATAGTTCTTTATATAGATGTTTTAAATAAGTTAATAATGATTTTAATAGCAAAGGATATTAGGAAGAGAAGACAGTACTCATTTTCCTGGGCTTTTAAAATTGTCAGAGCATTTTTGACCTTTTAGTTACTGATTAATGTTCCAATATGTTGATTTGATTGATCAGTTAAAGTTTTGTTTAAGTTGTTACTTGAAACAGTTTTCTGCTTCGTGTTATTTCTGTTAATCAGAAACAAAATGTACAATTTAAAATATTAGCTTGATAATTTTAACAGTAATGATGAACATGACATATTTATAAATATATTAACCACTTAAGATGAGGTAGTACAATGAAGAGCTAGAATACCATTATGTAGCTTGAGAGGTGACATAAGCTAAGTCATGTAAAATCACTAGCTATCAGGTTGGTCTACTGTTTCAACATTTTCTATGTCAAATTTATGTGACAGGTACGTAATTTTATGGATAAAATCCTATAAACATTTGTATCTGGCATGCTCTGAAAACAACATAAATTTACCTTCCACTATTTTTAGTATACAGCAGAGCAGGAAACAGTGACTTAAATATGGGTATTAATTCTACACATCACTAAAGCAGTGAAGCTTTCAATAAATTTAAGATGCAAAATACCAACAGACACCCATTCTGTCTTTTATTGGCATTCTTTCCTTTTCTAGAGCACTTACAGACATCATAATAGTAAATCTAGAATATCACAATATTGTTAGGCAGAACAGTTTATTTAAAAAAAAATTCAGAAGGTATAGTCTACAGTCTGTGAAATTCTACTGAGAAAATCTGTGTTCTAGCAAATTGCTTTGCTCTTAGTCTTTATGTTCATTTATTTCCGTAAGATATGTTTAAATTCAGTAAAATAATTTCTTTCTTTATAATTTATAATAGCTACCTAGGATTAATCGGATTTCATCTATAAATTACTCTTCATTATTCGCCACATACTTAGAACAAGACACTATGTTTGACTTTTGAATAGATTGCCACTGACATCAAGTGGTATAAGTTTTCATATAGAAACAAAACATGAAGTTCATAAAATCTAAAGAGAATGGTGTTATAACTGTCATAAGTAAATGGGATGTGTAATAGTGTAAGAAGAAAGAAGTTACTGTGCATGATATAGTCAAAGAGAAAATGGGTAGATTGTGAAGCAAACACTGCTTCTCTAGGAATTCTCTAGGGATGAGCATGTGAATAATTGTGATTAGGTTCTTACAGCAGATAAATATTTTTCTTTTGGTGGGGATGAGGAGAAAAAAGTGAAGGGTAGGTCAATAGAGATGAAGCTACATTTATTCTATATATAGAAAAGACTTTTTGCCTCAGATACTTCCCATTGTTACATAGAGGATATATGGTATTTTAAAAACTGTTAGAACAATTTTTGAAGTTAACATTAAAAGGCACAATTTGAAAAGGGCATGGAATTAAATGATGAGTTAATGCAGCTTCATGATGACAGATGGCATGTGCATTCAGTACAGGCTTTAATGGTATCTAATAGCAGTCCACCACAACTAGAGTTTAAGTTGTCAGAACCTCACAGGAAAAACAGATGTTTTGTTGGTTTCATAATCCCAGCCTATTATACATTTGGAACAGTTATAGCTAATGGCTTTTTATTCATGTTCCCTCTCTGACATCCAAATAGGATGTTTTTTGCTTATATAGCAAAGCACATAGATGAAATGAAGAAAAATAGCATGACTTGATTTGTTTCACTCTTGTAACCAAAAAATACTTCACTCTTAGATTTATTACAACTATAAATTCTGAAGTAGTAAATGTTGGCGTTATGCCCAATTAAATATTGGTTGTTTGTGTAAAGTTGGAAATAAAAGATCTACATATTTTATACAGAATTTGTTCAAATAAATCATTATTTGGAGTAATTTCTGTAATTTTTTTACATTTAACTATAGAAATACTCAGTAATTTCTGTGTATCTTAACCTTGCTACATTCTATATTATATATATATTTTTTTTTTCAGTATTATAATTTAGTTGGAGTATCAGCGTAGTAACGTATATTGATATTAGAAAATTTCTGGGGTGCCTAGGTGGATCAGTTGGTTAAGCATCTGACTTCAGCTCAGATCAAGATCTCAGGGTCCTGGGATCCAGCCCAGTGGGAAGTCTGGCTTGTCCCTCTGCCCCTTCCTGTGGTTGTGTGTGCTGTCTCTCAAGTAAATAAAAATCTTTAAAAAATTTTCCTAAGTACTACGTAAATATAAGTTTTAGCATTGTGTGAATCAGTGGAGATAAAATAACAGGTGGCAGTAAAACATCACAATTGTGTATAAAAGCAGTATAGAAGATCAGAAAGAGAGGAAGTCATAATGAGTTGAAAGAGTATGCACAAGAATGAAGACTTCAAGACAAGATTTGGTTGCGTTGAGGAAGAAGGGAAAAGATACATATTAGGATGGAAAATGTTTTTCATTCAACAGTTATAGTAGGCAAAATGCATAGAGTACACAGGAAGAAGTTCTGGGATCACATTGCCTTAGTTCTTTTTTTAAGATTTTATTTATTTATTTGACAGAGTGTGAGCAAATGCATACAAGTAGGCAAAGCAGGAAGGAGAGGGAGAAGCAGGCTCCCCACTGAGCAGAGAGCCCATTATGGGACTTGATCCTGGGATCATGACCTGAGGTGAAGGCAGATGCTTAACTGACTGAGCCACCCAGGTGCCCCACATTGCCTTAGTTCAATACCAGCTCAGCACTGTATTTAGAGTCTGATATTGAGAAAATGACTTAATCTCAATAAGTCCCCACATATTCGTCTGAAAAATGATGACTAGTGGTAAGCCATTGGGTGAACTAGCTCATCATGTATATATCGAGGTGAATAAAACATTTTTCTTGCCTTCAGGGAACTTAGAAACTGACAGAAGGGAAGGTGTTGATAGGAGGTTGGACACCAGCTTGTAAATGAATATAACTGAAAATTCAGAACCACTTTCCCCCTAGGAATGCAGGGTGATCCTTTAAATGAACTACAACACAAAACAAATTTAAATTTCTCCAGAGTACTGTCTTATAGTCTAACTATAAAAGGCTGAGTGAGAGGCATTGAGAGGCAGAGGGTAGGGAAGGCAAGAGATAGGGGTGTGTGTGTCCTGGCACTTCTTACTAAAATGGAGAAGATCTTAAGATAGGGAGAAATGGGAGAAGGAAAAATAAGAGTGATGGAGCTGAGAAGAACAACAGAATATTTGGCTGAACCCCAAGTTGTAGAAATGGCCCAAGATTCTCTGGTAATTGCTAAGTCTAATACTGAATTTTTAAATAGCTTGCTACTGATATGTAAATAGTCTTATTTTCCCCAACACATAAACTAACTTTTTTGACCTAAACAACATCTGGACCCAAAATTTTATAAGCATTTCCAGGAAAAATTAAAAAAAAAAATTTCTAGTGAATTTGTGTTTTCTGTGTTCTGCTTCTCTGAACCCACATTATTGAATACAAATGGCAGTTACATTTGTCTACATGAATTTGAAATATATATATATATATATATATATATATATATATCACCTTTTTACTGTTTCCTGATAATTCCAGTGACTTCAGGTATTTAATGCATTTAACCTTACTGAAGCTTTAGTGTCTTGAGGAAAAAACATACTTCAGGGTAAACTATCATCTGTTATTTCTAGGTGCTGTACCTTTTTTCCCATATTTGCCCACCTGATTTCTAGGTTATACACATTACTAAAATTATTTTGATACTTTGAAATATGCTTGGGTTGCTATGTTGCCATTTAAGGAAGTTCTATTCTAATTGGTTTTTGGAGGCATTGAAGAACATTCTCGTGAACAAAGTTCAGGGAGCAAAAGGCATCACATAGAAAAATTGTAAAGACCTGGAGATCATTTTACTCCTTAAATGGAAAGTATACATTGATGTGTAAATTTTACAGAAAATTTAGTAAAATAAATTCCTCAAATTTAGAATAAATACATTAAGAACTGTATTTCTATATGAGTGTTATTAAGGCACTATTTTCAAAAAGTTAAAAACATGACTTTCATGTTTTTATAGAATTAGCAAAAGTCAAAAAATTTAGTCAAGTTATTAATGAGGGTAAAGTTCATCAATGCTTAATTGGTAAAGCTTATTCCAAGATATTTTTGTGTAAAAGAGTATGTATAGTTCACCAGGAAAGCAATCTTGAAATGTTTTCTGAATTATAGATAAAAATGGATTAGTATTATAGAAGACATTATAACTATAACCTTAGACATATATTTTTCTAAATGGTGAACTCTGAAACTGGCTCCCTTTTGCAGAGGGTAAGGGGAAACTGAAGAAAGATGCTAATCACTCCAGATGAGTTTGGTGACAATTTAAATAAGGGGACTTACGTAAAGGTTTGCCATGGCACCTGTAAGTTGACTAGATCTACACACCTGCCCGCCAGAGTTTATATAGAGGCCTTAATGGAGTTTACTGATCTATACAGACCAGATGGTTTCAACAACACCTTACTCTTTCAAGACTGCGGGGTTTTTTTGTTTGTTTGTTTGTTTGTTTGTTTGTTTTTTCTTTTTTTAGTAGGCTCCATGCCCAACATGGAGCTGGAACTCATGACCCTAAGATCAGGAGTCTCACTCTTCCACAAAGTTACATATTTTAAAACAGCTCCTACTTTCGGAAGGTAGGCAAATGCACATTCCAAGGGTAGGGCAGGGAGTGAGGAGACTTCTGATTGCCTAGGTCCATCTTGAGGGTCAACCAGCAGTGCACATCCTCTCAATTAATTACCTTATCCAAAAGATTGTAAACTCCTAAGAGTGAACAGCACAACACAAGTATATTTTACTAAACAAATTAATTCTTGTGTGAACTTATTAAACAATGACTGTGTGACAATGAAGGACATACTACCAAACTTGGCCTATATCTGAGTAATTTTTTACAGTGTTGATGGTAAATGTAAGAGATGAGTGTGACTTATAACTCTTCTACTTTTTAATTATTCATGGGGTTTTATTTGCATTTACTCTATTTTCAATATATTCAATATATTTTCAATGTATTCAATATTACTCTATTTTTCCTAACTGCCATAATCTCTTGAATACAAAAATACAGTCTCAACAGAAAAGAAAAAAAATATTAAAGTCATAATTACATGTGCCTAAAGTATAGGACTTAATTCATATTAAATAATCCTGTAAGTCAAATTTAAAAATTTGTACACATTCAATTATTTTAAAATAGAGGGTTAAGATCTGGGTTTTCCAGTAATTCTAATTATATAAAATAGACAGTACCAGATTTCTGGGGATAGCAAAGATCATATTATTTCTGTTCATGGTTGAGTGCCTAATATTGTCAAACACTGAGGGATACCAAGACATAATTCTTGAGAAGATGGTGCAGCGTTGGGCAGCTCTTTGAATCTGAGCCAGAACAGTGTGTGTGTGTATATATATTTATTTAGCAACACTTTTTTTCAGAGAAGATAGCTTTTATATTTCCTCAAAGCTTATAAAATAACTAGGGTAGTATCATAAATTAATGCTAGCAAATTATGTCACTGTGGACTTGGGAAACATTGTCTTTGTTCAAATCTACTAGTCACAAATGGGTAATGTTGCTGAATCAATTATTTTGATAACATTTTATTTTTTATTTTTATTATTTTTTAAGATTTTATTTATTTGACACAGAGAGAGATCACAAATAGGCAGAGAGGCAGGCAGAGAGAGAGAGGGGAGGAAGCAGGCTCCCTGCAGAGCAGAGAGCACGACGTGGGGCTCGATCCCAGGACCGTGAGATCATGACCTGAGCCGAAGGCAGAGGCTTAACCCACTGAGCCTCCCAGGTACCCCTTGATAACATATTTTAAATGAAGGTAAGATTTCATTTAGTGAAATACTCAGATCTCAAGATACAATTTAGTGAGTATTTGCAAATGCATACATCCATGTATTCAGCAGCTGAATCAAGATATAGCATTTGTCTCCTCAAATAGTATTCTAAACCACAATTTTGATTTCGTCTGTTGTATGCAACCACTTCCTGATTTCCGTAGCCATAGATTAGTTTATCTTACTCTTGAACTCTTGAATTTATAGAATATATACTTCTTATGTTGCCTTCTTTCACTCATTTTTGAGATTCATTCATATTATTGTATATGCCGTATATCTTTTTTATGTTGACTGAGTTGTATTCCACTACATGGATATACCACAATTTGTATATGAATTCTTCTTTCATGGATGCTTGAGTTGTTTCTAGTTTGAGCCTATTAGGAATGATGTTGTAATAAACATTACTCTAGAATTACTTTTATAAATAAATGTTACATTTTTCTTGAGTAAATACCTAGGAGTGAAATTGGTGGGTCATAGGATGCTGCATATTTAGTATATAAGAAACTATTAAAGTTAGTTGTACTATTTTTTTTACATCTGCATGCTTGCCAGTACTTAATCCTGATAGTTGTTTCATTTTTTACCTTTATTATAGCAATATGAAGTGAAACCCAGCTTTAATTTTGATTTGCATTTCCCTGATTAGCAATGATAGCACCTTTTCATGAGCTACTTGGCCATTTGTATACCTTATTGGTGATCTTAAGAACATTTCAAGTTTGTTGCCCAGTTTATTGGGTTGCTACTGATATGTAGGATTTTATGTGACACACTGTTGTCAGCCTATAGATAGATGATATGTAGAGAGATGGTAGATCAATTTGTAGAAGTGGCATTTCTTCTAAGTCTTGATTTTTCATTATCCTTATGATGTTTTGACAAGCAGAAGTACTTAATTTTGGTAAAGTGAAAATTACCTGATTTTTCCATTTATGATTATTTTTCTATATTAAGAAAAATTTATATATCCCAAAACAAAAAATATAATCTTTATACAGCTCATGTCTTTCTATAAAGTTCTTTGATTTATCTAAAATAATAATTGTATATAGTATGAGGTCACAGGTTTTTTTCCCCCCATGCATTTGTCCTGTTTAATTACCACCATTTACTGAAAAACAAAGCAAAATTTTATATCTACCAATAAGTAGTCTTGGTGGCTTTTGGAAAAATAAGTTTAGTCTATTCTATGCCTATAATCCCTTCCATATACTCGACATTTTTTCTTCAGGACTACTCTCATCATTACTGTTGCTTTAGAGTAGGTTTT
Organism: Lontra canadensis; assembly: GCF_010015895.1. NCBI lineage: Eukaryota > Metazoa > Chordata > Mammalia > Carnivora > Mustelidae > Lontra > Lontra canadensis. Next base: position 4,185,734 of record NW_022631040.1, read on the forward strand.
GAAATCAAGATGAGGAAGTTCTCCAAATTTGTTCTTTTTAAAGATTTTTTTGGCTATTCTGTGTGCTTAAGATATAAGTTTCAGAATCCACTGCTTACCTAAAAACTTTTGGGGAAAAAAAAGAAACTTTTTTTTTTTTTTTTAAAGATTTTATTTATTTATTTGAGAGAGAAAGAGTGAGAGAGAGCATGAGAGGGGAGAAGGTCAGAGGGAGAAGCAGACTCCCCGTGGAGCTGGGAGCATGATGTGGGACTCGATCCCGGGACTCTGGGACCATGACCTGAGCTGAAGGCAGTTGCTTAACTAACTGAGCCACCCAGATGCCCAAAACTTTTGAAGTTTTTTAAAAAATCAGAATGCATAGATCAGTCTCTGGGAGAATTTATATCTTAATGAGATTGAGTTTTCTTGTCCATGAACTAAAAATATCTCTTGACATTTTTCTTTTCTTTTCTTTTTTTTTTTTTTTTCTCAGCAAACTGTTATTGTTTTAGAAGTCTTAAATATCTTGGTTAAATTATCCTTATAGATTTTATTATTGACCCTGATGTGATCAGTATTTCTATTTTCCATAGTTTTAGTGCTAGAATATATAATTGATGTGTGTATTGAACTTGTATCCTGTAAACTTTTCTATATTTAGTAGATCTTCTTAAGGTTTTCTTTATAGACAGTCATGTCTGCTATGTATAATAACTTTGAATCTTTTCTAATATTTTACTTTTTTATTTGTTTGCCTTATTATGTTTTCTAAAATTTCCATTATGGTGGATATAAATGCTGAGAGAGGACTTCCTTACCTTATGGGGCATGAACAAATTTCTTTCATTTTTAATTTAATCAAATTTTTCAAGATTTTTATTAGAAATGGTTATGGTTATTGAATTTTAATCATTTTCTGAATTTATTAAAGTTATCATTTTCTCTTTTATCCAATATTGGTAAATTACTTTGATGCTTGATTGTTACAGTTACCTTGGAATTATTCATATTTATGTATATTATACTTTTAATATATTACTGGATTTGTTTTGCCATTTTGGGAGGATTTTTATTTCTAATTTTAAGAACTATATTGGCTTATAATTCTCTTGCTAGTGTTTTTATCAGCTTTTGGTACCTATATTATTTGTTTCTCTTAAAGTGAATTAGAAAGTATTTCTTCTTATAGGAATTCATCTGTGGGAATTTTTAAACATTGGTACTATTTATTACCTACATACTTACCAATGAAGCCATCTGAACTTCGAGTTTTCTTCTTGGAAATTTTAATTAGGTATTTAACAGAGTGCTATTTGTACTTTCTATTTACTTCCAAGTCATATTTGGTAAACTATATTATTTAAAAGTTTTTCTTATTTCATTCATCTAAATTAGCAATTTTTTTGGATGGAGTTCTTAATGTTCCTTCATTATACCTTCAGCGTTTGTAGAATTGGTAGAAATATCCATTCCTAATATTTGTAATTTATGTTCTCTATCTCTCCTGTTTCATTTATCAATTTTAAACAGCTTTTGGGTTTGTAACATTCCTCTATGGATTTATTTTTATTATTCTCCCCTTTTATTATCCCATTGTTTCTTGTGTTTAATTTCCTTTTTTACCCCCTTAGCTTCTTAAATTAGATATTTTGGTCTTTACTTCAAATCTTTTATTATATGAGCATCTAAAGTAACTGATGTGTTATATTTTCATTATTCTGTTCAAAATATTTTCTAATTCCTTTCACTATCTCATCTTTGACCTATAGGTTACTTAAATAGGTTTTTTTCCATTCCAAAATATTTGAAATTTGCTTCAAATCCCATTTTTATTTCTAACTGATTGTATTTGTGTCACAGAATATACTCAAGTTTTTAAGTCCTTTGAAATTGATCAAGACTTATTTTATGGACCAACATATGTCCTATTATCTGTTGGGGACATAGTTTTCCATAAATGTTAATTAACACATACTGGTTAATAGTGTTCTTTAAATTTCCTATATACCTACTGGTTGATTTGTTTACTTGTTGGTGACATTTCTTCAGATTGGAGTATTCATTCAGTTTGCATCAAATATGTTTAATCAATGTATTTGAGTAAAATATACCATGTTAATTACATTATTCACAAGTAAAAGAATTCTAGGTTCCTGTTGTTATTGTTGTTGTTGTTTTTAGTACATTGAGGGTATCCTTCTACTTTCTTTTTATTGTTGAAATAGAGGATTCATTGTTAGACTAATTAACTCTGCTTTGAAGACAATCTGTTTTCCCTTTAGTTGATTTTAAGATTTTTTTTTCTTTTGCTATAGGACAGTGTGACTAATTCAGAAGTTTTTAATCCTAGTTTTTAGTGGTGGTTTCCTACACTGCTAGAGATCATTAGAGCTTCATGGTTCTATGAAGTATATGTCAACAGTTCTTAAAACCTTTTTTATCTATTATCTTTTCAAGTATTTTCTTTGTCCAATTCTCTAACACTAACAGGACATTCAAGCTCTGAAGTCTCTAAATACTTCCAAACTTACACATCCTGTTGTTTATTCATCTCTCCAGCACAGATGACCAGATTAATTATGATTGATTTAAACTACCTTCTTGTGTATTTACTGACAGTGCTTATTCTCTTTACATAGTTTATTTTCTCTATCTAAAATAATTGAAATATTATTTTTTACAAGTAAAAGACCAACAGGGATAAAGGTTGCTGATTCTTCCCCTCTGAAGACTATTCTTTCGTAAGGTCACAAAGAGTGAAAAATAAGATGAACAGATCAAGTCCTGTAAATGGACTTAATTTATTAGTATCATAACTCAAAACATCATGGAGGAATAAAATTAGGATAGTATAACCTTCAAACTCATCATAAATCATTCACCTGAGCAACAGTATATGAAAGAACCCTGGTTTTTAAGCATGTTATTAAATGCATGTTTGAATAAATGAATGGAAAAAGAACTATGTAGTAATGATTTTGTACTGATGTTCAATACTTACATCCCCCCATGATTCTGTCTTGACTTTTTACTTTCTTGATAAATCTCAAGAGTGTAGCCCTAAAAGTATTGGCTCTAATGTAAATTCAGGAGCTTTTCCAAACTCACAGGTCCTTGAACATTTCAGGTGAATTTAGAAACTTTGAAGCATTGGTATCTTACACAGCGAATATACCTAGCAATACTTTTCATAAACCTAAAATAGAATAATCCCCCACAACATCTCAATATTTGATCTGGATTATTTAGTGATAAACTTTTAAGACCAAGTTACCCATTTTTCAAGGACCAGAGAGCCAGATATGTGATTTTTCTTCCTTCTTACAATATTTAATTCTGTTATACTATCAATATCTCAGCTCCCCCTCTCCCCCAATTTAAGGATTGGCTCTAATTCCCAAAAGGGGAAGAAACTTCAGTGACCATTTCATATGATGCTACAGAATTTCCAAATACAGTATTATACTAGTAAGTCAGGGAATTACATGGATACACTGATGTAGATTTTGGCAAGGTAATTGACAGTTTTTCCTGATTTCTTTGGGATAAAGAGAGGATGATAATGTAGTCACGTGCTGTAAGTGAATTGCTATTCCCAAGATGTGTGAATCAACATATGTGTTTTACTCTGGTAAGAGTACTCACCAGTAAATTGCTAACTTGCTTAGTAATTTATTTTTTTAAAGCAATAGCTTAAAAAAATTGAAGTGCTAATCAATTATTTGGAGGGTTAATAAACACTTCAGAAGATGAAGTCAAGATCTGAGATGATCTCTGATTGGCAATTACATTATTGCTTGATCTGTATTAAAATGAAAATTCATGAAACATAGCTCTTAGGCTTTAAAAAGAAAAACAAAAATATCATTTGGGGAAATACTAGTTAGGGAATTAAGGACTTTAAGGATTTCGTACAATTTGGTAAACAGCACAAGAGAGATGTTTTTGAAGTTGGATCTAACTGTCTAACATGGATGACTCTGGTTTGTGTGACCCCATAGTTTGTGGAAATTTTATGTTTCTCAGCTTTCTCTGAGATTCCCCTTCAAAGGTTATTAACCTAGATCTTTACCTGAGGCCCACTTTTAAAGTTCTTAAATGAGAACTGAGTTTTTAATTTTTTTATATGTTTAATCTCTTAAGGATCTGTGTTATTTCTCTGTGGCTGGGAGTTTGTTTTTTTATTGAAGATTTTTACTGGAAATGTTTTATATATTCCTTTTATTGAGTACATGCAATATTACTTTTGTTTTATTTATCTTTCTATACTTTAGCTTTCATGTTTAAATGAAGTTTAGGGTATGGTAGATGAAAAGAAGTTATGAGAAGGTCCAAAGTCAAGACAGGCTGGATACCACCTTTTCATTGGTTACATCTCTAAAGTATTTTCATTTATTTCTAAGATTAAAAAAATTATTCAATAAATTCTTTCATTCTGAGGTCATTTTGTGAAAGTATGGAGTTTCTACTGTCTATCAGGCACTGTGTAAAGGGGGAAATAGTAACTCTGTGCTAAAATATCTGAAATTGAGAGATGCAGGGCTACACGTCACAAATCATGAGGAAGGTTTTGAGATTTAAGTGGACTAAAAGTTAGTACAATTTAATGGTGGTGTGCTGGGTGTGCCAAAAAGCCTAGTATAGTTGTCCATATAAATAAGTGTATGATGTTCATCACAAAGCATGCTGTATATATATTCCTATATGTGCTGGTCAGATATCACCTTTAGTATTGGATAGAAAACTGGAACCTATGCTTTGAATACAGGTCAAAAAATACCTATTCACTATTCATGTTAATTACACAGTATTCCTTCCATCTAGGAATTGATAAACAAGAGTCATACACTAAAGAATGAAGACATGAAAATTTAGCAACCAGAAAGCAGTTTTAATTTAGACAAGGGGGAAAAAGGGTTTAAATTGTGTTAAGTGAATATGATGCCTCATGAATTATGTAAATAAAAATTCATATGATTATCCATGTAGACTGTTTCTTAGTGATGTTACAGAGGACAATGAGTATACATAGCAGTTGGTGTATGAATTTTAAATAATCTTTTAAATTCCTTCTTATTCCAGAATTCTTCTGGAAAAAATATAAGAAGAAAATGAAGTAAGATTAAAGAAATGCAAGTCAATAGGATTTAAAGGCATTACAGAGCAAAGTGGACTTCTGCTTGCCCTAAAAATAGGAAGAGTTGAAATAGGAAGGGAGAGAAGGCAGTGTTCTATGAGGGCAAGGCCCTGTACACTATGGTATAGGGACAGAGGGGTGTAGAGAGGGAGGCTAGAGAAAGAAGCAATAAACCCTAAAGATGATTTTGAAACTTATTTCACTATTTAGTGCAAACAAAAATGGATAATTGTTTTTGCATATAACAAAGCAAACACAATGATTAATATCTTGTGCATTTTGATATTTAAATTTATCTTTCTAATATATCCTTCCATGTGTTTTTTTCTATTTTTTTAAATATTCAGGAATTTATTATTTCTCATAAATGAGTGTGGGATTTTGGGTCTACAGTATAATATCAGATTGGTCTATTTGCTCAAAATTGGGTAAAGTGGATAATACGAGACTGCCTCTCCCACTTAATTAGCCTATTAATAGTTCTAAACATGTTAATGTCTAGAAGTCTTAAACTATTTCAATGCAATAGTATTTTATTTCTAACAATATAGCATAATAAACATCAATAGGAGTACACATATGTAGGGGCACCTGGGTGGCTCAGTGGGTTAAAGCCTCTGCCTTCAGCTCAGGTCATGATCCCAGGGTCCTGGGATTGAGTCCCGCATTGGGCTCTCTGCTTGGCAGGGAGCCTGCTTCCTCCTCTCTCTGGGCCTGCCTCTTTGCCTACTTGTGATCTTTGTCTGTCAAGCAAATAAATAAAATCTTAAAAAAAAAAGGTACATATATGTATTTACAGTATCTGTTGTCTCTCTCCAGTTCCCTTTGACTTTTGTCTCACCTTGACATTCTATTCATGGAACTATATGATATTGTTTGTGACTGTTAGAGAAACCCATATCAAAGTACATGGCCCACTATAGCACAAGGTAATAAATAGCACCTAAACAGAGAAATAATTTGATTATTTGATAATTTTGAATAACTGCCTAATCTTAAGAGAGGGCAGGAAATAATTGTATACATTTAAGAACATTTAATGAAGTCCTCTAAGGTTTATTAACACATGGGGAAAAAGAAAGATGAACATATTGACTTTATTTAAAATCATGTACATAGTACTCTGAATGCTAAGATAGAGGAGATTGGAAGATATGTGTTATTCTTGTCTCCAGGGCAATTGCTTCACTTATAAGATGTAGTGCTTTTTCCTTTTTTTTTTTTTTTTACTTTATTCCAACTCTCACAATCAAATATAATTGGATTTTAGACCCTGAAGCAGAATAGAAGTTTTGTGTTGTGTTGTCATTTATACTAAGATTTTATCATATTTAAAAGAGTAAAACCTCTAGCAAAACCCTCAGAAACCTCAAAGAGAAAAATATAAATATTTGTTCCAAAGAAGAGTTTCAAAAAAGGTATTTAATTATTAAAGTTTTGGAATATGCATTAATTAGCATAGTTTTGGAGCTTGCAAATGGTCTGCTTTGAAAACATTTTAGACCTGCATTAGCATAATTTCATCATGTTTAGAGAAATAGTTTTCAGTTACTTGAGAAAATTGAGAACTAATGGTATAGATTTTACTCATGTTATTACCAATAGTAAAGAAAAAAAACTAAAAATCTAAATATTAGGAATTATAAACTAAGATAAGATTATCCTCATGCATATTTGAAACAAGGAGTACTAGTCTTTGATTCAACACATTTATTGATCTTGAGCTATGTGTAAGACACTGATCAAGTAAGTGGGATAGAGTAGCAGATATTTCCTGCAGGTACAGCTCTGCATTCATCTTAGTTCCAGATGCCTGTAATTCCCCACGTACATCTCCACTAGGATGTTTAATAGACATTTCAAACATGATGTATACTAAACATAATTCTTGAATTTTTACCCAAAGGGGATACTAAAATTCAGAGTTTCTCCAGCCTAAAAATTGAACATTTATTATTTATTTGCCTCCTTTCTTTACTCCCCATAAAATCTACCAGTAAGTACAATAGACTGTATTTCTAAAATGTATCTCAAATTTATACATTTTTCTTAGTTTCTTTACCTCAAAACTGGCATCGATAGCCTTGAATAAGAGAGTTGCCTCCTAGTCACCTTCTGGCTACCACTTCTGTGCTACTACAATTCATTTTCTTTGGGACACACTCAATGAACTTCGAAAAAATCCAAATTTGTCACTTTCCTGCCTAAACCCTTTACTGCTTTCCTCTTGGTCATAAGGTTTTTTCACACTCAATTCCTTTGGTTCCTAGACCTATGTTACCCTGTCCTGCAGTTCTGTTTTGTTCTTGCTTTATCCTATATGAAATGACATTTATACATCTCTCCTTAGCTGTTTCATTTATATCGTTCGAGTCTCAATTTAAATGTATTTCTTGAAGTAGCAAAGAGGATATTCCTTACCCTGCTATCTAATGCAGCTTCTGATAGACCAGCCTCATTCTAACACAGCATTTTATTTCATTTTTTTTTCACAGTAATTACTACCATTTGAACATATTTAAAAAGCTTTTTATTTGGCTTTTTTTTTTTTTAACATTTTCTCTGACCGAATTATAAGCCCTGTACAGCTTGGGCTTTGTCAACTCCTACACTACTTTATCTGTTAAATGAACTATATCACAGTGTAGGAATTCACTAAATACTTGTTGAATGAATGAATATATATGAAAATCCTAAAGGATAGGCAAGATGTTTTACTTTACATTTTTTTATTTGGTTTCTTTAAACAAATATGTTAAGTATTATACTCTAGTGAATATTTCAGTTGTGACTGAACAATAAAAAGGAGATAAGCATGTTTATGCCAATGGATAGTACTTTCTAGTAGATAGAGGCAGAATAAACAAGATAAATCAGCAAAAGATATGGTATATTAGATAGTGATAGGTGTTAAGAAAAGTCAAAGATTAGAAAAAGAATATTGTTGTAGGATAGCAATTTATTAAAACGTGACGTGGGAGAGGTTTCATAAGGAAGGGATACTTGAGCACACACTTGAAGTAGAGGAGTAAGATGAGAGAATATGTTAGTGTTTTCAAGCAAAAAACTAGTGACAAGGCCTTGAAGTGGGAGTGTACCTGGCATGTTTGAGGAAGGGCCTGGAAGCTAGCCAGTATGGCTGCAACTAGAGGGAGTGGGGTTTAGTGGAAGGAGATGAGGTCTTTTATTTATTTTTATTTTTATTTTTTATTGACATATAATGTATTATTTGTTTCAGGGGTACAGGTCTGTGAATCATCAGTCTTACACAATTGACAGTACTCACCATAGCACATACTCTCCTCAGTGTCCGTAACCCACCCACCCTATCCCCCATTTCACCCCTCAGCAACCCTCAATTTGTTTTCTGAGATTGAGAGTCTCTTATGGTTTGTCTCCCTCCCCAGTCCCATCTTGTTTCATTTTTCCCTCCCTTCACCTCATGACCTCCTGCCCTGACTCTCAAATTCCTCATAACATAGAGATCATATGATAATTGTCTTTCTATGATTGACTTGTTTTGCTTGGCACAATACCCTCTAGTTCCATCCATGTCATTGCAAATGGCAAGATTTCAATTTTTTGATGGCTGCATAGTATTCCACTGCATGTATGTATACATATACACATATACCACATCTTTATCCATTCATCTGTTGATGGACATCTAGGCTCTTTCCAAGTTTGGCTGTTGTGGACATTGCTGCTATAAATATTCAGGTGCACATGCCCCTTCAGATCACTACATTTGTATTTTTAGGTTGAATACCCAGTAGTGCAATTGCTGGGTCATAGAGTAGCTCTATTTTCAACTTTTGAGGAACCTCCATATTGTTTTCCACAGTGGCTGCACCAGCTTGCATTCCTACCAATAGTGTAGCAGTGTTCCTCTTTCTCCGCATCCTTGCTAACACGCATCGTTTCCTGACTTGTTAATTTTAGCCATTCTGACTGGTGTGTGGTGGTATCTTACTGTGGTTTTGATTTGTATTTCCCTGATGCCAAATGATGTTGAACACTTTTTCATGTTTCTGTTGGCCATTTGGATGTCTTCTTTGCAGAAATGTCTGCTCATGTCTTCTGCCCATTGCTTGATTGGATGATTTGTTCTTGGGGTGTTGAGTTTGATAAGTTCTTTATAGATTTTTGGATACTAGCCCTTCATCTGATATGTCATTACAAATATCTTCTCCCATTCTTTCGGTTGTCTTTTGGTTTTATTGGTTTCCTTTACTATGCAAATGCTTTTTATCATGACTTAGGGTTTCCTAAAATTAAGATAATTAGGCTAGTAAGAGTTTTTCTTTTACTGTTCATGAGCTGTGAAGCCAGTGAAAACTTAGGAGTAGAGGAGTGACAGAATCTAACTTGTATTTAAACAACTCTAGCAACTGAGTAGAAAAGAGAATAAAGGATTATAAAAGCAACTGTAGGAAGATGATCAGAAGGTGACTATTTTAACAATTCAGGTGATATATGCTGGTAACTAGGAGCACAGGAGTAGCAGTGAATGAAATGAGAACTTCCCTTATTTTGGATGCATTCTGAAGATAGAGCTAGCAGGATTACCCAGTAGATTAGATGTAAGGTTTGAAAGAAAAATGAAAAGTAAAGATAAACCCAAAATTTTAATTATGAGCAGCCGGAAGAATTTCCACTAATGGCAATGGGATAATTGTAACAAAAACAAAAATCTGCTCTTTACTCCCCTCATCTTCTTGTGACAATTTTAAATTTGTGATGCCGAGTATACATTGGAGTGGTAATATAGGCACTGGAATATGCGTCTGTGTTTCACAGGAGTCCAGATTAGATACACATATTTAATATATCAGCATATTTAGGGCATTTAATGTAATAAGACTGAGTGATCTGACTTAGAAAATGACAATAAACACAGCAAAAGAGAAAAGGTACAAAGGCTGAGCCTTGGAGCAGTCAAAATTTTATGGAGGGGAAGTAGCAAATGAGATGTTGGAAGAGTGGACAAGGAGGAGGGAAGTGAGTCTTCACTCTGAACAGAATGTGGTAGCCTCAAAGACAAGGGGAGAAAATAATCTCAAAAGAGGAGACTGATCGGCTATATCAGTACAGCTCATAACTCAGGTTTAATGAGGACTGATGATTGAACATTATATTTAGGAGAAGTGTAGATTTCCATTTGTTATTTAAAGACCTACATATTTATTTCCTTGAGACTGATGGAGAATGCAAATAGAAACAAGGCACGGATAATGCAATCAAATATCCTTGATTGAAGGATATTCCACTCCTGACTGGAAGGTAATACTTATCAAAAAAGCACACTAGTTGAAGAAGTACCTTGATAGAGTATAGAGAAACAGGGCACTTGCATACTCAGTCAGACAAATCAGCTCTAATGATTAATGCGGGGATACATCTCCAGCCAGCTCTTCCTCATATCTTGCTATCTAGGAGTTTAGTCATGGCTGTAATATATACTAGAAGATAACAAGGAAGAAACCTGCAAGATTTAAAGAAAATTTGTGATTAAATATATACACATATATTTATTATTTTATATATAAGCTAAATAAAGCACTGAATTTCCCCCAAATGTGGTTTAAACATAAAAGAAAAATTCTAAGTAGTTGAATTAAATTCACGTAAAGTGCTTCTACTACAGGATAATTAGGGATTTTAGATTTTTTGGAGGATTCTAATAGGATACCAAAAAATATTTTTTTTGAATCTGCAATAATACATGATGGGTCATGGTTCAGGCTTTAGAATCAGAGGATTAGGGTGAAATTTCACAATCATCACTTGCTACTTCCTATGATTAATTACTTGATCTCCTATAGTTATTTCTAAATCTATAGAATACCTACATCCTAGGATAGTTTTGAAGTAGAAATGAAATATCAAATATAAAACACCACAGTGCCAATTACTCTTTAAATGCTAAACAAATATTAGCTAAAATATTTTATAATGAATCTATATCCTCTTTAAATTTATTCCTTTTTGTTCTTAGAAACTGTATTCTGCTTTGGATGTCTTGAACTGTTACTATTTTGTTATGTTAAAATTTCATATTTCTTTTATATCAGGGACTAAAATTCTGTCATTAGTTATGTGGCAATTAAAATCTAGATATAAAACATTTTTAAAATCATTTACTCATCAGAACATAAAGTCAGTAAAAACTATCTCGCTACTTTTAACACTTTGACAATTATACATTTTATCTTTAAAAATGTGTATTTAGTGAAATCTAAATAAAACAAATAGTGAAAGAATTTAGTGTTTTTTTTTTTTAATTTATTTATTTGACAGAGAGAGGGAGATCACAAGTAAGCAGAGAGGTAGGCAGAGAAGTTGGCTCCCTGCTGAGCAGAGAGCCCGATGCAGGGCTCAATCCCAGGACCCTGGGATCATGACCTGGTCCGAAGGCAGAGGCTTTAACCCACTGAGCCACCCAGGCACCCCAAGAATTTAGTTTTAAACACAACTTTGTCAAAGACTACCCAACCACTGTAAATTCCGTAAGATTTTCAGCATGCTGTGACTTTAGCTAATTCAAAAATACAATATGAATTTCACGGGGCCTCATGTTTTTTTCTGTTTATGCTATTAAAAGCATCTTACACTGCAATTCTTAAGAGCAGTGTTAAAGTAGATTATAAATTAATGCTAAGCTTGTAGAAGACAGTTACCTACCTTATTTTCCATCAATGGAGCATGTTGCCTATGCTTACAAGACAATGTATACTTGCTAGACTAAGATAATAGGAAGTATGATATGGTCTTCACCTCTGTTCTTGTGGAAGCCATGAAGCTTTGAAAGTACTCTGAAATGATTCAAGGATTTTCTTCTGTGTTTTTATTAATAGAGGTTAGAATTTAAACATCTAGCCAAATACCAATACCAAAAAGAATAATTTGTTATATAGACATGATAAATAAGAGTATAATTTATTACATAATTTTATCTTTATATATAGCCATCTATTAAAAATAAGTTATTATGAATTACTTTCTATTGAAATTTTTATGTTGATAGTATGTGCCATATTACATGCTTAACTGATTATATGAAATATCTTAATGTACTTGTTTTTAAAGAGTCTAAATTTATACTGATGTAGAACTAAATTAGAAGTTTTCCTTACATTTCTTCTCAAGTTTTTTTCTTGCTGGGGAGCCCATCCTGTGTTAACTTTGAAAACATCTGTGTGTATGTGTGTGTGTAAGAGAGAGGAAAGCAGGAAGCATTTTTTTTAAGTACTCCAAGTAGTTTTAAAAGATTCATGTGAGAGCCCAATTCTTCCTTACATATATTCAATTTAATTAACACTATTCAGATTCGTTCTGCATTTCTTCATAGAGTTGAAGTCACATGTGAAAGCACAAAAGAATATTCTCAATATTCACTAAGTTTTCTGTAAAGAGAAAGGTTTAGTATGTTAGGTAGAATTTTAAATGACCCCTAAGATTCCTGCTCCATAGTATGCAGGACCTATATAATCCCTTTTCCTTTAGTGTTTGTGGGACTTACATGAATATGATGGATTTCATTCCCATGGTCAGGTTATATTACATGCCAAAAAGCAATGAGTTTTTCAGATGTAATTAAGGTCATTCAACCATTGCTTAGCATTAATTCCAAGAGAGATCACCCTTTGTGTCCCTGGTCTCATTAGGTGGACTCTTTAAAAGGGAGTCTGGAGGTAAGAGACAACAGATGTCTTTAGTGTAATCTAGGAGATTGTGATTCATAACAAACAACATGCTGATAAGCAAGGGAATATCTTGGAATACATTTACAAAATTAATTTTTTTTTACTTTGATAACTTTTTGTATTTATTGCCTTGTTCTATTAACGTATTTGTTACACATCTCTTTCTCTAATCTCCGTGCTTTCTGCTTTTAGTCATCTTTAATCTATTTTACAAAGTGTTTATATACCTTTCATTCTCAATCTATAATTTCATTCGTTTTTATAGTGGAAAGTTTCATGAGTTTTAACACCACTTTTAACACTATTGAACAGGTAGATTCAATCCTTTTATTTTCTTGTTTTTAACATATTTTCTCATTGTGCATGCTCACTGATCATTTATTCCTCAGTATAACTTATATCTTTAATAAGTTTTTATAATATTAAACTGCATATATTTCATCTTATTTTTTTAGTTTTAATTTTATTTTTATTTAAAAATTCCCTAAAATTTTCATATATTTAATATCTAAGTTTACATTTCTTATTTTAAATCTTCTGTTACTTTTTTTGTGTGTGTCACTTAATCTCCCCCTTCCACCCTTTATGACATCTCTCAGTAAGTTTAGCTATAAAGTTTTGAATTCTTGTAGGAGAAATGTAGTCTTGCTGCTACAGGTGTTTCTGCAGCCACTACTTCCTGTCCCCCAGTGGGTTAATTATACAGATACTTGTTTTGTTCCCTTAAACTCCAGGTGAGTTAGGTGATCAGATTAATATGATAACTGCACGCAGTTTATATATATATATATATATATATATATATATATATATATATATATATACTAAATTCCCAGTTGATTACTGAAATGGCATTGCTTTCCAACATCACAAACCCTTATTATTTAGATGAGGATCTTCTCTTTTTGGAATATATGGTATGGATCACATAACTTGGAATTTCAGGAAGTCATATCTACAAGTCAAGAAAGTAAAGGAGGGTAGTAAGCCACGCAGTCCCAGGGTGGAGCCTATCAGGCAACACCCTTAGAATGAAATTCTAGAAACCAAATCTTGTCAAGTCCACTAACTGTTTATGGAAGAAGCCACAGTAGAACTTGTGGTTTGGTTCTTAAACTTCATGCAAGTGAACCCATTTCCCATATAATGTATTTCTGACTTACTCCCCTTTTTTCAGGGTCAGGGGAGAAGAATTTGGTTGGGGGGATACTATCCACATATTTCTTACAATGGTGGTGGAAGAAAAGCTTCTCAAGATAGTTGGATAGTTCAACTATCAATAGAAATAATTCTATTTCTAATTTTTTAAGGAACTTCTGTACTCTTTTCCAGAGTGCCTGCACTGTATTCCCTAAAAATTTAATTTTTGACACTTTGTCCTCTGCTACCACTTGGCCCAAGCCATTGTAATCTCTGGATTATTTTAATCACTTTTTTTCTAGTCTGCTTACTTCCCATCTTCCCCTTTTAGTATATTCTCAATGTAGTAATTAGAATGATCTTATTAAAATTTAGTCACTTACTTGCTACCATGGCTTCCCATCTCATAATTAAAAATCAGCATTTTTATAAGGGTACAACAGCTGAATCTAATCAAATCTTCCTGTTACCTCTTACCTCATTTCTGGCTATTCTTCCCTTTGTTTGCTATAGCTAACTGCCCAGCATGCTTCCCCATCAGGATCTTCGCTCTTATACTTTATTCTTCCTTGAACTAGTCTTCCCCACATAATCCCCTGGTCCCTCTGCTATATGCTTCCAGATATTCCCTTAAATACTATCTATTTTTTTTTTTTAAGATTTTATTTATTTATTTGACAGACAGAGATCACAAGTAGCCAGAGAGGTAGGCAGAGAGAGAGGGGAAAGCAGGCTCCCTGCTGAGCAGAGAGCCCGATGTGGGGCTCATTCCCAGGAACCTGGGGTTATGACCTGAGCCGAAGGCAGAGGCTTTAACCCACTGAGCCACCCAGGTGCCCCAAATACTATCTTTTCAATAAGGACTCCCAAACTCCCTTCTATTGGCTGAATTATGTCCCTTCAGATATACCAAAGCACTGATCTTTCTGTGACTATGCTGAAGATAATACCTTTAAGGATGTGATTGAAGGTAAATGAATCATAAAGGTGGAGACCCAATCTCATAGAACTGGTGACCTTAATAATAAGTAGGGGTAGTGACACGAGTGTGTTCTCTCTAGCATGTGAAGACAACAACAAGAAGGCCTCACCTACAGGCCAGAAAGACCACCCTCCCCCAAGCTCTAATCCCAGACTTGGAGCTTCGGGGTTATGAGGAAATAAGTTTCTGTTCTTCAAGCTACCTAGTCTATGCTATGGTGTTCTGTAACCTAGTCTATGTATGGTGTTCTCAGGGCAGCCTGAGCTAAGTAATACACTTTTTTTTTTTAATTAGATTTTTATTTTTTATATTTTAATTTAATTTTTTTCAGTTTTCAGTGTTCCAAAATTCATTGTTTATGCACCACACCCAGTGCTCCATGCAATACATGCCCTCCATAATACCCACCACCACGCAACCCCTCACCCCTCTCCCCTCCAAAACCCTCTTTGTTTTTCAGAGTCCACAGTTATGGTTTGTCTCCCTCTCTGATTACCCCCAACTCACTTCTACACTTTTCTATTTAAAATTCTAGTTATCTTCCATCACATCCTAACTTTGGTCCTTTATTTTATTCTGTAGCATTCAGCATAGTTCTAATGTGGTACATATTTTTACTTATTGTTTATCTCCCAGTACAATATGATATGAATGATAACATAAATTTGTATGTGGGTCATTACTGTCATATCTCCAACATGTAGACCAGCACCTAAAAATATTGGTGCTTAATAAGGATTCATGAAATAAGAGATAAATACAAAAATAAATTATATTTTGTTGAGCAAATGATCTAATAGAAGTCATTTTATTAAACATTTACATGTATTAACTCATTTAATTTCACAAAATTCCTATGAGTACTATCATTATTTCTTATTTGGAGATAGAAGATTGATAAAAACAAATGATAAATAATGTGATCAAAATTACTCACTGAGGAAGCGCAGGAACATGTATAGTGAGATAACTTATAAACACAATTGTTCACCAGAGATCATGATTATCTCTGTGTGACTGGTTCAGTACTGATAAAAATTTTACTTTCAATTTAAGATTTTTGCCATTATATTTCTGCTTTTCAGGACTCTACCAAATGGGTGAACGCTACCCTTGAATGAACATATGTGTCTGGAACTATAGTAGCTCCCAACCAGGCTCACAAATAATTTATACTTATGTCTTACTTGAATGAATTATTGGATCCTTAGATGGTGCTCATCCCTTGAGTGAGTCTATTTTCCTAAGGAAAACCCACCCATGTTTTCTCAAGACCCAGAATAAAATTCTCTGTTAGAGCTGGTTTTTCCACTAGACAGCTATAGTATATGCTCTATCATTATTTGAGTCTGTCTGCTTCATTATCATTCTTAAGAAGGTTATATTTTATTTGTAATAAATTGTTAGTGCTGCTTTATTTTAACTCTTGGAGTTAGTTGAAGCACTCTGTCTTCACAATTAGACTGGAAAATTATGTAAGTTAACTTTGAAACAAATGTTCTATGGTAGTTTTAATTTGCTTTTTGTTTTGTTTTGTTTTGTTTTGTTTTTAAACCTACTTCAACTGTGTTAAGGCAGAGTTTCTCTGTTGGGCTGTTCATCCTTGAAAAGCCTCTTCTATCCATCTTGGCCCCCGAAAATTTGACGTTAAAAAAGGTCTTGTGATTTAGAAAACATTCTGTCAGTAAAACAAATAACCAAACACTGAAAATGTTAATTTAAAACATGAAAAATAAAAATCAGAAGAGGAACACAATATGCTATGATTGAATCTTACTCTAAAATGTTTTTTGCTTCAAAATCTTGAACAAAATAAAACCAGACCCCCTCTTCAATGTGAAGACCTGAGTTTGCCTGATAGATCCATGGTAAGGAAAGATTCTGAGGCCAACATTTTAGAGGATGAATTTAGTGAATGTGATTGCAGTAATTCAGATTTTCAACAATATTTCTCTTTCTCAGCTTTACAACCCAAGGTTAACTGTACTTCAAATGGTTTTTGAGTAGTTTCAGGAAATTCTTTCATGTAATACAATTTATTTGAAAAATTATATATATATATATATTTTTTTTTTTTTTTTTGTCCTCACAACTTCTCAAGGATTTTGAATGGTAGATTTCAAATATCACTATATTTTATATTTTTTATAAACTTTTCTGGTATAATTCTGCCTGATTTAACACTGAAATTGTCAGAATGAGTAATGCTAAGTGCTGTACCAAAGAAAATTTTTCACTGCCTAACAAAATAAAAGTTTATTTCTCACCCATATCATAGTCCAGTGCAGACTGCTAGGAGAGCTTTGATGCATATAATCAAGGACATTTACTTTTCCACTTTGTGGTACTTCCTTCAGTAAGTGACTCTCAAGGTCATCTTGAGGTTGACATTAACAGATAGGAGTCAAGAAAATTCATAGAAGATTGCATGAGTCATTTTCAAGTTGGCCTGAGATTTGCATATATCTCTTCTGCCAACATTCCATTGGCCAGAACCCAATGTTAAAACTCCACTTAATAAAAGTAGACTGAGAAATACATTTTAGCTGTATGTCAATGAAAGGAGAAGGAGATAGGCAGAGGATAAGGAACACAATTTTCTTTTTTTTTTTTCCACAGACTACACGCTTCCTTCACTACTTACTCTTTTGTTCTCTTCTTCACAAAGTCTCTTCCTCCTCAAAAGAGGTATACTAAAGCCTCATCCAGCTCTTGGATTCTCCTCAAAGGCTAAAAGCTCTGGCCATTGTGCTCTCATCTACATTAGGCATAGATCTAACATTTAGAACTAATAATAGTAAGTTATCCCTATCAGACACTAACCCTTTTCACAGCATACACAAAGAGTAAACAAAAGTGTCACGTTCCAAAATGGAAGAATGGAAGACCCAGAAGAGTTACTTAAGCAGAACTTTTTTTTTTTTCTTGTTTCAAGTTTTTATTTAAATTCTAGTTAGTTAACATATAGTGCAATATTGGTTTCAGGAGTAGGATTCAGTATTGATCACTTATATATAATACCCAATGCTCATCACAACTTTCCTGCTAAATACCCATCAAACATTTAGCCCATCCCCTGTTCACTTCCCTTCCAGCAGCCCTCAGTTTGTTGTCTATAGTTAAGGGTCTCTTATGGTTTCTGTACCTCTCTCTTTTCTTCCCCTTTCCCTTCCCCTATGTTCATGTATTTTGTTTCTTAAATTACACATATGAGTGAAATAATGTGGTATTTGTCTTTCTCTGACTTATTTGGCTTAGCATAAAACACCCTAGCTCCACCCACATCATTGGAAATGGTGGGTCCATTCTTTTTGATGGCTTAGTAATATACCACTGAGTGTGTGTGTGTGTATATATATATATATATATATATATTCAGTTCATATATATAATATATATACAGTTCAGTTCATTTTATTCATATGTATGTGTGTGTGCGTGTGTGTGTGTGTGTGTGTGTGTTTTTATTCAGTCAGTGGTCTTTTGGGCTCTTTCCATAATTTGCCTACTGTTGATAATGCTGCTATAACATTGGGGTAAATATACTCCTTCATATCAGTTTGTATCCTTTGGATAAATACCTAATAGTGCAATTGTTGGGTCATGGGGTAGTTCTATTTTTAACTTTTTGAGGAACCTCCATAGTGTTTTCCAGAGTGGCTGCACTGGTTTGCATTCCCACCAATAGTGCAAGTGGGTTCTTTTCTCTCCACATCCTTGCCAACACCTGTTGTTTCTTGAATTGTTGATTTTAGCCTTTTGGACAAGTATGAGGTGATATCTCATTGAAGTTTTGATTCACATTTTGTTGATGAAGAATGATGTCGAGTATCTTTTCATGTGTCTGTTAGCCACTTGTTCGTCGTTTTTGGAAAAATGTCGATGCATGTCTTCCTGCCCGTTTCTTAATGGATTATTTGGTTTTTGGATGTTGAGTTTATAAATTCTTTATAGATTTTTGGATATTAACCCTTCTCAGATATGCCATTTGCAAATATCTTCTCCCATTCTGAAGGTCTTTAGTTTGCTGATTGTTTCCTTCATTGTGCAGAAGCCTTTTCCCTTAATAAAGTCCCAGTAGTTCATTTCTGCTTTTATTTCTTTTGCCTCCAGCAACATGTTCAATAAGAATTTGCTATGGCTAAGGTCTAAGAGGTTGCTGCTTACTTTCTCTTCTAGGATTTTGATGGTTCCTATCTTACACTTAGACTTTTCATCTATTTTGAATTTATTTTTGTGTATAGTGTAAGAAAGTGCACCAGTTTCATTCTTCTGGATGTTGCTGTCCTGTTTTCCCAGCACTGTTTGTTGAAGAGATGTCTGTTTTCCATTGGACATTTTTTCTGATTGCTTTGTTGAAGATTAGTTGACCATAATAGTTGTGGGTCCATTTCTGGGTTTTCTGTTCTGTTCCATTGATCTATATATCTGTGTTTTTACCAGTATCCTACTGTCCTGATGACTGCAGCTTTTTAATATAGTTTCAAGTCTACAATTCTGATGCCTCCAACTTTGCTTTTTCCTTTTTCAAGACTGCTTGGTATTCGTGGTTTTTGTGGTTCCATACAAATTTTAAGAATTGTTTGTTCTACCTGTATGAAAATTGCTATTCAGTGTTCTATAGTTTTCAGAGTACACATTTTTACCTCTCTGATTAGGTTTATTTGTGAGTATCTTATGGTTTTTGTTGCAATTATAAATGGAATGGATTCCTTGATTTCTCTTTCTCGTGCTTACTTATTGATGTATAGATATGCAACAGAATTCTGTACATTGATTTTTGTGTCCTGTGACTTTACAGAATTTATCATTTCTAGCAGTTTTTGATGGGAGTCTTTCAGGTTTTCTACATAAATAATCAAGCTTTCTGTGAAGAGTGAAAATTTGACTTCTCCCTTGCCAGTTTGGATGCCTTTTATTTCATTTTGTCTGATTGCCGTGGCTAGGTCTTCCAGTGCTGTGTGAAGTAATAGTAGTGAGAATGGACATCCCTGTTTTCTTCCTGACCCTATAGGAAGAGTTCACAGTTTTTCCGCATTGAGGATGAGGTTACCTGTGGGTTTTTGTAAGTAACCTTTATGATGGTTTGTTGAGGGTTTTTATCAAGAATGGATGTTGTATTTTGTCAAAGCTTTTCCCACATCTATTGAGAAGATAATGTGTTTCTTACTCTTTCTTTTATTAATGTGATATATCACATTGATTAATATGTGAATATTGAACCACACTTGCAGCCCAGGAATAAATCCCACTTGATTGTGGTGAATGATTCTTTTAATGGTATGTTGGATTCACTTTGATAGTATCTTGTTGAGGATTTTTGCATCCATGTTCATCAGAGAAACTGGTCTATAATTCTCCTTTATAGTGGGACCGTTGTTTGGATTTGGAATCAAGGTAATGCTGGCATTATAGAATGAATTTGGAAGTTTTCCTTCCATTTCTATTTTTGGAATGATTTGAGAAGATGAGGTAACTGACTCTTCTTTGAATGGTAGAATTTTTTCTGAGAAGCCATCTGGCCCTGGACTTTTATTTGTTGGGAGACTTTTGACTGCTGCTTTAATTTCATTGCTGCTTATGGGTCTGTTCAAGTTTCCTATTTCTTCCTGTTTTGTTTTTGGTAGTTTATACATTTCTAAGGATTTATCCATTTCTTCTAGGTTGGCCAACTTATTGGCATATAATTTTTCATAACATTCTCTTATAATTATTTCTATTTCTGTATTGTTGGTTTTGAACTCTCATTTGTGTTATTATTCATGTCCTTACTCTTTTCTTTTTGATTAGTCTGGCCTAGGGGTTTATCAATTTTATTAATTTTTTCAAAGAACCAGCTCCTAGTTTCATTGATTTGTACTACTGTTTTTTTTGTGTGTGTTTGTGTGTGTGTCTATGTCATTTATTTCTGCTCTAATCTTTATTATTTCCTTCTTCTACTGGCTTTAGTCTTTACTTGCTGCTTCTTTAGGTGTAAGGTTAGGTTGTGTTTTTGAGACTTTTCTTCATAAGGAAGGTATGCAGAGCTATGTAATTTCTTCTTAGGACTGCTTTCACTATACCTTAAAGGTTTTGGACTGTCGTGTTTTTGTTTTCATTTGCTTCATTATATATTTTTGCTAATTTCTTTTTTAATTTCCTGGTTGACTCTTTCATTCTATAGTAGGATGTTCTTTAACCTCCACGTGTTTGTGTTCTTTCCAAATTTTTTCTTATGGTTGACTTTAAGTTTCATAGTGTTGTGCTCTAAAAATATGCATGGTATGATCTCAAGCTTTTTTTTTTTTTTTTAACTGTTTGAGGCCTGATTTGTGACCCAGTATGTGATCTGTCCTAGAGAATGTTCCATGTGCACTCAAAAAGAATGTGTATTCTGCTGCTTTGGGATGAAATGTTCTGAATATATCTAAGTCCATCTGGTCCGGTGTATCATTCAAAGGCATTGTGTCCTTTTTGATTTTCTGCTTAGATGATATATTGATTAAGTGGGGTGTTAATGTCCCCTACTATTACATTATTATTATCAATGTGTTTCTGTTTCTTTATGTTTGTTAATAATGGATTTATATATTTTGGCACTTGCATGTTGGGGGCATATTTACAATTGTTAGATCATCTTGTTGGATAAACCCCTTTATTATGATATAGTTCCCTTCTTCATCTCTTGTTATAGTCTTTATAAAATCTAGTTTGTCTAATATAAGTATGACTACTCCCTCTTTTGTTTGATGTCCAGTACCATGATAAATGGTTCTCCATCCTCTCACTCTCAACCTGCAAGTGTCTTTAGGTCTAAAATAAGTCTCTTGTACAAAGTATACAGATAGGTCTCATTTTTTTATCAATTCTGATACCCTGTGTCTTTTGTTTGCAACATTTAATCAGTCCATTTGCATTGAGTGATTATTAATAGGTATGAGTTTAGTGCCGTTGTATTACCTGCAAAGTCAGTGTTTCTAGAGGTTTTCTCTGTTCCTTTCTTGTGTTTCTTGGTTTGGGTTCTTTTTTTTTCCCCAAAGAGTCCCCTTTAATATTTCTTGCAGGGCTGTTTTAGTAGTCATGAACTTTTTAAATTTTTGTCTGGGAAACTCTATTCTCCTTCTATTCTGAATGATAGCCTTGCTGGATAAAGTATTCTTGGCTGCGTATTTTTTCCATTTAGCATGTTAAATATATCATGCCATTGTCTTCTGGCCTGCCAGGTGTCTGTGGAGATATCTGCTTGCCTGATTTGTCTTCCCTTGTAGGTTAGGGATTTCTTTTCCCTTATGGCTTTCAATTTTCTTTCCTTATCTCTGAAGTTTTATATTTTACAACTATATATCTTGATATTGGTCTGCTTTTGTTGATTTTGATAGGCGTTCTCTATGCTTCCTGGAGTTGGATATCTGTGTCCTTCCCCAGATTAGGGAAGTTTTCAGCAATAACTTGTTCAAATAAACCTTCTTCCTTTTCCTCTCTTCTTCTTCTGGGACTCCTGTGTATGAATGTTAATATGCTTTATGGAATTAGCTGAGTTTTTGAAGTCTACCTTCATGATCTATTATTTTTCTTTTCCTCTTCTTTTCAGTTTCATTATTTTCCATAATTTTATCTTTTATATCACTTATTCATTCCTCTGCTTTTCCCATCCTTTTGGCCATTATATCCAGTTGGTTTGTAAATTAAACTTCGAAAGAAGATTTTTTTCAATTAAAACTCTTGTTTGATTTTTGTCACTTAAAATCTTTTTTATACTGTTTATTCTTTGGAATTTAGAAGCACCTGATTTTTCCAACTGCCAAGTTCCCACATTTCTAGAGTCTTTCTGTTTTTCTCTATTTCTTCCTATTAATGGCCACTTTGTTTTTGTATCTTGTT
Source organism: Lontra canadensis (assembly GCF_010015895.1). Lineage (NCBI taxonomy): Eukaryota > Metazoa > Chordata > Mammalia > Carnivora > Mustelidae > Lontra > Lontra canadensis. The sequence goes on from NW_022631040.1 coordinate 4,208,541, forward strand.
AACAAAGACAGTAGTAGCAAGGGAACATCCACCAATAACATTGTTTTCCACCTTTTTACTTAGATGTAGATTCCCAGGAGAAATTAGGTTTGTCTTCCAAGTTTCTCAGGCAACTGTTTTAACAAAGTGCCACTTCAGCCACATGGTCTGTTAATGTTTCTCTCTCTCTCTCTCTCTTTTGCTTCCCACCAAAAGTTCAAACTACTAGGTTTTAGTCAAAACACAGACCCAAATGTGACTTTCTGTATCCTGACATTTTCTGCAACAAGCCATAAGTGATTTTTCTCCTTTTCTAAAAAGAGAATAGCCGTTTGCCCTCCAATCTTAGATGTATTTATACAGAGCTTTTATGCAAAATGCTTCATACCATTTAATTACTTGATTAGTTGCAAGGGTTATCAAACAAAATTCTAAAAGCAATGAAGCTTTAGAGGCAGCAATTCTTTGGAGAACTCTATTATGAGCAACATAATTGTTTTTGAGCTTTCATTGAACTTTGACTTATTGTCAGGAATCAATTATGAACTGAATTGTATAATAAGCTCATTATAAATCATGCTTCTTCATTACAATGGTATTTCATTCAGAGTTGGTATCATTAGGATAAATCTCTTAACATATGATATAGTATCTAATGGCATGAAATAGGAATGGATATTCTGGTCCTATTTCATTGAATTTTTTCTTAATAATCTGATATCTAGATTACATATACAAATATACAGATACCACAGTTTAGCTCTCCTCAAGTTGCCAGTATTTCGGTAAATAATTACAATCAAAGCAAGTTTTGCCTGAGACATTCTAATGAATATGTGCCTTTGTTGTTTTGTAAAAACTGTTTAGAGGTGGTTTTCATTATGTGAATATTTGTGTATTCCTAAAACGGAAGCTAGAAATTGTTTCCCAGTCTCAGTATATTTGAGCCCATGGAGGCAAACTAAGTTTCACCAACCAAGTGAACTTACCCAGAACTGCAGTATAGAAGCTGGAGATACGGGATAAAGAAAGCACTGCACCGAATCCCTCCTAGAGATGCAGCTTTCAGTGATATCTGGTTTTCTGAGGGTAAACTGTCACAGTGAGAGACTATTCTTAGAGAGACTGTCACTGACTTTTAATCAAGAACCACTACTGAAATGTACTTGAATCTGATGAAGTAGCCTACATCTCTAGCTCTACCAGTACTTCTAGAAGCTTCCTTGTAACAATATTATTTTTTTACATGTAATCTTTTTGTGTAACTTTGTTATGTTTTCTCGTTAACAGAGTAGGTTTCTGTTTGCAAATACTGGCTCATTGATAAGCCTGAACATTGCATTTTTACTGTATACCACTAACATTTAATATTTTCTGACATTTCAGTTCATGCAGTTATATAAAATATTTTTTGCAAGCAGTTTTTCCTTTGATAATTTTTGCTTTTTGGTCTGGCATAGTACATGGAAATTATAAAAATGAGCATAACAGTAACACCAGACATGTAAGGAAGCCAGTATGGCTATCACCATTTAAGGGTAAATTAAAGAATGATTCTAAGATAAATATTTTAAATATCCATTTAGGTTTGACTAAGTTTTGATGCTGTTGACTTCAGTGCACAGGATTGATTAATGATTCTTGTTTGTTGCCTGCTATCAGTATTGGTTTATGTAGAACCCCTTCTATTTTAATATATATAATATATGTGTGTATATGCAATGATACCCACAAATGGACAACCCAGTTCAAGGATAAGAAAACTGAAAATCACTTGCATGCAAGTATTTCCCTTCTTTTACATTACCAGCTTGCAACCTTACATCTGATATAAACAGTGTCCCAAAACTGGGAGATATTATCATCTTGGTAATTATTGCTATTTTTTTAACATATGTTTAGAGTATGTATTTGGCTTTTAGTTTTTCCACACTTCGGAAAAAGTTGTCTTCTGTGAATTTTTTGTGAGTAGGATTCACATATTTTGTTGAAAGAAGCTGACATGTAGTCATTGTTTTTTCACTGCTTTATACAATATTCCTTTGTGAGATTTGCCACAGTGTATTTACCCATTCTTTTAAGAATATTCAAGTTTGTACAGAATTTATTAGAACAGTTTTAGATAATCAGAAAAGTAGTGAAGATAGTACAGTTTCATATACCACCTCTACCACCAGAGTTTCCCTTTTTATGAATATCTTATGTTAGTGGAGTATATTTGTTAATGTTAATTTAGCCAATATCGATATAATATTATTAGTGAAAGTCCATACGTTATTCAGAGTTCCTGATTTTTACCTAATGCCCTTTTTTTTTGTTCTAGGATCCCATTCAGGACGCCTTGTTACATTTAATTGTCATGTCATCTTAAGCTTCTCTTGGCTGCAACAATTTCTCAGACTTCATAATTGTATTTGATGACTTTGACAGTTTTGAGGCATAAAAGTAAGGTATTTTTAGAATGTCTCTCAACTGAGATTTCTCTTACTATTTTTTTCTTATAATTAGATAGTGTTTATGAGTTTTAGAAGGGAGGACCACAGAGATAAAATATTTTATTTTTTTGACATTATGGAATTGAAATAATCTTTTCCAAATTTTTATTTAAATTCCAGTTATTTAGCATACAGTGTAATATTTCAGGTATGTATGAATATTGTATATATGTATGAATATGAATGTAGTGATTTAACACTAACATATAATACCTCATACTCATCACAAGTGTCCCCCCCCTTTTTTAAAGATTAATTTATTCTAGAGAGAGCGAGCATGTATGAAAAGAGGGGTGTTGGGTGGGGTGGGCAGAGGCTGAGGGAGAAAAACTTCAAGCAGACTACCCACTGATTATGGAGCCCAGTGCATGGCTTGATCTCATGACCCTTGAGATCATGACTTGAGCTGAAACCAGAAGTCAGATGCTCAAAAGGCTGAGCCTCCCAGGTGCCCCTGACAAATACTCTTCTTAATCCCTGTATCTGTTTAGCCCTTCCCTCCCACCCAGCTTTCTTCTGGTAACCATTGTTTTACTCTCTATAGTTAAGAGTGTTTCTTGACTTTCCTCTCTTCCTCCCAACCCCCATGTTCATTTATTTTGCTTCTTAAATTCTACTTATGTGTGAAAACATTTGGTATTTGTTTTTCTCTGACTGACTTATTTCACTCAGCATAACCCTCTAGCTTTGTCCACATCATTGGAAATGGCAAGACTTCATTCTTTTGTATGGTAAGTAATATTCCCTTGTGTAATATGCCACTTCTTCTTTATACATTCATCAGTTATTGGACATTTGGTCTCTTTCCATGACTTGACTATTAAAAATTGGGGTAGATGTATTCTTTCAAATTAGTACTTTGGTATCCTTTGGGTAAATACCTAATAGTGTAATTTCTGGGTCATAGTGTCATTCTATTTTTAACATTTTGAGGAACCTCCATACTGTTTTCCAGAGTGGCTGTGCCAGTTTGCATTCCCAGCAGTGTAAGAGGGTTCCCCTTTCTCTGCATCCTTGCCAAAACTGGTTGTTTCCTGTGTTGTTAATTTTAGCCATCTAACTGGTATGAGGCGATAGCTCATTGTAGTTTAGATTTGTATTTCCCCGATGATGAACTATGTTGAACGTCTTCTTATGTGTCTGTTGGCTATCTATGCTTTCTTTGGAGAAATGTCTCTTCATGTCTTCTGCCCATTTTTTAACTGGGTTATTTGTTTTTTGGATGTTGAATATTATAAGTTCTTTATAGATTTTGAATACTAACCCTTTTCAAGTATGCCATTTGCATATCTTCTCCCATTCCATAGGCTGGCTTTTAGTTTGCTGATTATTTCCTTTACTGTGCAGAAGATCTTTATTTTGATGAAGTCCTAATAGTTTATTTTTGATTTTGTATCCTTTGCTTCAGGAGACATATCTCATAAGTTGCTATGGCCAGTGTCAAAAAGGTTGCTGGCTGTGGTCTCCTCTAGGTTTTTGATGGTTTCCTGTCTCACAATTATGTCTCTCATTATCCATTTTGAATTTATTTTTGTAAATAAGAAAATGGTCCAGTTTCATTTTTCTACATGTTGCTGTCCAGTTTTACCAATACCATTTGGTGGAGAGATTTTTTTCCTCTAGATATTCTGTCCTGCTTTATCAAAGACTGACCACTTAGTTATGCATTCATTTCTGGGTTTTCTATTCTGTTCTGTTGATCTATGTAGCTATTTGTGTGTCAGTACCATAATGTCTTGATCACTACAACTTTGTAATATAAATTGAAATCTGCAATTGTGATGCCTCCAGTTTGGTTTTCTAGATTGCTTTGGCTATTCCATAACCATAAAAGACCCTGAATTTTAGGATTGCTTGCTCTAGTTATGTGAAAAATGCCGCTGGCATTTTGATAGGGAGCACATTAAGTGTATTGATTGCTTCCAGTAACATAGACATTTTGACAATATTTGTTCTTCCTATCTATGAACATAGAACATAGAATGTCTTTACATCTCTTTGTGTCATCTCTAATGTCTTTCATCAATGTTTTATGGTTTTCAGAGTATAGGTCTTTCACCTCTTTGATTTAGTTTATTCCTAGGTATCTTATTTTTGGTACAATCGTAAATGGTATTTTCTTAATTTCTCTTTCTGCTGCTACATTGTTGGTATATAGAAATGCAATAGAATTCTGTACATTGATTTTTGTATCTTATGACTTTACTCAATGTGTGTATCAGTTCTAGCAGTTTTTTGTTGGGGTCTTTCAGGTTTTCTACATAGATAATCAATCTGTGAAGAGTGGAAGTTTGCTTCTTCCTTGCCAGTTTGGTTGCATTTTATTTCTTTTTGTCTGATGGCTGAGGCTAGGTCTCCCAGTACCGTGTGAAATAACAGTGGTAAGAATGGACATTCCTGTCTTATTCCTGAGCCTAGAAGAAAAGCTCTCAGTTTTTCCCCATTGAGGATTATATTAGCTGTGGGCTTTTGTATATAGCCTTTATGATGTTTGTTGAAGGTTTTTTATTTTTTTTAATCAAGAATGGATGCTGGATGCTGTATTTTGTCAAATGTTTTTCCTATATCTGTTGAGAGGATCATATGGTTGTTATTCTTTCTTTTATTAATGTGGTGTATGACATTGATTTGTGAATGTGAAAAGGGAGGACACAGCTTAAGAGCTGTTAGCAAACATTTAAAAAATGTGGAATAAGAAGCTTTATTGTAAGTGTGAATATAATATGTATGGTTGCAACTTTCTTGGTGTCTTTAAATTTATCCTACTTTATGTTCTTTGAGCTTGGAAACATGGTTTGGCATCTGTCATGAATTTTGGAAAGTTCTGTATCATTATTATAAATGTGTCTTAGTTTCTTTTTCTGGTTTTCCAATTACATGTATCTTACACCTTTTGAAATTGCCTTACTTCTTATATACTTACTTTTTTTAGGGTGGAAGGCAGAGGGAGAGGGAGAGAGAGGTTCCATGACCACTGTGGAGCCAGATGCAGGGCTTGATCTTATGACCCTGAGATCATGACCTGAGTGGAAATCAGGAGTCAGACACTAACCCACTGAGCCACCCAGGTGACCCCATAGTTCTTATGTTCTCTTCTTATTCTTTTCTTCCTTTGATTTCAGTCAGGTGTTTTCTCTTAATTATGTTCTAAAGATGTAAGTTTAGGCTTTAGCTAAAAGGATAGTAAGTTTTTTCCAATTTTATGTATTGACTGATCTTTCCTGTCCTCAGTGATCTTCCATTACTCTTCTGTCATGAGTGAAACTCAGTGTGGCTGTTAGGCTGTTTCTGAGATATTTTATGCCATTGATCACCTTATGTCTATATTTATATATATATTTTCATATTTTATATAAATATATATTTATAACATATTTATAAATTTATAAATATACATTTATAAATAACATATTTATTTATATTTATATTATATTTATATTTATACAATAAATCTCAGTAGGTGGTATACAATTTCCTCCCAGTTACTCCACTTTTTTTTTTTTTTAACTTTATTTTTTTTTTTTTTTTTTTTTTTTTGACAGAGAAAGAGAGAGAGAGAGAGCAGAAGAGGGAGCAGCAGGCAGAGGAATAAGGAGAAGCAGGCTCCCTGCTGAGCAAGGAGCCCAATGTGGGGCTCAGTTCCAGGACCCTGAGATCATGACCTGAGCCAAAGGCAGATGCTTAAGCATCTGAGCCACCCAGACACCCCTGTATTCCACTTCTTTAGAAATCTCGTCTTCTCTCTGTATTTTATAATCTCATTGGTATGTTAAATGTCAAGACATCTACTAGATTTTTTTTAAAGATTTTATTTATTTGACAGACAGAGATCACAAGTAGGCAGAGAGGCAGGCAGAGAGAGAGAGAGAAGGAAGCAGGCTCCCTGCTGAGCAGAGAGCCCAATACGGGGCTTGATCCCAGAACCCTGGGATCATGACCTGAGCCAAAGGCAGAGGCTTTAACCCACTGAGCCACCCAGGCGCCCTGACATCTACTAGATTTTGAAATAGAGATATATCACAAGCAATGGCTACATGAATTTTGAGTTTTGTGGGGAGGTCCCAGAGGTGTTAGGAATTGTTAGAGAAAGGACACTTTAAGTCATCTGAAGCCCTGAGAATTCACAGCCAAAAAATGAGATTCTAGAGCTCAATGTTTTATGAAATGTTCAGTTTATTGAAACATAAGTGAAGTATTATTGTGGGAAAAAGTATCTGATATTAGGCAGAGAACAAGAACATTAGTGTTAGATAGTCAAGAACACAGAAGTTAGAACTTGTATTTCAGAAAACACCATTTAGGTCTCATGTCTAATATCTTTCCTTGACCATCTGCCACCAATGTTCATTTCTCCACATTTTCCGACAGTTTAAGTTGCCTATTATTTCTCATTGCACTTCTTAAAGTACTTCTCACAATTTTTTTTTGTAATTACATAGCCTCTATATCACTCACTAAAAATTCCAATAGGACATTAATATATTTTCCTTATCCATATATATCTTCTTTCTCTAACTAGAATCTGATACCAAGTAAATATTCAGCAAGTATCTTTTAATGAAGTAATTATCATAGTATATTAATTTACTCAAGTGAGATAGTGGAAAGTAACTTTTTCTGGGTTCTGTTCCTGGCTATGTCATAAATTGGCTCCGTGATCTTATATGGTTTATATGAACATCAAGGACTCAGTGATGTTATTTATATATTAGATGGTTGAACTGAATTTTCCTTAAGATTATGTGTTTTTAAAACATTTTATAATTCTTAGAGTTTGCCTTTCTTGTATATACTGTGTGATAGGAGACAATTTTATAAATGCACATCTGCATTATTAAGCACATTCATCAGGGAAGAGGGACATGAGGCACTTAAAGTTTACCTGTCATACAAATGTATCCAGGAAATACAAGGGGAAGTTAAAATAAATTAGTGATAAACTACAGCCAAGTATGGAAAATTTATCATTTTCTACCAGTCTCCTTGCCTAAGCTGATAAATGGCATTGTTTTTGCATTACAGGCCCTTTTCAACATGATAAACTTTTTGAAAGAAACCCAGTTCCATGATAAAGAGATTTGGGCAGAAATGAGGAGCAGTTGCCTAGTTAGAGTGCTGTGCTGCAATGTTTGATGAATGAAACGCAACTCGATTGTGGCGGGGTGCCAGAACGTAGAAGCATAAATGCACTTGGCTGAAGTTAAGTATAGCTTATCTGACATTCTGAGAACACTGGGTGTTCTAATATGGCAAGCAGACCTTATGAAATCTCAACAAAGCTGTAGATTTGTTTTATAGTTGTAAGGACATTTACCTTATACCAACGTCACTTGGAATAGCTTCCTTAGAAAAGCAATCAGTAGATGCTGAGACAGAATAAGAGTGAAATTAACATCTTCCTTGCCTTCTTCCTTGAAATCTCCAGATTTTCTTGAAGTTCTCTGAATTAAGATGATAAATTGGAAAGTGGTATGGAGGAGATTGTAAAGCCAAAGCAAAAAGTAGTAGTACCTGTGAAGAAAGTTGGGAGAGAGAAAAACATTCAGAAAAATAGTCGTTTAGTTTTACACACATACACACATGTGCGCACATGCGCACACACATATTCATATATCTATAAAAAGTTAACAATATCTTAATTACCTTCATGCAATAATAATAACTCCCTTATCTGATGGTGCCACCTAAACTGTACATGAATGGCATGGATCTCTGGGAAATGCAGGTTTTTTGTTTGTTTGTTTGTTTGTTTTTCTGAATAGAAAGCTAATGTCTTGCCATGTGCTTTAGCACATTTTGTGCCCTGAGATTATTGTTAATGCATTTAGGAAAGGAGTCCATCTAAAAGGTAATGACTTTTGAAAGCAACATATTGTGGCTCATTTTTTCAAATAGGAAACTCGGCCAATTTTGTCAACATATAATTTGCCTGAAATATTGAAGTTGTATGCAGCAGCATAAAGTATATGCTAATGAAAGCTATTATTTCTAATCATGAAATGACATTTTTAAAATAATTTAGCAACAAATCAATATTTTACACATATCTGTGATTTTCTCAAACTGGATGAATAGAAGGTTTTCTTATTAAAAACAAACAACCTCAACACTTTCCTTTTTCATTTTAAACTAAGTTACAAGTAACCTTGAATAAATGAGATGATGAATCACTACTGGTAATTAAAAGTAAAAAGTGAAGATAATTAAAAAAAACAAGGAAAATTGTAGCATAGAAACAAAGTGGGTATCTAATAACAGTTCTATAATGAATGTTTAAACTCATGTTCCTTAAATATTGGTATCCACACCATTTTTTTATGTCTCAAAATTCTTTAAAATATATGGTCCTTAAAGCTAAATTTCATAGTAACTAAAACAATGCAAATTATAACACTTCGAATGTGTATTCTGTATTCCTGCTTTACCTAATTTATTGGTGAGTCAGATCATATTGGGCTCCACTTTGTATTTACTTACTTATTTGTGAAATTATGTGGTAATTTTTAATGTGCAGTTACATCATTTTATATAAACAAAAAACTCTTGAAGCAAACTAACATTCTAACTTTGCTGCTGTTCCACCATGCAAGAAGTATTCCTGTGTTTGCCTATGTTATTTCCTTATCAGTGCTCTTCCTCGTATTTTTATAGGTAAATGCCTCATTTCTGTCAAAGTTTATCTTAAAATACCCTTTAGGAATGTATTACCAATCCTTTCAGTAAATGTGATCTCTCTGTACCTTTAATATGCAACCATTTAATTCTCTTTTTCTTGAGTCTGTTGTATCCCCCAAGCATCGAGAAGATATTATTGGTAATTGAATTGACAGATACACACATATATACATTTCTGTCTACCATATCTATCAGTAATATATGCTTGGCACTCTTTTAAGTATAGCTGACCCTCAAACAACATGGGTTTGAGCTATGTGGGTCCATTTATAGGTGTATGTGTTTCAATAAATACAGTAAAGTACTGTACATATATTTTCTCATGTTTTTCTTAACATTTTTGGGTTGCGTTTTTTAAGAATACAGTTTATGATATACAAAATACGTGTTAATTGACTGTTATTGGTAGGACTTTTGCTAACTATGCTATTAGTGAAGTTTTGGAGGAGTCAAAGATTTTCACTTATGGGGGGCTCAGTGCTCTTTGTTCAAAGGTAAATGGTATGTGTATGTGTGTGTATGTATATGTGTTTGTTTATACATATTATATATGTATATAATCCATACAAAGCTTTTGAAGGAACAGGATTTAATCAATACATTTGCCTGTATGTATGAATGTATATATGTGTGTCTGTATTTAAAGGAGTCTCCATGCATAGTGTGGAGCCTAGTGCAGGCCTTGAACTCATGACCCTGAGATTAAGACCTGAGCTGAGATAGTCAGAGACTTAACCAGCTGAGTACCCAGCTGCCCCAATACAACTGCCTTTAAAACTCAGTTAAATTTGTCTTTTGGGTGAAAACCTACTCACATTTGCAATTAGAATGAAATAGCCTATGTGCATTTATAGTTTTTATTCTTAATCCATTGCATTATGGATCACTCACATGTACCCCTGTACCTTAAATTTTTGAATTAATGAAACCTTACCTCATGATCCTCATTTATGGTTACCTGATAAAATCTTCTAATATTTTCAAATTAATTTTTATAAAGATTTTATTTATTTGACACAGAGAGAGAGAAGGCACAAGCAGGGGGAGTAGCAGGCAGAGAGGGAGAAGCAGACTCCCTGCTGAGCAGGCAGCCTGATGCGGAACTTGATTCCAGGACCCTGGGATCATAACTTGAGCTGAAGGCAACCACTTAACTGACTAAGGCACCTAGACACCCCTCATAATTAATTTGTTGCTGTTAAGGGCCACTTGCAGTGGAACTGGCTTGAATAGTTAAAGCAGGAGCAGAATCCTATAGAATAGCTTAAATGGTTACTGTGTTCACTCAACTCAAGCCATTTATTGGACAGTTTCCAATTCTCCTTAGCAAATACCCTTCTGTGTCTGTGAGGAAATTGATCAGAAAGTGGTTTATAAGAAATCAGCCCCTATACATATTAAGGTCGTTAGCACTGACATTTATTGGTGTTTTGTAAGGAGCAGGGAGTTGCTTTGTCAGCAGTTTCATAGTCATGAAAGGAGAGGGTACTTCCCACTCTCTGTTATTTTCCAAATATTTAAATATTAATGAGTTATTGACTCCATCCTAATTTTTACTTTATGTATCCAGAATGAATAGATTTTAATTTGCATGCCCACCTTAAATAATTGATACTGATAGACTGAAGAACTGTTGGGAAGGGTTTCGAGACTATCCAAGATGCATTTGAAGGAGTGCCATGATTAACTGTAAATATGTGCTGTCTGAAGAGCTGCCCTTGAAAGAGGCAGAGCTGCTCTGTGTTGTGAGTTAAGACAACAAACCAAAATAAAAGTAACAGCGAAGCCTTTAATCATTGTGATAGTTTAAGCAAAAAGAGGAAGCACCGGCTCCCTCAATAATCCTCCCCCCACCAAAGGAATGCATCTAGGGAGGTTCAGATGCCTGTATCAGCATAAAGAGGGATTGTTGCACTGCTGAGGGAATATCAAACAAGAGGCTCCTGAAGTGCCCTGGAGGAGGGCAAGAGGTAAGGCCAGGAAGGAAGTACTGAGTGTCTGAGTGTCCTACCTTCAGTAAGGAGGTCTTAGCAGAGGTATCTGGGGAAGGCCAAGGTCCCTTGGTAAGGAAGTTTATGAATGCATTGGTTTGTACTAGGAATCCAGATATGCATCAGGGCATGGCTGGCCAGGGTGACCTGAGTCACTGACTGCAACGTCCTCAGAGGCTGTGTATGAGGGCAGCATTCTGCCATGAGCCTTCCCAGATAAAGTCTTTTTAATGATCTTTAATGGTGGTGTAAAGATTATACATAGAATTTTCACCAGGAGTTGGACTTCTTATTCTGGACAAGTAAATTTGGGAAATGGCTACATATTTCACCTCTGCTGAACACAGTTTGAGGCAGGACATGCCATTCATTCCATACCTTTAACTGCAGTACTCATTTGGAACTATTAACATCAGCTCTGAACTTTCTTGCTAACCCAAGAACTTAATTTGCAACTACTTATTTTACTGACCATATATAATTGGCACTTCATTGTTAACACCCTTGTATTTTTCTGTTGGTCTCTCATGCTATATAGCGTGAAGTCTATAAATTCAGGGATCATTTCCTCCACATTTAGCAGCATTCTTGGCTCTTCATGAATTTAACAGATCTTTAATGAAAGAAAACAGAAGGGAAACTATCAGATTGTCCAGTGGAGAAATTCTCAAATTCAGTTGTGTAACAGAGTGTTGAACTTGTGAAATTCAGTTTCAAGTTAAATTGACTGAAAATGTGTAGTCTTTACAAAGTTCTTTATTTTATTAATCTCCACTTCAATTTAATTTTTTAATCCTGTAAAGTTTGAAACCTGTCAATGATACCTATTTGATAATGCCTTTTTCCAGGTTGAGATACAATTTGCTTTACCACTTTCTTTGTTTAGCAACTGGCTGCCTATCCTTAGTTTTAGTTTGATCACCACTATCTCTGAGAGTTCTTTCCTTTTCCCCAATCTAAATCAGGGGCTTATATTCTATTTTAGCCTTTATTTTTTGTGTATGAAGCTTTTCCCATTGCACTAATGTAAGTGTTATTTGGGTGATGAATATATTCATATCTCTCCAAGGAGACTGCAAAAGGCAGAAATGACACCACATTGCTCATACCCTAGACCATGTACGTATGAAGAAATGCTTGTTGAAGGCATGAGTCAATGTTTATTTTAAAATTGTTATAGCCATTAATATTTGATGTTTCCCTAATTTGAGTGCATTCCCTTCAATATCCTCCTATGTATTTGTATTTACATATGACTCAAGCATTTCAACTTGTCTGTGATCTCTAATCTTCTTTGAAAGTCTCCTGTCCAAGACAAAATTGAGTTGTATGCTTGATTTGTATACTGTTATATAGAAAAAGCAGTCATAAATATTGAATTGTGCAATACAGAATCATGATCAGGTTTCTGTCCACAATGTAACTCTCAACTCTCCCTTCCATTTCCAGTGATTATGCTGGTATACTGCTGAGGTAGTTAAGGATCAGAGCTTTTAGGAATATTCTCTGCCTCCTGTGTTCATGTGTAAACCCTCTGTACCCTCTTTTCTTCATAATACCCTTATATACATATAATATATGCACATACAACATATACACTAAACTTCTATTACAGGTTTCTGGATTTATTTTAGAGAGGAAGGGAGGGGGGAGGGGCAGAGGCAAAGGGATAGAGAATCTTAGGCAGGCTCCACCTCCAGCAAGGAGACTGATTTGGGGCTCAATTTCACAACCCTGAGATCATGACCTGACCTGAAATCAAAAATCAGATGCACTTAACCTAATGAACTACCCAAGTGCCCCAGTGTCTGGATTTATTTTTGTTTGTTAGCCATCTTGAGAATAAAATATAGAACATCTTAATATTGGGTATATAATAGGACATTAGTAAATGTCTTATTTAATGAATACATGAATGAGATACTTCTAAATTTATATACTGTGTCTGATTTTTATCCAAAGTTAAACTTGTGAATAATTATAAGAGCCCAATTTAGGAAAATGTAGAACAATTTTCAGTCTAATTTTTTAAAAGTTTTTATTTATTGACACAGAGGGTGAATGAGCATGAATGTACAAGCAGGGGGAGCAGCAGGCAGAGGGAGAAACACGCTCCCCATGGAGCAGAGAGCCCAACATGGGACTTGATCCCAGAGCCTGGGATCCTGGCCTGAGCAGAAAGCAGAGGCTTAACCAACTGAGCCACCCAGGCACCCCTTTAGACTATATATATATAAAATATATATTTAATATTTATATTTATATATTTAATAATTTTATATATTTATTTATTATATTTAATAATTTATATATGTTTATAAATATATTTATATATTTATATAAATATATTTTTTTAAAGATTTTAAAAATTTATTTATTTGACAGAGAGAGAGACAGTGAAAGAGGGAAAACAAGCAAGGGGAGTGGGAGAGCGAAAAGCAGGTTTCCTGTGGAGCAGGGAGCCCTATGCAGGACTTAACTTGGGTCTCAATCCCAGGACTCTGGGACCATGACCTGAGCTCAAGGCAGACACTTAATGACTGAGCCACCCAGGTGCCCCTAGACTAATATTTTTAAAGGGTAATCTAAACTTGATATGGAAATATATTATCCACAGTTTATTTGATTTTATTTTAAAAAATAATTTGTAAACTGAAGACATTCTATATTGACTAATATTATGGAAACCTAATAAAAACCATGCCCTGAAAGAGTTTAACATTTAAATGTAGTATCTTACTAGATGATATTTCTAGATATGTAGGTCTATAGAAGGATGCTGTCAAAAGCACAGATACTTTATCTTACCACATTGGAGCTATGAAGGCATTAAGCAATTATACTTGGATCTCTTCCAGATTTGGGAGTAAAGTGGCTAGGTGTGGAAGGATATTGAATTCAAATAATTATGAGAATAGTTTTAGCTTGATCTTGATAATGATTTTATTACATAACCCAACATTACTCAACCCTGTTAAAGTTTCATGTTGTTGCAGAAACCACATTTTGAAATTTAATGAACTTTTTATTCACTGTCCTACTATACTCAGAGCTGTATGACTTAAACAAAAATCAATGTGAGTGGGACAACTCCCTTGATTCAACATTCATGAAGATTACTAGGAACCGTTTGGTAGTCTTTGTCTCAAAGTCCTGACCATTGGTCTGTGATCAAAGTGAATCAAGAGTTTCTCCCTATTACTGTTTGATTATATGTCCAGCGCCAATACAAATGATACAGTGAAAATGCCCCGACCTGAATAATTAAATCCTTTGGTATATTTCTTCAAAAGGCACATAAAAGTGGAAGGTAAATTATATTCTTGAAGACAACATATAGATGTCTTTCTTAAAGTCATCATGTTGTTTTATGATATCTACTCCAAGAAGTTCCTGGGCAAACCTCTTTAATAGTACTTTTTGTTTATGTCATTGATCTTAGTAAGAATCCTTGTGGAGAACATCAGCTCTGTGGTTTGATAGAGTGTTTACGGGTAAAAATCAGCAACTTATTGGCAGGGATAATTTACTATCCAAATCGTCAAGAGAGCTGTGAAGAATAAAACTGCACCAATCACTTTTATTGTTTTGGATGTGTTTATCCAACATATTTTTAAGGGATTCCTTTGAAGGAGCAGTTTATACTCAAATATATATTTTTCATATTTTCATTAAAATTTAATTGAATTAAAGATTACACATCATAATTACATAACTGATAAAAACCAGCAAAATAACATACATGTTTTAAGTTTTAAAAATGTCTCATTCTTTGTATAATTTGCAATCATTTTGCAAACATTATTTCATCGTCCCCTAATATTTCATATATGAAATGTCTTATCCTATTGAACTGACGTTACACATATACCCACTTTAAGATAAGATCAAGTCACTGGTATTTTAGGTAAGAGTGTAGAAAATAATGGAATCTAGGTGGCCACACTGAGCAGAAACAGATGTGGCATATCATGGGTCCCCACATTTCACAGTTCCAAATGAAGGAATGTTGCTGCTATGACACTGATCCTGGAAGTGACTTGCTGGATAGGAGCTCAATTAGTCACAGCACGTTCACAATTGAGGACTTTACAAAAAAAATCGTCCATTAAAGAAATGCTTATAGTCACCGTGCTCCTGTTTCCTAAAACAACCTCAACCTTAGCAAAGAGACACATCTTCACTTTAAATTAGAAATTCAAATCAAATCAGTGCCTTCAGGGGCTCCTGGGTGGCTCACTTAAGCTTTTGCCTTCGACTCAGGTCAAGATCCCAGGGTCCTGGGATCAAGTCCCCTGTCAGAGCCTGCTTCTCCTTCTCCCCACCTCTGTGGTCTCCAGCTCTCTGTCTCTCAAATAAATAAATAAAATCTTAAAAAAAAAAAAAAAAGTGGCCTTCAAAAATATCTTTGACCCTCATCTTTCTAGTGTTCCCCAAAGCCCGGTTTCTTAGAACTTTTCCATAAACATGTTTCCATGTTACTTCTCAAACTTTATAATTCATCTTTTTAATGTTAATAGTTCAACTGAATAAGCACATTACGTTTTAAGAACTGTGAGCTTTGCTTTACTATCACTTTATCATCTCAGGAATCCAAAAGGCAGGTTTTATTCACACCAAATACAAAGAAAACTTCGAAAAATTGGGAAAATGTCAGGTTTTAGGCCTAAAAATATATGTTATATACTTGCATTAAAGCATCCAAGTATTATACTTTATAATTCCTGTAAAGTTGGATATTCATGTTTGTCCTTTTAAAAATATCTCAGAATTAAGCATTAACGTTTTTCACAGAGAATATTCTCTCCTTTGCTAGATTTATTCTTAGGTCCAGTACTGCTTTTTTATGCTAATATTAAGTTATATCTTCTTATTTATATTTTCTAATGCTTTGTTTTATTAGAATGCATTTTATATGTATAGATTAATGTTGCAAGTTTTTTCTTTTTGCATTCCAGTTAGAAATTCTTTAATTTTATTACTCTGTCTGATTACGCGAGCCCAGAGAAGGTAAATGCAGTGGTATCCCTGTCTTGTTTGATTTTAAGGAATGCTTTTTAACCCAGTTTGGATGGTGTGTGTAGAGTATTTTCTAATAGCTATGATTGGGCAGGACAAGATAACTATCTTTCATTCCCAGTTTACTTAATTTTATCATTTATGTAATGAGTTCTATCAATTTTATGTCTATGGGGAGGTTCAAATTTTGTAGCTTAATGTTTTATTGTCATAAATTGGCTTAAGGTGTTTTCTTAAATTTTGTATTCTCAGTAGTTCATTTCATATTTAATATTTTGTAATGTTGCATTTTATTTGCTAATACCTTCTGTAACATTTTAAAATGTTTAAAAATGAAATGGACTTTTAAATTTTTTCTATTTTATTGCCATTGCCAAAACTATGCTGACATCCTAGAATGTATTATATAGTAGGCTTTTTTCCTATTGTCTAGAAGAGTTTAGTAAGAGTCAAATGATTTGTTGCTTAAAGCTAGTAAAACCATCTTATAGAAATACTTCTAATTATTTGCATATATTTTGCCTTCTACTTTTTTTAGTAAATTATAGGATTACTTATGCATTTCTAGTTTTCCCCAGTTAGACTGTAGTTTTTCCTCTGGTACCACTCTTGTCATCTGGCTTATGCCACCTGTTTGAAAAATACACTTCCTGGGTCAAATTTGCTTAATTTACACCTTTATATTCACCATCAAACTCTTCGCAAGCAGTCGCTTCTCCAGCAAATATGTCTGCATACTGAGCACACTGCACTTCACTGTGCCCCTATTTTAAAGTCATTCTCTAAACTTAAGATGCACTTTCTTCACCTCTACTAATTGAAGTTTTATGGCGTGTTTGAGAACCTACTCAAATGGTATATGCGTGTCTGGGAAGAAAATTTTATAATGAAAGGCTTCTTGAATATTTATTTTTGTTAATACGAAATACTTCCACAACAACAAAAAGTACTTTATAAACTGTGGCACAATTGTTTTAAAAGCATTATGGAAACTGATAAAAGAAGAAAAGGGAATAGCCAGTTTCCCTAAGCAAAAAAAGGAGTTAGAAGGAGCAGGGCTAGAATCTTTCCTTATGGCAGCGCCAGAGACTTTTGGCATGGGAACTGCTGGTAACTTGGGTTTTATCTCAAAGCAGAAAGAGACCTCAGGCCAGAACAAGGTAGGAGGAAATCAGTAAATTTTTATAAATCCAGAACACCGTTAACATGTAATTCCAGAGTAAAATAGACTGATAAATGAAAATGTGGCAAAGAAGAGCAGATGAAGCCTAAGTAGTTTTGGATGGGAACACTATAGTTCTGGGTATGGAAAAAAAAAAAAAAGCCTACAAGGTATAAAATACAAAATGTCACTGTAATTTTAACGTCCTGTTAATTTTGTGTGA
The DNA here is from genome assembly GCF_010015895.1 of Lontra canadensis. Lineage (NCBI taxonomy): Eukaryota > Metazoa > Chordata > Mammalia > Carnivora > Mustelidae > Lontra > Lontra canadensis. The sequence goes on from NW_022631040.1 coordinate 4,226,085, forward strand.
ATTAGAAATCATCTAGTCAAATTACCATAAAATTGGTCTCAGGTGGTAATTGCTCTGAATTACTATGGGCAAATAAATGTAAAAAATCCTTCAATTAATGCTTCAGTGGGTGAAGCTACAATGTTCGCAGAGATATTCTTGTGATGTCAAAATAAAAAAACACTGCAAGATACAAATTTTTCAGTGAAATTTAGCAGACACTTAAAACATTGGAAATAGATGTCTATTATTTATTTATCAATCTAAAGATTTCATTTTTTAAATAATCTCTACACCCTACATGGGTCTCGAACTCAACCCCGAGATCAGGAGTCACACACCACCCACTTAACCAGCCAGGCACCCCAAATCCCTATGTATTTACAAAGTAGATAAAAAATGTTTTAATTGACAAAATGTTCCAAAACAGTTTAAATCTCTAAAAAGAACACAGCAATTGAAAATAATGACCAGCTGTGAAAATAAAATTTTAAAAGAGATAAGTAATTATGGAAGTTTTTAGATGTTAAAATGAGGTTGACTGAAACAAAAACCTTAATTATGAATTGCAATATTTAAGGAAATTATCCCCAAATGGTGAATAGTGATAAAGTGATAGGGGCTTTGAAAATGAAGGATAATTCTAAGTAAGGATAGACTATTTTAATAACATTATCAAAAACATCATCTAATAAATTACAGGGCACTCTTCCTAATAATAGCAGAATACTAATTATTTTCAAGTGCTGATGAAACATTTACTAAGATACACCATAAGGTATATCATATGTAAATTCTCAATAAATTGAAAAATAGTGAAATGTAGAAGTATTTTCTCTTATAACAGAAGTAAAATGGAAGCAGATAGCCAAAAACTATTTTTTTAGTAAATATAAAAGTAGGTAAGCAAGTCAAAAAATACTTTAAACTGAATGAAAAAGAATATACAGTATATTAACATGTGACGTGGCTGTTTTGAAGAAAATTTATAGCATCAAATTTTAGAAGAAAATATAAGATTATATACAAAATTCAAATTAGATTATAGAAAGAGTGGAGAAATTATTTGTGACCTTGTGGTAGGGCACAAAAATATTAGTCATAAAAATTATATTGATTAGAATTCATAAAGTAAAATTTCTTTTTAAGATTTATTAGTAAGAAAAGGATAAGGCAGAAGACCCATATCTGACATAAATATTTGACAAAGGGCTTGTGTCCAGAATATAAAACATTTACAACTCAGTTAAGTCAAATATTACAGTAATAGAAAAAAAAAATTGGATAGATACTTCACTGAATGAGCTATACAAATTCTAGTATACACATGAAAAGTTGCTCATAATATTATTCGATAGGGAATTACAAATTTAATCCATGATTATATACTTTTAATACCTGCTAGAATGACTAAAATTAAAATGGATTGACACTTCTAAGTGTTGGGTAAGATGTGGAATAAGTTTGGCATTTTTCTTGCAGCTCTTTGTTAGCCACTTGTAAATAACTGCAATAACTTTTCCCATACTTTAATAAGCATTCCTTAAAATAGGAAGTGATTGATATAGATTTTGGATATATTTTTGCAGTTTATTGTATAGTGTGTGTGTAAAATGCCAATTCAAGTATAACTTTGACCTTATTGTTTAGAGCTGTATGGTTTTCCAGTGTCGTGCATTAAGCAGAAATTATCCCATATTTTCATAGAATATGAAAAAGAGAAGATAAGTGGAATTCCAGACACTTTTTGGACCTGGAAGACTATTCTAAGCAAAGGAAATTCACTGTTATTTCATGTCAGTAGAGACTGCTATTGATCCTAGGTGACAAAGAGAGAGGTCTTTGATTCTTCTTCCTTTACATCATACCTTGGAAAATATTCATGCATTGCCCTATATAGATCATGAGTCAGGGATTTCTAGATATTAAATATCTTTAATAGTCTGGAATATTATTCAAAATATTAAGGCACATGTGCTTGTGTGGGGTGTTCTCTGTGGCTATTGTGGTATTGTGATTCTTCTTTTTAGCAAAATTTATTAAATCCTGAATATTTTTTCTTTCATTTCTAAGTTGGTTTTTATTTTAAAAAATTCATATGTGTCTAAATATGTTATTTTAAATATAAGTGCTTTGTTTTTGTGCAAAGGATAAATGACTACAGGGTAATAAATTCACATGCCTTATATTCAGCTCTTAGCAATCAGTTAAGTGAAATTATCAGTGATATTTCTTCAACTGATTATTTCAAATAGATTAACTGATATCTGGGGTCTGAAATGTTTCATAGTCAGTAGTTTGGTCATGAGAGTGATACATGGCATAGTAAAACTTTTAAAAGCAAATTTTGAGTATCAGAAGAACTCTTCTAAAGTAGTTTTGTTATTTAATAAGGAATTAAAACCCCACTCTTAGTTAAATCTCTGGTGTTTCAGGGGCTGTGCTATTTCATGAATTAAAATTCAATTATCTGTGTGGAGGGGAAACAAATATTTCTTCTCTCTCTGCCCCAAAATAGTCATTGATTAGAAGGTTACTTGTGGCAAATAATATGCCCAAGGTGAGAGGTATAGTTACTGATACACAAAAAGATAACCCCAGATTGTCTGTATCCTAGATGTCTAATTTCATATCTAATTGATGCTACTTTCTTTAACTTCCTCCTATTTTAAAGACTATGATCACTTTTCTATAATCAAAAAAAGGTAAAAATAAATCTCTATATAATTGATTACATTACAAATTTTTAGTTCTAATACCAAATGATTTATTTTTTCCACTGTTTAATTATGGAATAAATATTTTGACTTTTACAAAAATATGCACTCTTTTCTGGGGTAACAATGGTGAAATAACCATTTTGGTTTAAATGTGTTGAATAGAAATGTTGCATGTAATTAATCTATGACATCCTTTTATTTTTATTAAATGTCTTCTAAAGCTCAAAGATGCTGTATCAAAAGAGTTGTATGCATTAAAGGAAAAGAATACCTTGTTTTGGCCCATTCTATGGAAAAGAAACTACTTTGCAATTTAATATTTCATTAAAAATAAAAACACCTTGTGAGTGCTATGTCTTATAATTTTGCTAAGTACGGGAACAGTGATGAATTAGGTAGATAAAGCTTTGGTCTCATGAATCTTAAGAATGTAGTCAACGCAGTAAAGCTGGACCTTGTAGACAGATTCTTTGTAATCATCTTGTCACAAAGAATGGCAAATCAGATTAGGAATCCTCTTATTAAGAGTTAAAAATCACTAAATGACTAAGAAAATGACTGTATGAATTCATACATGCATGAGATTTGTACAAATGCTTCCAAATATATAAATTACTCATTACTGTAAAATTTAAAAGATTTAAATGATTTATTAATATCTACTTTTACTTTGCTCTTATATCATTATTTTAAACTTGTAAAATGACAATGAATCTGTCCTAATGACTGATTATCTTATACAGAAGAAAACAGAGTCAGATAGTATCATATGGAAAACGTGCTGACATACATTTAGATTCTTTGTTAAATCTTAAGAAGAGGTTTATAAAACACTTTAGTGGCGCCTGGGTGATTCAGTGGGTTAAGGCCGCTACCTTCGGCTCAGGTCATGATCCCAGGGTCCTGGGATCAAGCCCCGCATCGGGCTCTCTGCTCAGCGGGGAGCCTGCTTCCCCTCTCTCTCTTCCTGCCTCTCTGCCTACTTGTGATCTCTGTCAAATAAATAAAATCTTAAAAACAACAACAACAACCACACACCTTAGTGAATACAATTGAGATTAAGGTTTATTAAATTCACTTTTGCAAATACATTTTTGATAACTACATATTTTAAGAATTGTAATTTATAAAAAGGAATATTCATTCAGTTATCCAACAAATACTTGTTTAGTGCTGGTATGCATCTGGCACATTTTTAGGCCAGTGGTTCTACAATGTTATTTAGAGACCTTTGCAGATTTCCAAGCTATGTGGAGGGTTTGCAATGTCAAAATTATAATACATTATTTCACTTTTTAAATTTCATTTGATCAGGGTGCCTGGGTGGCTCAGCCAGTTAAGCATCAGAGTCTTGATTTTTGGCTCAGGTCATGATCTCATGGTAGTGAGATTGAGCCCCATGTTGAGATCCCTGTTCAGCAGGGAGTCTGCTTGAGATTTGCCCCCCTGCCCCAGTGCCCTCTCCCAACCCCATGCCACTTGCACATGCATGCATGTGCTCTCTCTGTCTAAAAAAATGTTGGGACACCTGGGTGGCTCAGTTAGTTAAGCATCTGCCTTCAGTTCAAGTCGTGATCTCAGGGTCCTGGAATCAAGCCCTGAATCCAGCTTCCATGCTCAGCGCGTGGTCTCTTCCTCCCTTTCCCTCTGCCTCTCTCTGAAATAAATAAAATCTTTTAAAAAATAATAAATAAACTTTTAAAAAATGAAAAAAATTCCATTTTATCATAAATATACAGGGATTTGTAGAAGTGCTGCATTATCTGTGGTGATATCCTAGAAGTGGAATCTCTGCCTCATGTGGTAATTATATTTATAATTTTTTAAGGAGCTGTCAATACTGTTTTCCACAGTGGCTTCATTATTTTACATTTCCACCAACAGTGCACAAGGGTTCCAATTTCTATGCATCCTTACCAACATTTGTTATTTTATTATTTTTTGATAGTAACTATCCTACTGGGTGTGAGTTGGCATTTGATAGTTTTGATTATAGATTTTTATTTCCCTAATGATTAGTGATGTTGAACATTTATTTATATGTTTGTTGGCTACTTGTATATCTTTGGAGAATGTCTATTCAAGTCCTTTACCCATTTTTGAATTGGATTGTATTCTGTTGGATTTTAGGAGTTTCCTATGTATTCTAGATATTACTCCTTTAGCAGATAACTGATTTGAAAATATTTTCTCCCATTCTGTGCATTCTCCTTTTACTTTGCTTCTAGTGCCCTTTCTGAAAAATTTTTTCAATTTTGATATTCAGTTTGTTTCTCTTGTTGCTTATACCTTTGGTGTCACGTTCAAGAAATCTTTGCCAAAATTAAAGTTATGAAGGTTTTCTGTATGTTCTCTTTTAAGAGTTCTATAGTTTTAGGTCTTAAGTTTAGGGCAGTGATCCATTTTGAGTTAATGTTTATATATGGTATATGGTAAGGGTTCAACTTCATTCTTTTATATGTGGATATCTAGTTTTACCAATACCAGTTGTTGAAGAGTTTCTACTCTGCTTTTATCTGTTCTCATTTGTTATGTCTTCTCTGAGTATTCATAAAATGACCATCTTCTGTCCTTCTTTAGTGTATTATTTATACTTCTCTTTAAAAAATTCTTAGACCTTGCCCTAGAGTTTGAAGTGTATTTATTTTGATCATTTATCTTTAATCTACTTTTCTTCAAGTGTAGTGCAGGCACCTTATAACTTTTTCCCAATATTACCCTCCTGCTTCTTTTGATACTGAGATCATTCATTTTACTTATCCATATGCTCTAATCATCTAATACATTGTCACTACAAAGAGTTATGTTTTTGATTAATAATAACAACTCTGAGGAACTTAAAAAAATAGTTCTTTCAGGGCAGGTCTGCTAAGCATGGGTTTCCATAATGTCCTGCTTTTTTTTTTTTTTAATGTCCTGATTTTTTATTAAGATTAAAGATAAGAAATTGAAATGAAGGCTTCTCTCTGGTATCCTTCTATGAATTAACTTTTTTTTTTGTAAAATATCATTTGTATGATTTAGCATATCGTATAACTGTATAAGGTAGTAATGAAGGATTTTGGGTTACAAAAAAATTAAATGAATTTGCCATTGAAAAATAATCCTGAATTGAAAGCTGAAAGTTCTGAAAGATACCTGTAGAGGAATACTGTCCTATTAATTTATTATATTATCTCAAAGATTTTGTTGCCCTGTGAATAAGATACTGAAAGTTCTATACAGGGTAAAATAGAAGGAGAATAAAACTCTTCCCTCTACTTTAGATAGGAGCCACCACTATATTTATACTCAAATGCCTGTATTTTGTTCTACTCATTTTAGAATAAGTAAAAGGTAAACATTAAAAGGCCTTTAACAGTGAATATGTAATTAAAACTATAAGATAGAGAAATAAAATTGGTGTAGAAGAAAGGTTTGAATAGACTAATATAGTAATCAAAATAAAATTAATAAAAGCCACAGGCTTAAGAGGGGGGAAAGGATGCCAAACATAAAGGAAAAAAAGGGGGGGGAGTTTATTTTATTCCAAATAACACATGAAAAATATACAAATAGGGATAAAATAAAATAAAAAATATTCCTATTCCAAATAGGAATAAAATATCTGGTGCCTTAACTATTTAATCTTAACCAAGATAAAAAATTTCAAAAAACAACAGTGAAGATGAAGTGATGAAGAAATGAAAATTTTAAGAGGTTTGATGAGACAAAAACACAAAACTAATGGTATTCTTAAGAAACAAGGCAGGGTAAATTGTTCAAAGAAAACCAATAGTGTTTATTATCAGCTCAGATTTTTATTGGAGAGATGAGGGGTAGAGATGTTAAACACAGACAATGTTCAGAATCTAAAAGTTGCTAAACTGAGGGAAATTTAAAAAAAGAAGTTGGGGCACCTGGGTGGCTCAGTGGGTTAAAGCCTCTGCCTTCATCTCAGGACATGTTCCCAGGATCATGGGATCGAGCCCTGCATCAGGCTCTCTGCTCAGCAAGGAGCCTGCTTTCCCTGCTCTCTCTCTGCCTGCCTCTCTGCCTACTTGTGATCTCTCTGTCAAATAAATAAATAAAATAAATCTTAAAAAAAAAAATCTTTAAAAAACAGAAGTTGATAATCCACAGGCACTCATGCTCCTTGTCCTCAGTGGATGGAAATTCACTACAAGGTCCTTAGGACTGAATGCTTCAGTGGAGAGCCAATAAACACAAGCAGTACTGGCCCTGGGAAGCCTGCTGTCTGGTTACCCAGAGTGCTCCCATTCAGAAAGGCTTTCGATGAAAATGTGGGATTATTTAAGTACATGGAGTACTTGATTATCTCATATTCTAGACAATCTGTTAATCAGTGCAGATTCCGTGTATTTAGTAGTTTTAGATTTTCATTTGTGTTTAGATTTAATGTAACTTTTATTTTAAAGAAGCAAATAGAAAATAAAAATTACCAAAATGTTGTGCTAAAAATGATTTATAAGAACCAAGCAGATACGTTCGTAAAATGGTGACAATATGCTGTTTTTAGTTACATTTCCTTCCTTCAGAGAAATATTTTTACTTCAGAAATGGACAAATATATATATATTTTTTAAAATGAAGTTATTTTAACTAGCTGTTTCCTTCCAGTGCAGTCCACTTTGTTATTTTTTGAACACTAGGGTCCTATTTAGGGAACTGTTAATATTCATGCATTAAATAGCCATGATGACCAAAGAGTTAATGCTAGTCCAGAAGTGCTGACTTAGTTCCAGTAATCAGTGATTGCTCTGAAGGAATTTAGCTGAATGTGGTTGCAATTATAAACTAAATGGTTCTTAAAGGAATAACTCTTCCATGACAAATGTGTGACAAATAACTATTCCCATACCTCTTCCCCAAAACATTATGAACCTTCAAACTTCAGCTTGATTACTAGTTCATCCATGGGAGAAGAGCCATATTGCACCATTTAATAGTCTTTCCTTACTGGCCTTATGGCTAATGAGGAGATGTGGGATGAGACATTCCAGAAACAATTGAAGGGTTTTGATCCTTTCATTGCTATTTTATGATCCCTCACTTGAATGATTCCCTATGAGGTCAGTCCCTCTGTTGAAATGTAGTTGCTGTTGAAGAAATTACATTTTACATTACTTGTAGTGACTGAGTCAAGTAAGAGACCAGGACAGGTCCTTCGGGGTCAAAGCATCTCTATCTTGGAAAACTTTTGCCCATCAGTGCACCTGCCATTAGGTTATTTGAAAGAATAACGAAATATTCGAAATATTCGAAAGCTGAGCAACTTTTCTGTTCTTTCTCAAGTGACACTCACCCTGCATTGTAGTGGAGCACACATTTCCATAATAGAAGATAGAATATGCTTTTAGTCTTCCAAGTGAAAGTTGTCTTTCTGCTTTTGGAATTTGTGAGAAGTGTCTGCAAGAAATCATGGCAAGGAGTATATAAATTTTAGTTTCAGGTCTCTTCTTTTCCATAACATTATGCCTAAATCAACTGGATCAATAGCAGGTGAAGCATAAGGCACCGTTTCATCAACTGTACAATATTATGTTAGAATTCATCTACCTCAAGAAAAAACATGTTTTAGTTTTTTAATATTTAACAAATATTCATCTAGGTTATTTAAAGTTTTCCTGACACTGAAAATAACTAATATACCTAAATTATAATTATGTTTTTAATACATGAAGCTATAATTTAAGATTATTGGGTGATTTTTGTTAATTCTGGAAAAGTAAATGGTTTTTAAAAGTAGATACTTCTATGATATAAAATCCACACATGCTGTTAATGTATAGGTTTAAATGGTCAATTGTAAGATTTTTTTCTTTTCACTCTAAATCAATAAGTCCGATTCCCAACAATGATAATTACCTGTAATTGCCATCTCCAGTCTCACTCCATATTTCCTCACCTGTAGCTACTTATACTATTCTTTATTGTATATTACTTATTAAGTTCCTTCTCATAGAATATCATTTTTACCAGAGTACTCTTACCATTTCATTACCTTTAAATTGTCAGTGTCTTGCCTGGATAGTTCAGTCTTTTTTCTGTAGTGGTGGAGATAAATAATCAGGATCATGATGAAATTTATTGTATGCTTTAAAACTTTTTTTTTTCACTCAAGTATATATAACATGCAGAAAAATGTTCAGGATACAAATTTAAAACTCTATGGATAATCAAATAGTGAACACATCTGTGTAATCACCACTCAGGTAAATGCACTGTAAGACCTTTTCATGACCCCTCTCAATTATTATCCTCCCTTTTCCCAAGCCAAACACCTCATACCAGGGTTTTAACTTTAAAAGCCTTTTATGAATGGGCTTACATAAAATGAGTTTTTTGTTTTGCTTCCTTGAGTCAATATTTTGAAGTAAATTTATAAACACAACCTTATGGGTCATAGTAGGTCATTAATTTGTATTACTGTAAGATATTCCATTGCATAACTATAACTTATGCATCCCACTATTATAAACATCTGGCCTTTTTTTTTTTTGAGCTATTTTAAATAATGCTAATATAACTATTGTCTTTTGATGTGTAAGTTCATGCAGTTCTGTGACACACCAGAAGGTGTTTTGTTATAAGGTGTGCTCTTTTTCACCCTTTAAGCTGTAAATAGTGTCATAGTTTTCCAAAATAGTGAACATTTGTATTCCTGCCAGTAGTATATGAGTTCCTGTTGTTATATATTCTCATCAACAGTTATTATTATGATTCTTTTAAAAAATCTGTTTCTGAAATGCATGACACATTTGGAAAGCTGAAAATCCCTGGTGTCACTGTGGGTATTGTCACGAGGCTCTAACAACAGTATGAAGAGTTTGGTCCTGGTTAAAATCCTATGTGTAATTTTTCAGGCTTGACCATAGGCAATTTTAAAGTCTTTACTTGGCTGGCATGATGGGGGGAAAGCCATGCTCCCAGCATCAGACTGCTGCACAGGGAGTTGCAGTCCAAATTCTCTGCCCCCTTGGCCAGTCATGCATTCTCATATTTGCTTTCCTAGCCCAGGTGCCTTTATTTCTAGGCCTTTTTATCTGGGGCATTGCATAGAGGACATTTTCAGAGGTCTCCTCATTGAGAGTGGTGAGAAAGAAGGGAAAATCTGAAGGCACTTTTCTCTACTCCTGACCCAGAACTTTTCCACACCAAACCCTTCTCTGTCACACTGTCCCTGATTCATAGTCCGCAAAATGGCCAGATCTGTTTGGGGATCCTTCATCAGTGGGACAAACCTCACACCTTCCCTGATCCACCTGACCTTTGAGCAGTGTGCCATTGGGAAAATGAAACAAAGGGAACTGGTGCTTTCTCCAGCTGAAACACTTGCTTATTACCATCTCAGTAAGTGATTAAAGACTTAACTCTTTCATTTTTACCTTGTTGCCTTAATCAGCTACTGCAATACTTGACAGCTCAGCAGTTTCTCTCAGCTAGGCTGACCTCCAGACACAATATTTTACCAAGAGGATAGATGAGTGTCTATATTTTAAAGGTTGCATATGACTTAATCAGATAAACAACTGTATGTGGAGCTCACTGAAAGGGTCTAAGAATTTAACTATGGATAATAATCTGTGCTCTTAGGGGGAACATAATCAACTATCATACAGGAAACTTAGACCCAGGTGAGAAGAATTAACAACATATACAGAAAAGAGTACAGTAGTCCCCCCTTATCCTTAGTTTTGCTTCCCACAGTTGGTAACCCATGAAATGCTGGTCTATCTATTCTAGAAGTAGATGATCCTCCTTTTTTTCAATCCTCAGGTCAGTAGTAGCCCAAGTTATGTCACAATGCCTATTTCATTTCCCTCACTTCATCTTATCACATAGACATTTTGTCATCTCACATCATCCAAGAAGGGTGTTTTGAGAGAGATCATCACACTCCTATAACATTTATTATATTATATTGTTATAAATGTTCCATTTTTATCATTTGTTCTTATTGTGCCTAACTTATAAGTTAAACTTTATCACAGATAAGTATCTGTAGAAAAAAAAAAAATACATCGTATACGGTTCAGTACTATCCATGGTTTCAGGCGTCTACTGAGGATCTTAGTCCTATCACCTGTGGAGAAGGGGAACTGGTGCAGTGAAGGATTTTATAATGAAGTTTTAGAACTTGGTATTTTGAATACAGGGCATCTGAGCTAGGGTTTGTAGAGGATAACAAGATTTTCACAGATTATATAGAAAATAGGATATTTTAATCATACAAAACTACACATGCAAAAAGTGGCACAGAAGTGGATAAATGTGGCATGAAGAGATCAGAAATTGATCTTATAAAAGGATTAAGTTTTTTTCCAATAGAGAACATCAAGGATGTAAATTGATGGTACATTAGTATTTATTTTTAGATAAGCAAACTTCTAATATTTGAGATTAAACTCAGATTTTTAAAATTAATATTCATAATAAATGATGAAAATGTATCCTTTTACTATTTTTGTTCAAATAGTATTAAGACTTCTGTTTCTTTAGGGGCACCTGGGTGGCTCAGTGGGTTAAGCCTCTGCCCTTGGCTCAGGTCATGATCTCAGGTCCCTGGGATTGAGCCCTGCATTGGGCACAGCAGAGAGCCTGCTTCCCTCTCTCTCTGCCTGCCTCTCTGCCTACTTGTGCTTCTCTGTCAAATAAATAAAATCTTAAAAAAAGAGACTTCTGTTTTTCTGCATTATAAACTATTTAATGTGTAAATTCAAGAAATTAAATAGTATTAATAGGAATATTTTCTAGGAAAGCATTATTTTTTTATAAATATGAATTACAAAGGTATTTTGAGAAAATGTCCCATAGTCAAACTTAAACAATTTGATTTGGATTATTGTTGAGATGAATAATAGTTCAGTATGGATCTACATTTATTTTGGACCCTGATTTCTCACTATAGGTAGAACTTTTTTTTTCTGCCTTTTGTTATTATCATCCACATATTTTATTTCAAACTAGGTTAAGCCAATGAATGTGAGGTTACCCAGTTTCCTTCTTTGTGTTTCTCTACGGGAGCTTCTAGTGCAAGGTCACAGACTTGGGAGATGCTCGGGAGATGCTCAGGATATTCAGTACAGGTTAGACGGTAGGATGATACAGGAATATTCAGGGAAGTCACTGTGTGTTTCCTGCTACCTACTTGCCTTCCCCTGAGTTTCACACAATACTAGATGGTTTAATCCACAAATGGACTATACCATTCTTAAATAATGAATGGTGTAATTTTAATCCTTACTCATGTTAAGCCCCTTTCCACAAATGCCTACTTAGACATATCTTCTGAACCAAATCATAACCAAAGGGTAATTTCTGAACATGAAATAGTGTCAAATGTTATCTTCTCTTCTTTCATGTAGATATTACTTAATTTTTCTGCAGGTTCTAGTAATGGAAATTATGAATTTATATTTGAAATATCCATTTCCCATTAACCATTTAATATTTATTGAATACCAACTTTATTTAAGGCAATATTCTAGGTATTGAGGAAGAGAAGGAAAATAATAAAAAAAAATCTGCATGAAGTTTACATAATTTTGGAGAGTTTAACATTCTCTTTCCCTGGCTTTCAAAGAAATCTTTCTAGCATGAATCACTTAGCCTTGAAATGGATTATTTCACTTCACTAAGATACATGCTTTGGGCCATAACTTACAGAAAGATATTATCCTTTATTCAAACCATGTAGACATATGGTACCAAGTTAAGTTTTATTGCTGACACTATTGTTAGTCATACAGAGTTAATTTAATTGGAGAGATAATTCCAAAGTTACAAATAAACATTACTCTCTATCATAAGTCAATAATTACTTTTTTAAAAGTTTGAAACAGGAAGTTTTTTTTTTCTTTCTTTTTTGTTTATGGTTGCAAAATAAAAGCATCTTCAAAATCACTTATGTGAGTAACTTTTCAATTGTAAAACCCTAATATGTCTCAAAGTATCAAGTAAGGGTGCTGGCAGGTATAAAATTCAAGTTACTTGAAATCTGATTTTCAGAAGGTAATTGCATGCTGTGTGTGTCAAACTTTAAATTGGGTTGGGCACATCTGTATAGATGCACACACAAAAAATTTGTGTCATGAAGGTAAACTCATCGTCCTCTATCAATAACCAGAAATACACCTTCTTTGAATCTGATATTCCCTGACATACTCTTGCAAGAATGTGTTGAAGTCAGATAAATCTTTGGGTTATTTATTTTGAACTATTGGATTCTAGGGTAGTGCTTCAGATTTCATTTTTTTAACCTTAATTTCTTTTCCTTCAGAATGTTATTTCCTAGGAAAATGTATGCATGCATTGTCCTATAGAATTTTTCTCAGAAGTTGAATGTTAAGTGCATACTTTTGAGCTAATAAGGCTGCTACTAAGAAAAGCATAGCACAGGATGTTTTTCCATTAGAAAAAGAATGAAATTGATTTTAAGAAAAGTCAAGGTTTAAGGAAATTCCAGTACTGTTGGAATAGTTGGCATAAGTCTCTAAGGAATTTTGAAAGCAAGGTTTCCAGGACCTTGAGGGGCTAGCTATTATTGGGAAAAAGGTTATTCATTATCAGTAATAAAACCTTTGTCATGAGACCCTTTAAATGCATATCAGTGGACCACATGCTTGGGAATGATTGTCAACACTTATCTTGGAGGGTTTAGAGGCAAAGGAAGTTTCCAAAGGAATTGTTAAAGTAGACTTACAGAATCCTGGTTGGGGTAGGGGTCCCTCAGGCTAGGATTTGCCCTTAGCAAAGTGTTAAGGTAGAGGCAGTTGAGTCCCTAGAGGAATCTCACTCTGCTTGTTTCAAGAGCTTGTCAGTGGGTAAGGAAATTTAATAATTTTTCTTCTGCCTCTTTTTCCCACATCAAGTCAGTTAGGCATCTATCTTTGGCTCAGGTCATGAACCTGGAGTCCTGGGATTAAATCTCGTGTTGGGCTCCTTCCCTCTCCCTCAGCCTGTCCACACTACTTGTGCTATCTCTAGCTCACTCTCTCAAATAAATAAATAAAATCTTAAAAAAAAAAAAAAAAAAAAAAAAGGAGACTTACAGGATCCTGGAGTTCAGGATGATGTTAAACTAAGATTGCCTTTTGCCGTTAGAAAAGTAAGAACATTTAGACAGTTGAGACGCAAGGTCATCCTGCCTGTCTCAAGGACTTATCAGTGAGCTGTAAGCTGTAAGGAATTTTTTTTTTTTTTTGTCCTTTGCCTTGTTCTTCACATTACTCAGTCCTTATTTTTTAGTAACTTGTATAAAGGGGGAACAATAATTGTTCCTTTACCCTTCTAGGTTCTCAGTTGGGATTCCCCTATAATAAAATGGCAGTTTAATAAGTTTAAATAAATGGTAAAATAAAGCCGGAGTTTAATAACGTGTACACTTCCTGTATACATGCAAGATAACCAGAAAAATGGAGTAACTAACCAAAATGGCCCAAGCCATCACCTTAATCACAATCTCCAGCTAAAGACAAAAGAACATTTGGTTAGTCGAGGAGCCTTAAGGGAGGTTTGCAGGCAATGCATAGTAAACAAGCATGCAGTTGTTATACAGATTTAAGTCATTGCCTTCTTCATTGATAAATTTACAGATTTAGAGTGATCCCCCTCTTCAAGAACACTACAGAGAAGGAGATAATCTTACAATGGAAATTACCCTAAAAAACGCAAATTTCTCTTATGAAAGGGTAACTTCTTGGTTTTTCATTACTTCTGGGTGTGTTTCTTAAAAATAACCAGCCTTAAATAATCCTTCTGCGAAAGAGGAATAAATTGGAGTAACAAATTCTGCTCATCTGTAGTTGCCTTCTAGCTGAAATTCCAGTAGAATGTTCAAGAGAAGCAGGCACTCGTCTTTCATTCCTGTTCTTGTTTGAAATACTTTCCATTGTTCACCATTAAGAGTCCTATTATTTACTACTTTATTAGGTGACATCGTTGCAGGATTTCTTTCCCTTTAGTCCCTGAGGTTCTTGGTCATGAAGCTTTGAAAAATGGAGAGGTAGACCAGAGAAGGAGTGGTGGGCAACAAAGCAACGTTTATTGAGTGATAGTAAAGCAAAATTTATTGAGCAATATGCAAAGCTCCCAAAGAGGGAGGGAACCAGATAGAGTTGCCACTGGAGTTTCTAAGTCTAGGGTTTTTATGAGAATGTTGGCGGGTTGTTTGAATCTGATTAACCCTCCCTGCTCTTATTACCCAATAGGTTTTTGTCCACTGGCTCATCCACCTATCAGGTAGTTGTTCACAAACAAAAGGGTGGAAGGCTCCTTCCAGGGTAGTGTAAAGTCCTTTTAAGGGTGGTTTCCTTTTGGGGCCCAGGGTGGGGGTCGGGGGTTTAGGGAGCTTGTAACTGCCTGCCTCTCTTCTGACTTTCCTTCATTAATATAAGTCTTACTATAGAGTTCATTTTAAAGTTTTTTTCCTGCATGCTTGAAAAGTACATGTATACTGCTGCTTTTGATGCAGTCTTCTGAAAATAACCTGTACACAAAGCTTGTTGATGGTGTTGCTTAAATCTATACATATACTTATTTATTGTAAGAGCCTATTTAGCCAGAGCCTATTTCAACCATCCCGGTTGAACAGCCATTTTGTTGTTTATGCAGTAAAACTTAAACTGACTCTGTCCCCCCAACTCCCAGGGACTTACTTAAAAGCAAGTTCGAGAAGCTAATAAAATATGGTCGACCAGTCTCAGGTAACAGAGCCCAAATACAAGGGCGGGTCAGCTCAGATGGAGACATCCAGTCAGTGGAGCATGCATACTGTCTCCCTAGTACCAAGGAGTGTGGGCCCTGCCTTTTGGGTGCCTTTTGGGTGCCCATTCTGACCAAGGTGATAGGCTAGTTCAAGTATCTACTATAGGGTAAATTGTAATTCAGTTGGCCACCCGTGTGTGACCTAGCATGACTATGCAATTTTCTCTGTGTGTTACAATCTCATTGGCCACCTGTGTGTCGCCAGGCTCAACCACATGGCCTTTGCCCTTTAAAAGTTAGTCTGTAAGGCTGGAAGGGCTCACTCTCTCTGTAAGAGGCAGCTCCGAACGGTCAGTTTGATTCTCCATGCTTGGCGTGAAATAAACTTTGCTTGACCTTCGCTTTGTATCAGTCTCACTCCTTTGATCACGGACCTAACACTTATATTTTAATCTATCCTTTTTGAAATAAATGTGTTAAAATTTCTCAAAAGGACTCTGGTTTTGTCTTTTTACCTTATTTTCTGTCAATCATTGTGTTAAACACATTTTGAGCTTGTATTTAGTAACTGCACACACATTTCTAGTGTTTCTATCTTACTGATGATACGATTATTTTTTTATGATTTATTTATTTGAGAGAGAGAGAGAGTGAGAGAGAGAGAGAGAAAGAGCATGAGCACATGAGCGGGGAAAGGGTTGGAGAGAGAGGGATCTGAGACCGGAACCAGATGTGGGGCTCAGTCTCATAACCCTAATATCAGGACCTGAGCCAAAATCAAATAGTTGGAGACTTAACCAACTCCACCACCCAGGTGTCCTTTGACCTTCTCATTATGTAGTAACCCTTTTTATCTTTTATTAAACTTTTCCTTTGTTCTAACCTTGAGAGCCTTCATTTTTTGCTTGGAAGATTTATTACCAAGCTCAATTAATTCTACTTTCATCATTAGTTCACTATGTAGGCAGGTAAACTCTTTGTGTAGGGGAAGAAACATTTTCCCTTCTTTCCCTCCTGGTTCTTTTGTTGGCTTAATAGTTAAAATGACGTAAAACAGATTAACGGGAGAAAAACAGTTTAATAACATGTTTACCAACTCTGAAATGGCAGAACCCATCTCCTTAAAAACCATTTTTGGCTAAAGACAAAAAATGTTAGGGGTGGAGAATCAGGTATAAGAGGTTACCAGGAAAAGCATAAGTAGCTAAACAAGCCATTTCATTTTGCTTGGGATGGGGTACAAATTAATAGAGACTGAGTCTGTCTTTGTCAACAGTTTAACACAGGTTCACTGAGAATTTCACAAACCAGAATCCTACAGGAAGACGTCTCCTACAGGAAGATGTCTCCTAATAAGCCAATAAAGAAATAACATATTCCGAATCAATGATCGATTAAATTGCACTATTGTTCCAGGTGAGGGGAGATGAAAGGAATAAAGTCCAAATTAGTAGAGATGTACCTTTATAGGGGTTAGCACTGAGGAGAGATGGCTTAGCCAACTGAGAGCTATGTCCAGTTGCCCGCACAAAAGTAGAAGTCTTCTGTTGGTGGATCACACTGCTGGGGACAGTGGAACCGTCTCCACTGGGGAAGCAGACTGCTGGGGAAGTGCAGCAGGTGTTGATGGGCAGGATAATCTCAGTGGGAAGACTTCAAGGCTTTCTCTACTGCCAATAAGAGAATGGTCTTTACCTTGGCAAGAGGTAATTGCTCCCAAGGTCTTTAGGGAACTAGTTAGATCTGCAAAAGGTCACCTTGCCCAGACTGAACACACTCACATTGTCTTCAAAAACTTTCTGTATTTATACTGTTTCATAGTTATAGTCAAATTTTTTTATTGTGACAGTTGCTTCTTCATATATTTTAATGATAAACCCCCATCAACAGGTGAACTTTTGAGTTCTTATGGGTGAGAAGAGATGAGATGATGACATCCTGATGCAGTTTCATTTTTACGTCAAGAAAGCTTTTTGTCTTTGTCATAAGCAAGTAGATTGAAACAACTTAAGTCCTAAACAAGTGGATTTGTGGTACTATGAAATGAATACACAATCATCAACCTTGTTATTTCAAATCACTCACACACTAATTAATCCCAAGGTCCTAATTCCCTGTACAGATCTGAGTTCATAAATGTCTACCCTATGATTCTGCATCATCTACAGAATTAAAAGCAGTTGTATTTTAGGAGGTTTTTGTTTTGTTTTGTTTTGTTTGCCACATATTCTTTTACATCAGAGTTTAATGACCAGTTTAAGGAACTGTATTGCTAATGTTAACAAAAGAATACCAAGAACTGTTTTCTATAATACATATCTGATCACCAATCCACCAGGAGTTAAACTTTTAAACCACTCAGTTAAGCTTTTTTTAACAACCGTGTTTCCATGTAAAAACCACTTTTGTAAAGCTCCAGGGGGTACAAGCTTGCATAACACTATCAAGCATGCTTTCAGTTGACATAACATCGGAATACAAGGCTGTCATTATTTTAGAGAATGTGTGTTTCTTGTTCTCTTTTGGATTCTGCAAAGTTATTTTGACTTCATTAGTCTCATCTTGCAGATGTTCTTTTACTTAAGATTTCTAATGTATGATTTGCATTTATTAGTTTTAGGAGGCTAAATGTGAAATATTTCCTCCATTGTTTAACCCTATCTTCTATTGACCTGGAATAGTATCTTTTCTTCTTCTGTTGTCACATTCATTATGTGTTCCATTTATACATCTCATCATACTGCTTTTCTTATTTTTTCCCAGATGCCAGTGGGTTAGAGTAAGGTTGGCTTACAGCATACTATCATGGTCCAATTTCCTGTTCTACACATATAACTGGTTGAGGAGATGTCAAAGCCATTGTTGTTTGTACTTGTACCATTGATATATCCAAAGAGGTAAGATTGGTATTTTGTTTCCATTCTACTAACATATTCTTATTTATTTATTTAATGATTTTATTTATTTGAGAGAGTATGCATGTGCACAAGCAGAGGGAGAGGAAGAAACAGACACCCTGCTGAGCAGGGAGCCCTACCTGGAGCTTGATCTCAGTACTCCATGACCTGAGCTGAAGGTAGATGCTTAACCTACTGAGCCACCCAGGCACCTTACCACTAAGGTATTTTTATTTATTTATTTATTTATTTATTTATTTATTTATTTAATTGACAGAGAGAGAGATCACAAGTAGGCAGAGAGGCATGCAGAGAGAGAGGAGGAAGCAGGTTCCCTGCTGAGAAGAGAGCCCGGTGTGGGGCTCGATCCCAGGACCCTGAGATCATGACCTGAGCTGAAGGCAGAGGCTTTAACCCATTGAGCCACCCAGGCGCCCCTACCACTAACGTATTAAGAACATGTTTTCTTTGCAACATAAGGGACTTTCTGTGGACCGTAGGCTCCATCCTACCTTTTGATTTTAGGGAACCACAAAAGTGTGGTAACTCAATGTCATGTCCTTTAAGTGCTACTACT
Organism: Lontra canadensis; assembly: GCF_010015895.1. Taxonomy (NCBI): domain Eukaryota; kingdom Metazoa; phylum Chordata; class Mammalia; order Carnivora; family Mustelidae; genus Lontra; species Lontra canadensis. Next base: position 4,244,966 of record NW_022631040.1, read on the forward strand.
GTTCTAATTTCACATTTACCCAAAGAATCATAGTCATTAGGATGTTATGTTATCTAATGTACTTCTGACTGGGCTGTTATCTTAGGTGACCAAAATTGCCCCTGAGATTAGAGTTATTCTAAGACTGTTCCACATATCAATTGTAACTGCAACAATTGATAAGCTATGATAGAGAAACATTTTTAGGTCATTTTTTAAGTATTTTGTTAGGTTAGCATTTTCTCCAATGGCGTTATGTAGAATATCCATTGCTCTTTTTACTTCTGTATGAAATTCATTCATGTTTTATAATATATTGCTACTTTTATCCTTCTGTGTACCCCCTAAAGCTGCCATCGTATGTGTGTTGAATTAAGATTGAATTGGTTTCAATTTTTTAAAAATTTAATGTGATTTGACAAATTTGGTACTGAGAAAAAGTAACTGCCATTGCTCTTCCAATTAAATAACCTCCCATTCCATCATGGAAATATGAGAGTTTTCTTCCTTTTAGTAAGTCTATTTTTGGCATAGGTTATAGATTGGGCATAAACAATGTAGGATAAAACTGAGCACAATTTGGGGATCTATATCTGACTTGGAAGTCCTACATATAAAATTTCATGGATAGACTACTATTGTAGGTTCCAAATGACCACAAGTGGTTTTATAGCAAAGGTTCCCATATTTTTGAGCTAATAAGGTGTTGTATAACGTAGAAGGCTGATGTATACCACGAAGGATGCTGGTATGTGTTACATGCTAAGTGCCCTAGATGTTCTCTATATGCCTTACAAGGCATCCTTGTTCTTTTGGACGTAGTGTCTATATGCTTATTGTTAATTTTCTAACAAGTGAATATGTATTAAATAGTATAAATTGGGAGTATAGTAAATGATCAAGTTTTGGGTCTATTTGTATTTAAAGATGCAATTGCCTTCTACATAGTCAGCAGCTGCTCTTTTATAATGTAATGCTAGCATACAAAGTAAATCAAGAATTAAATCAATGTTGTTTTCATAGCCTATGTGTAATGCTGCACTTAATTCAGTAAAAAAAAGGGAAAGAAGCAAAAGTCAAAACCTAGTTGTTTTGGTATATGTTGTAGGTTATAATACCAAGATCCAGGTAATGGTTCAGGCCAATCTTCATTCTCTGTTAATGTCTAATGGGGAGTGTTGTTCAGGGTTCTTGTTGATTTTTGTGGAGATTAAATTGGAGTTTTCCACTGCTTTGTCAGTTTACCTCAGTACTGGGTAGAGAGCTTTGGCATGGTGATGCTCATTTGCAAGATGACAACCGACCAGGATGGTGATTTGTGGAGCAACTAGAAGATGTTATGGACAATGAAGTGGGGTCTGGAGCAGAGCTAGGTGTTCTAGTTGGAGTGGCTGCCCAGCCACTATTGCTGATGATATCAGTGGAGTATCCATATTTTCTATGAGTATGGTACCCACTAGTGAGTAATATGTAACATAGTATGGCCAGTATGGCAGCATGCCATGTTGACCCATTTAGCAATATATATTGGGTTCAAGATGCATAATGGATTTATGCCTTTAAAATAGTGTCCTATAAATTTCCAGTTATTTCTGTTGCTCTTACCACTCAAGAAAATCTATAGTTTTATGGTCAATACTACCAGTATTATTCAAAGCATAATCACCCTGGATCATGCTAAATGAAATATTAGGCATCTGATAGTAAGGTGCTCTTCATTACTGAAATTTTTATAGCTTTAATTCAATGTAATATGCCTTTTTCTTTGGTCAGCTAGTAGGTTTTATTAGTGGCAGGTGCCATAATTTCACCAGTACTATATATCATTGTTCCTTAACATTTTCCCTTTTAATTTAGATTCTGGGGTATTATCAGTGCTAATTCTTATCTCTATGGGTGCCTATAATGTTAATTAAATAATTTTTCTATCCTTTCTATACATGGTTTGGAGATCTTGCTGTCTTCCAGGTTGCTTTAGTCTAAACTTTCATATCTGGATTCTTAGTAAACAATTTATGCTTTTGCTTGAGCAAACCATAATAATATTTTAGTTGATCCAGAGGTGGTTGGGTTGTGGGGTAAGTGGAAACTCCACAGTATGGCTTGTTTCTTAGCCCATTCTTGTATTAGCTTTTCTGCGATGTGGATCCTGATCTGATTCTGTGATGGTTGGGATACCATAGCAAGCAATCCAGATTTCTAAAATGCTCTAATGGTACATTTTGGATCATCTTTTCTGCAAGGACAGAGTAATCCCATTTCAGACCATGTATTTATAATGGTGCATGCGTAGAGTTTATTCTGTGATATAGGCAACGGACAACTTTGACCTAATCTGGAGTACTCAGTAATCCCAAGCTTTAAACTTTTCTCAATTCTCACATTTCTTAATTTGAAATAGGTATTTGGGAGATATATACATGTTTCTTTTCTTTAATCATGTTCTAATGCCAACATGATGTGTTTGGAGATGTGCCTATGTAGTGATCCTATCACTGGTGCATTTGTTTGTTCAGGTTTTATGTTCCATTTTCCTTATTGATGTATGGCTCTTTTTGAGTTGGTTTCCTCTTTAGTCGTGAATCATGTTTAACTTAGATTTTAAGAGTCATTGCCCCTTTGGTTTTCCTAGTGAGTTTGTCTACCTCGTCTTTAAATTCAGATACTTCACAGTTGTTCTGATATGCAGAGGCATGGGTAGTAAATATGGAGATGATAGCTAGTGCTGTTTTCTGCCATATGTTCTTATCCCATATTCCTTATTTCCTATTTTCCAATCACTTCCCTACCATCTTCTTGACCAAAATGTTATTCTCTTATCTATGCTCAGGAGTCTGAGAAAAGATATACCTCATTGTGATTTTTCTTAATAGATTGCTCAGTTGCCATTTTTTTAGGGTGTGGGGGGCTATTTGGTCAGCATATTTCCTGATCCTGATCCTGTCAGAATTAGATAATCATTATCTCTCAAGCCTGCCAGTCCCCTTTGGATGGTGTCATGAAGTCTGATCCATCTGTAAACCACACATGGTTGTGCAAGGCAGACCAGAGTGGTTCTCGTTGCCCAACTGTTCAAACTCACTTCTTGGGTGGACTTGCCCCTTGGAACTCCTGGAATATTCAGTCTTGGCATTGCTGAGATTCCTTAGTTTATTTTGAGGGTTGACCATCCATCCATGTCCCACTAGGAAATATATAATTTCCATATTAGAACTTTATGCCCAAGGGAGTAACCCTCTGTTTGTCAGGGGTCTGTTTAACCCACTTCAGAATAGGCTACTGGAATTTAAGAATAATTGGTTTAATTTTTGTTAGTGGCTTTATTTTTTAGGGCTTCATAGAGTGCCCTGGTGAGCCTTTCAGACCATGTGAAACTTTTGTATCTTTATCTTTATCTTTTTTCTTTTTCTTTTCCTTCTTTTTTTTTTCTTTTCTTTGAGTCCACAGTGACCAAGCTGCAAACCCTTGTTGAGTATAGACACTCTAGTTTATATTTAGAATCCTCATTAGCTGATGTCAATGTATTAAGAGTTCTGACAGCATCCTTTTAAGTAAGTTAAGACCACTTCTTGAATCTCTGTCCTAAATTCCCTTTTCTTCTTATTGATATAATCTCCATATGTAATATGAAATATTTTCAATATCAAACATTTTTATCATTTTATGAGGTGCTGCTTTTTTGGAAAGAATGTTATCGAATCTCTCTTGTTTCTGACTGGATTTGGTGTTTTTCTACCTTCAGAGGACCAAGTTATGTCTAGAAATTTTACTGTAGTGTGGGGTTCTTGATCCTTGCTTGGGTTGATTATCTGTCCTCTGAGGGTAAGGAATTCACTTAACTAATTTTAACCTTAAGTCTGTTCATCGAAGTTATCATCATAAATAAGGATACCGTCAACATAGGGAATAATAGTTGATATGTATGTTGTGTTTTCTTGAAAGTCTTGGTTGTCTTCTGTTCAAAGGTTTGGGCTATTACTCAGCTGTTAAAATATCGTTGTGGTAACCTAGTAAGTGGATATTGTTGACCTTCCCATGTGAATGTAGTCATGGCTTGGCTCTCTCCTCATCAAATGGAATATCAAAGAATGTGCCATGTAAGTCTATCACCATATAATAAATTCCATATCTAGTGGTGATATTGCTTATAGTGTCTATGTACGGGACTCCTGCCTCAATTTTGGGAAAGTGTGTGTTAAAATTCCTATAGTCTGTTAAAAAGCCCGATGGGTTATTACATGGTAAGAGATTAGGCACAATAATTTGTTCCTTTACAAATTACTGAGTTTTCTTCCTTAATTTGAGCATGTCCTCTCTTTAGATTGTATTGGGGGTATGGTTTGATATTTAAATGGGACAGGCAGTTTAATTGCAGTCCATTTTGCCACAGCCACATAAGTTGTAGGAATAGTTACATGCTTATTTGTTATATGGCATCTTAGTACATCCATTCTAACAATATGTTCTAGGTTGGGATCTATAAGGCATGTAGTCTGAATCCATAGTCTATCAATTTTTGGGGGTTCTATGTACTTCATGTCTCTGGGTTAATTTCTTCCTAATCCTTCAGTTAGTCCCTTTTTATTATTAAAGTTTCCTAAATTAGTAGTAAATTAATAAATATAAATTAATATTTATATCATTGTTATTTGGAATCCTTTACCTAAATATGTATTAGTATATGTAGTAGTTTTATTTACGAAAGGGATTTCTGTTGATATGGCCAGTGGAACATATTTGAGCAATTGTCTCTGGCTTGGGCCAACAGGCAGAGACTGGAATCCCAGTAGAGGGCTCATGGGGCTTTCTCTTCTTTGCTTATCAGGGGTTTATCTGTTATTGGGATTAAATTTTATAAGAGGGTTTATATTGATAGTAACTGGGTCAGGGGGTGTATATGTGGGTTTATTTTCTGTAAGTCTGTTTCCTCTGAAAGATTGGTTGTTTCTTTTTTCTTTTTTTTTTTTTTTTTTAGATTGGTTATTTCTATTTCTCTACCACTCTAAGTAGTTTCTGGGCTTTTTATTTGGATTTCTATTTTTAGAATCTGGATTAAAGTTTAGTGGTCTAAATTGCTTATGCAGTCAAAAGGATTTTCCAGAATTGGTCTGTGTGATCTGTTTTGGCTGGGTCTACTTACAATAGGTATAGGCCTGTTTTGTCCAAATAAATGAGTGTTAAACCTATAGTTTTTTATCTTATTCCTCAGCTGCTCTTACAAGTCAGTGACTGCTGTGTTTCTGGTGTCTGTAAATACTGAAACTCATACTATTCTATCCTGTGGGAACACAGCTTTTAGACTGGCCTTTTGAGTTTGTTCTGTTGCTTCCTCAGGAAGTACGTAAGGTGTCTGTCTCCTCTCATAAATCATAGATAATAGGCCTAATTTCATTATTAGTAGCTTCTGATGTTTTTCATGGAGATGTTTTAAGGGATAATACTTATAGGCCATTTGAATCTCTAAGTTGCTGTTACCCAGTCAAACAAAGATCTTTTTTTTTTTTTTAATTAAAGATTTTTATTTATTTATTTGACAGACAGAGATCACAAGTAGGCAAAGAGGCAGGCAGAGAGAGAGGAAGGGAAGCAGGCTCCCTGCTGAGCAGAGAGCCTGATGCGGGGCTCGATCCCAGGACCCTGGGATCACGACCTGAGCTGAAGGCAGAAGCTTTAACCCACTGAGCCACCCAGGTGCCCCAAACAAGGATCTTTTTTTAATTAATATTTCTCCAAATGCTCCAAGGTCTTGATTAAATTTTGCATCAGTGGCAGTGGGTCCAAGTTGTATAACCTCTGCTTCTGTGAGGATCAGTTATGTCTTCCATTGGGCCATAAATCTGACAGCTTCTGGATATCTGAGTTCAAATCAGTTCGTTAGTATTCCATTCTGATTTTTGTCACTTCTTATTTAATATAAGCTCTCTTTTCAGTAAGTCTGATTGGGTCCATATTGTATATTTTCATGGGCCTACCTCCTAGGAAGTTAGTGTCCAGGGTTAGCTGGATTAAAATAATTGTCATCATCCTTAGGTTATAGATTGGTGCCTTTAGGAACAAAAAGATCTGGATTTCTTCCTATTCTGGAGATTATTTTCTGTACTAGCACTTTTACTTTGTGCCTATCGACATCTGTGTTACTTAATGCTTCTAATAAGAGTCAAATAATTTCTTCCTTATTTACTCTTTTTTACTATAGGATATAACTAACTGGGATAGGTGATAAGGCCAACATCTAAAGTTTCCTTAATTTTAAGTTTTGTTAGGACTGAATCTTCAGTAGGTCTCCACGGATCCTCAGAAGTTAATATATAATCCATTCTACCCCTAAACCTTTGCTTGAGTAATTTTGGTAGGGTTAGTGAGCAAGGTATATTTGCTATTGCCCTCCTGCCTTTCACAATAGTGTTCAAAATGTTTTATTATAGAGACATTTAATAGAACATTCCAAATTGTTTATTATATGGTAGAACAATATTAAGATAATTATTGTGGTCAGTGTTAGAATCCAAACTATAATGGCTGTATCAATATTGTCTATCCATAGGCTATTTATAATTTCAGTAGGATGCCATGGATGATAAATAGTGATTAAGTTTGAAGTTTGCTAGTCTAGAGATGGGCTTTGCCAAATTTGCATCAATTATAAATTTAGTATAATTTATCAGCATGTATTTCAAATTTGGCATGGAGTATGATACATCCCATAGCATCAACCACTTTTAATTATTATTACTTTGGGTTAGGTTGCCAACTTTGTCAATTGTTCTGTTTTAGGAGGGCAAATTAATACAGACTGAGTTTGTCTTTGCCAGCAATTTATTTAACACAGGTTCACTGAGAATTTCACAAACCAGAATCCTACAGGATGATATCTCTTAATAAGCCAATAAATAAATAACATATTCCAAATCAATGATAGATTAATTGCACTGTTGTTCCAGGTAAGGGGAGATGAAAAGAATAAAGTCCAAATTAGTTGAGGTATGCCTTTATAGGGGTTAACACTCAGGAGAGATGGCTAAGCCAACTGAGAACTGACGTCCAGCTGCCCACACAAAAGTAGAAGTCCTTCATTGGTGGACCACACTGCTGGGGACAGTGCAACTAGGTCCATTGGCGGAGCACCTGCTGGGGACAGTGGAGCAGGCTCCACTGGGGGAGCACATTATTGGGGACAGTGCAGCTGGCTAGTTGGGGGAGCACACTGCTGGGGACAGTGGAGCAGGCTAGTTGGGGGTCACACTGCTGGGGACAGTGCAGCAGGTGTTGATGGGCAGGATAATCTCAGTGGGAAGACTTCAAGGCTTTCTCTACTGCCATTAAGAGAGTGACCTTTACCCTGGCAAGAGGTAATTGCTCCCAAGGTCTTTAGGGAACTATTTAGATCTGCAAAGGGTCACCTTGCCCAGACTGAACACACTCAGATTGTCTTCACAAACTTTCTGTATTTATAGTATTTCATATTTATAGTTGAAGTGTCTCCTTATCACAGTTGCTTCTTCATATATTTTAATGATAAGACCCCAGTGGGGGCCCATCAACAGGTGAACTATTGACTTCTTATGGGTGAGAAGAGATGAGATGATGACATCCTGATGCAGTTTCCTTTTTACATTAAGACCCCTCTTTGCCTTTGTTATAAGCAAGTGGATTGAAATAACTTAAGTCATAAACAAGTGGGTTTAAAATCCTATCAGACCATACACAACACAAGGGTAAGGTTGTTATGCAAATTTCTCTCTGCCTTTTTATTGATGAGTGTTTCTAGAGACTAAGTCATCCCCCTCTTCCTGGTACCTTGGGGGAGATACCCTTACAAATGGACATTTCCCTTATTAAAAGTAAATGTTTCTTACAAAAGTTTAACCTTTATTCAGTTTTCACTTCACTTATGGCTGTTTGTTACAAAATACTCCTTTTAAAAACTGTCACAATTTAGTGTGTGTGTGTGTGTGTGTGTGTGTGTGTGTGTGGTTTGTGTGTGTGTATGCCTTCTTAGGGATTTTTTTATTTTTTTAAACACACTTACACAGTGTTTGTGCAACTTCCACACTTAGTTCAGGATTTCCAATCTAATGTTTTCAAGCTCTCAGCCATTAAATAAGAGAGACAGAATGAAGAAGTTGTCAAATCAAGTGAAAAATGTAAAGAATATGTCTGTCAGCGCAAGATAAGATTTTTACAAGAATAGAACAAAGAAACAGAATATAGAAAAAGGAATTGTTGATTTTTCAACAGATGAACAACTCTAGAAAACATAACAATAAAATTATATCCCCATGACCTCTGTTACTTCCCATCAGTATCAACACAGGTGATTCAACAAGCGTAACATTATAACACAATACTGCAGAGAAGTATCACTGTCTTAAATCTGAGGTTATTTATGGTCTAAACAAATGTGTCTACATTTACAAAAATGCACTTTCTTTCTAGAACAACTTAAAGGCTAAAAAATTCCTTTCTCGTTTTTGAAACTAGCTTAATATTAGTGTATATGGTTGGAGACAATGATCAAGTTCTGTTTACTCTCTCATACACCAAAAATTATTTATAGTATGGCCGTAACTCAGAAAAGAAGGTATTGCACTGCATTTGGTATTCCATTAAACTCAGAAAATCTCTTAGGAAAACTTGATGTCTCCTCTGCCAGCAGGAATAACAGCCTAAAAACAAGAAATAATTTAAGAGACCATGCATTTATTTGGGACGAAACAAACTCACTTTGGTGTGCACATATTTAGGTAGAAACCTATTAGTACCCTGATTAGACTTAGCATTTTTATGAAAAAGGGGAAAGATTAGGTAAATTGTTTTGAGAAGAGTTCATTGGCTCTAACAAGTAGGGCTTGACTTGTGCTTTATTGACTGGCCAGGTGAAGTGGTCATTAGGCAGAAGTTTACTTTTATCAGCCTTTTCAAACAGAATTTTCTCATTCTTGCTGACGTCTTGGAATGTTGACAGTTTGATCCTGTTCGAAGGTTTCAGAAACAGGTCTGGTGCAATGCACTTCCTTTGAAATGGCTGATCTAGCTCTGTTTTAAAAATGCCTCTGATTACAGTATTTTCCACACATCTATTGACATTTCAGTATCTCTACCTCTTCCTAAATTTTTGTATATGCTATACCAGTATTTCAGATGATACTATGAATCCTAGTTTCACCAGAATGGCTCAGATTTTAAGGCACAAGTGCAGGTCGTAAGTCACTTAATTTTTCATATTTTGAAATGACAATGTAAGTGTTGAAAAATAAAACTGAATAATTTGTGTATGCCCACCTATATTTTTTGGCTATGTAAACATGTCAATATGTAAATATATTTATGAATCATTATATCTACTTTATGTGCAAAGTAAGTCAGTTTCCTAATAATTCCATTTATAAGTTTGAGGTATTTTACACAGAATTTTTGGCATGACAAAATATGTATAATAACTAATTTTCGATTACATTTTCAAGGGAAAACAAAATAATGCTTTACTATCAACTATATAAATGCGAAGTAAGTGAGAAATATTTTAAAAAACTAAAGCTTTATATGAAATAGTATATAAGATAGCAAATGTTGAATTTTTCTTTAAGATGTTTTATTCTGAGTAATGATGTTTATCTATAAATTTTAGTTTATATGGTGAAGAAGCAAAATCAGGAAGGTTAATAGAGTTGGTTGTAAAATGGAACTTGTCCTCTCTAAACCTTTACCTGAAGCCTCAAAGCTGAGGATAATAGTTTCTGCCCACTGTATCCTGCAAAATTTAGATTCCAGATGATCTATTTAGGACTTCTAAATTGGGTTTTCCAATTCTATTCCGGTAACACCAGCCTATCACTCAAACCATCCTATATGTGAAATAAGCAGGGGAGCAAAAATAATAAGTCTTTAAGAATTCCTTTGAAGGTGTTGTTAGAATTCTGTTTTCTCAGGGCGGGAGTTCTTCTGTCTGACTGGGCAAAGTGATGATCAGTTGACTTCCAAAAAAATCACTTGAAGAACCTGACATGAGTCCATACGGCTAGGGATACATGTTGTTTTGTGGCATTTCTCAAAAAAAAAAAAAAAAAAAGAAAAGAAAAAAAGAAAAGAAAACAGGTTGCAACCTCTTTTGTTAACAGAGGGAAGAGAGGTTTACCTTGTCTGCATGGTAAACCTTTATTTTCAGTTTCCTTAAGGAAAAACTATTCTTTCCTGTGTCCCACAGCAAATATCTGATAATTTATTTGGCCTGGAATCATCTTGAAAGGACATTACTTACAACGCAACATGTCTTGAGACTGTGGCCCTTGCACAGATGATCTGTGTAGGATATAGTGTCTGAAGACAATATCTGGGGAGTGAATATCTGGAATTAATGAAATTCAAGTCCACTCTCTGAGAATTTCTGAAGAACCTCCAATAGTTCACACCACATTGGGGAAACCCAGAACAGAATACACAAAACCAGATTTCAAGAAGATGTGATCTGTAAGAATGTATCCTAAAATCTCTCTTACTTCCTTTCTGCTTACTCCTACCCAGGAATCCTAGCTAGTAAATGGAAGAGGAAATTAAGTTTTAAAGTGAGTAAAAATTGGCTGTGGCACTCTGCACTGCAGGTTTCTGGACCTGGGTCAGACTTGAGCTGCAAGACACAAATCTTTTAACTGAATAAAAAACTTGATTAAAAAGTAATAGCTTTATTCTTAATAGCCCAAACTTCAGATGACTCAGTTGTCTCTCAACAGGTGAGTAACTAAACGGACTGTGGATCATTTATGTTGTACTACTACTCAGCAATAAAAAGAAACAGATGATTCTTGCACATAACAACTTGGATAGCTCTAAAGGGCTGAATGAAAATAAAACATCTCTAAAGGCTACATACTGTATGATTCCATCTGTATAACATTCTTGAAATTTAAAAAAAAAGTTATAGAAATAGGGAACAGATTAGTAGTTGCCTGCAGCTAAAGAGGTGATGTAACTCTAAAAGGGCAGCTGGCCTCCTTGAAGAATATGGAAAGAACCTCCATCTAATCTAACAACAAAATTCCAAATGTTTAAAAATCTGTGAGGGATATTTTTGATGATGGAAATATTACATGTATTTATTGTAAAAATGTCAGTATCCTGGTTGTGATATTGAACTATAGTTTTACAATATGTTATCCTTGGAAGAACCTGGAAAGAGGATACATGGGATCTTTCTGTATCATTGCTTACACCTGCATGTGAATTTACAATTACCTCAAAAGTTTAATAAAAAAATTATTTCATGTTACCACTATACAATACCTACAAAGCAGTAGCTTTTATGATATGTGCATATATAATCTATTTTAAAAATGATTTTAGCTTTATATCAAAATTGAGCAGGAAGTACAGACAATTCCTATATACTCCTGTCCTCATCCATGCACAGTTTCCCCACTCTCAACATTCCCCAGCAGAGTGGCACATTTGTTATAATTGATGAATTTACCTTGACATAGTGCAGTTACCCCCAAGTACATAGCTGACATTAGGGTTCACTCTTGTCAAGTGACAATGTATAATGACATACATTCGTCATTATAGTAGTTTACAGAAAATTTCACAGTCCTAATAATCCTGTGATCTGTCAACTGCCCTTGACTGCTGGCAACCACTGATCCTTTTTACTGTCTCCAAAGTTTTGGCTTTTTCAGAATGTCACAGTTGGAAGCATACAGAATGCTGACCTTTCAGACAATACTCTTTCACTTGGTAAATGCATTTAAAGTTCTTTATGTCTTTTCATGGCTTGATAGCTAATTTTCTTTTAGTGCTCAATAAAGTTTATCTGAATGCACCACAGTTTATCTATTCACTTGCCAAAGGACATCCTGGATGCCTCCAGTCCCTGGCTATGAGTAAAGCTGTTATAAACATCTGGGTATGGGTTTTTGTGTGGACATAAGATTTCAGTTCATTTGGGTAAATATCAAGGAGCATGACTGCTGGATTATGTAGTGATAGTATGTTTAGTTTTATAAGAAACTGCAAAAGTGTCTTCCAAGGTGGCTATATCATTTTGCATTCCTATCAGTACTGATTAGAGTTCCTGTTGCTCCACATCTTTGCCACCATTTGATGTTGTCAGTAAGCATTTTTATTAAACTGGTCTTGAATATTTAATTTGTGAGAAATAAGTTTATTAATATTTGAAGGTGACTGAAAAAGTTATGGTATTATCCCAAAATATTTTTAAAAAGGGGGGTAGGAAAGCAAAATCTAATGAAGACAAAAAATAACATCTCTTCACTTTTTGTGTTTTTTCTTTTTGTTTTTTACTTTTTTTTTACCCCCTGCTTGTTCACTTTTAGATTAGCTCCTCTGAATGTCTTAAGGAAGTACCTGTTAGCCCTCAGAGAGATGTCTGGATTCATGTTGCTATGTGAATGAGAAATAGGCAAAAAAGAAGTGAAGTTGCAAAAGATAAAGACTATAGAACACAAAAGGGAGTGATGAGTGAAAGTTAGGAAAAAATAGTTTATTTTTTAACTTTTTCAGTTCTTTGAAATGAATTCTGAATCAAGATTCAAGTATCCAAGCACATTTTCTATCATATTTCTAGACTGTATTAGGAGCATGTTCCAAGTATTTTAAAGGGAGTTACCAGGCTACATAGCAAGCATTGTGGTCCTTTTTTAACAAACTCAAAGATAAACTCTTTATGAGTTAATAATGTACTCTGGACACTAGAAACCAAGAAAAATAGGAACAACAGACAAATGACTTAAAAAAAAAAAGAAGAAGGGACTACTGATTCATTTATCTTTCCTTAAAAATTCCTAAAGAAATTTCATTTTTGTCATCAGTTAGGAAAAAAGGAAAATAATAGAGATACCCCGTGGACATATGCTCTGGATTAATTATACACACTTTACTAAGTAGCATATACATAATGCACACTACAGTTCAAAATATAGTTTATTATAAATTCTCTCTGAGGTTTTGATAAAACAGGAATAGCTAGAGTGTCACCTGTCTTGAACATGCTAGATAATCATTTTCTTTCCCCATTCTGGTTATAGGTCATTGTGCCTTTGAATCATCAGAATTTGCTTCTGAACCCTAATCATTCTAAGTCTATGGTATTGCAATTAAAGTTCGTTATTTTTGTATCAAAGCTAGTTGCAAGAGATAACTATCTGTTAGGTGGTATTTTATAAAGATGACACTATCTTTACATGGTTCTGAATATTTAATTAAATGAGTTTTGTTTCTGTGTTTATTAATTCTCCCATTTGCTTTTATGTCCTAACTTGTCATCTTCGGACTTGGAACATTCTCATTAGCACGAAAACCTACTCTAGTATTTCATCTATTAAATAATACTCATTTTATCTTAAAATACTATCCAGCTATTGTGCCTTTTTTTTTTCCCCTACTGTCCTTCAAAGTGAATGATTCATGAGTTTTGTATACCCACAGTCTTCATTTTCTCATTATTCTATCTCTGTATCGTTCCAGTTTGGCTTCAGTATCCATACCTCTGCAGTCTCTTCCTGTCAAGTCAGCACCACGTCATGTTCCCATATCCGGTGTTCTGTTATTTTGTCATTACTGAAAAGACTTCTCAGCATTTAACCAATGTAACACTTTTTTTAAAGATTTTTTTTTTTTTTAATTTGACAGAGAGGGAATACAAACAAGGGGAGTGGGAGAGGAAGAAGCAGGCTTCCCGCTGACCAGGGAGCCCAATGTGGGGGCGGGGCTCGATTCCAGGACTCTGGGATCAGGATCTGAGCCAAAGGAAGATGCTTAATGACTGAGCCACCCAGGTGCCTCCTAAATGTAACCCTTTAAAAACAAAACTAAAAAAACCCCTTACGTTTATTTTGCTTTTTATACTCCTCTTCCCTAGTTTGTTCTCAATGCTTCTCTGCTTCCTAACAAATGATGGAAAAGCCCTGAGCTGATTCCTGGACTGCCACCTTCTTGTTTCTATGTATTTTTGTTCTCTACAACCTGGGAGATTTTGTCTAGTCTCATAACTTTCAGTCCCAACTACCTATTAAGTCCCCCATACACATCTTCAAAGCTGAACATTTCTCAGAGCTCTGTTTATTCACTTGCCTATTGGACTTTCCAATTTCATGTTTAAAGGGCAATCAAATGTAATATGGCTAAAACATAATATTCATTCCCCTCAAGCCTTTTCCTAAACCCATTTCTCTCCCTGTTTTTTTGATCTCAGCAACCATTGTTATTTGCTTAAGTCAAAATCCAGATATAGCAGTGCTTAAAAGATTTTTCCCAGATAATTCAGAATTTTATCTCTGTATCCCTACATAGATCATGATATATTTATACATATATCTTATGAATATAAGACTATATATATATATATATATATATATATATATATATCGGCAACATCAGTTTTTCTCTAAAGGTCCAATAGTTATAGTTGCTGAGTAGATGTTTATGTTTAGTACCTGGATGGACTTTGTTATTTAGCAAGTTATGCTCATTTGCATATGAATTCCAAAATGACTTTTAGATTTTTGTAAAGATAATTTAACCTTTATATGGACCAATTTTAGGAATTTTTAAAAAAGAGTTCAGGAAAACTAGAAGTACTTTGCATTACTGTTTTTGAGGCTCTTAAAACTTATAAAAAATATTCTCCAAGAATTTAAAACTTGCTTATATCTCCTCCATATTTATCAGGTATATCACCCTTGTTGATATATTTATTATGTTTTGATATGTTTTTCATTTTTCCCACTGTGTTATCTATTATCTAAGCTTATCAGTAAATTTTTTGAATTATCCTATTAAAAGCCCCAGGCATTAATTTTTATTTTTTTCATGGTCCTGAAAGCATCTTGCTTTTTTTTTTTAATTTTTTTAAAGATTTTATTTATTTATTTGACAGACAGAGATTACAAGAGGGCAGAGAGGCAGGCAGAGAGAGAGGAGGAAGCAGGCTCCCTGCTGAGCAGAGAGCCTGTTGTGGGGCTCAATCCCAGTACTCTGAGATCATGACCTGAGCTGAAAGCAGAGGCTTTAACCCACTGAGCCACCCAGGCGCCCCAGCATCTTGCTTTTTAAAGACAAAGATAATAGTATTTTCCTGAAATTGTTTGGTTCTATTTTGTCTTTTTTAAAAATTGCCATATTTTTCCAGTTTTATTGAAAAATAATTGACATATGTCACTGTATAAACTTGAGGCATAGAGCATGATGGTTTAGTTAGCATATATTGTAAAATGAGTATCACAATAAGTTCAGCTAACAGTTGTCTTACATAAATACAATTAAGAAAAAGGAAAAAAAATAATTTCTCCTTGTGAAGAGAGCTCTTAGGATTTACTCTTAACAACCTCCTTGTTAAGGGAGTGTTAGGTATGCAGCAGTGTTTAGGTGTAGTCCTTGTGTGTACACTAGATCCCTAGTAATTATAACTGGAAGTTTGTATCCTTTTTTAAAGTTTTTAATTTAAATTCCATTTATGTAACATACAATGTTACATACAATGTAATGATAGTTTCTGGTGTACAATATAGTGATTCAACACTTCCATATACCACCAGGTGCTCTTCACAATAGGTACATTCCTTAATCTCCATCACCTCTTTATCCCATCCCCCCCACCCACCTCCCTTCTGGTAATCATTAGTTTGTTCTCTGTAGTTAAGAGTATTGGGATGCCTGGGTGGCTCAGTCCATTAAACATTTGCCTTTGGCCCAAGTCCTGATCCAAGCCCCTTTCTCTTTCTCTGTCTCCTGCTCAGTGGAGAGTCCGCTTCTCCCACTCCTCCTGAGTGTAGTCTCTCACTCACTCACTCTCTCTGTCAAATAAATAAGTAAACATCTTTTTAAAAAGTCTCTTAGCTTGCCTCTTTTCTCTTTTGCTCATTTTTAAAAGATTTATTTATTTATTAGAACAAGCAAGGAGATGGGAAGAGGGGAGAGGAGGAGAGGGAGAGGCAGGCTCTCCACAAGCAGGGAGCTCAAAACAGGGCTTGATCCCAGCACCCCAGGATCATGAACCTGAGCCAAAGGCAGATGCTTAACCAACTGAGCTACCCAGGTATCCCTCATTTGTTTCATTTCTTAAATTCCACTTATGAGTGAAATCATATGGTATTTGTCTTTCTCTGACAGCCTTATTTTGCTTAGCATAATACTCTCCAGCTCCATTCATGTCCTTGCAAATGTAAGATTACATTCTCTTTGATGACTAACATTCCAATGTGTGTGTGTGTGTGCGTGTGTATACACACACGCACACACACACACACACACAAATAACCTCTTCTTTATCCATTCATCCATCGACAGATGCTTGGACTGTTTCCATAATTTGGCTATTGTAGATAAGGCTGCATGTATCCCTTAAAATTAGTGTTTTTATATTCCCTGGGTAAATAAATACCCAGTAGAGTGATTACTGGGTCATAAGGTGGTTGTATTTTTAACCTTTTGAGGAGTCTTCATACTGTTTTCCACTGTTGCTGCACCAGTTTGCTTTCCCACCAATGGTGCAAGCAGGTTCCTTTTTCTCCATATCCTCACAACACCTGTTATTTCTTGTATTGTTGATTTTACTCTTCTGGCAGATTTGAGGTGCTATTTCATTTTAGTGTTGATTTGCATTTCGCTGAGGTAAGCAGCTCTTCATGTGTCTGTTAACTGTATGTCATCTTTTGAAAAATGTCTATTCATATCTTCTGCCCTTTTTAAATTGCATTATTCTCTTTTTGGGTGTTGAGTTTTAGAAGTTCTTTATAGATTTTGGATACTAACCCTTTATCAGATATTTCATTTGAAAATATCTTCTCCCATTCCAAAAGATGGTTTTTAGTTTTGTTGATTGTTTCTTTCAGTGTACAGGAGGTTTTTTATTTACTTATTTTTTTATTTTGATGTCGCCCCAATAGTTTTTTTTTTTTTTTTATTTTGTTGCCCTTCCTTGGGAGACAAACCTAATAAGAAATGGCTACAGCTATATTAAAGAAGTTACTGCCTCTATTCTCTTTCAAGATTTTTATGGTTACGTCCTTAGTCTTTTTTGAAATTATTTTTGTGTATGGTTTAAGGAAGTGGTCCAATTTCATTCTTTTGCAACTACCTGTTGGGTTTTCCAAAAACAATATTTGTTGAAGAGACTGTCTTATTCCCATTGGATATTCTATCCTGCATTGTTGAATATTAACTGACCATATAATTGCGGGTTTATTTTGGGTTCTCTGTTCTGTTGATCTATATGTCTATTTTTGTGCCAGTACCATAGTATTCTGATTACTACAGCTTTGAAGTATAATTTGAAATTGCAATTGTGATATCCTCCAGATTTGTTTTTCTTTTTCAAGGTTGCCTTTGGCTATTTTGGGTCTTTTGTGGTTCCAAAGCAATGTTAAGATTGTTTGTTCTAGCTCTGTGAAAAATGCTGGTGGTATTTTGATAGGGAGTCCATAAAATGCGTAGATTGCTTTGGATAGTATAGAAATTTTAACAGCATTTGTTCTTACGATCCACGGGCATGGAATATCTTGCCATTTATTTGTGTCATCTTCAGTTTCTTTCATCAGAACATTATAGTTTTCAGATTATAGACCTTTTACCTTTTTGGTTAAATTTATTCCTATGCATTTTATGGTGCAATTGTAAATTAGACTGTTTATTTCTCTTTCTGCTACTTCTTAGTGCAGAGAAATGCAGCTGATTTACATATATTGATTTTATATGCTGTGACTTAACTAAATTCATTTATCAGTTCTAGTAGTCCTTTGGGGAAGTCTTTCTTGTTTTCTATATAGAATATCATGTCATCTGCAAATAGTGAAAGTTGGATAGTTTAGGCATTTTGACAATATTCTTCCAATCCATGAGCATGGGATGTCTTTCCATTTCTTTGTGTCCTCTTCGATTTCTTTCATCAGTAGTTTATAGTTTTCATAGTACAGATCTTTCACCTCTTTAGTTAGGTTTATTCTTAGGTACCTTCTTATTTTTGGTGAAATTATAAATGGTATTGATTCCTTGATTTTTCTTTCTCCTGCTTCATTGTTAGTATATAGAAATACAACAGATTGGAGTACCTGGGTGGCTCAGTAGGTTAAGCCTTCGCCTTCAGCTCAGGTCATGATCCCAGGGTCCTGGGATCGAGCCCCGCATCGGGCTCTCTGTTCCGCGGGGAGCCTGCTTCGCCCCTTCTCTTTGCCTGCCTCTCTCCCTACTTGTGATCTCTGTCTGTTAAATAAATAAATAAAATCTTTAAAAAAAAAAAAAGAAAAAAAGAAATACAACAGATTTCTGTATGTTGATTTTGTATTCTGTGACTTTACTGATCTTATCAGTTCCAGCAGTTTGTCTTCCTTCCTTCCTTCCTACCTTCCTTCCTTCCTTCCTTCTTTCATTTCCCTTACTTTCTCTTTCTTTCTCTCTTTCTCTCTTCCCTTCCTTCCTTCCTTTCCTTCCTTTCAAGATTTTATTTATTCATTTGAGAGAGAGAGAGTGGGGAGAGGGAGAGGGATAAGCAGACTCCCCGCTGAGCTGGGAGCCTGACATAGGGCTTGATCCCAGGACTTAGAGATCATTACCTGAGCCAAAGGCAGACACTTAACCATTTGGGCCACTCTCATGCCCCTGTTTTCTGTGTGTGGTATCATGTTATCTGCAAATAGTGGAGGTTTGACTTCTTCCTTGCCAATATGGATGCGTTTTATTTCTTTTTGTTGTCTGATTGCTGTGACTAGGACTTCCAGTACTGTTATGAATAACAGAGGTGAAGGTGAACATCCCTGTTTTGTTCCTGACTGTAGAGGAAAAGCTCTCAATTTTTCCCTCTTGATGATGATATTGGTGGTATTTTTCATACATGGCCTTTATTATGTTGAAGTATATTTTCTCTAAACCTAGTTTGTTGAAGCTTATATCATGAATGCATGTCATACTTTATCAAATGCTTTTTCTGCAGTCAAATGCTCTACCACTGAGCTATACCCCCATAAATGCTTTTTCTGCATGTGTTGAAATGATCGTATGATTCTTATTCTTTCTCTTATTAATATGATGTATCATATCAGTTTGCAAATATTGAACAACGTTTTAACTCAGAAATAAATCCCACTTGATTGTGGTGATTTTTTTTTTTTTTTTTTTTTTTTTTTACTTTATTGTTGGATTTGGCTTGCTAGTATTTTCTTTAGAATTTTTGCATCTGTGTTCATCAAGGATATTGGCCTTTCTTTATCTGGTTTTGGTATCACTGTAATGTTGGCCTTATAGAATGAATTTAGAAGTTTTCCTTCCTTTTCTACTTTTTTGAATAGTTTGAGAAGAATAGGTATTAACTCTTTTTTAAATGTTTGGTAGAATTCATCAGTGAAACATCTGGCCCTGGAATTTTGTTTTTTGAGGAATGTTTGATTACTGATTTCTTTGCTATGTATAGTTTTTCTATTTCTTCCTCTTTATGTTTTGGTGATTTATACGTTTCTGGGAATTTCTGCATTTTTTATAGATTGTCCAGTTTTTAGGCATATAGATTTTCATACTGTTCTCTTATAATTATTTGTATTTCTGTAGTATTGGTTGTTATTTCTCATTTGTGATTTTATTTATTTGGTTCCTTTTTCTTTGATAATTCTGGTTGGAAGTTTATCAATTTTATTAATTTTTTCAAAGAACCAGCTCCTGTTTTCATTAATCTGTTTTCTTTCTTTTCTTTCCTTTTCTTTTTTTTTAGTTCCTGTATCATTTGTTTCTGCTATGATCCTTTTTATTTTCTTCCTTCTGTTGACTTTAAGCTTCATTTGTTGTTCTTTTTCTAGCTCCTTAGTGTAAGGTTGGTTGTATATTTGAGATTTTTCTTGCTTTTTGAAATAGACCTGTATTGCTTTATATTTCCCTCTTAGGTCTGCTTTTGTTGCATTTTGAAGGTTTGGACCATTGTGTTTTCACTTTTGTTTGTTTCCTTTTATTTTTAAATTCTTTTATTTCCTTGTTGACCTATTCATTGTTTAGTTAACATGTTGTTTGACTTCCATGTTTTTGTGGCCTTTCCAGATGTCATATTGTGTTTGACTTCTGGTTAACATTGTAGTCAGAAAAGGTGCATGTTATGGCTTTGATCTTCTTGAGTTTGTTGAATCCTGTTTTGTAAACTAATATGTGATCTATTCTGGAGACTGTTCCATGTGCACTTCGAAGAATGCATGTTCTTGTGTTTTAGGATGGAATGCCATGAATGTATATGTTAAGTCCTTCTGGTCCAATGTGTCCTTCAAATCCATTGTTTCTTTGTTGATTTTCTGTTTAGATGATCTATCCATTGATGTAAATGAGTTGTTAAGTTTTCTTATTATTACTGTATTATCAATTATCTTTCTGTTTATTATATTATGTATTTGGGTGATCCCATTTTAGGTGCCTAAGTATTTATAATTATTATATGGTAGGTGTGTATATGTGTGTCTGTGTGTGTATAGATAGTTATAAATATGGTTTGTATCTTTGACCAACTTTATCTTTATCTCTCTCCTCCCATCCCCTGCCTCTGGTAACCAAAGTCAGACATCTTTTCCTCTTTTCCTGAGGGTTTTTTTTTTTTTTTAATTAATTAATTTTTTTTTTAGGTACCATATATAAGTGAAATCATACAGTGTATGTCTTTCTCTGTCGGACTTATCCTACTTAAAAAATGCCTTCAAGATCCATTTGTGTTGTTGGAACTGGTTGGATTTCCTCATTTTTTTTAATGGTCAAATGATGTTTCATTGTTTATATATACCATGACTTTTTATCCTTTCATCCATTGTTTGACACTTGGTTGTTTCTGTATCTTGACTATTATAAAAAAATATAGTATTAACTTGGGGATGCAAATATCTTTTCAAGTTAGTGTTTATTTTCTTTGGCTATATTCCCAGATGTGCTATTACTGGATCATATGATAGTTCTATTTTAATTTTTTGAGGATTCTCTATATTACTTCATAGGTAATTGCCATATTTTTTTGTGTTTTCATGGAATTCTGTTATCAGGCCTTTCCTGTTATTATCCTAATTAAACACAGGATCACATGCTAATGGGTTTTCCCCATGTCTTCTGACTCAAGTTCATGACTCACTGCTTCCTCACGTAATTCTAATGAGACAAAGGATGGACTTAATGCCAGGTTCTTTTTTTCATGGTTAGACAAGTAGTATCTGGCTTGATTTTTTTTTTTTTTAATTGCCTGATCAGATAGAATTCTACAGAATTGAGTAATACTCTATAATATATCTTAGTTTATGAAAACAGGACTTTTTAGAAACAAGATATTTTGATATACTCAAACTGATGAATTGGAGTGTGTTTCCACTGTTGTATTAAACAGGTTTTAATTGGTATTCAGGTGAAAGAAACCAGTTGAAATTCTAAGGGTGCTTTGTTTTAATAATGAACAGTAAAGCCACAGACTATGCTTAAAAAACACATAAGTGATAAGAAAATGTAACAGTGTGGTGTGCAAAATACAATCCTTTGGACTGATATTCTGAGGTAGCTGCTGTGAATGGAATCATTCCTCATTTAAAGCTGCAGGTAGAATGTGTGTATTTATAAAGTGTGTGGAGGATATTGGCACAGATGGTCACTCAAATAAAATCAGGTGCTTCCAAATGGTCAAAATAAAACAAAAACCAGTAAAATAAACATGCTTACTGTGTTTATACTGGTACTAATAGAATATAATTTCAAAATGAATATTTTTTTTCAGAATGAGTATGAAATCACAAATTGTATTCTAGGCCATTTATTTTTAGTACTTTGAAAAAATTTTATCCCAACATCCTAATACTTAAGTCAGTTATACATACAGTATGGAATGACACATCACTGTATAAATCATTTACTGATAGTGGAACTAATTAATTGTGTGAAGATCTACCATTAGCAAACACAATCAGATAAGAACAAAATTTCTTTAGATTGTCTCATCTGTTCAGTTATCTGCATAACTATTTTGAAAATTCTTATTACTTTCTAGAGAGTAGTAACAATCCTAGCAGGTTTTTTCTTTGAACAGGAATATTCCAGGGTGACAAATCTGTTTTCCTCTTTTTTTTTTTTAAATTTTGTTTATTTATTTGACAGAGATCACAAGTAGGCAGAGAGGCAGGCAGAGAGAGAGGAGGAAGCAGGCTCCCTGCTGAGCAGAGATCCCGATGTGGGGATGTGGGACTCGATCCCGGGACCCTGGGATCATGACCTTAGCCGAAGGCAGAGGCTTTAACCCACTGAGCCACCCAGGCGCCCCTGTTTTCCTCTTTTGAAGGTACTTTCTACTTCTCACTTTAAGATTTCCCTCATTCTTCTTCATCCCACATTCAACAATGCCAAATCCCTTCTTCCCTCTTAACTTTTGGTTTGTACTTGCTTCCAATCAATATCTAAAACCATCCAGATTCTACTGAAATACTAGTTTACATTTCCAGAGAATAAATTCATATAATTCTCTCTAAAAATCTTTTTTTTTGATGTATAAATTTTTCTGAAAATGACTTTTTCCTTAGTTTTATTCTGGATTTATTGAACCATTGTTCAGTTGTTCAAGTCTATGGATTTACATTCAATATATTTTGTATGTATAAACATATCCTGAATACTGTTATTGGTTAATAACTGTCCGTCCTTTAGAACTATCCTGAAAACTAGAAAAGCAACTTAGAAATTAATAATGCTGACTTGATTTAAAACATATTAAGTGTATAATTGTGTCATTTGAAATGACGCTCTTTTTGGAATTTGAGATACATGGGCATGGACTTAAAAGAATTTTCAAAAATTGTGCTTTTATTACTTAATAACAGAGAAAGACTAATCCAGCATAACTTTTTTTCTTTAGCATAGGAGCCTAGAAGAAAACTGTGTAGTATATTATTCACCCACTCATTTATTCATTCAGCAGTTATTTATTTGATCTCCTCCTGTAAGACTAACATGGTCCTTGAAGATCTATAGAAAGGCCAGGTAAAAGAAAAACATTTATTTTCCTCTTTATATTAAAAAAAAAAAATAGGATGCCTGGGTGGCACAATCAGTTAAGCATCTGCCTTTGGCTCAGGTCATGATCCTACGAGTCCAGAATGGGGCTTCTTGTTCAGCTGGGAGCCTGCTTCTCCCTCTGCCTGACTTCCTCCTGCTCTCACTCTCTCTCTGACAAATAAATAAATAAAATCTTAAAAAAAAAAAAAATTAACCCTGCAAAGAAGTTGAAAGAGTGTAGTAACCTCCATATAAACATTTTACATTTGACATTAATGATGGTGGTGGTGCTATTGCTTTTTCTTTTTCCTCCTTTTCCTTTTTTTCTCATCCATGTTTCTGACAGGATCTAATCATCAAGGCTCATTTATTGATATTGATGTTTTAATTTGTTTGTCTAGAAATGTTTCCCAACCATTTGTTTGTTTCATGTCTTTGACATTTTGGAAGAGTCTAAATTAGTTTTCTTGTAGAATACTTAATGTTCTAGATTTCTCTCATAGTTTGCTCCATATTGAAATCAGGCTGGTAAGGCTATGACATAAAAAGTGGTGTGTGTGTGTGTGTGTGTGTGTGTGTGTGTTTTACTTTTTCTATTTGTATCTCAGTTTTTCACATTTTTATGCACTGTCTGCACATTTACAAATTCTTTTCATGCTGCAAGGCTTATTTTGTGGGGATTTGTGTTAATCTAATTAGAAGTTGTTTGGGTTTGATATTTGTTATAGCTCTGGCTATTGTCAGTGCCTAAGAAGCTTCAAATTCCTGTAGTTACACCTTGGGTTAACAGTATGAGCTAGTTTTTTAGGGGTTTGTCTGAGGCTAATTGCTGTTGTCTTTGAGTCTGCCCACTTGCCTCCTGGTCTTCCCTTTGTACTGTTTCCTGAGAGAATGTCTTTTGCAGTCCTCTCAGTGGAGTTCCACTGTTTTCTTTCTTGAAGATTGTTAGTGTGGTAGTGGAGGGATGTTAGAAGTTTCTCTGTTGATTTGATGAAGTCTTAGTCTTTGGCTGGCACTGTGAACCTGAATCTCAGGGGCATGACCTTCCCAGTGTTCTGTTTTTGCTATAGATAGAACGCTGAACTTGTTTCCCCTCAGAGGTGGAGATTCTGCTCCTCTCAGAACAAACATCCATCCATCCATCCATCTCTCTATTGGATTTCTTTTCTCTTCTAGATACAAGGAGTTTCTACTAGAGCTCTCAAGATAGTTCCATTGTTCTTTCCCCTTTAGATGTGTTCTTTAGCAGAAATAATAAAGGTAGTTCTGGGAGGATTTTGGCAGTGACATCATAAATTATTTTCATAAACCTCTCTGATTTTTCCTATTAATTATCTGGTAGAGTTCCTGTAGGAAAATCTTTCCAGAGTGTGAAATTTCCCTCTCCCACTCTATAGTCTCAGATGCCTTACTCTTTACTAGCCCATAATTACTAGCCCATAATGGAACTTTGGCAATTCTTAACTGGCTTTTATGGCACACCATGATGTCTTTGCCAGGCAAGTAAATGTCCTGGTACTGTTTCTTACTTGCAGGTGAATGCCTCACAAAATATTTTCATTCAGTTTTTTGCCTTACAACCTCATTTTTATGATGAGTTAAAAAAAGTTATTTTCAATTTTTCCAGTTTTTTTTTTTCTTGTTATAAGTGTGGGAATAGCACCCTTTTCTGCTTGCAGTATCTCAAAGACAGATTTTTTAAAGCACCATTCCTTTAACTATGATAGCAAAAAATGTGCTCATCACAGCATCTGGAGCATAGCAGAGTCTCAGTAATTATAAATTCCTTTTCTATTTATTTAATTTAGAAGTATTATGCCCATTTGAAGCTATTATTTATAAGTGATAATACTTTAAACTAGATTTTCTCATAATATTCTGACAAATATCTTTCAGCAAGATGTTAATTGGTAACTTGTGGAAGGAAAAGGGGATGGAGGTATAGTATTTCATGACTAAATAATTTGAGGGAAAAAATTGGTTAGGCAAATTAAATGGTTTCTTTACTGAAGTCATTCTCAGAGCTATTATGCATTATATATATTGCACAGAGGTGTGTAACATGCACACTGGTTTTTTTCACAGAACATCCACTAATAATACCTAAAAATACCTAAAATTTAAAAAAATGCATGTAATCTATTGTTAGTTATTTATACACATCAGTGAGATTGAAGGAATTAAATCTGAGACAAAACTTTGCTAAATGGCAGCTAGAAAATTTTATGAAAATACCAGACATTAAACATATAATAAAACAATTAGGAAATACTAATGATTTTGAGAAGTATCTCCTGCCACAGGAATGTTCATATAGGAGAGAATAATGTATATGTTGTATAATAACTGTATAAGATTTATATGCCAAGTAGTCTGATGATTAGAATTGGAAAAGATATTGTAATATACATATTAATTTCTATTAGAATATTTTTTCTTATTTTATCATTTAATATTTATATTTTCTATGTAATATTCTATACTTTACACTTGGCCCAAAATATTTCCACTGAAAACCAGTTTTCCATTCTGTTTTCACATTAGGACAAGATTTGCAAATTCTATATTCATTTTTCTCTACACAGTTGCATTTGAGGAGTGGATGATACATCATGTTGCCTAACATACACCTCTTTAGCAAACCAGCGACTCATTATTAAGATAAACAACCATTGAACTTGCACATTAGAAGTGCACAGAGGGTACTCTTTGTTACTCTATGAATCAGGTTCATGACATAACTTATGTCTCTGGAGGATGTGTTAAACAAACTAATTCTAACAATTCAATCAGTCTGAACTCTTTCCTGAAGCAGAGTTGTCTTTTCTGTCTCCTGAGGTTTCCTGAGTCAAATGCAAATAAAGGGGGAACATCACTATCATCTCTTCCCTAATCACAATTGTCACCTCATGTCTCCTCGGGGTGATAGACTCACGCGGTCGTATAGTTCTCTTAAGACAATGAGAGCTGAAATTTCTGATGAAGAAAAAGGAAGTGAAGGCATTTCTAATATGTATAGTTTTGAAAAAATTAATGTTAATAAACAGGTTTTTGTGATTGAAATACTAGTCAGTCATATGTAGTTTTAAAATGAGTTGGAATTTTTTGTCAGTAACTGTATTGTCATGGATATGAATATCATTGTGTTTTTTTTTTTTTTTAAGATTTAATGTATTTATTTGACAGAGAGAGAGCGCAAGTAAGCAAAGCAGCAGGCAGAGGGAGAGAGAGAAGTAGGCTCTCTGCTAAGCAGGGAGTCTGATGCAGGCTTCAATTCCAGGACCCTGGAATCATGACCTGAGCTGAAGGCGGCCACTCAACCAACTGAACCACCCAGGCGCCCCAAGAATATCATTCTTAAGAACAGGTATAAACTTCAGTATACTTTAATGCTATTCAGTCCTACTTGTCACAAATAAGGGAATGTACTTAAAAATATTTCTTAACACACAAAAATCAGAGAAGAAACATTGATTTGTGGACTCAGTTTTGTAGCTCTTCAGTGAACATTTTATAAGAACAATCATCAGTTTAAAAAAAACAAAAAACAAAAAACAATAATCAGTAATAGGGCTTTTAGATGGAAATGGTGGTAGGTAAAAACAACTTTATGAGATGTGGTCCTAATTTTTACTTAGCTGTATAAACTTTGGAAAGAGAACACAATTGATCCAAATTTCCTTTTCTAGTTAAGAGAATTATGTGGTTATTGGATTCAGAATATTTTCACAAGCATTTAGCTGATTTACAGTAGCAACTATTTATTCTGTTTATTTTTTCATTTATTAACTATCGATATCCAGGTCATCCACTTCCCTTCCTTCCTTTAAGCTAAATTCTTTCTTTTGAATCCATTCTTTGAATAATTTTTTTTTCATTTTATGTTTGAAAGTTACATTTTCATTTTTCAGCTAGATAAAAGCATGTATGTCACATCCATCTCAACAATTGCCACTCATCAGTAGGGACAAGTCTAGAGTCCCTGGAGATTGGGAGATCCTCTCCAAATCTCTACTGGTTAAGTTCGTTAACTGAAGAATATTCCAGGAGCCCTTGTTCTGCCCTACATTCACTTTCCCAACCTCTGTTTCTTTCCAAACTAGTAACTTTTCCTTTTACCACCAATATAGAAAAATGATAAACACTGTGATTTAAGTGGTCAATTTTATTTTGTCATCTTACTCAAGCTCATTGAAATACATGACTGTATCATTAACCAGATTGCAGAATGATTATAATTTGTCACAAGTTTTTTATGTTAACTGGGCATTTTTTTTTCTGTGTACAGTCAACTCAAATATACATGTACATGAATTTGTGGTCCAGGGTCTAGGCTCTCTGCCATTCAAAGGGTTTTGTTGATTTGATTGTTCACATTGTGGAAACAGAAGAGAAGGATCAAAGGAAACAAAACCTCTTGAGGTATGAACACAATACTGCATGGTAGTGCTTTCCCTTCATTCTATTAGAGTGAGTCCCAGACCTAGTCCAGATTCAAGGAGTGGGGAAAATAATTCACTTTTACTGGGAAGAGTTGAAAAAATTATCTTGAAAAAGACAGTAGATATAGGAAAGGGAATAATTTCAGACATTTTTGCAGATAGTCTACCGCAGTGACAGTTGTCACTGTGTTGCTGTCTGGAATTCTCCCCTACATTTGAAGATAACATTAACTTGTTTTCTCTTTCAAGCTCTAGGGCTTTTCTCCTTCTTGGAGCTCCTCTTAATTTGCTGACTTCTTCAGTTTTGAGGGTTTTTTTTTGTTTTTGTTTTTGTTTTTGTTTTGTTTTTTTGGGGTAATTCCATCATTCTCCTTTGTTCTCAAACTGCATTCTCCTTATGGGTTTTATCGTCCACAT
The DNA here is from genome assembly GCF_010015895.1 of Lontra canadensis. Taxonomy (NCBI): domain Eukaryota; kingdom Metazoa; phylum Chordata; class Mammalia; order Carnivora; family Mustelidae; genus Lontra; species Lontra canadensis. The sequence continues at coordinate 4,272,790 of NW_022631040.1, forward strand.
CCATGCTGTTGGAAATGGCTTACAAGGAGATGTAATTAAAGCTATCCTGCAGGCTCCAGTACATATATCATACTTCAGACTCAATATTTTCACTTGGCTATGAGTAGGATGTGTAAAAAATAGAAATTTACAAAACAATTCTTTTTTTTTTTTTTACAGTGTTGTACTGTATTTATTTATTTATTTATTTATTTATTTTTAAAATTTTTTATAAACATATATTTATTTTTTCCCCAGGGGTACAGGTCTGTGAATCTCCAGGTTTACACACTTCACAGCACTCACCATAGCACATACCCTCCCCAATGTCCATAACCCCACCCCCCCTCTACCAACCCCCCTCCCCCCAGCAACCCTCAGTTTGTTTTGTGAGATTAAGAGTCACTTATGGTTTGTCTCCCTCCCAATCCCAACTTGTTTCATTTACTCTTCTCCTACCACATTAACCCCCCATGTTGCATCTCCTCTCCCTCATATCAGGGAGATCATATGATAGTTGTCTTTCTCCGATTGACTTATTTCGCTAAGCATGATACCCTCTAGTTCCATCCACGTCGTCGCAAATGGCAAGATTTCATTTCTTTTGATGGCTGCATAGTATTCCATTGTGTATATATACCACATCTTCTTTATCCATTCATCTGTTGATGGACATCTAGGTTCTTTCCATAGTTTGGCTATTGTGGACATTGCTGCTATAAACATTTGGGTGCACGTGCCCCTTCGGATCACTACGTTTGTATCTTTAGGGTAAATACCCAGCAGTGCAATTGCTGGGTCATAGGGTAGTTCTATTTTCAACATTTTGAGGAACCTCCATGCTGTTTTCCAGAGTGGTTGCACCAGCTTGCATTCCCACCAACAGTGTAGGAGGGTTCCCTTTTCTCTGCATCCTCGCCAGCATCTGTCATTTCCGGACTTGTTAATTTTAGCCATTCTGACTGGTGTGAGGTGGTATCTCATTGTGGTTTTGATTTGTATTTCCCTGATGCCGAGTGATGAGGAGCACTTTTTCATGTGTCTTTTGGCCATCTGGATGTCTTTGCAGAAATGTCTATTCATGTCTTCTGCCCATTTCTTGATTGGATTATTTGTTCTTTGGGTGTTGAGTTTGCTAAGTTCTTTATAGATTCTGGACACTAGCCCTTTATCTGATATGTCGTTTGCAAATATCTTCTCCCATTCTGTCAGTTGTCTTTTGGTTTTGTTAACTGTTTCCTTTGCTGTGCAAAAGCTTTTGATCTTGATAAAATCCCAATAGTTCATTTTTGCCCTTGCTTCCCTTGCCTTTGGCGATGTTCCTAGGAAGATGTTGCTGCGGCTGAGGTCAAAGAGGTTGCTGCCTGTGTTCTCCTCAAGGATTTTGATGGATTCCTTTCTCACATTGAGATCCATCGTCCATTTTGAGTCTATTTTCGTGTGTGGTGTAAGGAAGTGATCCAATTTCATTTTTCTGCATGTGGCTATCCAATTTTCCCAACACCATTTATTGAAGAGGCTGTCTTTTTTCCATTGGACATTCTTTCCTGCTTTGTCGAAGATTAGTTGACCATAGAGTTGAGGGTCTATTTCTGGGCTCTCTATTCTGTTCCATTGGTCTATGTGTCTGTTTTTGTGCCAGTACCATGCTGTCTTGATGATGACAGCTTTGTAATAGAGTCCGGAATTGTGATGCCACCAACTTTGGCTTTCTTTTTCAATATTCCTTTGGCTATTCGCGGTCTTTTCTGGTTCCATATAAATTTTAGGATTATTTGTTCCATTTCTTTGAAAAATATGGATGGTACTTTGATAGGAATTGCATTAAATGTGTAGATTGCTTTAGGTAGCATAGACATTTTCACAATATTTATTCTTCCAATCCAGGAGCATGGAACATTTTTCCATTTCTTTGTGTCTTCCTCAATTTCTTTCATGAGTACTTTATAGTTTTCTGTGTATAGATTCTTAGTCTCTTTGGTTAGGTTTATTCCCAGGTATCTTATAGTTTTGGGTGCAATTGTAAATGGGATGGACTCCTTAATTTCTCTTTCTTCTGTCTTGTTGTTGGTGTAGAGAAATGCGACTGATTTCTGTGCATTGATTTTATATCCTGACACTTTACTGAATTCCTGTACAAGTTCTAGCAGTTTTGGAGTGGAGTCTTTTGGGTTTTCCACGTAGAGTATCATATCATCTGCGAAGAGTGATAGTTTGACTTCTTCTTTGCCGATTTGGATGCCTTTATTTTCTTTTTGTTGTCTGATTGCTGAGGCTAGGACTTCTAGTACTATGTTGAATAGCAGTGGTGATAACGGACATCCCTGCCGTGTTCCTGACCTTAGCGGAAAAGCTTTCAGTTTTTCTCCATTGAGAATGATATTTGCGATGGGTTTTTCATAGATGGCTTTGATAATATTGAGGTATGGGCCCTCTATCCCTACACTTTGAAGAGTTTTGATCAGGAAGGGATGCTGTACTTTGTCAAATGCTTTTTCAGCATCTATGGAGAGTATCATATGGTTCCTGTTCTTTCTTTTATTAATGTGTTTTATCACATTGATTGATTTGCGGATGTTGAACCAACCTTGCAGCCCAGGAATAAATCCCACTTGGTTGTGGTGAATAATCCTTTTAATGTACTGTTGAATCCTATTGGCTAGTATTTTGGTGAGAATTTTTGCATCTGTGTTCATCAAGGATATTGGTCTGTAGTTCTCTTTTTTGATGGGATCCTTTTCTGGTTTGGGGATCAAAGTGATGCTGGCCTCATAAAATGAGTTTGGCAGTTTTCCTTCCATTTCTATTTTTTGGAACAGTCTCAGGAGAATAGGAATTAGTTCTTCTTTAAATGTTTGGTAGAATTCCCCCGGGAAGCCGTCTGGCCCTGGGCTTTTGTTTGTTTGGAGATTTTTGATGACTGTTTCAATCTCCTTACTGGTTATGGGTCTGTTCAGGCTTTCTATTTCTTCCTGGTTCAGTTGTGGTAGTTTATATGTCTCTAGGAATGCATCCATTTCTTCCAGATTGTCAAATTTGTTGGCGTAGAGTTGCTCATATTATGTTCTCATAATTGTCTGTATTTCTTTGGTGTTAGTTGTGATCTCTCCTCTTTCATTCATGATTTTATTTATTTGGGTCCTTTCTCTTTTCTTTTTGATAAGTCTGGCCAGGGGTTTATCAATTTTATTAATTCTTTCAAAGAACCAGCTCCTAGTTTCGTTGATTTGTTCTATTGTTTTTTTGGTTTCTATTTCATTGATTTCTGCTCTGATCTTTATGATTTCTCTTCTCCTGCTGGGTTTAGGGTTTCTTTCTTGTTCTTTCTCCAGCTCCTTTAGGTGTAGGGTTACGTTGTGTACCTGAGACCTTTCTTGTTTCTTGAGAAAGGCTTGTACCGCTATATATTTTCCTCTCAGGACTGCCTTTGTTGTGTCCCACAGATTTTGAACCGTTGTATTTTCATTATCATTTGTTTCCATGAATTTTTTCAATTCTTCTTTAATTTCCTGGTTGACCCATTCATTCTTTAGAAGGATGCTGTTTAGTCGCCATGTATTTGGGTTCTTTCCAAATTTCCTCCTGTGATTGAGTTCTAGCTTCAGGGCATTGTGGTCTGAAATTATGCAGGGAATGATCCCAATCTTTTGATACCGGTTGAGACCTGATTTAGGACCAAGGATGTGATCTATTCTGGAGAATGTTCCATGTGCACTAGAGAAGAATGTGTATTCTGTTGCTTTGGGATGAAATGTTCTGAATATATCTGTGATGTCCTTATGGTCCAGTGTGTCATTTAAGGCCTTTATTTCCTTGTTGATCTTTTGCTTGGATGATCTGTCCATTTCAGTGAGGGGAGTGTTAAAGTCCCCTACTATTATTGTATGATTGTCGATGTGTTTCTTTGATTTTGTTATTAATTGGTTTATATAGTTGGCTGCTCCCACGTTAGGGGCATAGATATTTAAAATTGTTAGATCTTCTTGTTGGACAGATCCTTTGAGTATGATATAGTGTCCTTCCTCATCTCTTATTATAGTCTTTGGCTTAAAATCTAATTGATCTGATATAAGGATTGCCACTCCTGCTTTCTTCTGATGTCCATTAGCATGGTAAATTCTTTTCCACCCCCTCACTTTAAATCTGATAGTGTCTTCGGGTTTAAAATGAGTTTCTTGTAGGCAACATATAGATGGGTTTTGTTTTTTTATCCATTCTGATACCCTGTGTCTTTTGATTGGGGCATTTAGCCCATTAACATTCAGGGTAACTATTGAGAGATATGAATTTAGTGCCTTTGTATTGCCTGTAAGGTGACTGTTATTGTATATTGTTTCTGTTCCTTTCTGATCTACTACTTTTAGGGTCTCTCTTTGCTTAGAGGACCCCTTTCAATATTTCCTGTAGAGCTGGTTTGGTGTTTGCAAATTCTTTCAGTTTTTGTTTGTCCTGGAAGCTTTTAATCTCTCCTTCTATTTTCAATGATAGCGTAGCTGGATATAGTATTCTTGGCTGCATGTTTTTCTCGTTTAGTACTCTGAATATATCATGCCAGCTCTTTCTGGCCTGCCAGGTCTCTGTGGATAAGTCTGCTGCCAATCTAATATTTTTACCATTGTATGTTACAGACTTCTTCTCCCGGGCTGCTTTCAGGATTTTTTCTTTGTCACTAAGACTTGTAAATTTGACTATTAGGTGACGGGGTGTGGACCTATTCTTATTGATTTTGAGGGGGGTTCTCTGAACCTCCTGGATTTTGATGCTTGTTCCCTTTGCCATATTGGGGAAATTCTCTCCAATAATTCTCTCCAATATACCTTCTGCTCCCCTCTCTCTTTCTTCTTCTTCTGGAATCCCAATTATTCTAATGTTGTTTCGTCTTATGGTGTCACTTCTCTCTCGAATTCTCCCCTCGTGGTCCAGTAGCTGTTTGTCCCTCTTTTGCTCAGCTTCTTTATTCTCTGTCATTTGGTCTTCTATATCGCTAATTCTTTCTTCTGCCTCATTTATCCTAGCAGTGAGAGCCTCCATTTTTGATTGCACCTCATTAATAGCTTTTTTTATTTCAATTTGGTTAGATTTTAGTTCTTTTATTTCTCCAGAAAGGGCTTTTATATCTCCCGAGAGGGTTTCTCTAATATCTTCCAAGCCTTTTTCGAGCCCGGCTAGAACCTTGAGAATCGTCATTCTGAACTCTAGATCTGACATATTACCAATGTCTGTATTGATTAGGTCCCTAGCCTTTGGTACTGCCTCTTGTTCTTTTTTTTGTGGTGAATTTTTCCGCCTTGTCATTTTGTCCAGATAAGAGTATATGAAGGAGTAAATAAAATACTGAAAGGGTGGCAACAACCCCAGGAAAATATGCTTTAGCCCAATCAAAAGAGATCCCAAATCTTGAGGGGGCGGGGGAAGGGGATAAAAAGAGGTTCAGAAAGAAAAAAAAAAAAAGAAAAAAGAAACAAATAAAAAAAGAAAACCAATAATGAAAAAAATATAAAAAGGAAAAAAATATATATATATTAGATAAACTAGTTAAAAAACTTTAAAAAAGAAAAGGGTAAAAGTTAAAAAAATTTAGCAGAAGAAGAGAAAAAAAATTGAAAAAGAAAAAAAAAATAAATTAACTGCAAGACTAAAGAATCATGGGGAGAAAGCCATGAGTTCCGTGCTTTGCTTTCTCCTCCTCTGGAATTCCGCGGCTCTCCTTGGTGTTGAAACTGTACTCCTCGTAAGTGAACTTGGTCCTGGCTGGGTTTCTTGTTGATCTTCTGGGGGAGGGGCCTGTTGTAGTGATTCTCAAGTGTCTTTGCCCCAGGCGGAGTTGCACCGCCCTTACCAGGGGCCGGGCTGAGTAATCTGCTCGGGTTTGCTTTCGGGAGCTTTTGTTCCCTGAGCGCTTTCCGTAGAGTCCGGAGGACGGGAATGAAGATGGCGGCCTCCCAGTCTCCGGCCCGGAGGAGCCGAGAGCTAGGGGCCCCACTCCTCAGTGCGCCCTCAGAGAACAGCGCCCAATTACTCCCGTCTGCCTGGCCTCCGGCCTCGCTCCGAGCCAACCGAGCCTGCTACCGGTTCGAGGTAAGCCCGAGCTGTGAGCTCACTCCTCGGCTCCGTCTCTGTAGCCGGCTTCCCCATTCTAATACCTGCAAGTTCTGCGACACTCAGACACCCCGATCCTTCTGTGACCCTGCGGGACCTGAGGCCACACTGGCCCCGCGTGGGCTTCACCCCAGTTAAGCCTCTGGAGCGATGTCCCTCAGCGGAACAGACTTTTAAAAGTCCCGATTTTATGCTCCGTTGCTCCGCCGCTTGCCGGGAGCCTGCCCCTCCCCCCGAGGTCTATCTTCCCGTCGCTTTGGATTCACTTCTCCGCCAGTCCTACCTTTCAGAAAGTGGTTGATTTTCTGTTTCTAGAATTGCTGTTCTTCTTCTCTTCGGTCTCCTGTTGGATTTGTAGGTGTTTGCAATCTTTAGATAAGCTATCTAGCTGATCTACCGCTACCTGAAGTAGTCTCAGCCTGCTACTTCTCCGCCATCTTGACTCCTCGTCTACAAAACAATTCTTAATAAGATTTGGTATATTCACTTTGTATGTTAACAACTAACCAAATCTTTTAAAAAGAAAATCTTGAAATTCCGTTTTCTCTCTTTCTTAATATATAATTTGCTCAAAAGATTTCTATTTTAAAATCATGAGAATACCTTACAGTTTTAACAATAGAAAAAAACAAAGACTTTTAATAGTTCTTCGATAATATGTTTATAGTTGGGCTAATATCTCATGCTGATTTGGTTGGGAAGAATCTATAATAAGTTTGTTGTGAATAAAAGTAAGCAGAGAGTGAGATTTTATCATTTTGTGATCTTGCCCCACCTCAGTATTTACCTCCGGTTACTTTTGTCAAAAACCTGTGAGTCATTTTTAAAACCTCCCTCTATGTAGTCATTTAAATCCAATCAATTCAAATCATTAAACCTGCCAATTCTGCCTCTTATGTTTTTGATCCTCCCAAGATAGCCTTATTAATTCCCTATATCACTGTAAAATGTGTACACTCTAGCTGGTCTTTGGTCATCCACTTTTATCTCCATCCCAAACCACAGTGAGCCCTACATTAAATATAAATCTCATTACCATGCTCTGCTGAAACATACTTCACTGATTTTTCATTACCTTTAGGAGAAAAAAAAAAAAAAAACACCAAACTTTCACAAGCACTATATGATCTGATCACCATGTAATTCTTAAAATCCTTTTTGTATAACTTTTCCCTTTCCTGTTTTCTTCAATCATATTTACTATATTTCATTTTTTGGAAGAAACCATTTCTTTCCCCTCAAAAGAATCTTTGCCTTCACTGTTTCTTCTTACCTCATCTGCAAACCAGTTCATGGCCATCCATCATGTATATATGTATACATTCCAAAAGGCTTCCTGGTACCACATAATTAATTTGTCTTTACAGTTCTTTTAAAATTCTTTGATTGCCTTGTTCATCCCTGTCTCTGCAGTGTGTGTCACAATCCCTGACATGTATTAGGTACTAAATTAGCTTAGACAGTGATCTCTTAAAAATAATTTTACATGTAATTTGCTAGTTGCCTTGGGTGAAAGAGCAATATATATATATATGTGTGTGTGTGTGTGTGTATGTGTGTTTTGTCAGTGTCAAGTATCTTTGTAGTTCTTGGTCATAATAGCTAGAGCCATTTAACAGTGGCAGTCCTGTTTAAATTTTAGCCTTGAGGACCTAGAGAAATAGACTACCCTACTTTCTGAAATGATGTTCCAAGATTTGTCTTTTTAATGCAGTCTTTATGTCCACTTTTATTTCAGAAGGCCTTTGGGCATGACATGTTTCTTTATAGTTTTAGAGTGCTCTTAATACTGTAAAATTTAATTCAGTTTTTCATTGCATAAAATTCCAAGTTGATGTTATATAACAGAAATCTCCTCTGAGTGGTGTTTAGGACTATTTTGCCTGTTACTTGTGATGCTACCATAGAAAAAGGAAGAAACAAGGCATCTGTATCCAAATTTCACATCCTACAAGAAAAATTAGGAAGCTTGTTACTTCAATTACTCTACCAGCAAGTGTTTTAAATCAGATTCTGTATAACTTTAATTAAGGATTTCTATCATCAGAAAGTGTTCTAGATATTTCAGGCTTTCTTCGGTCATTGTCTCTTTTTCACTCTCTCTTTTTAGAATGAATACCAGGCAACCCTCCTTAAGACACCACTAATTTATTGAAATCATCTCTTGTTTACTTTGTATATATTAAAATACCAAACTTGGAATCAGAACATGTCAATACAAAGTGACAATCAGTTATGTCACAGCAGGGTCTTAAAAATATTTAATGTCTGATGTTACACTAAATGTTCCATAGCCAGTTGAGTTCACCTAGCCATGACTGAGATTGAGGAACAAAGATAGAAAGTCAATTACCTAAGATAATAATTTAAATGATTTTAAGTAGACTCTTTTTAAATGTCTAGAGAAATCAATTCAGTATAAGGAATGAGCATATACATGAGGTACGCTAAAATATTTTTTTTTAATTTTGTAGATGAAAAAAATCATGTATACTACCATGAAAAGTAATTATCATGGGAAGCATAGTTATGTAGTGCTACACCTGCTTACATTTTTTGATAATATTTATTTTAGTATTGCTTTAGTTTAGAGTTTATTTGATATCTGCTCAAAATCAGATTTAATGCCTTATAATCATAACCTGTTTTGTTTTATTGTCACTGATAGTGTATGTGTGTTTCTGTGTGTGCCTATGTGTGATTTAGACAGAATTGAGGAAGGGATTTTAAATTGCCATGCTGTTGTCCTCTTCACATGATATTGTTTAAAAAGATTGAATAATACCCATAGCTAGTCATTTCATATGACTTGAAGTTTGTTTGTTTTTTTAAGATTTTATTTATTTATTTGACGACAGAGATCACAAGTAGGCAGAGAGAGAGAGAGAGAGAGAGAGAGAGACAGAGGAGAAAGCAGGCTCCCTGTTGAGCAGAGAGCCCAATGCGACGCTTGATCCCAAGACCCTGAGATCATGACCTGAGCCAAAGGCAGAGGCTTTAACCCACTGAGCCAACCAGGCACCCTAAAGTTTTTAAAAAAAGTAAAAAATTCACCCTCCCCCCCAATAACAAGTAATCCAGTTAAGAAATGGGCAGAAGACATGAATAGACATCTTTCCAAAGAAGACATGCACATGGCTATTGGACACATGGGAAGATGTTCAACATCACATCATCAGGGAAATACAAATCAAAGCTATAATGATGTATCATCTCACACCTATGAGAATGGCTAAAATCAACAGCACAGAAAACAAATGTTGCTGAGGATGTGGAGAAATGGGAACTCTCTTTTTCCTCTTTGTTCCTCTATTGGTGCTAATGCAAACTGGCACAGCTACTCTGGAAAAGAGTAGGGAAGTTCCTCAAAAGGTTAAAAATAAAACTACCCTACTGCCCAGCAATTGCACTCCTAAGTATTTACCCAAAGGATACAAAAATACTGATTGGAAGGGATATATGCACCCTGATGTTTATAGCAGCATTATCAACAAATAGCCAAATTACAGAAAGAACCCAAATGTCAATTGACAGATGAATGGATAAAGAGGAAGTGGTATGTATGAACAATGGAATATTACTCAGCCATACAAAAGAATGAAATGTTGGCAGTTTCAATGATGTGGATGGAGCTAGAGAGTATTATGGTAAGTGAAATAAGTCAGTCAGAGAAAAACAAATACCATATGATTTCACTCATTATCTGGAATTTAAAAAATGAAACAAATGAACATGGGGGGAAAAAGGCAAACCATAAAACAAACTCTTAACTATAGAAAACAAACTAAGAGGTAGTGGAAGGGAGATAGTTGAAGGGGATGGGCTAAATGGGTAATGGGGATTGAGGAGGCCACTTGTGATGAGCACTGGGTATTATACATAAGTGAGGAATCACTAAATCCTACTCCTGAAACCAGTATATCACTATATGTTAGTTAACTAGCTGGAATTTAAATAAAACTTGAAACAGCTTCTTCCTGGGCAACTTTCACTTCTGCCCTTAGAGATTCCATGTTGTCACTAATGGTTTTCTTCAACCTAGCCATTGCCTGGGTAATATCCTGAATTCCCTTTCCGACATACTGTTTATATCCATATCCAATAGTTCTGATGGAGAGGGCACAGTCTCTGAATTTTTCTGCTGTTGGGTGTTCCTCCTCCTAGTCATTTTGGTGAGAGGTGGTTGAGGGGATGTATATTAGAATATATCAACCATGATCCAGACAAGGTGCACCCTGGAACGCTTCGGAGCAATCAGAAGTCACCACCAAAAAGAAGGAAAAAAGAAAGAGAGAGAGAGAGAGAGAAATAAAGAGAAGACCCAGCCGGAATGAGCCCCCAAGTAAGATTTATAAAGTATAGAAACAAACAAAAAATTATTTGAGAGAGAGCACAGAGGGAGAGGGAGAAGCAGACTCCCCACTAAGTGGAGAGCTACAGCTGGGGCTTGATCCTGGGATCATGACCTGAGCCTAAGGCAGATGCTTAAGTGACTGAGCCACCCAGGTGCCCCATTAATGAGCCTTTTTTAAAATATCCAAGTTGTACTTGTTTAAAATGGTACTTGCTCACTTATATTTAATCACTGATTCTATCACTGTATTTATTTATTTATTAGAACATGAGTAGGGAGAGGGGCAGAAGGAGAGGGAGAAGCAGAGTCTCTGCTGAGCAGGGAGCCCCATGCTGGCATATTTTGAGAGTTTTAGAATAATGAAAGTTAATGAAAATGTTCTCAGCAGAGGAAGTATCGCAGTTAAAGAACATTAGACAGGAAAGCATTTCTTCTTGGAGGACCTGAAAGAGACGTGGCAAGCCTGGAGAGCTCCCCCTCTTCCCCCCGCCAAAGGCCTTATTCTGTCATTATGGTCTTGATAAACTGAATGTATGTGTGGGTGGGTGGTGAGGAAGGGGTGCAGTTTCTTTGATTTTTATACAGATGTGAGTGCCTCAGGAATGAGGATTAGGTTTTTTATCATTTCTTTTGGATGTAGCAACAGCTAATCAACTAGTTTGATATTTTCTGCATTAATATGGAGCTCCTGAGAATTAAACTTTTATATTTACATTTCAAGAGAAATGTAGACATGTCTTTTAGTGTTTATTTTACAACAGAATCACATTATGAATCATTTGTGATGGTGAACATTTAACCGTGGATCCTGTCTAATTTATGGGTGGAGCATATTTCAAAAATAGAAGCACATTTGATGTGACAGAACATGGCCAGCTAGGCCAAAAGAAGTGCTGTGTTCAGTGCTTCTGGTTTACTAGGGTGTGGAGTTTTGAGAACACCTTAAGAAGAAAGAGAATGAGTTTGGAAAGTTCCATGGTCAGCAGAAATCAGTATGCTGTTTTCAATATTTGTCTTTAAATTTGACAGTGTTGGGGCACCTGGGTGGCTCAGTGGGTTAAAGCCTCTGCCTTTGGCTCAGGTCATGATCCCCAGGGTCCTGGGATTGAGCCCCTTGTCGGGTTCTCTGCTCAGTGGGGAGCCTGTTTCCTCTGCTCTCTTTGCCTGCCTCTGCCTGCTTGTGATCTCTGTCAAATAAATAAATTAAAAAAATTAAAAAATAATTTGACAGTGTTGTTCTTTTAATTCAGACATTTGGTATTTACTTGAAGGATTTAATATTCTTCATAATAACATAGCATGTGATCTCATCAAATCAACTAGAGGTTAGCCACCTTCAATCTCATTCTTGTGTTCTTTGTTCTACGTCATATTGATTGCAACACTTGGAGGATTCTGATTTTTGTAATAGTCATTAAGAAGTTTAAGTGCATTTAACTAATACACATAGCTATCATTGTATTTTGAAATATGATTTTGGGAATTCATTGGCATTTATTTAACATTACCAAAATCTTATTAGAGGTAAATTAAATGCATCATTGGAAACTTTAATTTAAATCTTATTATTCTATATTTAAATTCAGAAAGTGCTACTATTGAGTATCAATGCTTCTGTATCCACCAGAGTGTTTAATATTTTGATTTGAATCACTTAATCAAAAATTAATTTCAAGAGAGATGTTCTTGTTGGGGGAAAATCACTAATGACTTTTAAAGAGTAAAAAAAAATGTTTTGGTTAATTGGTTTCTTTCTACTGATATTTATTTTGTCAAGTGGAAATACTTTAAATGGTTTCTTTGCAAAAAATGTCATTCTATACTTTTATGTGATTGTATCAAAGCCTACTGCCCTGAAAACAAAACATATCTTTGGGGATCCGAGAGTTTAAATTATGGAATCCTAATAATTTCTCACTACTAGTAACTTTCATAAAAAATATATAATTTGTTAAATATTTCCTTTATCCGGAGATATTAATATATTAATATAATATAATAATTATATATAATTAATATAATAATGTAGAAGCAGTGATTAAATATAAGTGAGCAAGTAAAATTTTAATATATTTAGCTATATGTTGTTTTTTTTAATATGTATAATATATGGCATACTTAAGTTTTTTGTTAACTGTGTCACTGCGCTTTCACATTATGGACTCGTAATAAGTTAGGTTGGATGGATGAATTTTGTAAAGCTAGATAGAGATTTATCTGGGCTTTTATGTGAGGGAAATAAAGTCTCATAATTTGCCCAAATATTATATTTTTTGTCAGGAATTCATGTGGGATTTAATGTGTGGATTATGCTGTGTCTATACAGGAGGATTATGTTATGTGCCTTTTCCCAATCCTAACTGATCATGGAGAACTTCCTATTTGTAGACCATTTTGTCATGACAGTGTGGAACTCCCCTTAAGAAATACTGACTCCTGTGGCACCTGGCTGGCTAAGTCAGTAGAGCATGTGACTCTTGATCTTAGGTTTGTAACTTCGAGCACCACACTGGATGTAGAGATGACTTAAAAAAAATAAATCTTAAATACTTATTAAGTAAAATTAAAGAAGTGATTCTTAAATTAGTTATGAAATGAATAAGTATCATTTTTCTTATTCAAGCTTATCACCTACTGCTTTTCTTGCTTAGAGAAAAATATAAATTTTTTGAAAAGGATAAATTTGCTTAAAGGTTATTTTGAATGGCCTCTATCCAAGTCTTCCATCCAGGATTAGTTCCTATATACCACTCCCAACACCTAAGGCAACATGTATTTTTTTTTCCCCTCAGAAGATAAATGCTTAGTTCAGTTCTGTTTGTTGAGGTTTCAAAACAAAGCATCTTACTACATGGATAATAAAGCTAAAAAAAAAAGAAGAAGAAGAAGAAGAAGTAGGAAAAGTCTCTTTTTCTCCTATAACCCAAAGCAAAAATGGCATACATGAACTATATTAACTCCCCTAGCGCCACCAGAGTACTACTAACCTTTTGTGGTCTTTACCTGACATTGCTTGGGCTATTAACTTTGGAAACATCTAGGAGGATATTCTATCAAATACTTCAATTTTTCTTAAGCCCAAGATCCATGAATAAATAAAATCCTCCATCCTGTCTCTTCTTATCCCCTCCCAGCTTTGAGGTACAAATGACAATAAAAAATTGTATGTATTTAAGGTTTATAACCTGATAACCCAATCAGGTGAAATAGTCACCATAACCAAGCTAATTAGCATGTTCCTTACTTCATACTTTTACCATTTTCCTTTTTTTTTTTTTTTTTGTCCCTATTTTTTCTCCTTCTCTCCCTTAACCTTCTCCTTCTGTGGTGAGACAACTCAAGATCTATCCTCTTAACAAATTTCAAGTACATAATACAGTATTGTCAACTATAGTCACATTGCTGTTTAACAGTTCTCCAGAATTTAATCATCTTACCTAACTGAAACTTTGTACCTCTTAACCAATATCTCCACATTTCCACCTCCTCTAAGCTGCTGATAACTACCCTTCTAATCTCTGTTTCTATGATTTGGATTCCACATATAAGTGAGATCATGCAAAATTTGTTTTTCTGCATCTGGCTTACTTTGTTTAGCATAATAGCCTCCAGATTCATCCATGTTATTTCAAATGGCAGGATTACCTTCATTTTTAATGCTGAATAACATTCCATTATATGTGTATGTCACATTTTCTTTATCTACTTATCTATTAATGGACATTTTAGTTGTTTTCTTATCTTAGCTATTGTGAATAGTGTTAAAATGAACATTGGAATGCATATATCCCTTTGAGGTATGTTTTCATTTTCCTTGGGTATATACTCCATATCATTGCTGGACCATCTGATAGTTCTTTTTTAAAATTTTTGAGGAAGACTCATGCTGTTTTCCTGTAATGGCTCAACCAATTTATATTCCCAGTAACAAAATACAGTTTTGTCTCTTCTCCACACCCTTGCCAACACTTGTATTCTCATTTTTTTTTTTTTTTTGGGTGACATTTCTAATCGGTGTGAGGTAATATTTCATTGTTGTTTCAGTTAGCATTTCCTTGATAATCAGTGAAATTGAGTATTTTTTCATATACCTATTGGCCATTTGTATACACTCCAAAGAAATGTACTTTTCCCATCCAGTCCTTTGCCCATTTTAAATCATGTTGTTTTCTTGTTTTTGTTTTTGTTTTTCCTATTGAATTGTATGACCACCCCCCTTAGATATTTTGGATATTAACTCTTTATCAGATATATAGTTTACAAATACTTCTTCCATTTTGTAGTTTGTCTTTTCAGTCTGCTGTTTGCTGTGCAGAAGCTGTTTAGTTTGATGCAATTGGATTTGTCTGTTTTTGTTTTTATTGTCTGTGCTTTCTGGTGTCCCATCTTAAACAAATATATATATATATATATCGTCCAGACCCCAGTGTCTGGAAGCTTTTCTCCTGTTTTTTTGTTTTTTTGTTTTTTTTTCCCCTAGAAGTTTTATGGCTTCAGGTCTTACATTTAAGTCTTTAATCCATTTTGAGTTTATTTTTGTGTGTGGTGTGAGATAAGGGTCTAGTTTCATTTTTTTTTTTTTTTCTGCAGATGGTTATTCAGTTCGCCTAGCAATATTTATCATAGAGACTGTTCATTCCCTATTTTGTGTTTTTGGCACCCTTGTTGAAGATTACTGAAAATGAATGCATTTGTTTCAATGTGTCTGTTCAGTTGCATTGCTTCTTACGTCTATTTTTATGCCAGTTTCATTCTCTTGATTACTGTACCTTTGTTATAAGTCTTGAAATCAGGGAGTATGATGCCTCCAACTTTGTTGTTTTTACTGAAGATTACTTTGGCTGTTTAGAATCTTTTGTAGTTCCATGAATTTTAGAGTTTGTTTCTGCCATGAAGATTTTGATTGGGATTGCACTGAAACTTTGATTGTATAGACATTTTAATAATATTCTTCCAATTCATGAATATGGGATCTCTTCCCACATAACTGTTTTTTACTCCCCTTATTAATGTTCCCTTTCTCATGGACCCTTAATGTTACTACTTGGACTTAATGGAAAAAAAAAAAAAAAAGATTCTCATGACAGGAATAGAACTAAGTGCCAGTTTCTGCCAACATATTTTTGTCTCCGAAGATACCATTTTTTTCTCTAGACTTACTAGTTTTTCTGGATCTGGGGGAAATGAGAGGCTGAGTCTTGAAATCTTCTGTGATTTCTTAGTAGAAAGTCTGAATGTAGCCAAAATTTCAGCTCCCTACTTTGAGGTAAATCATTAATTGCTAACTGTACAACATTAAGAATCTTGTATATAATTTTAATTGTCTAAATTAAACAACTTTACTGAGTTCCCCTAAAACCACAAAATATGCCATTATCTCTATTAAATGACCCTGAGAGGAATTTCGTATTAAAATTTGTCATTTTGGAATCATGACAAATTTCTATTTTCATATGCTTCATAATGTCCTTTATCTTTAAATATGCTGATAATAGCTTAAAAATGTTCTGTTTGTGCTATAGCAATATTGTCTTAGTTTATATTGATGTCATTGCTTATTCTGTACTCTAAAATCAGATATACCAACATCTGGTTTTGTTTTACATATTTACTATATGCAATTTTATTTTGAGAATGATTCATTCTACTAACAGATACTATGATGTATGTTTACTTCTAGGCACATTAAAATAATGGACTATACCATTATCATTATTATAATTACTATTACTGCTTATAATTTTTATTATTCATTCTCTGGTTACAAAAGTTAAAAAAAAAGAAATATAATAAGCATTCCTCAATATTAGCCCATATGTTTTTAGTAGAGTTATATATATGCACAACTTATAACTACCCTACTTTTTTAAAAAGATTTTATTTATTTATTTGACAGAGAGAGAGAGATCACAAGTAGGCAGAGAGGCAGGCAGAGAGAGGAAGGGAAGCAGGCTCCCTGCTGAGCAGAGAGTCCGATGTAGGGCTCGATCCCAGGACTCTGGGATCATGACCTGAGCTGAAGGCAGAGGCTTTAACCCACTGAGCCACCCAGGTGCCCCTACCCTACATTTCTTAACACCTCTGAACATCTGCGTATTTCTTCAAGTTCATTCTGCTTTCCTATTTCAGAACCAAACAACTGTTTTTATCATTTCTTCTGTATGCTAATGGGCAGATATGTGACTTAGTTGCCATCAGTCAAATGTATCTGGCGGAGATATTCAGAAATGAGATAGTTAAGGAGATGACAGTGTATGTGAGACCTGCTGCACTGGTGAAGTTCTAGGGTAGTGGAGAGAGGTGGCAACTCTGCTGAAGCAGAGGGAGCTTAGTTTCAGTATTGCTGATAGTGTCATTACTCCTATTAAAATAATTTTGAATTGTAGTTCAAGTCATTTCTGGAAGCTCACTGTAGACTTTAGCTGAAGTATTTTAAGCTTCTTACTAATACAAAGAGCAACAGCAAAACTGACTACTTAATACAGTAAAAGTGCTATTTTACCTACAATTAAGAACCCTCACAGATCTGAAGTGAGTCAACTAGATGTTTCAAGAGAGGTCATTGTACCTGTGCTAAAATTAATCAATGTATTTTATGTCCTTGGCCACATTATAAGCATTAACCTCGTTAGAGACAATGAATTGCAATTCTCAGAATTTTGTTTGAATAACTGAGACACAAGACCCTCATTGGCTCTGAGTTGCTTGCAAAGATCAGAGTTAAACCTGGAATATTGTTAGCCTCAGGGTAATGTCTGCTTGAGAATGAAATGAGAGGTAAAATAATACCTTAGTGGATCAAAGTTTATCTCAAATTAGACATACCCTTAGAATGTTTACTAATGAAAATCAGTACATTTCCATTTTTGTTTAAATGATTTTGCATTGGTGTTCTCTATTTTCAAAAACATTTCAAAATATCACAATAAGAACCATTGCTGTAAAGATGAATGAATATAAGTAGTTCTTGCTTTTGAGTGCTAGGAAAGGCAGGGTTTTAAACAAAAATGTAATGCCTGCTAGAATAAAGGTATTTTCAAATATCTGTGAAGAAGAATACAGCTTTTGTAGGAAACCTACAGCAACTGAAAAGATTAATTATCAGGGAGAATAATTAATTGCTCTGGAATAAATTGTCAAAAATTAATAGAATAACTAAGTTGACAAGACCAGAAAAAATCATCTCTATAAAGAAAGCTAAAGATCTCTAAAAAGCCCCAAAGTAGACTACAAAATTTGTAGAAATAAAAATTATAACAAAAAAGATCGCTGTTGTAACTGAAATCTTCCAAAGAAGCCCTGCTCACTCCCTGTACTTATTGCTTTAATGTAATAATTCACTTTGCAATGTCTGCTCATAATTTTCCTGAAGTCTATTCAGTGTAAAACATTGGTTGTTAATGTTTGAGACTTAGGTACAGACATAATGCATAGTAGTAAATGATTGGTCATTTTATGAACAAGATAAGTAAATGTTGTACATCTTCCCTTAAAATCTAAACAGTCATCTTTATTAAGGTAAAACAAAATGTCAAATGTATTTAGAACTCAGCTTTCTTCTTAAAAGGTGCAATCATATAGTCACCATGATCATCAGCAATCATTTTACTCATGTTACCGTTACCTTAAACATCTTGACTTTGCAGATGAAATTTTTCCTTTATTAAAAGATTGAAGTGGCCTCTTGAAAATATTTTATCAGAATAGCAAAACCATTAAGAAGTATGTGTCTCAAACTGTCTTGGAGAAAGCAATGTTCAAGGCATTCTTTTAAGAAAGAATCTTCTCAAAACGAGTAGAGAATTATTTTTTTTTAAGAAGGTTGACAATGGTAGTTGCTATCAGAGTACATTTCACCTAGGATTAAAAGATAATGAAAGGAGACAGTGGTGGGTAGACTGATATTCATCTGTGCCCTTAAAAAAGGATATGTGATTATTTTTTTATTAAAGAACAAAATTTGGGGTGCCTGGGTGGCTCAGTGGGTTAAGCCGCTGCCTTTGGCTCAGGTCACGATCTCAGGGTCCTGGGATCCAGTCCCGCATCGGGCTCTCTGCTCAGCAGGGAGCCTGCTTCCCTCTCTCTCTCTCTCTCCGCCTGCCTCTCCATCTACTTGTGATCTCTCTCTGTCAAATAAATAAATAAAATCTTTAAAAAAAAAGAACAAAATGTGTAGTAGAAAACTATTAAATTTTACTTTTATAATACGAAATGAAGTTGAATATAAGAGCTTAAGTGAAAATGCTGAAATATGAATAAGTTATATTCTTGATAACATTGAGACAACAGAACAAAAGGCAGAAAGCTAGGAGGAGAATAAATAGATGAATAAAATAACTTATTTCCTAAGAACTTTACCGAAGACATAAATCAACTGAAATACTGAAATGCCTAATGTGGATAAATAGGACACTAAAATTAGGGATGACGGGATGATTCAGAGAAGTAATATTTAGCAATATTTTTCATTAGGATATGGATTTTACTGAGGAATTGTAAGTTCAGAGAGGAGCAGAATACTTTTCAAAAAGCTTCAAATCAACCAATAACTTGGTGAAAGAAGTATGAGAAAAAAACAATAAAAACTTGGATTTATAAGGGCTCTTAATTCTGAGGGATTCAAAATACATTATATATTGCTGCCCTTCTTTTCAAATAATAGATGATAAAGTACTTACTTTTATAGGTAAATTAGTACTTTCCAAGTATTTGAAATCATGTAACTCATTGGTGCCTCACATTGAGTAAACCTGAGATTGTCCAAAGTTGAATAATTTACACAATACTGAGGGAGGTAAGCTGACCTATAAACATTAGAATTACTGAGAACATACCACTATAAAAAAACAAATATTTTTTGCTTTTCACTTACTGCATTATAAGATATTTTCATATCTTAACTCACTGAATTTTTACAATCTGAGATTGCCATGATTGACACTATTATTTTATGGGTGAGGAAAATGAGGCACAGATAGGTTAAGCAACTTGCCCAGGTCAACTACCTGACAAAACCATGACCTGAACTAAATCTCCATATCTCATGTCCTTAAATATGATGCCACGCTCCTCTTCATCCATTCTAGATTAGGTCAAATCCAGGCATTCAAGATAAGAATAGAACAGTGAGGATTCTTCTTGTTCTTATCTCTTTATAAATTGGAAAAGAAAATGTTTTCCAGGATACTCTTAACACAGTCCAGCATGAAGTATTTGCCCACTTTTCAACCAATCATGAGCACATGTAACAGGAATATTATGATGACTTCTACCAACTCTAGTTCATCCATAAATCATTTACTGGGGCTTGTTACAATGTCACAGTATTAGACAAAAACCTTATGCAACCTTCTCAAATTCCTTCATCTACCTCCTTTCTTTTTTTCTCTTGTTAAGTAAGTGCTCTGTTCTTTTCTTGTCACTTCTTCACTTCCAGATTGTAATAAAGTGTGGAACCTGGTTTCTAACATAGCTGCTGTGGAACCAATGGCAAAGTATAAAAACATGGAGAATTTAACTCTCAGGTAAACTTCAATCAGTGAGAAATGAGGGAAGGGGGGAGGTAGGAGAGAATCAGAACCACCTCCTTCCTTCATTGAACTTCTTTAAGATGGTTTTCCCTTACCAGAGTCCTACAATGGAATCAGTGAACTTTCTGAATAACCTGTCATAGTCCCTGTATAGCTTCCTGTGAAGCAACCATCAGCATTGGCACAATATTGAATTGCTTTTGATCTTTAACTTTCCTTACTCTCATTTTTACATTTACCTCCCTAATTAGCATCTCTCCAATAATCACATTTTAATCTTTGTCTCAGGCTCTTCCTTCAGAGGACTGGAGCTAATACAATACCAAATTATGTCAATAGAATTCAGGTTCCCCTGGAAGAAGAGGTGTTTGTTCAATAGACAAAAGTCCCTCCACATTGTTTAAAATTAGAAGTGATAGAGCCACTTCAGAGTTTGGTGTATCAGCCTTCAGATTCTGAGTTTCTAAATACTAAGTTAAATTCTACTAACATAAGTGCACATTTAACTGAACTTTCTATTGCATAGATTCCAAGTATGACAGCAAGACCAGGTATTAGGTTTTCTCTAGTTCTCAGTATTTTCAGAGGAGGGAAAAAAGATAGATTCTAGGAAACTTCCCCATGAGATCTTACCTGTCAATCCTGGTAATTATTCCCAGTCTGAGAGTTTGATGTACACTTGTCTTCCCCTCCTTAGTAGCTATAATTAATGTTCTGTGCTGTACACAATCTCCTGGGATGAGAATCATCTTAGTGGTGATGCTTTATTGCTCCAGTTCACCAGGTGCACCCTCACAGAGAGTGAGGAATTGAATTATATAAAAAATGCATCTTAATTTATAGTCTGAAACAATATTATCAATCAGCCTACTCATATGCAATACCAATTAGATAGCGATAGAGGGGCAGAATTTTATCTCTAATTTCTATTTGATTTTGGATATGTGATTGTATGTTATTAACTATTTCTATCAATCCCCGCTAATATTCTCAGACTTCTGTAACATCATACATTTCATAAATTTAATTATTACCATCCGTATGACTGCCAAGTTGTCAAGTGAGGATGAGTGGGATTCTTAGCATCAGAGATTATATTAATATAATTCAGATTGCCATTTTATTAGGAGAAGTAGCTTTTTGTACTTAAAGCTGAGGAGCATAGGTGAATTGATTTGTAGTCTATGAGAGGTCTGGGTTTGTGTGGAACAGAGGAAGTGAATGGGGTACACACACACATATATATAGGTGCATAGATGGAAAAGAATAGTTTAATTAAGGTCATGTTGCTGGATATTTCCAAATGTCATATTCATTCATATATGTGCTTTTCTAATATCAAGTGATCCAATATGGCAATCTTGTACAAAGGAAGGATCATCATATTCCTTGAGACTGTTAGTATTTATAACTACTGTTTCTAACTTAGAGCCATATGTAAACATTTTAGCACAGAGAATTTTCTTAGGAAGATAAATAGAATATAATTTATGACCAAGAATACTGAAAGAGTGCAACTCATTTAATCAGTACAATAATACAAAATGTTTATAAAACTGAAACTGTGAATAAAAGCTAAAGAGCTTTTATTTCTCCTTAACATTTTCGAGTAGTAATCCAGGGAACAATCAACTATATAGAGCCTCTTCCCATAACATAATATCTGAACATAGCTGTTATGTTTACTCTTTTAATCAAACTTTTGTTTACACATAATTTTAAAATTAGTATTTTTGAGTAGATAACATTACTATAATACAAATAGATATTCTTTTGGTACAAGATTTATTCATTTTGCTTTATAATAAATTCTTAATTACAAGTGTCGATAATAAATTCAGATAATCTCTAGGGTAGTAAAGGTACTTGGCTAGTTGTCAACAGAGCCTTACCCATTAAGTTCAGCTTTACCATGGACTTTCTATAATATCAGTGTTAGTCATTTTCTAATATGTTGAGACTAGGCCCTTTCCTAATTATGTTCTTAAGGCCACACCTACTTAAATGGGTCTTGTACCTTTTACTGTGTTTTCATTTCTTAAAACTTAATGGGATTTCTGCTTTAACTCATGAAGGATTAACTGCTACAAGAATTGAACTCTTGCTGTAAACAAGTAGAAAAGTAGAACAAATAAACACTTTTCCAGACATTGGGTAATAGACTCATCCTGGTTGGAGATAGTTTTTAGGTTACTGTGCAGGGAGAAAGAATTCAGCTAAAAGTCCTGATGATGAATTATAGAGACAGAAATTGGAGTTCAGAGAGGTCAGATGTCTGGTTCAGGCAAGAGGAAGCTTGCATAGAGATCTTCGGAGATCAGCCGAGGGATCCATCTAATTTCTGCCCAAATACTCTTCCACACATCTGTGGTGAGAAACTCCACAGGCTAGCAAAGAATCATTAAGAACCTACAGGACAGGCAATTCCCAAAGCTCACATATGGCTTGTAATGTGAGAGATTAACATGTATGTAATGCAGGAGATTACATTTGCATCAGCCAGAGGGAAGAGATACAATATTCAGAAAGTTATCTTTATATTTTTAAAATTTATTATAAGATTTTTGTGTAGAATTGGTATTAAATGTTGGACAAAATCTACCAGTAAAACCATCTGTGATCTGTGGTTGGAGTTTTCTTTTAGGGAAGGTTTTTGTTGTTTCTTAGAATTTCAGTTGCTTTGGTAGTACTATTCAGGGACTCTTTTTCTTCCTGAGAAAGCTCTGATAATTATTTTCCAAGAGATTGGCCCATTTCATTTAATTGTTGGATTTAGTCTTGGGGAATTTCATTAAAAGGATGTGACTGTTGAATGACCCATGAGCTACACTGGGGAACTCAGATCCTCTTTATGCCCTGTCCTGTCCCTGGAATGTGGGCTCCACTTGCTCATCCCATTCCCAGAAGATGCTCTGAAGACACAGCCTTGAGATAGTGATGTGGTGTTGAGAACATCTGCACATTATATGTGACTGAACCCAATTAAGACCTCTTTATAAAGTTTTAAGATGTGGTGGGCTGACTGTGGTGATACATTTGTCTTGCTGCCACCCAAGGCAAGCCTCTCATGTCAGTTCCCTTTGCTTTTTAAAACTGCCACTTGTCTACCTGGAGTGACTGCCTCTTTCTTGGTCTCTCCCTTCCTATGTGGGTAATTACACCAGGAAGTTTCCTGGAAGGGTTGCAAACCCACATTTACTGTGACGAATTTGATCATTATTTTCTCTTACAATTCATTTAATGTCCATATATTCTGTAGTTAGGCCACCTCTCTTATATCCAGTATTGGTGATTTTTATCTTATAACTCTCTTTTTTTCCTTATCTGTCTTGCTAGAATTTTGTGAATTTCATTGATCTTCTAAAGAAGTCAGCGTCAAATTTCATTGATTTTCTGAGTTTTTTCCTTTTCCCATTTCATTGATTTATTTTGATTTTCTCTTAACTGACATTCACTGTTTTGAAATTTTATTTAAAAAAATCTTCACTAAAAAAAGGATTTTTATTTGCATATCTTTAAGGTTTGGGGTGATAGAATAGTTTCTCTAGCCTTAGTTACAAATTACCACATGTTTAGTAGTTTAAAACAACTGGAATTTATTCTTTTACAGTTTCTGGAGGCAAGGAGTTTGAACTGAGTCTTATGGACCTGAAATTGAGATATTAGCAGAAATTCACTCCTTTCAGAGGCTCTGGGGGAGAATTTGTGTCATTTCAGGTTTTTGTTGGCTGCTGGTCTTTGACATGTGACCTTCAGTCTCTGCCTGCACAGGCACATTGCCTTCTCTTCTTTAGCCAAATCTCTCTCCATCTCTCTGATGTAAGGATACTTGTGATTAAATTTAGAGCAATCTAGATAATTCAGAATAACCTCCCATCTCAAGTTCCTTTAGTGCATTCGCATCTGCAGTGCTCCTTTTTCCATGTAAATTAACATCACAGGTTCCAGGCTTTAGGGATTATATATTTTGGGGATCATTATTCACTCACTGTAGATGAACACAGCTGTCTGGTGAATTCTACGAAATGCAATTGCTAAATAAATACCAGCAAACTGTGAAAAAGTTGCAGCCACTTAATATTTTCTCATGATTAGGTTAAACATATCCTTTGGTCTTCTGGGCTTGGAGTCATGCTTTAAAAAGTACTTTACATTCTAAGCAATGAAATAGTGCATATACTTATATTTTTAGAAAAATCAATCTTAAGTCTTTGGGCAGTTTATAAATGTTGATGTAAAAGATCATTTGTATATCTTAAATTGACTTCTTATTTCCTGAAAATTTCCCCTTTTATCATTTTAAATATCTTAATCTTATATGAACTTCTTTATTTAATCCTATTAGCTTTCATTTCATTTTGCGTAATGCTAATATCCTAATTTTATTTTGAATGAGTTTACTTGGCGCGTTCTGTGCCCAAGTTTTTGCTTTCAAGATTACTGTGTAACTTTGATTTACATATTTCATTTATGTAACTTGAAGCCAGATTGTTGCTGATTTTGTTTAAGTGAGATTTTCAAATGTGTGTTGGACATGTTTCGGTCATCTTATTTTTTCATTTAACTGGCATGCTGTTTCTTCTTCCTCTGTTGCACTGCAAGTATATAGTTTGGTTTTAGTTCTTGTGGTCATGTTCATTTTTAAATGATATATTTAACACCTTTAAAAAAATTAATGTTAGGACAGAGAGTATCTTATTGCTTTCTGGATATGAAACATGAGAAAAATTAATGAGCTTGAGATTGATCTACTGCCTTTATCCTGTTATACTCCTCCTTTAACCATAACTTTTAAAAATCCATTCCATTATAGTTCATTCTAACTGTAAATGGTTGCATTATAATTACTGGGTTGTTTAGATATATATCTATTTTTTCTTCTGTGACGTATATGCATATGGGATGTGGGGAAGTCTATTCATCTTTCTCTCTATCTAAAAGAGAGAAAGAAAGATATTTCCTGAAGGGAAAATAAAGGCTAGAAACCCCAATTTGGAAATAAAGGAGCAGGAAACTTGGGTAATGTTAAAAAAAAAAAATAAAATGGTGAATATATATTGTTTAGGGCCTAATTTAATTTAATTCCACAAAATAGCCAAATGTTGAATTTGAATAGTTTTTTCATTGTTTGTTTTAGACCTTTTATCTTTCTTTCTTCTTTATTTCTATATGGGCAGAGCACACACAAACATACAATACCACAGGTTGGAACTAAAATTTTCTGGTTATTTTCTTCTGGACTTAAGAAAGTAGGAATCAAGCCATGAGATTTTATTCTTTTCTTCAATTAGCCAATTTAGAAAATAAAACAACTGTGTTATAAGATTAAAATTAATAATATTTTTTGTCACTGATTATGGGATGGGGGTAGTTTCATGAGGGTTCAAACCTCAGAAAAACCATCCTTTTCAGAGCCAATTTTTGAGGAGTTCCTTATTTATGGACTTCCTTGAGACCCTAACACCTAGTTCCAACACACTGCCTTTTCAGCATAGCTTTTGATGACTATACCAATATTTTGGATGATATGAAAACTTTATTCTGATAATCTAGTGTGTGATTAATTATGTGGAGGAAAGAGTTATGGCCATGGAAAGATACACATACAGAAGAAAAGAAGCCTTCTGCAAGCAGCCACAGATGTGAGGCTGGAAGCAGTTCCTCTTAAACTAAGGTAAACCTCAGATAACCTCCATCTTGGTCAAGAGCTTCGTTGTAACCAGGAGAGACCCTAAACTTAATCACAGAGCTGAGCCAGCCCAAGTTCCCTGACCTTCAGAAACTGTTAAGACAATATTTGTTGTCTTTTCGTACTAAATTATGGAGTAATCTGTTACACAGAAATTGAAATCATACAGTGGGAAATCAGACAGGGGTAGGATGAGAAATAGGTACTGGGAAAGGAAAATCTCCCTGGACAATAAGAAGGACAAGATTGGGACAATATGGAGGATAAGGGTGGATTTCTTTTAACCCCCAAGGCTATCTGTCCTGTTCAGATCAACATTTCATTTCTTCAGTTCTTGGCAAAGTGCTAGTGTGTTGAAGACGAAAATATAAAAACTGAACCATTAATGTTTTGCAAATTATAATCAAGAAATATGTGGCTGTTAATCCCTCCCTTCCTGTGTGGCTTCTTTTCTTATCCTTTTTCTCCCAGGTCTTTTTGCTATCTAGGTAAGTATTAAATAGAATGCAGTCTCTTAGTAGCATCCATACCACTTAGTTCTGAAAGAAGTCAGTACTTTATTGAACACTATGGGGCATGCTTACTCTTAGACAATGAGGCTTTAGTTAAACTAAACCAAACCAAATATCAAAACATCATTAAGAGCAATTGGCTTGAGCTAAGAAAAAAAAAAAAAGTGCTATGACAAGTTTTCTTACACATATAACTGATTTCACATTAATTGTGATTAAAATTGAAGCTGTGGGATTAAAACAAGTATTTAAGAGGGATATGTGTGTCCTTTTTAATTGAGCAGCCATTTAGTAATATTTCATGTTGGCTTAATGATTTCAAATATATTTGGTGATATGACATGAAGTTTGTTATATGTTTATAAACATGAACTGATTAACTGATTGGGAATTCCAGAATGCTAGAGGGTATTGCAGTTGACTTTGCAAAATTGCTTAGAAACCCATGAGGCAAAAAGCAAAGGGATTGGAAATGTGATGTGGAATGACAATGTGGCAACTACAGGAGGTGCTGAAAGCTTGTCTTCTCAATAAATTAGAAGTTTGATATTGCTTAGAATAAACAGACTTGTTTAGAAGCAGAATTGGAATAAGTATTCACTAAATTTCTTCCACTGCCAAGGCTTCTTTCAAAAATAAAAAAGTATTGTTATTAAGAATAAATACTTACTGGGGCACCTGGGTGGCTGGTGGGTTAAAGCCGCTGCCTTCAGCTCAGGTCATGAGTCCTGGGATCGAGCCCCGCGTGGCATTGGGCTCTCTGCTCAGCAGGGAGCCTGCTTCCACCCCTCTCTCTATCTGCCTCTCTGCCTACTTGTGATCTCTGCCTGTCAAATAAATAAAATCTTAAAAAAAAAACAGAATAAATACTTCCCAAGCATATCTAAATTATATGATTATGTACATACATATATATGCACATATATGCAAATATATGCACATATATGTAGATATGTGTCTATATCTATATTAATATTAAATATCAACAGTACACAATATTTTAAGTTTTATCCTTTTTCTAATGAAATTGTTTTGGAACTGTTTATAGTGGGAAGAAAATTGTTCAACTTCTCAATTTAGGTATGAAATCAACTTATTTTTTTTCTTGAAAATTGTCACCAACATCTGTTCTTAATTTTTTTTAGATATTTTGTATTTCAAAACCATCATTGTATTCTATTTAACAGAACACTTAAATTTAGAAATGATTCTTGTACAAAGTGACAAAATTCTAATGCTTGTTGAGAAGGTAGTCCTATATATTTGAAGTATTATAAATACAGAAAAGTGAAATATTACTGTTAAATTAAAAAATAAACAGACTTTTTTAAATTCAGCTTTTGTTTCCTTCTAGACTTTCATAATTCTTTACTTTTTCTATTCAGTTCCAGGATATATTCTATAACAGATCTATAGGGATCAAGAAATAGGAAAAAATATATGTGTATATAAAACCTATAACTGTGTAAAATCATAGATAAAATTATGTGTTATGTGCATAATATATAAAATATGAGTCATACATAATATATAAATAGTATAATTTTTATATATATTATTTGAAAAACTGGTTCTCTTTTTATGTAATTTATAACCTAGTTGTGTGATAGCCATTAATTGTCTAATTCCATGAAAATGTATTTACTTTCACCTTTATATGTGCTATTAAGTATATGATCATTGGTCTGAATTTATATGCAAGAATAGAAATGGCTTCTATGGGGCAAAATGTAACTGAGATCTGAGAACAAGGTAAAAGTTGATTAGGGAAAGAGAGAAATGAATTTTTATTTCTAATGGAAGGAACAATGTCATGAAAGCCTGGAAGAAACTTGTAGTATTTGGGGAACTAAATTTGGGGATTTCAGAGGGGCTGGAATGCTGAGATAACAAGAGGTAAAAAAGGATGACACCCCATTCAAAGGAAGGGATCAAACTATGTAGAGCATTAAAGTCATATATAAATGTTTTTGTCTTTATTCTAATCATAATGAGGAATAATTTGAGACACTTTCATTTTATGGTAGACATAAGGGATAGCTGTATGAAATTATTAATTTCTTTTTTGCCTGGATGAAAAATGGACTAGAAAAAAGTCAGATTAAGTTGCTATTGAAATAATTCAAGCAAGACATGATGCTAGGTTGGACTAGCCTGTAGAGATAGAAGGCAGATAGAAAATGATGAATTTGATTTATTTGGGAAATGTGATGGGGCCTCACTGTGAATTAGATGTGACAATTGATCAACAAATGGGTATTGGCAAAATTTATTTGCAAAAATTAGCTTACTTTCTCTTTTTTTTTTCTCCCACAATGCTCTCCAGTTTGAAAGTCAACTTTAGTTGAATTCATTGATTAAATAAAATGTATCAGTGCCTGCATAGAGGCAACCACATACTAAGAGGGAAAAATCATATACCTAAACTGACTCTCTTTTTAAAGTGATATTCACATTCTCAAATGAGCACTCTTTGCCATTCAATATCTGAGAATGCTGTTCTATTAAATATGCTTCCTCCTCGGAATTAAACCCACCTTGAAAACCCCAGCTGAATTATCATCTTCAAATAGATTGGAAAAAGATGATGCATATAAATGGAATGCACTTATCTTCCAATCACCAAATTCTATATTCTTGATCTGTAAAAATTTTCTCTTTCCTGTTTTTATATATGGAAGAAGTAAAGTGTCTCTCCTCTAGAAAAAAATAACTTCTCCAATTATCCAGTTACACACTTCTTTTCTTTCCTTATGGATGCCACTTTTTGCATTTATTTTTCTTTCACATAACAAAAATGTTTCACTTTTATCCAATCATGTATATATGCATACAAATACCATCTAGTAACTTTTATCCTTAGAACAGACTTGACTTTAACTCTACCTTTTCTTCTGGCTTATGTTTCTCTATAACCTTTCCTTAGAGAATATCTCAAAAGAGTTGTCTATATTCCTTGTCATCACTTTCTCATTCCTCAGTTACATTTTAACCTAATACAACATACTGCTAGAAGCGTAATTGTTGAAGTTACAATGACCTGTAAATTGTCAAATCCAAGATTCACTTCTCAGTCTTCATTTCACTCAAGGTCGCTACAATATTTAACATAGTTGACCACAATGTCTCTTTATGATATATGTGAATCTCTTTGCTACTGTGACGGACTAAATAAAGACCCAAGGTATGCACATCTTAATCTCAGAATTTGTGAACATGTTTAAATCTTAACATAGTAAAAATAACTTTGCTAGTAAGATTACAATAAGGCTTATGAAATGGGGAGATTATCCTGGATTATCTGAGTCGGACCAGTGTTGTCATAAGAATCCTTCCAAGAGACATGCAGGAGAGTTTCAGGAGATGTGACAACAGAAACAGGTCAGAGTAATGACATGAGTCAATGACTGCAGGAAACCTCTAGAATCTTAAAAAGATAAGAAAAAGATTCTTCCCTAGAATGTAGCCCTGCCAACCCATTTTAGACTTCTAACCTCCAGAAATGTAAAATCATAAATTTGTGGATTTTAAGCCACCACATTTTTAGTAATTTTTCAACACCAATAGGAAACAAATACAGTTATTGTGACTCTGAATATTCTGATTTACTTTTTTCTTATCACTTTGTCACTTTATGTCTCCTTCACCAGTTCTGTCTCCTCCTCTTGAAATAAATCTTGGGGCACCACAGAGCTTGGTTTTGAGGTTTCATCTAGTCATCATCTGTTTGTGCTCTGTATTACATAGTGTTTCAGTGGCTCTGAACACATCTTACACATGGATGATTTTCTGTACCCAACATTTCACTTGATATTTACACTGAACTTAAATTGCCTACTTAAAAGTTTTGTTTTATGTCTGATAAGCACATCAAACTCCGCATGGCCAATCTAGAAGTTGCTTAATTTCCTTCTCTCTGTAAAGGACACAGCCACCTTTCCTGATACTCAAGACAATTCTCTATTTATTGTCTTACATTCAATCTAAAATCAAGTATTCTGCCAAAATATGTCCTAAATCTGTCTACATTCTCCATCTCTTTTATCACCATTTTAGTACAAACTGCAGTGATTCTAAGTTGATTATTCAGTTGCTTATACTATCCCTTTTTTTTTACTTTCTCTATAATCCAATAGCAAACAAAGGGATTTTTTAATTTAAATAATTATTTCACTCTTAGAAATAAAACCCTCCAATCGATTTCCATCTATCTTATAACTGACCTAATATTTTCACTAAGGCCTATAAGCCTCTACAAAGTTTCACCCCAAAAACTAAGGTTAGACAAATGTAGTGGAAGGTATTGGAAATGTAGGCACAGTACAAGGAGTGTTTGATGTCTTACCAAAGAACTTAGCTTTTCCCTATTGCTGAAAATGAAGTTGTATAAGAATTTACATGACAATATTAGATTTGCCTTTTTGAATGACTGACACTCATGAGGAGAGTTACCAAATGAGAATTTGATAATGAGAAATTATTGATATAAATGACTGTGGATCCTGATTGGGAACATGGGTAGAACTTGTAGGAGCCCAGTGAACCAAGCCACTCTTGTTGTAATACTGATACTCAAAGTTATATGATTTTCTTTCTTATTTACCTAGAAAGTTAGATTCAGATATGATCTTAGTGGTAACTAGATGATAGATACATTTATTTTATAAGTAAAACAATTAGATACTGAGAGGTTAGGAGACATTCCTTAAGTCATGCTTTAATTGTGAAGACAGGTGTAATTTTGTAGTTTTACATATATGTGTGTTTTTTGTGTGTGTGATTATATAGCTTAGTAGAGTATATAAGGCTCTTTTACATCTTATAGAACATTTTTCAACATTCTGAGAGAACTGTAAAACTATTAAAAGAGATAAGTAAAGTCAAGTATGTTGCCCAAGTGACATCAATCAAGTAGGATAAAAACTAGGATTTATGTTTTCAGATTATTCTTCCTCATTTTCTGCCATATTGGGTGACAAGTGCAAGGGGGCACCATGCCACCAAATCCTAAGCACTGAACATGATTTCTTCTCAATCTTCTTATCAGCCTAAGAAGACCCTAAAAAACATCTCAAGAGAGACCTCCTAAGACTAGGAAAAAAGAACTAGGCTCATTAACTTACATTTTACTGATGTGGAAGCATATTTTGAATTACAGTTAAACTCAAATGTCACTATTTCATTTAACATTTTTTTCTTCAAGTAGGAAATTTCCATGTCTATTAATGATATAATAAAAAAGAACAATTGCTTTCATGTTTAATTAAGTGCTATCTATAATATTTTATTTATATAATATTATGCTTTCCATTTTAAGCTGTAAGATATAAAATAATTCTCATTTATATTAGCATTCCTTAGATAGTCTTTTAGAGAAGAATTCTAGGGAGATTGGAATCAGTCCTCAAATCGTGAATACCAAGTAGAATCAATGTAGCAATGCTCAGATTAGCTTCTTAAAACTGGGTTAGCAGAAAAATACCTGATTAGCACTGTGGGATTTTAGGAAAATTTGTTTCTGCCTTCTAAGGAAAAAATGCTCACTGTTCATTTATTCAAGAATTATTTATTCAGGAGCAGTTAATTGTAGTGAATTGGAACATAGATTGCCTAGAAGCCTGCATCTGCAACTTTCTAGATATCTAACCCTGGACAAGTTAATTAACCTCTCTATGACTCAGTCTTCTCATCTGTAACCCTCCTGATGCAGTAGTTGTATTAAATGAACAAATTTTATAAGACATTTAGCATGGAAATACAATTTTGTAAAACAATCAGGAAAAAACAAAGTTTAAATATCCTTTCTAGAGGCCCCTGGGTGGCTCTAGCTGAAGCAACTGCCTTCAGCTCCGGTCATGATCCCAGGGTCCTGGGATCAAGCCCCACCCACCTCAGGTTCCCTTCTTAGTGCAGAGCCTGCTTCTCCTTCTCCCTCTGCCTCTCCCCATGCTGTGTTCTCTCTCTCTCTGTCAAATTTTTTTTTTAAGATTTTATTTATTTATTTGACAGAGAGAGTCAGGCATACCTCCTCTCCCTTTTCCCACAACCCAAGCCCTTTCTTTTTTCTACCTGTGTCTTCCCTGAATCCTTGATAAAGAAACAAACTGCAAGATTTACAAAGGTCTCAGAGGAACTGTTTTGAGATTGTTATAATCCCAATTGTTTTGAGACTGTAATAATTGTGTCCCCAAGCCAGGGACACAAAGCTGGAGTAATCCGAATTTGTCCAGCATTTATACACAAAAGAACTGCAACTTGATCCAAATAACAATAAAACACACTTTCTTCTTTGCCTTATATAAACTTCAAACATGCTTTGTCTCAGGAAATTACCTGGTCTGTAGCTGCTCCTCAATGCATATCAGGTCTATTAAGCCTTTTAACGTTGATTTGAGTAATAAAGTATGTATTTTTTCTTCACAACCTCCGCTAAAGTATAAGTTCACTGAATATAAGTTCACTAGATGAAAGGATTTTGACAATTTTCTTCACTCTTGTAATCAATGTCCAGAACACTAGCTAGCTAGCACACAGAAGGTGCTCAGTTGGTATTTGTTGAAGGAAGGCGTGAGAATCTGCATTGTGCCAGGAACTGTGGTAGTGGCAATAAAAAAAATGAACAAGGCTTAATAAAACTTTTCCCTTCAAGGGTTTTATCATCTAGTCAGACAGACAGACAAAGAAGCAACTGTTGGTCATTATGTAGGGGTAATAAAGTCAGGATCATATGCCATCAGGTGTGTAGGGGAGTGTGTATGAGGGAGAAAGAGAGATTGAGAATGGTATTCATTGCCTAAGAATGTTGTTTCCTCCCCCAAGTCATGTACTCACAAAAGTATGAATACATAGGGAACATCTTTTTTCTAAATCTCCTTTTGTATCATAAGAACTCGTTAGAAGCTCTAGAGAGGCCATCAAATCCTAGAAGGAATGGAAATTTAAAAAATGCCCAGGAAAAAGCAGGAAGATGTAACAAATTTTCTGAATATGAAGCATGAGTAGTAATGAAAGGAGGAAAATACTATGAATAAGGAGAATGTTCTAGGAAGTTGCAATAGTAAAATAGCAAATAAAGATGATCAGCTATTTTCTATTTTTAACAGAATGGTCTTGAAAAAGCAGAGAGGTAGGAAGAGGATGTTTGGTCAATTGAAAATAGCTCAATGTAACCAGATCATATATGAGGGAAAGTTAAGAAGTGTTTAGAACTTGAGGTGATTAAGTACTGAAGCTTAAGGTCAATGAGAAAAAAACAAAAGCAAAAGTAATCATAAGGGTTACACATTCTAGGATTTTTGCTTTTCTGGAAAATTAATCAGGACTCTAGAAGTATAGAAGGTGTATTATAAATGGACAGACATGGGACAGAGAGAACAATCAGAAAGTATGTGAAAATTTCAAGAGATGTTGGTATAAGGGAGTAGAAATTTAAACGAAAGGAAGGGAATAGGTGGATTCAATATTTAGGAGATATAGGGGCACTTGGGTGGCTCAGTTGTTAAGCACCTGCCTTCAGCTCAGGTCATATCCCAAGGTCCCGGGATTGAGCCCCACATCAGGCACTCAGCTCAGTGAGGAGACTGCCTCTCCCTCTCCCTCTGCCCCTGCTTCTGTTCCCTCTCTCGCTGTGTCTCTCCCTGACAAATAAATAAAATCTTTAAAAAATATTTAGGAGATATAATTGGCAAATGTCCTTTAAAATATTTTGACTACAGACTAAAGTAGAAAACACATTTAGTGTCTTTTCTCACTGTTGTGAGACGTTCTCTCTCTCTCACACACACACTCTCATGTATGTATGAAAATGTTACTAGGTTTCAGACAATAATGATAAGTATTCTGAAATTTTCTGCTCAGTTTACTTTTTAAAAATTTTTTGGTCATGATGTTTATTTTTAAGTGTTAAACAACATTAAATGAGGGATGTTTTGTGGTCACCAGGAGAAAATGGTCTTTAAGAGGTTGAAAACTGTAGATTAGAGGGCTTTTGAATCTCCTGAAGTTTTTTATGTTAACTGAAGTAGTTAGTCTATAGAAGGAATTTTAACCGGTCAAAGAGGGGAGTCTCCTCAAATCACTCAATGGCTACTCCACATATGCCAGATCTGGCCCCATTCAGACACAGTATTTGACATCTATCTGTCCATTTGAGCATCCCTGACTCGGTGGTTATACCGTCTATCCTCACTAGCACTCTTAGGGTACTTTAAGGCTGGGACTATAGATGTTCAACCAAAGTTCTATTCAGCTTCCTGTTTAAACACTAACTATAAGGGCAAGAGAATCTAGACATCTGGCCCTTTATAGTTACCCTTCAGAGCATATAACACAGAACAGGTCACTCAACATAAACATCTAATGATTGATTCATTTCCTCATCTTACTGGTTATTTACCTGTAGGCTTGTTTGTGATATATTCACATATACCAATTATATGTAAATACAAATGTGTGTGTGTGTGTGTGTGTGTGTGTGTATAACAATATCTTATACATGTGACCAATGAAAAACATGTTTTCTTTTTTAATTCCAGTATAGTTAATATACCATGTTATATTTCAAGTGCAGAATATTATGATTCAGCAATTCTACACATTTCTCATCATTATAAGTACACTTTTAATCCCCTTGACCTATTTCGACCATCCTCCCCCTCCCCAACCTCCCTTCTGGTAACCATCAGTTTGTTCTCTATAGTTGAATCTATTTTCTGTTTTTTTTTTTTTTTTTTTGTCTTTTTTTTTTTCCTTTGTTTTGTTTCTTAAATTCTACTCTGAGTGAAATCATATGGTGTTTGCCTTTCTATGATTGACTTATTTCACTTAGCATTATACCATCTAGACCCATTCATATTATTATAAATGGCAAGATTCCATTTTTTTATGGCTGAGTAATATTCCATCATGTTTGTATACCACTTCTTTAGCCATTTATCTATTGATAGACACTTAGGCCATTTCCATAACTTAGCCATTGTAAATGATACTGCAGTAAACATAGGGGTGCATATGTTTTTTTAAAATTAATATTTTCATATTCTTTTGGTAAATGCCCAGTAGTGGAATTACTGGATCACATAGTAATTTTTAATTTTTTGAGGGACTTCTGTACTGACTTCCACATTGGCAGTATCAGTTTGCATTCCCACCAACAGTGGGTTCCTTTTCCTTCACAATCTCACCAATACTTGTTGTTTCCTATGATTTTGCTTTTAGCAGAATCTGACATATAGGAAGTGATACCTCATAGGGCTTTAATTTGAATTTCCCTGATGATAAGTGATTTTGAGCATCTCTTCATGTGTCTGATGGCATTCTGTATGTCATCTTTGGAGAAATGTCTGTTCATGTTCTTTGCCCATTTTTAGGTGGATTATTTGGGTTTTTGGATATTGTGTTAATTCTTTATATATTTTGGATGCTATCCCTTTATCAAACGTGTCACGTGCAGATATCTCCTCCCATTCCGTAGGTTGCCTTTTAGATTCATTGATTGTTTCCTTTGCTCTGCAGAAGCTTTTCATTTTGATGAAGTCCCAGTGGTTTATTTCTGCTTTTATTTCACTTGTCTCAGAAGAGACATCTAGAAGAATGTTGCTACAATGTCAGAGAAATTACTGCTGGCGCTCTTTTCTGGGATTTTGATGATTTCAGGGCTCACATTTAGGCCCTTAATCCATTCTGAGTTCATTTTCTTACATAGTATGTGAAAGGGGTCCAGCTTCATTCTTTTACATTTTGCTGTCGAGTTTTCCCTACACTGTTTGTTGAAGAGACTATCTTATTCCTACTGCATATTCTTGCCTCCTTTCTCAAATATTAATTGACCATATAATTGTGGGTTTATTTCTGGGCTTTGCACTCTGTTCTGTTGATCTGTATGTCTGTTTTTGTGTCAGTACTATACTGTTTTGATTACTACATCTTTGTAGTATATTTTGAAATCTGGGATTGTGATACCTGCAGTTTTTTTGTTCTTTTTTGGGATTGCTTTGGCCATTTGGGGTCTTCTGTGGTTTAATACAAATTTTAGGTTTATTAATTCTGGTTTTGTGGCAAATGCTATTAATATTTTCATAGGGATTATATTAAATGTGTAGATTGCTTGGGGTAAGACATTTTAACAATATTTTTCTTCCAACCCATGGGTGAGGAATCACTTGCTATTTGTTTTTGTAATCTTCAATTTCTTTCATCTGTGTATTATAGTTCTCAAAGTATAAGTCTTTCACCTCCTTGGCTAAATTTATTCCTAGGTTTTTTATTATTTTTGGCACAATTGTAAATGAGATTTTTTTCTTTATTCCTCTTTCTGATACTTCATTTTAGTGTATAGAAATGCAACTGATTTCTGTATATTGATTTTGTACCATGTGACCTTGCTGAATTTATTTATCAGTTCTAGTTGTCTTTTGGTGGAGTCTTTCAGTTTTTCTACATAGAATATCACATCATCTGCAAATAGTGAAAGTTTTTTTACTTCTTCCTTATCAATCTGGATGCTTTTTATTTCTTTTTGTTATTTGCTTGCTGTGGCTAGGACTTCCAGCACCATGTTGAATAAAAGTGGTGAGAGCAAACATACTTGTCTTGTTGTGACCGTGTGGGAAAAGCTCTGTTTTTCATCATTGAGTATGATGTTAAGCCTGGCTTTTCATGTATGACATTATATTGAAGTATGTTTCTCCTGGACCTAGCTTGCAGAGGGTTTTCAATCATGATTGGATATTACACTCTGTCAAATGCTTTTTCTGAATCTGTTGAAATGATCGTATGTTTTTATCCTTTCTTTTGTTGATGCAATGTATCACATTGATTGTGAATATTGAACAACACTGACATCCCAGGAATAAATCTCACTTGATTGTGGTGAATGATTTTTTTAAAATATATTGTTGAATTTGGTTTGTTAATATTTTGTTGAGCACTTTTGCATCTATGTTTATGAGAGATATTGGTTTGTAAATCTCTCTCCGTCTCCTTTTTTTTTTTTTTTTTTTTTTTTTTTTGGTAGTGTCTATCTCTTTTTGCTATCAGGAATGATAGACTCAGAATGAATTTGGAAACTTCTCTTCCTCTCATCTTTTGGAATTGTTTGAGAAGGAAGATATTCTTTTTTAAATGTTTGGTAGAATTTGCCTGTGAAAGGTGTTTATCTTGGGCTTTTGTGTGCTGGGAGGTTTTTGATTACTGATTCAATTTAATTGCTGGTAATATGTCTGTTCAAATTTTCTGTTTCTTCCTGATTCAGTTTTGGGAGGTTGTATGTTTATGGGAATTTATCCATTTTTTTCTCAGTTGTCCAGTTTGTTGGTATATAATTTTCCATTATGCTCACTTATAATGCTTTGTATTCTGTGGTATTGATGGTTATTTCTCCTCTTTCATTTCTAATTTCGTTTGAGTCATCTCCTTGCCCCCACCCTTTTGATGAGTTTGGCTATAGGTTTATCAGTTTTGTTGATCTCTTCAAAAAATCAGTTCCTGGGTTCATTGATCTGGTTTATTGTTTTTTCATTTTCTATTTTGTTTATTTCCTCTTCAGTCTTTAGTATCTCCTTACTTCTGGTTTAGGATTTTGGTTCTATTTTATCTAGCTCCTTTAAGTGTAAGGTTCGGCTATTTATTTGTTTCCTCTTGAGGTAGGCCTGAATTGCTATAGAATTCCCTCTTAGAATAACTTTTGCTGCATCCCAAAGATTTTGGACCTTTTGTTTTCATTTTCATTTGTCTTCATGTATTTTTTGATTTCCTCTTTGATTCCCTGATTGACCCTTTCATTTTTTAGTAGCATTATTTGATCTCCATGTATTCATTGGTTTTCAGGATTTTTTTCTTGTCATTGATTTTTGGTTTTATATCATTGTGAAAAAGATGCATGGTATGACCTTTTTGAATTTGTCGAGACTTGTTTTGTGGCCTAGTATGTGATCTGTTATGGAGAGTGTCCTATGTGTACCTGAATGTGTACTGCACTGTCTCAGGATGGAATGTCCTGAATACATCTGTTAGATCCATCTGGTCTCATGTGTCATTCAAAGCCAGTGTTTCCTTGTTGATTTTCTGTTTGGATGATCTATCCATTGGTGTGAGTGGGGTGTTAACATCCCCTACTCTTATTACATTACTATTGATTACTTCTTTTATGCTTGCTACTAACTGCCTTATGTATTTGGGTGCTCCCATGTTGGGTGCAGAAATATTTATAATTGTTATATCTTCTTGCTGGATCATTCCCTTTATGATTATATAGTATCCCTCCTTGTCTCTTTTTACAGACTTTGTTTTAGTGTCTACTTTGTCCTATGGAAGTGTTGCTAACCATACATTCTTTTTACTTACATAAATGTGTCTCAGTTCCTTTACTTTCAATCTGCATGGGTCTAGGTCTGAAATGAGTCGCTTATAGGCAGCCTATAGTGGGTCTTGCTTTTTTTTGTCATTCTGGAACTCTTTCTTTTTTATTTTTTCCCCTTTGTCTTTTTATTGGAGCATTTAATTCATTCACATTTAAAGTAATTATTAATAGTGCTTATTGCCATTTTGGTACATGTTTTATGTTTTTCCTTTTTTTTTTTTTTTTTAGTTCTTCAAAGTTCCTTTCTTCTCTTACTCTCTTCTCTCATGATTTGCTGGCTTTTTTAGTGATCTACTTGGATTACTTTCTCTTTATATTTTTGCATATCTATTCCTGGTTTTTGATTTGTGATTACCATTAGGTTTGTATGTAACATCTCATATATATATAAGTCTATATTAAGTTGATGATCACTTGCATTTGAACCCATTCTTTACCTCCCACATATTTGATATATGGTGTTATATTTTACATCTTTATATTTTCTGAATGCCTTGACTACTTTTTATATATATACTTAATTTTATTGCCCTTCTGTTCCTACGTTTCATCTCCTTATGTTCTTTTCTTTCCACTCAAAAAGTAGAACAATATCTTTAATATTTCTTGTATGATTTGATTTAGTGGTCATCGACTCTTTTAACTTGTTTGTCTGGGAAACTCTTTATGTCTCTTTATATTCTGAATGATAGGCTTGATGGATAGAGTATTCTTCGTTGCAGATTGGTGTCTCCCCACCCCCAGCACTTTGAATGTATATGCCTCTTTCTTCCAACCTGCCAAATTTCTGTTGAAAAATCAGCTGATAGACTTATGGGTTTCCCTTGTATGTAACTATTTGCTTTTTTCCCCTTGCTGATTTCAGAATTCTCTCTTTATCACTATATTTTTGCCATTTTATTTATTTTATATCTTGGTGTGGACCTTCTTGGGTTGATTTTGTTGTGGACTCTGTGCATCCTGGATCTGGATTTCTATTTCCTTCCCAAGATTCAGGAATTGTCAGATATAATTATTTCACATAAATCTTCTGTCCTCTTTTCTGTCTTCCTTCTGGGTTCTGTATAATGCAAATGTTATTTACTTGATGGTGTCCTTGAGTTCTCTTAATCTATTTTCATTTTTATTAATCTTTTTTCTATGTCCTTTTTAGCTTGATTACTTACCATTACTCTGTTCTCCAAGTTGCTGATCTCTTTTTCTGTTTTCTGTAGTCTACTATTTGTTTCTTCTAGTATATTTTTAATTTCAGTTATTGAGTTTTCCCTTTCTGATTGGTTCTATTTTATGTTTGCTGTCTCCTTGTTTAGGGTCTCACTGAGGTCCTCCATTCTTTTCTCAAGTCCAGTGTGAGTATCTTTATGGCCATTAAGTCTCTCAATTAGGATTATTACTTATTTATGTTTCATTTAGCTCTCTAGTGATTTTTCATGCTCTTTAATTTTGAGACATATTCCTTGTCTCTTCATTTTGTCTAACTTTCTGTGTCTGTTTCTCTGTGTTAGGAATGCTAGATATGTTTCCTTCTCCTGAAAGTAGTGGACTTATACAGAAAGAGGTCCTATAGTACCACAGTACAATGTCCTCTATTCACCAGAACCAGGCTTTTCAGAGCTGTCTCCTGTGTGTGTTGCCTGGGCTCTTCTGTTGTGTCTGAACCTCTTTTGCCTTGAGCCTCCTTGCCTAAAATGGCTTTCTTTGCTTGTTGTGGGCAGGGTTTGGTCCTCATGTTGTTAGTGGGCCAGTCTGGGGTTACCTTGGGCTTTAGTTGAGTGAGACAAGGCATCTTCCTTGTGCTTTCTCCTGAGAAGCCTTTGTTGTTGGATGGAGCCTGCAATAGATTGGATGTTTACTTCCAGCCCGCTGCTCAGCAGTAGTGGGACTGGTATATGTAGTGATTTTCCCCTCCTTGGGGATAGGAATCACTCTGTTGTTGTGCTCTCCCCTGTGGGGCCTCCTAATACCCTGCCAGGTTTGTATTATCACTTTGGATGGGCTCTGACCAAGAGAGTATTAGAGGGGGTAGATCCTTAGGAAAATTGGAGGCAGAGTGTGCAGCATTAATAAGTTAGATGGAGAGTATTGGTGCTAAGCTGTTTCCTACAGGTGTCTGTGTGTCTAAGCTGGGGAGTGGGGAAAGAGGGGAATGGAATCTGCTACTCCTTTGTTCCTGGAGAGGTCTCCTAAAGATTCCTGCCCCTCCAGCACAAGCTCTGAGATTAGTAAATAAATCTCCTTCCCATATACCCCAGGCATTTTTTAAATCTACAGTTTATGTTACATATCTCAGTGGGGCTGTTTGTTGCACTGTTTCTTTTTTTCTTTTTTATTAACATATAATTTATTATTTGTTTCAGGGGTACAAATCTGTGATTCATCAGTCTTACACAATTCACAGTGCTCACCATAGCACATACCCTCCCCAATATCCATCACCCAGCCGCCCATCCTTTCTACCCAACTCCGCTCCAGAAACCCTTAGTTTGTTTCCTGAGATTAAGAGTCTCTTATAGTTTGTCTCCCTCTCTGGTTTCATCTAGTTTCATTTTTTCCTCTCTCCTCCAGTGATCTTCTGCCTTGTTTCTCAAATTCCTTATATCAGCAAGATCATATAGAAATTGTCTTTCTCTGATTGACTTATTTTGGTTAGCATAATATCCTCTAGTTCCATCCACATTGTTGCAAATGGCAAGATTTCATTTTTTGATGGCTGGATAATATTCCATTGTGTATATATATACACCACATTTTCTTTATCCATTCATTTGCCTATAGACATCTAGGCTCTTTCCATAGTTTGGCTATTGTGGACATTGCTGCTATAAACATTCGGGTGCATGTGCCCTTTGAATCACTACATTTGTATCTTTAAATACCCAGTAGTACAATTGCTAGGTCATAGGGTAGATCTATTTTCAACTTTTTGAGCAACCTTCCTACTGTTTTCCAGAGTGGCTGCATCAGTTTACATTCCCACCAATACTGGAGGAGGGTTCCATATCCTCAACAACACCCGTCATTTTCTGACTTGTTAATTTTAGCCATTCTGACTGGTGTGAGGTGGTATCTCACTGTGGTTTTGATTTGTATTTCCCTGATGCCAAGTGATATTGAGCACTTTTTCATGTGTCTATTGGCCATCTGGATGTCTTCTTTGCAGACATGTGTGTTCATGTCTTCTGCCCATTTCTTGATTGGATTATTGTTCTTTGGGTGTTGAGTTTGATAAGTTCTTTATAGATTTTGGATACTAGTGCTTTATCTGATATGTCATTTGCAAATATCTTCTCCCATTCTCTAGGTTGCCTTTTGGTTTTGTTGGTTGTTTCCTTTGCTGTGCAAAAACTTTTTCTCCTGATGAAGTCCCAATAGTTCATTTTGACCTTGCTTCTCTTTGGCAATGTGTCTAGGAAGAACTTGCTGTGGCTGAGGTCAAAGAGGTTGCTGCCTGTGTTCTCCTCAAGGATTTTGATGGATCCCTGTCTCACATTCAGGTTTTTCATCCATTTTGAATCTATTTTTGTGTGTGGTATAAGGAAATGGTCCAGTTTCATTCTTCTGCCTGTCACTGTCCAATTTTCCCAACCATTTGTTGAAAATGCTGTCTTTTTTCCATTGGACAGTCTTCCATGCTTTGTCAAAGATTAGTTGACCTTTTCTGGGTCAACTAATCTTTGACAAAGCATTAGTCACAATGGATTAGTGTCCGTTTCTGGACTCTCTACTCTGTTCCATTGATCCATGTGTCTTTTTTTGTGCCACTACCATACTGTCCTGATGATGACAGCTTTGTAATACAGCTTGAAGTCTGAAATTGTGATGCTGCCAGCTTTGCTTTTCTTTTTCAACATTCCTCTAGTTATTTGGGGTCTCTTGTGGTTCCATACAAATTATAACATTATTTGTTCCACCTCTGTGAAAAAAAGTTGATGGTATTTTGATAAGAATTGCATTAAATGTGTAGATCGCTCTAGGTAGTATAGACATTTTAACAATATTTGTTCTTCCATTCCATGAGAGTGGAACATTTTTCCATTTCTTTGGGTCTTCCTCAATTTCTTTAATGAGTATTCTATAGTTTTCTGAGTATATTCTTTGTCTCTTTAGATAGATTTATTCCTAGGTATCCTATGTTTTTGGTGCAATTCTTCTTAATATCTCTTTTCTTCCGTCTTGGTGGTATATAGAATGCATCTGATTTCTGTGCATTGATTTTGTGTCCTGCCACTTTACTGAATTCTTGTATGAGTTTTAGCAGTTTTTAGGTGGAATCTTTTGGGTTTTCCACATAAAGTATCATATTATCTGCAAAGAGTGATAGTTTGACTTCTTCTTTGCTGATTTGGATGCCTTTTCTTTTTATTGTCTGGTTGCTGAGGCTAGGATTTCTAGTACTATGTTGAATAGCAGTGGTGATAATGGACATCCCTACCATGTTCCTGACCTTAGGGGAAAAGTTTTCAATTTTTCTCCATTGGCAATGATATTTGCTGTGGGTTTTCTGTAGACGGTTTTTATGATATTGAGGTATGTAGCCTCTATCCCCACACTGAACAGTTTTGATCAAGAATGGATGCTGTATTTGTCAAAATCTTTTTCAGCATCTATTGAGAGTATCATATGGTTCTTGTTTTTTCTTTTATTAATGTATCACATTGATTGATTTGTGGATGTTGAACCAACCTTGTAGCCCGGGAATAAATCCCACTTGGTTGTGGTGAATAATCCTTTTAATGTACTATTGGATCCTGTTGACTAGTATTTTGGTGAGAGATTTTACATCCATGTTCATAAGAGATATTGGCCTGTAATTCTCCTTTTTGATGCAGACTTTGTCTGGTTTTGGGATCAAGGTAATACTGGCCTCATAAAATGAATGTGGAACTTTTCCTTCCATTTCTGTTTTTTGGAACAGTTTCAGAAGAATTGGTATTAATTCTTCTTTAAATGTTTGGTAGAATTCTTCTGGGAAATCATCTGGCCCTGGGCTCTTGTTCATTGGGAGATTTTTTATTACTTTCAGTTTCCTTCCTGGTTATGGGTCTGTTCAGGTTTTCTGTTTCTTCCTGGTTCAGTTTTGGTTGTTTATACGTCTCTAGGAATGCATCCTTTTCTTCCCAATTGTCTAATTGTTGGCATATAGTTGCTCATAATATGTTCTTATAATTGTTTGTATTTCTTTCGTGTAGGTTTTGATCTCTCCTCTTTCATTCATGGTTTTATTTATTTAGGTTCTTTCTCTTTTCTTTTTGATAAGTCTGGCCAGGGGTTTATCAGTATTATTAATTCTTCCAAAGAACCAGCTCCTAGTTTCGTTGATCTGTTCTACTGTTCCTTTGATTTATATTTCATTGATTTCTGCTCTGATATTCATTATTTCTTGTCTCCTGCTGGGTTTAGGCTTTCTTTGCTGTTCTTTCTCCAGCTTCTTTATGTGTAGGGTTAGGTTGTGTATTTGATACTTTTCTTGTTTCTTGAGAAATGTGTGTATTGCTATACACTTTCCCCTGAGGACTGCCTTTGCTGCATCTGAAAGATTTTGAACAGTTCTGTTTTCATTTTCATTTGTTTCCATGATTTTTAAAAAATTCTTCTTTAATTTCATGGTTGACCCATTCATTCTTTAGTAGGATGCTCTTTAGCCTCCATGTATTTGAGTTCTTTCCAACTTTCCTATTTTGATTGAGTTTGAGTTTGAAAGCATTGTGCTCTGAAAATATGTAGGGAATGATCCTAGTCTTTTGGTACTAGTTGAGACCTGATCTGTGGCCCAGGATCTGATCTATTCTGGAGAATGTTCCATGTGCACTGGAAAAGAATGTGTATCCTGTTGCTTTGGGATGGAATGTTCTGATGTTCAGAATATATCTGTGAAGTCCATCTGGTCCACTGTGTCACTTAAAGCCTTTATTTTCTTGTGATCTTTTGCTTAGATGATCTGTCCATTGTGGTGGGGGGGGTGTTAAAGTCCCCTACTATTGTTTTATTGATGTGTTTCTTTGATTTTATTGTTAATTGGCTTATATAATTGGCTGCTTCCAAGTTAGGGACATAAATATTTAAAATTTTTAGAT
Organism: Lontra canadensis; assembly: GCF_010015895.1. Classification (NCBI taxonomy): domain Eukaryota; kingdom Metazoa; phylum Chordata; class Mammalia; order Carnivora; family Mustelidae; genus Lontra; species Lontra canadensis. The sequence continues at coordinate 4,317,385 of NW_022631040.1, forward strand.
CTTCTTGTTGGATAGACCCTTTAAGTATAGAATAGTGTCTGTCCTTCCTCATATAATAGAATAGTGTCTGTCCTTCCTCATCTCTTAGTATAGTCTTTGGTTTAAAATCTAATTTGTCTGATATAAGGATTGCCACCACAACTTTCTTTTCCATTAGCATGGTACATGGTTTTCTACCCCCTCACTTTCAATCTGGAGGTGTCTTTGGGTCTAAAATGAGTCTCTTGCGGACAGCATATTGATGGATTTTGTTTTTTTATACAATCTGATACCCTGGGTTCTGATTGGGGCATTTTTCCCATTTACATTCAGGGTAACTACTGAAAGATAGGAAGTTTGTGCCATTGTATTATCTGTAAGGTGACTGTTACTGCATATTTTCTCTTTCCTTTCTGGTCTGTGTTACTTTTAGGGTCTCTCTTTGCTTAGAGGACCCTTTTAAATATTTCTTATAGGGTTAGTTTGGTGATTGCAAATTCTTTTAGTTTCTGTTTGTCCTGGCAGCTTTTTATCTCTCCTATTTTCACTTACAGCCTCGCTGGATATAGTATTCTTGGATGCATATTTTTCTCGTTTAGTACCCTGAATATATCATGCCAGTCCTTTTTGGCCTGCCAGATCTCTATGGATAGGTCTGCTGCCAATCTAGTGTTTTTACCATTTTAGGTTACAGACCTCTTGCCCCAACCTGCTTTCAGGATTTTGTCTTTGTCTCCGAAATTTTAAGTTTGACTATTAGATGTCAGGGTGTTGACCTATTTTTATTGATTTTGAAGGTAGTTCTTTGTGCCTACTGGATTTTGATGCCATTTCCTTCCCCAAATTAGGGATGTTCTTTGCTGTGATTTGCTCCAATATACTTTGTGCCTCTCTCTCTCTTTCTTCTTCTTCTGGGATCCCAAATATTCTCATACTGTTTCGCTTTATGGTATCAATTATTGAATTCTCCCCCTTGTTATCCAATAGTTGTTTCTCTCTGCTCAGCTTCTTTATTCTTCATCATTTGGTCTTCTATATCACTAATTCTTTCTTCTACCTCATTTATCCTAGCAATTAGAGCCTCTGATTTTTTATTGTACCTCATTAATAGTCTTTTTGATTTTGACTTTGTTAGATTTTATTTCTACAGAAAGGGATTCTCTTGTATCTTCTGTGCTTTTTTCAACCCCACCTGGTATCTTTATAATTGTCTTTCTGAACTCTAGTGCTGACATTTTACTAATGTCCATGTTGATTAGTTCTGTGGCAGTCAGTATTGCCTCTTGTTCTTTTTTTTTTTTTTTTTTTTTTGAGGTGAGTTTTCTATTTCGTCATTTTGTCTGGAGAAGAATATATGAACAAGAGAACAAAATGCTACAAAGGTAACAATGACCCCAGAAAAATATACACTAATAAAATCACAAGACACCTAAAACTAGGGGGTGGGGAGGGAGGGAAAAAAAAAAAGAGGAAGAAGAATATGATCAGGTTGGTGAGTAGAACAGAAGAACAGAGTCACATACTGATTTTGGGTGTATTTTGGACTACTAGAAGAAGCTGCCTCCCAGAATTTTAAAGAAAGACACACACACACATGCGTGCATGTGCGCACGTGCACACATGCGTGCACACACGCACACACACACAACTGTAAATACAGTGAAGGGATGGAATATAATTGTAACAATGAAAATTAAAAAAAATTAAAGGAATTGTTAAGAAGTTGGTTGAAAAAGGAAAGAGAAAAAACTAAAAAAAGAGAAATAGAGAAAGAGTAAAATAAAGAAAATTTAAAAAATTAACTTTTAAAGACTAAGGAATCATAAGGGAAAAGCCATGAATTCTATGTGCTATATTTTCCTAGCACTGGAGTTTTGCAAAAGTGTGTGGGCCTACTTACAGGCAGATTATTTTAGTAAATACTGTACATTACTATAAATATATTTTCTCAGCTAGGTTTTTCTTTACATTTTCTTTAGTCTATTTTATTATGATAATACAGTATACAGTACATAAAATATATAACATCTATGTTAATGTACAATTTATGATAGTGGTAAGACTTCTGTCCAACAATAGGCTATTAGTAGTTGAATTTTGGGGGAGTCAAAGTTATACATGGATTTTTGACTGTGGCATTGGAACCCCTAACATCTGTATTGTTCAAAGGTCAACAGTATTCAGTAACTGCTCATTTTGTTGTCAGCACAAGATTTGTAAAATAAAATTTTGGCTTTTTAGAATAGTTATAGATAGGTTCACAACAACATTGAGGAGAATTATGGAGATTTCCCATATACTGTGCTCTACACATACATAGACTTTTCCATTATCAACATATACCACCAGAGTGGTGTATTTGTTACATTAGATGAATCTACTTTGACACACCATAATAACGTCTTCTATTCCCATTATGGTTCATTCTGGGTATTGAATATTCTATGGGTTGAAAAAATGTGTAATGACCTGTATCCATCATTATGGTATCATACAGAGTGTTTTCAATATCATAAAAATCCTCTGGGCTCTGCTTGTTTATCCACACCTCCCTCACACGCATTACATCTTCTGGTAATCACTGATCTTTTTACTGTCTCAATAATTTTGCCTTTTCCAGAATGATGTATAATTGGAATGATATAGTATATAACCTTTTAAATTGGTCTCTTTCACTTAACAAGTATGCATTTAAAGTTCCCTCATGTCTTTTCATAGTTTTATAGTCTTTTTTAAAGTGCTTAATAATATTCCATTGTCTGGCTGTACCACATTTTATCTTTCCATTCACCTACTGAATGATGTGGTTGCTTCCGAGTTTTGGAAATTATGAATAAAACTGCTCTAACCATCTGTGTATAGGCTTTCACGTGCACATAAATTTTCAACTCCTTTGGATAATAAGGAATGCAATAGCTGGATTGTATAGCAAGAGTGCATATAGTATTATAAGAAACCACCAAACTGTCTTCTAAAGTGTCTTTGCAATTTGCATTCCCATCACTTCTTTGTTAGAACTTGGTATTGTCAATGATCCTGATTTTTGGCCATTCTAATAGGTGTGTAGTGGTGTCTCATTTTAATTTGCATTTCCCTAATAAACTGTGGTATAGAACATCTTTTCCTATATTTGCCATCTGTATATCTTCTTTTGAAGTGTCTATTGAGGTCTTTGACCCATTTTTTAATCAGATTGTTTTATTGCTGAGTCTTTCTTTCTTTCTTTCTTTCTCTCTTTCTTTTTAAGAGGGAAAAAGAGAGTGTGAGCAAGAGGGGACGGGTATAGGGAGAGGGAGAGAGAGAATCCTAACTAGGCCCCACACCCAGTGTGGAGTACAACATGGGGCTGGATCTCGTGACCTGAACTGAAATCAAGAGTCAGATGCTTAACTGACTGAGCCACCTCAGTGTCCTGATTTCTTATTTGTTTGTATATTTTGGATGTATCTTTTGTACACATTTCTCCCAGTCTTTGGCTTGACTTCTCATTCTCTTGATATTGTATTTTGTAAATCAGTTGGTTTTCAGTGAAGTCCAGTTTACCAATTGTTTCATGGATTGTGCCTCATGTTGTATCTGAGAGTCATTGCCATATCCATGTTATTCTAGGCTATGATTATCCTATATTATCTTCTAGGAGTTTTATAGTTTTATGTTTTACAATTAGGTGTGTGATTTTAAGTTAATCTTTGTGAAGTGTATAAGGTCTGTGTCAGATTCTTTTTTTTTTTTTTTTTGCATGTAGATGTCTAATTGTTCCAGCATTGTTTGTTGAAATGACTATCTTTACTCCTTTGTCTTGCCTTTGTTTCTTTGTCAGAGATGCTAATCATATATATGGAGGTATATTTCTGAGCTCTTTATTCTTTTCCACTGATTAATTTGTCTATTCTTATGTTAATAGCATTGTCTAGATTGCCATAGCTCTGTTCAAGGCCTTGGGGGTGGGTAGTGTTCTCTGACTTTGTTTGTTTTGTTTTGTTTTCCTTTAAGTTTGTGTTGGCTGATCTGGGGTTTTGCTTCTCCATATAAACATTAGAGTCAATTTTTTGATTCCACAAAGTAACACCTTGGGAATTTGATTGAGATTGCTTTGAATGTATGGATCAATTTGGAAAATAACAGACATCTTAAGAATAGTAAGTCTTCTTATCTATGAACCTGAAATATCTCTCCATTTATTTAGTTAATTTCATTCATCAGAGTTTTACAGTTTTCCTCCTATAGATCTTATATGTATTTTGTCAGATCTATACCTAAGTATTGCATTTTGAAGGTTACCCATATAAATGGTATTGTGTTTTTAATTTGAAATTCCACTTGTTGGAGCATCTGTGTGGCTCAGTTGTTTAAACTTCTGCCTTCAGCTCAGGTCATGATCTCAGAGTCCTGGGATTGAGCCCCATGTCTTGCTCCCTGATCAGCAGATATGTGTCTCCTTCTCCCTCTGCCCCACTCTCTGCTCATGCTTTCTCTCTCTCTGTCTATTGTCTATCTCTCTCAAATAAATAAAATGTTCCAAAAAAAAAAAAAAGAAAGAAAAAGAAAAGAAAGTCCACTTGTTTACTGAGGGTATATAGGTTAGCAATTAACTTTTGTATATAGATCTTATATTGACCAGCCTTGCTCCAGTATTTGTTAGAGTAATTTTTTTGTAGATCTTTTTCAGATTTTCTGCATAAAAATCCATTTTTTGGTTTTTATATATTCTTAAATCTGGTTTTTGTTTTTTTGTTTTTGTTTTTGTTTTTACCTTATTGCATTAGCTAAAGCTATACTATAATGTTGGAAAGGAATTTTGAGAGAAGACATCCTTTCCTTTTACCTGATCTTAGTGGGAAAGATTTGAATTTCTCACTTTTAAGTATGATGTTAACTGCAGGTTTTTAAAGGTCATCTTTACCATGTGGAGGAAGTGCCCTATACTGCTAGTTTACTGGGAGTTTTTGTCATGAATATGTGTCAAATTCTGTCAACTGGTTTTTCTACATTTATTGATCTGATTACCTGACTTTAATTGAATTTTTAGTTTATTATCTATTTTATTTTTTTAAAAAATGTTGATTATGACCCACTCAGCTGATTTTATGACCCAAATGGGATCATACTTTTAAAGAAAATTAATCAATGTGACTTCATGATTCACTGGGTGTGACAAGTCAATAAGCAGAAATAGAGGGTGAGAGAAAGAAAATTCTTGTTTAGATACATGCATAGGTATTGGAATTCATTTTTGAGATAAGAGGAGGCTCAGGTTTGAGGTTATGTTTATTTGTTACCTTTCAAAATTTTCAGTGGTGGTATCTAGTACATGGCTAAACACTGTTCTGGAATTTATAGAAGAAATTTGGACTAGATAAGAATACAGAATTTTTTAGTGGCCTATGAATTGAGACTGACTTCAGATTTTGATCACAGCAATTAATAGCTGTCAGAAAATGAACAAATTAGTTCTATTATTTCCAACCCTTTGTTTCTTTGTATCTATAATGGATAATATAACAAAATAGGTGATTGTCAGGATTAGATTGAAATAATGCGGATTAGATTGTCTAGATTGAAATAATGGAGAGGTCTAACGTGTAACTGGTACATATAAGTGCTTGATAAAAACTGGCTATTATTACTCATTTCCTGAGTCTCTGAATGCAGTGAGAATTAGCAGTTTTCAGAATGCATTATTTTCTGCTGAGGATAATCAAGTGCCATGCATGTTTTCAATGCATTCCTGTTTATGTAGCCTGATCACACCTGCTTGTTACTTTCCTAGGCACACCATTGTTAAAGAATGAATATCAGTCAATAAGGGATTTCTCCTCTTCACCTCAACCTACCTGACAAGGAAACCTGGGAGAAGAACCAAATAATGATACTTCAAGGGTATAAATAATGCAACTCACAATTAATGGTGGCTTAAAGAAAGGAGTTGCTATTTTTTAATATAAGTTTGTAGGTAGAGAGCTCAGTTTGACAAAGCAGTCATGGACACAGGCTTCATCAGTCATTCTGCTCTGCCATCCTTAACGTGTTGACTTTAGTCATTATACTTGTTGCCTGATTATTTCAAGTTGTTGGCTCCATTTTCAGACATCCTGTTTGCCTTAAGAGAGCTAGAGGGATGAAAGAAAAGGATCATACAACAATTCGAGGGTTGCGTTTTTGCACAAGATACCTCTTGGAATATGGTACAGAACTTGCATAATAACTTACTTTCAGTAAGGAGAAATGGGAAAGGAATAATGTGTAAGCAATTAAACGTCTGTCACCAGTGGCTAATACAAAGCCTGGCACATAAAACCTGATTAATGTGGATGAGACTGGATGAGATCCCAGAAATGGACAGGGACCAATTCCTATGGCAGTTATTTAATGGATTTATCTGGGGAATGTATGACCTTAAGAGATAATTTTTTTAAGTAAGGGCCTTTACCTGTTTTTAAATAGATTTGTAATAAAATTTCTATCACTTGAGAAATTTTAGATCAGATACCTAGTTTGTTCACCCATATGTGATGTGAGTGGGAGAACAACAACATATGCATGGCCAGTGAAGAATGGCCAATTATATGAGGCAGAAAATGGGCTTTTGCAGAGCACTGTGTCAAAGCAACATTTAGAGGTTGGACAGAGGAAATATGTCTGAGAAGTGACCAGAGAGATCACAAAGTAAAACATTCTCAAAGGAATGCAGAGTCAACAGTTCTCTTGCTACTGACAGATTAAAATGGGAAGAAAGTTGGGCTCATCTAGCACCCAGAGTATCAGTGGGTGATTTATGTTTGAACAATTATAGTGAAGTATTTGAGGATAGAGTTAGAGAGTGGTTAGATGAATGAGAATTAAGTGAGGAAATGAAAGATATAGGATTGGAAATTCCTTCAAGAATTTTATATATAAAGGTGAAGAGAGTGATAGTGAGGAAGCTGAAGGGAAACATGAGTTGGGGAAATTCTTATTTTATTATTTTTTTTAAAGATAAAAGGAAGGCAGAAGCCTACATGTGCAGAAAAGAGGAGGTTGAGATTATAATCTGGACAAAAGTCTGCCTTCAGACCCTTGAATGTCATCAGGGAATGTGGATTTCAGGAGATTTTCTACCATCCCTAGAACTTATAAGAGTGGCTCCTTGTGCCTAACTTATTTGTGCAAATTATATGCTTTATGATGAATAACTACTTCCCTTCTGCAAGTCTAGACTTTTGATATGTACTAGGCAGAGAATGCCTATGTGACCAGCCCCAAATAAAAGCCTTTAGCACTGAGACCTTACGAAGCTTTCCTGGTACACAGAATTTCCTACATGTTAGAACTCCTTGTCAGAGGAATTAAGCGTGTCCTATTAACTCCAGTTAGAGAGGACTCTTGCTTTCCTCTGGATGTACCCCATTTGCCTTTTTCTTTTACTGAGTTTGCTCTGTATCCTTTCCTCTATAATAAATCATAACCATAAATACAACTATATGCTGAGCTCTTCTAGTGAATTACTGAAATTTGGGATGATCATAGGGACCCCAGTATACCTGGAATGGAAAACACAGGTTGTGGTAAAAGGTGAAGAATGGGTCGCCTGGGTTGGCTGGTTAAGCAACTGCCTTCAGCTCAGGGCATGATCCTGGAGTCCCAGGATCAGGTCCTGCATCGGGCTCCCTTCTCGGCAGGGAGTCTGCTTCTCTCTCTGATCCTCTCCCCTCTCATGGTCTCTCTCTCTTTCTCAGGTAAATAAATAAAATCTTAAAAAAAAAAAAAAAGGTGAAGAATGCCTATTCCACTGTAACTAGGGAAAAGAGATTGGGTCAGGATAACACATTTTCTTAAAGAAGGCTGAGAGTGTTTTGGATGACCATCAGATGAAAGTGAATGAGGAAAATTTAGAGAAGGTACTTGAAAAGAATGAAGTTTAAAAATCTGTATAGATTAGGAGATCTAACTAAAAAAATATAAATTGTGTGCCAATGAGTACTCATACCCCAGCTGCATTGTCAATCATGAGATTATAAAAATGCAGCTCTGTGTGTTTGTGTTTGCATGTTATTTCAGCAGCTCTGAATATCCTGTGTGCAGATCAGAAAAATAGTGTTTTAATGTCTAACCTTTATTAAGTATTTGCAATGTCATGATGATAGGGACATTTTTAAGAAAACAGTTTATGTGCTGAATTTTAGGATTTTAGCTTTCTGGGGAAAAAATCAAGGAAGGATCATATTGTTATTTAGGAATACAGCGAAAAAGTGGTATCCCTGTGAAGAAGACTGGAGCAAACTACTGAAAAACAGCAAATTAAAAAGGCTGTGGCCGATGAGAAAATTGAAATGGTGACTATAGTGCTTGGTGGAATGGTGGTCCTTCCAAAAATAAATCCATGTCCTAACCCCAGGAGCCTATGACTGTGACTTCATTTGGGAAAAGTGTCTTTCGTATGTAAATAAGGATTTCAAGAGGAGATCATCCTGGTTTATAGAGGCGAGGTGGGCTCTAACTTCAATGACAAGTATCCTGATACACAAGAGAAAAGATAAAGTTCGGGGCACCTGGGTGGCCTCTGCCTTCGGCTCAGGTCATGCTCTCCTCTCAGCAGGGAGCCTGCTTCCTCCTCTCTCTCTGCCTGCCTCTCTGCCTCCTTGTGATCTCTCTCTGTCAAATAAATAAATAAAATCTTAAAAAAAAAAAGATAAAGTTCTATGAAGACAGAGGCAGAGCCTGGAATTATGCAGTCATAAACTAAGGAGTGCTTAGAGGCATCAGAAGCTGGAAAGGGCAAGTAATGCCTCCCCTAGAGACTGTGGAGGAGTGCAACCCTGACAACACCTGATTTTGGACTTAAGATCCAGAACTGTGAGGAAAAAAAAAAAAATATATGTTCTAAGCTACCAAATTTGTGGTATTATGTTACAGCAGGCCTAAGAAACTAATACAGTGACTGTGAAAAGTATGATTAAATTGGAGTGATGTGAAGTCATGGACGTGATATAGAAGGTTATTGAATCTATAATCCATGTGGAGATAGGTATTTCCCAGAATAATGACAGGATCTAGATAAGAGAAAAAGACCAGTCGGAATAGTATGAAATCCATCAAAAGCAATATGTAACACATTATATGCAATTCATGTATAATTATAAATATTATGCAAATAAAAATTAAATTGGAGAGTTTATGTAAAGAGTATAATTTTATTAATAATTGCTATTATTTCAAACATCTTCTGCTTTATAAATTAATGGGAAGTATCTGAATGTCTTCAGTTTTACTTTAGGTGCCTAAAAATTAACATGCAAGAATTCCAAAATTGGCATAATTGTTTCTTAAAAAAACAACAAAACCCCCCCACCACATGTGTTGTATATCATGCTATTGCCTTCAATTGCTTCTGCTGCAATATTCAATTCCTTTATTGCAATTCTGGGGAGAGGATGGGGGGTAGTGTTGGAACAATATTATCATGTGCCTAACATTATATCTTAAATCCTCATCCATCCTGCTGACACTGTTATAGCAACTCCTGCTCATGTCCAAAGACATTGTTGGCCTCCAAAGTTTCATAGCTAGTTAGTGCTGAGCAGTTAGGGATTTAAAGCAAGGTTTTTGAACTTCCAAGACCATATTCCTTCCCCATCACCAAATTTTCTTGAAGCAAGGAAAGAAGGTGCAAGTCAGTTACGCTTCTTTGCATAAAAATGAGGGTTGTCCCTGAGTTTTGTGTAAAATGTCAAATGAGTGTTTTAAATTATGAAGGGCTGCATTTTTAAACCTAACAAATGGTTGGTGGGGTCATTTTGCTTAATTGTTGTGGCATCTTTGAAATATCGTATCATTTTAGCACTTTCCTAATCTATAAAATGATGTGATACATTTTAACTACTCAGTTTTATATTTGGCCTTTCAAAAGTATCTTGCTTTATGGGCCATCAGCTATATAGTGGCAATAACTGGAGATATTTTTTGCATGGCATAAGCTATTCTCAGACTATTTCATTTCACTTGTATAGGCTTTCTATAGAAAAAATAGATAAAATCTAATGAATAATTCTAGAAAAATATTAGTGGTACAATAGAAATAAATCCAGCAGGGTAGGTATCCTTTTGAATTGACTTTTCTTCATTATAGTCCAGTAATTATGCCAACTTATTCTAACTTCCATGGCCATGTTGAACTATTTGAAGTATAACTATCTATATTAAAAAGCCACATAAAATTTTGCTATAAAATATTGATAGTTTTGTATTATTCCTGTAGATGTCTGTTTTCAGTGCCTTGAAAAATAGTCATCATATATATAGAATAAAGATTTTCAAAAACTTCAAACAATGTTAATCATAATCCAAAATTATTTGGTAGACATAGTATCTAGACATACTACCTAGAAAGATATCATGGTAGCAATGAACAATAACAATTATAATGATCTAAAATAATTAAGAATTACAAACCTACATACATTCCTGTGTAATAAATAACTGTGATAGGGAGATGGCTGAACATCAGTTCCATGATATTATTATTCCTTTATTATTTTGATATATTTAATCTGTTATATGCAAATGGAATAATAACCTAGTTTTACTTTTTTCATTAGTGATTCATATAATTTCTGTTGTCACAGAAAATCTGCTACATAATAATCCAAGTTATTTTATTAATCTTTTCCTTTTTTCTACCCATGATTTTATACTAAACAATTTATTCATGGAGTGTGTTATTTCTAGATAACTGATGCTTCTAAGTCACTTGGTACTATTTTTAGCCTCAGCTGAGGAAAACAGAATGAGTATGTTCTGGATCATGTGGCCAATCTATCTGATCAAACTGAATGGACTGAAGATACACAACTGATTTCAATTCTGCCAATCCATTGTGTTTCCAACACCTTATAAGATAGTCTGTTTTGGAATGTACTGGTAAAATTAAGATAAATTTAACTGGATAAGCACATGCTTTCTCTTAGATGTATGAAGAAAGAATGTTCAGATGGGTACAAAGGAGCAAGTAGCTAAGAGCTAAAACACCGATTAGACATTTGCATTGTCTCTAGTTTTGAGTTGTTTCCAGTTTGGAGCTTCTATATTTAAAGTAACCCGAACATTTTTTGTGGAAATCTTTGTGTAGAAATAAGTTTTCATTTCTCTTGGGTCCTGTAGTGATTTCTGGGCCCCTTTTACTGTTTATGTACTGACTTTTTGCAAGTCTCGGAATTTCCAGCCACCGTAGATTTTTGATTCTTTTATAACTCAGACTGTGATGAGCTCTTTGGGATTCTTTACTTGCTCCTTTGGATGTGCCTGGAGGCAAAATTATTAGCAATTGCTTCCCTTCCAAACCAGATTGCAGCAAACCATTGCCTACTGGCCAATATCTGAAAACTATTATTCTACACATGTTGTTTATAGATACTATAAATAATTATATTCTTAAGGTGGAGGGATAAATCTTTTCCCTCTTCTTCCATCATGGCTTCAACTCTAGGCTAACATTTTGAACTTAGTTTAGCCATCACCATGAGCAAGACATAGTTGACATTTTTTTTTAAATTTATTTATTAGTTTTTTTTTTAATTTTATTTTTTAGAAACATATAATATATTTTTATCCCCAGGGGTACAGGTCTGTGAATCACCAGGTTTACACACTTCACAGCACTCACCATAGCACATACCCTCCCCAATGTCCATAACCCCACCCCCCCAACCCCCCTCCCTCCATCAACCCTCAGTTTGTTTTGTGAGATTAAGAGTCACTTATGGTTTGTCTCCCTCCCAATCCCATCTTGTTTCATTTACTCTTCTCCTACCCCCTTAACCCCCCATGTTGCCTCTCCTCTCCCTCATATCAGGGAGATCATATGATAGTTGTCTTTCTCCGATTGACTTATTTCGCTAAGCATGATACCCTCTAGTTCCATCCACGTCGTCGCAAATGGCAAGATTTCATTTCTTTTGATGGCTGCATAGTATTCCATTGTGTATATATACCACATCTTCTTTATCCATTCGTCTGTTGATGGACATCTAGGTTCTTTCCATAGTTTGGCTATTGTAGACATTGCTGCTATCAACATTTGGGTGCACGTGCCCCTTCGGATCACTACGTTTGTATCTTTAGGGTAAATACCCAGCAGTGCAATTGCTGGGTCATAGGGTAGTCCTATTTTCAACATTTTGAGGAACCTCCATGCTGTTTTCCAGAGTGGTTGCACCAGCTTGCATTCCCACCAACAGTGTAGGAGGGTTCCCCTTTCTCCACATCCTTGCCAGCATCTGTCATTTCCTGACTTGTTAATTTTAGCCATTCTGACTGGTGTGAGGTGGTATCTCATTGTGGTTTTGATTTGTATTTCCCTGATGCCGAGTGATATGGAGCACTTTTTCATGTGTCTGTTGGCCATCTGGATGTCTTCTTTGCAGAAATATCTGTTCATGTCTTCTGCCCATTTCTTAATTGGATTATTTGTTCTTTGGGGGTTGAGTTTGCTAAGTTCTTTATAGGTTTTGGACACTAGCCCTTTATCTGATATGTCGTTTGCAAATATCTTCTCCCATTCTGTCAGTTGTCTTTTGGTTTTGTTAACTGTTTCCTTTGCTGTGCAAAAGCTTTTGATCTTGATAAAATCCCAATAGTTCATTTTTGCCCTTGCTTCCCTTGCCTTTGGCGATGTTCCTAGGAAGATGTTGCTGCGGCTGAGGTCAAAGAGGTTGCTGCCTGTGTTCTCCTCAAGGATTTTGATGGATTCCTTTCTCACATTGAGATCCATCGTCCATTTTGAGTCTATTTTCGTGTATGGTGTAAGGAAGTGATCCAATTTCATTTTTCTGCATGTGGCTATCCAATTTTCCCAACACCATTTATTGAAGAGGCTGTCTTTTTTCCATTGGACATTCTTTCCTGCTTTGTCAAAGATTAGTTGACCATAGAGTTGAGGGTCTATTTCTGGGCTCTCTATTCTGTTCCATTGGTCTATGTGTCTGTTTTTGTGCCAGTACCATGCTGTCTTGATGATGACAGCTTTGTAATAGAGTCCGGAATTGTGACGCCACCAACTTTGGCTTTCTTTTTCAATATTCCTTTGGCTATTCGCGGTCTTTTCTGGTTCCATATAAATTTTAGGATTATTTGTTCCATTTCTTTGAAAAATATGGATGGTACTTTGATAGGAATTGCATTAAATGTGTAGATTGCTTTAGGTAGCATAGACATTTTCACAATATTTATTCTTCCAATCCAGGAGCATGGAACATTTTTCCATTTCTTTGTGTCTTCCTCAATTTCTTTCATGAGTACTTTATAGTTTTCTGTGTATAGATTCTTTGCCTCTTTGGTTAGGTTTATTCCCAGGTATCTTATAGTTTTGGGTGCAATTGTAAATGGGATGGACTCCTTAATTTCTCTTTCTTCTGTCTTGTTGTTGGTGTAGAGAAATGCGACTGATTTCTGTGCATTGATTTTATATCCTGACACTTTACTGAATTCCTGTACAAGTTCTAGCAGTTTTGGAGTGGAGTCTTTTGGGTTTTCCACGTAGAGTATCATATCATCTGCGAAGAGTGATAGTTTGACTTCTTCTTTGCCGATTTGGATGCCTTTAATTTCTTTTTGTTGTCTGATTGCTGAGGCTAGGACTTCTAGTACTATGTTGAATAGCAGTGGTGATAACGGACATCCCTGCCGTGTTCCTGACCTTAGCGGAAAAGCTTTCAGTTTTTCTCCATTGAGAATGATATTTGCGATGGGTTTTTCATAGATGGCTTTGATAATATTGAGGTATGGGCCCTCTATCCCTACACTTTGAAGAGTTTTGATCAGGAAGGGATGCTGTACTTTGTCAAATGCTTTTTCAGCATCTATGGAGAGTATCATATGGTTCCTGTTCTTTCTTTTATTAATGTGTTTTATCACATTGATTGATTTGCGGATGTTGAACCAACCTTGCAGCCCAGGAATAAATCCCACTTGGTTGTGGTGAATAATCCTTTTAATGTACTGTTGAATCCTATTGGCTAGTATTTTGGTGAGAATTTTTGCATCTGTGTTCATCAAGGATATTGGTCTGTAGTTCTCTTTTTTGATGGGATCCTTTTCTGGTTTGGGGATCAAAGTGATGCTGGCCTCATAAAATGAGTTTGGCAGTTTTCCTTCCATTTCTATTTTTTGGAACAGTCTCAGGAGAATAGGAATTAGTTCTTCTTTAAATGTTTGGTAGAATTCCCCTGGGAAGCCGTCTGGCCCTGGGCTTTTGTTTGTTTGGAGATTTTTGATGACTGTTTCAATCTCCTTACTGGTTATGGGTCTGTTCAGGCTTTCTATTTCTTCCTGGTTCAGTTGTGGTAGTTTATATGTCTCTAGAAATGCATCCATTTCTTCCAGATTGTCAAATTTGTTGGCGTAGAGTTGCTCATATTATGTTCTCATAATTGTCTGTATTTCTTTGGTGTTAGTTGTGATCTGTCCTCTTTCATTCATGATTTTATTTATTTGGGTCCTTTCTCTTTTCTTTTTGATAAGTCTGGCCAGGGGGTTATCAATCTTATTAATTCTTTCAAAGAACCAGCTCCTAGTTCCGTTGATTTGTTCTATTGTTTTTTTGGTTTCTATTTCATTGATTTCTGCTCTGATCTTTATGATTTCTCTTCTCCTGCTTGGTTTAGGGTTTCTTTCTTGTTCTTTCTCCAGCTCCTTTAGGTGTAGGGTTAGGTTGTGTACCTGAGACCTTTCTTATTTCTTGAGAAAGGCTTGTACCACTATATATTTTCCTCTCAGGACTGCCTTTGTTGTGTCCCACAGATTTTGAACCGTTGTGTTTTCATTTTCATTTGTTTCCATGATTTTTTTCAATTCTTCTTTAATTTCCTGGTTGACCCATTCATTCTTTAGAAGGATGCTGTTTAGTCGCCATGTATTTGGGTTCTTTCCAAATTTCCTCTTGTGATTGAGTTCTAGCTTCAGAGCATTGTGGTCTGAAAATATGCAGGGAATGATCCCAATCTTTTGATACCGGTTGAGACCTGATTTAGGACCGAGAATGTGATCTATTCTGGAGAATGTTCCATGTGCTCTAGAGAAGAATGTGTATTTTGTTGCTTTGGGATGAAATGTTCTGAATATATCTGTGATGTCCATCTGGTCCAGTGTGTCATTTAAGGCCTTTATTTCCTTGTTGATACTTTGCTTGGATGATCTGTCCATTTCAGTGAGGGGAGTGTTAAAGTCCCCTACTATTATTGTATTATTGTTGATATGTTTCTTTGATTTTGTTATTAATTGGTTTATATAGTTGGCTGCTCCCACGTTAGGGGCATAGATATTTAAAATTGTTAGATCTTCTTGTTGGACAGATCCTTTGAGTATGATATAGTGTCCTTCCTCATCTCTTATTATAGTCTTTGGCTTAAAATCTAATTGATCTGATATAAGGATTGCCACTCCTGCTTTCTTCTGATGTCCATTAGCATGGTAAATTCTTTTCCACCCCCTCACTTTAAATCTGATAGTGTCTTCGGGTTTCAAATGAGTTTCTTGTAGGCAACATATAGATGGGTTTTGTTTTTTTATCCATTCTGATACCCTGTGTCTTTTGTTTGGGGCCTTTAGTTCATTAACATTCAGGGTAACTATTGAGAGATATGAATTTAGTGCCATTGTATTGCCTGTAAAGTGACTGTTATTGTATATTGTCTCTGTTCCTTTCTGATCTACTACTTTTAGGGTCTCTCTTTGCTTAGAGGACCCCTTTCAATATTTCCTGTAGAGCTGGTTTGGTGTTTGTAAATTCTTTCAGTTTTTGTTTGTCCTGGAAGCTTTTAATCTGTCCTTCTATTTTCAATGATAGCCTAGCTGGATATAGTATTCTTGGTTGCATGTTTTTCTCGTTTAGTGCTCTGAATATATCATGCCAGCTCTTTCTGGCCTGCCAGGTCTCTGTGGATATATCTGCTGCCAATCTAATATTTTTACCATTGTTACAGACTTCTTTTCCCGGGCTGCTTACAGGATTTTCTCTTTGTCACTAAGACTTTTAAGTTTTACTATTAAGTGACAGGGTGTGGACCTATTCTTATTGATTTTGAGGCGGGTTCTCTGAACCTCCTGGATTTTGATGCTTGCTCCCTTTGCCATATTGGGGAAATTCTCTCCAATAATTCTCTCCAATATACCTTCTGCTCCCCTCTCTCTTTCTTCTTCTTCTGGAATCCCAATTATTTTAATTTTGTTTCATCTTATGGTGTCACTTATCTCTCGAATTCTCCCCTCGTGGTCCAGTAGCTGTTTGTCCCTCTTTTGCTCAGCTGCTTTATTCTCTGTCATTTGGTCTTCTATATCGCTAATTCTTTCTTCTGCCTCATTTATCCTAGCAGTGAGAGCCTCCATTTTTGATTGCACCTCATTAATAGCTTTTTTGATTTCAACTTGATTAGATTTTAGTTCTTTTATTTCTCTAGAAAGGGCTTTTATATCTCCCGAGAGGGTTTCTCTAATATCTTCCAAGCCTTTTTCGAGCCCGGCTAGAACCTTGAGAATCGTCATTCTGAACTCTAGATCTGACATATTACCAATGTCTGTATTGATTAGGTACCTAGCCTTTGGTACTGACTCTTGTTCTTTTTTTTGTGGTGAAATTTTCCGCCTTGTCATTTTGTCCAGATAAGAGTATATGAAGGAGCAAGTAAAATACTAAAAGGGTGGCAGCAACCCCAGGAAACTATGCTTTAGCCAAATCAGAAGAGATCCCAAATCGTGAGGGGGGAGAAAGGGGATAAAAAGTTTCAGAAAGAAAAAAAAAAGAAACAATTAAAAAAAGAAAACCAATAAAGAACAAATATAAAAAGGAAAAAAAAATATATATATTAGATAAACTAGTTAAAAAACGTTAAAAAAAGAAAAGGGTAAAAGTTAAAAAAATTTAGCAGAAGAAGAGAAAAACAATGAAAAAAAAAATTAAATTAACTGCAAGGCTAAAGATTCATGGGGAGAAAGTCATGAGTTCCGTGCTTTGCTTTCTCCTCCTCTGGAATTCTGCTGCTCTTCTTGGTATTGAATCTGAACTCCTTGGTAGGTGAACTTGGTCCTGGCTGGGTTTCTTGTTGATCTTCTGGGGGAGGGGCCTGTTGTAGTGATTCTCAAGTGTCTTTGCCCCAGGTGGAGTTGCACTGCCCTTACCAGGGGCCGGGCTGACTAATCCACTCAGGTTTGCTTTCGGGAGCTTTTGTTCCCTGAGCGCTTTCCGTAGAGTCCAGAAGACGGGAATGAAGATGGCGGCCTCCCAGTCTCCGGCCTGGAGGAGCCGAGAGCCCGGGGCCCCACTCCTCAGTGCGCCCTCAGAGAACAGTGCCCAATTACTCCCGTCACCCTGGCCTCCAGCCGCGCTCCGAGCTGACCAAGCCTGCGACCGTTTCAAGGTAACCCTGAGCTGAGAGTCACTCCTCGGCTCTGTCTCTGTAGCCGGCTTCCCCGTTCTAATACCTGTAAGCTCTGCGACACTCAGACAACCCCGATCCTATTGTGACACTGCGGGACCTGAGGCCACGCAGACCCACGTGGGCTTCACCCCGGTTAAGCCTCTGGAGCGATGTCCTCAGTGGAACAGACTTTTAAAAGTCCTAATTTTGTGCTCCGTTGCTCTGCCGCTTCCCAGGAGCTGGCCCCTCCCCCCACAGTCTATCTTCCCGTCGCTTTGGATTCACTTCTCCGCTAGTCCTACCTTTCAGAAAGTGGTTGATTTTCTGTTTCTAGAATTGCTGTTCTTCTTCTCTTCGATCTCCCGTTGGATTTGTAGGTGTTTGCAATCTTTAGATAAACTATCTAGCTGATCTCCCGCTACCTGAAGTAGTCTCAGCCTGCTACTTCTCTGCCATCTTGATTCCTCCCATAGTTGACATTTTACCAATTAGTAAATTGATATTCAGAAAGACTAAGAACATTTCCCAAGTTTAAACCTCTAAGAAGTCTTTAACTCAAGATTCCAAGCTACAGTGTTTTAGTTTGTGTCTGTCTGATTTTCCGTTATCCTATCCAATACATATTTTGATGAAAAAGAGTACCTCAAGCATTGATAAGAGTAGATATAAATTCTTGCCTGACAGCTTCAGATATGTAAAGTATCTATGATTGATTCATAAGCGGGTATGGGAGACAGATGCGGCATGATACTGACAAATACGTTGTTTATGGAAGTGTAAGTTGCAAATATCTTAAGATGGCCTTGGTAAACTTAATAGCCAGTCTTATACAAGTAAGTAGAAGGAATAGATATGAATATAAGGATAAATATTTTTCCAATATCTGTAAGACAATGCCTTCAGTCCAAAAATGAGAGCATGGCAGTTGCTTAGAGAAAAGATGCTTTAGATGTTTTAAATATCCACAAGTAAATAAATAGAATGCGATGGCAAACTGCTAGAACTTGATAGGATGAATTAAAGCAGAGTAAAAGATGATTCTAATTATGGACCAGTAAGAAAATGGTTGTAAGCCTTATGTATATTCAGCTCATTATTACATAATAATCCAAACTAAAAATTATCAGACAAGAGAAAGGTATATATTTTTTAATTTACATAAAAATAATAGGTATGCTGTCCAAAACTGATACTGTGGTTCTTCTGCAATATCATCAATGAACCAGACATTCCATCTCTTTATTTCACCATTTCACAATTCTAGTATGATGCTCCCATTTTTAAGTTTTCATCACATTGTTGAAGACTATGGTTCAAGATTTGTATGTATGATATTTGTATATTATGATATTTGTATATTATGTATATTATGATATCCTCATTGCAAGAAGAAGTAACAGCAGGAGTATAGGTGAAGTTGGTTCACCTTAAAAAGCCAAACAACACTTCTGCTCATGTAATTCACCAAAATTTGGTCACGTTGCCAGATTCATGGAAAAAGAGGCTAGAGAAATCTTGACTTTTATTAACAGCAAACATGAGCCTCTAAAATCTGGGCCTGGTAATAAAGAGAGTAAGAGTGTATGCACTTTGGCAGCACGTATACTAGAATTGGAACAATACAGAGAAGATTAGCATGGCCCCTGAGCAAGGATGACATGCAAATTCATGAAGCATTCCATAGTTTGGATGTTTGGATTCCATAGAATGGATGTTGGACTATGCAAACAGGATTTTTCTGTATCAATGTCCATTTCACTTACTAAAAGAGAATATTGGAAGGAAGGTTATAAACTTAATGTAAGTAGTCTTTAGTATTTATATGCTATCATGTCACATATATATTAATTTCAAATGTAGAACTATAAATGTGAATATGAAATGTTGTATATTTGGGATTATATATTATTTGGATAATATATTTGGAAATCTAGTTATTTTGTAGAAATATATATAATAAGTGAGAGAGACCAAGACATTTTCAGAGGCACAGTGACTAATACTGATGAGTGACTTTGAGGTGGTCTAGAATAAACAATTATATTCTTCTATATTCTGTTTGCAACTGGACACCAAGGCTACTTAACAGTTTTATCTGCTTGAGCTGTATCTGCATATTTTTTAAAAAGATACCATCTTCTGTCATCTTGTGAGCCTTCCCTACCACTTTCATTCAATTCACTCCAGTCATACTGGCCTCCTTTTTATTTTTTAAACTTTCCAAACTCACTGCCCCTTCCTACCACCTGCCCTAGAACTTTTGTTCCTGCTACTGATTAGGCTTAAGCCTCCCCTGTTCCTGCATGTTCATGGGTCAGTTTCTTGCCTCCACTGTGTCTTTAGCTCAAGGATCACTCTCACATTAGTGTCCTTTGTGACCACCATATTTAGAACTACAGCCCTTTTACCACAGCCCTTTTACTATTTTTTTCCCTCCCCATAGCATTCATTACCACTTGTCATGCTATATTATTTTTTAATTTGTATTTTATTTTTAATTTTGTTTAGTGTTAACTATGTTTTTTGTTTTATTTTTATTTTAAAGATTTTATTTATTTCTTTGACAGAGAGAGAGAGACAGTGAGAGAGGAAATACAAGCACGGGGAGTGGAAGAGGGAGAAGCAGGCTTCCTACTGAGCAGGGAGCCTTATGCAGAGCTCTATCCCAGGACTCTGGGATCATGACCTGAGCCGAAGGCAGACGCTTAACGACTGAGCTACCCAGATGGCTCAGTGTTAACTATGTTTTATTCAGTGCTTTATTCCCTATAATTTACCATGCCTATACCACATGGTAAACTTAGGTCAACTGTGGAGTGAATTTAACACATTTGGCTTATTGTTTTATTTAATGCATCATATAAAAATTTCTTGAACTCCTATCCTAATAAGAATTTTATACCTGAAGAAAATTCTGGAGACTGTTCTGATTTTGACCTATCCATCTAAGAGAAATAATTTACCTCAGAAAGCTGGAACCATTTCAGGAGCTGAAGCACTGAAGTTTGTCTATACCCATGGTCCTATAGGTTTCTATTCAGTAAACATCTAACAGCATTACTTATCTTCCTTTGTTGGAGCCCAGTTGTGCTAAAAACAGAAGGCACTAATAAGATATATTACATATATATGGATATAAAAGCTGATTAGACTCGTAGAGGAATATATTTCTTTAGGGTATCTCATTACAGAATTAGAATTAGAAGAGTGTGTTAAACAAATGCATGTGCAATATATTGCTAATTCCTTGTATTAGAAAAATTGTTTTTCATTCAGACTTCTTAAATTGTGACAAGGTTAGACCAGGGCGCCTGGGTGGCTGAGTTGGTTAGGTATCTGCCTTTTGCTTATGTCATGATCCCAGGTTCCTGGGATCCAGCCTTGCATTAGGGCTTTCTGCTCAGCAAGGGAGTCTGTTTCTCCCCCTTCGTCTTCCCCACCCCCAGCTCACAGGAATGCTTGCTTTCTCAAATAAATTAGTTTAAAAAAATCTAAAAAAAAAAAAAAAAAAAAAGTTGGGCCAAGGTGACTTTTAGACTTTATGGTATGATCAGTATCCTAGTTTAATGCACAGAAAAGCATTAGAGTTTAATGCACAGAAAAGTGTAGAGTTTCCATTAATCCATTTAGTAGGATTAAAATATATATATATTTTTTCTAAGAAATATTCACATCACAACAAAATGGCAACACATTTGTGTTCTCATCTTATTTTTAATGCATTCATACTTTAAATGTTATATTCACCACAAACTAATTATTTTCAGTTTTATAGCTTTGTTTTGAAATTATTTTTACTAGATAGTGTAAAAGTTTTAACTTGATTTCATACAATGTGTGTGATTTATTTGGATACTGACTGAACTCCTTTTTCCAATTTATTCACAAACTCAAATAATTTTCCTCAGATTAATGTAATAGTATTCATCATGATAAATTCATAATCATATAAATAGAATCTTTTTGAGCACTGTTACTTTCTGGTGCTTTACAAGTATTACATTTAATTCTCACAACACACTGCAAATTTGGTATTATTAACTTCTGTTTTAGAAGTGAGAAAACAAAAACTTACTGAAGTTAATTGACTTAACTACTCCGTAAGTCATAAATCAAATATCTGGTTCCAAAGTCTGCATTATATCTTTTCTCCAATTTCTTCAGAAAACACTTGCTTTCTTTGTTGATACATGCGAGAATGAAATTATCTTACAGTTTTATTACTACAGCTTCTAGGGTCACTTGGGTGACTCAGTCGGTTAAGCGGCTAATTGCCTTCTACTCAGGTCATGATCCCAGGGTTGTGGGATCTAGCCCCTCTCCTCCTGCTTACACTTTGTCTCTCTCTGTATCAAATAAATAAATAAAATCATAAAAAAAATACAGCTTCTAGGTACCATTATGAAAGGACACTATGAAGCAATGCTTTGTGTTAATTTAATTGTCTTATCTCAAAAATTAAATATTTTTGCATAACTAAAGCATTGTTGTCTGCCCCATATCTCTAGGTCATTAAACTCAATAAACTTGTTATGTTTACCACATAAGATGATAATAACGATATTGATATTGTGCATGTTATGTTCATTTTATATGTGTTTGGGAATTTGTACAGTCATTCACATTTTGGAGTGTAATTTTATTGATGCTGGAGTTGGTAATGGGGGTGGAAGTTTACATTAGAGGTGGCAGAAGTGATAGTAGAAAATGTCTCTATTCAAAATTTAGTTTTGCTTAAACCATGGTTAGCTCAAGCGGGTTGCACTGAACTAATCCATACCTTCTACCACCTGGATTTGATGATGGAGCCCAGAGTAATATTTGTGTTTTTATTTTGTCTAGGGAGCTGTGAATATCATGAAACAGTGTATGCACATTATGCTTTAATGGTATTTAAACCATTGCTACATGACAGAAGTTGGCATTATTAATGTTATTACACTTAGGTGAATTTTTTCTGTCACTTGTAATTATAACTTTAAAATATACTTGGTGACCTAGGATTTTTTTTTTTTTTCCCACATTCATGTTCTGTATACAGCTGTCTGGAAAGCCTTTTGAATTTGAAATGCGACATAGTGGATAATGATATAAACTTCATTTCCAGGTTTCACTTTAGGGAAAGTGCCCCTGGAAGACAAATACGTTGTCTGTTGTAGAAAGGGAAGTGTTGATACTTACAGGCAGAGATAGTTTTACCTTCAATGCCAGGGAACGGAGATGATTTTATACAATTGAAAATGTATCACACTTGGAACAGTTTAATTAGAAACTTATATCAAGCAATTTGAATATCTCAAATGCAGAGAAGTTAAGATTATATTCAAAGAAAAGACATGTGACAGGTTGGCATTTTCATTCTCCTGCCTTAAGCAAGAAAAATTTCAACCAAGATTTCTGACCTTAACATAAACCTCAATATAAAATACAATTCAAATACTGTCATTTCCTGAAGATTTTCAATTATTTTCAGGTGAGGAGAGGTTAAAGGTTTTTTTCTTAGTACTCTGTCCCCAAATAGCTCATGCTCTTCCTCCCCTGAGACATAGAAAAGAATGTAACTTTTTAAAAGTAGTTGAGAGAGGGAAAAGAGGAATAGTTAGGGAGGGGAGAATGTGAGAGTGAGAGAAAGGGAAGGGAGTGGACAAGGAGAAGTGTGTGTCTCCATAGACAGACACAGGAAGAAACTTAACTTGTAAGGAGGGAGACCTAAGCAGGCAAGTCTGAAGGAGAATAGAGGAAAACACCTTAAGGGAGAAAAAAAGGAAAAGCAATGCAGAGGGAAAAAAGATGTAAAAAAGTTGTTGGGATTTGAGATTAAAACACAGGTTAATATTTAAATAGTTAATAGCATTTCTGTAATTGGATTTGATAGACAAGAGTTGGTGCAAAATTAAAATTACATATATTCTTATTTTTTAAAATGTACAGGCAATTTAGTACAATATAAATTCATTTTATAAAGCACATTCTCCGTTTTAAAATTATTTTCCAGGGGCGCCTGGGTGGCTCAGTGGGTTAAGCCTCTGCCTTTGGCTCAGGTCATGATCTCAGTGTCCTGGGATCCAGCCCCACATCGGGCTCTCTGCTCAGCGGGGAGCCTGCTTTCCCCCCTCTCTCTCTGCCTACTGCTCTGCCTACTTGTGACTTCTCTTTCTGTCAGATAAATAAATAAAATCTTTAAAAAAAATTATTTTCTAGTGTTCTAGTCTCAGTGCTCTGTCCTCTTTCCCTTTCACCTTCCTATTCCTTAATGTACTTGTTTAATTAGCTAGGAGACACTGCAAAGTGTGTGGTATTCAGTTTACATTTGAGAGAAATGATTAAGTAATTATTATAGCCAAAAACAAACGAACAAAAAAAGCCTATCTAGTTTTGACCTCATGTAGTGAAATGGATTTAATCTGGTTTAGATAGAAAAATAGGGTTAATGCTACATTCTTTTAATTTTCTTTGCTTGTTTCATTGGTTTCCAAGGCCTGTTTATACATTTGGTTACTGCAGTTGTGTTTATTATCTTTGTGATTTACAACAACCATTAGTAAATGTTTTACAAAAAAAAAAAAAGTATGCTTTCACATTGAGTTGTGGGTTTGACAATAAACTGTATCATGTGTAACTGAGATTGTATGACTTGCGTAGTTAGGACTGAACATCCCTAAATCCATACAGACTACTCATAATCACTGAAAATTCCCAGTGGTAGGGCCATGCCAAGAAATTAATGTGCTGCATTTTGACCAGGGGCCTTTGAACTCTGTCTGGTCTTCTTTCTGGTCTTCTTCCCTGATGGGCAAGTTTGATTCGCAAGTAAGCAAAATGTTCCTTTTGCTTAAACTAGAAACAGGCCTTAAACTAATTTTACCAGCACCTCTCTTTAACTATTTGGGCCTTCCTCATATATAAATGGTCTTCAGAGGCAATAGGAGAGATGCTTTCTCCTGAAAGGAAAGTCTGGTGGCCCCCCCTCTTATTTTCTGGGCTGCATGAGAAATTTCAGGGAAAGAAAGAACCTGTATAGAAAAAGGAACCAAAAATGTTCTCACATCCAAAGACCTACAAAGATCAATTGAGAAAATTGAGAGGAATTACTGGTTTTCTTTCCCCTACCACATAGTCTAGGACTACCTTCGACTTGATTATTGCTGCCCCTTATCCTGAGAAAGTAGAAGAAGGGACAGACATGCACATCTGGAGTTCTTTTGATCAGATACAGTGCTGGTATTAGTAGTGCAAGTCATGATTGTAGACGGCATTCAATAAATACAGAAATGAAAATACTGGCCAATAATATGTCAGGTAGAGAAATAAAATACAAATTTAAAAAATGTTTTTCTTAAGAAAAAATAACTTCTTCCTCTATGCATTTAGAAAATGATCCAATGTAATCAAACTGCATTGAAAGTGTCAGTACTATTATAAAGTATTATAAAATATTGGGGTCCAAAATCCACCAATAGTAATCAAAAATTGCACCAAAATATGGTATCTGGGGACTTTTATTGAGGTAAAGACCTTCTTTAAGTTCAAACATAACTTATGTGCTTGCTTTTATTATCTCTTTTCATGATCCCATTTGGCAAGTGGGCTAGTAGGAAAAGGTGGCTGTATGCTATCTAGGAAACATCATTTTGTTTATTTTTGCTTCTTCAAAAGTGGGGCGAAATTTCTTGTGTTAATGCAAATATTCCCTCATCCTTTCTGGTTACATGCTATACTCTATCCCATTATATCTTACCAAACTTTCTTGTCAACAGTTTTCCAACTTAAATCTTTTCCAAAGTCTCTGAATATCTAGCCAAACCATTGATCCAATGCATATTAATTGGTGATTATTCTTACCTATTCTGTCTTTACTTGTAAAGTGGACAATAATTTATGTTGCTTAGATTTTAACCAAGGCCAGGACTTCCTTATTTCTCTTCTGCACAGACCTTCAGAATCACCTTGATCTAATAGTTTGGCCATTACCAGCGGTTTAACATACCGTAAGTCTGGGCCATTATGAAAAACACATTGCAAGTTATGGTCTGCCTAATTAAAAGAGGTGCCATTTCTTAGAACTAAGATAAGGATAGTACATTTATAGGGGTACTGTGTATTCAAACTTAGTTGGTACACCTATAAATATCTTTAATAAACCAGGTTTATTTCCTCCCCCTTCAGTCAACTCAACATAGGAATCTTACCTTAAGACCACAGATACAGGTTGAAGGAGGAGTGTCAGTAAGATACCAGTAGGTATGTGGAAAAGGAGACCCACATGCTTCTGCAACTTGTTCGTGCTTTCAGGACCTCCCCCAGCCAAAAAACTAATGATAACACTCAACCCAATAATAGGTAGTGGCTAGGCATGTTCAATTAATTCGATTAGATCAACCAGATTATACTAAATTCACAAAGGGGAATTCAGGTTTCCTGGTTTCCTGATATCTCATGCTCAAGTTTATGACTACACAGGGGTCAAAAACTACTTCTCAGAGGAAAGCAATAACTTGCTCCAGAAGACAGAAAAACATACAGTTTTGCTATAAAACTTATGAATTATAGTGGCTATCCATAGAATTTGTGTCAAATTTATAATCACCATGCACTCTTGAAGCCAAATATCAGCTCGGTCATAGGAGTGAAATGACAGTTTTGTGACTACTTCAGCCTGAACTAACATGTAAGACTTCCCCTCCTATGAGCTCCACTCAAAGAAGAGAACATAGGAGTCCACATGGTCACTGGGTTGAAGCACAAGCCCAAATATTTTATATATTTTTTCCAAAGTCTAGAGATCCATCAATTGTAAATTTTTTATAGAGATGTAAGAGACAGTTTCTTGCTCTTTTTCTTGAAGGAAATATCCTAGCATTATTCAGATAACCACAACTGATAAGTGAAAGACACTTTTATTTTCTGATAACTTATATTCTACATACATATATTAGCAAGCAATTTAGGATATTTGTACTTCTTAAAGTTTAGGACATAGCAGCATGAAGTCAAATGTAATAGATCATAAATTGTTTAATAGACACTTCAGTCTGAAAATGATCTGCTTCAGAACTGATGTGTTTGAGAGTTATGACCCTGAAGGTATACTGCTCTTCTTGTCAGGTAAAAGCAAACATTTATTTATAAGAACAGGAAAATAATTCTCTAGGTCACTGTGCTGCATAGGAAATTAAAAAAAAAAAAATCCCTGTATTAAATTATACCAGTAAGAAGACTGACTATTTATGGAAGAACATATGTAATTGGAGACACTAACTCATTAAACTTAAAATAAATTCCTCTCCCTTTCCCCAAGAACTATCTATCTTTCATGAATCCATTCAAGAAAGTTAAATGTAAGTGAGGATGACCACTCCTGCATCTCTAATTTGTTTGATACTGGCACCAGTCAATACCATCTTCCAGAAACATGGTAATTTGTTACTTGATTTGCTGTTTAGGTAGGGAGAAGGTCATCAGTGTTAATTGGTTCTCTCTTCAGTTATAACACTGACTTCACAAGATGGGAAACCATTGTGAAGATCATGAAATAAGCTAAACAAATTTTGTTTCTACTACAAAATCAGGAATTCAAGTAACAAGTTGGTAAATTTAGATTCCCCCTGAGCTTAACATGAAGTGGATTTTCATCAAAATGCTATTATCATGAGACATTTTTAAGTCTCAGTGACCAGTAAGCTCAATGATACTGTAGAGATCTAGAAATTTGTTATAGGAACAGTGCTCAATAGTCTACAAGTCATTTGGTATTTAATTCTGCAAGTTTAACTTAAATGAGTTGAGATCTCTTTAAAGAAGACTTGGAGAAAGATTCTCAGGGGTTGCCTGTAAAATATCTGCACATTTCTTCTTAAAGAGTGTCCAGGCTCAATTTCATTAACAGCCCAGAGGGCGGTATGTGAACTGAGCAGGGGGGAATTGGATTTGGATGAGGAATTCTCATTGTTCTATTTGCTCAAATCATGACCCTGTTGATTATACCTGGATATCTTCCCTCTTTTACAAATCTAGTGGTTGCTAACTAAGCTTCTCTTGACTTTTGTCTTGGTAATCCTACAGTCAATTATACACAGCCAGGAGAAGCAAAATGGGTGCTTTTCCTTACCTATTTTACTCAAGTTTCTATCTATATTTTTACATTCAAATCACTTTTCACTCGTCCGATATGTTATATTCTGCCAGGATCATATTTCTACTTACTGCCATTATCAGTGGCTTTTAACCTTTATCTCATCTGGGAGAAAGGGTCAGTTTCTCATTAAGCTCCGGGTAACAAAGAATTTCATATGGGGTAGAAACAGTGAACATTCTGTTCTGATCATGGGTCTAGGGTGTGTTCCCTTTTAACCATTTCAAGTCTGAAATCAGTAATTTCACACTGTCTTCGTAAAAGTCTTAAAAATCCCTGTCCTTCATTAAGCTCACAGCTAGTGGAAAGCTACCTTCAAGGTAAGTTGTATAGAAATGGAATCACTGTTTTTGTTCTCTGGTGATCTAGTATAGGCTCCCTAGCGGCAGAATTTATAATTAAGCAGGTAGGAGTTATTGGCTTAATTGGTTAATTGCTCTGTACCCCCTATCTAGATCCATCTGCAATAATCCTTTTTATTTTCTCATACCTTTGATTTTTATTTTTTCTCTAGTTTTTCCTTGTATTGCCATTAAAGAAGCCCACATCTATGTATACAGGTGTTGCCCAAAGTTTGTCTGGTAATTTTGTATGTGACAGAATAATAAATCCTCTTCAAACTTATAAATGAGGGCATAAAAGGATATTATGGTAAAACCTTTAGATGGAGAATTAATGATCTAAATTCAAGTTTCAACTCTGCTTCCTATTATTGTTATATAATTTAATCCCTCAGATTCTCCATTTTCTCATTTATAAATATGAATAATAAATTGTTTCTACTACAAAACCAGGAATACAGAGACTAACAAATTGGTAAATTTAGATTCTTCCTGAGCTCAACATGAAGTAGATTTTCATCAAAATGCTATTATCATAAGACATTTGTAAGTCTTAACTCTGACCAGCAAGCTCCAGTGGTATTGTAGAGATCTAGGAATTTGTTAGAAGCAGTGCTCAGTAGTCTGCAAATCATTTGATATTTAATTCTGCCAGCTTATCTTAAATGGGCTTTTATAGGAAGCAAATGAGACACTGTTTGTGAATGTGCTTTGTAAATTATAAATCACTGAAAAAGATACTATTTTATATAGCACAAATTGATTTCTTTTGTGCTTGTGAGTTTTTTGGAAAACTTTATTTCTGTGAAGTAACTATTTTATAATAACTTACCTTTGCTACTAACATAACAAACAAGTTTACCTGGAAGGAACAAATTACCAAAATATCTTGAATGAAAACACTTCTGATTTAATGTATTCTATTGAACTGATCCTCACTTTATAATGCTTGACTTTTGAATCCTTAATCTTTCATCTTTGGATTAAATCTGAAAAGAAATATTATTAAGAGAGAAAAATCAGAAATAAAAAATATTAAACCTGTTTCACTTGTATTTTTTACATTAAATAATAAACATTTTGCAAGAATCAGTCATTTCGAAACAAGTACCTGTCTTTACTTTGTAGCAACTTTCTTAAAGTTGGTTCATTACTGTTAACCATTCATACAAATTGGAGAGTATATTTGTTCAAATCAGATGTTTTATATTCTATTTTTAGATGTTTTATATTTTTAAAAGTATGTTTTTTATGATACTAAAATAAATTTTAAATAATCATCTATGTGGGGGTGCCTGCATGGCTCAGTCAGTTAGGCACCTGCCTTTGGCTCAGGTCCTGAACCCAAGATCCTGGGATCAAGCCCCATGTCAGGCTCCCTGCTCAGTAAGGGAGTTTGCTTCTCCCTCTTTCTCTGGCACTCTCCCCGTTCCTGCTCTCTGGCTCACTCTCTTACTCAAATAATAAAAAGAAAAATCTTTTAAATAATCGTCTATGTTATAAAATGTACAGTTTAATTCTGTTTCCCTGTTAAATATAATTTTTGAGAATAACTGCAAAAAATGACGAGCATCAATTATGTTTAAAAACAGCATTTTAAAGAAATTTATTTTTCATTATTGAAGTGAAATTGGTATAAATAAGTTTCAGATGTACAACATTATAATTTGATATTTGTATAACTAAAAAATGATCAGGATAAGTCTAGTTATCATCCATCCTATATTTTTTTTTAACAAACCAGACATATATATTTAAATATCCAGATATAAGTGAAGAGCCTTGTATAGTGAACATTGTATTACCTCTCCAATAATACCACCTAACTCTCTTAGTTGGCTTAGAGTAAGGGCATTGACTGAGAACTGCTAGTGATCTGGGCCCAGGTCAAAAGTTGGCTCCTCATTATTCTAAGCCAATCTTACTCCTAAATATTCAGTTCAGAAACCATGCCTAAGCCAATTGTTGTGTTGTAAGCCCCCAACAGAAGTTGGCATGTGACCCAACTTATATCAATAAGCTTCCTCAAACAGGGTAATTTCTGCCATCTTGAATAACAAGATACAATAACATTAGTGCCTGTCCCTTGTCAGAATTGCAATTTTTGTTATCAGTGACTTTTCTTATTGTTTAAAGCTGTTTAATGTGGATTTTTTTCTAAATTCAACCAAGGATTTTAAAAATAATACACTATATAAGAAATGAATTAAAATGATATGAGAAAAAAGAAATAATTTTAAGAATGGAAATAAAGATAGACTCAAGAATAAATGAACACAGAAAAATGATTTCAACTAAGACCAGTTTAACATGTGAGTTTTATAAACAAATGAATGCTGAATATTTTTAGTTATTCATTTAACATTTATTATTTAAGCTCCACTCAAAAGAGCATGGCCCTCCTTGAAGGAGGTAATAGTCTACTTGGGTAATTTTGTATTACAAACTGTGGTAGGTGAAAGGGGATTGAGGCATTTTGGAAGAGTAGAGAGGATTTTCTGCCTGCAAGAGGGGAAAAACAGAAAATATTTTAAAAGGTAATTGGAGTTTAATCAAGAATTATGAAGAAGTGAGGTTGGTTATCATATGGACTGGTAAGAAAAACTTAAGACCTTATATCATATGTACCAACCAGAACCATGATACATAGTGATTCCTGATGTTGGCAGTTTGTTTTGACTGAATAGGATGCTATAGGGAAATTAAGGGAATTGAACTTGGCAGGGTAGTTGGGAGAACCACATCATGAACAAGTTATTATTTTAACCTGAATGTGACAGTATTCTATTAGATCTTTAAAGAAGGGGAAACCTTGCCAGATTTTGTTTTAGAAATTTAAGAAACATAAATATGAGGATTTGGTAGTAGGGGAAAGATATGAGTGGTTAATTAAGAAGTTATCACCCTTTTCCATGGCATAAATAATAAATATGTGAATGAGGGTAATAAGTCAGAGCTCTGGAAAAATATTCAGAATTCACCCACGTTTTTCCTGTGAATGAAAACATTAAAAAGAAAAACAACAACAACAACAAAAGGAATTGGGGAATAAGGAGTTCTTTTGTAAGCAGACAGAAAAGTGGTGGGCTTGTTTCAATATAATATTTAATAACTCTTTAGTTACTAAAATGTAATTTCTATCTCTTCACTTAATGCCTCATAATACCATTAGCTTATGAACTGATCTTAAGTATTCAACTTCATTTTCTTTTCTTTGATATTCTTTTTCTCCTTGCTGCAATCATGATTTCTGTATGATTTTTAAAAGCATCAATTAGCTAATATTCCCAGATATTTTAGTGCACAGTTTTCAGGGTATAATAGTCTGAACTGACATATTGCTACAACTCACTCCCAATTCTCCAAATCATTGGAGTCTGGGGGGATTCTACAACACAGTGAAACTACTTTTGTCAAAGTTATTGAGTATTTCTGCTTTAATTAAATTCATATTTGACTAGTTAGTAGCATTTGGTAGAATTAACTATTTCCTCACTTTAAGAAATCTCCTGGCCTTTGTGGTAGTTTCCTCTTCAGCCATCCCTCATGCCTCACTGACCACCATTTTTAGACTTTTTCAGCATCTCTTTTTTTCCAAATGATGCAGATTCTCAGATCATAGGTATGCTCTTCTCTATTTTTTCCCCCTCTGTTATCACTTGAGAGTTATCCCATTCACTTAAATACCAACCACTTTCACATGTGTAGCTACAGCCAAGATATTTTCACTGAGGTTTTGATATTTCCACTTGGATAGCTCATAGACTTCTAAACTTAGCTAAGCCAAAATTGAAATCTTTAATTTTTTGTCCTTTAAAGTCCAATTTTTTTGCCAAGTCTTGAGAATTGGAATCACAATTTCCTCAGTTATTGAACTCAGAAACTTTAGAGATATTTTGCATATTATCTCTTTTCTGATCCTCAATAATCAAGCAATGATTCTTGGCCAAAAGACATATTTCACAGCTAGCTATCCTTACCTGTTACCTTTCTTCTTATCTAGATAGCCCCACTAACCTAACAGCTCTTGTTACTCATGTATTATCTTTCTTCTCCACTATTTTTCACAGAGAGTCTACAGTGAAATTTTGAAAATAAAATTATTCTCTGTTCATTTCTTTCCTTTGGTGGTTTCTCAAACATTTGCAATAAAATACAAATCTTTTCAGTGACTAAGAAGAGTGTGCATGAGGTGTTTTTCACCTACCATGTTCAGCTTCACTATTCCTTTTTCTGTTTATATTCAAGGCATACAGTCATCTGTCATTTCTATTATACCCAATCCTATTCACTACAGCTTGTATTTTTCAGGTTGTCTCTGTGCCCCCAAATATTCTTTTTCTCTATATTATTTTTCTCATTCTCGGTGCTTCAAATCGTGCATCACCAACACAAAAAAAAGTACTTCTCTTACTCTCTCTTATAGCACTTTGTTTTTTTCATGATTAACACTGCATACTACTTGTATTCATTGCATTAGGTATCTGTTTATTTGGTTAATGTCTGTTTACCACACTGAAACATGTCAAAGAGGAACAGACAGACATTTATTTCAGGTGACAAGACATTTTGTTCTGACTGCTGCAGTAAAAGGAGGCATCAGTATAAAACTAAGACTTAGCTCATTTCCACTGAAATAAAAGGCAGGAGACTTTTTAAATGCTGTATGTGCTAATGGAAAAGTACTAAAGCGTTTAGGAGGGGAGAGTGGAGGAGATAAGGGAGAGGTTGGTCAATGATATTAGGCCATATGTGTTTGCTAATCATAGCTTATTGAAGTTAGGTTCCTACTTTCCCACAGAGACCAGGACAGAGGAGTTCTGTT
The DNA here is from genome assembly GCF_010015895.1 of Lontra canadensis. Taxonomy (NCBI): domain Eukaryota; kingdom Metazoa; phylum Chordata; class Mammalia; order Carnivora; family Mustelidae; genus Lontra; species Lontra canadensis. The sequence continues at coordinate 4,350,046 of NW_022631040.1, forward strand.
CTTCCTGATGATTTCATTTCAAAGGAATGACTCCCAGGTCCTTGAAAAAGGCATTTTTGGGTTGCAAAAAAATTTACATCTTGTTGGGGCAGAAAATGAATTTATAACTGCAACTTTTCTATAGTAAATATTCTAAGGAAAGGGAAGTCAGAGGTCTATCATCAGATTTTGGGTGGAACAAACACTAAATTCTTTTAGTTGTGTTGTGCTTTCTCAGATAGGTATTTTAAGGGAGCTGAGGTCATCCTCAGGATAAGACTTTATGCTGATAGTACTGATGCTAACGTTTGGCCAAGTCTCTGTGTGTGTGTGTGTGTGTTTGTGTGTGTGTGTGTGTGTGCGCACGTGTGTGCGTGTGTGCATGCCCACGTGTGTTCACATGTGCAAGCACATGTGTGAGAGTATGAGTGGGGTGTTGGATGGAGTCATTTGGGCCAAGAGTTTGCAGTTCTCAATTCCTTTTTGTTCAGGGGAGAGGGTGGATCTCTTATTTGCAGAATAATTATTAATCATCATGTCCAGGTTTTTGAGAATCACCAAGCCTTTGGTTCTAACAACTGTGCAATTCAGGAGGATTCAAATTGCCAGGTGAGGCAACCAGTGACACAACTGTTCCATAGAGATAATGATATATTCAAGAGACAAAAGCATGACCATTGGGAATAATGTGAAGAATCCACGTCCCTTAAGGAATCTCCTGGGACATTCAATAAGTGGAGGAAACCATTTAAAAAGGCAGTCAAGCTGGTCACATTCTGGAGAAGTGTAAGTTTTGTTGGCTGCTTCTCAGACATGTACCTCTGCTATGACTATTTCTTGACAAACATTTTTGTGACTGTTTACAAATTTGCAGCCTTGGGAACCCACCAGTGCATAAATATCTTCAGATGCCAGTACATAGACTAAAGCAAGCTTGTTTTATAAAGTCGTTTTGTGAAGCTCAAATATTTCATGGTTTAATGAAAATAGTTTGTCCTAAGTTAGACAAAGATTGTTCCAGTTCTAGGCTAACTTTTCTAACACAATTTATAATCTTATAGTGTATCTCCCAATATAGCAGAAGGCTGAAATGCTGACAGATAAGATACTGAAAATAGAGTGCCTAGTAAGTTTAGCCTGAGTCAGTGACTTTCTCAAAGACCTGTTTAAGACTACTCTAACAATGCTTTGTTCAGGAGTTTAAGGACCAGAGTTTCCAAGATGTTTCATGTTTCTAATTTTCACTGTGAGAAGTTTGTTTTAGATAGCCACTCGGGAGACAGTGTAAGCCATGAAACAGGTCATTCAGGTGGGTTGAAAGCACTTGGTATGGTTCATGACTACATGTAAAATAATATCCCTTAAGAGCATAATAGCCTTAGTTGCTACCTCTAGTGGCTGTACAGAATCTTGAAGGGCTAATTGGTAGTAAGATCCAAAGAGAAGGTCATACCATTATCTCCTGATTGGGCATTTTGGTTCCATTTAACCAATTTATTTTGCTTGTATCTTACATCAAATAAATTATATTGATATTACAGGGGCATTAAAGGAAAATGGTGTCCATAAAGGGAGTTTGGCCCCTACAACAATTTCCAGTTTCATCAAAATAGATTTCACCTTGCCGTAGAGACATGGAGAATTTATTGTGTCCCACAGGGCAACTATATTCATTACACTGATTGCTAATAAAACACCACTTTCTTTGATTTAAACAGGCCATGTTTTTCCCAGTCTTGAGGACCATTAAGTTTACTATATTTGAAAGGGAAGACCTATCTTGTTGATGTATTTGTTTCCTGCCAGAGCCTCATCTAAAAGCATAAGTTGGGCAATTATAAAGGGGATACCAGTTTTAGAGCTGGGTTAGGGATTGTGAAAGCAATGAGTAATACAGTGTGAGGACCTTTTCATCTGGTTTCAAGGTCAGATTTCCAATAGTGATATTTCCAGAATACCAGATCTCCTATTTGTAAGTCTAGTGTCTGAGGAGAAAAGTGGCTTGACTTCCTTTTGATTATAGAACTGTGTGCATCAAATTAACCCCTGACTGTATCTCTCTGTGTTAGTTATATTGGAATCCTCTATTAGGATGAGTCAAGTGTTCTCAGGGATCTTCCTGCAATGATTTCCAAAGGGGATGATCTTTGAGGAGGTAGGAGTGAGGATGTTAGTGTTATAATCTTTTTTTTTTTTCCTTAAAGATTGTATTTGAGAGTGAACAGGGCAAGAGAGAGAGCATGAACAGGAGAGAAGGGCAGAGTGTGAGGGAGAAGCAGGCTCCCCACTGAGCAGGGAGCCTGTCTAATAATTGACTTAAGTCCTTAGTTGAATGAGTGTTAGGGTGAATGGTCAGAGGAACTTGGAGAGGTGAGATAAAGGGACATAAACATAAATGAGAGGAGTTGGGGAACTGTAGAAGGAGTCCTTCAAGGAGTGTAATGAATTTCAATATCCCAATTCACGAGGAGATCCTTTCTTAATAGATTTACTGTGATAGTATAATTGAACAGGAAGTTGTACTGATCTTTAAAAGATCCTGAAGAAATGGTAAAAGGCTGAGGAGGAGGCACATCATGGGAGAAATTATCAGAATCCCTCACCAGTTAAGTTTTGTTACTCCAAGGAAGGGAGGCAGGAAATATGGTGGTGGTGTTAAAGGAAGAATGTAATGCTCCAGTGTTGATGAGAAATGTGGTGATGTGCCCTTCAATCTCTAGAGCCATTTCCCTCTGTGAGTTTAGGGGCAGTTGAAAGCATTGGACTTTTCTATCCTTGGAGGGGAACTTTTCTTGTAAGGTGGTGGGGACTTCAAATTTTCCCTTTCCTCTTGAGGCATAGGCAATCCTCTTTTTAGTGTCCCCTTTTCTTACAGTTTTAGCAAGTGTTGCAGTCAGTTAGAGCTCACAATTCTGGGGCTTGCTGTGAAATACATTTTTCAGGTTCTCTAAACTTTGATCTTACATGAGAGCAGGTATGGGCTGCATCCTGGGTTTCATCTGTGGGAGGTGGGGGCCCTGGTGAACTTTATGTTTACAGAGGGTTGAAGAACTTCATGCTTACAGAGGGTTGAATGTACTCCTCATGGAGAACATTCTGGGAGAAAGGGTGCAAGGAAAGGCTAGGAAAAGAATATGAAGAGGTTTTAGGGCACTTACTGAGTCAGACATTTTTTTTTTTTTTTCTGAAGACATTGTTTAAAGAGCCTTAACAATTTGAAGGAGGATTTGAGTTATTTAGTCTTGCGCACTCTCACTCTCTCTCTCTCTTTTTTTCTTCTTCATACCAGGCAAAGTAAACAGACCACTGTATATCTAAGAGTTTCATTCCCTTTTGCTCTAGGGGTACCCTCCTCCTAAGCAGCTAATTTGGAGATATCCCAGGATTCTGAGAGGCTATTATAGCAAGAGGGTTTTGCTAGCAAAAAAGAAAGTGGATAGAAATAGGGCTTTAGTGGTAAAACACATAATATGAAAAATTTAAGAAGGGAATGTTCTAGTAGACTAAGAAGCTTCCATGTTCTTATCTAATGATATTTTGCAAACACAGAAGCTTGGGGCTCTAACCCAGTCTCTGTGCCTTATGAACAGGGAAGCGTGGGCCTTTCAACCAGATTCTAGAGTGTATTCAGCAACTTAAGAATCAAAATACGTCCTCATGTTGCTTCACCAGGCATGTGTCTGGCACCGTAGATCAGGGGTCAAACTCCTCACTGGACACACAAATAAGCAAACAGACAAAGGACTTGGAGAGTGCTGAGAGGTTCAGTTGTGTCCCATAGTTTGATGGTAGTTGCTACCCAGATCGGAGTGACAGCTCCAGGAAACTGTCCAAGAGAAAGAGTTCTGGGCATTTGTCAAAGCCAGCTAGAGAATTTTTATTTGGACTACTGCAATAGGGAGAGAGACTCTAATATAAAGTGAGCTCAGCTCTACTAAAATGAAAGGTGGGAGGCTTTTAAAATGCAACTAATGAATCATTGAACATTATGTCAGAAGCTAATGATGTACTTTACAGTGGCTAACTGAACATAATAAATTATAAAAAGAAAAAAAATAAAAATAAAAAATAGCCTGAATATCTTGAAAAAAAAATGCTGATGTGCTAAAGGGAAAGTATGGAAGGACATTTTTGATAATAACGTTTCAAAGGGATAGCTCACAGGTCCTTGAGAAAGACATTTCTGGGCTGTAAAACATTTACATCTCAAGGAGGTAGAAAAGGATTTGCTACTGCAAGTTTCTAAAGTAAATGCTCTAAGAAAAGGGAGTTCAGGGGCTTACAGGTTTCAGCAGAACAAATAGTAAATACTTTTGGCAACATTGAACTTTATCAGTAAGGAAGGATACTGTTGATCAAGTGATATACCTTCAAATAGAAAAAAAAACTATGCTAGGTTTTGGTTTCTTAGACAATGTGTGTGTGGAGGTGGGGTTGGTGGTATTGGATACAGTCATATGTGCCAGGAGTTTGCAGTTCTTAGATACAAGCTTCGTAATAAAGTATTCATTGTCTCTTTTTTCCTTTATAGTCATTAGGACTAATTCTCTCTCCCTCCCCCGATTATTTATTTATTTATGAGTGAGTGACTGAGTGACTGAATGAAGGATTAAACACATTAAACTGGAAAGCTCCAAATGCTTAAAATGTGCTGGAGTAAATAACGAGAGTAGATGCACTATAACTGTTTAATTTGAAATGCATGTACTTTTATTATAGAATAGTACTGACATATTCAACAAAATATATAATAATCACTATTTTAAGTTGTCTTTAAAATTATATCAATATGAATTATTTTATTCTTATTTTTAAAATATATTATTCTTTTACTGTGCTTGCTCTCTTCCTGATATAAGATGAACTTTAACAAATAGAGTACCTGAATTCAAGAATAAAGTAATAGCTGTCTGTAATCAATTGAGACTATGATAATCATTTGAGGAAAATATTTATAGCCTTGTAGTTTAACTTTTTTGAAATTATTTTCAGATTTTAATAAAATATCTGAAAGTACAAGGACTGAATTTAAATTGTTATGTTTTTCTCTGTATAATTTAATTTAATGGTGGTTTTTTAAAAACTTAGCAGGATAGCATAATATTATATAGCTTATATGTATAGGATAATATTCTACACTTTGTAGGAATTGCAAGAAATATTTAAAAGCCAATAAGGGACAATTTTACTCTTTCCAAAATATACTGGTATTTAAATAACTTGATAAGTAACAGTTCTGTTCTAGTCTTTTATTCTATTTTACAGATATTTACTAAAGAGCTCTTAGGAAATAATAGATTCTGCACCAGTATTTTTCTTTGGGAAGAAAGTCTGGGTTCAAAGTCAGTGTATTTAGTATCCTTTTACCTTGGACCCCCAAATCCTTCAGATTTATTTATACTGTACCAGGAGCCCTCAAAGAACATTCAAGGGCTCTTTTATTGTAAAATTCCTTAGGAATTACAAACACTGACAATTCATCAGCACAGTGTTAAACTGGCTGTTGAAATTTACTAGCTTTATATCAGCATTCTTTTCTCTACCAAACTTTATCTCTACTTCAGTTTTCCTAATACATCTTAGATTCTTCAAAGGTAGGTGATTGTAGAAGATACTTTGGGAGGTCTTTGGTCCTTTCATCCACAGAGATTTGCAAATCTGTCAAACCATTTAAATTTATCAGGTTTTATACTTAAATTTATCAAGGATTTTTATATATATATATATAGGATATATATATATATATATCCTATATATATAGGATATATATATATTATAGGATTTATACTATAAATTTATTACTTAAATTTATCAAGGATTCAAGAAAAAGAAATTCTAACAACTCAGTTCAATATTTAAATGCCTTTTTTAAAAATATTTTATTTATTTATTTGACAGACAGAGATCATAAGTAGGCAGAAAGGCAGGCAGAGAGAGAGGGGGAAGAAGGCTCCCTGCTGAGCAGAGAGCCCGATGTGGGGCTCGATCCTAGGACCCTGAGATCATGACCTGAGCCAAAGACAGAGGCTTTAACCCACTGAGCCACCCAGGCACCCCTCTTTTTTTTTTTTTTTTAAATTTTATTTATCTGTTTGACAGAGAGAGACACAGCAAGAGAGGGAACACATGCAGGAGGAGTGGGAGACAGCGAAGCAGGCTTCCTGCCAAGCAGGCAGCCTGATGTGGGACTTGGTCCCAGGACCTTGAGATCATGACCTGAACCAAAGGCAGATGCTTAACTACTGAGCCACCCAGGGACTCCTCAATATTTAAATACTTATTGAGGGTTAAAATTTTCAGATTGAAACTGAAACTTTTTTTGAAATTATTCTAGCATTTGGGAAAAGGAAGACATTATTATTCATTTTATTAATGTACAGAGATATTTGATAAACATTAATTGATAATGTCAACTTGATGACAATAAGCATTTTTCCCATTATGTTAATATACTTGACTTGATTCACTTAAACAAGAAAATAGAAAAAAATTTATGTAGCATGTATTTTTAATTTTTCTGTGGGCTCCAGATACTTAGCTTTTATTTATTTTTAAATTTTTAAATTTTATTTATTTATTTGAGAGAGCACAACCCAGAGGGGAGAGGGAGAGGGACAAGTGGACTCCCCACTAAAAAGGGAGCCCAATGTGGGGCTCCATCTCCAGACCCTGGGATCATGACCTGAGCCAAAGGCAGTCAGTTGATTGAGGCACCCAGGTGTCCTGATATTTAGATTTTACAAACTTACTTGATTCCAAGAAAATATCAGTTTCTGTAATCTCTCAAATTCCAGGCTAAATATTTTCAGCCTATTTTTCCAACTCTTTTTCCCATTTCCTTCTTTGATGCAGAAGACCATTGAAAATATTTTCTAATTAAGAAATAAATCTACTTAGGATAGAATAACGGAGCAACTCTTGAGATGGGATTTTTCATTCTGTAGAGACTAATGTATGTGAATCAGAGACAGAGGGGAAGAAAGAGAGACGTTGGAAAAAGGAGAAAAAAATCAGGTGATGAAACTGCTCCTATCCTTTAGAAGTAGGTGATTAAAAAGAATGGAGTAATAATGTGATTAAAAACAAAGGAACAAAAACCAAAAACGACTGAAAAGTGATATTTACACAACTTCTCAAATCCAAATTTTACTTTTTTCCTAATTCCAAAGCTGCTTCTTATACATAAATCTTACAAAGATATTATAATGTCTTATAAAGATATTATACTTATAAAGATATTCTACTTAAAAAGTAGAATATTTGATTATTTACAACTGGAGCAGGAACCTTAGGCCAAAAACCCATAGACCAGTGTTTTTCCATGAATGCTCAGCTGATGTCAAATGGCAAAATTATGTCAAGTTCTCTTTTTTTTTTTACGATGTTGTGTAGTAAATAATTTAACTTTGACCAAAAAGAGGTCTAGTCTTTGCCCTATAATTCTGGGAGCTAATCTCTAAAGCTTTGGAATGTCATGCTTGATGGGAGTATTTTTGTTTGCCTGGGGCGCTTGGGCTCCCCAGATAGTAACAGTGTAATTAGGTGTGTGTGGGGGTCATTTGTATATGTGGTATCAGATCTCCTGAAGGGCTGTGAACAGATATCTGCCAGTTGAAAGTTCAGTCAGTTATGCTTATGCGATGGAGTCTTGGTAAAGATTTTGGATACTAAGATCAGGAGAGCTTTACTGTTTGGCAGTACTCTGGCTTATTGTTCCACACTGATATCTTGAAAGTAATACTGCACATTACTTTATGGGAGAGGACAACAGAAGCTCTAAATTTAGTATGTTTCCTAGGCTCTGCATTATGTACTTATTCCTTTGGCTAATCTAAATATAACAGCTCTCGGTGAGTTCTGTGTGTCCTCTTGAATAAAATATTGAAACTAAGGGTAGTTTTAGGAACCCCTGGACTTGAACTTAATGTCAGATGTGAGAGTGGTATTGTGCGTTCCTAACTGTACAGTTAGCAAATTCTTAGATGGCTGTATGTAAGAAAGGAAACAACAAAGACTTACTATAAAATTTTTCTAAATATGGGGGCACCTGGGTGGCTCAGTCAGTGGGTTAAAGCCTCTGCCTTCGGCTCAGGTCATGATCCCAGGGTCCTGGGATCGAGCCCCAAATCAGGCTCTCTGCTCAGTGGGGAGCCTGCTTCTCCCTCTCCCTCTGTCTACCTCACTGCCTACTTGTGATCTCTGTCAAATAAATAAATAAAATTTAAAAAAATTTCTAAATATGAAAAATATATGGAATATTAAAAAAAAACCCTGGTATGTCATCAAAGAATGTTGAAACCTCTATTTTTCTCCAACCTCATATTTCATTTCTTCTATCTTGATTTTAGTGTTTATAATTCTAGTTCATTAGAACTGTTTGCACAATTAGATACTATTTGATCTCTTTCATCAGTTTAAGCTTTATATAAAAGATATCCTATATTATTTTGAAATCTGTTTTTTTTTTTTTGTACTCAGAATTCTGCTTTTTTTTCCCCCAAACCAAGTTGACATCTTCCTCTTCATTTGTTCTTAAGCAGGTCATAGCCAAAAAGTAAATACCAAATGTTTCATATTAATTATTTGAATTTAACAATATAAAGAACATTCTGAATTCATGAAAAGTTGCTGCTTTTTCTTATAAGTACAATCCTATTCTTCCTCTACCACAGCTTGTGCTCTCTGGCTATTCTCTATTTCTCTCTCAAATAAATAAATGAAAACCTTAAATTGAAAAAAAAAAACAATTACAAAAAGTATCTTAATGATAAAAACATAAAAATCATCCCTGTTCTTCCTAAAGAAAACTCTATGGTAATCCTTGTTTCCTCAAAGCACATCTTTGCATCAGATGTGATTAAATTCAATAGATTTGGTTTCCAGTATAAGAAACTGATTTTATTGTAGAATATTAATTTGCACTGGATGAAATCCTACATGTAAAGCAGTATCCTCATGGACTAAAAGTATGTAATAAAGGAAACTTCTTGGCTTCAAAATTATACCAATAAATTCCGTTAAGTAACAGAAGTAAAATCCAGTGGTACTAAGAAACTCTGGACCATATCATAAAATTCAACAACATTGATTGTTGTGATTATTTCTTTTGTTGTAGTTAGCTTCAATTAGGATGGAAGCTTGAAGTAAGGAAAAAAGAAGAAATAAAGTTTGACTATTTTATCTTTTTTTTTTTTTTTTTAAGATTTTGTTTATTTATTTGACAGAGAGAGAGAGATCACAAGCAGGCAGGGAGAGGAGGAAGCAGGCTCTCTGCAGAGCAGAGAGCCCGATGCGGGGCTCGATCCCAGGACACCGGGACCATGACCTGAGCCGAAGGCAGAGGCTCCAACCCACTGAGCCACCCAGGTGCCCCAACTATTTTATCATTTTATAAAGGAATGGAATAAATCATTCTAATGGTTTGATTTTCTTCTCTGACATCTAACCATTGTACCACAGGCCATCCTGAGGCAACTAATCCTCATGTTTTCTAGTAGCAAATCAATGATCTGATCTCCATTTTTAAGCCTATTGCTTCATCATTTTGCCCTATCCCATCCCCTATATTAAATCCCATAGTGAGGTGAATCCAAAGCTTCCATTCATTCTACCAGTGTCCAATTTCAGCATGGTTTTTAAATGCAGGGTGATTTCATGTTTAATATAAGTAGGTTTTAATCCCTTTGGGGGAAAAATGGACAAACTCTGCTTGTCCTTTCTACTTTAAGATTTGACTACTTCCTGTGATTATATATATTTTTAAATTAGGGTATGCTTTCTAAAGGAGAGTTTAGTCTTAAAGATAAAACACACTGAGATAAATAATATTGTTTGTTATTATTGAAGCTACTGCAAGAACAGAAATCAAATAACAATGTTATTTAGTAAGAGAACAGAATATGAGTTGGTTTTATTTGCTCAAGCCTCAAGCTAACCATTCTACTGATACACTCAGTTGTAATTATTGCAAAACAAACAAACAAACAAACATGATTTGGACTGAGTATTCTTCAGAATGTGTCTGCTTAATGCTTCCTACCAATCTGTTGAATTGGATTAAATTGGATTCTATTAAGAATTAGAAGGAAAGGGAGGAAAGATTCTTTGTCGTTGTTGCTGAGTCTCAAGAATAGTTTATTTCCAATATAAAACACTAATATTGTTCCATATGTAATATATATTTTAGATTTCATGCTAGCAAAAGAATAATTGGGAATAAGAAATGAATCTGCATTGAAAAATAAGGCGTAATTGTTAGCTGAATTTATCTTGTTTAAATAGAATTTTAATACACCCATTATTACATTTTATACATATAATAAAATGTTGGTATTATTAAAGAACTCTGTTAAACTTCTGCCTATGCATGAATTTGATGGTTATAGAATCATTTTAATAAGTTAAAACTGAAATAGAAATAATTCAAAATCAGAATATGAAAATAGTAGATATTCCTGTGTTTCATCTTCTGTGGAAAAAAAATAGGCAAATATGGAATTAATTGATTAATTGCTGTTTGTTTCAAATATCACTTTCAACTTTTGGGAAAGGGAAGGGGAAAGGGAATTTTTTTTTTTTTCCCTAAGACTCTAAGGAGTGTCTTATCACTACTTTTTTGTTGTTGTTGTTTGTTTTTTAAGACCTCATTTTTAAGTGCAGTTTTACTATACCAAGATTCAGAGGAAAGTACAGAGATTTTTTTTTTTTAAGATTTTATTTGTTTATTTGACAGACAGAGATCACAGGTAGGCAGAAAGTCAGGCAGAGAGAAAGGGGGAAGCAGGCTCCCTGCTGAGCAGAGAGCCCGATGAGGGGCTGGATCCCAGGACCCTGAGATTATGACCTGAGCTGAAGGCAGTGGCTTAATCCACTGAGCCACCCAGGCGCCCCCAGCAATTATTTCAGTAGTAAATATTGTATATAAAAGTGTTTTGCCAGTTTAATTATATTCCTTCTAATTGCTAAATGGATTTGGGATGAAGTTCTTTAGAACGTGTAAAATGGAATACAAATATAAGTAAATATTTCTGTTTTGTTTTGAGTGCTAGTTTTGACATTATTCCCCATTTGATTAAAAAAAGTGAGTTATCAGTCAAGTGTCAGACTAGTAGGAATAAAATAAATTATTCTTGATGATACTAGATTCAATTAATAAAAAAATAAGTTATACTATTTTTTATGGTCTGAAAAGAAATAACCTTAAAAAAGCAAGATAATCTCTTTCAGTCTGGTCCATGTTGATATAAAAGTTGGATATTCATCCTTTCTGATGGAGGCACAATACTCCATTGTATATATGGACCGTATATTCTTTATCCATTTGTCCGTTGAAGGGCATCTTAGTTCTTTCCACAGTTTGGTGATTGTGGCCATTGCTGCTATGAACATTGGGGTACGGATGGCCCTTCTTTTCACTACATCTGTATCTTTGGGGTAAACACCCAGTAGTGCAATTTCAGGTCATAAGTTATCTCTGTTTTTAATTTCTTAAGGAATCTTCACACTGTTTTCCAAACTGGCTGCACCAACTTGCGTTCCCACCAACAGTGTAAGAGGTTTCCCCTTTCTCTACATCCTCTCCAACACTTGTTGTTTTCTCTCTTGTTAATTTTGGCCATTCTAACTGGTGTAAGGTGGTATCTTAATGTGGTTTTGATTTGAATCTCCCTGATGGCTAATGATGATGAACATTTTTTTATGTGTCTGTTAGCCATTTGTATGTCTTCTTTGGAGAAGTGTCTATTCATGTCTTCTGCCCACCTCTTTTTTTTCCCCTGTTTTTTTGATATGATTATCTGTTTTGTGTGTGTTGAGTTTCAGGAGTTTTTTTATAGATCTTGGATATCAGCCCTTTGTCTGTAGTGTCATTTGTGAATATCTTTTCCCATTCTGTGGGTTGCCTCTTTGTTTTCTTGACTGTTTCCCTTGCTGTTCAGAAGCTTTTGGTCTTGATGAAGTCCCGAAAGTTCATTTTCGCTTTTGTTTCCTTTGTCTTTGGAGACATGTCTTGAAAGAAGTTGCTGTGGCCGATGTCAATGAGATTACTACCTATATTCCCCTCTAAAGACTCGTGCCTCACATTGAGGTCTTTTATCCATTTTTGAGTTTATCTTTGTGTGTGGTATAAGAGAGTGGTCGAGTTTCATTCATCTACACAGAACTGACCAATTTTCCCAGCATCATTTATTGAAGAGACTGTCTTTTATCTATTGGATATTTTTTCCTGCTTTGTCCAAGATTAGTTGACCATAGACTTGCAGGTCCATATCTGGGCTGTCCACTCTGTTCCACTGATCTATGTGTCTGTTTTTGTGCCTGTACCATGCTGTCTTGGTGATAACAGCTTTGTAGTAAAGCTTGAAATCAGGCTATGTGATGCTCCCAGGTTTGTTTTTCTTTTTCAACATTTCTTTAACCATTGGGAGATGGAGAAGAGAAGTGAGTTGGGGGAAATTGGAGGGGGAGGCAAACCATGAGACACTCTGGACTCTGAAAAACAAACGGAGGGTTTTGGAGATGGAAGTGGGGTGAGCCTGCTGGTGGGTATTATGGAGGGCACGTATTGCATGGGGCACTGGGTGTGGTGCATAAACAAGGAATTTTGGAACCTCGAAAAAAAAATAAAATTCAAAAATAAAAGAGACTAAAGCACATCTACAATAACAATGTTAATTAACATGATAACATTTAAAATATAAATGATCTTGAATATAAAAAAAGAGCAGGAAAGATTAAATTTTTAGTAAGTCATTCCTAGGTCTAGATTATTTTCTAGATATTATAGGTATTTGTAATTATAGCATACTTATGTTTAATATATTTCTAGATATTATAGCATATTCATTTATTTAATACCAAATAAGATTTCCTAGATCTCTGGAGAAGCCTCTTATTTATGTGATTCAAATTTGGTGCTGACTGATTTTGGAAAATTTCATGTTTGCACATGCATGTGTGTACACACCATTTTTTTTTTTTAGTAGCTGTCAAATTGGGAATCACCTCCTAGTGTCTGATCCTTATTTATGGTCCTCTCGAAATTCAGGCCAAAAAGGGCCTGCCAAATCTTCCAGTGCTTCAGATTTCTCTAACTTTTCCTTCTGCCACCAACCCAGAGAAGATTTCTATTTTTTGTGTGTTCATGTGATTACTTTGAACCCACTCAAATTATTTCCCTTTTGCTATACAACATAACATCTTGGATAATATTTCATCATTCAAAGATTCCACCAATGGTCAAGGGATAGGGTAAGTGTCATTGACAGCCATTTTTAGAGTTTTGTCTACCACAGAAATAATTTTAGTATTACCAGATATTCCCATGAAAAGAAGTCTATGAGAACTTTAAGAAGACCTTCCTGAAGGGAAGTGAATAGTTTACTATCCTTAAGATTTATTCTAAGGTTCATCAATTTAACTTTTATTTGAAACACAGGCTTTTTATTTTTCTTCCAACAATATAGGAACATATTTCCAGAAATTTTCACAATATTTCATTGCTGCAAATCTTATCAATCTACTCTAGGCAAAATATAACCTGTAATTCTCAAAAAGTTTTCAGTATGAAATTCTCTTTGAGCTCTTGAAAATTATTTGTGAGAGCATATAGTTATTTTAATAAATGGTGTAACCTAATGGATAATTATAAATCATCATCATCATCTTCATCATTATTATTATCCTAGCAAAGCATAATTTGAAAGACTCTTCTCCATTACTTAAATATACCAAGTTCTCTGCTTCGTATCTTCATCTCATCCTTCATCTCCTTTCTTCTTTGATGTAAGTGGAGTAAAAAGCTCCCTGCTTATCACAAAACACAGCCTCTCAAGGACTGTTTAATCTTACTGTTAGGCCTTGCTGTTTAGTTGGAACATTCCTACTGCAGAAAGGTTAAACATGAAGTAATTGTAAGAATATATTAGTGATAACAGTTTATTTTGACATGGAGTGAAGGAAACACCAAAATCCTTCTCATTAACAACATCAGCACACAGAGGCATTCCATTAATGGGTTACCAGGGTCTTGTTGAATAATCATTTTGCTCTAATCTTTTTCTATTTTCCCTCCAGTTGGCATATGATTCTTCATCTTATGTCTTGCTATTTCTTACACTCTGTTTTAGTTTTTTGCTCATTGTAGGACTTGAAATGCCTGCAACTCAAAGCAGTCTTTGAAGTTCTGGAAGTGACTACAGGGACAAGAAATGCATAGCTCTTGTTTTCATTAAATTTAAGTGTCTATGGTCCAGGAAAGTTGGCTTTATTTTACATGAATTCCTAAATATATCAAAATATGTCAGAAACTAACATTAGTGCTGTTTTCCAAGAAATTCCATAATACATTAGTACTATATAGTTGTTTTAAAAATATGTAATATAATTTTTGTGGCAGGATTAGGGAGAGACTGATAGAAGTGGCTGATTTTCCCTTGATCCTCTCACTAGCTGATGTTCTCTACTTGGTATAGAACACAACACAGGGGGATGTGTAGAGATTCTAGGGGTATATGGTAATAAAGTTATACACTTAAGTTCAAGCTCTGAATGAACACTTTTTGAATATATATTTCTTGGGAAAATAAGAAAATAAGGTTACACTTTATTTTCTTCATTTACTATGTCCTTTTTTAGCAGCATTTTTCAAACTTGAAATTATTTAATCACCTATAATTATTCTTGTGTTGCACATCTTTCCAACTAAACAACCCAACTAGATCACTAAACTCCATGATTTCAGAAACTGAGTTTATCAATAAATGTCCCAGACTGAGCACATTACTAGGCAAAGAAAAAAAGGTTCAATAAACATATGTTTTCTAACAAACTGATGAAATTGTAAAAATGTGAAATGTGGTAAATGTGTTGTATAAAACAATATAATGCCTATGAAAACCCTTGATAAAACATACATGATTAATTTTGCATCTCATAGGATAAAACATGGACAGTAATAACTTGTGTAGGATAGCATTCAATGCCATCAGAAATAGAATGTGTAAAGATACAGACTCAACAAATTATTTTTTTGTTTACTTGTTATTGATGCCTCAGACCATATTTTAATGTAAAATTTGGTTGGTAGTCTATCCATGAAGAACCTATAACTTAAGAAATTGGAGAGGCTTATACTTGGGAAAGGCCTCTCTCATTTTCTCTCTGCACATTCCCTACTGTGTTAGTCTGTTCCAAACCTGAAGAGTTTGTCATCCAGGTATTTACTGTGGGATGTTGATTTCCCAAGGACTTTGGTAAAATATGTTTAGAATTAGCTTAAGTTTTAACATCTTGACAATTTTACTTTGTACCACTTCAAAAATTTTCAGCAAATTTTGATGAGAAGTCAAAGTTGTTAATTTCAACTACTTACTTCAAACAAGGACACCTTATCCTCCTACTTGCTTTTTATAGAATTTTCTACAAACTTAAATTCAGATTTCTATTGTACCATATGTAGGACCTCCTGATGATAATTACTATTCAGCTACAAATTAAAGGACAGTGTTGATCAAAGTAATTATAACTTAGAGCACAGCCCCATGATAGAACCTTCAAAGGATAATTTCTTACTAAGTATGTGGCAGAGGTTTACAGAGTTGATTAAGAAATTGTCAGAACCTGTTTTCCAGCCATGAATAAATGATTGCAATTATAATTATTGATATTATGTAGCTTAATAAAAGTAAGTGATATACTTTATAAATTGTATATCAAAACACTGAAACATATGGTAAATGAAATGGGATTTTTTATCTTAAGAAAATAAAATTTTGAATATCTAGATATTTACAAAAAGCAGTTACATTATATGTGCCATAATATTGTTTATATTAGAAATTACACAACTATAAAAAATCCTTTGTTTTGAAATTCTGTATCAACTCAGTTTTGTGTTTTTAACACCATTATATGACTTGTCAGTGCCTTCAAAGTAATTGTAAAGTTGAAGTATTATTAAAAATACTTAAACTGAAAATATTTTACATTGAAAATAATTTAAAATCTCATTTTCTATGAAAAGAATGCTGATATTCTATTAGGAGAAACGTATTTAGACCATTGAAACAACAGGTTGGAGAGAGAATTATTAAGGGAAAACAAAAACATAAAACCGTACATTTTTGAGTGTGTGAAAATTAAGGCATAGTTAGTGGCAAACTCTCATGTCCTTCAGATATTAATATATTGAGTATTTTGGAAATTAGTCATCTGTTTCATAAACTGACCTATATCAGTAAGTCAATTTTATTCCTGTTATCTAACATCTTTGTTTCTTAATCCAGTGTTCCACTCTTTCACTGACCAAAATCATTTTCTGTAATCAGCTTTATGTTCTCCTGAACAGGGAGATGATTATTTGTGTTTCAGGCAACATTTTATTGGATTGATATTTAAATGCATTGCAACAAATAGAAATGTTATTCTTTTGTTGTCACACCTTTGATTGTGGTTTACCATTGTGTCCTAAATCCATAATTCTAATTCTGTTGTATTCAAATGAATCAGTTAACAAATAATTTTAAAAAATACTAGTTAGGAAACATGAAGCATTATTTTAATAAAATGAAGTGATGGAGGACCAGGTCTCCCTATCTAATTCAGTGGATAATTCCTTAACATGTGTTATTTACATATTTGAACTTGCTAACATTACTTTTTAAAGGTATTCAACCTAGTTCTCATAACCCTAACTAATAAGAAAATTCAATTTTATTTTGAATCAGAATCTTTAATGCACAGTGAATTAATTAATATCAAGTCCCATAGCATTCAGAGTATTTCTTGATACTACTACTACTAGTAATAAATTATTACTTTTAGTAATAAATAGTAGGAAATTATTATTTTATCATACACGTAATGAGTTAGAACTTTGCACATTTTGCTCCTAGATAACGACCATATGTAATGTAAGGAGATTATATAATGAATATGTACAACAGCTGAACAGCAGGGAAAAGCATTCTCATAAAGAAACCTACTCAGCTGTAAAAAGTTAATCTCTCTAGGGAAGTTGCATCAGCCTCACTGTTTAAATCATGTAAAACTGGACCAGAAACAGAGAGCACTAGAAAACTACAACAGCAAAATCCTGCTTTAGCAAGAAAAGAAAGTAGGTGATGTAATGATTGCCCTTCCTCCTTTCTGCTATAAACATTTTTAGCTTACATCTCAGAGCATTCCTTTCTATATATTGGTGGGTTTGGTAAAACAGGTGCATGGGCCTTTTATCTCTCTTTGGAAATCTTGACAGTGTTTACTTGTGAACATTGGGTAGCAATGGTAAATATAAAATATATTAATACACAATTTATTTTTCCTATAGCTTATGAATTTTCAATGAAATACAGAGGAATTTAAGTTTCTTAAAGATACCACATATAGGACTATAGATGTTAAATATTATTTTGTTTATTTAACTTAATATCTCAGTGATAAAAAGGAAAATAATTTAAAATCTCATTTACAATGAAAAGAAGGCTGATATCCTAATAGGAGAAACGTATTTAGACCACTGAAGCAACAACAGGTTGGAGAGAGAATTATTAGGGAAAACAAAAACATAAAACTGTACATTTTTGAGTGTGTGAAAATTAAGGCATAGATAATGACAAACTCTCATGTCTTTCAGATATTAATATATTGAGTATTTTAGAAATTAGTCATCTGTTTCATAAATTGACCTATATTAGTAAGTCAAAAAACCAGCAATGAGTTGTAGATAGAACTTAAAAATACAGAAAGAACAGCAAGCTTTGTTCTTATTTTGTGTACATGGAATATTTTGTTCTACAATTTTTAATGGTGGATGTCTACACTGTACCAGGCACAAACCTTGTCCTTAATCCCATGGGACACTATGGCAATCCTAAAATTAACAGTTTGGTTTTTTTTTTCATGACACTTGGACTCTAGTGAGAAAGAACATGAACTAAAAAATCGCTATTAACTCTGTTAGTATAGCCTCATACACATACTTTGAGAGAGAGTTACATAATTCCATAATAGCATTAAGCAGAGTTGCCTGAGGTGAATTTGGAGGAAGCAGTTTGGCTAGTCAAGATATGAACTAACAGATAAACATGTGTTAGCTCAGTGAAAAGCACGGAGAAAACTAGGGCAGATCATATTCTAAACAGAGGTGGGGCATTTGCAAGGGTGCCGTGGAACGCAAGAGGAAGTAGTATTAATTGAAAGAAAGCTTAGTGGCGCAGGTAGAGAAAGCAAGCATTCAGAGACTGGCGAAGTGGGCAAGGTGATGACGATCCCTGTCTATTGGGATTTATATTTAAAGCAGCAAGTTTATATATAGTGGAATTACTTATTGAGTATTTTTCTCTGTTAGGGTCAAGAAGTTTGAATATGCTTTATTTATTATTTAGTTTAATGTACTCTGATTTTGATTTTAAAAATCCAATCTAGGAGGATGTCTGTAGTTGTTTTACAGATTAAGGTAGCATGTTGGTGTCAATAGGAAGGCTTTAAAATCATGTCGAATAGGGTTTTAATTTGTAGGGTCAGGAATGTGAATATTTTAGCTACAATTAAAATCTCATAGATGAAAGATAAGCTTTATATGTTGTATAATGAATCATGTTATTGTGTGTGGCAAGATAGCAAATAAATATACACAATAGAAGGTTTATGCGGGGTGAAGAGTTTACTAAGCTAATTGTTTATTTGATGAGCATGCATGTATGTGTATATGCAGATTATTCCATGTCCAGTAACCATAGACTGAATTATACCTTATGCTTTATAATGTTGGTAAATAATACTCAGTTTAAGCTCAGCTGCAGTTTGCTTGGCTGCGTTAAGGCCTTTGACAGCTATAGCTGAGATATAGCATTCCCAAAATTAAAAAAAAATTACCAAATGCAAATGTATGGTACAGTTATGTGTGTGCATGGGCCAACTAGTGATTAGTGCACTGAGAAATCTTATTTAAGAAAAAGAGTGGGCAGTTTTAGGTGAGATGGCCCTGAAGTAAGAACAAGATGCCAGATATAATTTCTAGACACCTCCAAATGTTATGGGCCCAGGGAGAGGAGAGGACCCATTTGTGGAAGGGTTGCTAGTTCTTGAAGATTCATGATTAGGCATGGTAATAGGTTATGATAAGCATGTTGTCTAGTAATGATTTGCCTTAATGAGGTATACCCGACCAATAATATTATGTGCTATGTAATATTAATCATGTTAATTGTGCTGCATATATTCATGGGCTTTTATAATTGTATGCATGTTATACCATTGTGTGTATTATGCAATATCAGTACTTTAATGTACACACTTATATGCATGGGGTAAATTGTTCATGTGTGATTATACATAGTGGGTATTATGTATGGTAGAATATATGTATGTACTAACCCACATACAATCACTGGATGCATGGATTACATAGTTATGGAATGATTTATGATTTATTTTTAATACTAATGTAGTACATGATAATAATGTTTCACTTTTCATGTACAAGTTTCCAGGGAGTAGTTGTAGTAGAATTTTAGCCTTGGCTGCGGATGGTGGAGCTGGAGTTTCTTGAGTCTTAGGGAGAAATATTCTTCTTCTTCTTCTCTCACTTATACTACAAAGACTCTTTCTTTTAGATGGCTTTTTCAATAATGCTTATGATTGGTATAAGTATGAGAATAAAGAGAAAATACAGTATTGATATTAGTTGGCTAATCATGATGAATGGATGCTCAACTGGTTGTCCTTCAATTCATGTTAATGTCAATAGATCTGCAGCATGTAATCAGAATAGGACATTGAGAAGCTGCAATATTACGTTTGATATATGAAGTATAGGGATGATTGCTAGGATAACAGTTAAGAAAATTCACTGATGCTATTTTATTTATTAGGGACAGAGTATAGAATTGAGTATGCAAATAAGAAATATCATTCTAGCTTGATGTGTGGGGGAGTATTTAAGATTGGCTGGAGTATAGTTGTTTAGGTCTCCCAGGAGATCAGAGGAAAATAATATTAAGTTGGATAATGCTAAAATTAGGAATAAGAGTCCTGGGAGGTCTATGTAATAATGGTGGAATGGAATTTTGTTTTTGTTGGATGAAATTCCTGATTTTTTTGTTAGATCACGTTTCTTAGGGAAATAATGGGTGCATGACTACTTTGGCTGAGATGATTAATGGAGAATGAAGTAATCGTGAAGGATCAGGTGCTAGTTTTGTCAATTGAGAATTCTCCTTGGATTCCTCCGATTAGACTAGTGCCAATGTAGGGATAGCTGGAAGTAGGTTTGTGATCACCATTGTCCCTCCAAAGGATATTTGACCTCATGGTAGGACATAATCTGTAACTGCTTTGGCCATTACTGTGAGTAGTAGAATAATTACAATTTTCATCTTTCTAAGAAGTATAATATCTGCAGCGTAGGCTTTATCCCACATGAGTGAAGAGGCAGATAGAAAATATGGAGGTTCTATTGTGTATATATATTGGATATCATCCATAATTGGCATGTTGGTAGATATAGTTTACTGAAGAAGCGAAGTTTTTATTGTGGATGTACACGATATAGCTAGGAATAATCCTGTTAAAATTTATAAGACTAAACAGATTCCTAAAAGGGATCCAAAACTTTTTTTTTACCATTCTGAGAGATTTTTTGATGGAGCTGGTAGGTCAATGAATGAGTTGTTGATAATCTTGATTAGTGAGTGGGATTTTCAGTGGGATGTCATTAAGATTTTTATAGTTGAAATACAATGGTGATTTTTCATGTCTTTTGTCATGGTTAAGTTTCATGTGAGAATAATGATGACATATATTGTATTTGTTTGAAGTAGTAGCTTTGTGATTACTTTCCAGGTTTTTCTTTGAAAACATGTATTTATGGTGGACTAGAGTTGATTGTGAGTGGTGGAATTTACTGTGGAATTGTGATACATTTTGGTGGATCGTTTTTACATTTAATGTTTCTAAGGGTTTATTTTGGGGGGCGGCAGTGGTCATTTTTGGTTATAGAAGGGCTGTGGCTTAGTAAGCATTATTGTAAAAATTGACCCTCCAATATGACCATCTTGGGGATCTTTTTTTCCAGATTTGTTGACAGAAGTTATAGTGGTTTTGTATACTTGAAAAATGGTGAAGTGGAAATTATGTCTGAATTTAATGGATTGGTGGGCCACCTGGGTGGCTTAGTTGGGTAAGCATCTGCCTTCGGCTCAGGTCATGTTCACAGGATCCTGGGATTGAGGCTCACATTGGGCTCCCTGCTGCAGGGGGCTTGCCTCTCCCTCTCCCTCTGCTCCTACTCCCTGCTCATGCTCTCTCTCTTTCGCTCTCTCAGATAAATAAATAAATAAATAAATAAATAAATAAATAAATAAAATCTCTAAAAAAGTAATGGATTGAGACATAAATAATTTTTGATACTAGAGATCCTGGATTTTTTAGTGGGAAATCTGTAGGGATTGTTATGTTGCATATATGTGGGACTTGACTGGTAGTTCTGACTTGGCTGATCTTTACTTATTAGTTTTCTGGTTGTTATGGAGATTTCTTGGGTAAATTAAATAGGATAAGGTTAAGATTCATGTGATAAAGAAGAAGAAATTAGTTTAATCAGACATTTTTGATCAGATTAGGGTGGAAGTTTTTATCTGAAATTAGGTGAATTTTGTTTCTAATTAGATTAAGTTTGGTAATAGTGGTACTGATTTTTGATTTGCTGATAAATTCATGAGTAGTAGAATGTGTATAATGGTGGGAAAATAGGTCTGAAGGGTGAGAATTTGAATAGGTTTGAAGGGTGATCAAATTTAAGTTTGAGTTCAATTGCCAGAATAAAACCTAGAAGAGTCACCCTAAGGACTGTTAATTTCAGATAATAAGGCATGGTTATCAGTGGGATGATCATTGGAGTAATATTTTTGGAAATTAAGAATCTAGTGAAGATACTTTTGATCAAAAGCCATTTAATAGAGTTGATTAAGAGAGGGTTATTTTCACAGGCAAGGCAAGGCCAGGCCGTAGGATAATTAACATAGGAATTAACATAGGAGAAACATTAAAACAGTTCATAACACTTCGCATTATTAAGTGCTAGCTATTATTGTCATATCACCTTTCTGTGTAGGCAGGCATTTTACAAATGAGAGAAAATAAGCATGTCAGATGATAGTGCAGTGATGAGATTCTTATATTTTTATAGAATAGTTCTTTCTTTAGTGGCTGGAGGTTATATGCTAGTGTTGGCATTGTATTTGATTTTTGATAAAATTATTATTTGGTCATTGTAACACTCTTCACTAGTCAAAGGACCTAAGATGAGGAAAAATATTTCCTTAACTTATTCTTGAAAGTTGTAAACACTTAATGTTTATTTCAATTTAAATATGTCAGACAGCTAGAATGAATCTTTAATATAAAAATAACATATAACAATATAAATGAAGCATTTCAAAATTTAGCTTAAGGATTTAGTTGTGGTCCTATTATGTATTAATTTTAACTCATGATTTACAGTTTCCAAAAAAAAGTTATCACTTATATAATACAGTAGGACATTTTGAATTGATAATATGCAAAATGTGATGCTATTTTTATAATCAAAAACTGAAAGCATTAACAGTAACCAATTTCTATTCTATTTGTTGCTATAACATCTATCACTATAAGAATACTTAACATGGCATATAACATGTAATATTACTTTGTGACTATAATTTTGAAAAATATGTTACAAATGATAATATTCCTGTGATAATATACAAATGACAAACAAAATAATATTCCATTTCAGTAGGTGAACTCAGAACGCAGATTAGTTTTGAATTACATTTAGAATCTAAAATGGAGCTCACTGTTTGGATTGACTCAAAGACCAGGCTAGAATATTGGTTTAAAGCGGTACTTACTTTGTTCTGTGTTTTGGGAACACTTTTCAGGGATTGCAATTATTTCAAGATCTGAATATACCAAAACTTTTGAAATGCTCACTTGAAGTTTTGGTTTAAGCATAGCAAACTCAAAAATCCACTCTTAGGTAAGAAATTAAAGATAACGAATAGAAACCTTGGAAAGCGCATAGCTCCTGAACTAATCAAGCATAACTTTCTGAATGTCTAGATGATTTAGAACCCAATAGAGGCTGAGCGATACTATATTAGAAGAAGATTATTACTTCCCATTTCCCATTATATATATAAGTTGAACTTCATGATTTTAAGCTCAAATGCCAGAAGTCAAGAGAAAAGCCCTACCATAATATACCTTTTTTTTTGGTCAATGTTAGACAAAGACTATAGGAAGTCACTTCTATTATTACTAATTCATTGCCCATTATAATTTTATTTTATTTTTATAAATAAAATTTATTTCCTCTAACCCAACTAGAGCCTAAGCTCAGTTCTTGAAATTGTCAAGGTCTCCCAGGTTCCCCATAATGTTGGATTATAACCTCAAGGTGATTTCTAAACCATAGTAGTATTAGCTATATTGCCTAGGCTTTCTGGTATTGTCCTTCGGTTAGTGTTAAATGAATGATAATGATAGTAGATAGTAGAATAAACCCTGGAATACTTGTAAAAGACAGGAAATAATGGTGTTGTTGTATGGAACTATGAATAATGAATGATCTCTTCTACAGTCAAATGATTATAGCACTTGGATATAAGAGCCCATGAAAGATATTGAACACATCTTGAATCTAGGCCAGTAGAAGTTAATACTGTAAGACTTACAGAGTGAAAGAAACATTTGTCTATGCTGCATCCATTCTTTCAACAATATTTATTAAATGTCTGCCAGAGAGAAGATGCTATATGCTTTGAGGCACAGAGAGATAAATCAGATGAACAGTCTGTCCTCTAGGAGCTCACATAGGATATAGACAAGCAAAGTGAACATACCATCAAAGACAAAAATAAAGTACAAGATAAAATACTGATCTACATGGATCATGTACAAAGACTAGATAAAAAGGACAAGGCGGTTCAGTGGAAGGAAGTATTTCAGAAGTGAAATAGGAAATGGCTTCTAAAGCACTTGGAATTTGTGGTGGGTTCTTAAGAGTATGTAGGATTTGAACATGAGGAGAATGACTAATAGGAAGTTCAGGACAATGGTAGACAAACTCCTAAAGATGGAAAAGGGTAAGATAAGGATGGTGAACATTAAGTAGTTCAGTCTGGCATCCCTGGAAGCACTATAGTTTATACTGTGGGAAATAAGTTTGGGAAAGTAAAATGAGGGCAAATATTCAATAATCAGTTTTCAATGTGTAATAGGTAAGCACACAGTTTTGAAATTAAGACAGACCTTTTTAAATTCCTCACTCTTGTACCTAGTGCTGCCACAGAGATTGTAGTTAGGCTGCTTCTAGGACTCAGTTTCCTCATCTGTAAAATAAGTGTAATAAAAATATCTGCTTAATGATTTTGACCTTATGAATAAATGAAAAATAATGTGTGACAAGTGCCAAACTCATGGTAAACATTTAACACATATTATAGTTAAATATTTTAATAATACCATAAGAAGTTGTTAAATAAGTAATGTTAAGATCAAAGCTGTGCCTCTGAATGAATTGAGTAGCTTTTGAATAAATAACTTGGATAACGAAAAATGGAATACTGGGAGAAGACACTGGAGGTAGATTAGCAATAAGGTTATTGTTTCCAGGCAAACACCTGAGCTAGGACAGTAGTATGAGAAGTAAATTGTAAAGGGGTGGGTACAAAACATTTACCTACATTATTAGCTGTATCATGGATAGGATTTAGCAAATGATATTGAACTCATGATCACTGGGGCCAGGGATGATAGCATTTTCTGTGCAATAATTTCTAAATCATGAAAGAAAAACAGTAAAAGGTAGTTTTCTATTTAAGACTATACTTAGTCATTTTGCTTTCAATACTGTTTGGATTTATCAATTAAATATTTACCTTTCCTTTGAAATACTTAAAAGACAAATTAAAACATCATTAATACATAAAGAAATAGGATATTGAGTCATCAAAGTAAAATGAGAATAGGTATTTAGAAATTTTCCCAAGTTTCACTTGCAAGAAACTTCTAAGTGGTTCCTTCAGACTAAATGACTCATATTCATTAATTTATCCAGATCACTGATTGTTAATTTTGTGGTGGGGAGATAGTTTACAAAATAGTTGCTTTGGAAGGCAACATGTTAAAGTCAGAAATGGAATAACCATGAACCTAATGAAACTTATGTTTCCTCTCATACTGGACTTTTTCAAGGTCTTGTTACTATGTTTATATTTGAATTATTTTTCTTAAGATTAGCTCTTAATGTGTAATATTCAGACACCCACAAGACTTGATTCATCCCTGGGAATAATCTACAAGTTCTTAACTTTTTATTCATTTCGCAAGGAAGTTAATTTGAGGAAGAGAAATAAATGGTTCGAGATAGTAATTAGAGAGAAGGATGTCTGAAGCAGAGATTATTGAGGGGTCTAGCCATTGGTTCCATGACAAGATCTAAGATATGATCATGTAAATGGATGACTTGAGTTTACACACAGATTTTTGGAAATGAGGAGGAATGGAACTAATTGATCAAGGAATTGGAAAGATTCTCCAAGTGGTTATTGAAATTGCCAAGAACTTGTCAAAGAATTAAGAAGGATGATTCTAGATTCTGTACAAGTAGAGGTAGTCACATTTATTATTTCCATGCCAAGAATATTCTTCTACATTCTCATTTTTAGAACTGTCATAATAATCCATAACATGTTACTTTAAAGTGCTGTAGTAAGAAACATAAAATTTTACCTTATGCTATCACCCAAAGAAAAATCTGGATTTTTCTGTACCTGGATTGGTTCACTATTTTACTTTGTCCTATTTCCCAAACATGAGGTAAATAATTAAGATGTCATCATTATCTTATCCTTAATCAATCAGGACTTTTTTAGTAATATTGTTGAATAAAAAGGAAATGAATTGGGAATTTCCTGTCAGTTGGCACAACTGTCAGAGTCTATGTAACACTTTCTCAAACACTGTCAAGACTAAAATTCAACATAATACTGGAACTGCCTCTAATTGCTTAGCTGGCAAAAAAAAAAAATATTGTTCAGTCAAGATTTTGCAGATTATAGGAAGAAGATGCTCATTTATCTTTCCATTAGGTCTCAATGTTTTGCTGCTTGGAATTTTATTAAAAAAAAAAACAACATTTAAAGTGGAATTCTTCTAGGTTTCCAAAGCTCCTTGCTGATACAGCTGGTTCTTGAGGTCTTTCAGATAGCCTATTGCAGAAATGTTTGTGCATCTACTCACTACTACCACTCTGTCCCTCTTCCAACCAACTTAGAACTTAAGCAGCTAGTATAAGGCACACAGACAGCTTCCTAAGCTTTCCATTTCTTTCTTTTTTTTTTTTTTTTTTAAAGATTTTATTTATTTATCTGACAGAGAGAGATCACAAGCAGGCAGAGAGGCAGACAGAGAGAGAGGAGGAAGCAGGCTCCCTGCTGAGCAGAGAGCCCGATGCGGGGCTTGATCCCAGGATCCTGAGATCATGACCGGAGCCGAAGGCAGCGGCTTAACCCACTGAGCCACCCAGGCGCCCCAGCTTTCCATTTCTTAAGTGATCTTTAACTTCAGGGGAGAATTTGCCAATTTTTTGCCAAAAAATTTTGCCTAATTTTTCTCTCCTCCACCAGTACTCTCCATACCACCACTACCACCCCAACTCTGAGCTGAGTATATATATATCTATATATATATACACAAATATGTATATATTTATATATTTAATATATTATTTAATTATATTATTTAATGTATATTAAATACACACACACATATACAAGCCTATTAGTTTTATACTGTTTCAATTCTCTAGGAGCCTCATATCACATTTTTGCTGCTGTGCTATTTAGGACATTTTAATTCTTTAACTGTCCAACTCTGCCTGACATACTCAACTCAGCCAAGAAACTACCCCAGTGGAAAAACAGTTGTGTATTGAATTTTGTCCCATTTGACAAGTAATAAATGAGATCTTTAAAGGGGAATGACCAATGGTTTTTTTTTTGTTTTTTTTTTTTTTTTTTGCTGAGCACTGTGCAAACAAAGCTTTAAATGCTCTTAGTCAAGTTTTCAGTTTTTTTTTTTTAGGTGACTAAAAATGTGGATTTTTTCTAATAAAAAATTGAATACTTTCTGAAAACAATTAAATAATTTTTGGTCAACAACTCATTCACAATTATGTATTTGCTTACACTTTTTGTTAAGTGTAATAGAATCTCATTTTCATGAAAGTATTTACTGGATTTTATATAAAACATTTTCACTTATATGTGGTACTTAAGTACTTCTCAGGTACACCACATAGATTATCTTATTTGCTTTCAGAAATACAGCATAGACCAAGTGTTATTATTTCCACTTGGTAAAGATATGGAAAGTGAGATCCAGAGAAATTAAGTGGCTAATTCACACAGCATCTCTAGGGTTGAAATCAAGTTATTCTTGACATTTAGTTGTTTGCTCGTGGCACTTCATATTCTATCATGCTGAAAATTCTATAGGTGTCCCTACAGAGA
Source organism: Lontra canadensis (assembly GCF_010015895.1). Classification (NCBI taxonomy): domain Eukaryota; kingdom Metazoa; phylum Chordata; class Mammalia; order Carnivora; family Mustelidae; genus Lontra; species Lontra canadensis. The sequence goes on from NW_022631040.1 coordinate 4,377,582, forward strand.
TTCTTCATATATCTCTATAATTCTATACCACATGTATATAGTGGAATTGAGAATGGGGAATTTTAAAAAATTAGTGAAAAACAACTTTGTATAGTGTCAAGAAAGAGCTCTCTGTAGCTATTTAATAAAATATTTAAATAAGGAAGAGAGTATCATGTAACAATATGTGGAAGAGTACTATATGCTTAAGAAGAGTAAATAGAAAGGCCCTGATGGTGAGAGAATAATGAGTATTTAAGACCTAAATGAGTATTTAGAAGGTCATTATGGGGCGCCTGGGTGGCTCAGTGGGTTAAGGCTTCTGCCTTTGGCTTGGGTCATGGTCCCGGGATCCTGTGATCGAGCCCTGCGTCGGGCTCTCTGCTTGGTGGGGGAGACTGCCTCCTCCTCTCTCAATCTCTCTCTGCCTGCCTCTCTGCCTACTTGTGATATGTCCGTCAAAAAAAAAAAAAATCTTATAGAAGGTCATTATAGCTTTTGCAGCTTGATCAAGAGTGAATAAGGTTAGGAAAGGAGAGAGTTTTAAAGGATAGTGAGGAATCAGAAAATCTAACGCATGCTCAAGTTTAACACAGAATTTAATTTTATTCTAAGTGTTATTTAAAGCCATTGGGAGGACAACAGAGGAGTAAAATAAACTAATACACAATTTAAAACATGAGTACTCTGTGGGCAGCAACCTGTATGTGTAGCTATCAAGAATAAAAACTATGTCATGCACCTGAAACTAATGTAACATTGTATGCCAACTATACTCAAATAAAAATAAAGAAATAAATAGATAGATAGAACAAAGGGTTCTCTTCAGAGGTTATGGCAGTGTTCTGAGAGAGAGAAGAGGTGGCTTTGACTAGGTTGATAGCGGTATGGGTAGTGAGAAATTACTTTAAGTATATTTTAACTGTAAGTGGTAACAACAGAACTGGCTAAGGAATATGAAAAAATGAGAGAAAATTTAAAAAATGGTCTTTAGTTTTTAGACCTGAGCAATTAAATGAATAGTATTGTCTTTCCCTAAAATGGATAGACTAAGGAGCTTGTTTGCTTGGGGCATGGCAATGGAAATCAAGAATTGGATTTGGGGCATACTGTGTTTATAATACATACCAGACATCCAAGTGGACATGGCATTTGGACTTAGGAATATGAATCATCAGTGGCAGGTCTGAGCACTGGTTAATGGCGGTGGTTAATTCTCAAGAGAAGGGAGTGAGCATGATTAGAGAAGACATTCAAGGACTGAGCTCTGTAGTGTTAAAATATTTAGAGGTCAAAAGAGAGGATAAAGGGAGAAAAGGAGCAAACAGTGAGGCTGGCAGAAAAATGTGGTTTCTTGGAAGTCAAGTGAAGAAAATTTCTCAAGAAATAAAAAGGAATAAATTGTTTTAAGTGCTGCTGAGATTTCAGGAAGTGATAATTGAGAATTAATCTTTGGATCTGGCAATATCAGGGGAATGATGATTTAAAGAGGGGTTTATTTTGAGTAATGTAAAAATGTAAAAAAAAACAGTTGGTTTTAGGAGACTCTGGGGCGTCAGGGATTGCAGACAGTAAACATAAGCAACTTTTAGAGGAGTTATACTATAAAGGGATAAAGAAAAGTAGAATTGGAGAGAAACAGTTTTACAACTCTGCTTTGTTTTTGTTGTTGTTACTGCTGATGTTGTTTCAGATGGAAGAAATTTCAATTCTTGTGGCCTGATGGGAATTTTCAAATAAAAAGTAAAAAAAAAAAAAAAAAAAAAAAAAAAAAGAGAGAGAGAGAGAGAGAGAGAGAAATTGATGTAAAACATTGAAACTAATTATAATAGCAAATTCCCTGAGGAAACAGTTTAAAAAAAAAAAAAGTCTTGAGTGCCTTTGTTGCCTTAGACAGGAGCAGAGACTTTTCATTAATTTTTAGATGAGGGAAGGCAGCGTACAGGTGTACAGGTGTAGAGAGGTTTTGGATTTAGAAGGGATCATTAAGAAATTCTCTTCTGATTGCTTATTTCTCAAATAAGCAACTTCATCAGCTGAAAAAGGGATAGGATAATATATCAGAGAAGAAGAAATGTAAAATGTTGTGCCCTTAAAATAGAATATAAATTCCTTGTGAATTGATTTTAAATTCCTAAAATCAAGTTATTATTTGATTCAGCCTTATCCTATCTCTCTAACTTCATCAGCAACCACTGTCTACTCCCCACTCCCATTTTGGGTTACCAAATCAAATTTTACAGTCCTTAAGAAAAGGACACAACACACACAAACATTGCATCCCTGGAAAATTATTTCCAGCTTCAGAAATGTATTGATATATTTCAGCCATGGGAATAGGTCAAAGATTAAAAACTTGATATTCTCTTTAGACATAAACATTCTTTGACTAAATATAACTTTTATTTCAATCAAAACCCTATTAAATATAAATAGTTGGGTAACATATTTATATTAATTATAAATTAAAACTACAGAAATATATGTAATTCATATGTATATATTAATATATAGTACAATAATATAAATATAATACATATATTATAGTTACATGAAATATAAGTAGTCCTATAACATTACATAATATAGCATGACATAATCAACATAATATGATTAATATAAGTACACCATGACAAAACAAGAAAAAAATTCATTAAGTTAAGAACAATACAGGGATATACTGTCATTATTATTGTTCATTATCATGGTCTGGAAGTAATAGCTTATGTAATTAGATTACACAAACAGCAACAAATAAGCAATATTAACAGAAAGTAAAAGAATCAACACAATCATTCTACTGTAGATGAGTAAAATTGTAGAATAATTTCTATCTCACTTAAACTAATAAACATATGAGGAAGGTACTATTTTTTTCTGCATCTAATAGATGAGAGAACTGAAACTTAGGACAGTGAACTCGGTAAACATGACACAGATATTCATTCGCCAAGTGTGATTTGATTTGACCATAGTTTGAATCCAGTTTGGGGATGTGAACATGTGAGGGAGATGAAAGTTAGTAACACTAAAATTGAGAGTCTACTACCTTGTTTAGATGTATATTTGAGTGTAAGTCAAGTTTTCCCAAGCCATACCAACTTATGGTCACAACTCAAACCATATTTGAAATAATGAGGCATATTTTACTAGCCATATGCCCACATCACAGTGCTCGAAAGAGAAACCCTATTCCACGTATTTTTTGGAGTCATCTTGGTATCACCTATAAGTCATCCTCTCACACTTTTCATCTGAATTATAGACGCAGCTTTTGTTCAACATGGGGAAAAAAGGGAAAAAATCAGAGTAAGTTTTCAAGGCAGATGAGAATAGATTATCATATTGAAATAGAAATTTTAAAAAATGAATGTAAAAGGAGAATAAGATGTATATGAAACTTGTGAGATATTGCGGGGAGAAGGCCACTCAAACAACACTTTATTTCACAAATGTGAAATATAAGCCAGAAATAAAAATTAAGGGATGGATACCAATTTTTAAAATATTCTTGTTTCTGAAATAGTCTATGAATAACAGAGATCATTGAGTTTCAAACAAATCATAAAATATCCCTTAACTTTAAATCTATACTTCTTTAATTCAATTTGTTTAGTTTATACTTTTGACCTGGCTTAAGAAATGCTATTTTTAGGATCGATTTTATAATGACTCCTCCCTTCCTCACTGACGAATTCCTGTATAAATAAAACTAGCTTGGGAAGCATTATGGAATAGTGGTTAAAACCCTTGATGTGGAGACAGTATTGTGGTTTAATTTCTGGCTCTACTGTTTAATTTTTATATGTGCAACCTTGTGAAAACCTCTTGACCCATCTGTGCCTCATTTTCCTCATCTTAATTGGTGGTTATGTAATTTTCTATGTCATAGGATGACCTGAAGCTTAAACATGATAATTATATATAAAGAAATTAAATGAAACCCTAGTCTATAGTAACGTAAATATACAATAATCTCTGTGTGTGTGTTTATGTGTGTGTTTAATGCTATCCCACAGACACAAATTTATCAATATTCTTGGAAAAATAGGCTCATCAATTTTAATTATTAAGACAGAGACAGTGAGTTAGTGCATATCAAAGCAATGTGTTCTTGATTCTTATTTTCTCACAACCTCTATCCAGTCCATTAGCTAATCCTGTTGGTACCACCCCTATTTAAAATAAAGCCCAAACTAACCTTTTCTCTTTACTCTTGTTCCTTTAACTTCAAGGTACCCTTCACATGGTTTTCACATAAAATTGTAGAGATTACTCTGCATACCTGTTGCTGTTTAAATTATTGTAGAAACACTATTTTTTTAGAAACACTATTTTTGCAAGAAGAACATCACCTTCAGTATCACTACTCTATTAACTGATAAATTCTAAAATCATATTCCAGAGATGTAAAAATGAAGACTAATGAAGTCACATACAAAAACAAAAAACAAAAAACAAAAAAACCAACATTAAATGCATTAGAAATCTGACAGACTTCCATGACATCACCTTAGCATTAAGCTGTGTGGTGGCCTAATTGGTGAAACTGAGCAGGACACAAGTGATTGATTCAAGGACATCTTGCCTGATTAAAAGTTCAAGCTTTTTCTTCAGAATGTTTTTCTATAATAGGTTCACCAATTTATTCAGAGAAAATGGCTGGTGTTGGTTCCTGGGTAAGAAAAAATATATATCCTTTCTGGATCTTGAAAGAGGGTTCCATTATAATTTGCTCTTTAAAGAGATATTTAAATTAAACATTGTATTTGATACAAATGAGAATTTTTTTCAAAACAAATTTATACCATTATATAAAATTAATTTTATGTATTCTATATTTAAATGAAAATACTTGTGTTTTTTTTTTGCCTTATTGAATATGAACTGTGGCACTACTTTGATTCATTTTTTTCAATCAGAAAAAATTGTGTTTGTGAGACTGCCCCAACCATAATACGGTGTATAGAAAAATGCAACAATTCTGTAGGCATGGAGTCTAGACAAAACTTACTTGTCTAGATTCTGTGGGATTCTGTGGCATTGACTACAGGTACAGCTGAACAATCAATGCTATATGGCTTTTAAAAAGTTATCCAGTCATTTTTAAGGTATTTGGGTCATAATACCTTAAAAAAGCAAAGCCAAATTGCAATTTCTACTGATGTAGTCCAATGGATTGCACTAACCTAAAGACCTCAATTATTGTGGAAGGAAATCAACTTTTTCCAATCCTATAAGTACCTTTTTATCATGTTCAATATAGTTGAAACAACTGTATGCATATTGAATCCATATAGTTGTAATTGCAGCTATGTAACTGTAAAGTCTAAGAGCAAGTTAACATCTCTGATTTTCACTTCCCTCTTTTACAATATTGGAGGTTATCAGGTTTGACAGGAATATTATTTTGTGGAGTAAGGATAATATCATGAAAGCTTTACATCTTCCTTGAAAATAGTGAATTCTCAAAAAGAAAAAAAATATTTTATTATTATAGAGGTTCTAATATGGCATAATAGGTATTGCCATTTGTATCCTCTTTAAAAAAATTAGACACAAAAAGTCTCATTTTGTTTCTTAAGCAAAATATAATTCTAGTTTCAAATTATATGGATGTAATGTCTAAAATACTAGCTCCTTAGGGCAAAGATCCATATTTTATTACCTTTTTATTGCTATCATCGATTACTGTTGAAATAAAGCTAAATGAAGTGAGGTCACATGGGGTAGTAATTGCTCAACCTGATATGAGACCACTGCCACAGAGAATGCCTTGAGCAATTAGTTGATGGATTCCTTCAATGACACCACAGAATAAGTGGAAAAGCTTGGGTTTTGAGAACAAGCAATAATTCCTAATAAGTTAGGTAAACTTGATTTAAATTCCCATTTCTTAATATGTCTGTGTCTTGGAAAACTTATTTATCTTGAGTATCTATTTTATTAAAAACAATGCTAGTCATATTTATCTCAAAAGGCCCAGATAATATAGTACGTGGAAAGTTTCACAGAGTAAAGTCTGGCACCTTGTAAACAATGTATATGTGCTTGTTAAATCAGTTACTTTGCTAACAGGGCTTAGTAATTAGTAAGCATGCAACCGATGCTAGTTTTCTCCCTTCTTTCCCTGTGGTTGGCATGTTCTGAGAATTAGACTCTCTTTCTTTCTCTTTTTAATAGTGTTATCAGGTGATGATGAAAGAAAAAGTTTCAGTCAGTGTCACACTGCATTCATATCAGTTTTTAGAAATAAAACCTGTGTTTTAATTAAACTCTTGAAAACCTAATCTTGACCTCAACAGGTATGGTAAAGTTAATTGTGAGAAAATATTGAGATTATTGATCTTCCTGGAAAAAAACCTGTTTCTTTGTTTTACTCATGACCATAATAAAGATTAGAGGAATCTTCACCATCTTAAGCAGATATTTTTTAGTACTTAGTATGTTATAGGCACTGTGCAAGGGTAGTAGATACATGTTTTTATAAGACCAGCATGCTTTTTATTTTCATGGTTATCACATTTCTGGACTTATGGTTAACAGGCCGTAGGATAACTAAACCATTTTGGGTTTTTCTATCATTGCCTCGCCTGGATGTCAGGTTAGAATGAGTATATTACAAATCCAATTGGTAATTCATTTCAGTCATAGAACCTTAATCTATTTATTAAATGATAACACTCAGTTACTTTTTTGATGAATTATTTTCGGGATGAATTCTTGCTACTTAAGTGGCCCAGACTATAAATCCAGTAAAATTTTCCAATTAAAAAATGTATTTCTTACCATATCTAGTGCTTTGAAAGTATAAGTGTTTTAAAAATAACTGCCATTAGAAATCCTTACATATTTACTTTAAAAAACACCTCATTCTTATATATATCAGGTGAATGTGAGAACTATTGTGAAATATTAAACAGCATTCATTCTTGCATCAAACACTCTTAGAAACATTTATGAACATAAGACATTGACCTAAACACAAGTTACATGGAACTACAAAAGGATATCCTCCATTACTGCAAAATGTTTCATGTTTTATAAAATTGACCCTGCCTTGATAGGTGTCTGTTCTCCTCCTCCTTAAATTTAGAGGCATGCTGTGATCTGAGAGAGTTGTAGAGAAACTGATTTGTTGATTATCTAGTTGAAGCAATTCTTTTATTCTGAAATACAAACGTTCTTACTCTTATGGGCAATATTCTATTTGAAGCTACTTTTTCATTTCAGAATGTTTTGATTCAGGCTTGCATGCTAGGTTCTTTATTCTTTTCTAATAATTACCTCAGAGTGCCATCAATATTTAGGATATGTCCTACATATCAAGCAAATCACTAAAATGATACATGATTAACTCCCAGATTTAAGATACAAGTTTTCTTAATGTGCTGTTGGCTTCTTCTGTGCAGGTCTAACATTATATTTGTGATACATGCTTTCAGTCATTCACAATGTTCATTCATAATGAAGAGTAGAGCAGTGCTGCTGATATTATACTGTCAGTGTTTGGGTATTACATACTATCAGGAGCTTGTCTATTGATGTACAAAACTCCCATGGCATTGAACTACTTAAGGTACTATAAAGGCTGCTTGTTAAATATGAAGTAGATTCAAATATAGCCTGTGGGTTTTATTAGTTAAACTGTAACATATGAAAAGTGGATTTGTATCACTTTATGTTTCTCATTTCTCCCTCCTCCCCCCCTCCTTTCTTCCCTCCTCAAAGAAAAATTATTTGTATTTTAATGAAACATTATTATAGAAAAATAATTTATGGGAAATCATGATAAATACATAAATATAGGGAAGTATAATTTTTAATACCAACAACATTGATCAGTGGAATCCATATAAAAGGAAAAACATCTTGGAGAAAGATAATTATGAACTTTCATAAACTATGAACAAAACTCTTCTTGTGCCTTTTTTTTTTTTGTCTTTTTGAGAATTGCTCTGAACATGTAAGTTCAAGGGTGTATGAAAATGAAAGGAAAGGTAATGAGAAGAAAATTAATTGAACATTTATGGACTTCAATAAGGGATTTATTTTCAGAAGGGTCAATTGGCTGAGTTAATTTGCTCAGCCCTAATAATAGGGTGTTAGTGATTTAAGATTCAGTGCCTTTTACTTATCAGAAATACGTGGTAAGCCTAAATAAAAACATTCCATTTAAATAGTCTACTTTCATTCCTACCAAATAACACTTCTTATAAGCCATGAAGGTACTGTTTGCAAGTTTAAAGAAACAATGTTCTTGAATATATATATATATATATACATATATATATGTTATATTTTAAGATTTTATAAAATACAGAATTAATATAAATCATATTATGATCTTAAATAAGTGAAAATGGTTCTCTTTAGCATTTAAATATTCTGTTAACACCTGACGAGAGCTAAAAAGTGATATTTTGCATGAGTACTAAAAAGTGAAATTGACTAGAAGAAATCAAAGTGAAGCTGCCTATTCTGTATTCATTGTTTAAACTCTACTGTGCATATTTTGTAACTTTCCAATCAATTTTTTCTAAGGATAGAATAGTTTTGGTTTCAGAACAATTGAGAGTTCTTTCTAGGAAGCTAAACTCTTGCAACTGATTAAATTAGTATATCATTAAAAATCACTGTGATAAAATTTCTTTTAATATTCAGACTTCAAGTACATATTTTGCAGCATAAAAGTTATTCTGTAAAGTCAAGCTAAAGGCACTGTCAAGTAATATTCATTAGTTAATCATTAATGTTGGAAATAAAATTTGAAAATGAATTTAGTTCTAGTAAATAATACATTACTTGGAATACATATTTGCTTACTTAGGGTAAATGTATTAAGTTAGTATTACATGGTGATTAATAGAGATGTTGCACTGTGTATCTTAAAGAGGATTATGGTACTTGGAGATTTTTTTCTTTTGTGTTCTAAATCACTAATGAATATATTGCAACATACTATCATATTTTTGGCATACTGGGGCATATAGGAACAGAAAAAATTTATGTTTTGTCCTAGGCCTTTAGGTAAGTTTTTGATGGTTAAGGCAATTGAGTCATAACATTGACTACATGATGAACCTATATATTTATTATTTAATGAATTACTGCTGATAGAATTTTGTTCATCTATTGTAGCAAACCTTTTACCATTGAGAACTGGGAAAAAATCCAATTCTGTTGCTTTTTAAATGGATAAGGAAAATATATAGGTAGACATATCACTAAGAACACTTTTGTCTAGTTCAAAAGGGCATAAGTTAAAGTAGCTTTAATAGTATGGAACTTATATATACACCCAAAAAGTCATTCAGAGATGGAGTGGCCAGGTAGGTATATTCACTGAACAAATGCCATGAGAGAGGACCAAATTTTTCCATCTTTTTTCTTTTTAATGTTAGGTTATCGTTAGGCTTGTATTAGCAGTGGTCACAAAACATGTACCAGTTCAAGCAAACATGATAATTAAAACAAGAGGGTGAAACTGTATATCCATTAAGAATAAGATAACTGGGGCGCCTGGGTGGCTCAGTGGGTTAAAGCCTCTGCCTTCGGCTCAGGTCATGATCCCAGGGTCCTGGGATCGAGCCCCACATCGGGCTCTCTGCTCTGCAGGGAGCCTGCTTCCTCCTCTCTCTCTCTCTCTGCCTGCCTCTCTGCCTACTTGTGATCTCTGTCTGTCAAATAAATAAATAAAATCTTTAAAAAAAAAAAGAATAAGATAACTTTACCCCAGGAAATAATCAAATAATTTGGCATCTTATTTGCTAGGATTACATAACCCATCTATGCTAAAACAAATTGCATGGAAGGGGAAAAAGAACATTGTGTTTGACAATGTCAACTATTCCTTCAGATGGCCCTGCATGATCCTCCTAAAAGAAGAGGGCTGCAAAGAAAAAATGATCAAGCTTCTTTTAGAAGAAGGGAAGAAAAAAACTTGGAGAAAGAACTAAAAGGGTGCACTAGTTCTAATGCAAAGAAAATTGACATAATACCCATTTTTAAATGAAGCAAAATTTATATATAACAAAAGTTCTAATGAAAGTTATGGATTAGAATTATACAAAGTCATGAGTTTGGACAGAAATCCCTTCATGTAACAAACATCTTAACCAAGGCAGAGAACATTTCCATACCTCCTCACATCTTTTTTTTTTCCATTTTATTCCCATAGAACATAAAATGATTATTTAGATTTCCTTTTTTTTACAATCAACAACATGCATGCGTTTTATTTTTATTTTTTTATTATGTTATGTCAGCCAACATAAAATGCATCATTAGTTTTTAATGCAGTGTTCCAAGATTTATTGTTTATGTACAACACCAAGGGCTCCATGCAATACCTACCCTCCTTAATATCCACCACCAGGCTCACCCATCCCCCCAAAAAACCCTCAGTTTGTTTCTCAGAGTCCACAGTCTCTCATGGTTCATCTCCCCCTCCAATTGCCCCCAGTTCAGTTTTCCTTTCCTTCTCCTAATGTCTTAATGTTATTCCTATGTTCCACAAGTAAGTGAAACCATATGATAATTGACTTTCTCTGCTTGACTTACTTCACTTAGCATAATCTCCTCCAGTCCCATCCATGTTGATGCAAAAGTTGGCTATTCATCCTTTCTGATGGCTGAGTAATATTCCATTGTATCTATGGACCACAACTTCTTTATCTATTCATCTGTTGAAGGGCATCTCGGCTCTTTCAGCAGTTTGGTTATCGTGGGCATTGCTGCTTTTAACCGTGGGGTGCAACCGTGGGGTGTATGTAATATGGCCCTTCTTTTCACTCTATCTGTATCTTTGGGGTAAAAACCCAGGAGTGTAATTCTGGGTCATAGAGCAGCTCTATTTTTAATTTTTTGAGGACTCTCCACAATGTTTTCCAAAGTAGCTGCATCAGCTTGCATTCTCACCAACAGTGTAAGAGGGTCCCCCTTTCTCCACATCCTCCCCAACATTTGTTGTCTCCTGCCTTGTTAATCTTTGCCATTCTCACTGGTGTAATGTGGTATCTTGGTGTGGTTTTGATTTGAATTTCCCTGATGGCTAATGATGTATGTAATATGGCTAATGACATATGTAATGATGATTTCATATGTCTGCTAACTATTTGTATGTCTTCATTGGAGAAGTGTCTGTTCATGTCTTCTGCCCATTTTTTACATGATTATCTGTTTTTTGGGAGTTGAGTTTGAGAAGTTCTTGGATATCAGTCCTTTGTCTGTAGTGTCATTTGCGAATATCTTCTCCCATTCCGTGGGTTGCCTCTTTGTTTTCTTGGCTGTTTCCTTTGCTTTGCAGAAGGTTTTGATCTTGATGAAGTCCCAAAACTTCATTTTCTCTTTTATTTCTTTTACCTTTGGAGACATGTCTTGAAAGAAGTTGCTGTGGCCATTGTCGAAGAAGTTATTGCCCATGTTCTTCTCTAGGATTTTGATGGATTTCTCTCTCACATTGAGGTCTTTCATCCATTTTGAGTTTATCTTTGTGTATGGTGTAAGAGAATGGTCAAGTTTCATCTTCTATACATAGCTGTCCAATTTTCCCAGTACCATTTATTGAAGAGACTGTCCTTTTTCCACTGGATATTTTTTCCTGGTTGTTGAAGATTATTTGATCATAGAGTTGAGAATCCTATCTGGGATTTCTACTCTGTTCCATTGATCTATGTGTCTATTTTTATGCCAGTTTAATGCTCTCTTGGTGATCATAGCTTTGTAATAAAGCTTGAAATCAGGCAATGTGATGTCCCCATCTTTTTTTTTTTTTTCTTTCTCAACATAACCTTAGTAGTTTGGGGTCTTTTCTGGTTCCATATACATTTTTAGGATTCCCTTATGTGGAAAACCCAAAAGATTCCACCCCCAAATTACTAGAACTCATACAGAAATTCAGTTATGTGGCAGGATACAAAATCAACGCACAGAAATCAGTTGCTTTCTTATACACAAACAATGAAACTGTAGAAAGGGCGGTTAGAGAAGGAATTCCATTTAAAATAGCACCAAAAACCTATTCTAAGATACCTTGGAATAAACCTGACCAAAGAGGTAAAGGATCTATACTTGAGGAACTATAGAACACTCAACACACAAGAAATTGAAGAAGACATGAAAAGGTGGAGAAACATTCCATGGTCATGGATCAGAAGAATAAACATCATTAAAATGTCTATGCTGCCCAGAGCAATCTATACTTTCGATGCCATCCAGATCAAAATACCAATGGCATTTTTCAAAGTGCTAGATTTTTTTTTTCATGACTTAGATTCCTGTTATAGATTATTCTTCATGTTCTTGATCTTCTTAAACTTAGATCATATATTTTGTGTTCTTTTGTACCTGACCTCTTTTTCTCCATGTCATATTGACTGTGTAAATGTTTTTCACTTAATTATTTCCATTTTATGAATATATCATGCTTTGTTTGTACATTCTTTTATTGATGAACTTTTGGGTTCTTCAAGTTTTGATGATTATGACTAAAACTTCTAGAAACATACTTGTACAAGTATGGTATGGACATATGTTGTTACTGCTTTTGAGTGAATACCCAGGAGTAGAATTGTTGATTCAGAGGGCAGATATCTGTTTACCTTTACAAGAAACTGTTAAATAGTTTCCCAAATAGGTTTTATCACTTTACACACTCACTAGAAGTGTATGAGAGTTTCAGGTGCTCTACATCTACTTCAGTAGACCACTTTGCAGTTCTCTCTTTATATATTTATTTTTTTTTAATTTCATCTCTGTATTTATTTGACACAGCAAGAGAGAGTGCACACACAAGCAGGGGAAGTGGCAGATGGTGGGAGAGGGAGAAGTAGGCTCCCTGCTGGGCAGAGAGCCTGACGAGGGGTTCTATCCCAGGACCCTGGGGTCATGACCTGAGATTAAGGCAGATGCTTAACCTACTGAGACATCCAGGCACCAGAGTCCTTTTTCTTTTGTCTTTTCTTTAAATAAACTTGTATTTTATTAATTTTTAGATTATTTTTATTGAGCTATAATTGTCATGTAATAGAGTATTAGTTTCAGATGTGCATGATGCAGTATTCATATATATACCAAAATGACCACAATAAATCTAATTAACTTTGTCACTACACATAGTTATATTGTGTGTGTGTGTGTGTGTGTGTGTGTGTGTGTGTGTCTGTGTGTGTGTGATGAGAACTTCTAAGATCTATTTTGTTGGCAAGTTCCAAATAGATAAGATAGTCTTATTAATTACAGTCACTATGCTATATATTGCATACCAGGGCTTATTTACTTTACAACTGTAAGTGTATAGCTTTTGACCACTGTCACCTGCTTTGCCCACCCTCTCTGCGTGCCTCTGGCAATCACCAGTTTGTTCTCTTTTTTTTTTTTCTTTTAGATTCAACTTAAATGAGAACATATGGTGTTTTTCTCTGTTTGACATACTTGACTTAGCATAGTGCCCTCAAAGTATATACATATTGGCAGAAATGGCAGAATTTCTTTTTTAGAAATAGCTGAATATTCAATCATATATATCAATTTAATATATAAGTATGTAGAATATATGTAAAATTAATACACACACACACACACACACACACACACTCACACACACACAATTTTCTTTATCTTCCATGGATGGACACTTAACGTTGTTTCTGTGTTTTGGCTATTTATAAATAATGTTGTAATGAACATGGACATGCAGATATCTTTTCAAGTTAATATTTTTGTTTCCTTTCGATAGATACCTAGAAGTGCAATTGCTGGATCATATGGTGGTTCTAATTTTAAGTTTTTGAAGAAACTCCATGTTTTGCATAGTGGCTTAACTGGTTTACATACCTACCAACAATGCACAATTGTTCCCTTTTCTCCATATCCTCCCCAAAACTCATCTCTTGCCTTTTTGTTAATAGCCATTTGTTAATAGCCATTCTAATGTTGTAAGGTGATACTTTATTATAGTTTTGATTTACATTTCCCTGGTGATTGGTGATGTTGAACATCCTTTCATGTAACTGTTGGCTGTCTGTATAGCTTATTTGGAATAATGTCTATTCAGATCTCATATTTTAACTGATTTTTTTGACTTATTGAGTTATGTAAATTCTTTTTATATTTTAGATAGTCTTTAGCAGATACATAATTTACAAATATTCTCTCTTTCTTAAGTTGTCTTTTCATTTTTTGATGGTTTTCTTTGCTCTCCAGGGCTTTTTAGTTGGATCGGTCTCACTTGTTTATTTTTTTGTTGTTATTGTTGTCTTTGTTTTTAGTGTCATGGTTTTTAATTTTTGTTAACATATTTAGTGATTAAATTAATCTTAGAAGATAGTTCAACTATCATTAATGTGTCATGTAGTTCCTAAGACCACCTTAGGGAATTTGCTAGAAGCAATCACAGAACTCAGAAAAGCTGTTCTATTTATGATTAAAGTTTATTACAGTGAAAGGATACAGATTAAAATCAGCAAATGGGAAAGACGCCGAAGGTGAAGTCCTAGAGAAATCATTTATGAATTTCCTAGTGGAATCGCTTAGTGGTGATCTTAATTTTCCCAGCAGTAGTAAGTGTCAAGAGGTTTCTAGGCCTGCCTACAAGGGGAGGTTACCCAGGCCTTGGTCAAGAGTTTTTTGGGAGAGTTTATTCTATGAACATGTAGTACATGACTATGATAGCTGCTTAATCTCTAGTTCCCTGGAAGTCAAATTAGTACAGCACGGCCAAGGATCTCAGACATACAAAAATGGTTGTAATCTGTAAAACTGTAAATCACACTGTTATCATAATCTGGTCACACTAATATAATGTAGCCCAAGATCTCAGACATGTAAAAACATTTATCAGGTATTATATTCCAATGTCTTAGAGGATTTCTTTTAAGAAACAGTCAAGAGCCAGTCCTTTTTTTTGGAATGCACAAAAGTGGGACAGCCATCTTGCTGAGTTAACCCTTACTACATAGTCACAAAGTATCTATATGAAAATTTTAATTATTTATTTAATTTAATTTAATTTTTCAATTAATTTTTAAATTTTTAAATTAAAAAAAAATTAATTATTATTGATACTATTTTCTAATTAACTGCTGTTATGAATTGCTAAGTTTAGGTTCACTAATGTTGACCAATATGTTGGCCTATTTTTAAACAGAAACAATAGAAAAAAGGGAACACAAAAACAAAAACAAAAAACTGACCTACTAATAAGCATGGGCAAAAATTACTAATAACTTAAGAACTAAATACTATGGAGTATAACTGAAGTTTGTTATTATAAATCTAAGGCAAAGTTGAAACTATAGTAGCATGAATTACAAGTGATTCATTTTTACTTATGCTAGATGACCAATATAGATTATCAAGTGATATGTGCTCTCATAATTCACTTAAGTATCCTAGGTGATAGAATCTCCACTTTTTTTTTTTTTTAAGATTTTATTTATTTAATTTGAAAGAGGGAAGAGCAAGCATGAGCAGAGGGAGGGGCAGAGGCAGAGGAAGAGGGAGAAGCAAACTCCCTGCTGAGCAGGGAGCCTAATGTGGGGGTCAATCCCAGGACTCTATCCCAGGACTCAGGGATCATGACTTGAGCCAGAGGCAAAAGCTTAACCAACTGAGCCATCCAAAGTGGATTCTCCACTTTGACATAAACTGTCGTGATAGAAGCAATCAGGGGATGCCTGAGTGGCTCAGTCAGTTAAGCGTCTGCCTTTGGCTCAGGTATTGATCCGAGGGCCCTGGGATCAAGTCCCTCATCCGGCTCCTTGCTCCTTGGTATGCAGGGAGTCTACTTCTCCCTCTGCCTCTGTCTCTCGCTATCTCTCTGACAAATAAATAAGCAAAATCTTTAAAAAAATGATAGAAGAATTAAATAAGAATATATAGTAAACCACTTGCTATCTCTTGAATTTCTACTTGGGATCAACAGTCACTCCCTCATATTTCGTTGCAAAATCATATTATGTAACCCTACCCATGAGAATGTAGAATCCTTCCACATTTAAAAATTTTTTCCAGTTTTATTGAGATATAATTGACATAATATTTTGTAAGTCTAATGTGTACAATGTGATGATTTGAGAAGTACATTGAAAAGTATTACCATAGTATGGTTAGTTACCACCTCTAGAATATCAACTCACATAATTACCATTTCTTTCTTGTGGTGAGAACATTTAAGATTTACTCTCTTAGAAAATTTCAGGTATATAAACAGTGTTATTGACTGTAGTCACCATGTTGTATATTAGATTTCCAGAAGTTACTCATTTTATATCTAGAAATTTGTACCCTTTGACCAACATCTCCCATTTTTCTCACTTCTGAGACCCTGACAGTCACCATTCTGCCTTCTGTTTCTGAGTTCAGCATTTTTAGATTCCACATGTAAGTGATACCATTTGTTTTGTTATTGTTTTTTTGTATTTGTTTTTCTCTGACTTATTTTGTGTACCATAATGCTCTCAGGTTTCCTCTGTTGATTTGAGGATACTTAGGTTGTTTTCATATCTTCATTATTATAAATAATGCTGAAATGGACAAGGGAGTACAAAAATCTCTTTGAGATCCTGATTTCACTTTCTTTGGATATATAGAAGTATAATTATTGATCATATAGTAATTTTATTTTTAAATTTTTTGAGGAGTCTCGGTGTTGTTTTATGTGGTAATTGTACCAGTGTATATACCCACCAGCAGTATAAAAGGGTTCCCTTTTCTTCACATCCTCATCAATACTTGTAACTACATGTCTTTTTATAATAGCCATTATATTACCTCACACCTATTACCTCACACCTAATAGGTGTGAGGTAATAGTTTATTGTGATTTTGAGTTGCATTTCTCTGACAATCAGTAATGTTGAGAATATTTGCATGACAATGGGCTGTTTGTAAACCTGCTTTGGAAAAACACCTATTCAGATGATTGGTTCATTTTTTAATCAGATTTTCTTACTGAGTTGTATGAGGGTTTTTTAAATTTATTTTGTATATTTATCTTCCTATCAGATAGATAGCTTGCAGATAGTTTCTTTTATTGCACAGGTTGCCTTTTCATTTTGTTAATAATTTACTTATCTGTGCAGAGATTTTAGTTTGATGTACTCCCACTTATTAAATTTTGCTTCCATTGCTTGGGCTTTTAATGTCATATCTCTCCCTCCAAAAAATTTCATTGCCAAGACCAGTCTCAAGGAGTTTTTCACCCTATGTTTTTTTCTGGGATTTTTATAGTTTCAAGTCATATGTTTATGTTTTGAATCCATTTTAAGTTCATTTTGTGAGTGGCATAAGATGGGGTACAAATTCATTCTTCTGCATGAGATTATCCACTTTTGTATCACCATTTAATGAAGGACTTTTCTTCCACATTGATTATTCTAGGATCCTTTATCAAATATGAGTTGACTGGAAATGTGACAGCTTATTTCTAGGTTCTTGATTCTATTTTATTGGTCTCTGTGTTTTTATTCCAGTACTATATTGCTTTGATGCTTGTAGCTTTGTAATATAATTTGAAATAAGAAAGCATAATGCCTTCAATTTTTTTTTTGTTTGTTTTGCTTTTTTCCCCCAAGTGTTGCTTTGACTATTCGTTTTTGTTCTGTATGTATGAATTTAGGATTGTTTTTCTATCTCTGTGAAAATTCTCCTGGAATTTTGATAGGAATTGTGTTGAATCTATAGAAGGTTTACAGTAGTATGGGCACTTTAGCAATATTAATTCTTCTATTCCATGAATATGAAATATGTTTCCATTTGTGTGGTTTTTTTTAATTTTATAATTTTCAGTATACAAATTTTTGCCTTCCTGGTTAAATTTATTCCTAAGAATTTTGTTATTATTGTTACTATTGTGAATGGTATTGCTTTCTTTAAAAAAAAAAAAAAGATTTTATTTATTTATTTATTTATTTGGGAGAGAGCATGCACAAGTGGGGGGAGGGTAGAAGGAAAGGGAGAAGACTCCCCACTGAGCAGGGAGCCCAACAATGGGCTCCATCCCAGGACCCCAAGATCATGACCTGAAGTGAAGGCAGATGCTTAATCAATTGAGCCACCCTGATGCCCCTGTTGTCTTAATTTCTTTTTCAGGTATTTCATTGTTAGTTTATAGTAACACAACTGTTTTCTATGTATTGCTTTTGTATCTGCAACATTATTCAATCTGTTGATTAGTTCTAATAGTTTTCTGGTGAGTACTAGGATTTTCTGTATATAAGATCATATCATCTGCAAACAGAGAGAGTTTTAATTCTTTAATTCTAATATGAATGCTTTTTATTTCTTTTTCTTGCTTGATGCTGTAGCTTGGATTTCCAGGTTGAATAGGAATGGTGAGAATGGCCATCTTTATCTTGTTTCTGATCTTAAAGGAAAAGCTTGCAACTTTCACCATTGAATATGATGTTAGCTATTAGCTAGTAATAAATGGACTTTATTATGTTGAGGTGTATTTCTTCTATACACAATTTGTTGAAAGTTTTTAACACGACAGATGTTGAATTTTGTCAATTGCTTTTTCTGCATCTACTCAGATAATCGTTTGAGTTTTTAATCTTTCATTAATATGGTATATCACATTTATTTACTTGTATATATTGACTCATCCTTATAATCCAGAGATAAATTCCATTTAGTCATGGTGCATTATTCTTTTAATATATGAAGTGTTGAATTTAGTTTAGTAAAATTTTATTGAAAATTTTTGCATCTGTTATCATTAGGTATATTGGCCTGCAGTTTTCCTGTATTATTCTTATCTGATTTTGGTATCAGGCTAATTAATGCTGCCCTCATAAAATGAGTTGGGATTTTTCCCTCCTCTTCAATGTTTTGAAAGGGTTTGAGTGAATGAAAGATGGATGCTATAACATACATAATGTTCCAGAAGTAGTACCTGGATAGTAGAATTTAACAAAGTGCTAGAATTTAATTTACTTATCTGAATTTTAAAAATAATGCATCAAATAAGAATCTCCAAAAAATTATTTTAAGATGATTTTTAATAATACTGTTAAATGATAAAATATAAATAAAAAACCCTCTTCTCACACACAAAAAATGCTAACAGTGCTTTATACCCTTGTCATTTATCATGTTCTATAAGGGAGAATAGTTCTGGTTTGTTAAACATTAGTTAAAATCTCAAATTTAGCTCTTGCTAGTATTGGTGATGCTTTAGTTGGAGAATTATTCATGATAACTAATAATAGTTAAGTTGCTTAGCTTCTATTTATAATGAATGTAGTACATCATTTTGAATTTGATCTTTCTCACATTAAAATCCACATTTACTTTTCAACCTTTTATGATTCTGTACAATCCTTATTTAAGAGACCTCCTGGATGACTTTATATATAATTACATAAGTTTGTTCAGCACATAGTGTTATATATTTCTGAATTTAAGATAATCTATGCTAACACCAGTATGTCTTCTCTTGTTATGAATGGCATAACAAACTTATGTTCAAGGAACCAGAACTATCAATGTAGCCGGAAGAAAGAGTTGAAAAGCATTGAGTTTAAGAAATGTATTGAATTTGGGGAGCCTGGATGGCTCAGTTGCTTAAGCATCTGCCTTTGGCTCAAGTCATGATCCCAAGATCCTGGGATTGAGTCCTGCATTGGGCTCCCTGCTCAGTAAGGAGCCTGCTTCCCCCTCTCTCTCTGCCTGTTGCTCTGCCTACTTGTGCTATCTCTATGTCAAATGAATAGATAAATAAAATCTTTAAAAAAAAGAAATATGTTGAATTAAACAAACTAGCATCAGACAACATATTTATTTATTTATTTATTTATTTATTTATAGTTTTTATTTAAATTCCAGTTAACATACAGTATAATACTAGTTTCAATTATATAATAAACAACTTATTTTTAAATAAAAAAATAAAGCCAGTTCGAACTCACTGCAAAATGGATGAATCTTAGGAGTGATTTGAGAGGGAAAAGAATTCAGAAAAGGCTGTCAGACATGAATAGATATTTTTCTAAAGAAGGCATATCAATAGCTAACAGACACATGGAACAATGCATAATATCACTCATCATTAGGGAAATATAAATCAAAACCACAATGAGATACCCCCTCACACCTATCAGAATGGCTAAAAATAACATCTTAGGAAGCAGCAAATGTTGGCAAGGATGCAGAGAAGGGGCATCCCTTTTACACTGTTGTTGGGATTGCAAATTGGTGCAGCTGCTTTGGAAATAGTATGGAGGTTCCTCAACACGTTAAAACTAGAACTTTCCTATAACCCAGCAATTGCACCAATATGTATTTATCCAAAGAACACAAAAATAATGACTCAAAGGGGCAAGTGCACCTCAGTGATTATGGCAGCATCATTCACAATAGCTAAAACATGCAAGAGCCCAAATGTCCATTAACCGATAATAAAGTAGATGTGGTATGTATGTATGTATATATACATACATGTGTATACATAATATATATCATACACACATATACATACACACATATACAGTGGAATATTACTCAGCCTTAAAAAAATAAATGAAATCTTGCCATTTGAAATGACATAGATGGAACTAAATGTATTATGCTAAGCAAATTCAGTCAGAGAAAGACAAATACCATATTATTTCACTCTTATGTAGAATTTAAGAAATAAAACAGGTGAACATAGGAGAAAGGAAGGAAAAATAAGATAAAGACAGAGAAGGGGGCAAATGTAGGATACTCTTAACTGTAGGGAATAAATTGAGGTTGCTGGAGGGGAGGTAGGTGGAGGGATGTTGTAACTGGATGATGGGCATGGGAGGGCACTTGATGTAAAGAGCACTGGATATTATATGTAATGGATGAATCACTAAATTCTACTGCTGAAACTAATACCCTACTATATGTGAACTAACTTGAATTTAAGTAAAATTTTGGGGTCAAAATGGCTGTCAAAGTCTAACAGCAAGGTAGATCCTTTTAAGATGAACTTCCAAGGTGGACACATAATTGAGATTGGGTAAAATTCGTGATATTGCCTTTAGGGATTCATGGACACATGAGAAAATGGTGTTGAAACAAGTAAACTGTTATTTGAGAAGGGATGGTTGCTTAGGTAAAAAGATTCTTATCTTCAATAAATTGTACTTATGACATTTCCCAAAGCAAATTGTAAAATAATTTGTTTTACGGTCTTATCTTTCCCAGGCAAAACCTTAAGTCACATTGACACAGTTGGTCTCAGTTACCACAGCTAGGTGTAATGTCAACTATCCTAGCCCCAATGATCAGGACTATTATTTATTCATTGTTTGATTTCTTCACTTAGGCTTTCAAAAATTATCAATGGCTTTTGTTGTCATCATTCTACTTATTTCTGAAAACACAAATTATACTAATATAGATAGGTTCTCCTAATCTCTTGGAGCTACAACTTAAATTTTCTATGCTTTTATATTGCAGAGTTCACCCCTTACCACACAACCGTTCAGATTCTTTAATTTCAAACAAGCCTCATATTCGTGCACCAAAGGTAAATGTAGCAAATCTTTAAATTGCTTAATTTGTAAGCTTCCTTAATCTCATTCTGTATTTCCCTTATTTTGGTTTTTATCTTAGACTCCAATCTCAGCTTTTTAGACTAGAGTTCTGATGCCTTGACCTCCTCTTTCTAGCTAGTTCTCTTACTCAGTTCTACTCATCAGGGATCCATTCATTGGCATGAGTTCCACCATAAATGAGGGGTCTGCCAGAATCCAGCACAGATTCACCTGTTGCCCAGAGTGCCATTTTTTTAAATTTTTTTTTTTTTACATTTTTTTAAAGATTTTATTTATTTGTCAGAGAGGGAGAGAGAGAGAAAGCACAGGCAGACAGAGTGGCAGGCAGAGACAGAGAGAGAAGCAGGCTCCCTGCCAAGCAAGGAGCTTGATATGGGACTCGATCCCAGGACACTGGGATCATGACCTGAGCCGAAGGCAGCCGCTTAACCAACTGAGCCACCCAGGTGTCCCAAGAGTGCCAGTTTTGATACCTCTTCTAAGTTCTCCATTTTCTGTGTACTTCGAACCATCTTTAGCAAAGCAACCTATGGGGTGCCTGAGTGGTTCAGTGGGTTAAATGTCCTACTCTTTATCCTAGCTCAGGTCATGGTCTCAGGTTTGCGGGTTCGAGTGCTGCATTGGGCTTCATGCTGGGCATGGAATCTACTTAAACAAACAAAGAAAAAACACCCCAGCCTATGCAGCTAAATGAATTGCACCCCCCCACCCAGTCTATACTTGACTCAGTGACAAGACCAAACCCTTGACTAAGATGGACTTTCTCAGTTTCTAATGTTTCTCTCCTACAGGCTTTGTGGTAGATAGCCTAGATACATCATACCTTTTACCCAGGACTACTTTTAGTATGGCTGATAATATTCAGGAGAAAAAAAAAAAAAGGCTGAAAACAGGGCAAGGAAAACATAGGGCTTAGGAAGTTTAGAGAGAGAGAAAGAGAGAGATTAAATAGTAGGAGCAATGTATTTTTCTCTAATCAGATCAGCTGAAACAATTTGTCTAGGAGAATTATTAATTAACCATTGCCTATGTCTTGACTAGCACAGTGATTTTAAAAATTCTGTCATATCCTTTCTCAAATTATTTATCTTTGGATCTCCATAGCTATTTGTTGACCTGACAATTAAGGAAAACTAATATATATTTGAGGAGACTAATGTAGTAGAAATTGTCAAGGTAAAAATCATCATCTCCCAAAAGTAATTCTAGTTTGATACATTATCAAATACTATCTGCAAGTGAAAATTTTTTTTTTAATTTTACTATTTAGTACCTCCATTCTGTTCTAAGCCAGATCACTATTATATTTGCTCTGAGTGGTTTGTGCACATTTACACTTTTGTTCCTTTAGTAATGCTTCTGCCTGCTTTGATCACTAGGTTACTTACCTTCTCTCTGGCTAGCCAAATCCCTCAGCCATACAATTATTTTCTAGCAAATACTTTCTGAAGACCAGAACTTAAACACCATTACATGAAGTATTCATTATCCCTCTTCTTAAAATGGATTTTCCATGCCATGAAGAAGAACATCTGAAAGCTTAAGTACACTCTTACTTAGGATTTTCCTTAAGTATCCTAAATCACACACAAAGGAAAGTCATCTCTCCCTTTTCTGGGGTCCTATAGCTTGTAAGCATAAGCATTATTTAGAAGTTAAGATATATTGCTTTGTTCTCTTTTTATTTTGCATGCCTTAGCCATGTTTCTGCAATTAGGGCTCTTGGGAACAAGGAATAAAAGGATATTTTCTTTTGTATCCCCTATAGCACAATATCTCAATGCAAAGAGCATATACTTTATAAAAAGCTCTTCACTGAATCAGTGATCGATCAAGGGCTTATTGATTAAGGTAACAGAACAGTTTAAGCTGCTTACTGTATTATACAAGAGCACCAGGCATGGTGATGAGTGTGTATGAAAACAAAGAGCCCAGGTCACTCTGGTGATTGCCTCTTGGTGAATAAAGCAGTTAGCTCTAACTCAGAAATCCTTAGCTCTTACTTGGGTATTCATTGTACATATTGTATCAACAGGGCATTCAATATTATTTCCCGAGGAGAAAAGTCAATATTTCAGGAATAAAAATTCACCATGTAATTCAAAAATGTGTTCTCACAATCTTCAGGGACATGTCCTGCATTTTTTACATGCATAAAATACACTAAAATCATTTGGAACTTGCACATAAATGTGACAAATTGCATCATTGGGCTGAGTAACTTTAGGCTTCAAGCCAAATATAATTATAAAGCACTGGAAACACTGGTGTATCTTAAGGGAAACTGAAGAATGTGACAAATTTATCTTTTAACAAGGACTACTAGGTTGCAATTAATAAAATGCTAAAATATTGATTTATTTAATTACAAATAATACATTTTTATGAAATTAAAGTCCCATTTACATACATTTACTCTGCAATGCAAACTGCATCTTTAGGTCCTAATGAATTACTCATATGAAGTCAGAACAATGATTATTGCTTTTTCTTTAACAAGCCTGTGAGGCTAGAAAACGAGAAAAATGAAATATGAAGAATCAAAACACTCATGAATTGCTAACATTGGTCATATTTTGCTGTTTTGTCATAAGGTATTATTATTATTAAGTAGGTATATTGAGCAAAGAGTCAGTGCTCATCTGCCTGGAAACACTTTCTTTACTTGGCCTACAGGACATATACTGTGGATTTCCTTCTATTTCACTGGCTGTTCCATATTATTTTCTTTATGTTGTATCTTTTTATGTACTAATATTTTAATATTAGGATGCTGAAATTTAGTTTTTGAATTTATTCTGTATTCTCTCTTTGTGATCTTATCTAGTTTCATTGTTTAAAATATTATTTTGTATATTGATAATCCCAAATATTTGTAGCACACTTGTCTCCCTGTACTCCACTTAGATATTTTAATTCTCATTTTAAAATTAATATGTCCCAAATTCAACTCCAAAACTACTTCTCATCTCATTTAATAGCAAATATAGTCTTTCAGTTGGTCAGGTCTAAAGTCCTCTTTGAGTCTTCTTTCATCATCCCTTTGATGGAATGTGTATTATATTACATCCAAAGGTAATACATCCAAAATCTGCACATTATTGAATAACAGTGCACCTGCCTCATCCAAGTCACTATTTTTTCTTGGCTGAGTTATGACAATATTCTCCTGACTCAATCTTCTTTTTTCCACATTGCCTCCTATGTTTCAGGCACTTCTATAAGAACTTTATATTTTTATCTCTTTTTATTCATGTAACTTCCTTAAGCTAATACCAAGATTATCCCCATTTTTAAAGAATAGAGAATTATAGAGGCTAAGTTACTTGTCTAGTATCTCATGACTGGTAAGTGGCCAAGATGAGACTTGACCTTGGGCACTGTTAGAGAAAAGTTTAGTTTTGAACATTTGCTGATTGGAGGAAACATAAACTATATTTGTATATATAATCATCATATAGAGATTTCAAAAAAAAAAGTAGCTAATGCAACTGGGGAGTTTAATGTAAGTTTACCAAACTCTGGTACTTGACATATGCACATTTCATTTCATAAGTTTTAAAAATTAGTTAATTACATTTTATATTTGTAATTTGATACTGAATTTTTAAGTGAAATGAGAATAAATGAAATTTATATAAATGAAATAAGAATAAAATGTTTGCAAAATACCAGAAATTTATGCTTGAATTTTTTTGCTCAAAATTCTTTTTACAATTCCTGTTCTGTGGAGAATTTTTCACAAAGATTAAGTATGCTATTCCAGTTGA
Organism: Lontra canadensis; assembly: GCF_010015895.1. Taxonomy (NCBI): domain Eukaryota; kingdom Metazoa; phylum Chordata; class Mammalia; order Carnivora; family Mustelidae; genus Lontra; species Lontra canadensis. The sequence goes on from NW_022631040.1 coordinate 4,402,861, forward strand.
TATATTTTGTTGTGTTTTCAGAGAAAAGCTCAAATCTAACTTGCATAAACTGTAAGTTTGGGTCTAGATAGAGCATGATTCCTTTCACTATCTCAACTTGTATTTAATATTAGTTGAAACAAATATGTGATTACATGTGAAAGTTTAATTGGAAAAAAAATGTGAGGCTAGGGTGATGGGTATTGAGGAGGGCACATGTTGCAATGAGCACTGGGTGTTATGCATAACTGATGAATCGTTGAACACTATATCAAAAACTAATGATGTCCTAACTGAACATAGTAAAACAAAAAAAGCTTGAATGAATTGTATAGATAGAAGGAATTCAATTTTTTCCCCTTACTCTGCATAAGGAGAATAGTTGGAATCTCTATTGGATTTCCTGTAAAAGGTATCAAGTAAACAGTTGTCCTCATCTGATTGAAATTGACTGAAGAGGTCAGAGCTGGAACTGGAACTTACTTGAATATAGACATTATTTAAAGCCAGTAGGTTGGGGGGTAATGATACACAGGATAACAGAGACCCTTGACCTATGCCTTAAAACTCTAGGCATTTAGCAATAAGAAAGAAGAAAAGTGTGAAGGAGAATGTGTTTTCGTGGGAGAAAATTTTTCTTTAAAATATGGGAAATTTTTAAACATTTAAGTGGCAAAATACAATATACAAGCTTAGTTATAAAAATTATAGAAGATGTATGGGCACCTGGTTGACTCAGTTGGTTAAGTCTCTGACTCTTCATTTTAGCTTAGGTCATGATCTCAGGATGGTGAGTTCCAGGCCACATCAGGTTCCATGCTCAGTGTGAAGTCTTCTTAGGGTTTTCTCCCTCTCCCCTGCCCTCCCCCCATTTACTCTCTCTCCCTTAAAAAAAAAGAAAAAAAGAAGTGAAGATGGATCTCTATTTTGGAGGAGTTTACAGTGTAGTAAGAGAGAGAACACATACACATAATTATAAGCAATAATTACCAAGTAGGAATAAAGACTTTGAAAAACCAAGTTGAAAAATACCATTTCCTTAAAATTATATTTAAAAATACATTAGGTTATGATTGTGCATTTAATCTTGAGTTCATATTGTGTTTATCTTGGATGGCCAGTATGTTTTTAAAACAACAATTTCAGTATTCAGATTGCTTTTCCAGAAACCACTGCTGTTCATAGCGTCACAACAAGATTTTTCATCTTCTGATATTGGCAATATTAACAAGATTTTGATAAAGGTTTCACCTTACCAAGACAGAAGAGTAGTTTATTGCCCTCAAGTAGTTCAATAGCATGCATATAGTTATTATTCTTTTAGGCATAAAGTATTCAGGTCTCAAGATGATAAATACACTAGTATTCCACACAGAAATACACTAGTGGGTTAACAAAGTGGGTAAATAACCATTAATCTTTTGCAGGCAGCCAATCACAACAAAGCAGCAAATATTTTCCCATTTGGTATAGTTCAAACCAAATACAATAGTATGATTTCTAAAGAGAAAATAAAACACTGTTGTTAGATGGATATGCTGTTATACACACACATATATGTATACACACACACATATGTGTGTGTGTATATCTGTTCATTTGTGTTAATATGTAAATACTACATATTAAAGAAGGTTAAGATTTTTTTCAGCAAATTAACAATGTTCATTTTAACTTTAAATACCAATACAGTTTTATCAATATTAGTACCAATATTAGTAATATTAGTATTAGTATTAGTAATATTAGTATACTAATATCAATATTAGTATCAATATTAGTAAGCATGGATATTAATAAATAGAGTAATATAAAAATATCTCAATATATTAAAATTATTCCAGCACTAAATGCATTTTACGTACTTTAAAAATGTGTTTATTTAAATTATAGTTAATTAACAAATAGTATAATACTAGTTTCAGGAGTCTAATTTAGTGGTTCAGCCCTTACATATAACACTTAATGCTCATCACAAGAAGTCCCTCCTTAATGCCAATCATCAATTTAGCTAATACCCCACTCACCTCCCCTCCAGCAGCCCTCATTTTGTTCTCTATTGTTAATAGTCCCTTATGGTTCGCCTCCCTTTTTTCCCCTTCCTGTATGTTCATCTGTTTTGTTTCTTAAATTACACATATGAATGAAATCATATGGTATTTGTCTTTCTCTGACTGACTTATTTCACTTAGCATAATACAGTCCAGCTCTGCCCACATCTTTACAAATGGCAAGATTTCATTCTTTTTGAGGGCTGAGTAATATTCCATTGTATGTATATACCACATCTTCTTTATCCATTCATCAGTCAATGGACATTTAGACTCTTTCCATAAATTAAATTTATTTTCAAGGATGACAGTTCTTTAATTGATAATATGCATCTACTGTTATTCTTTTTTTTAAAAGATTTTATTTATTTGACAGAGAGAGATCACAAGTAGGCAGAGAGGCAAGCAGAGAGAGAGGAGGAAGCAGGTTCCCCACCAAGCAGAGAGCCTGATGTGGGACTCTATCCCAGGACTCTGAGATCATGACCTGAGCCGAAGGCAGATGCTTAACCCACTGAGCCACCCAGGTGCTCTCTGCTGTTATTCTTTGTGTTAGGAAGCCTAGACAGTAGCTTTTTTATTAAATAAGCCTAAATTCACAGGATTATAGGTTTTGCAGTATGTATTTCTTTTCACTAGAATTGTGTGTAAACTGATCTAATTGATAATGACTTGAATGTTTTGTTCATTTGTTTCTAGTGTAATTTTCCTCAACAAAATGACACATGGGGTATACACTTGAATCATTCTTTTATAAGTCACATGTCCGAAGAACTTTTTGTTCTCACTTCATCTTCACATGTCATTGGGTGTCATGGATGAGAGACAAGTGGTAGCAATTGTGATTTACATTCCTTTTATGTTTATTTCCTATCTAATCCTAGATTAGGCAATGATACCATTTTTGCTTTTCATAAGATCATTTTTCTCTACAAGTTTCAAACTTCTTGACCTGATTCTGATTCTCACATCTGAATCTTAGACTCTGCATCCTCTTCTCTGTAAGCAAGCATTGGTGAGCATCTGTATCTGTGTAGAGCTAGAAGTGATACCTGGGAACCAATGGTATGTCTGCCTATGATGATCTGTGTTTCCCTTAAGAGATGGGCATTATTTAAGAGAAGCACACTGGACACTAAGTGGTGCATTGCAACACAATTCTGAGACTATCCTCCAGGAATTAGTATGGACCCCATAAATTTAAAGGCACAGTCTCCAATGAGACTGACCCATCATTACAGATGCCAGAGCTACATTTGGGGTTCTCTAGGCCACCGGCACTTTGGATCAACTTGGTATAAATACTAGCATTTCCATAACTTCCTCTGGTTTGATAGTTAATGAGAAGACCTCACAGAACTCAGAAGAGGATTTCACTAGTGGTTACAGTTTTATTATAAAGGATCAGCCAAATGAAAAGATATATAAGGTAAGATCTAAGAGGGTTTCAAATACAGTACTTCCATATTTCTTTATGGGATCAGACACATCACTCTCATGGTTCATTGATGTGTTTACCAGTCAGGAGGCTCTGATGAATTTTAGAGTTCAGTTTTGTTTGTTTTTTTTGTTTTTTTGTTTTGTTTGTTTGTTTGTTTGTTTTTCTAACTTCAGTGGAGTTTAGAGTTTTACTGGAGTTTCATTATGTTGGCATGTATGATTGAATCACAGACCACATGTTTGAGCTCAGTCTTTAGCCCACCTCATGTCACCAGAGGCTGGGCTGGTAAAGACCCAACCCTTTAATCACATGGTTAGTCTTTTTCTTGGCCAGCCCTCATCCTGGGGCAATCAATTAGCACAAACTCACTGTGATCTATGGGACTACTGCATAACAAAAACATTCATATTAATTGGGAAGTACCAAGAATTTAGTTTCCTTGCTAAGAACCCAGGACAAAGGCCAAATTCTTTATTATACAAAACAAACTAAAGCAAAATGAATAGGGCAATAAATGTTGGAAGAAAGGCATTAGGGTAATATGGGGCTAAATAAGATATACAGATTGTTTCTACTTAGTCTAGGAGGGCCTCAAATGAAAGGCCAATATGTTTTCTATAATTTCTGTGTCACACTTTATACTTCACTCTACATAATCAAGATTTATCATTTTTAATTGCAGTACTATTTGGACATTTCTTTTGATAGATAGGGATAAGAAAGTTTGCAAATAACTGAGGTGAAATGCCTTACCCAGAAATGTAATAAAAATGTACAAAAAATTAATCATAAGAAGTTTGACTTACATTTTAGGTTATAAAATGGACTCATGCTTTCATTTACGTTGTAACTCTTTGAAACCTTCTCTGTTACTAAAATAACTTTCATATGCTATTTATTCACATTAATTACAATTGAAATGGCTATATTTGCATTTGTCTTTCTCTTTTTATGTGTATATATATGCATGTGTGTATATAATATATAGATATGTGTAATATACACATGTATGTATATAGTGTGTTTATATATATCACCTATGTAAATGCAACATTCATTGCTTATAGGAAAATGACACAATACATCGTATCTGGATTATGATATACAACATATAGTTTTAAAATATTGCCAATTATTTAATCAGTCAATAGTATGCATTTTTAATGCTGGATAAAAAGAGAAGGGAAGATTTCAGATACATTACTGAGAAATCAAGCAACTTACAGCCACTGTTTGTTGCATTTGTTTTTGGATTTTTTTTCATTAAAACAAAGTTTTATGTAGTTTTTATAACAAATGATAAGTATTAATAAAGATCAATAAACAAGATAAGTTTTCCTGTCTTCTCTATTAAAAAAAAAATGCCAACCCTCTTAAGGAGATTTTAATCCTTCTTCAGCAGAAAGAGATATTTTAGAATTTTTTTAAGCGGAGTGTGGCACAGAAATTTTCAAGGGAAAAGCCAGAGTATCAAATGATCATTATAACTGCTTAAAATTATACCGGTCTTCATAGTGAAAGCTACACATTTCTTGGATGATACACATTTTGCAAAAAGTAAAAGTTAACGTGATGACAAATTAGCTATAATTTCTGTTTCGTAGAGTATGCATATACAACACTGGAATGAGGTTTTTTGTTTTTTGTTTTGTTTTGTTTTTGTTTTTGTTTTTTAAATGTACCTATGGGCTTGGAATTTTAGAATGTAAAAAAAGTAATTGGTATGCTTCATCAGACTGTAGGTTGTGGTGCCCCAACCTTGCCCACAGATTTGGGATTAAACAGATGTGGGCCGATACCACATATCTGTATTTTTTGCCAACATCCAAAGTAACTTTGAGATAATCTAAGATGTGCTTTAATAAATTATAAGAGTTTATATATTACTAAAAAAAATAAGGGAAAGGAACTTTACTGAACTGAAAAATAAAGAATCTACAGGTAGAAACAACAGATATTAAAAAAAAAAGAAAAAGAAATAGAAAAAAACTCTTCTTTATGTTTATGAGTATACTCTCTGTAGTTGTAGTTTGTTGTTGCCGGGAAACACACACCTAAGTTTGATATATTTTTGCAAAAAAAAATTGGCTTCACTAGAATAAAAGTTAGACTAAAAATTTTATCAGATGACTATACACACGTTTGCCCACTTAATTATGCTAAACATTAGATGTACTTAATTATCAGTTACAAGAATGTGCTTTGAGCCAGTGCAGTTATTTCCAACGTTATCAACAATTGTATATGGTAACAATATATCTGGTTTGTTGTTTTTGTTGTCTTGTTCATAGCATCAATACCTACGTAGAGAGTTTCACTGCACATACATTCTTTGAAGGACACTCTTGAAAGCTAGTCTCTTACTCAAAGAAGAGTCAGAATTTATCCTCTAGAAGCATAAATAATGACAGCACATACCAACATCACCCTATGGTCAGTGGAAATAAGAGAATATGCAAATCGAATATATTTAGGAGTCAAACCTAGAGGAAAACATACATTATGAAGTGCTACCTTTGGGAAACAGTGAAATAAAATAACATATGAGTTTATAGCAAAGATAAAATCATAACAATGGAATTCTCTAGTGAGATTAAGAAATAAAACAGTTCCAGCTTATCCAGTGGTATTAGAGACATGTTGTTTAAGTGAAAGGCCATTTACATACTGGTCTTTGAGCCAGAAATTATGCCAAGTGAAAGCAAAATGATTCAGAATACTTTGTGTGATACTTTGTGGTAATTTGTAGTCTTTATATCCTTTTTAGTCTTTGTTATATCATTTACCCACCTACCAATATTTCCTAATGAAACTAGATACGAGTTGTGGTATATACATAGATTCAGTGGTAAATGACTTAAAAAACAGTATCCTCAGATTAAGTACTGCTATTTTTAAGGCTAAAAGATGTAGAAGAAAGAAAAAAAAATTGTTGCTATTTCTTGCTCGGAATGCTTCAAGAATTCAGGAGTAAACTTGGCCTTTTCTATTTAATATATGGACATGTCTTTACATTTGATGAATGTTATTGCCTCTTGAAGAAAAAAAATCAAAATGAAATTATTGTCCTAGCATCAGTAATTTAAAAAGTAGGTTCTAATTTGCCCATTTTTTTTTTTCCTTAAAGAGAAAAATGGTATTCCTCCCTGCAAGGAGAGGTTGTCCGCAATATTTCTGATGATCAAGAATATCCTTTTGCATAATTCTAAGGAAAAGGAGTTCACTACTTTGTAAGGAAACTCATCTCACTGTTGGATGGATCTACCTTTTGTTCACAGATTAAAAAAAAATTGTATCTTCAAACTTGTTCTTTTTGTTCTTTTTTTGTATTTATTTTGTTGTTATGTCTGGAGTTAAAAAAAATATATGATCTTTCCTCCACTTCTGCCTGGCCTTTCAAGAATGTGTAAGTGGCTTCTCAGTTCAGTCTTTCTCTCACAAGACTCCATGCCAGTCAACGCAGCTATTGGCTTTAGACCTTTTAGGTGTTTATTTATTTTTTTAAGATTTATTTATTTATTTATTTGACAGAGATCACAAGTAGGCTGAGAGGCAGGCAGAGAGAGAAGGAGAGGAGAAAGCAGGCTCCCCACCAAGCAGAGAGCCTGACATGGGGCTTGATTCCAGGTCCCTGGGATCATGACCTGGAAGCCTCTGACCTGGAAGGCAGAGGCTTTAACCCACTGAGCCCCTCTGGTGCCCCTGATCAAATTAGACCTTCTAGGTTTTTAAACCTGGCTCCTTTATTTGACAGGTAATTGACCTTTAGCAGGATATCTTCTGACTCAACTTCAGTTTCCTGTCTTTAAGAATAAGAATGAGTAACAACACTATATGTCCTAGGAATGTTATTTGGATTAGATGATTTTAAAAGAACTAAAACAGTCTCTGGAATAGTAGTTGAGCTTGGTAAGTGATAGCTTCTATGATTATACTTGTAAGTAAGTTCATATTTCTCTCAATATTTAAAAGTATTTTAAACTTACTTAATAAAAATACAATATAAATACTTAATAAAAATACAATAATTCTAACATTTAATTCCTTATTCTACCATCTGTCTTCATTTAACTACCAAATTCATTTGATAATTCCAATGCCATATCAAAAGATGAACTGAATTTTTCTTATTTGTCTTTGACTAAGAGTACTTAACAATGGCTTTTGACTATTGCTTTTTTCCCCCTAGATACCTACGAATAATCTGATCAATAATGAATTCTCAAATGATATTGGCATTTAGTATCAAACCTATAGTTTTCAGAACCTGTCTCATTTACTAGTTTGTGCAAATTGGAACAAATATATAATATCTCAAGCTTCTGCCAGTATTACATCTCAGAAGGTCATAATGATTAATGGTACTCACAAATTCAGATGAATCAGAGTATTTTGCAGTATCAAAGAACAAAGAGATTGAGATACTATTACATTGGCCTATTGTCATAATATTATGGGAGAACTATAGCTAAATAAAATTTCATGAGACAAGCTCACTGAAATTCTACTTTTAGGAAGTGAAAATTTCAAAATCAAATGTTTGTTAAAAACCTATAATTTTTGAATAATCTCAAAATTTATCAACATTCATTTATTCTTCTAATTACCTCAAAATTTGGTTTCTCTATTCTTTTCTTGATTGTATTATTTTCTTTAGAATTTTGTCCAGAGATGAAGATTACCCCCCTCCACAGCATTAACATTTTCTACTCAAGGGCTGATTGCAATATTATGCAAAATAGAACTCACCAAAAATAGTTGAAAGACAGAGAGGGCACTAAATAATTTATCCCAAATCACCCCAGATGTGGGAAGCTTCCTTTGAAATGCCAAATGCATGGTTTTGAATGCTCTATTAATATATATTTAGTGGGTTGATGAGCTATATTATAATATAAATTGTGAATTGTTTGATGTGTTGTTCAACTTCAGTTCTAATTACAATGTAGTCAAATCTTGATTATCCATTGTAATGGGGACATGAATAATAGAAAATCCACAGATTTTTCCCACATTTTTAAAAACCAATTGTTTTGATTTATTTTTTTTACCTGCAACCTTTATTTGTCCTCCACATTGTCTTTCCTTCTGTCTTTCTTTTACAGATAAGTAATGAAATAAACTAAAATCTATGGTAGGCATAAGTTAGCATACATCTTACATTTGATAACCAGTACCTGACTTTTAAAGGTCTTATCTGAAATTTCTATGTACCTACAAAGACGTGGAGATTTTAAGTATTAAATGAATATACTCCAATTACAAGTCCACGGTATATTTGTGATGTAGTAATATGGACTGATTAAGTATTCAGAAGAATTATGATTATTCAAGACACATACACTGTATCTATAGATTTGCCCTTCTTCCATGAGATAATAGATTTGGATAGATCTGGGTCTGTGCTCCCAAATAGATCTTCGTATTGTTTGAGCCAGCTGAACACCTGGGAGTGCAAGCCCCAATTTCAACTCTAGGATAAACCCTGATGTAAAGCTTACTTGAGATAAAATATGATAAATGTGTCTACATTTTCCTCTCCTCCAGAACTAGACAGCTACTGAAAGTAAGAATTTCCCACAAACTGTGATTTTAATACAAACAGTTTTCAAGGGTTAATTCTAAAGATTTGTCAAGTTCTTTTAATAGCTGAGAGACCAATCAGGAATTAAGAGGTCAGCATTCAGGAATGTGCTAGACCATGCTTATGTAGTTTTCTGTGAACTGACTCCTTTTATTTCAGGACTTGTACCAGCAGTGTTGGTAGCTTAAAATAGATTGTGGTAGGAGTATTTACAACAAAATTTACAAAATCTAGAAATCCGGGATTTTTTGTTTTTGTTTTTGTTTTTTAGTTTGTTTGTGTGTTTGTTTCTTGAGAATTTGTTATTTATACATACCTGTCAGCCATAAGTCAATATATTATTCCTATATGTGGTGAGAAGGGAAATATTATCACTCTTCATAATATAAATAATGAAATTCTTTGTCAAAGAAGCAGCCTTATAATTTCCATATGATACTTAAGTGATTTACCAAAGTTATGCTTTCTGATAATGTGTCACAATTTAAAAACTAGATTTATTTTTTTGTTTCTTAGGTCCTGCACATCTGTCTTAAATATAGGATCTGTAGTTTATTCTCTTTTTCTAAAGATAATATGATCTGTGTCTGTTATATACATAAACTTACAATGTCCTCAGTAATTGACCCAGTTCCCAGCTTTAGTAGCCATTCAAAAATATTTGAGTAATAAATGAGTGAATGGATAATCCGTTCAACATTACATGTTCTGGCTTCTAGTTTGAGTCCTGCAAGCCCCTTGGCAACTGACTCTCAATAAATGGAATCCTAATTCAAACAGTAAGAGCTCTAAGATCTTGTAATAAATTTAGCTTGATAAAAATCACCTGTGTAATATTTGGAGTAGTTCCAAATGTGTAATATTTGGAGTAGTTCCAAAAATCTGTGGTACTGTGTGAGTGAGATTCTGACTATTCTCGGTTTTCTGAGTATTATTTCATACTTATTCACTGATCTCCCCACCTCCTTTTAGCTTTCTATGATTTTTCCAGTAGCCTATTCTGTTGCTGTTGTCAGATGCACCCTAGAGTGACTATTGACATTCATTCCAAAAGAAGAAAAATAAAAGAGAAAAATTGTTCCAGTATTAACACAGGAAAATCACAATGTTACAATGAACATAGTAAAAGAAGATTGCAGGCTTCCTCTAATGATTGATATGTCTTGATTGTTTCATTGAAAAAGTGTTTTCAGCAGCCCAGACATATATTTTGCTACCTCACTGAACCTTCACAGCTTCCTGGCTTGTTTGCAGAACAATGAAACAGGAGCTACAAGAGGGAGGCCAGCCTAGCACCCTTGTTACTGCTCCTGGGTTACTTAGCTTGTCCTTATCCCCAGCCCTTTTCCAGTTACATGGTCATATAATTTCTAATATTGTCCATCTGACTGCTGATGGAGAACTAACACATTTCTCATGGATTATGTCAAACTGAAGTAAGCATGTGGTAAGCAATGTGGAAGGTTTTAAGTTTCAGTGTAAGAGAGGTAGAAATGATTATAACGTTGTTAGTTCACTGTTGTCCTAGTTGTGTATTTTTACTTTTTTGCTTGTGCTTTTGAGGTCATATCATTGCCAGGAAATCATTGCCAAGACCAATATTCAAGAAACTTTCCCCCTATTTTTTTTTTCCCCTAGGAGTATTACAGTTCAGGATCTTATATTTGCATCTTTATTTTGAGTTTATTTTTGTGTATGATGTAAGATAGGGTCCAATTTCTTTACTTTGAGTGTAGATATTAAAATTTCCCAACTTTCCCACTTGTTGAAGAGACTATCCCTAAATGTGTACTCTTTGCAGACTTGTTGAATATTAATTGACTAAATATGTATGAGTTTAATTCTGGACACTCTATTCTGTTCCATTGCTTAATATGCCTGTCTTTATGCCCGTGCAATACTGCTTTAATAACTATAGCTTTGTAATATATTTGGGATGAAAAGACAATCTATGGAATGAAAGAAAATATTTGTTATATATATATATATATATATATATACACACACACACACACACGTGTATATATATATATATCATATACATACCATATACATACCATATATCTGAGAAAAGCCTAGTCCAAAATATGTAAGTAATTTCTTTTTTTTTCTTTTTTTTTTTTTTTTTAAGATTTTATTTATTTGACAGAAATCACAAGTAGGCAGAGAGAGAGCGGGGGAAGCAGGCTCCCCGCCAAGCAGAGAGTCTGATGCGGGGCTCGATCCCGGGATCCTGGGATCATGACCTAAGCCAAAGGCAGAGGCTGGTTAACCCACTGAGCCACCCAGGTGCCCCATATGTAAGTAATTTCTACAACTCAATAGTAAACAAAAAAAAAATTGAAAAGTGGGGAAAATACTTGAATAGACATATCTCCAAAAGAAGATATATAAAAGCCAACAGATATATGAGAAAATGCTCAACATCACTAATCATTAGGGAAATGCAAGTCAAAACCACAATGAGATACAACCTTAAGTTAGAATCATTCTTATAAAACAACAACAACAAAAACAACAGAACAAACAAACAAAAAAACAGGTGTTGGCAAAGATGGGCCTAAATTGGAGTTCTTATATATTGTTGGTGAGAATATAAAATAGTGCAACTGTTATGGAAACAAATAGAGATTTCTCAAAAAGTTAAAAACAGAACTACCATATGATACAGCAATCACACTTCTGCTAAAATATTCAAACTATAGAAGCAGAGAATAGAATGGTGTTTACTAGTGGTCATGTGAAGGAAAAATGGGAGTGGTTGTTCAGCTATGAAGTCTTAGTTATGCAAGATTAATTAGTTTTGGAGCTCTTCTATACACTGTAATGCCTGTAGTCAACAGAATTGTAGTATGCACTTTAAAAAATTTGGTAAAAGGGTAGAGCTCATGGTAAGTTCTTACCATACACACAGAAAGAGACAGAAAACTTCTGGAGGTGATGGTTGTGTCTCTTACCTTGATTGTGGTGATGGTGTTGTGGGTGATATTCATTTGTCCAAATATCAAATTGTATACATTAAATATATGCAGTTTTTTAGTATGTCAAAATTAAATAAGTAAAAATAAAGATATCAGTTGAAAAAAGTGATTTTTAAGTAGGTAAGAGGTCAAGAAGGAGTAAAGGATATCATATGTTTCTAGATTCTATGAGAGAGATTATATAATGTTATTAAATTTCATCCCAAAATATAAATAGAGTATTTGTCATGTCTATTATTTTTCAGTTTTTTATATAAATTCTTATTTGTTAACATATAATGTAATACTGGTTTCAGGGGTAGAATTTAGTGATTCATCACTTATGTGTAACACCCAGTGCTCATCATAACATGTGGTCTCCTCAATAACCATCATCCATTTAGCCTATCCCCCACCTGCCTCCCTGTATCAACCCTCAGTTTGTTATCCATCATTAAGAGTCTCTTATGGTTTACTTCCCTATCTCTCTTTGTTTTAAACTCCTTTCCATATGTTAATCTGTTTTGTTTCTTAAATTCCACATATGAGTGAAATCATATGGTTGTTGTCTTTCTCTGACTTTTGCTTAGTATAATACACTCTAGACTCATCCACATCATTGTAAATGGCAAGATTTCATTCTTTTTGATGGCTGAATAACTTTCCATTTTGTGTGTGTGTGTGTGTGTGTGTGTGTGTGTGTGTAACACATATCTTTTTTATCCATTCACTAGTCAGTAGATTTTTGTGCTTTTTCCATACTTTGGTGATTGTTGATAATGCTGCTATAAACATTGGGTTGAACCCCTTTGAATCTGCATTTTTATATACTTTGGGTAAATACCTAGTAGTGCAATTGCTGGCTCATAGGGTAGTTGTATTTTTAATTTTTTGAGGAACCTCCATAGGGATTCCAGAGTGTGTGCACCAGTTTGAATTCCCACCAACCATTTAAAAGGGTTTCCCTTTCTCTGTATCCTTGCCAACATCTCTTTTTTCCTGTGTTGTTAATTTTATCCAGGTGTGAGGTGAAAACTCATTGTAGTTTTGATCTTTTTTTTGTTTGTTTGTTTGTTTGTTTTGTTGTTGCTGTTGCTTTTCCTCCTGATGATATTGAACATATTTTCATGTGTCTGTTGGACATCTGGATATCTTTTTTGGAAAAATGTCTATTCATGTCTTTTGTCCATTTCTTTTTATTTTTTTTTAAAGATTTTATTTATTTATTTGACAGAGATCACAAGTAGGCAGAGAGGCAGGCAGAGAGAGAGAGTGAAGCAGGCTTCCTGCTGAGCAGAGAGCCTGATGTGGGACTCGATCCCAGGACCCTGAGATCATGACCTGAGCTGAAGGCAGCAGCTTAACCCACTGAGCCACCCAGGTGGTGCCCTTTTGTCCATTTCTTAATTGGATTGTTCTTTGGGTGTTTGATAAGTTCTTTATGGATTTAGATACTAACCGTTTATCAGATACATCATTTACAAATACCTTCTCTCATTCTATAGGCTGCCTTTTAGTTTTGTTGATTATTTCCTTTGGTTCACAGAAGCTTTTTTTGTTGTTGTTATTTGTTTTGTTTTGTTTTTTATCTTTTTTTTTTTTAAGATTTTATTTATTTACTTGACACACAGAGATCACAAGTAGGCAGAGAGGCAGGCAGAGAGAGGGGGAAGCAGGCTCCCCGCTGAGCAGAGAACCCAATGCAGGGCTCGATCCCAGGACCCCGGGATCATGACCTGAGCTGAAGGCAGAGGCGTTAACCCACTGAGCCACCCAGGCGCCCCTTAGTTTTTTATCTTGATGAAGTCCCAGTAGTTCATTTTTGCTTTTGTTTCCCTTGTCTCCAGGATGTGACTAGCAAGAAGTTGCTATGGCCGAGGTCCTAGACGTTGATGCCTATATTCTCCTCTAGGATTTTGATGGTTTCCTGTCTCACATTTAGGTCTTTAATCCATTTTAAATTTATTTTTGTGTAAGGTGTAAGGAAGTGGCCCAGTTTCATTCTTCTGCATATTGCTGCCCAGTTTTCCCAACACTATTTCTTGAAGAGACTGTCTTTTTTTCATTGGACATTCTTTCCTGCTTTGTCAAAGATTAGTTGACTATGTAGTTGTAGATCCATTTCTGGGTTTTCTGGTGTGTTCTAGTACCATACCATCTTGATGACTACAGTTCTGTAATACAGCTTGAAGTCCAGAATCAGGATGCCTCTAGCTTTGCTTTTCTTTTTCAGAATTGCTTTGGATATTTGGGGTTTTTTGTGGTTCCATACAAATTTTAGGATTGTTCTAGTGCTGTGAGAAATGCTGGTAGTATTTTGATAGAGATTGCATTAAATGTGAAGATTGCTTTGGGTAGTATAGACATGTTAACAGTTATTCTTAAGTGTTCTATAGTTCTTGGAGTACAGATCTTTTACCTCTTTGTTTTTTGTTTTTGTTTTTGTTTTTCTTCCTAGATATTTTGTTTTTGGTGCAATTGTAAATGAGATCAATTGCTTGACTTCTCTTTCTGCTGTTTTATTATTGGTGTATGGAAATGCAACAGATTTCCATATACTGATTTTGTATCCTGCAACTTTGCTGAATTTGTGTCTTAGTTCTAGCAATTTTTTTGTGGAGTTTTTTGGGTTTTCTACATAGAGTATTGTGTCATCTGCAAATAGTGTAAGTTTGTTGTCTTTCTTGCCAGTTTGGGTGCCTTTTATTTCTTTTAGCTATCTGATTGCTGAGGCTAAGACTTTTAACTATGTTAAATAGTAGTGGTGAGAGTGGACATCCCTGTCTTGTTCCTGACTATAGAGAAAAAGGTCTCAGTTTTTCCCCATTGAGGATGATATTAGCTGTGGGTCTTTTGTACATGGCCTTTATGATGTTGAGGTATGTTCTATCTATACCTACTTTTCAGGGTTTTTATTTGTCATGCCTATTTTTTAAAAGGCTACTTAAACTTGCCACAGTCTTAAAAAAAAAGAAAGAAAAGATAACTATTGGAAAGAACCTCATAAATAAATGGATAGTTTTTGCCAGTCTTGCCAACAAGTATTGGAGAGCATATGCTAACTCTATACCATGGCCTAACAGAGCACAAAGGCACTCTGTTCCCACACTGAAAAATGTTTCTGAGCAGAGAAGAAAAGTCTGTAGAGATTTGGACAAAACCGTCACAGCTGCGCCAACATATGGCAAGCTGATAAATACATGTGTCACTAGTAAAATGAACCATGAAAAAAAATGTTATCTTTTTAAACTATCTTAAAAATATAAGTCTTTCTCATTTTATTTTTCAATAGCTTATTAAAAATTTAAAAGCTTGAATTTTCAAATATTTCTAAAGCTTGTAATTTAGAAGATTAAGATGTTCGAGAAAGCATATTCTGAATTATGATATCAGTAAGTTCTCTTCCTTTTATGAGTCTGTGCATACTTTAGAAATGACCTCCTACAGAGGCTTTAGGTATATGGCATATATAAAGTTTGTTCCAGAGACATGGACTATAATGTTACTCCTTTAGGTGGGTGGGAGAGAGTAGGGTGAGATATGAGAGGATTCCACTTTTTCTATAGTATGAAGATGAAATATTTGATATTGAGGCAGATCCATTCAATAAATAGCACAGGGTAAGATCTGTTTTTGGGGATTTTTAAAGATTTTATTTATTTATTTGACAGAGAGAGAGATCACAAGTAGGCAGACAGGCAGACAGAGATTGAGGGAAAAGCAGGTTCCCTGCTGAGCAGAGAGCCCGATGCAGGGCGGCTGGATCTCAGGATCCTGAGATCATGACCTGAGCTGAAGTTAGAGGCTTAACCCACTGAGCTACCCAGGCACCCCTGTAAGATCTGTTTTTAAGGATTAATGCATGAATTCTTGATGGGGAAAGTAGTGCCTCAGAGGAGCAGTAACTGTTTGGGGGAGCAAAAATATCTCAGGTATTACAGTGGTTTCATGGTTTTGTAAAGGGCCACAGAAAGTAAACCAATAATACAACAGGACTGCAATGTTAAAAGTTTATGAATGTTAGGAGAGTAGTTAGTAAACAAAACAACAACAACAACAAAACAAAAACATGTTTAAGCAGTCACCAGAATGGGTAATAAAACAAATGAACAACAAATGAGGTTGACCTACTGAGTAAATGAATCCCAGGTTCCAAATGAGGGTTGTTAATCCATAGGACTAGAACCAGCCATTAGAACTAGAATGAGGAACAAGAATGCAGTTGTACAACAAGCAGAGCAGGTAAACATGTAGTGAGTATTTACTTGGAGTTAATGGTGTGGTAGGCAAGCATTTTAAAAGTGAAATGTACAGATAAAGAACCTCATGTTGAAACAAGAGCATACAGTTGCTAGGTAAAATATAGGGCACTCAGTTAAATTTGAATTTCAGATCAACAATGGATAATTTGGGCTATACATATATTAAACATTATTCATTTTCTCAAATTCAAATTTAGCTTTCCACCCTGTATTTTCATTTGATAATTCTGGCAAGTCTTTTCTGCCAAAGTGCCAGTTATCTTTTGGAAAAAAGTAAAAATAAATCATGATTCTAAAACTTCAGTTACCTGTCTTTAAATCTATGGTCCTGAAAAAGGCTCTATTTTCAAAGGTTAATATATAAGTTAAGTAACTGTTCTAAACTCAAGAAGGCTGAGATACTAATCTAAGTTTTCCCCATACTCAATCTTTGTACTATCATTGTCCCTTTAGATCAATTTCTCTCTGTTGCCGTGGAAACCACTTAAATATAAAACTACACACAAATATACACATATACACATACTGAAATATAATATCATATGGAACTCTTAATGATCCTCTATGCTAAGCAATAGGATGGAGGGGCATTCCATTTACTTCTGTACTAGAGCATTGTTACTATTTGTATTTGACAGGTAGATAAGTCTTGCATCTGATATATGGATAAATATATAATATACTGTCCATCATCTGACCATTCTCCCTGGTTTCAATACCTCTATCACTTAGAAATTCTAATCAAAAGAAGATTTTCATTTAATAAGCTTGGTTTGTCCTCAGACTTTGAAAACTGCTATTTTGCCATTTCCCCTTCTTTCTTGGTATATTCCTAGGCATCATTAATTACCCCTAATATTCAGTAGTAATCAGCCCTTACCATCTGCATTCTAAGAACCTAGATTGCTGGTAGGTATAATATCTCATTTCTTTTGAAGAAATACCAGGGGTGTATCTGCATATGCATAATCCGTCAGTCGATTGATCCTGTCACAATCCCCATTTCTATCCTGCAAATAGTTCTATGTTGAATTAACAGAAAGCAGAAAATTAACACTAATTGTGTAAATTAAGTATCAGGATCTACAGTTTGAAAAATAATAGTGCCTTGAGGGTCCTTAACATGTCTCTGTCTCATTCATAGTTATTGGAACAAAGTGGAGAGAGCAAAAGGGAAAATCTGTAATACTGATCTGGTTTTACTTTAAATTTTTAATTCCAGTAGAGTTAACATACAATGTTATATTAGTTTCAGGTGTACAATATAGTGATTCAACAATTCTATACATCATTACTCAGTACTCATTATAAGTGTACTTGTCCCCTTCACCTATTTCAGCCATTCCCTCAGCCTCCTCCCGTTTTGATATGCTTTATTTTAAATGAGTACCCTCAGTAAAATTATTTTTTTCAAAAAGAAATATTTTTTACTTGGAGCATACTTCAGAGCACATGGTTCTAAATGATATATATAAAACACTCTATTCAAGAAAAATAGAATACACATTTTCTTCAAGTACACACAGAAGAATCTAAATCACAATAAAAAGAGACACAACAAATATTACAAATTTAAAAAGACCAAAATCATACCCAAGTATATTTTCTTACCACAGTGGTACAAAAGTAAAGATCAACAATAAAACAAAGTTGGAATATACATTGTAAATATTAAATATTTAGTATGTAAATATTAACACACTAGTGTACAAGCAGTGGGCCAAATAAGAGATCAAATAGCAAATCAAAATATGGCTCAATACGGAAGAAAAATAAAGTTCAATACTCCAAAATGCATAAGATGCAGTAAAAGTAGATGCTAGAGTGAAATTTGATGGTATAAATGCTTGTATTAAGGAAAAGTTGCAAATAACACCACATCATAAGGAACAAGAAAAAGAAGAAATGTCGTTGAAATTTAATTGGGGAAAGAAATAACAAAAATCAGAAATAAATAAAGACCATAATAAATAGTAATATAACATTGAAAGTAATGATCAGTTTTTCCACAAAAAAATAAGCTGGCAGTGCCTTAACTACATTAACTAATAAAAAAATATAATACTCAAGAATCAAAATGAGAAATGAAAGAGAAAGCAATACAACAGATAACCACGAGATACACAGTGTGATAACATGTTGCTATAAACAATTATATGGTAACAAATCAGGTAACTTAGGAAAAAAATAGATAATTCCTAAAAAATGTATAAGTTGCTAAAACTGAATCATGAATCTTGAATTCAAGAAGAAGGAAATCTTCTTAGACCAATAACAAGAGCGAAAGTTAAATTAGGAATCAAAAATCTCTCACAAATCTCTACCAAACATTTCAAAAAATACAATTAATGACAATCTTTTTTTTTTTTTTTTTTTTTTTTAGTTTATTTGACATACAGAGATCACAAGTAGGCAGAGAGGCAGGCAGAGAGAGAGGGAGGAAGCAGGATCCTTGCTGAGCAGAGAGCCGGCCCCATGCGGGGCTCGATCCCAGGAACCTGGGATCATAACCTGAGCCGAAGACAGAGGCTTTAACCCACTGAGACACCCAGGCGCACCCAATTAATGACAATCTTTATCAAAATCTTACAAATAATGGAGTAGAGGGAACAGATTCAAAATCATTCCACAGGGCCAGTACTATTCTGATCCCTGGATAAAAACAATACAAGAACAAAAAGTCCAGTTTGTCTGATATAAGTATTGCTACTCCACTTTTTTGATATCTATTTGTGTGATAAATGTTTCTATCCCCTACCCCTCACTTTCAATCTACAGATATCTTTAGTTCTAAAATGAGTCTGTTATAGGCAGCATAGGGATGGATCTTGTTTTTATTTGTTTGTTTGTTTAGGATTTTATTTATTTATAAAAGAGTGTGCACAAGCAGGGGGAAGGACAGAGGGAGAGAGAGTATCAGACTCCCTGCTGAGTAGGGAGCCTAATGTGGGGCTTGATTCCAGGACCCTGAGATTATTACCTGAACTGAAGGCAGACAGACACTAAATTGATTGAGCCACCCAGGCACAACAGATAGGTCCTGTTTTTTTAATCCATTCTGATGTCCTTTGTCTTTAGAGTGGAACATTTAATCATTCATAGTAATTATTGATAGACATGTGTTCAGTGCCATTTTATTACTTCTTTTGTCATAGTTTCTGGAGATTTTCTCTGATCCTCTCTAGTCTTTGTCATTTTTGGTTTTACCTTTCCACTCATAGAACCCCTTTAATATTTCTTTCAGGGCTAGTTTAGTGGTCCTGAACTCCTTTAGTTTTGTTTTTCTGGAAACTCTTATCTCTCCTTCTGTTCTGGATGATAGCCTTGCTGGATAGAATAGTCTTGGCCTCAGATTTTACCCATTCAGCATGTTGACTATATCATACCACTCTCTTCTGGCTTGCCAAGTTTCTGTGGTGAAAGCTACCCTCATGTGTCTTCCCTTTTAAGTTAGGGACTTCTTTTGTCTTGCTGCTTTTAAGTTTTTTTTGTTTTAAATTTTTTATTTTTTTATCTCTATATTTTGCAAATTGTATTATGATGTGTGTTGGTTTTAGCGTGCTTTTGTTGATTTTGATGGGAGTTGTCTGTCTGTACCTCCTGGATCTGGATGTCTGTTTCCTTTCTCTGATTGGGAAGTTTTGAGATGTGATCTCCTCAATTAACTTTTCTACCCCTCTTTCTCTTTTCTTTTGGGAATTCAGTAATATGAACATTAATATGCTTGATGGAGTTACCGAGTTCCCTAAATCTATTCTTTAGCATGTTTCTTTTTTAATTTAACTTTTAAAAATATTTCTTTAAAATATTATTGATCTTGATACTTGAATATTTTGATGTCCTTTAACTTTTATATCCCAGCCAAGTGCTTCACTTGCCTTACTTTATTCTTGTCCCAATCTTGACGTTGATGGGAGGGTTTGCTGAGGAATAGATTTGTTGCTTTAGTTTAATAACTAGGTGAACATGTTACTATTCATGATTAAATGCAGTCATCATGTCTATCATAGACATACCACTATAGTTGGCTAAGGGCATAATTTGTGTCTTTTTTTCCTTATACAATTTGCCAGTGTAGAGCATTTTTTATTATAGGTGACACTCATCAGTCAGCTGATGATTGATACTTTTTTAAACTTAACTCCTGACCCAGTCTAAAATTCTTCAAACAAATCATGATTTTGTCAATGATGTCATCATCGCATAAAGCAATCTCATTTTAATAGAAATAGTCTCTTTAAGAATGAGTATGGACTGACTTGCAAAATACCTGAAAGACTATAGAGGCATTGATTGAATTATCTCCTCATATTGAGAAATTTCTCTGTGCCTGTGTGTGTGTGTTTTGTGTTTGTGAGCATTTTATTTCCATTAATCTTCTATGGTTCTTTTACTTGCTGCAAATGATACCATGATTTGATAGATTTAACTAAAGTATTTTCCAAAAACATGTAATGTAATGTAATGAGATCCCTGGGAGTCCAGTCTAAATCAGACCTATATTTCTTTTTTTTTTTAACATCTTAATTTTATTTTATTCTTTTCAGTGTTCTAAGATTCATTGTTTATGCACCACACCTAGTACTCCATGCAATACGTGTCCTCCTTAATACCCACCACCAGGCTCACCCATCCCCACACCCCCCACCCTTCCAAAACCCTCAGTTTGTTGCTCAGAGTCCACAGTCTCTCATGCTTCATCTCTGCCTCCGATTTCCCCCAATTCACTTTTCCTTTCCTTCTCCTAATGTCTTCCATGTTATTCCTTATGTTCCACAAGTAAGTGAAACCATATGATAATTGACTTTCTTTGTTTGACTTATTTCACTCAGTGTAATCTCCTCCAGTCTAGTCCATGTTGATACAAAAATTGGTATTCATCCTTTCTGATGGCTGTGTAATATTCCATTGTATATACAGACCACATCTTCTTTATCCATTCGTCTGTTGAAGGGCATCTTGTCTCTTTCTACAGACCTATATTTCTAAACAGATATATTCATGATATGGGAGAAAATTAGTGCTGTCAATATCATGAACAATCCTGAGAATACAGTCAGGAAATTTAATTAAACAACTTCCTACCTCTTACAATTTTTTTGCACAAGTTCAGTGTCAGTTGGACCTTTAAACATATGTTGAATAAGTGGGAAGGAGCTCTCCTATGTTATGATGCCTTTAAAAAAAAAAAAAACAACTTACATAAAGTATAAGGGGACAGGATGAGGAAATAAAGACAAACCATTTATCAGTTTACATCCGAACCTTCTTTTGTAGCTCTGGGTAATTATGCCATATTTATATTTAGTTGCAAGTGAGAGTGCACTTTAGAGATGTAATAAATGGACTTCTATAAACACAACTGCATTTCACAGTTCTCAAAGACTTAAAAATAAATCAATTGGAAAATTGAAAAATAATTATGTGGGCTATCAAGAACATATGGTATAGAGTTGTGGTAACATTCATGATATACTTTAAGAAATCTGATAAATAAATGCATAGTAGTATTTACATGTTTGCTAAGTTTTTACTGAAAGTTAAGATACATAAACTTGAAAAAAATCTTAATTGCAAATTTGAAGATTAGTAAATATGTCAGTTTCTACCTTAAAGTCTCTCTAAGTTAACCCACAAAGATTATAAGAAATCACTAATACAACATTTTCTAATCGGATCTGAGGAGATTACATAATGTATTGAGAAAACTGATTTTTTGTTTTGTCTAACATGAGTGGGTTTCATAAAAGGAATTTATTTTTTTAAAGATTTATTTACTTTATATAGGGAGGGAGAGAGCACACACATGTGCTAGCTGGGATAGGGACAGAGGGAAAGAGAGAATCTCAAGTAGATTCCCACTGTGCTCCCCTTGAGCCCAGAGCTGGATGTGGGGCTCAGTCTCACTACCCTGAGATCATGACCTGAGTGAAACGAAGAGTTGGTTGCCCACCAACTAACTGAGCCACCCAGGCGTCCCAAGAGTTATTTATTTATTTAAGATTTATTTATTTGAGAGAGAGACAGAGAGAGAGAGCAAGCTGGGGGAGAGATGAAGAGAGGAAGAGAGGGGGAGAAACTCAAGAAGATTCTCTGCTGAGCACAGAGTCCCTTGCAGGGTTCAATCTCATGACCATAAGATCTTGACCTGAGCCAAAACCAAGAGTTGGCAGCTCACCCAACTGAGTCAGCCAGGCACCCCAAGGCATTTATTTTTTAATAATGATCAGTAACCTGAAGCAAATTCTGGTATTGTTTCTCAGTGTTTATTGAAAAGGCAGATGTTACTTCTCTCATCTAGTTTGATTTCCTAATTTCCTAGCTCCACCTCCCCCATCCTTAGTTGACTACACAGAACTAATACTAATAATATATTGTAAATCTTCTTGGAATATATATTAAATCTATTCTCCTTGGAAACTCATGAGCTCATTACTTTTAATAATATAAGAATTCCCTTTAAGAAGATAACTCTGGTTATCTGCACCAGGTATTTTCTTTACCAGAATTTTCCAAACTTGTAGTAATGCATATTAAACAACAAAGGGACCTTAGTATTTTGATATTCCCTTAGCACATGAAAAATGACATTTTCAAGTAGGAATTCAGTTAAACAGAAGATTTCCAGTTTTCGTAGTCACACACTGTAGTCAATTCAAGATTTCATGCTTGAGGTATCATAAAGCTAACTGAGAGCCTGAAAAATAAAGGAAGAGAAAGTCCAACAATGGATTTTTATAATTCAGTGTCAACATCAAGGTAAGAAGTGTTAAGAAGCAAAAATATGGGAACTTAAATAAGCTTGATAATGGGGCTAGGTACCTTTTTAACTACTTCCTAAAATAACATGAAAGTTTGAACTGCCCTGAATCTATGAATGCAATTTTTAGAAATTTATATGAAGTGAGAGAGTTATAAGGTGGAAAGAAAGCCTGGCATTCTTCTCCCCATGGTCCATGGAGCATAAAACATTACTAGTTTCACCTACTCTCCCAAAGTATATTTCATATTTCAATATTATGTTTATGCTCTTTTTTCTGGTTGGGTTAACACCCCACTTTCCCTCACCAACTCTGTTCAGAACTGAACCAAATTCCTTTTCCTAGGGAGTCTTCATGAACTGCTCCAGACTATGATTTTTTCAAGTTATATTTTCTTCTACCTCAATGGTATTGTTTTGACTATCCTTTCTTCTTTATGATGATTGGTCTAAACAATAACCACCAAGTCCATGAAGGCAGAGGCCATGCATATATATATATATATATATATATATATATATACACACACACACACACACACACATATTTTTTTTGCATCAGTGACAACAAAAATCATGATTCATAGCAAGAGAGTAATGTCATTTTAACACCTTCATTCATTTATTCATTAATTTATGCTCTTTTAAATATTTAAGGCATATGGTGAGCTAGGTGCTATGCATAAGAAGAAATGGAGTCTTCCAGATTAAGATCTGGAGCATTCCAGATTGTGGTAAGAATAGCTTATTGAATGGTCCTCATTGTTCTGAGGCATAAGAGAACATAGTAGGAAAAAAACAAATTTCTTCCCATTGAAGAATGGGGGAAATAGTAATAACACTGAGCCCAGGTGGTTGCCACTTCATGTAAGATTGTCATGAAAGTCTCCTTTTGTTATAGTGACATTGAGCAGTACTTAGGTATCTTGAGAAATAGTGCTATAGACAGAAGTCAGCAAGGACCAGCATAGGAGATTCCTGACTTGTGAGCACTCTTGAACTATTTGGGGTGGGATGTGGGGGAAGTCAGTGTAATTGGAGCAGTCATTTTATGGTTGAAGGGTCAAACAGTGGTTGTACTTTAGGAACTTCTGGCCTATATGATGGAAAACTGGATTTTGAGCAAAGTGATGTCACTGTTGACCTTTGTTTTGAAAGATAATCTAGATGCTGTGTATATGTGAATGTAAAGGATTTTCTAAAGATCAGTTATAATCCTATGTTGATCCCCATGAACACCTAGAGCCAGACTTGAATGAGGTATTCTAACTACTGATTACTGTAATACTGTGCTGGTGTCTAAAAGCAAGGACAACCTGTTTTAGCTTGTCCTCATTTTTCATAGAATAATATTTGTACTTGGTTTGTATTGTATTTTTGATATTAAGCTTTCTCTGTTCAAATTACTATGTGATTTCTCTGTCCTGATTGCACTCATACTAACAAGTAGTTCTTGGGTTCCTTTGGATTTTAGAATATGTAAGTGCTGCCTTTGGGATCTCAGTATCTTACAGATTTTGGTAAAATTGCTTATTTTTCACTATTTTTCCCCTCTCCTTCTAGGAATCATTAATGGAAGGCTGCAGAACAATCTGAGGATTCACATCATACATTATTTCCCTGATTGTGAGTAATTTTACCCTAATATTTTTTCTACTTCACCTACCATGAACTCATTCCTAGGAGGCTCATTTTTTTTTTTTTTCCTTTCTGAACAATTTCTGGTAGCTTACACATAACTTACTCCAGGGAATACTCTGCTGAGTTTCTGTAACTTAGATGCTGAATCTATGCAGTTTTGGAAAATTGTCAGAAAACACACACACACACACACACAGACACGTTTTAGAATGGTTCAGTATTAAATGTCCATCCCAGATATGTGTGTTTGTTTTCTTCTGTTTGTCATCACAGAGGCAGAAAACATCTTAGAAATCATGTTGAAGGAAAATCTTGTTACTACAGTGGGCCGACTATAATTAGCCTAGCTACTTGAAGAAAGTTCAACAAACTATACAAAAGGTTAAAAACAGTCATACTGCATTTTCTTAATAGCCCCTGGGGGGCTTTTGTCAAAATGCTTCTCCTTAATCCTGATTTGTAAAAAGCTGTGGGGAATTTGAACTGTACAGTCTTTCCAATATATTTGATCTGTTTGCATAGAGCGCCAGCTCAGTCTCAGTCATCAATTAGAATTTCTTCTCTTACAGAAACTACTCAATAGATGAATAAACAACAACATCAAGGCTATTTACCATAGAATACAATGCAATTAGTATGGTTTTTCAAATTTCGTCCTGTATTAATGGATTATTTAAACAGAGCATTTTCTTTCATTCTGATTAACCTTGGCTTTTAGAATGGAAGCATAGGCAAGATCATTACTTAGTAATTTTATTAAATAAAGTCCTAGAGGAATAAAAACAATTATATATATATAAAATGTATGTAATAAATACATATTATGAACCACATGCAGAGCCACATGTTCTTGATAGCCCACATAATATAATAAATATATATAATAAATACATATTATATATAAATATATATTTAAATATAATAAAATAAAATATATACAGATAGGTATGTATATGCATGTGTGTATGTATCAATAGGAAATGTAAAATTAAAATTGAAGGTTTTTTTAAAAATTTGCCACTTTTGAGTTAAATTCACGCAAAATATCTTCAGTATAGTGAACTCTTCAATTTATTAATCTCTTGAGCTCATACTTTGGCTTTTTAAAATAGTATGTATATAAATTCAGAAATTAAGAGCTAAGGGAAAGTCTACACTTACTTTTGTTTTCATTCTTTTTAAACAAAATTTGAGGTATGGGGCACCTGGGTGGCCATACCTCAAATTTTGAGGGTTAAATCAGTGGTTTAAACCTCTGCCTTCAGCTCAGGTCATGATATCAGGGTCCTGGGATTGAACCCCACATCAGGCTCTCTGCTCAGCGGGGAGCCTGTTTCTCCCCTCTCTGTCTGCCTGCCTCTCTGCCTACTTATGATTTCTGTCTGTCAAATAAATAAATAAAATCTTTAAAAATTTTTTTTTGAGATAGTTATTTATTTGAGAGAGAGAGCACAAGCAGGGGAAATAACAGGAGAGGGAGAAGTAGGCTCCCCATTGAGCAGGGAGCCCAATGATATGGGGCTAAATCCCAGGACCCTGAGGTCATAAACTGAACTAAAGGCAGACACATAACCAACTGAGCCACCCAGGTGCCCCACTTTTGTTTTCATTCTTATAGGAATCTAGTTGACAATAATTTCCTAATATCAGAAAAAATTACTAAATATTACTAAATAGTAATACTTTTTTTTTTTCAAAGTCCTACCCATAGATAAGACCTGAACAACTAGATCTGTAGAGAAGAGAATAAATGGCAAGCTATCATTTTAGGTTTAGTAATCAGTTCTTAAATGTTTCTTAGGCACTAATATAGTTTTGGAATGATGAGCAAACTAAATTTCAGAGGAACATCCTAATGGCCATTTCAAAAGCCTTCATTATTCCTTTAAAACTTTCATATTCTCTGAAGCTGTGACTTTGAACAGCTCATCTAATGCCCTTGATAAAACATACATAGGCTATATATTCATTGTAGAATCCTCACTGTATACAACACAATCTGAAAAGAAAATGAGGAGGAATATAAACTTCATCTGATAAGAAATCCTTTCAAAGACTAACAGTCAAAGGGAAGGAACTTGTCAAATAGGCGGTAGCTATGACTGCATAAAGCATTGTTCATTTAAGCCATTCTGGCAGATTCAGAAAGAATTCTAAAAAAACCTCTCAACATAAAAATGATTTCTGAGACATGTAAGTCAACTCTCCTGTACTTTACTTTTGAGTGAGAAAAAGAGAAAGGAAAATACAGGAAAAAAGAAAGAAGACAACAACACACTTACTTTTAATAGTTTTTGTTATTCTTTCAATCAGCTATGCAGCATTTCTATTATTTTCTATTCTTTTTATGAGTGAACATGAAGTTTATAAATTCATATAACATGTAAAAGGATGGACATTGCATATTGTGAATGTAGTGTTGACTCAAGGAAGACAGCAACAGTGGTACCAGTGGCTAAATATTACTTGGAACCTCAGCTGTCATGTTCATTTAGAGAGGGGTGGTTTGTAAGTGAGCTGGGACATTTGTATGAATGACCTTCAGAAAGATATGCTGCAATAATAGGTCAGAGTCTTGAAAGGACATAGACAGCATATTTAAATCTGAAAGTTGAGGGCATCTAACTAAGAGAAGTATTTACAAAATGTGGGCCAACTCGAGTGAAACCCAAGATTAGGCAATATCCTAGGTCACTAAGTCTACCATTAGCATCTTTGGTTTATGGGAGCAAGGGATTAGCATGGTTACCAAAACATGGAAAGAACCATCTGACAAGAACTGCAATTTTTGTTAAAGTGATGCCTATAGGAATCTTTAAGGAAGAAAATGTGTAAGTGGATATAAATCACCAGCTTCATTCTTGCCTTTACTGTAATTTCCTGCTCTACTTTCCTTCCTGAAAGAGAGCAGGGAGGGTTATTGACATAGTCTGAATTGGACAGCTTTCCAGAGCACAGAGCAAACTAAAGAAATGTGGAAATATGGATCTAGCCTAAGGGGAAAGCAAAATATATCCAACACAGTTAGAAATAATGACAAGGAATAGAGAAAATGAAATGCATTTAAGAAAAAGAGATGACATGTCACAAACCATTGTTTTGCTGCAAAATGCAAAAAAAAAAAGAACACACACATACATATGTGTGTGTGTGTATATATATATATATATACATATATATATATATATAGTGAATCCCAGAATGTCTTGCTTCCTTGGTTTTACTGTTACTGATGACATCATTTGTTTGATATGAGTCTTTGTAAATGGAAACACTTTCCAGAATATCTTTGGATTGGTATGGCTGGGGCCATTTCAAAATCCTTGTTATATTCAGTGTGGTGGGAAAGTCCCCAGGATGTAGAAATAGGCATTCTGTAAATCTCAGAAGCACAGGCAGACCCATATGTATATATATAAAATATGAAATTATACATTTTTTATACAGGATTTTAGAAGATTGTTTCAGTTTTTCCTTGCTATGTAGCAAATTAGTTCAATGTACTGGCTCAAAACAATAATAATTTATTATTTGTCATGGCTCTGTGAGTTGACTGGTCAGCTGAGCAGTTCTGCCCCATGTTGTAAAGCTGAGAGTATTCATGTGGTTTTATCCACTGTGAGCTGGAATGTTCAGAATGGCCTCTCATCCTCTATAGTCCCTAACCACATAGTTTCAACCTTCAGTACTCTAGCATGAGTTCTATCACAGAATGTAGACTCGTTTCTAAACTGGTACATTCCAAGAAGTTGAGCCCCAAAGTGAAAGTGTCTATCAAGCCTCTGTTAACATGATTTCTTACAGTGCCTTTGATCAAATAAGTTTTATGACCAAGCACAGAATCAATGCGGGAAGGACTCTAGGAGGGAGCATCATTCACTGTGGACAATTGATATAAGAGTCTATCAAAAGCATGAATCTAAATGATGTAATTTCCTTACACTGCAGCTTTTTATAAATCCCAGTGACATTGATTTACATGGGATATACAGAAGTAAAAAGAAAAGATTAAATTCATGTGATCAAGTACTTTGCAACACCACGTATGAGACAGGTACTTTCAGTGAAGTGCTGCAGTAGAATTACATATGGAATGTTTGGAGGAATCTGAAAATGGAGCCACAAAACTAGTCTGGAGATGGAGTGAGGGACACAATTTTCTTTTATATTCCCCTCCTCCCTGTCTTGAAGAAAAAGTAGGGTCTTTGTGAGTATAGGAGGAATAAAATTAGAATAATCCAGGAAAAGGATAAAAAAAAAATGGGGTAACATGATTGTTTATGATGTATTTGAGGAATTGAGAGAGATTCTTCCTGGCTAGAAAATAGATTATATGAAAAAAGAACTGAAAAGGAAGGTGCAGTCTGGTTTTGAAAATGTTAGCCATGTGGCCAGCTTCTATGTCATGTAAGAGAGAGACACATCAGCTGTCTGATAACCAAAGGCATTGCGGAATATGTGGTATGACCTTTAGCTGATAGAGGATTGCCAGATTGGTTATACAAGACAGAGGCTATTCAGGTGCAAGCCAGTCATATAGCCACCGTGTTCCTGAAGACAGGTCAGGTCATAGTGAGGTGGATCCAGTGTCATGCCAAGAAGACAGATGTCTGTGCCAGATCGAAGGCCTAAGACAAAGGAGTAATATCGTGAAAATAGATCATGTGGCATGGTCACTACAATCCATATAAATCATGGATACTGAATTCACTAGGGACTTACTACCTTCTTCTAAATGTCTATAAAACTTGGGGTTTTCATCATTAATTTGGGGCCAATGATATCAATTTCAACTATTTCTTTAATAAATAATGCACAATAGGGCTGCCTCGGTGACTCAGTTGGTTAAGCATCTGCCTTCACCTCAGGTCCCCACATGGGGCTCCCTGCCCAGCAGGGATTCTCCTTCGCTCTCTCCCTCTGCCCACTACTCCCCCTGCTTGTGTTCTTTCTCTTTCTTTCT
Source organism: Lontra canadensis (assembly GCF_010015895.1). Taxonomy (NCBI): domain Eukaryota; kingdom Metazoa; phylum Chordata; class Mammalia; order Carnivora; family Mustelidae; genus Lontra; species Lontra canadensis. The sequence continues at coordinate 4,432,502 of NW_022631040.1, forward strand.
CTCTGTCAAATAAATAAAATATTTTAAAAAAATAAATAATGTACAATACATAAAAACTATTAACTAGAGAGCTTGAAAATAGTAGATAGTACATGGTAGTGGTTATTTCTATCTACTTGATTTACGAAGTAATAGCTACCTCCTTAGACTTTTACAACCACTAATTGTAATCTCCAGTAATATCCTACAAAATAAACAGTGTTATTCCTCTTGTATATATAAACCAACTGGGTTTCAGAGACATTAATTTGTCATCCAAATTCATAAGGTTGAGTCAGTTAAAAAAATGAGTGAGTCAGTTAAAAAAATCCACATTCAAGCTCAAGTCCTCCTAATTTAAAAGGCTAGTGGCTGTTAGATTCTGCCACACTGTTGATAGTATTAAGAAAATGACAACTTATTTGGTATAAATTATTGGATAATTATGAATGATTATTTTTCTTAGCCCACCAATTCTCTATTAGTGCTGGGTGTGTTTTTACCAAAGGAGACATCTATTAAAGCTGGTACCCAAAGTATACAGAGTGGCCTTGGTTAAAGAAACTATTGCTTTTGAATATATTAAGTTGAGGGTATCTGATAATTGATTCAGAGATTAATATTGTGCCTTCATAAATATAATTCTGTGTCATCTGGAAACACTTTAAAGCAAACATTCAGAATACAAAAGATCTTTACCATACTGGCAGAAACATTCTGGAGGATAGAGAACTCTGAATACTGAATTGTGCGGTGGAAGTCAATAATGGCCTCTGGATACCGTGTAAGAAGTGTAGAGATTATGGAAGGGCGTATGACAAGAAAGGACATTAATTATCATCTATGCTTCTGCTTAACCTGTCTTCATCTCTGCCCCAAAGATAACATCTGTTGTTTTGCTGTAAAAGAGCCAAAGAAAGAGATACATAATCATCATTTCCAGAAGCTTAGAAAGTGAGGTGTCAGGACATTTAATATTTTCCCCTTGTTAATGTCATAATGTTACTTCATATTGTTTAATTTGTATTAATTTAATACTTACCACATTTTCTCACTAGGTTCTCTCTTGCTTACATCTCTTAAATATCACCACCATTTTTCTCCCTCATTATATTTCAGCTGCACAACTTTTCTCTGGAAGAAACAAAACAAAAACCAACCTGAGTTTGTTTCTACATTAGGGCCTTTATTATTGCTGGCGTTCTCTCTACCTGCAAGCTCTTTCCCCAGTGTTTGCATGAATAGAGACTCCCCATTCAGGTTGCAGCTCTGTTTTTCACCTCTATAGCAAAGTTTTTCATGATTCAATCTAACGGCCCCATCACTCTTACTTGCAAACATTCTATGATTTGGTCTTTCTGAAAATGTCTTCATTCTGAAAATCACAGCCTGAAATTAATCTTGTTCAAGTTATGTTGATTTACGTGTTATTGTTTCCCCAGATTAGAAAGTAGGGTCCATGGGATCAAAGCTGTGCTGTATCCCTAGTGCTTAGAAGAGTGAGCAGTTGGCCTAATGGCAATAACAATTAAATGTTGCATAAATAGGTGAATTTCCAGGGTAGCTGCTAAATAAACAAGTGGGACGATAGTAAAGTTAGATGTGTTGTGCAATTAAAAAGAGCTGGTGTGTTATAAAGCAGAGTTTGGGAAACATTTCTTATGAAGAGCTGGATGGTAAATATGTTGGTCTTTGAGAGCTTTGCTGTTTCTGTTACAGTTACTCAACTCTACCGTTGTAGCTTGTCTGTGTTCCAATAAAACTTTACGTACAGAGACTTTACTTAAAAGAAATAGACAGTGGGTGCTAGTTTGTCAAATCCTATCATAGAGTGTGGAAAAAATGCTCTGATATTTGTGTGTCATAAATATTGAATTTCAATATGCTCAGCAGCTGTGCCAAATTTGTACCCAGTGAATAATTTTTGTCCTCATTCTCTTTGCTCTATTCCAATTAACTAACTAGCTTTATAGACACAAACACATACACACATGCTATATACTGTGTGTGAGTGTGTATATATGGGTGTATTTGTATATGTATTGTATTAAGTTGAGATAATTGTTCCATGAACTAGGAACTAGGTTTTGTGTCTCATGAAAGAACCTGATATTTGTTTTTATAAATATAGCACTGTTAATAAGTGAATTAATTAGCTACAAATGGCATGTAAACAACCTATCTTTGTCTTTCTCTTTTGATTGTATGTGATTCCATCCTACCCATCAGGACATTTTTTCCCATATATTTTGTTCCAGATATTGTAGTTTAGAAGAATTATTTTTAATAATATGTAGATACGGCTTCAAAACCCCAGCTTCAATGGAAATATTCATAGAACATCAACAGAATGTCATACCCTCAGCCTACATACACAATTTTTCTTCCACATAAATAATTATTGTTATTAATTTCTTTGCTTCCTTCTATCTAACTGCATGGTAAAAAAGTCAAGCCTAATTATTTTGCAGAATATTATGATATAATTGATAAAATAATTTTACCTCATTAAAGAGCAATGCCATATCAACGACTCAAGGAACACAAAGCTTGAGTAACATAATTGGCAACTTCTGCTTGACTGTGTGAAAATAATGTAGCAAATGTAGTAATTGAAGATCCCAGAGCACAACAGTTTTGGATTTGTTTCTGATCAGCTATGAGATACAATATTTTCCAATAGTAACATCATAATGAAATATTAACTATTATTTTATCATTGAGTGATGTTATTGATTTAATAAAATTTAACACATCAGCCTGCATTCATTGAAAATCCATGCTTTGAAATTTTACTGCTATTTCCAAAATCTCATGCAGGTATAATTTTATTTTTCTTCAGAGAGACTTTATTCATCTTGGTGATTGATGACTATGGATTTTGATCCCACTCTGTCACACCACTAAATGTTATCTTTGACACTGGCATGTGTATCTTTTATTTACACATAATAAATATTGTTTTAAAATCTGAAATTCAAAGAATATGTCATTTGATCCTGTATAATATTTATATTTGAATGAAGAAATATTCTCTAGGTTTGGTTCTCAGAAAGATTGATTTTTTTTTTACTGAAAACCTGTTGTTTTGCCAAATAATTTTTTCATAGGTCCATTAAATAGTCCATTAAATAACAATAATTCATATGCATTTCAGTTAGGACTTAAATTTGCCAGATGGTTTATAGCACAGTTGACTTCAGCCATTTAGAATGTTATTCATAACATTTGTCATCTTAAATCTTGTCATGAATCTCTTTCACACAAGTATTTTTCTTTGCAGGGAATCAGTTAGTTACATGGTCCTAATTCTTTATGAGCCACTTCTTCCCTCTACAAGCTCACTGGTTTTCCCTAAATAGATTTGCAGGGTAAAGCCAAAGGTTTCTATAAGAACACTGCCATATGACCTTTAAGCTAGTTTTATCCCATTTGCACTGCAGTAATTAACTGTGACCTCAAGAAGGCAGAGATCTAAGTGACAGAAATTAGATTTTTGAGAAAGTAAAATCCCATTTTTAATAGAAAGTCTCTATATAACAAATGTTAATTTTTTTTTATTTTTTAAAACATTTTATTTATTTATTTGACAGACAGAGATCACAAGTAAGCAGAGAGGCAGGCTGAGAGACAGGAGGAAGCAGGCTCCCCACTGAGCAGAGGCCTGATGTGGGGTTCAGTCCCAGGACCCTGGGATCACGACCTGAGCTGAAGGCAGAGGCTTTAACCCACTGGAGCCACCCAGGAGCCCCACAAATGTTAAACCTTTTATAAAAATATGTCATCCAGGGGCACCTGGGTGGCTCAGTGGGTTAAGCCTCTGCCTTTCAGCTCAGGTCATGATCTCAGGGTCCTGGGATCGAGCCCCTCATTGGGCTCTCTGCTCAGCAGGGAACCTGCTTCCCCCCCTCTCTCTGCCTGCCTCTCTGCCTACTTGTGATCTCTCTATGTCAAATAAGTAAGTAAAAAATATCTTTAAAAAAATGTCATCTTCATATATGGAACAGCCAATGATAATAAACCTGACATCAGTTAATTATACTATTAATCTGAGGTTACTCTTAACATAAGTTAAATGTTCAAAATTTTATTACCTGAAAATTCAGTTGCCTTGTTACTGTGCATATTTAGTATGTGAGTCAGCATTGTCAATAAAATGAATTTTGATGAAAATGCAAATTTGCTGAATATAAATAAATAGCAAGTAAACTGAGAAACTGAGATCCAAACATGAATGTACATAATGTTATATCATGTTAAATATGACAGTAAATACAGAATGTGAAATTGTTTGTTTTACAGTCTCAAAAGTATTTCCCAAATCAATTTATTTTAAGACAGATATTCTATGTGTCTATTTAGGAAATTTTTGATGAATGAATAGAATGTGTATCTTTTAAAAAAGCTTAGAAACCTATAACTGAAGAGATAAGGAATAGTAAAAACTGGCCTGTCCTCTGTGTACCAGATAGCTTTTGCTGAGGAAAATTGCAGCACTAATCCTCCAGGTTCCCTAGACATGTTATAGAATATGCATGCTGACTGATAAAACAGTTGTGTATTGTAATATTTTATAGATGCATAAAAATAAATACCACATACTGGAGTATTTTGGTAAACTTCTGTGAACATTTTTATCTTCAATATTTAGCAGAGATTTTTCTAATTAAAAGTTGAAAAATGCTAAATATATTTTTTTTTAAACTTCCAGAACTATTGATGTTTTTCTCTAAACTCCAAACTCTCAAACTTGCCTGTTTGTGTACTATTACGTGTTCTCCAAGTTTGAGATCATCTTGTTGGAGCTCATTATTTTAAGCATAACATTACAGATTAGAGTTCTCCTACCTAAGAAACATTCCCATATTCTTCTATCCTGATATTAATAGGAAGGATCTGTTCTACTGGAATAGCAGAATTTTAAAGGTATAACTCTTTCATTATGTTTAAAAATTGTACTCTGTTATGTAGAAAAAATATGAGGAAGAAAGAAATATTAAGTTGATTTTATTATAGTTCCCTTGTTACCCTCATTAAAAGTAATGTTATGAACAAGGGTTAATTACAAATATTTACCAGTATTTACCTTTAACACAGTAACACACTAAACATTTGCCACACAATCAGAAATGACACTGACTGTAAACAGCTTGAATGACTATAATGTGTTGAACACCTTAATAACACCCAAAACTACCTGACCTAAATTCATGAGTCATATTGATGGCTCTAAACACCTGTACCCTTAAAACAACATCAACATTAATTTAGTTTCTAGTGGGATAGATACCAAATTCCAGAGTCAGCAATCAGACAGAATTCCAAATCTTCTCCACTTCTTCTCTCTTTTAACTTATAGGTTAATAATTTGATATGGCTGTCTTTCTTCCTATAACATCATAGACCTATAAGCTTTTGGCTTCTTGATAATAAAATTCTGCCTTAATTGATATTAGGTGCTGAATTGACCTTCAAGTAACTATTTTAAAATCATAGGTACAGTTTAGGAAAATTATTTCTAATATTGAAATTGCTTTTCTTAGTCATTTTGCTACTAGTCTTTTTTTAGAGGACCCTAAGAATTTAGTCTTCAAAATTAAAATTAGATTATTGATTATTAAGTAAAATGTTAAGTAAAAATTACTTTAGAAATTTCAGTTGTTTTTGGATAAATACCTACTCATTCAATTGCTGGGTTGTAAGGTAGCTCTATTATCAACTTTTTGAGGAACCTCCATACTGTTTTCCAGAGTGGCTGTACGAAGCTTACATTCCCACCAACAGTGCAAAAGGGTTCCTCTTTCTCCTCATCCTCGCCAACATCTGTTGTCTACTGACTTGTTAATTTTAGCCATTCTGAGTGGAGGAAGGAGGTATCTCATTGTAGTATTAACTTGTATTTCCCTAATGCCAAGGGATGTTGAGCATTTTTTCATGTGTTTGTTGGCCATTTGTATGTATTTTTTTGAGAAATATCTGTTGATGTCTTCTACCCATTACTTGACTGGAATATTTGTTCTTTGGGTGTTGAGTTTGATAAGTTCTTTATAGATTTTGGGTACTAGTCCTTTATCTGATAAAACATTTGTCAATATCTTCTCCCATTCTGTAGGTTGTCTTTTAGTTTTGTTATCTGTTTTCTTTGTTGTGCAAAAATTTTTATCTTGATGAAGTCCAAATAGTTCATTTTTGGTAGGTATTTATCCAAAGGGTACAAGTATATTGATTTGAAAGGGCACCTGTACTCCAATGTTTAAAGCAGCAATGTCCACAATTGCCAAAATATGGAAAGAGTTCAGATATCCATTGGTAGATGAATGGATAAGGAAGATATGTTATATAAATACAATGGAATATTAGCCACCAAAAGATTGAAATCTTAACCATTTGCAATGTTTTGGATGGGACTAGAGGGTATTATGTTAAGCAAAATAAGTCAATCAGAGAAAGACAATTATAACGATTTCACTCCTACATGGAATTTAAGAAACCAAACAAAGGATCATAGGGAAAGGGAGGGAAAAATAAAGAAGACAAAATCAGAGAGTGAGAAAAACTATATAAGACTCTTAACTATAGGAAATAAACTGAGGGTTGTTGGAAGGGAGATGGGTAGGGGGATGGGGTGATTGATTGATGGGCATTAAGGTGGGCACTTGATTTAATGAGCACTGGGTGCAACCAATGAATCGCTAATTCTACCTCTGAAATTAATAATCCACTATATGTTAATTAATTGAATTTAAATAATAAAATATTTTAATCCCCCCAAAAGAAATTACAATTGTTTTTGCATTTTCCCCCGGCTTTGTTGAAATATCATTGACATATAACATATATAAGTTTAAGGTTTATGGTGTGATCTGATACATGCATATATTAAAAAAATATTAGCACAATATGGTTAGTTAACACTTCAGTTCAAAACTACTCCAATGTATAGGAAATTATAGAAATTATATAACAAACACTCAGATGACTGCCACAAAGATGTAACAGATGGTTACATTTTCCCCTGATGTCAATATCAAATCTCTTTAAAAAAGAAAAAAATCAATAAATACAGCTAAATCTTACCCCGCATGTCATCCTCATTCTCCCCCTTCAGAGATAAGTACTCTTCTGAACTTGGAGTAAATCAATTCCATGCTTAGTTTTATACATACATATCAATGTTACCTATTCTAATTTCACATTTAAAAATTTAACATATATGATATCACATGTAATGTATGACTTTGCAATTTGTTAACATCCGAGCAATGATTAAAGCCAGTATAATGTTCTCATTCTTGATTTTAAAGAAAATTCTTCTAATGTCTTACTATTAAATATGTTGACTTTTTTCTGTATTTTGGTAATTATGCTTTGTCAGTTTAAGAACATTCCGTTTTCCTAGCATGTGTTCACTTTGGCATATGTAGCTGATGAATTATCATACTCCATTATTCCTACAATGATCTACCTTCTTGCAATGATATTATTGTTAATGAAGTATACCTCCTATCTTTCCATGACAAAAACGTACCCAGAGGCAGATTTCTTTAGGTTTTGCTTTTCTTAATTGTCCATTCTAGGAGTGATATTTATTTAACATTTAATTTTTTGGCTATACCATAGAATGGTGAAAACTTGGATTTCAAATGTCTATTTCATATTGCACACATATATATTTCCTCCTGCAAAAGCCACCAAAAAAAAAAAAATAGTAACATTTTGACATTGCCTTTGTTTGGCCAAGGGGTTGGTCTTATGAATTACTGTTTTACTGGTGTTTTAGACTTTGGAGGTCCTGGACATTGTCTGGGGTCTCTTTTCCAGTCCTCACCTTACATAGGCCCAGATGCTCCTCTGTCTCCCTGCGTGAAGGAAAAACAGCTTTCTGCACTGGATCCGTGATACACAAGACCTGCTACACTTTCCCCCTGCAGGACTAACAGCCATTCATGTTTATCTCCTGGGGATTCCCTTTTGTATTTTGTCAGTGTTCACACCTGAATTTAAATGAAAACTTTGATGTCTATTTAGTATGGCTAGATCTGGGACAATTCTAACACTTTCTAGTCCATGTTTTGTCAGGAAGTATTTCAGTTTTTCTATGGTTGAGCTGGGCAGTTTGATAGGCCTTTTGGTAATTTCCCCAAGCAAACATTTTTGTAGATTTCATATACAACATAGGACTTTGGAATATTGTATACCAGTGTGTTTGTATTTTAATGTATTTCAGTTTACCTTTGTGAAAAATGTCTCTCTGACTGAGTAGAGATCCTTATCTCTGGAGGTAGCGTGGTATCTGATACAGGTATGAGTTCTGAGAGGCTGTCTAACTAGATTTTTTTAAATAAAATATTTTATTTATTTATTTGAGAGAGAGAGAGAGAAAGAGAGAGAGAGAGCGAGCACAAGAAGGGGAGGGGCAGGGCTGAGGGAGAAATTCAATCTCAGGACCCTGAGATCATGACCTGAGCCAAAACTGAATCTGATTCTCAACTGACTGAGATACCCAGGTGCCCCTAACTTGATTTTTTTTTTTAAGATTTTTATTTATTTATTTGAGAGAAAGAGATCACAAGTAGGCAGAGAAGCAGGCAGAGAGAGGAAGGGAAGCAGGCTCCCTGCTGAGCAGAGAGCCTGATGCGGGGCTGGATCCCAAGACCCTGGGATCATGACCTGAGCCTAAGGCAGAGGCTTTAACCCACTGAGCCACCCAGGTGCCCCCCACAACTTGATTTTAATCTTATCCTGAGCCACAGTAAGTACAAATGACTAGAAAAACAGATGACTTTGCATTTAATTTGAATCTAGGAAAACATTAACTCAGGTTTTTGATGGAACTGTGATTGGAACTTACTACCTTTGTTTAAAAGTTTTATGGAGAAGAAGCCTGTTGAAGAATTAAATTAAGCTCTAGTGAGAAAAATGATGAATAAAACAAAAGTGTTTGGCTAGTTCAACTATTTAATTTTGACCATTTATTGGAATTTTACTTAACTTTCCTGTTAAAAGGAAGCCTGAAAAAAAATGCACTTCTACCAAACAAAAAAAATATCTTATTTTCTGATATTTTATGTTTTTCCTCTTTTTCACGAGTGATAAATATTGAAGCAGTAAATAATCACAGAGAAACATAACTCATATATATGAGGGTTTTGTTGGGTATTTATTTAAATTTTCCCATCTTAATTTTGATTAATATGAAAATTTGAGTGTCCTGCTACGGAGTGCTTCACTAGAGCACTATGAATAAATAGAAGCTAATGCATGTTATATAACATTTTCAATTTACTTAAAATTTTTATATCATAGAAATTTTTCTTGCTGAAGATTTTTTTTTTTTCAATTCTTGATTTTTTTCTTTATGGCATTTTACTAGTAAGTAATAGGGAGGAATGTTAGGGAATGATGTGGAATTTTTATCAGATAATATTGTTTGATTTGGATTCTAAGTACATGTTTATATTGATTTTAAAGTAGATTATACTAAAAATGTGTGAAAATATATTTAAAAATAAGACATGTTGTAATTATTTTCTTAAAAGGGCATTTGAAGTCCTGTAGTATTGATATAAGCTTTAAAAGTTTTATTGTGTATAGACACTGCCCTCATGAAAATTACTTTTTGTTTTTATTTTTTTCTTGGATTTATTGAGATACTGACAGATAACACATGAAAACTTAAGTTATATACAGTGTGATGATTTAAAGTATGTATAAATTGCACAATTTATATCACAAAATTGTTAGTTAACATCATCTCAGATAGGAACACTTTTTTAAAAAAGATTATTTATTTGTTTTAGAGAGCAAGCAAGCACAAGCAGGGGTCAGGCGAGGGAGAGGGAGAGAAAGAATCCCTAAGCAGACTCCCCACTGAGCATGGAGCTCTACACAGGGCTCCATTCCAGAACCCTGAGATCATGACCTGAGCCACAATCAAGAGCCAGATGCTAAACTGACTGAGACACCCAGGCACCCCTCAGGTGGGAACACTCAAAATAAGTGAGTTAGATGTGTAGTTCAATATATTCCATTTAATTTAGTGTTGAACTCTCATGATTAAATGAATCATTGAGCCATGGATAGTAATGGCTCACTAAATACTAAAGTGAATGGAAACTAATTAATAATTTTCTACATACATGGTGGTTACCAAAATGTGTTCATTGTGTCTAAAACATATGTATGTGTTTAGATAAAAAACTGTTTTGAAAAACAGAAATAAGCTGGCAATATATGTTCTTCATCATTATGTCTAGACCCCTTATAATGTTTCATGTTCAAAATCCATTCACCTGGATAGATTCTTAGAACTATGTTAACATACAGCTATGATAACATAGTTCAACTATTGTATGGTGATTCTGTAATATTGGGTATAGAAAGTTGTGGAAGCTTTAAAATGGAGGTGTATTACATTCAACCCAGATTTTTTACATGGTTGGCAAATTTTCAGAACTCATAAAACATAATAAAGGGCTATCATAATTTGTCTAATCTTAAATCAGATACAAGGAACTGGTGTAAGAAGTCTATACAGTGATTAAATTCCTATGTGCACATCTATATGTTACTAAAAGCAATATCCTTTGAATAATTCACATCTTCAGATATAAGAATGGGAAAATAATATTGGGATATAAACAAATAGTCACATTTTACACAACTTGCAAATAACAGATGTCTTTTTACTCTTTATCCCTTCTCCACGGAAGAATAAGATACTTCCTACTTTTTCCACTTATCTAATGAGTTTAATTTCATTGTTTTTCTCTTATTATTATGGCATGTTGCTTGGGAGTTACTTTATTTTGTACTAAAATGCAGTTCATTTGAATTTCTAATCTTCTATCCTGAAGAATTACTGTTTTCATAGGAGTTTACAACACATACACACCCACCCTCTCATTGCTCTTTATTTTATAGAGAGGCACAGATGCTTGGATTTGCAGCCTCTCCCTAGATTATACATAACTCCATCAGCACTCACCAATTGTTTAATATACAATTGATTTAAAGGAGAATATGATTAGCAAAATCACCCTCATTTTCTCAATTCCAGTTTCCTTTGTGTGTAAATTGTATTATGCTATATCCATTTAGAGACCGTTTCTATGTTCAGGAGTCAAAAAGGGGATTAAAACATTTTCAGAAAGCTTTTCCAAAAAAAGAGATAGAAAAAGAAATATACTATTCACTGTAAAAATGTGTATAAAATATTTTTTCATATGAAGCTTTTCTTCTAACTAAAAGGGAAAAAATTTTGAAAAGCAGGCCCTTCACCCCAGCACATGTAGTCTAATCCCATCTAATTGATCTTTGGCCAGAACAGGATCTCATGGGCATCTCTAACTTCAAGTATGCGTGGAAAATTGCCTACATGTTCATGGAGATGCCCATTGGATTGCTTAGTTGTCAGAGTAACACAATACTTTTCATCTTTTTCGACTCCAGTCCATCCATTAAGTGAGAATCTAAGCTTGCTTTCCTCCTGGGCATTTCTTCTGACCTTTAGGTCTTGTTAGGTCCTGCACTCTGGGCTTCCATAATATATTGCATTTATCTTGTTGTAACATTTCTAGCAGTAAATTATAAGAACTCATTTGTCAACATTTTTTAGACACTAAGCATCATGAAAAAGCTGTTGTTAAATACTAAAGAACTAGACAAGCACAAATCAGACATAAAATAGTTAATGGATACATGGTTCCCAGAAAAGAACAGGGAATACAAAAATAAATACTATTTTATTTTTTGTGTATAGTTGACACACAATGTCACATTAGTTTCAGGTGTACAACATAGTGATTCAACTTCTCTATGTTATGCTTTGCTCACCACAAGTGTAGCTACCATCTGTTACCATACAGTAGAATTGACTGTATTCCTTTTGGTATGAATAACTATTTTAGAAACTTGGAACACATTAGGTACTTACTGATGTACCTTTTTTTTTTCTTTATTTTATTTTCCAAGCCAACAAAACTTTGAAATATAAGAAAAGAGAAGATTTGAAGAACCTAAACAGTTTTCAGTAGTTTCTGGAGAAACATGCTTTGAAGTAATTTGGATTCAGGATTCAGACATTCTGTGTTTGACTTCTGGTTTTATATATTACTTAAGGGGATAATAGAGATGCTTAGATCATAAGGTTGTTACAGAGAATAAATGAATAAATTTATCATTATCCCTAATAGCAGATAAGCAATGAATACATGGTGAGTTTTTTGTTTTGTTTTGTATCTGTTTCTTTAACTTTTAAAACAGCTCTCTATCAGAGTAGACCCAATAGTATAAGTAGAAAACATACCATTTAGTGGTAATTACACTGAGATTATTTATCTGAGAAACTTTTTCTCATTTTCAGTTTACAGTGGTGAATAACTGAACTAAGGGTGAACTCAGGAGAATTACTAATGATTTATCCTTAGATAGCCAAGTTTCAGAAGAATAAATGCTGAAGATTAATCTATTCTTGGAGTTCTATACTAAATAATAACATAAGCAGAGCAATTGAAAATCTGATCATCAGTTTTTCAAATGTTAATAAATTAGACAAGCTTGTTAATAACTCTAAAAAGTGAGAAGTACAATTTTAAACGAATTTGGCAAATTCTAAGTATTTTTTTCTTAAAGCTTAAATAAATAATGCATTGATGAAGCTTACTATTTTTTTTTTTTTTAAGGACCAGAAAGAGACCAACATATGTTATGGGGAATTTTAGCCAAATCAAAGCATAGAAGAAAGAAATTAAAGACAAAGTTAGGTAGAAGGGGAAAATTGGAAGTTGGCAATTTATAGTTTTATGGAAAAATACAACATTTTAAAAATGATGGAGTTTAAATTTGTGTTGAATATACATTTTCCAGGAAAGTTTACATTATTATTTTAAATTGCTGAATTGCATTAGCATTGCCTCACCCAGTAGATTTGAAAATGTTGGGATGCCTGGGTGCCTCAGCTAGTTAAACATCTGCCTTTGGTGTAGGGTTCTGGGGTCCTGGGATGAAGTCTCCCATCAGGCTCCTTACTCAGCTGTGAGCCCTCTTCTCCCTTTGCCTGCTGCTCCCCGTACTATTGCCTGCTCTCTCTCTCTCTCTCTCTCTCTCTGACAAATAAATAAATAAACTCTTAAAAAAAAAAAAGAAAGAAAGAAAAAAGAAAGAAAAAGAAAATGCAGGGACGCCTGGGTGGCTCAGTGGGTTAAGCCTCTGCCTTCGGCTCTGGTCATGATCCCAGGGTCCTGGGATCCAGCCCCGCATCAGGCTCTCTGCTCAGCAGGGAGCCTGCTTCTCCCTCTCTATCTGCCTGCCTCTCTGCCTACTTCTGCCTACTTGTGATTTCTCTCTCTGTCAAATAAATAAATAAATAAATAAATAAATAAAAGAAAATATCAAATAGTTTCTTTTCAGCACCTAAGCAATATGCATGAATTATATACACTCAGGCTTAGATTACTCAACCTTTTAAAATGATTTCTCCTGCTGAAATCTTATTTTTTTCTCCCTTTATTCACTCAAATGAATTGTTGCTAATGTCATCCATGCTTTCAATAAAGAGACCTTTTCATCATTTACTGTTTTTATTTCTTGAATGAATATTAGACTCATTTAGCTGTATTGTAACACAGCCATTATACAGAGACTGAATTAAGGCCAAGTTTCTAGTGGTAATGGACTTAGTATGTTTTCTGACAGATTGAAGCTCTAAGGCATGGGTTTTCCATGATAGTGTAAAACTCTCTAAAGAGCATTTTGGGAATCTAGAAGGTCATTTTGTCATTATAGTGATTGAGGAGTACTATTGGCAGTAAGTTGAGAGGTGTTTGGGTTATTGTAGAGCACAGGACAATTTTGTACATCATTCACTTGTTACAAACTAAGGTAAATGACATTCATCTATGTGAAAAACTCTTCCTCAAATATGAACCTAGAACATAACTTTTTTCTACATATAAACATAAATATTTTTTCATGGTTTTAAGCTGCATTAGGATACATTAGGAAAATTCTTTGAATTTTCAAAGGCTATAATAATTATTTACATTAAGGGTGATGATATTTGATTTTGTTCAGGACTTCTAAAAGCTGTTTACCATTTCATAAAAATGTGTCATCAACCATAACACCCATAATGATACAATATAAGTTATACAAAACATAGGAACAAGTCTGCATTTGTAGTTATTACTACATTCATGGTGATTCTGTGCTAAGGGACATGCAAATGCCTATTTCATTACGTTTTCTAATTAATTCATGTTGGATGTTTATTTAGTAAAGTATATTTTTATTATAAAACACTGTTTATTTAATATATAATTATATTAATTTTTAAAGGTATTTGTGTCAGTCATACCATATTTAATTTGATGTTACAAACACACAGAGATTTATAGAATACTTTTTATGATTAGAGATTCTGATGAAGCAAAGTGCTCCGACTACAGGTTAAGACAATGCTGTTTTGAGTAAGATTATTCCTGAAGTTACTCTGAGATAACAGTTGTTCCTGTTGATCATATAAGTTGGTACTCATATAGGAAATCTGGTCTTGGAAGATGGACCTTAGGCAGGAGTAGAAGACTGAGGCTTTGAGGATAACAGTATATTTGAAATTGTTTTTATTATTGGGAATCAAATTATTTTCTGCTACAGAAAAGCACATAGAGTTTTAAGCAGAGAAGTTATCATGCTGTGGGCCACAAATTAAAAGGCAGAAAAGATGAATCTTGGAGAATAACGTAGAACGATAAAATTCATTTCTTATACTACTTGTTGATATTTAGTCCTTTTGTTTGCAACTTTAAAGAGCCTAGTTTTAAAATCTAAGGGCACTAGCCAAAGTACCTTAAACTGTACAATACAAAAATAGCAGCATAAACAGTCAGTTGCCTCTTCTAAATCTCTCCTGTCTTGGCTGCTAGGGCATTCCCTTCCTATTTTGCTTAATTTCTTCTCTGTTTCCATCAGTGGATTTTTTTGTTGTTGTTGTTTTGTTTTGTTTATTTTTTGGTCATACTTTTAAAAAGTAGTACTTTTTGGTTTCTAAGTCACAGTCTTATTTTTTCATGATATATGATATATCTTCATCAAGAGAAATCTTAACACAAATTTACGTATAACCTAAACACTGATGACTCCTGAATGCAAATGTGTAATTATTAAGTTCTAAGTCTATTTTTTTTTCAGTTTTCCACTAGACATTTTTCATCTAGATTTATCAAAGCCATTTCACACTAAACATAGGCATTACTGACTCATTATCTAGCTTTCTTATTTCCCCAAATGGTGTTTCATTTTGCATTGTGATGAAAGACTCCACATTCATTCCACTTTACTCAGATTTTGATCTCTCAATTACACCCCCTCTATTGTGCAATAAATTACCAAATTCTGTGGATGTTCCTCCTCAATATCCATGTGATTGCCACTTACCATCCTCACTTGCCATCCTCACTGTCATTATCACTACTATGCATGGACTATAACAATAAATTCATAACTAGTTTCCTGCTTCCTAACTGAATCTCTTTCTATAAATCCTCTTAATTCTAAAATAAAATATTGAAGATGATTCAACAGAAGACCAAAATGTATTTTCTGCCACAGTTTTAATATGGCCATAAATTCTGTCATTCCTGTCACTTTGACTCCTGCCATTAAGAGGTGTGATCTATGTCCTTACCCCTAATTGTAGAATCTTTGACTACTTAACCAGTAAAATAGTGGTTTCCAGGTCCATGGGAGACAAAGTAATTTGCATGAGGCTGTCTATCCCTCTGGAAAAATGAATAGTTTTATAATTTCTAAAACCCTAGCCATTTTTTTAAAGATTTCATTTTTTTCAGTGTAGTTTTAGTTTCATAGAAAAATTAAGAGAAAGGTACAGAGATTTTCTGTATACCCTCTCCCCTCATGTGCATTGCCTACCCCATTATCAGCATCCCCCACCAGAGTAGTACATTAGTTACGGTTGATGAACCTACATTGACACATCATAGTCACCCAAAGTCCCTAGCTTATATTAGAGTTCTCTCTTGGTGTTATATATCGAATGGATTTGGAGAAATATAGAATGACAGATACCACTATTATAGTATCATGCAGACTATTTGTACTGCCTTAAAAAAATCTTCTGAAATTTACGTTTGAGATATTTTCCAGACTTTATTCACTCTTATCTTCTTGTCTTAGTTTTCCAGAGTCCTCAAACCTTTTATTGACATCATGGTTTTTAACCTCACATTTTGAGCATTTTCACATTTTACCTTGCATTAACTTTAGGTTTGTCTTTTCCAGAATCTAGAGGTTTACAGTTAGTGTCATTTTCCTCTCTTTTTGGATTCTAACATTCATTTGCATTTCTACATAGTTATAAATTTATCCTAGTTGATTAATCTGCAATGAGAAATTATAAATACCAACATACATTACTCAAACAGATTCTATTGAGAAAAGAAAAAAAAAAAAGATTCTATCCTGAGCAGTCTAAGTTTTCTTAGAAATTTAAGCAACATCTAACCTAAGTCTGGAATCTACTCATTGCAGTTCAACTTGTCTCTGTTCTCATTCAAACTATCCCATCTGAACCATTCTTGGTATTATAATTCCCTAAATGTAGGGAAAGTAACTTAGCCTA
The DNA here is from genome assembly GCF_010015895.1 of Lontra canadensis. Taxonomy (NCBI): domain Eukaryota; kingdom Metazoa; phylum Chordata; class Mammalia; order Carnivora; family Mustelidae; genus Lontra; species Lontra canadensis. The sequence continues at coordinate 4,449,120 of NW_022631040.1, forward strand.
TCCTCCAAGGAGTGGGCAACAGTAAAGGCCCACAGAAGTCTATATCTGAAATCACAGCATCAGTTAGCATGACCTCACATATTCTTACTGAGTTGAAACTTTGGATAAAAAATAATTCAGAAAGCCACAGGAGATTCACAGAAATAGGCAATTTATACAGATTAACTTAAAAGTGTATTGTGCGGAAGCAGACGCTAGTTGGGTCTGTGGAGACACCTACTATCTTGTTGTTCTTTTTCCCGCTGTTGTCTGATATTTTTTTTTCCCCTTTGATCTCTATTTAAATGAGTGGATCATACATACACACACCCAGCTTGTGACCCTCATTGGGAGACCCTACATCTTAGAATCAATTGAGCAAATTGCTTTTATTGAGCACTAAACTCATGGCTTTTCAATGTCCTATTACACATAAAGAGAGTGGTAATGATATATTAAGAAAAGTCTCTTATAAAAATAGAGAACAGTTGATTGCATTATTGAAGTGCTGATTTAATGGAGAATTTTTAGCATAAAACTTCGTATAGAGTGATAGGAACTTTACTGTGAGGTTTCTATATATTTCACTTATGGCAGTGAGAGTCTGGGTGGAAAAGATGAGAAACTCCTACTCTTTTAGCAAAACAGATAATCTGGTTATAGGGTTGAGTTATAATATGAATGATGGTGATTTTTTTTATCAAAGATACTGTATAGAAAAAGATTATGAAAATACGTCTAACAGAATATGGATTTGATCAAATGGCTTATAATCTTATAATAGGTGCCACATCCTACTATAGAAGAACTGGCTCCTCCTTGTTGCCTCTGTAAGACTTAGGGCACAAGGGGAGTTAGTGTGAACATGAAACTCATGCTGTGAGCTACTATGAAAAATAAATCCCATTGTCTTTGATCTAGGAGTCTTGTCTCTTCTGCCACTACCAAGCTGCAGCATTCTAGGTTCATATAGAATACGGCCTTCCATGTAAAATGAGCTGAAGTTCAGGAACTCTGGGCTGAGGTACTTTTGAACTGATATAAGTTGTTAAAAAAAAAATGTTAGGGCTGTCCTCATTTCATTTACTGGCAATGGCACATTTAGGAAGTGGCAGTATACAAATTATTGAAAACTAGATGTAGACTTCACTATTGATCACCACATTGTTACCATTCAAATGTTATGGGCAGGAGGACAAATTAAATCAATCTTTCAGAGGCATAGTTAAGTCGTGCCCAGGGCCTTTGGAAACCAATACACTAAAGGATAATTACAAATGATATGAGATGAGAATGTGACCAAAGTCATTTGGACTCTCAATTATATTAAAAAATCTTCTTGGGTATTTTGTATTCTAAGTTAAATTCTATAATATGCAAAATAGGATTAAAGTATTTAGGAGGGGGCTAAAAAAGAGATATCTGACCTAGGTATGCTGATGATTCTGAGAAAATGCATATGTTATAATTTTATTTAAAGGAATTTCTAGCCAAATCTTCAAAATAGTAATTGGCACCTTGATATACAAGTGGTACAGTGAAAAGGTGAAGTGTACATGGACGAACTTAGCAGTTTGGGAAGGAAATGACCATAAACTCTGTCCTAGGAAAGACATAATCATCCATATGCTATAATCGTGCAATATTAAACTAAAGAAATGAAGTTCTACTTCAGTACACTTTATTGATTGTATTCTTTTTCCCTTCTCTCTTTCTGTAATATATATTTTGAATAGCATATAAAATAAAAATAAATTATACATAATGACTATACATATACTTACAGATATATAAGAGATATATATATCTACGAAAATACTACATTAGTTTAAACCAACAGTGATTTTTTGTTATTCATAATCTTAAAAAAATAAAATATGTTATTAATTATTTAGCAAGTTTTATATATATTTTTTTATTTGGGGGTTTTTATTTTTATTCCAGTGTTCTTAACATACAGTGTTATATTAGTTTAATGTATACAATATTGTGATTCAATGATTCTGTATGTTGCTCAGTGTTCATCATAAGGGTACTCCTTAATCCTCATTACCTATTTTACCCATCCTCCCAGCCACTTCCCCTTTGATAACTGTGTTTGTTCTCTATAGTTAAGAGTTTATTTCTTGGTTTGTCTCTCTTTTTAATCCCTTTTCTCATTTATTTTCTTTCTTAAATTTCACATATGAATCATATGGTACTTGCCTCTTCTGACATATTTAGCTTAGAATTATATTCTGTAGAACCATTCATATTGTTACAAATGGCAGAATTTCATTCTTTTTAGGGCTGAATAATATTCTATTGTGTGTGTGTGTGTATGTATACACACACATATATATACATATATACACATATATATACATATATATATACACACACACATATATATACACATATATATACATGCCATCTACTCTTTATCCATTCATCTATCATAGCTACTTGGGCTGCTTCTGTAATTGGGTATTGTAAATAATGCTGCAATATACATAGGGGTGCATATATCTTTTTGAATTCATGTTTTTGTATTTTGGGGGCAAATGCAACAGTGCCTGCACTAGTTTGCATTCCTGCCAACAGTACAAGAGGGGTCCCCTTTTCCACATCCTCAGCACTACCTGTTGTTTCTTGTGTTGTTAATTTTAGCCATTCTGACTAATGTGAGGTAATATCTCGTTGTAGTTTTGATTTCTTTTTCCCTGATGATGAGTGATGTTGAGCATCTTTTGATGTGTTGGCCATCCATAAGTCTTTTGAGAAATGTTTGTTTATGTCTTCAGGCCATTTTTTAATTGGATTATTTGTTTTTGGGGTGTTGAGTTTTAGAAGGTCTTTTTATATTTCGGATACTAACTCTTTATCAGATATGTCACTTGTGAGTATCTCCCCATTCAGTAGCTTGTCTGTTAGTTTTGTTGATTGTTTTCTTCATTCTTCATTCATAAGTTTTTATTTTGATGTAGTCCCAGTAGTTTATTTTTACTTTATTTCTCTTGTCTCAAGAGACATATCTAAAAGGCGTTGCTATAGCTAATGTGAGAGAACTTACTGCCTGTGCCCTCTTCAAGGATTTTTATGGTCTTATGTCTCACATTCAGATCTTTAACCCATTTTGAGTTTATTTTTGTGTATGGTGTAAGAAAGTGGTCCAGTTTCATTCTCTTGCATGTGTCTGTCCAGTTTTCCCAACACCATTTATTGGAGACTGTCTTCTTCCCATTATATATACTTGCCTTTTTTGTCAAAGATTAATTGATCATATAATTATGGGATTTTTTTCTGGGCTTTCTATCCTGTTCTATCGATCTGTGTCTTTTTGTGCCAGGACTCTTTTCTTAAAGGGTTTTTAAAAAATTTATTCATTTGAAAGAGAACGAGAGAGAGAGAGAGAATGAATGAGCAGGGAGAGGGGCAAAGGGAGAGGGAGAAGCAGACTCTATGCTGAAAAGGGAGCCCTGCATGGGTTTCAATCCCAGGGCCCTGAGATCATGACCTAGTCTGAAGGCAGCCCTTAACCGACTGAGCCACCCAGGCATCCCTGTGCTGGCACTCTTTTGAGTACTACAGTTTTGTAGTGTAACATGAAATCTTGTACTGTGATACCTACAACCTAGTTCATTTCTTTTCTTAAAGATTTACTTTTTCATATTAAAGAGAAAGAGGTGGCAGGGGGCAGAGGAGAGGGAGAGAGAATCCCAAGTAGACTCTGTGCTGAGTGTGGAGCCTGACATGGGGCTTGATCTCGTGACCGTGAGAGCATGACCTGAGCCGAAAACAAGAGTTGGACACTTAACTGACTGTGCCAACCCGCTGTCCTTGTTGATTTATTTTTCAAGATTGTTTTGGCTATTTGGGGTCTTCTGTAGGATTATTTGTTCTAGTTCTGTGGCAAACGCTGTTGGTATTTTGATAGGGATTGTATTAAATATATAGATTGCTTTGGGTAGTATGGATATTTTAACAATATTTGTTTTTCTAATCCATGACTATGGAATATCTTTCCATTTGTTTGTGTGTTCTTCAATTTCTTTCATCAGTATTTAATAGTTTTCAGAGTGTAGGTCTTTCACCTTCTTGAGTATGTTTATTCCTAGGTATTTTGTTATTTTTTGGTGCAATTCTAAATGGAATTCCTTTCTTAATTTCTCTTTCTATTGCTTCATTATTTGTGTATAGAAATGCAGTAGATTTCTGTATGTTGATTTTGTATCCTGCAACTTTGCTGAATTCATTTTTCAGTTCTAGTAGTTCTTCAGTGGAATCTTTTGGGTTTTCTCTATATGGCATCATGTCATCTGCAAATAGTGAAAGTTTTACTTCTTCTTTACAGATTTGAATACTTTTATTCCTTTTTCTTATTTGATTGCTGTGGCTACAACTTCTAATATATGTTGAATAAAAGTGGTGAGAATGGACATCCTTATCTTGTTCTTGATCAAGAGGCAACCTCTCAGTTTTTCACCATTGAATATGATGTTTCCTGTGGATTTTTCATATGAGAACTTTATTATGTAGAGGTATTTCCCTCTAGATACCTTGCAGAGGATTTTATCATGAATGGATGCTGTACTTTGTCAAAATCTTTCTATGCATCTATTCAAATGATCATACAGTTTTTACCCCTCTATTATTTATGTGATGTATCAATTGATTTATGAATATGAAGCAACTTTGAATTCTGTGAATAATTCCCACTTGATCATGTTGAATGATTTTTAATGTATTTTTGTAGTTGGCTTACAAATATTTTGGTGAACATTTTTGTATCTATGTTCATCAGAGATATTAGCCTGTATTTCTCCTTTTTTGTAGTGTCTTTATATGGTTTTGGTATCAGGATAATACAAGCCGCATAGAATGAATTTAGAAGTTTTCCTTCCTCTTCTATATTTAGGAATAGTTTGAGAAGGGAAGGTATTAACTCTTCTTTAAATGTTCGGTAGAATTCATCTTTGAAGCCTTCCTACCATAGAGTTTTGTTTGCTTGGAGGTTTTTTGTTTGTTTGTTTGTTTGTTTTTTACTGATATAATTTCATTGCTGATAATATGTGTGTTCAAATTTTCTATATCTTCCTGATTCAGTTTTGAGAGGTTATACGTTTCTAGGAATTCATTCATTTCTTCTAGGTTGTCCAATATGTTGGTGTACAATTTTTCGCAATATTCTTATAATCATTTATATTTCTGTAGTGTTGGTTATTTCTCCTCTTTCTTTTCTGATTTTGTTTATTCAAGGCTTCTTTCTCTTTTTTGTTATGATTCTGGCTTAACGTTTATCAGTTTTGTTGATATTTTCTGAGAACCAGCTCCTGGTTTCTTCAATCTGTCCTATTGTATTTTGGGCTCTTATTTTATTTCTGCTCCTATCTTCATTATTTCCTTCCTTCTACTGGCTTTGGGTTTTTTTCTTCTCTTTTTAGTCTCTTTAGGTAAAGGTAGGTTGTTTATTTGATATTTTTATTGTTTCTTGAGGTAGTTCTGTATTGCTATAAACTTCCTTGTTAGAACAACTTCTGCTGCATCCCAAAGATTTTGGACCATCTTTTCATTTTCATTTGTTTCCATGTGTTTTCTGATTTCTTCTTTGGTTTCTTGGCTAATGGATTAATTGTTTAGTAGCATGTTATTTAGCTTTCATGCACTTGTGGTCTTTTTAGATTTGTTTTCATATGTTTGATTTCTAGTTTCATAGAGTTGTGATCAGAAATGGGGTATGGAGTGACCTCAGTCTTTTTGTCTTTGTTGAGACTTGTTTTGTTGCCTAATATGAGATGTATCTGGAGAATGCTCCATGTGCACTTGAAAATAATGCATTCTACTGTTTTAGGATAGAATATTCTGTATATATCCTTTAAATCCATCCGGTCCTATATGTCATTCAAAACCACTGTTTCCTTGTTGATTTTCTGTTTGATGATTTGTCCATTGATGTAAGCATGGTGTGAAAGTTTCCTAGTATTACTCTTACTTCTTTGATGTTTGTTTGTTTGTCTGTTTTTTTTTTTTTTTATGTTTGCTTTTAACTGCTTAAATATTTGGTGCTCTCCTGTTGGGTGCATAAATATTTACAATTGTTATAACTTCTTTTTAGATTGTCCCCTTAATGATTATACAGTGTCCTCTTTGTCTCTTGTTACAGTCTTTGTTTTAAAGTGCACTTTGTCTAATACAAGTATTGATAACCTAGCTTTCTTTTCAGGTTCATTTGCATGATAAATGTTTCTCCATCCTCTTACTTTCACTCTGTGTGTGTCTTTAGGTTTGAAATGAATCTCTTGTAAGCAGTATATAGATGGGTTTGGGGTTTTATCCGTTCCATTACCCTATGTATTTTGATTGGATCATTTAATCTTTTAATGTTTAAAGTAATTATTAATTGTTATGTACTTATTGCCATTTTTTACTTGTTTTACGTTTTAAACTTTACTAGTTTTTCCTTCATTCCTTTCTTCTCTTGCTTTCTTTTCTCAAGATTATTTGGCTTTCCTCGATGATATACCTGGATTCCTTTCTCTTTATTTTGTACATATCTATTGCTGGTTTTTGACTTGTTATTACCATTTGTTTTGCATATAATCTGTAGAGAGCAATCTGTGTTAAGTTCATGGTCACTTAAGTTTGAACCCATTCTTTACTCCTTTTCTCCCCACATTTTAGTTATACAGTGTCAAACTTTACATCGCTTTATTTTATAAGTCATTTGAACTGATTTTTATAGACATATCTCTTCTTTACTGCTTTTTTGATTCCTACATTCCTTACTCTTGCTTCTGGTCTTTCTTTTTCACTCAGAGTCCACTTTAAGATTTCTTGTAGGACTGGTTTAGTGGTCATGAATTCCTTTAATTTTGTTTGTCTGGAAAACTCTTTATCTCTCCTATTTTGAATGATAGCATTGTTGGTTAGAGAGTATTCGCTACAGGTTTGTTTGTTTTTTGTTTTTGTTTTTGTTTTTGTTTTTGTTTTTTTTCCTTTCAGCACTTTGAATATATTCTGCTACTTGCTTCTGGTCTGCGAAGTTTCTGCTGAATAATCAGCTGATAGCCTTATGGAGTTTCCCTTGTATGTAACTTTTTTTTTTCCCTTTATGCTTGTAAAATTCTCTCTTAATTATGAATTTTTGCCCTCTTAATTAGTATATGTCTTGGTGTGGATTCCCTTGAGTTGATTTTGTTGAGGATCTTTGTGCCTCCTGGATATGGGTTTCTATTTCCATCCACAGATTTAGGAAGATTTCTGCTATCGCTTCTTCAAATCTTCTTCCCCCTTTGCTTTCTTTTCTCCTTCTAGGATCTCTGTAATGCAAATGTTACTATAGTTGTGGTGTTCCTGAGTTTGTTATGTCTACTCATTTTTGTAATTTTTTTTTTTCTCTCCTCAGCTTGATTAGTTTCTCTTCTTCAGGTGCTGATTTGTTTTTCTCCTTCACCCAGTCTACTATTTATTCCATCTAGTGAATTTTAATTTCATTTATTGTGTTCTTCATCTCTAGTTCTTTTTTATCTAATTGTTAAGGTTCTCACTGATGTCCTCCACTTTTTCTCAAGTTCAGTTACTATCTTTATGATCATTAATTTGAATTCTCTATCAGGCATATCACTTATCTCCATTTCACTTAAGTCTCTTGCTGTGATTTTGTCCTGTCTTTTTAATTTTTTTTTTCATTTGGACATACTCCTTTGTCTCTCATTTTGTCTAACACTCTGTGTATTTTTTAAGGTTTGTTTTATTTATTTATTTGAGAGTGGGGAGAGGAACAGGGGGGAGGGAGAGGGAGAAGGAAAGAATCCCAAGCAGACTTGTTCTGAGCACAGAGCCCGATGAAGGGTTCAATCCCATGACTCCAAAATCATGACCTGAGCTGAAACCAAGAGACAGATGCTCAACTGACTGAGCCACCCAGGCACCCCACTCTGTGTGTTTCTGAGTTTTAAGAAAGACAGCTATTCTCCTGCACTTGAAAGTAATGGCCTTAGGAAGAATAAGTCCTATAATGTCCTTCCATGCAGTGTCCCCTGTTCAGTAGAACCTGGATATGCAGGGGTGTCTCTTATGTGTGATGTGTACACCCTGCTAATGCAGCTGAGCTTCTTTTTCCTTTAGTCCAATTAGCTACAATGGACTTTGTCTATTTGGGGCAGTGTTTGTGTCCTTTGATGTTATTAGCCCAGTCTGTTGATGCTTTGGCCTTAAGTTAAGTCAGACCAGGCATTTGCCTGAGATGGAGCAACACAAACTGCTGGGCACTTACCCTATATTGTTCCCTGAGAGGCTTTTGCTGATGGATGGAGCCTGCAGTCAGACCAATTGTCTGATGCCAACCCACTGCTGGAGCCTCTGACTGGTGTGTGTCCTTATCTTTCCCTCTCTTTGGGACAGGAGTCATTTTGGAGTTGTGTTAGCCATAGTGGTGGTTGCTTACACACTGCTAGGCCTGTGACACTACCCTCTATGGGTTTTATCCAAGAGGATATTGGAAAGGGTGGATCCTCTGAAGCACACTCCTAAGGGACAGGGGTGTGGTGTAAGCAAGCTTTTAGTGTCCCCAGTCCTCTGCTTGAGAGACCTGGAAATGCTGGGACTGAAGTGGACCTGTCTGGAGAGGTGAATCTCTGGAAGAACAGGACAGTGATTCTTGCAAGTTTTGCATGCCTGAGTACTCTGAAGGAGGGGTCCTACAATGCCTGGACTGAGGCAGACTATCTGGGGGGGTGCATTGGTGGAAACACAGTGTGGGAGTGGTGACAGTGCTAGCAAGTTAGGTAGTGAATCCTGCAGTTGTATTTTTGCTGGGGATTGGGTGCCTTCTGACTCCTTTGTTCATGGAGGAGTTCCCCAGGGATATCTGTCCAACTGACTCTCTCTCCAGTGTGCCCCAGACACCTTTCAAAGTGTTGCTTCTATGTTGTATCTGTTGTATCTCTTGGTCTGTTTTTTATGTTGTCTCTTGAAGGGCAGAGACTTAGTTTCCTCTTGCTCTCCTGGGGCAACACTGATCTTTTAAAATTTCAGTTTTTAATTCTTTCTGGTTGAAATAACTCATGAAACTCGGCCCCTCTGGTTTTTAAAGCCAAATATTATGAGGATTCATCTTCTCCAAGTGGGATCCCTGGTATGAGGTTCTGTTTTTCTTCCCTCTCTATACTGTGACTCCCTGCCTCCCAAGGGTAGACCCATGAGTTCATTTAGCTCCAGACCATGTCTCTACCTTTACTACCCTCTTGAATGTGGCTTATTCTCTACATTTAGTTGTGGAGTTTGTTCTGTTAGTCTTAGGCTCATTTTGTGGTTATTTATACTGATATGGGTATTATTTAGTTGTAACCATGGAACAAGGTGAGCTTAGGGTCCTCCTATTCCACCATTTTCCCCAGAAGTCTAAAATATTTTATTTTACCTTTATTATCTAGTGCTTACTCTTTCTTTTTTTAGATTCACATATCTAGTCTGTATCAGTTTCATTCTGTGTGGAAAGTTTTGTTTTGCAGGGAAGTTCTGCTTACAATGAATTCTATCACTTTTTATTTGTCTGAGAAAGTCATTCCTTTTTTTCCCCTTTTGATTGGTAATATTGCTGCATATAGAATTCTAGTTTATTTCCTCCGGTCTCCTTTTCCACCATTTCAAATATTTAATTTTGCCTTCCTTTTCCTCACTTTGTTTCTGATGAGGAGTCTGCTATAATTCTTATTCTGGTATCTCTATAGGTAGGACATTTTTTTTCTTTGATTTTCTGGAGTTTAAGTAACATTACTACATGGAGTGGTTTATGATTTGTTTGTTTGTTTTTCAGTCCATCTTGTTTTCTGAGTTTTCTGGATATATGCAGTTTGGTATCATTACTTTTGGAAAGTTCTTGGTCATAATTACTTCAAATATGTCTTTGAATTTGTTTTTTCCTTTCCTTCTGTATTCCAATTTTGTTTATTTAACATCTTTTTAAAATTGTCCCACAGTTATTTGACGTTCTATTCTGTGTGAGTGTGTTTTCATTAATTTCCTCTTAAATTATCAATTGTCCATGTTTCTATTGACCTGTTTTCAAGCCTATGATTTCTGGCCATGTCAAATTTACTGATGATCTTGCTGAAGCTATTATTCATCTCCTTTGCTGTGTTTTGATTTATACCATTTCCTTTTGATTCTTAAGTTTTCATCTATTTGCTTATGTTACTCATCTATTCTTGGTTGTTTACTTTCTCCATTAGAGCTCTTAGCATATTAATTATGCTTATTTAAGTTATCTTCATTATAATCCCAACATCTGTCTCATATGGGAGTCTGAGTCTGATGGTTGCTTTTGTTTCTTTAGGGGATTTTCTTTTCTTATCTTTTAGAATGCCCTCTAATTTTTTATTGAAAAATGAACACATTATATTGTGTAATGAAACATGAGTTAAATAGGTCTTTAGTGTGGAATACATGTTAATCTCTCTAGGAGTTGGGCTGTGCTTAGTATTGGATATAGCTATAGGTGTTAGAGACTTCAAATTCCTTTAGTGCCCTCATTTTTGAGTCCTATATTTACTTTGTGTTTTCCTAAGTATTCCTTTTTGTAGCTCTTTCAGTATTAATACATTCTGATAATACTGGAGCCCTGTTAGTGTGGTGATAAAGTGTGGAAGATAAGGAGGAGCTTTCTATAATCTTACAGTAATGTCCTCCTTCTGTCAACAAATGTCTTTGGGCTGGGACTTTGACATGTGTTCATCTATCCACCCTTACCCTCCCACTTCCAATTCCCATCCCTGGCTTCTGCATCCCAAACCAATATGCTTTGTTGTTTGTTGAAAAAAAAAAAAAAAATTTCCCCCCATGAGACAGAGGGCTATAGGGAACAGGAATGGGAGGATTGGCCTTCAACCAACAGGCATAAGGCTCTACTCTGGGAAAAGGAAAAGTCATTTACCCTGGAAAGTAGCCCTTGCTTCTGGGAAAGCCCCTGGGAGAATTTCACAATATTTACTCTTACCCTTCCCTTGCCATTGGCAAGAGGATATTTTCCTCCACACCAAACTTCCAGAAATTCATCAGAGTCACCATTTATGTGTTTCTACAGGTTTATAACTCTAGCTGTGACTCTCTGTGTGTTTTTCTCCCTGGTTTGAGGTGTAGTTTTGGGGGTGACAGTTTGCCCTGTGACCTTAGTTCTTTAAGGAAAATATTGATATTCAGTTTGTTTACTTTCCTTCTTGTTTTAAGGTTGGGAGTGATGGCTTCCAAGCATGTTGCATATTGAAGCTGAAACTAGAAATACAAAAATCGTGTTTTGATTTTAAAATGTCTTCTACATTGCAGACAGGTTTAGTAATTAATACATAGTATTAAGTAAATAAGATTTAAGGGAAAAAATTAAGTCTTCCTATTCCCACAAGAAAAGCTGCACTTGACATTTTCTTTGAAAACATCCTGTGTATCCTTACAGCCAACCCTCCTCTCACATTCTAAAGTAAGTTATCTTTCTTTATCTTTTCCTTCTCTCAACTTCACTCCTAGAAACTACAATAAAACAAACAAAAACAGTTGACAAGTCTTTACCATTAAAATCAATGTAAGTAATCCTCTGCAAACTTGGATATGGGAATACGCAGGCAAGTTCAGTCACTTTAGGCTGAAACTCAGCATACTGGATCCTTCTTTGCTGCCAAGTACCAAAAATGAAGTTAAAAAAAAAAAAAAAAGTTTTTGAATAGAATTGAGTGAAGTGATTAGATAGGTAACATAGCCTGTGGGGAAGATGGAAATACTTTAGTTCCTTCATTCGGTGGTGAACATTTACAACGTAGATCTAAGATTATAGTCTTGAAACAGAAAGTATACTAAATGGAAGGGTGGTGCTTTGATACCTACAAGTCTACAAGGAGAATAGTGATTATGATCTTTTAAAAGATATATATATATATATATATATATATATATATATAGTAGTTTGTATAAAGTGTAAAACAGGACTTACTCTCTTTATGCCTTTGAAGACTCATGGCTTTATAAAATTTACTTAACTCCTTTCCATTATGTTCTTTTTGACTTTGTGTTCTTCAAAATAATTTCATGACCTTAACTTGACTTCCAAAATAAGTTTCTTCTAATGGGAGAGGAATATATTGATGGGAAACAAGAGGAAGGTTATCTAGGTAGTTACAATTTTCATGGTAAATGAATATATTGACCTTCTCCTTAATAAACTAGTGTTCTGTGAATTTGGTTAGCCTATGGCAAGCTGTTAGGGCCTAATAAACTTTTTAATCATGGGGGGAAGACTTGAAACTGAGGTAATTGACACTAAGACTCTTAAGGAAAATGATATATACCACTTAAGGGAATCTGAGTATATAGATAATCTAGAATTTGCAAATATAAGCTATATTATTCACTATTACTTTTCATTGGTTATTGGATACTGTTGAGGAGACATGCTGACCTTGGCACATTATCAGTGCCCAAAATGCAACACAACTAACTTAGCAAAATGCAATTAGCTAAATGGATTATTAATATAATCATTGCTGTGGGCACTAATTAAGATGAAAATTAATTTCATGACCTGGTATAAGAAAACATCTATTCACATAAATTATCACCATTATAGAAAACTGTTTGCCTAAGAAGCCGCATCTTTAAAAGGATAAGAATAAACCACCTTATAATAATTATTTTTCATAGCCATCTAGTAATTGTCCATGAATACAAATTAAGTGTTTTATAGGACCTTGTATGACAAATGTTAGGATTAACAATGATCTAAACTTACTGTTTAGATTTTCTTTTCAAAATCTTTATTTGTTTGAATGGAAAGCTAGGTAATTATAAACTGTATTAAAATACTAAATTTTTAGGACTTGCAATTCAGTTTTAGGTGGGTAAGAATATTATACTAGTTCTTCAAAGCTGCCAATTTTTAAGTGGATTTAAAGCAACTCAAGATAGAAAAAAAAAAACCTTTAAAAAATTTGGCTTACTTAAGAAAAGAGCTTTATTTGTAGAGCATTCAGTCACTTGTTAAATATTAGTTGAATTTACCTCTAAGCTATACAATAGAAAGTTAAAGCAGAATACATCAAAAACTCATGCCTATTCGTACTGATAGTACAGAGATAGAAGCAACCAGGTTCCTGCTCTGCAGAAGATTAAAATCCTAAGACACAGACTGATTCTTTCAATATAAAGTGATAAAACAGGGTTAAGAATATGATGACTAATACAAAGCTAAGACTCTGTAAAAGTTGTATTGATTATTTGCGAGATGTTAGGCCAGTTATGTAAATTATCAAATGCAATCTGAAAATTTCATAGGGCTGATAATATTGTTTCCCTATTTACAGAAGATAAGTAAATTGCCTAATTTACTGATATTAATTGCTAGAGTCAGGATTTAAATCCAAACAATGTGATGCCAGTGCTTCATAAATCCATGATAATAAAGGCAGGTTTAAGGTGGAGCATAGTTGGGGTCACATTAAAGTTCTTTTTTTCGTAGCCACTAAAAGTTGGGAAAATGCGAGAGGATATAAAGATAATTGAAAAAAATACTTCAGATGAAAAAAATTTAGAAAATAAAAATTCAAATGTTTTCCCTACAAAATACAATAATACTGCTAAGCCTCCGTACTAGTTGGCATTACTAGAAAATTTAGATGAGATGGCCACTTGGGTGGCTCAGTTGAGCATTTGACTCTTAATCTCAGCTCAGGTCTTGATCTCAGGGATGTGAGTGTGAGCCCAGTGAGGAGCCTACTTAAAAAAAAAAAAAAAAGGAAGGAAGGAAGGGGAATTTATATGTGAGGAGAAACAACTCTGTATTGGAAATTGTTATAGCTCTGGAAAAGAAGTTGCTCAGGTTATGAAGGTCGTTTAGGGAATATGTACTTGTGATGATACTAAGTATTATGAAAATGTTAGTAGTTGATGAGGAATGAAATTAAATAGGACTAATCTTATTTTAGAAATATAAAAAATAAGTAAAGAGTAGTTGAAAAAATATTCTCTGTCTAAACTAAGAACTAAAATTAAAAGGGCTTTGGGCGCCTGGGTGGCTCAGTGGGTTAAGCCTCTGCCTTCAGCTCAGGTCATGGTCTCAGGGTCCTGGGATCGAGTCCCACATTGGGCTCTCTGCTCAGCAGGGAGCCTGCTTCCCTCTCTCTCTACCTTCCTTTCTGCCCACTTGTGATCTCTCTCTGTCAAATAAATAAATTTAAAAAAAAAAAAAAATAAAAAAAAATAAAAAAAAAATAAAATTAAAAGGGCTTGAAATAAAAAAGAGAAAGATGCAATAGGCATATTATAATGTAAATTTAAAAAAGATATATAGTTGTTTTGATCACATAAAACAAATATATTCATTGTTTCAGAAGAAAAACTCCACAGTATTCAAATAACATTGTCTTGTACTCCACCCATATTATAGTAACACAGCAGCAGAAAGTGACTAAGAGCAGGGACGCCTGGGTTGCTCATTAGGTTAAGCCTTTGCTTGTGGCTCAGGTCATGATCCCAGGATCCTGGGATTGAGTCCCACATCAGCCTCCTTGCTCAGAAGGCAGACTGCTTCTTCTCTGCCTGCTGCTTCCCCTGCTTGTGTATGCGCTCTCTCTCTCTCTCCCTCCCTCTCTGACCAATAAGTATATAAAATCTAGAAAAAAAGAAAGTGACCAAGAGCAGTTCTTATCTGGTCCAGAACAAATATATCACTGCAAGACACTTGGCAGGAATGGGGGAGGAGAGGGAATCTTGGATGGATTAAACAGAGGGAACAGAGGCAGGAATTCTGACTTTGTATAACATGTCACACCCAGAATGAAAGCATGAAGAATTCTTGATCCTGCATAGACTTTTCTACTACTACCACAGTCACAAGTAAGTGTGAATAACTCAGATGATAAGACACACTGTCGCATTTCAGCATCTCCTTATGAACGACTTTCTGGACAGAGACAGCAGAACTCATCCTTTTGGGAAAAGAACTGGGATTGTAGTATTAATGTCAACTTGTTGACTTGACTGTTCTTTCACTTAATTATTGCCAAGGAGGATGCTTTCTTCCCCAAATAAGGAGAAGAGAGGAATTTTTTCAGCATCTCCATACAACTTTTCCCGTGAAAGTTATAGATGGCGGCAGTTACTCCCAGGAGCAGTAGCCCTTAATACAGTTATTTCTTGTTATAGTTGAAAAGATGAGCGGGAAAGAGGGGGTGAGAAACAGGGCGACAATTTCTTTCCTCAAGGTTATTAAGTAAGTTTTGTCAAATACCTTCTGAAACACTCATCAAAAATCTTCAAGAGCTTTGTTAAGACACATATATTTTGTAAACCTGGTATTTTCAGGCTGAAACAGATCCTACTCCTGTGTTTTTGTCTGCTTATTTGTTTAATCAGTGTCCATAATGGCCTAAATTTTGACAACACCAAGTCCAATTTTATCTTTCTAGTTGCTGCACACTCAGCATCATTTGGCAATTTCTCCCACTCCCTCTTTCTTAGAACAGTTCAACATTCTAGGATTTGGTGGAAGCGTATGCACACATGAGAACATCTGAACTGATTTTGTTTTGTTATGAGATATGTGGTTGAGAGATCCTTTCCCAAAATGGAAAATCATGTTTTTGCTATCTCCATTCTAAATAATTCTGTTAGTACATTGGGTAAAGAGAGAGTATTAAAAGCTTGAAAGCTCTGAAGCATCTGGAGAGGACCTGAACTAATGTTTTAACACAGAAGTTAAATAGGAGAAAGAGTTGTTCTGCATTTGGCTGTTTGTACTTCCTTTTCTACTTTTATTATGGGTTCTCAAGAATCCCTCTGTTTAGAGAATTCTAAGGATATCCTTAAGGATTCTAAAGAATCCTTCAATAGGTTATTAAAATGGAAAAGCAAATCCTTATTTCTGGTGCTTTAGGTAATAGAATACTATTTGATATATTGTTTTGACACCAGACAATTTGATAGGTGAAGTAAATGAGACTGAAATTGTAATTTCATGGAGTAATAAGGTTTTTGTTTTTTAAGGAAAGGATTATGAAAAAAAATGTTTGCACTATGCCAGCTATTATTTGCTCAAATCATTTTAACACATTGGCTTTTCTTAAATTTTCTTAGATTTACTTATAGTTTGGTGAAAGATGAAGATTGCAGGATCTAATAAAATAGTCATCTTTCCTATTGTTAAAAGTATTTTTATATTGTATTCTCAAAAAGCAGGTAAAGTTATGAATGTAAAATGCAACTTTAGCTATAGAAATTTGAAATCAACCTAACGTATCTTCTCATAGAAATTTCTAGCTCTTGTGAGGAATTTCTATGGCCTGATAAAAATGTTGGAAAACAAACACTATTTGAAACTGATTTGGTTAATAAGACATACAATTAAAGCCCTCACTCAGTGAAGTGGATCACATGGTAAATAAGGGCCTAGAGTTCCAAGAATCAGGATTTTTTTACTGAAGCTATTTGCTTTAGAAATAACACTTTTTATATCTATTTTTTTTTCAAGTGATGTTGGTATCAAATTCTGATTGCTGATTTTCTGCAAAAGACCTGAAAATAGAAAAATTCTCTGCCTGAGCAACTCTAGGTCTGTGGGTGGGCATCAAGGATTGAGTATACCCAATGGGTAACCAGCTACAGGATTGTAATCAAGAGAAACTACAATCAACTTTCAGGGAAGAAAAAGTTCTACAATGGAGCCACTTACTAAATCTGTTGCTGTCTTTCTCGGTCATCATTAAACTCAGAAAATGGACCCTGTGTCTTCAATCCTTATCCACTTCTTCACAAGCTGTTTTCTTTCCCCCTGTATGGTACCCCCCAAAAAAGCTATTTCATTTTCATTAAGTGAAATTTTTTCAACCCTTCAGCTCCCATTTTAAATCTTTTCTTCTAGAAACTCTTCATTTGTTGGTATTCCTCAAGGTTGCGATTTTAGTTTTCTCTTGTAGTATGTTCCTACTGGAGGAAAGCATTCATGACCTTAATTGCCAAAATTCTACTAGCTGTCAAGTCTGTAATTTTAGATATTATTCTCCCCTGAGTTTCAAACCCAACTTTCACACAGCATGTCAAATTTACCACAAATGGTGCAAATGCAGAGTGTTAAAGCCAAGATGATTATTTGCCTCCATGCCTTTAATCTGCTGCTAATCCCAAGAATCCATAGAAGTGACCTTTCCAGTGAGAAATGTTCATTATATTCAACTACTTCTTGGGCAGCCATGTTTTATCTGCCATCACTTTGTCACTTATGAATCAAAATGTCTCCTACTTCTTTCTTCCTGTCTTAATTCAAGCCTTTGGTTTTTACTCTATAAATGATTTCCATATTCTATTTATTAATATTTCTTCTCCTTTCTTGCCATTAGAATGTCTAAAATAGTCTTTTTGTATTCTCATTGTTAAAAACAACAACAAATACCTTCCACTCACTTTTTTCCATTGCATTTTTGCAGTGCAAAAGGAATGTGTGTGTGTGTGTGTGTGTGTGTGTGTGTGCGTGTGTGCGTGTGTGTGTTTGTGTATTCTGATATTAGGAAGAATTTATATATAAATATGTAGAATTTTACATACATATGTAAAATTTGTATTTTGAAGTTTTCTGCAAAGGGGAGTAAATGGGCAAGTCCTACATAGGAATGGGTCAGAAAGACTAGGTAGAAAGTTCTTACATTGGTTCAGGTGATGGATGATAATGGCTAAGTCAGAATAGTGAGAGTGAATAGGAGGAAACAGAATTGTGAAATATTCAACAGTTGAAATCAACAAGACATAGGTCTTTTTTGGTTTCAGAATGTAAAGGTGTTTATTTTCAGATAATTTGATATACATCTAAGATGTAAGTAAAAAGATTACATGAGCATAGATCTTTTAAGAAATGGTTTTAGAGTCAGAAATACCCAAAGAAAAACCATATCCAAAGGGAATCATCCTAGTGGAGAGATTATCAGAGAGAATCCAGAGTGATGCAGAAAGATCTAGGATGAAGCCATCAGTATTGCCAGCATTAAAGAGAGAATTGGGGTTAGCAAAAAACACTTGAGAATGAGTTGTCATAGAATTCAAAGAAAATCAGTTGCGTGCTAATGCTTTGGTTGGTGAGAGAGGATGGGAGGAGAATAGTAATCTTTTTACCATTCCTTCAGGTATTGCCTTAGATGGGAATTTTGTTTCTTTTCTGATCATTTGCTTGTTTTTTTCCTCTCTCTCTCTCTTTCCAAGGACTTACATTATTTGGCCAGAAAATTACTTCTTACCTGAGTTGGGTATATTTTTCATCCAGCTAATTTTTTAAAGGAATTTTTAGTAAAGCCAGGCTCTCTGGGCCTCTGTCCTCAGTTATATATCCCTGCTGTATTCCAGTCTTGTTACAAGTAAAAGTAATTATACTATATTAGAAGTCATAATGTCTTTACAAGTAACCAAGAGATTAGAAATGTCTGCACCAAAGCGACCATCAGTAGAAAGGCAAATAATTCCATCATGTCCATCTTTGGTGTAATAAAAACCACAACTGAGAAGAAAATTAGAGAGATCCTTGTACAGCCCTATAGAAGAGATCTTTTGCTCTACATGAAATATTTCTCCTTGACAAAAGAACCAGGGCACTAAAGGATACCAATAATATGATAAAGTCATAAACCTTTTGTAATTCTTGGAGTTGAATTCTCTGAGCAGAGGAAGAATATTTTATTATATGTTAGTAATAGCCATGCAGAGAAATCACTCACAAAAAAATGGTGGTGCATTAGAGGTGGATTATCAGTTCTTGTACATGTGCTAAGTGGATCAGAAGTGCTTCTGTTTCTGACCATGTATACTGCAACATTTTTTGCATGAATTTACATTCAGACCCCTTATACAGTAAGTGATTAAATTTCAAATAACTTCATTTTTTAAAAAAATTTATTTATTTATTTGACAGACAGAGAGATCACAAGTAGGCAGAGAGGCAGGCAGAGAGAGAGGGGGAAGCAGGCTCCCTGCTGAGCAGAGAACCCAATGCAGGGCTCAATCCCAGGACCCTGAGACCACGACCTGAGCTGAAGGCAAAGGCTTTAACCCACTGAGCCACCCAGGTGCCCCTAACTTCATATTTTTAATCTGCAAATTAAATTCAATATATAATTATTATTTAAACTATATTTCCATCTAATTAATCTATGCACATGGTTAAAAACCTAAGAATATAGACTTATAAGACTCACTTTTTAGCCACAGTCCCCCTTTTTAAAATTTTATTTTATTTAAATTCAATTAATTAACATATAGTGGATTATTAGATTCAAAGGGAGAGTTCAGTGATTCATCATTTGCATATAATGCCTAGTGCTCATTACATCACCCATATACCCCATCCCCCCACACACCTCCCTTCCAGGAACCCTCAGTTTGTCTCTTATGGTTTGTTGCCTTCTTTGATTTCATCTTGTTTTATTTTTTCCTCTCTTCCCCTATGATCCTCTGTTTTGTTTCTTAAATTTTTGTTGAAATTTTGTTTTAAATTTGTTTCTTAAATCTCACATATAAGTAAGATCATATAATTGTCTTGCTCTGACTGACTTATTTCACTTAATGTAATACAGTCTGGTTCCAGCTATGTCATTGCAAATGGTAAAATTTCTTTTTTGATGGCTGAGTACTATTCCATTACACACACACACACACACAAACATATCCCACATTTACTTTATCTATTCATCTGTCTATGGACATCTGGGCTCTTTTCATAGTTTGGCTATGTGGACATTGCTGGATAAATATTGGAGTGCAGGTGTCCTTTTAGATAACTATGTTTGTGTCCTTTGGGTAAATACCTAGTAGTACAATTTCTGGGTCATGGAGTAGCTCTGTTTTTAACTTTTTGAGGAACCTCCATACAGCTTTCCAGAGTGGCTATACCAGCTTGCATTCCCACCATCAGTGTAAGAGGATTCCCCATTCTCCACATTCTCACCAACATTAGTTGTTTCCTGACTTGTTAATCCCAGTTCCCTTTTTTTAAAAGGCAAACATGTTTAACCCTAATTTTTAAATCTAAATCAGCAATAGTAATATTACTAGGTTCTCTATTTAACTGTTTTAGACAATATGTTAACTTGCTAAAACCACTCCTTTCTTACTCTTCTCACATCTTTTCAATATAGTTACTAATAATTTTAGTTTTTTCTGTTAGTTTTGCAATTTTAAATAATGTTATTCTACCTGTTTTTACATGTTTTCTCTTAGAGTTTAAAAGAATATTTTAATTTCATATTTTGCTAGGTAAGAATATTAATGCCTAAAGTATTTAACAACTTCTATGGTGGACAAATTTTGTAGAGTGGATTCTGAACTCTTGATCAATCAGGAGAGACCCAGTCAGTGAACAGCCTTATGGGTAGAAACTTCTGCACTTTCATTTGGCATCCCTCCTCACTTTTGACTCTCAGCCTCTGTCATCTTCATTTTTCTCTTTATAGTTTTAAAAAATTAGGATGCCTGGGTGGCTCAGTTGGGTGAACATCTGCCTTCAGCTCAGGTCATGATCCTGGAGTTCTGGGATCAAGTCTTATTCTGGGCTTCGTACTCAGCAGGGAGTCTGCTTCTCCCTCCCATCCTCCCTTTTCTCATGCTTTCTCTCTCTCTCTCAAATAAATAATTTATAATATATATTATATATAATATAATATAGAATATAATATAATAATATATATTATATGTAATATAATAATATAATAAATTAATTTTACTTCCTCTTCTGAAATCCTAAGCCTGGTATCTGTGTTTTATCTGTATTTTATATTATATTTTGAGTGTTTCTCAGGCTTAACTATATAACAGAAAAATCTAGAGCATTTTTACAAATAAACTCATGACTGGGCACTGATACCAGAGATTTCTTATTTAATTGCTTTGAAGACAGAGTTAAGAATTACTGGTCTATAGCTCAAATATAAATCATGAATTTAATAAAATATTTCTAATCCCTTTATGTAAATGGTGCTCATAGCCAAAGATTGCATTTTCTTATGTGGAGAATAGTGTGTGTGTGTGTGTGTCTGTGTGTGATTTTACTTTATTTTGTACATAGTATGTCCTCAAACTTCACATAATCAGCTACTCTGCTGAAGTGTTTTATTTTGCTTTGTTTTCTCCTGGAGGTTTCTATAAGCTGTCATTCCAGTTTTCTAAGTCCTCCCATAGGAAAAAATATTTTGATTTGCTGTAGAATATTAGATAAAAGTCACTTTCCTTTAGAAATGCAAAGGCATTGTTCAGTCGTCTAAGTTTATGATGAGAACTCTAATCTTTCTCTTGTGTAGATAACTTATTCTCTGAAATTTTTAGAGGCATGTGAGATTTTTTAAGATGTTTAACATCATTGGTGTTCTACAGTTTCACAATATTTGCCAATGTGTAGTTATTATTTTTTTTTCTTTAAAAGGGTTTGCCCTATGTACTTGGATGTCACTTTTTAAGTCTAGTGACTACTACAGCATGAAAAGCACCATGGAATTATCATTTTCCTAGTCCTCACTTCCATTTTCTCACTTCTTTCTTTTTAATATTTTTGTTGGTAATATGTGGCTGATGTGGATGGTTTGAAGGGTTTGATTTATAGATCCATTTCTGTACTTTCAGTGAAAGCTCCTTTCACACACCCACATCTCAGTCTACCCCTCGCTCCTTGGTACGTGGGAGTACTGAGTTTCAGGAGCTTTGCAGACAGTTCAAGTCATCTACCCTGTTGTCTCCTCATATATACTGTAGAGATTCATCCTTTCCCCCAACCCCCATCTCAATCACCAATATTCCAAAAGCTTTCTGGGATAAGTATACATGTTGAAAAATCTAATTGACTAATGTTCTACCATTTTGATCCTTCCTGTCTCCCTCCCTTCCCTCCTTCCTTGTATTTCTTTTCCTCCTCTCCCCTTGTACTCCCATCCCTCTTTCTTCTCCTCCTCTTCTTACTTCTTTTTGTTTATTCTCTACCAGTGGCACATTGTCAGGTTCTTGGGAGTGGAAAGAAGTAAAGCCAGATGACTTTTTATCTTTGAATATAAGCCAGTTTATTCTAAAAAAAACTTCACCATAGAATGTATTATTTCTATACTATTAATATTGCTATACAAAGATAGACATTATGAACTTACATATTTAAAGTCATTGTATCGGCAGAAAGTGTTGTCCTTCTTAGATACTGTACAAAGTAATAAACTACTATAATGAGTGACCATAAACTATTGGATACCTTTAGATAGATTTCTTGTATTCTTTTTTCTTCATTTATTTTTTCTTTTTCTTCATTTCTTAAAATTTCCATGTTACTGTTTCTTCCTTTGTATTGTTTTTTTTTCTGCCACATTTACATTGTTTTCTTACTTCTTCTGCAATTCCTACAAATAGGATTTTGAATTCCTTTTTGAAAGAGGCATAAGTCTATCATTTTCATGTTCAAATGCATTTCCATGTTCAAGATGACTACTACACATTCTATTTAATGTGACAGAAGTATTTAATGTGGTAAAACAAAACAAAAAAAAAATCATTGAATATACAATGAGAGGGGCGCCTGGGTGTCTCGGTCATTAAGTGTCTGCCTTCTGCTCAGGTCGTGATCCTGGGGTCCAGGGAATTGAGTGCTGCATAGGGCTCCCTGCTTGATGGGGAGCCTGCTTCTCCCTCACCCACTCCCCCTACTTGTGTTCCCTTTCTCTCTCTCTCTTTCTCTCTCTCTCTCCCTACTTGTGTTCCCTTTCTCTCTCTCTCTTAAATAAATAAATAAATAAATCTTTAAAACAAACAAACAAGAATATGGAATGAGAGGCCCTGGATATCAGTGTTTAATCTGCCACATATAAGGTCCTATGAATTTGAGCAAGTTATTAAAACTCCCTGAAATTAATATTAATGATTTATAAAATGGAGCGTAGAACAACACATCTTCATTGGCTTTTCTATCAAAGAGTTTTAGAAACCTTAGAAGTGCATCAAATGTACAACATTAATTAAAACTTGAAATAATTTTATGTGAACATTGCTTTTACTACAAAGATGAGTTTTCCACCTTGTGCTATAATTAATAAGAAACAGTCATTAAATGCTTAAAAAATACATTTGACAAACCTGTCTTTTGGTCAGAATATATTATTTAAATTTGAAAGTGCTTCGTATAAGAGCGCTTGAGTAATTTAAATGATTTTTCTTTCATACACTGTGACAGGTCTGTAAATTGTTATATTGATCTGCAGGAGTTATGCAGTCTATAAGCTATTGGATCAGACAATGAATAAATATAAATCTTGAGAGTATTTTAAAGAGAAACACACACAGAGGAAAAAAACTCTTTTATATGTTTTCCACTTTAGCTGAGATTACTTGGTTGATTAATTAGGTCCTCAATATATAGACTAATTTTATTTATATGCTCCACTTTTGAAAGATTATCTATGGTGGATTTTTTTTCTCTTACGCAGATCAAATCATGTGTATCAAACAGTGGTGCAGAGAGGAAAAGCAACAATATTTCAGCTCAGTGGTTTTCAATTAATCAGGCTGGGAGAAGGTGATATGAATTGGAAATTCATAGGTCCAAAGAGTATCTGATGAGTTTTGACAGAAGGCCTATTATCTACTAAATATTTTTAGCACCTAACTCAGATACCATGAAAACAATTATTTATCATCTAAATCAAATATCATGGACTTTATTAACAACAGGCAGAGTAAATTTTTATAATACTTTAACATTTCGTAATATTTTACTATATAATTTATTGTACAAGTGACAACATAACTTCTAGATAGTTAGATATTATTGATATCAAACTCTAAAGTCCAGTAACATCATTGGTTCACCAATAATTTTATTTGACCCAAGTTTTATTAGATGCAGTGTTATCTCTTACTACCCATCATCTACATTTTTAAATTATACTTTTATCAGCTAGCTAACTGAGCTCAAACATTTCCTAGAACCTAACGCGCCAAACCAAAACACAGAATAACTCTTTATTAGGTCACACATGGTAAAGTGTCTCTCATGCATCTTAAAACACATTTTTCAAAAATATAGGGATCCTTAAGTCAAATATGGGGTTTAAATATATATATATATATATAACTTTCTGAATGAATAACAAGTCTTGATGAATACCTAAAAGTGGCAATAAATTTGTAAAAATGCATTTCTGTTCTCTAGAAGCTACCAAAACCAGACATACATGTAAGTGATCTGTTTAGACCATTCTGTTGTTTTTTTTTAAAGAAACACACATATGAATATACTTCCAGGTAGTTTTATTGCTGCTAGAAAAATTGGTACATAGTGTCAGCTCAAGATGAGGTGGGATGGGATTAAAATATTCCTAGTTGGAGAGAGCCTCATTCTCATTGTCCCAAGAAGAGGGGAGTAGAAGTTTGGCCCAGTATCTGTGTGTTCCAGAAAATATTGTATTACCCTCTTCTGAGGATTTTAGATATAGAGAAAAAAACAGTAGCAATATTTTAACTTTTTATGAGTTAATGGTCTATAGCTATGATTCTTATCGCTCATCACCAAGTGTACCTAATTGTTTCACTTGTAATTCTACCAACTGATATCAAATTATTTTAAGTCTGAGCCAACCCTTATGTCATAATAGCTAAATGCTCTGAATTTAGATTTTAACTAATTTTATCAGTAGTCTGTAACTGTTTTAAGAAGTATCACTCTGTTGTACATTGAACAAGGGAAAAATGGCCCTAGATTATCTGGGTATTTCAATCTGCTAAGGTAAGAATTTCAATGTAGAGTGTAGTAAAAAATGCAAATTTATAACAGGAAATGTCCATAAACTTAGTATTTATACCGATTCTTTAAGAAAAGATGACAGAGCTTTTGGAGTCAAAGGTTCCAAAGTTTGATTCCAGTTTGGTGATAATTTTTAGCTTTACTTTCCTAAAAGGAGGGAATATAATACAATTACAAAGATTCTTACAATAATCTATGTAACACACTTTGTATGGTGTCCAACACGTAGAATATATCCAAAGACATTTATTCCCATTTCATAATTTCCTCTCTTTAAAACCCTAAAAAAGTCTCTACTATATCTGATAGAAAATGTTATGCATGAAAATGATCACACAACACTGTGATATAGGAAAATTACAGGAAATAATTGCATAATGTGGGCAAGGTTTCCATATAAAGATTAAATATTCATCAGAGTTTTGAAAAAAGAAACTCATTTCTCAGAATAAATGAATACTGACCAAATACTTAATAATCAATAACCCTAGTATGCTAAGGACATATTTTACACAAATTCGTACCTTCAATCTACTTGTCATTGGCACTTAAACATTTAGGAAATTCTAAAAGAAATATAAGAGAGAGAATGGAAAATAACCTTTTGGAGAATAGAAAAGACATACATACTTAGTTTTCATTGACTTTCTAGTAGAAGCACTGGGTATTTGAAATATTCAACTTTAACAGAACAGCTTCCAAACTGGTTGAAAAAAATATACATACACACACACACACATGCGTGTGTGTGTGTGTGTGTGTGTATTATATATCTATATAAATATAAATTATATATTATACATACACATTGTATACATACACATATATAAATTATTATATATATACATTGCATGTATGTATGTTAATATAGAGTATCATGCAGTCATGATTATAATCCTGAAAATGGTACCAGTTTTAGTGTTCCTTTAAGTTATGTAATTAGTACTTAATCTTTATGAAATATGACAAATGCAATGCTATAGGTAACTTCACTAGTCATAGTGCCCTGGAGATACATAGAGCAAGACAATTTTGGCCTAGTTTGGATTATTGAGAAGAGACCCTTTCAAAGATATCCCTTAGCATAGACCTGTGAGGGTGGAAACATAGTTGTAGTCAGTTTGCTGTGTCCAAGGATCTCACAAGACTGTCTGGGAGCAATGTCACTTTTCTCTTTGCTCTACTTGAAACAATTTATTTTTCTGTTATACTCTGGTGTCTAAAGCTCATTGTACTATTCCTGGTTATTATGAGAGCTCTGAAAGGACACATTTTAAATATAAAATCACCTAATGTAGCTGGCAGCAGGAACGTTCCACTTTATGGCAATTAGGTGTGTTCAAAGAAGATTATCTGAATCTACAACGGGACATTAGACATTCAGCTTATTTCTTGAACTTATTTTGACTTCACTTTAAAGGCCTGGAAGTATTGTTTGCAAAGGGATGAACTATGGTCCAGTTTAGATAACTACACTAATTTGTTCTTTAAAATAATTTACTGGAAACATAAGACTCAACTATAGTATGAATTAGTTTCTGATTAGATGCCAAGAGGATATTTTTAAGGAGTACAAGAAGAAAATCACAGATGGCTTTGTTAGTTTGGTATATAAAAAGTAATATAAACCTCTTAGAAGTGCAAAAATGGTCCTTTAAAGAAAGTGGAAAGAGCAAAACAAAATTAAAGTTTTATTGAAGTCCCAAGTCATGAGAATTTCCTATCTCTTACATCTGTGCCACTTCTCTAGCTTTATATTGCTGTTCTTCAAATCAAAATAGCTATTATTAAGTTAACTTATATTTCAGGTTTTTTTTTCTTCTATTGTAGGGTTTTAAATTACAGCATGGAATTAAAACATATGGGGCTATCACATATAAGGTAACAGTACTAATTTTAGTATAAGGCATGGGAGTTAGCCTTGTACTTTAATTAGATAGGAATGATGTTCTTTTTACCACTTATTTTCTAAAAGAGAAGAGACATGGTGAAGTTTAAGTCTGAAACTGTACAGATTATGAGATAGTACCCAACACACACAAACCTCTAGATCAGGGAAAAGACCTTTTACTCACAGAGAAGCTAAAGTCAGTTCCCCAGACCCCAGATCCAAATCCCCACAGTGTGGCTTGATGAGAGCCAGATGACCCCTTCATGCATAGAGTTTGCATCTCGGAGAGGGACTCTGGAATTACAAAACTCATGAGTTCACCTTGAAGCTGGTGGTGTACTTGTCCATACCTCTGAAGGGAGAGCTGGAATCTTGTGTGTTTTTGTTTTGTTTTTTTGTTTTGTTTCTGTTTGTTTGTTTGCTTTTCCTCTGGAATGTGAACAAATCTTCACCTGGGGGAAAAAGAAGAAGCTCTCTACCCAGAAATGTAAGCAACTGGGACTGAGGGAGATCAGAAAGGTACCTCTAAACTTTATTACCATTTAAATAGGAGGAGCAAATGGCTGTGGGGAAATTGACTACCTCTAACTTCCAAGGTGTGGGGCCATTTAATAATCCTTTCTGTGCCTATGCTCTTTGCTCAGAAAGTCCTGAACATGGAGAAATAAAATAAGTCATGGGACATCTGACAAAAGTTTTTGTCAAGAGGACATATTAGTGCAATGAATAAATTATTCTATTGACATTACATTTCCAAGGATTATTTACAAATTAATAAATTTGGGGCACCTGGGTGGCTCAGTGGGCTAAGCCTCTGCTTCAGGTCATGATCTCAGGGTCCTGGGACCAGGCCCCATGTCAGGTTC
Organism: Lontra canadensis; assembly: GCF_010015895.1. NCBI lineage: Eukaryota > Metazoa > Chordata > Mammalia > Carnivora > Mustelidae > Lontra > Lontra canadensis. The sequence continues at coordinate 4,476,619 of NW_022631040.1, forward strand.
TCTGCTCCGCAGGGAACCTGCTCGCCCCCTCTCTCACTGCCTGCCTTCCTGCCTATTTGTGATCTCTCTCTCTCTCTGTCAAATAAATAAATAAAATAAAATCTTAAAAAAAGAAATTAATTAATTTATATTAATATTTCAGAAATACAGAATCCATAGTTAAAATGAAATAAATATCAACAAAACACTGGAAGTATTTGTATCTTATATGACTGCAAATGAATGGATGTTCTAATTTACAACATTTTCATGCACAAAATTAAAAAATACATGTATACTTTTATAAATTGGAAATTAGGCAAAGGATATAATGATGTTATTTTATTCATAGTAAGAATATAGAATGCTATATTTTTAATTAAAAAGAATAAAAAATGTGTATAAATGTTTGTATATGTTTATTTGAACAAGGTGAGTTATTAATAATAACTACTTCGGGGCATAGAAAGGGAGATAATTGACTTGATACACTGAACATTTTATTACAAATTTGTAACAAAAATCAACTTTCCAGTGGTTCATCACAATATATGTTCTTTCATTGTTTTATTAAATTTTATGGGACTTCAGTTTTCTGCCACAGATTCTCTATATATGTATAGTCTTGAAAGAGACAGTTTGAACAACACAAGTAATGTAAACATGTATTGTTTCTTTGCATGTGTATTATTGGCTTTAGATAATTTTGTTAGGATTTCTTTTTGGCAGAGTTACAAATTTTCTGATAAAATATTGTCTAAATCCTAACAAAATTTTAGTAGGACATCATTGTAAGATGGCCAAAGTATATAGTTTGAGTTTTTGTAAGTGAAGAAGACAATATTTGGACATGGTGGTTTTTACTTGATTAAACAAAGATAATTAAACCGCAATAATACCTTCTATTCATTGTATGTGCCAGTAAAATTGCAATTTTGTAGTTACCTGAAAATAATATATACAATAAGCTGTATACAATAAGCTTAGAATAGAATTCTAAGTTAATAGTTTTGTTTGTGCCTTGTAGCACTGAGTAGTGAGTGCATTTATTTCCATGAAATAGGTCAGCCATTTAAAAATAGGGCAATTTTAAACTCATTTTACAATATACAGCTGTACATTTTAGCAGATAGCAAAATGATACTTTGAATTAAAATACATAAACGATGTTTCCCTCTTCAAATGCAAATTTTTGCCTTTTCCTGTTATTTGCTTGCATATATCTTTTCCTAATTAGCATACCTATATGAAATAGGAATTTAGGATAGAGTTACTCATTTTTGTTGCTGTTAAACCCCTTTGATGGTTTTAGGTTGAATCTGGAATTGTGTAACTGACTTGTCCAAGGAAACACTTCCAAAGTAAGATTCAATTGTAATTTGAGTATGTTATATTCATAGTATCCTCTGTTTTACTTTTGTCTGTCTTTACTAGTCTAGAAATACCTGTTAATAGGTTTGCCTTATATGGTGGATTAGATTACACCCTTTATAATTTGAGATATGCAAGATAATATAATTTGCTTGAAAATAACATCACCATTTGCCTAAATTCCTGGTATCTGTTCTGATAAAATCAACTCTTAAGCCAAAGTCATCAGTCACAAATAAATAATAAAAGGTGTACCTTTTTCCTTGAAAGTTTAACTTGCAAACACAAACTATACAAATGTTCTGATCATAAAATATATAGTCACTGAGTTAATACACTTTGAAGAGTTTAAGAAAGTTGTTGGATTTCAAAGCTAGAGTTTTCAAACTTCATACTGTCTGCTGGCAGTGGAATAGGCAAACTGCTTAGTAGGAATGAGTGATGTTCCTTTGGAAAAAAAATGATTTCTAAAACATAATGATCATTAATATATTATCTCAATATGGTCTCAATAAAATGATATTTAGTTGGTGTTTCTAAATCATTTTGGGTGGAGAATCAATAAAGATAGATATAGCCCAAATCATTTGAAAAAGATTGTGTGATTTCAAAGTGTGTCCCCTTTAAAGTTGTGCTCTTAGAAAAATGAAACAAAAAATGGTACTTTAGTTATGGAAGAGTGTTTACTTAAAGCTTATGTGAATTTCATTGTATGCATTTTCAATAAACTATTTGCAAGTTAGATTGTAAATTAGAATTGTATTGTTATCTTACTATAATGTAATTAAAGTTGACCATTGAACAATACAGATTTGAACTATATGGGTCCACTTACATGCAAGTTTTTGGATAAATACAGTACTGTACTAAAAATGTGTTTTCACTTCCTAATAATTTTATTAATAACAGCTGTACTCTCTTTTACTTTATTATAAGAATACAGTTTATATTTAACAAAAAATATGTGTTAATATTCTATTTATATTATCAGTAAATTTCCAGGCAACAGTTGATTATTTGTAATTAAGTTCTTAGGGAGTCAAAAGTTATATGGGGAATTTTAACTGTGCAAGGGGTAAGTGTTTCTAACCCCCACATTGTTCAAGGGTAAATTGTGTAATAAAAACACCTATAAATTGTATTTTAATTGATGGAAGTTTTTCTTCTTATCAAATATGTCTTACTTGGGACAAAATTTAAAATAATCAAGAATGACAATATGTTTAACAATAAGTAGAGATAATTGTTAAAAACAAACTTTCAGTATTAGTTTTTTATTTGAAATTCATTTATAAAATCCAAAAATATCAAAGGAACACAAAGATATTACTGTTAATACTGGACTGTGAATGTATTTTTTTACGAATTTTTGAGGTATAATTAACATTAAACTGCACATCGTTGAAGTATACTATTTGATAAGTTCTAACCTATGTATATACTCCTGAAACCATATCAACCAAGAAAACGAGCATATTCATTACCTCTAAAATTTTCTTCTTTGTGTTTCTTAATTTCTTCCTCCTAACTCTTCCTGTCCCAGGCAAAATACATCAAATTTCTGTCACTAAAAGTTAACTTTTAATTTTTATAATTTTTGTAATGGAACTATATACTATATAATTAGGTGTGGGTGTGTGCATGGTATGGAAGTATGGAGGTCTGGCTTCTTTCACTCAGAATAATTCTTTTAGATCTATCCTGTTCTTTTATATATCAGTAGTTCATTTTTTATTACATTTCATGATAACATGATTTGTTTATACTTTCACCTGTTGATGGACATTAGGGTTGTTTCTAGGTTTTGGCTACTACAAATAATTCTGGTATTAAAATTTGTGTACATGTCTTTATGTAGATGTTTTTGATTTCTTTTTTATAAATACCTAGTATAAGAATGTTTGAATCCTTTGATGGATGTATTTTAACTTTTTAAATCATCTGTCAAACTCTTTTTCCAAAGTGACTATACCACTTTACATTTACCCGTAGTGTATGAGAGTTAGAGTTGCTCTGCATCCCTGACAACACTTAGTATGATTTTAATTTTAGCTACTCTGATTGGTTTGTATGGAATTTCACTATAGCCTTAATTTGCATTTTCTGCATTCTAAGGAACTGATGATGTTGAGAACCTTTTCATGTGATATTTTGCTATCCAAATGTCTCCTCCAGTTTTGTTCAAACTTTTTTTTTTTTCTAATTTCTAGAGTTGGCTTGTTTTCTTATTATCGGGCTGTAAGGCAAGATAAAAGTCCTTTGTGGGAGACCGTATTTACTAACATAATGTAAATATATATTTATATATAAGTGTTTATAAAATTTTGTATATTACATACATGTAAATATTTTATACATTACTTTAATATATATGATATATATACACATGTCATATACATGTAATATTTATTATATATAATGTTGACCAAGCAAGTGCAAACCAGGCTACTGACAGCTGCACCTTCATTTGCTGGGTAGAGGTTCTAAAAACAGTGTAGTAGCATTGCCCAGCATCAGAAGATGAACTATTATCTCCTATCACCAGCACAATATCCAAATATAATAATTATAATATCTATTAGGTAGAAAGCATCATTCTCATGCATGCATGTGTGTTTGGAAGTGTGTGTATTTAAATAACCATAGGGACATTCCACAGGTGAAAGGAAAGTACTTCTATCCCTATTCTTTTGTGTGTATGTGTGCTTCTTTTTTTTCTCCTTACAGGCTAATATCAGAAGCCAGGATAGCAATACAGAGCAAATGCAAAGCAAAGTTTCAGTGTTATTTAGAACATATGTAGATTTTATCTCTTAAATATCATTGAGACCAATAATTTCATAAGTGAGAAAGAAAGAAATACAAACTTTGCACAGATGTTTTATCTGCCAAACTTAAGATTATTTCAGAGGTATTTAAAATTCAAGAGAAACTAAAAGGCCCTGTTAGAGAGAGAGAAATCACTGTAGAGAAACTAGTTTGGACCTACAAGGAAGCATCACCAACTGAGTTTATACCCTGGAAAAAAAGCAATGACTCAGGAAATAACATTAACCTGTACTTGAACCCAGCCTTCTGTAAGTATCTATATAACCTAAAAAGGTTTCATTTATAAAATGCAGAGACCAACAGGGTAGCAACAAGTTTGGGCTTGCATGGGGACCCATTGCAAAATAAAAACCCCAAAATATAGGAGAGAAGATGTTTTCTTAAGAACAGGAAGGATTTAAGCCCTGATGATCTGATGGCAGGTAAGTTAGGTGCACATGATTCATGAGTAGAGCAGTGTTCCAGGAGCATAAGGTAGAGGTATAAACCTCCTGTGAGAATTAAGACCCCTGGGGACTGTGCTCCTGTGTGGACAGCTGCAGGAGAATGTTTGCTGGGTGCAGGTGAGATCATGAGCACATGTGGACAGAGCAGGATGGCCGGAATTAGCCCTGAGAATGGCAACTTTAGGAGAAAGAAGTGCAGTTTAAGGCAAGAGTAAGATAATTTTCTGGGAGACTGAACTCACCAATTCTCCCTGATTCTCTGGAAATTTCAGAAAAAGAAGGTAGAAAGAGAGTTGAGATCATGCACAGACCTAGGCTGACCATATAATTTGCTGACTGGTCTGGTACAAGGTCTGTAGTGAAAGAGGGTACTACTAATAATTCACCTGGAAACTAGATCTCTCCTGAATGAACTGTGGTGAATAGATTATAGTGATGTTGAGATAACACTGTATCAGTATAGCAGACTTAGTTTCAAGTTGTCAAAGTGACTGGTTAATTTAGTATTCTCAACATAATTGAGGCTTTGGAATATTTGAATATAAATATAACTAGGGAATTGAAGTTGTTGCTTGTAGTAGTAGTGACAAAGAACATAATAAATGAGTATACTATTTTAAAATCTGTGAGCATGCAAATCCAAACTTTCTAGAAATGATTTCTATGAAGATTTGTACAGTTTTCTAATTTTTCTTTCATTATCCTTTTTAGCAAAGAGGCTTGCTTAGTAGAAGTTAGGAGGGTCAGTATCATGCCCAGGTTGTGTTAAATGGGTATTAAGTAGGCATTATATACACATGGTCTCCAATATATTTATGTTTCTTTTAATTGGGCCATTACAGCCAAACTACCTTTTCATCCCCTGAATGTGTTGGATGATATCATCTCTTAGTTGTGTTATGTGGGGAAAAACTGGAAACTGCTGCTTTAAGATGACACAAATTGAGATTCTAGTGTTTAAAAACTGGAATAATGCCAAATAGTTTAATTATAAAATGTTTTTATTAATTGAAATAATTTTTATTAGGTTTAGGTAATATAAATACAAAGCAACAAATTAAATAGCAAACATATCAATATTAAAAATCTTATCAATTGTGATCATGACATGCAAAACAGACATGGTTTTATGACAACACAGTTTCCTCAGCCACGAAACAGACACACTGCCAATGAACCACAAAATTATCTGCAGTGAAAAATAAAAATCATCTAAACCACTAGTTCTGATTATCTAGAGAATGCACCAGCTAATGAATGTCTGTTTTGACTAAAGATAAATCATGGTTTCTAGTGCATCATTTTAGTTTCAGAAAGTAAGCAATGTATTTCATATTTTTAAGGGAAACATTTCCAAATGTCAAGTATTGTAAATGCATTTTCCTTTGTAAACTTCTGAATGCCTTTTGTTTCAAAACCAGATTTTTTTTTCTTAAGTTGAACAGTAATTTATGGCTTACCTCTACTTAATTAGCTTAGAACTTGATTTTCTCCATTGAAATGAAAGGAAACAAGCTATTAATTATAGGCTCAGACCCAAACTGATGGGAACATCAATACTTTTACTGCAATTTTCTCAATAAATCCCAGATCATAAAGCCTTACGCATGCATTCTGGAGTTGGAACAAGTTTTATGCCCATTAACATGGAGACAACACATTGATTGCCTGCTATGACATTATTAAAATGAACTGATGAGACAGCTCCATGGGGAAAAATGCTCCAATAAAGCCAGAGTTCCACTGCATCAAGTCATCCTTTCTTAAATTAGGAGATACAAGTTTTGAGACATTATTATTCATATTGAGGTAATATGGTTTGATGTTTAAACCTCAGTATTACAGGTTTCAATACAGCCATTGAATTATTTCAATGCAGACATTGAAAACATAGGAATAAATGTTAATTTCTCTGATCTATTTTATTAATTGTAGATTATTGCCGATAAAATTACATTCATTTATTTCTAAATGTATTTACTGTGAGACTAATCAGTATCAGAAACTCTTTTTTGATGCAAAACAGAAAGGGAAAATTTTTGGAGCCTATAATTGATTGGGTGAGAGAAGATAAAATCTAGTGCATAAGTGGGAGGATTGGCATATCAGAAAAGAAATGTTCTTTTTATGCCTAATGTTGGGAGAGAAGGCAGAGTTCACTGGTGTGTATAAAAGTAAGCAGGTAATTTGGTGTTGGTAGCTTTGGAATGGTCTCATCTGAGGGCTTCTATTTTCTTGATAAAGTAGGAAAAAGATTGCCATTTGATATTGTACTAGTAAAGTAATGCTTAAAGTTAGTATTTTTTTCAGAAAATTACTGTTTATTTTACCCAGCATTCATTTTGAGCAGCTTTTAGGTACAGTCAGATTCATTTTACTCAGCATGACAAAATTAGTACTCTTAAATTAAACATGTTATCCAGTCAATATAGTTATGTGTTTTTGCCCAACCAAATACATCTGTATGGTTGCAGGCACAGAATAGGGAATTTTATCTAGCACAGTGTGGACTTCTTCCAGATAAATATGAGAGAGAGGGGCAAGAGGGTTGATTCGACATGCCATGTATGAATAAAATAATACCTCCTTTGGGCACAGAGGGATATGACGACATGAAAGTGGTAAGGAAGAGTGTATGAGTGATAGCGTCCATGGGATATTTTTGGAAAAAATAGACAAAATATTGTCAGAGGGGTGGATATAAAGGGAATGACCTGGAGAGATAGGAGATGGTTTTTGTAAGGTGGAGCACTTGGAACTCGGATTATAGAAGTGTTACAAATAAGGTTTACAACATATTAGTGTGTTTTAAGATCAATTTCTTGGGTCATGGCTAGCATTTTAGGATAGGATAGAACGTTTAGTACATTGGAATGTACTAAACTAAACTAAATTGGAATTTCATTACAGTGAAACATTTTTCATATACATATGCCTGTGTCTTTATGTGTATACATCCTGGTCTTGGTGTTGTCTTCTATGGCAAATAGTAACAAAACTGAAAGCCACTTCTGGAGTATAGCAATGAAGTAGCAGAGATAGATTGGTGGAGATACAGTAAAGAAAGAAAGAAAGCAGAGTCCTAGAAAAATGATCAAGCTGTTATTTTTATTTGAAAATTCTTTCCTCATGGCCAGTAAGACTGCAATGTTTATTTTAATACTCATTTTAAAGAACAAGCATTTGACCTTAGGTTTGTTTGTTTTTTTTTTCCTCCTGTTGTATATTTACTATAGTTTGACATCTATACTTATCTTTTTGAATGGTTTTTTGGAGTGGAAGGTATGTTATTTGTTTTCTAATATCATGATTTAGGTGCATATTAATTTCCATATTCTCTTCCAGTATAAACATTTAAGACCATAATCTCTGTAATACTACTTTTATCAAATGTGAATTGATCAAACTATGTTATGATTTATTTTTAATGCCTACAACTATTCTTTCTTTCATACGTGATTTATGTAGAACTCTGTGGTGAAGATTAATTTATTATTATTATTATTTATCATTGCATAGTGGTCTAAGAATATATTCTTTGGAATAACAAGTATCTGATATTTGGAGAAAAGCTTTATGGCATTGTACATTCTCTGTGAACATAGTATATGGATTCTCCAGTTCTTGAGTTCAATGTCTATCAGTATTTTTCCAAATAACCCGTTGATAAATTACATTGAAATCTGCTATCCTGACATATTACTATTTTCCTTTACTTTGATCAGTTTTTGCTTAATATATTTCGAAGCTACCTGCATGCCAGGCAAGGGTTATAAATTTGTCCTGATGATTTGTATCATAATTTAGTAATCTTATTTCTAATAATCTAACACTATTCTTCTATTTTATAGTTTGCAACTTCTGATAATTATAACTCCCCTAGCTTTATTTGAATATTATTTACCTAAGACATCTTTTTCACACCTTTATTGTTTTTTTTCCTGTGATTTATTAACTCACTTATAGCTATTATATTACTGAAAGTATAATTTAAAAAAAAACATTCTGTTGATCTTTGATATTGGCTTGTGTCTTCAAGAAAATCCCATTTTTAGTGTTTCCTTATTTTACATTTCTACTGGCACCAGTTTCCCCTCAATCTGTTAGATTGTTGGGGATGAAGCTGGTCCTTGCTGGATTTTTAAATGACTAAATTATTTTGAATTAGTTCTTATTGTGATTTAAATGTTATTATAATATTAATATAAGTACATAAACACTTTAAAATATACTTTATCCAGTATCTACTTGCTTTTGAGTATGTGGGCACTCTGAATATTTATCCCATCATATTACCAAATGTAAAGATATCTTTTCTATTTCTTATTGTGTGATCCAAGAAAAGATAGTCATGCCTCAATTTTCTCCTCTCTAAGATGGATAGTTATATAAGAATAATACCTACTCGTTAGGGATATGTATAATTATTAAATGAGTTGCTATATACAAATTCTTTACTTTTAGAATAATAACTATTTCCCCACCCTGTTCAAGAAAAGGAGGAAGTTGTGTCAAATATTTGAGAAAAACCTCCTCTACTGCTGTGGTTATTTCTATGTCTACTCCACTGCACAGATTCACATAAATTTTGACACTACGGTGGAGGGATTGGTGAAAGAGGTGAAGGAGATTAAGAGGTGCAAAATTTGTTATAAAATAAGTAAGTCAGGGATGAAAAGGTCAGCACAGGGAATATATTCAGTAATATTGTAGTAACATTGTGTGGTGAAAAATGGTAGCTACACTTGGCATGGCGAGCGTTGCATAATGTATTTGTTTTTTGTAGACTGCTTTGGCTTTGCCTGGTCAAGAACAGTTCTCAGTTGAGTGACTCAAATAGGCTACCCTGCTGTTCTAAAGAACTTGTGTAGGTTGCTAGCAGGTTTTTGCCTTTAAATACTTTCCAACATCCCAAGTACCTGAGGAATTTTCATTGAAGTTCTTCATGTTTATTTATGCACTGGCTCTAGTAAGTATATGCTCTTTGCCTTTATCCCTTTAATGATTAACTTGATATTTAACCTAAGGGATGGAAGCTCTGTGATTTTATGGGAATGATAGAATTAAACTGCTTCCCACAAAGTCCCCACAGGTATGAAAGATAAAATATACACTTGGAGAATATATCTCAGGAGGATACATTGTTATGTCCTACAGAAAATAACAGGCAGAAGTGGACTAATTGGGATTAAAATGCCCACTGCCACTGTGATAGATAAGTACCAAAAGCATATTTCCAGAAAAAAAAAAATACAGAGAAGATGAAAAAAGCATACTGGAATAATAAAGTTGATGTAATTCTAAGCACATTGGTAAAATAAACAAAATATCTCTTTTTATCATGAACTCTGTCTCTGTAATTAAAATTTAAAAACCTTGATGAAGTTTAAAAACAAGTATTTTTTCCTAAGTTATTTCTCTTTCATTTTTATTATCTGTTTCCATCAGGGATTGAGATATTCTGATCAAATATTTGTTCATGTCATATATTAAATATAAATATTTAAATAAGAATACTCTTTCAACACTAACAGTATATAGTATATTAATTGATTACTTATGATTAAGAAGAAATTCTAGATTTTTAGGTTTATTAAATATTATCATAGTTGTAAATTCACATTATGTTATTGGCTTTAAATAATAATGTGTATAATATAATAAACTTATAAGTGTATTATATATATGTACATACATATATATGTGTGTGTATATGTATATATGTATATATGTATACTAAGTGTATAATATAATAAGTGTATAATAATAAGTGTATAATATTCAATTATTTTTTAATTTTAACATTTCGTTTATTTATTTGACAGAGAGATCACAAGTAGGCAGAGAGAGAGAAGGAAGCAGTTTCCCTGCCGAGCAGGGAGCCCAGTGTGGGGCTTGATCCCAGGACCCTGAGATCCTAACCTGAGCCAAAGGAAAAGGCTTAACCCACTGAGCCACCCAGGCACAATGCCAAATAAAAGGCCACAAAGTTAAATCATCCTCTTAAATATAAAGAATATTAAATGGAAAAAGATAGTCTCTTCAACAAATGATATTGGGAAAACTGGACAGCTATATGCAGAAATGAATCTGGACCACTTTCTTATGCCATACACAAAAATAAATTCAAAATGGGTTAAGGACCTCACTGTGAGACTTGAAATCATGACATTTCTAGAGGAAAATAGACATAGTAATTTCTTTGATATCAGCCACAGAAGCATACGTGAAGATATGTCTCCTCTGGTAAGGGAAACAAAAGCAAAATTAAATTGTTTGGACTGTATGAAAATAAAAATACTTGTGTACAGCAAAGGGAGTCAACAGCAAAACAAAAAGGCAATCTATTGAATAGGAGAAGATATTTTCAAATTATATATCTGATAATGAGTTAATGTCCAAAATATGTAAGGAACTTATACATTCAACACCATAAAAAAAAAAAACCAAAAACAAAAACACAAAAAACCCTCCATATAATCCAATTAAAAAGTGAACAGAGTACCTGAATAGACATTTGTCCAAAGAAGATACACCCATGGCCAACAGACACATGAAAATATGTTCAACATCAGTAATCATCAGGGAAATGCAAATTAAAACCACAATGAGATATCACTTTGTACCTGTTAGAATGGCTAAAATCAAATGGACACATAAACCTGTGCTACATTTTGTGCTTCCATTGATTTACATTGGGTAAAATGCCTATTATAAACAGATTATCAATTGAGAATGACATCCAGAACGTGGAAATTCTCTATACAGCAGTGTTTTTCTTTTTGTTTTTTAATATGACACATGCTAACACACATATTGCACATACTGGCACACTTAAGCAAAATAAATTACAGTGAGTTTCAATATATTTACACTAGCCATTAAGATCTGTAGTGGTGGAAAATCTTTCTGGAATATAATAGTCTTTATTGGTGTCAGTTTTAAATGTCACCCTAATGCATACTTTTAGTATTGGTAAGTATAGAACTGTAGAATATTTTATTTTATGTGGTGGTTCATTGTAAATATTTTAGACTATACCAAATTTTGTGTTCTTACTCATCTTTAGACCTTAGTTTCTCATATGAACAATGGGGCTTAATCTTCTTTCCAGATCATAAAGTGTCTGAACTTATTATGAATTTACTTAGTAATGCTCAAGAGATCTAGCTTCATAAATATAATTAAGCATTTTTAATATTTCATAATATACTTTTTGGGAGGATACAATACTTCATGAATATATTTACATTTCTGCATAATTAGGGCTTATTCAACAAAGTAAGTGGTTAGATGATTAAAGAGCAAATATGACTTGAAAGTAAGAGAGAGTGAATTGCTCCAGAGAGATGTAACATATCTCAACACTTATCTACCTTAATGGTAACAAAAACTTAGGGACTTTTCCTTTTCCAGAGCATTTGCTTTCAGAACTAAGGTCTCTTTCTCTCTGGAAATGAGGGAACAGATGTGACAGCTTCTCTATATAAGCTTTTCATGTAACTTTGGGATTCCTGTCCTGTGGTGCAAACATGGTGCATGTACAGGGTAACGACTGGCTTCTATCATGCCATTCCATCAGGACTGAGGTTCAAGGAACTGGCAATAAGATGCTCTATGAATAATGAACAATTTGGTCTCTGATCTAGAGATGTCATGTGCCATGTCAAGATAAATAAATACAGATATAAAAACTTAGCAATACTAAATGCAAATCATTTTATAATTTCTTCAGTGTACTTTCTTGGCTTAAAAATCATGCATTTATTGTTCAGTTACTAAGAAAATTGTTGAGTACCTGTATATTCTAGGTACTGTGCTAAGTTCTTTCACACACATTATCTTAATTAATTTGATGCCATAATTTTACTGAACTGACTCTAAGATCCACATCATAATTTAAATAATGTAAAATTTATACCAATGTACACTATTTAAGAATCAGTTTTGGAAATCATAAGCATGCTTGTCAAACAAAAATGTTTAAAATATACTGTTTATATCAGTCCACTTTTAAATCTTCTGTCTTCATCTAGGTAATACACCAGAGGTTTCTTTTTTTCTTTTTAGCTAGGGAGGAGTCAGTAGGTATGTGAAAAACAAACTTGTTAATTTTCAAATTAGCGAACTTCACTGAAAATTTGATTTGAATGTGTTATGTTGGAACCCTAACAGTAGTCACACACTGGAACATAACTTTTGATGAACTCAGTCTTATTCATGTTATTTAAAAAAGTCATTGGTGCTTATTTTCCAAAAGTTATGAGTGCTTTAGTTGCTAGAAATAAACCCTTTTAGGGAAAAATAATTTAAGACATACTTTCCCTATTTCTCTATATTTGAGTAGTTTGGCTGAGCCAAGCTTATGATAACTTGCTATTTAGAATATATACATTTTGCTCATTTAACCCTTCCCATTTTAAGAGGAAACGTATGAGTCACTGGCAGTTAAAGCATCTTTCACTGGTCCCACAGCAGTCAGTAGAATGAACACAATTTATACATACAATATTGAGTATTAATTTTTCTTCAAAATTTATTATATTTAATATGAAAACTGGGAAATTTAAGAATATACACAGATAAACAAGTATACATACCATTAACCATGAAAGTAATTAATACCATCTAAGTCCTTCCATATTGGTTGGAATGGTATACTCTTGTTCTTTTTTATAGCCAAGTAATATTTAATTGCATATAAACACCACATCTTCTTTATCCATTTATCTATTAATGGACATTTAGGTTGCTTCCATATCTTGGCTATTATAAATAATATTGCAATAGGTGTAGGGCTGTGTATATATTTTCAAATTAGTGTTTTTCCTCCCTTTGGTTAAATTCCCAGTAGTGCAATTATTGGTTCACATGGTATTTCTATTTTTAAATTTTTGTGGAACTTCCATATTATTTTCCACAGTGGCTGTATCAGTTTACGTTCCCAATGATGGTGCACAGAGGTTCCTTTTTCTCCACATCTCAACAACACTTATTATTTCTTGCCTTTTTTAATTTTAGCCATTCTGACAGGTATAAGGTGATAGATAACTTATTGTGGTTTTGATTTGCATTTCTCTGATGATGAATAATGCTGAGCATTTTTTCATGTATCTGTTGGTGATCTGTATGTCTTCTTTGGGAAAAAGTCTTTTCATCCAACTAGAAATGTATATCCAGAGAAAATATCCTTCAAAAGTAGAGAAGTACAGGCATGTCTTAAACAAAACTTGAGGGGATTCATTGCTAGCCCACTTGCTTCACAAAATATGTTAAAGTTCTGCAGGCAAAAGAATTTTTTAACATCAGAAACTTGTCTCCTTACAGAGAAATTAAGAACATTTAGAATGGAATACATGAAGCTTTGAAAATTGTGTGTGTGTGTATGTGTATATATTCATTTAATATGCTCTTAAAGATAACTCACTACAACTGACTGTATAAGTTAATAACAGTAATGATACATTGATTGTTTATATACATATACTACAAAAACTTTTTAGTCAGTAATTCATGTTAAATAAAGAAGAGATAATCCCCCTTTCCATGTACTATTTCTTCATAACCTACAGATGATGATTAGTAGGGTTAGTGGGGAAGAAGAAAGCAGAGAAGTTCACTAACATTCAAGTACTTGCCCACATGGTCTTTTATTTTATTTAATGGGACTATATGATCTGTCTTATACCATAAACCTAGCAACTATTTAAGCACCAAAAAATTTTAACTTTTTTCAGGGACACAATTTTGATTCTCTTTTTGATCATGTAATTATGCACAATGATAAGTTATTATATACATTATTAAAGAAAATTTTATTTTCCATGTCTGGCCTCTTAATTTCAGAAAGAAGAGAATCATACAAAAATGCTACAAAAGCTAATGTTAAATAAAGGAAAATAAGCAAACCTCTGGTAAGACTGTTCTACAAATCTACCTTTAAAGTTGGCTATAAAGGCTTTTTTGTGATACCATGAAAGACTCTTAAATGTAATGTGTACTGTGTACACACAAGTATAATCTAGGTGCAGGCTTCTGTCCATTTGTGAAAGCAACCATAAATCATAGACTATATTTTCATATAAAATTAGAAAGAAAATTTATAGTCAATAATAGAACAAAATTCCATTTCTCTGGGTAATTATATTCACCATCTTTATAAAATAAAACTTCAGAAAAATTATCCTTGTCAAAGTTTTTTTTTTTTCCCCTCCACTCTGGTGACTTGCTAACAACTAACATTGTTATTTTCCTTCATCTAATTTAATAAGGAACATTAATCATCCATTAGTTGGTTCTTTAGCTTAATGTTATTTGCTCTAGTCCACAAATAAGACAGCTATGGCTTGAAGTTGTTAGCATTGGAATTCTATTAGGATATAGCATTTATCTTGCCCCTTCATATTCGTTCAGTTAATTGCATTTGATTTTTTATTATTCTATTTAATGAAAAATATACACTGGTATATGTACAGCCAGCCCTAGGCAAAATAGTTAAGCAAATTAATATGTGTCTTCAGTTTCTCCCTGTTCATTGCCCTTATCTCATACTTAGGAAGAATCTCACATAAAAGTTATTAAATGAAATGATTGATTACAATGTTGACTTTTCAAGCCTCATTGCAAGTCAATGGCCTGAGAGTTTAGGACAGCTGAACATATTGTGACTGTTGTCTATTATGTTTGTACATCAATTGATCAAAAATATATAATAATCTAAAAGAACTAAATATGCACATAACCTGATTTGAAACAAAATGTGATGCACATATCAATATATGAAAAGGCAGGGCAATGGAAGAAAATCAGTCATTTCTGTCATATGTTAGATAGCCAAACAAAGTGAATGACTTACCCATTAGTGGCAATATGGTAGAAAATAAACCATGAAAAACTCTTCTGTAAGAACATTAAAATTCAGTTTTGTATTGTCATAAAAGAATTTCCACAGGCTAAAAACAATGAAAAAATTGGAACTATAGTAGGTAATCAAACATCAAGACAGTTTTATACCACCCTGGTATCATAAGCGCTTAGACTACTATAACAATAATACTGTAGACTGGGTGCCTTATATAACCGTCCTTTATTTCTCACAGTTATAGAGGCTGGGAAGTCCAAGATTAAGGTGCCATCAGATCCAGCATCTGGTAATAGCCCCCTTGCTGGTTTGTAGACAGCTGTCCTCTCATTTTTCCCTTTGCATGCCCTGTATTTTGAGTGGTCTTTTTCAATCTCTTAGAATGCTAATTCTTTTTGTTCTTTTTTTTTAACTGAAGTATAATGGACATACAATATTACATTAGTTTCAGGTGTATAATATAATGATTTGACAATTACATACATTATGGAAAGCTCACCACAATAGGTA
The DNA here is from genome assembly GCF_010015895.1 of Lontra canadensis. Classification (NCBI taxonomy): domain Eukaryota; kingdom Metazoa; phylum Chordata; class Mammalia; order Carnivora; family Mustelidae; genus Lontra; species Lontra canadensis. The sequence continues at coordinate 4,492,615 of NW_022631040.1, forward strand.
TAGTTACTGTCTGTCACCATGCAAAGTTACTACATTATTGAGTATATTCCCTATGATGAAATTTTCATCCCCATGACATATTTATTTTACAACTGGAAATTTGTACCTCTAAATCTCCTTTACTTATTTCACCCATCCACCAGCCACCCACCCCCCTGCAATCAGCAGCTTTGCTTCCTGTATTTATGTGTCTCTTTCTGTTGTTTGTTTTTTTAGATTGCACAAATAAGTGAGATCGTATGGTATTTTGTCTTTCTCTGTATGACTTATTTCACTTAGCATAATGATTTTTAGAGCCATCCATGTTGTCACAAATGGCAAGATTTCTTTCTTTTTTTATGATGTGTATATATACCATATTTTGCTTATCCATTATTCTCTTGATAGATACATAGGTTGCTTTCATATCTTGGCTTTTATAAGTAATGGTGCAATAAACATAGGGGTGAATATCTCTTTTTGAATTAGTGGTTTTTTGTTTGTTTGTTTGTTTTGTTTTGTTTTGTTTTTTAGTAAATACCTAGAAGTAGAATTGCTGGATTGTATGGTATTTCTATTTTTAATTTTTAAGGAACCTCCATACTGTTTTCTGTAGTGGTTGCACCAATTTACATTCCCACAAATAGTACACAAAAATTCCCTTCTCTCCACACCCTCTTGGCATTCATTGTCTTTTTGATACTAACCATTCTGACAGGTATAAGGTCATACCTCACTGCAGTTTTGATTTTCATTTCCGTGATGATTAGTAATTTGGACATCTTTTCATGTCTCTGTTGGCCACCTGTATGTCTATTCAAGTCCTCTGTCCATGGTTAACCAGATTATTATTATTATTTTCGAGGGTGTTGAATTTTATGAATTTTTTATGTATTTTGGATATGAACCTCTTATCAAAAATATCATTTGCAAATATTTTCTCCCATTCAGTAGGTTTCCTTTGTGTTTTGTTGGTTTCTTTCACTGTGCAAAAACTTTTTAGTTCAACGTAGTCCCAGTTGTTAATTTTTGCTTTTATTTTCCTTGCCTGGGAAGACAAATCCAGAAAAGTATTGCTACGGTTCATGTCCAGGAGTTTCCTTTTAGGAGTCAATAGTTGCAAGTCTTACTATTCAAGTCTTTAATCAGTTTTGTGTTTGCTTTGTATAGTGTAAGAAAGTGGTCTACGTGTCCACATTCCACAAAAGAGGGTTAGGTTTCCTGTTTCCCAAGATTTATTAGGGTACGAATCTTATTCTCAGCAGAGACTAATAATTTTACATTCCTTCACTGAGTTTAGCATTTATTTTTATTTAATAAAAAAAGTTATTTATGTTTTATTTTCTTGGGAGTCCTCATTAATTTCTTTTATCTTTTCCACTTGTTTTATTTCAATAGGAAAAACCTGTCCTAGTAATTCAGCTATGTATTATCCTACTTATGATATTTATTTAATGTATTTAATATTTCTTAGGACACTCATGTAATACACCCCCTTGTTTGTTGCTTTACTTTGACTTCATATAGATCATTCTATTATAAAGTCTTTTGGAATTGTTAACTGGCAAGAGCACCACAATATAGAAAAATACTGTATTTCCATGTGTATACAGTGAACAGAGTTAAAATTTAGATGCTTATGATGAGAATTTTCCCCGGGTATTTTTGTTATCCTTAATTTTTAAAAAATATTTTACTTATTAGAGAGAGACAGAAAGCAGGAGCTCATGAGATGGGGTGAGGGGCAGATGGAAAGGAAGAGGGACAAGGAGACTGCCTGCTGAGCTCAGAGCCCAACCAGTGGACTCGACAAAGGGCTCTATCCCAGGACCCTGAGACCATGACCTGAGCCAAAGTCAGACCCTTCACCCACTGAGCCACCCAGGTGCCCCGGTTGTCCTTAATTTTTAACAAGTGTTAGATAAGGATTAAGCAAGTCTGCGTACCAGTCAGAATGGCTCAACCCATTATGTAGGGGAATTTGTTGTTGTTGTCTTTTATCAAGAGGTATTTGTGGCCACTAAAAGATGTCATGTTATTAATGGACAGTGGAACGTTTCTTTTTAGGCTAGAGTACAGTAGAGTGACTTGGGCATTTCAGGCAGAGAGTGAGTGGTCTCTTTCTCTCTTCCTTCAGTGAGAAAGTCCTTTTCGTCTTTCCTTCTAGTTTCTCCCTTAGGTCATTAAATCACTTAATTTTTCTATGAGATCTCTCTAATACAAGATTTGTGGTTTCAAATGTCCTTAGAGTCTTCTACATTTCCACTAGTAGTACATATTATTTTATTTAGTGATAGAACATGCAAATGCTGAATAGAAAAAAAAAATCTTAGGGAATTTTCCCCAGGTTATCATCAAAACTAAATTGTTCTATTTTAAAGTAAATAAACATGTCAATTTCTTACATGAAACCATGTTTTACGATTTCTACTACTGTCTACACTGTTGTATATATGTTTATATGTATATATTTCTTTATTTTAGAAAGATTTTATTTATTTGTTTGACAGAGAGAGAGAGAGCATAAGCAAGGGAAACAGCAGAAAGAGAGAGAGAAGCAGGCTCCCTGCTTAGCAGGGAGCCTAATGTGGGGCTTGATCCCAGGATCCTGGGATCATGACTTGAGGTGAAGGCTGACACTTAACTAACTGAGGCACCCAGTTGCCCCTGCCCTGTAGTATTTAATACTTATTGATGACTATATTGGTTTAAGAAGCACTAACACTCGTTTTTACCAAGACATAACAATGGACGGCATGCTTAATCTGATTTTTAAAAATTATTCCAAAGACTATTAAAAGATGAGATTATTATATTTGTGTAGTGCAGGAAAGAAAAATATAGATGCATTGTTCACATTATTCTCTTCCTAATACTTATCACTGGAATATCCTTTTTCTTTTCCTAATTCATGTTACTTTATATATATTCGATTTATGACTTGTCACAAATTTCTTGTACTTAGATATAGGTGCAATGGTGTTTTCTACAATTTTGAGTCATTTGCCTTGTCTTGCTTTTAAATTTTTGCTTTAGTATAACTTGTTTCTACTAAATGATGCCAGAGATTGGATTTTCCTGTTTTATAATAAAGGTATCTAAACTAGTACATCGGCAGAATTCACAATAACATTGGCCTTCAGTTACTAGATGTATGTAATCATATAATCTTCTCTTAGGGAATATTTTCAATATTCCAGATTCTAACAATCCATCTAAGTGGCTTGTCTCACAGGGAAATCAGAAACTTGTCAAGACTAGGTTTGTTTTCTTTTTGACAGTGTTACCTTGAAATACACAAGTATTCCAGTTCTCCCTCTGGAAATGTAGTTTGTGTGATATGCTAAGGCAATAGGTTCCTTTTCTCTGATTAAAAAGCTGATGAGAATTGTTTTCTTTTACTCTGTATTTATTTCTTCATACAATTTTTTTATGTTGCTTTACACTGAGTAAAGTTTATAATTTCCAAATGTTAAGAATGGTAATACATTCCAATACCGTGTTGATCTAAGAGCCGATTTTTACTTCGTACTTCAGTAAGATTAAGTCATTTAATGTTATGTAATTTAGTGCACTAGATTTTTCAAATTTCATCTGGTTGACAAATGCTCTAATTTTGCAGGCATGCATATACCTATATTTTTGTGCATATGTTTTAGATTATTACTATATATACATACTATAAAATTAATCTGAAATTTTTAATTACTACTTTGATTTTTTTTATTTTCAAAAAGCTTTTATTCTTTTAAAATGTTATTCAATTTAAGGGTGTAAAATGTGGTGTTCAAAGCAGAATAAGGAAAGTTTTTAAGGTAGTAAGATAATGGATCACAATTTGATTTTTATTAAACTTTTTTTTTTTTTTTTTCAAAGATATCTACCATTTCTGGGTCACCTGGGTGGCACAGTTGGTTAAGCATTCAACTCTTAGTTTCAGCTCATGTCGTGATCTCAGGGTGGTAGGATCAAGCCCTCAGTGCAGAGTTTGCTTAAGATCCTCTCTCTCCCTCTGCTCCCCCACCACTCCCTCTATCTTTCTCTCTCTCTCTCTCTCTCTCAAAATAAATAAATCTTAAAAAAAAAGACACCTACCATTTTCCTATGCATTTTTTGAATCTTTATTTTTCATTATCAACCTTTTTTTTTTTTTTTTCATCATCATGCCAAGAAGTAGTCTTTTTAGACAGTTTGTCCTAAGCATTCCCCCAACCCTGCCAATGAATGCTACTTATGTCATTTAGTACTGTGGCCCTTTGGAGGGACATAAATCATTATAATGTCTAGGATTATTTCACCATCCCCCAAACAATTTTCACTTGCTTATGGTTTACACCACATTTGTTTGTTAAAACTTGCTTGAGACAAAGGAGCCTAACATTTATCCAAGATCTGTCCCTTATAAGGGAACATCCACGATATTCACAGAAGATGAGTTCTGTGCTCTAGACCTTTCCATTAATCTTCGTCCTCACAGCTGTCTTATTCTAAGAATTCTCAAAAGGTTTTGCACTATAGTTTGTCAAACATTTGCAGTAAAAATGAATTACCCCATTTTGTTATAGTCCAAAAATAGCACATTTTTAAAAATAGACAATGAAGATGCAATATAAATTAAAGTTGTAATTAACACATATGTTTCATATAGACACCTGGGAGCAAAGCACAAACAGAAACATAGACACAGATATGTTGCTGTTTTTGTTTCAGAAAAATTTGATCATATTATTTATATAATTTTCATCTTATTTATGTATGTCCCTTACCTATCCTTCTGTTAATTGCAAGTTTTTCATGTGTTAATTTGTAATAGTAATTCATAAGGATAGTAAACCTTGCTCTGTAATATATGTTCCTAGTCGTATTTCCCAAATTCATTTATAAAATTTGACAGTGTGGAGAAGTACGGAGTTCCTTTCACTTAAATATAATTAAGGTAATCAATCTAGTTCTGTGGAACAACTTGTTATTCATTATCATATTTTTTTGTTCTCCCTGTTCTAAATCAGGTAATTATTTATCTATATTATATTCTACATGGTATAATTTTTCACCTTTGAATATTTAATCTAGCTGAAAATTATTTTGGTTTATGATGTAATGATGGGAGTGTTCAATTTTGTGGTCTGTGGTTTTCAGGATAATAATAGGATAAGCAGGACAAAATTTCTTGTGATACCATGCAAGATTCCACTATTTTCAAAATTGTATAGGGCCAGTTCATTTGACACAAGTCTTTTTATCACAAATCTTTCTACTGTACATGTATTTGTGTTTAATTGTTCCAAAAGCTATACATTTACTTGTCATTTATTCACCAAATATTTATCAATCACCTATTGTGGGTATCAAGTGTGGTATACCATAGATACACACTGAAGTAAATGTAGTACTGACTGCCACCAGGTACATAGCTTAGCCAGAGGTTTGATATGTGTACAGATAATAGTACAACCAACCTAATGTTAATCTCCTGATTATCTTACATGGTGCACAGGTCAAGGAATTTTAAAATACAAATTTTATAGCACTTTACCCAGAAGTTTTGGTCATGCCTTTTTATGGTAGTAAAACAGTACTGAAATATTTATGACAGGAATGTTTTCTGTATATTCAGAAATCTCAACATTATTCGAAATGTCAAAATATTGATAGGCATGTTCAACATTATTTCAGTATTTTTTCTGCCTTTATAGGCAAGCATTTTTACAAATGCCCTTCAAGTGTAATCTGATCTCAATAATATATGCATATGCTTTTAAATCCACCTTTATAAAGACTAGCATGAATTCAATTAATTTTTCAGGAACAATCTATTTTAGTCATATGTCTTCTAATCTTCAGATCCTCTATTTTGATAACAATTCATACTATGAAATAATTTTAGTTGTAAGAATTATATAATCTGATAAACCAAAAAGATTTTTTCTATTATTTTGGCATATACATTTTTGAACACAAAAGAAAAATGTGAGGACACCATGGTAACAATAGACGTATCATGTTAATTTATCAAACCGAGAGGAATGTCAGGAATAATTTTGACTCATGAGATTCAAAGATGCATCTTCTAATAACTTTAATGTAATAGGTAGTTTTGATCTTATTCCAAACACAGTGAATAAATTGATCGACTTTTTAATTTCTATACGATAGTAAGGATTTGCTTCTGAAATGTAAATTAGTTGCTGTTAGATTGAAATCAAAGTGGTGGTGAGGGTCACTAATGCCTGTAATGAGTGGACACACTTTGTTAATTCAACAGATTTTACAATTTCAAGACTACTATTTAGGACCAACAAGACTATTTTTTTGTTATTCTTGCTAATGAGTCATGTTTTGGGGATGTAATCTCACTGAATCTCAGTTGCATTATTATGGAATAGCACTTTTTATTGACTCCCTGTTGTGAGAATTAATAAGACTAAATCACCTTCTAAAATGTAATAAAGAAGAGATATTTCATAACGTACAGCTACGCTACTTAGAAAAATGAGAGTACTGACGGATATACCATGAAAGAAAACAGAATATTAGCTTTAGACAAGGTCATACTCTAAGCCAGTAAAGCACTCAATTAGCAAACCAGTGTCCAGATCAAGAAAACAGATACCATCAGCACATGCTAGTAACTGTGCTCTTTTTCAGCATTCACCACCTTTAAGATAATACTCTGCTGACATTTAACAACAGACCAACATAAACTGCTTTAGTACTTCTATAAATGGAATTTCTCATTATTTTTTCCTTTGGTTATGTGATTGGTGATCATTATCATCACTATATCATATTCTGTGGTGTGAATGATTATAGTTTATTGATATGTTACACTATTGATGGGCATGTTTATTTTCCTTAAAAGCCCAGTACACGCAGTGCTGCTATGAACATTTTACCATATATCTTTTGGTAAATACATAAATACATCTAGGAATGGGGTTCCTGGGTCATGGGCTGGGCACTGCTCAGGTTTAGAAGAGAATAATGATTAGTTTTCAGATGGTTTTACCAATTTGCACACCCACTAGGGGTGACTCCTTAACCTCAGCAGCACTTGATATTTTCCCACCATCAATTTTTGTAGTCTTACTACTTTACTTCTCTTCTTACAACTTAGGTTCATTTGAAATATTACATGTTTACTTGTTTAGTTCCTCCTAACATAATGTAAATTTCAGGAGAACGGGTACTTTTTCTGTTGAAGTAAATCCATATGTGAAAGTAACTCACATATTATATGTACTCAAGAATAGCTGTTGAATGAATGAATAAATGTACACGATTTTATGTGTTTTTATATATGCAGAAAAATTGGGGGGTCAAAAAGGATGTCTACCTCATTCAGTCTTCTCCATTGTCTTTGCATAGTCTCTAAAATATGATAAAAAATTGAACACATGTGCCATCATGTGAACCATTAGCACCCTTTTTATAATTAGTGTATTGTACTTGTTAGATTGTCTTATAGTAAGTTCTTGAGAAAACCGGAAAGAAACTAATATATTTGGGTAGTTAGATTGATCTAAAAATGTTTGGATTTAAATTTTTTCCTGTACTTTGTATCTAGTAAAATTTTCAAAATTTGAAAAATCATCTTATTTAAAAAGCATATTGTCATTCTTCTGATCATGACCTTAGCCAAAAGCAGATGTTTAACCGACTTAGCCGCCCAGGTGCCCCTGTCAGGTTCATGAGTTTAAAAGTGATTACCCTGTTCCTTACCTCTAGAAGACAGGATTCTAAAGTTTGACAGCTAGAGTGACCCAGAAACTTGCTCAATTTTTTTTTAGTCTGCTTTTGTCAATTCTTAGAGTTATGTGTGCTTGGAGATAAAGCAGCTTGTTCTATATAAGACTCAATGCTGACATCAAGAAGGACTAAGCCACTATAAATTTCATAATATATTATTGACTTGATTTATGAGCTGAAGTTCAGCATTTAAAGAACTTTTCTTCAAATATATTTCCCTGCACACATGTGAAATCAACTTGTTGAATATGAGATAAAAGACAAAAATCCAGTGTCATAAAATAGGCCACAGGTAGATTTCCTACTTATCAAAACTTACATTTTGGTGGAAATTATACTATAACTAGTAGAAAAAATTGAACCTTATTCAAGCATAAATACAACACGTTTACTTTCCATTTTCAATACTACTTTTCTTCCATGCTATTTGGTAGTGCTGAAATGCAATATTTAGACCAAAGCTCGAACCAAGTGTAACACATGGAGGTAGGGGAAGACTTTATTAAATGGTGGGAAGTCCTTCAGGTTTATTAAAGCACTATATATTACAAAATAGAAATTATCTTCATTTTCTTATTCCTTCCATCTCATTTCCAGGAAGGAAAAAAATATTTTCAGATACTGAACTTCAGGACTAGCAGGGAGGGGTCTCATGGTACCTAAAGAGAATAGAATTTGTTCTGGCTTTTGCTGTGAAATAGTTATTCTAATCTCCTGATTGATCATCTCTCTGCACTTTTATGCTTCTGATTATGAAAGTCCCCTATGAATTTATGTGGAAGTTCTTGTAATAGGAAGAAGAAAAATAAATACTTTCCTTTATTCCCTAAAAATAAATTCTCTCTCAGTCTTACTGGGTTACTTTATGTCATCTCCACTGTTGCACATTCTTAGACAATCTGTGGAAGGGTATGGAAGAAATCTTTAACAGGCAGAAACAGGTGGATTGAAAGCTTGAAGGCGAGAGGGTATCTTATATTTTGTTTTGTTGAACAAAAGGAGCTGAAATGTGTATTGGTGATATGGGAGGAAAGCAGATAGGAGAGAACAAAGAAGAGAAGAAAAAGAAAATGAGAGGAGAAGAAAAAAGAAGGAAAGGAAAGGGGGAAGGGGAAAGAAAGGAAACAACATAGATGGAAGAGAATTAAATGCGAATTTAGAATGCATCTGGACAGACTGGACAGTGATTTCATAGCCATAGCTTCTCCCTGAACTGCCTCTGATAAAAGCAAGGAAGTACAGCTACATTTTTTTTAGAGATTTATTTATTTATTTGAGAGAGAGAATAGGGAGCATGCTGGAGGAAGGGGCAGAGGGAGAAGAAGAGTCTTAAGCAGCCTCCTTTTTGAGCACAAAGACCCACGCAGGGCTCAAACTCAGGACCCTGAGATCATGACCTGAGCCAAAACCAAGACTTGGATGCTTAACTGACTGTACCACCCAGGGGCCCCAAAGCAAGGAAGTATATTAAGGAAACAATCAGATGAAAGCTTCTAGGACCAGACCTTGATTTTTTTTCTCTAAATATTTTAATAACATTAATAACCTTTATGAGACACAAAAAAATACAGTTAAAATTGCACTATTAAATGCTTAGCAGGTTTGAAGACTAGTCTCATTATTCTTAATCATTAACACAACAGCAACAAATGAAGACCATATCCACCAAGCTGAAGGATTTAATTAATATAATTAAAATAATAAAATAATATATCAAGAAGATCAATGATTTTAATTTTGTCTAATGGTTACTTTTGTATTTTATCTTATTTGGCCTTTCAGCAGCATTCAATGAAATCCACCAGTCTTTACCTTGAAAATCTCTTTTCCTAGCTTTTATTACCACTTGCTCTCCTTTTCCACCAATTTCGCTGATTCTCTATTTAGTTTACTCTTCTCCATCCTACTCTCTCTAAGCAGGTCTATTTAGTGATCTCATCTAGTCCCTTGGATTTAAATTTAGTATAAATATCTTTTGATAACACCCAAACTTTTATCTCCAAAATAAAGAGAGACCAAGCTTTGATCAAAACTTCAGAATTGTATCTCTAACAGCAGTTCTCTGTTGTTATGTTCTATCACTTGAATGAGGTATTGGTTAATTGACTAGTTTTGATAAGTCAAAATAATTATCATACAGTATATGTAACTAGACATGAAGGGTAATTTTCATGTATTATCCTCATTGTTTGGGCTTTAGCTAAGAAAGCTAAGAAAACAGAGCTTTACTCTAAATACTTGATTTTTTTTTCCCTCTCTAGTAGAATGACATGAGGAAATGGATGGGAGAGTTTAGCACAAAAGAGATGCACTCTTTTTTAGAGTAAAAGGTCTTCATGTCATTTCTGATGTGTTGGTATATTATCTCATTATGGAATTTACTCTATAACCCACTTCTTAAATGAGGACACTTTCCATATTCTTTAAACATAAAAGGAAACAGTAGATGGCAGAATTAGTTTTGTTAGGTAATACAAGGATATTCATAACAAAATAGAAAAACAAAAAAGAAACCTTTAGAAGAAGGGCAAAGTAAATTAATACAAGAAGTAGCCAAGCCTTCATTAACAATCATATCTTTGAAGAATATTTAATGGCATTAAAATTTTCCTGATGTAACATTACATTATAAAACTGTATGAAATTGTCTGGACTGTTTTCTTCAGTAGCACATATCCTAAAATTGGGATAATAGAGAAAGAATTATTATGGCTTTATGTAAATATGATGAAATATTTGTAAATTATCCCACATAATTTATTTAACATGTGACTACAGACTATGTTCCATCCTCTGTAAGCAAATTTATCTCATCTTTACTCTTCTTTCTTTCTATGACTGTGCACTCACTACTGAGGATGAAGAACATTCTTATTCAGTTCTTACTCAAGAAAAAATTTCCTTTGTAAGGGATACATTGAGCAGATTGTTCAAAAGTAAAAAGCATGTCATCAAAAGCAGTCTTGTGTAGTTTCACTCTTTCCTATCATTTATAAGTAACTTTTTTAAAAAGATTTTATTTATTTATTTGATGGCCAGAGATCACAGGTAGGCAGAGAGACAAGCAGAGATAGAGGGAAGCAGGCTCCCCGCTGAGCAGAGAGACCCGATACTTAGATTAATCTCCTTAATGTACTTTCTTTCAAACAAAAACTCTTAGTTTTCTCATAGCTAACATTCAAATTTGGTAGTTTTTATATCCCAATAGCCTGGGAAGGGAAAGCTACGTGAACTGGAAGGACAGTTCAGTAAGATTCAAAACTGGCTATTAGAATGTCAACAATGGGAATGCAGAGTTTATAAGTACATCCATTGTATTTAAGTTATACTCAGCTGCCAAAGTCTTAGGATTTGTGTATGACTAGGATTTACTGAGTATATATTGTGAAGGGCACTATTGTGAGTGCTTTTCATATTCATTTTATTTCTTACAACAAACCATGAGGCAGTCCTAATCATGGTATTTGTTTTGTAAATAAGTACTAGGGCACAACGAATTTGAGTTACACAGTCATATAGTTAGTTAGTAAGTTGTGAAACACATTCTCACTCCAAATCCAGCACACTTAAAAAATATGATTAATGATCATAAAAATCAGGACATGATTAAAATTCATGGTACTCTAGTGCTCCTGAATGCACATATGGTCATTCTCTCTCTGTTTGTATATAATGTGTGTATATCTGCCCTACATGTCACTGACATGTGTTTTAAGAAATCTGTTATTTAAAAAAAAAAACAAACTTTTTTTTAAAAATGAAGATTTATTGATTGATTGATTTGAGAGAATGAGCAGAGGAAGGAAGAGAGAACACAAATGGGGAAGAGAGGCAGAGGGAGAGGGAGAAACAAGTTTCCAGATGAGCAGAGAACATGATGTGGGGCTTGATCCCCAGACCCTGGGATCATGACTTAAGCCAAAGGCAGACCCATAACCAACAGACCCACCCAGGCATTCCCCAAAAATAAAACTTTTAAAGCCTATCAGGTAGCTCATAAAACAAGGAGAATTATATATGTGCATATACACATATATATGTATAAAATATCATATATATGATTTATAAAAATTATATAGCATTTTCATTTTAAAGTATTCTTGTGTCCATTTAATACTCAAATATGGTGCTTTTCTTTCTTTCCACAGATAATAGAGTAAAGCAATAAAAAACAATAAACACAAAAAAGCAATAAACGCCCCCCAAAATAATTAAAAACAAAATAAGCTGTTATTTGGAGTCCCCAAAATAATTAACATATTTCATAGGTAATTTTTCTTTCATACTTCCCACTGTTATTACAGATTTCTTCTCAAATATTTCGTTAAATTGTTCCCAACCTGGTATTTTGTTGCACAAAGAATAATTTCAGAGTCATACCAGAGGAGCTCTGAAATTATGTTTCCTATTATTAACATTTTTATATGATATTTTTCTTTAGTCTTTTAAAAAGCATTATAGCAGAATATTATAATACAGAGAATTACTGCTATAGATTTCACATGTCAATACAAATTTGGGGGGGGGAATGAGACCTTGAAAATAGCAAGTTTAAACATTAAAGTTTGTAATTTTAAAGTGTATTTGTTATAAAGGTAAAAATTAGTTACAAATGAAATAAGAGCCATCTACTCATTTGAAATATGCTTAATAATTTTGACCCTAGACTTCTCAGACCAGAGTTTTTAGTAAATTATAAAAATATTACCTATGTTTTATGTCATATATTTTTACTTTAAACATTTTAAATTATCCAGAACTTAAACCACTTTGTTAATATTTTCAAAATGCTTTGTAACCTGATACTAGCACCTTTTCAAGTCTCATAGGCCCAAACACATACACTTACATTCTTTCCAGTGGCAAAATCTTCTCCCAGGGGATAATTTACCAACTTGTTTGATATTAAGGCAAATAGTGTATTTAATAATAGGGTGGTAAGGAAGGTGACCTTCCATGTATAAAAGTGACTTATATCCACTTCATGTCTACAGTTTTTTCTCTTACAATAGTATGTGCTTCACACTGCAATCAGATTATTTTTTAAAAAGATTTTATTAATTTGAGGGAGAGAGCACAAGTTGGGAGGGGAAGGGTAGAGGAAGAGGGAGAAGCAGGCTCCCTGATGAGAAGAGAGCCCTGAGGGCCAGGGTGGGGCTTCATGCCAGGATCCCAGGATCATGACCAGTGCCCAAGGAACGGAGCCAACCAGATGTCCCTGGAATCAGATTATTTTTAAGAATAATAATAAAAAAAATCTACAATCTGATTAAAAATAATAATCTAGTGGCTCATCCAAAATAAAGTTTGAAATATTAAGTTCAGCACATGAGCAAACACTCATGACTATAGAAGAAAGTAAGTAAAATAAATGTTGAATTACCTAACAGCACCAGGAAACTGAAAGCCTCACAAAAGGAGAGTCACTGATAAAAATCAAGCCTGCTGAAATGTACCAGAAAGGCTTAACAATTTAAGATACAATATATCTGTGAATTCAGATGTATGGTAGGAAGACCTTGAAAACAAAGCATTTCACTGAATAAAAAATCATTATACAGATACATCCCTTTACACTAAACATTCACCATAGATGATTAGCAGTTTATTAATTGGAAAGGTAAAAAGACACTGTCACCAGACTCAGGGCTACTGAACACAACTAAAGGCAAGATGAGAGATTTGAGAGAAAACAGAAGTGTTGAGCAAATAAACAACATGATAAATTATGAAAGCTAGGTTATACTTATGTTGCTGTTTCAGTTGCTAGAATCCTAACAACTAGCTTTAAACCTGCAGGAAAAAGGATTCTCTGGGGGATATTAATAAGACAAAGAGAAAGGACATAAAGCCAGCTCATTACCTCCTTCTCTTTATTACAATAGAGTTTTGTCATAAATTTTAGTAATACACCCAGAAATTCCAGTCAATATAAATACGAATTTATAGCCAAGGTAAGGGTTTCAAACTTAAGGTAAGAACTTAAGGTAAAGGCTGTAATTTCTAACATGAGATTCCAAACAAAACAAAACAAAACAAAACAAAACAAAATATCACAATTTAAAAAATTAACTCAGAGGAAACAGACACAATATATCATCCATTAAGAACAGACCACCATTAAAAGAACAGAGAAGATTTAGAATTGAAGAAAACAGAAAATAAAGCTAGGTAAAATTTAAAAACAAAAAATGAAAATTTGGACATACGTTGAAGAATTATTTAAAGGAAAGATTAAGTGTGAAAAATTAAAAATATTAAATTACATAAATCTAGAGGTTGCTATATCTAAATGCCATAATAAATTCTGTTTAAGACTCCAATAGTTAGAAGATGCACTATTGAGAAAATGCATTAAAAAAAGTGTTGCTAAATGAATTATTACAGAACATTGATGATTAGGCACATCCTTATGGAGCACCTGGATGGCTCAGTCCTTAAGCATCTGCCTTCAGCTCAGGTCATGATCTCAGGGTCTTGGGATCAAGCCCCTCATCAGGTTCCCTGCTTAGCAGGAAGCCTGCTTCTCCCTTTCCCACTCCCCCTGCTTGTGTTCCCTGTCTTACTGTGTCTCTCTCTGTCAAATAAAATCTTAAGAAAAAAAAGACACATCCTTATAACAGATGTTTAAAATGTAAAAATAATAATAATAATTATAGGTCTAATAAAATGTTTTAAAATCAATTCCATAAAGGAAATGGAAAAGAAAACTGGAGGAAATAATTTAACAAGGAAATATATGAGAAATATATACATAAAGAAATATATAAGCCCTCCTTGCTTCTTAGAGAGTCTGGTGGATCCTGGCATTTCTTGACTTGTGTCAGTATAATTCCAGTCGCTGACTCTGTCTTCACATGGCCTTCATCCCTGTGTGTGTCTGTGTCTTTGCCCTCTCTGCCTTTTATAAGGACAGTGGTCATTGGCATCATGCGATTCAGTCCTGCAATCCTTATTTTAATGACATCTGCAAAGATCCTTATCCCAAATAAGGTCACATTCTGACATTACAGAGGTTTAGATTTGGACATATTTTTTGGATGACATGATTCAACCCACACAGAATTAATAGCAATTATTAAAGATTGTCAATAAAATGAGTTATTTTTCCCTGTATGCTTATGTTTTGAAATTTTATGTAATGAAAACATATTGCTTATCTGAAAGAAAAAGAATAGAAAGGACTTGGGGGCTTTTAAATCTATGACTCATAGTGATAATGATATTAAATAGCTAAATAGCTTCATGATCATTGAATATTTATCATAAATCTAATAAGAATAGTTAAAAGTTACCACCATGTACCATTATAACATCATTGGAAAAATATGACCTCTGACCTCTGTATAATTATACTGTAAAATTTTTCTGGTTATTGAAGGATTCCTGGTGGAAAACTCTAAACATGATTGCAAATTTAATATGCAAGAACATTCATATAAAATTATTTCTGGAAAAAAAAATAACCTTAAATGATATTGGTTAACATAATAGTAACAGTGCTGTATAAAAATCACTTATTGGTTTGAAAACATTCTGGGAAAATAAAAATAAAAATTAAAAAAAAAATAAAAATATTTTTTATTTTATTAAAAAATAAAGATTTTTTTACTTTTATTACTAATAATTAATAATATAATAAATATTTGACATATATACCACACTTTTAATAGTTCATTTAACAAATGCTGTCTTTGCTAAATTCTTCATGAGAATCAAGTAAAGATTCATAAAAAGTATAAACAGTAATATCTAACATTATTATGACTCAATGTAAAATAATTTACTTTCATTATGTCATGTTCCTTGAGTTCCTAGTTTAAAAATTACAGAAGTTTATTATGTTAAAATATATGTGTCATGATAATAAATGTGCAAACGATTAACTAGGTTTCAACTTAAATATAAAAATATCTTAAATCCTTATCTCATTGTTTTAGCAGCATAATCTCAGAAATATGTACTTCTATTTTGGTAATAGCAATGACAATATAAAATGAGAAAAATCAGAATAATTTAAGGATAACTGAAAATTATTTAAAAAGTTGTATTAGAGCTTGTAAATAATGAGGTACCTTATTTCTCCAGCCATTTGCTATCAATAAGATAAAGAAACATTTGTTTGCTGTCACTTGAGAGCTTATTCACTAGAGAATCAAAGGGAGGTTGATTTAAGCCATTTTATTTATACACCATAAACCATTTTATCTGTATGCCATAAACCAAGAAGTGATAAGATAAGATAAATAAAATAAATATATACATAGTGATATTTCAGTGTTAGGTGCATTTTTCCCTTTTGTTGTTTTTTAAATAAGTTAGTATTAACAGTCAGTAGACATGTACTCACTTCCACAAACTATATTTCACATACTACATTGATTAAGTTTTGTTTCCTCATAACTTCAGAGAAAACAATAATCAAAACCAACATTTTTGGTTCTAGAGGGGCAGGAGGTGGGCCAATGGGGTAAATGGTGATAGGCATTAAGAAGGCACTTATAATGAGCACTGTATTCTTTATGCAAGTGTTAAATCACTAAATTCTACCTCAAACTAATAATACTCTATATGTTAATTAACTTGAATTTAAATAAAATCTTTAAAAAAATTTATGTGTTAAATATCACAGAGGATAATGCAGGCTTTATACAAATTATATAGGTCAAAAAGTGATCAAGGATTCTATTCATTGAGGTGAAGAAATGCTCACATACCAACTTACTTTTAATGAAGGCTTTGGGGGAGAGGTGGACTCCCCAGGTAGAAGGGCCATATAGATCATTTCAGGAAGTGTTGGAAGGTAGTTGTCACAGTGTAACCCACAAAAAATGGATAGGTAGTAAAAATAAAAAGAAAGCATAGACCATTCTTCCAATTTTATCTAAAACCTTCAGAGAACATGTTTCCAGTGATATTTAAGTATACTAGGGACAATACTATTTTTAATTTAGATTAGAAAGTCAGAAATTACAGTTGGCTAAAGGATTTGTTTTTACCTTTGATTCCACTTTCCATTTGCTGAGAAATATTCTTTCTCCTCAAAGACATGGATTCTAAGGTATACTTTCCAGGCATTAGGAGAAGGATTCCAGTGCCAACCTAAACATCAGGGTGCACCTTTCAGTGCAGATCCTAAAAATAGCATGAAGGGAAGTACTATAGCTCTAGAAAGTGAAGGCACAGCAGGAATTCAGTGAAAGAGCAGAAGTAGTACTGGGGGATTAGCAGCACAGGAAGAAAACATGGTATAAAGGGAATTCAACAAGAGGCCTTAAAGGAAATAACAAGACAGCAGGAGAAAGCAAAAGTGTAGGGCAGAGAAGAGAATTTGCTCTCTCACATAAAAGAGAATGGCACACACAAGAGAATGGAGAAAAATGACTGAAAGAGTTGGAGAGACTTTTCAGAGGGATATTCAAGGTCAAAAGATATTATAATTGCTGACCATTGAGAAAGTGAAAAATGATAGGACACAGAACAAGGTAGACACGAGATCACAAAAAAACTTGCCAGGGTTGAATTCTGTGCTATCTCTGACTATGGAATGTGTTCTAGAAAGACAATACACCAGAATTTCATGGAAATCTAATATATACAATGTCTGATCCACACTAAATTTTTCCATCTACTTTATATAATTAGAAAATAATGCACTTATACTTAACCTTTACGTGAAAATAAAATTTAGTTAAAAACCAAATCCTGACCCATATAAATCAATGTTACTGAGCCATTTTGGCTTCTTGAGCACTTTTGAGTCTACATTGAAAGGCACAGACTCTCTTTCCAGAGAAAAAAGAACAATTTTAACATGCACAAATATTTTGGTTTACTTTATTATCTTGAAATTTATGTATTTCAGAGAGAAAGATGATAAAAACAATTGTTATGTCTATTTTTATGCCAAAAACAATGGCTAGAGCTCTGAAAAAGTGAGATAAATCCAAATGTTGCAAATTGTATTTTTTAAAGATTTTTTAAATTTATGCAAAAGTAAATTTCAACATCAAAACTGTAATTGGTTTTAATAATAACTTGAAATATGAAGTGATTTTTGGCTTAGCACCTCACACATATTCTGAGCCTTTAATCAATTTCTATAATTTATTTTGATGACAGAAAACTTTCAAATCTTGGAGAAGGTATATTGTGATACCCAAAATTAGGTATTGCATGATGAATACACTTTAGAAGCAAAAAGATTTGTGTCAGCCAAGGCCAGAATTCACCAAGATCTTTTACATTTCCCTCAACCCATTTGAACCACCTATGTCAAGTCAAGCACCATCAATTTCTCAGCATTGGAATGACTGTGAATGAATATTCAAATTTTAAGATTACCTAAGCATGTTATTTGTCTACATTTCGTCTTTATTATTTAATATTAATCTTCCATTGCTCTCCTCAAAATACTTTAAAAGCACCCTGCTTTATTTCCAGGGGTCTACAGATGTTTGCTTAGTATAAACATGACCAAGCTTGCTAATACTCTTGTTGAAATTTGTGTAAGATCTACCTCTGACAATAAAAAGTTTTCTTAATATTCTTCAGTTCTAGTCTAGTCTTAGAAATTGCCCATCACAGTGTAATTTCTCCTCTTCTTCCTGGGTAAAATTAGCATTTCCCAGCCTTTGGTGTAGTTAAATAGAGCCATGAGGCTGAGTTTCAGTCAATGAGGTATGAACATTGAAATAATGTGAATTCTCTCCAGTTCTGGCTCATAACAACTCCCACACATGCTCCATTATGTTATTTTTCCTTCTGGCTGGCTGACTGGAATACAGATTATTTTAGGGATAACTTGAAAGTCATGTGTTGAATACTGTGGTGGAGCCTTGGTCAGACTCTATCCCTGAGATTAAACAAAAAAAGGCTGTCCCGCCAATCTCTTTACCCTCCCAGTATTGTTGCAGGAGAAATATATTCTCCATATTTGAGCCTGTAAATATCTCAATACTTTCTTGTTTAGAAATAGCAATCTATGTGATGCAAAAATATCTGGATTTAGGAGAATTTAAAATATGTGTCAGGGGCCTTTTGACTGTGAGAAAATAGTCAATGTTGGAAAGCTAGAAATCAGTATTACCATTGACAAACATCTGTCAATATTAACACATGTGGCAAGTGAAAAGTGACCTAGATTTCTATGGAACTCATTAGCCTCAGTTAATTATGTGAGAAGATCCAGAGTAGTAATGTATAATACAAGAAAGAGGTAAATTTGTGGGAGGTGGGAAGAGGGGAAGAGAAGGAAGTCAGTTTATAAGTAGGAATGAAAGGCAGTAAAAGAAGCCCAACAGTGGGGACTTTGCAGAGGTAGAACTAGTTTTAGATGGCAAATAATAAGAAACTAGACTGTACAGTGCTTTATGAAGCAATGCCATCAAGCCTTCTGAGTTTCAGTTGGCTTTTATGTGGCTGCCATTAATTTGAGAGAACATTGCATGGATACAGGAAACAAAAGAAAGGATTGGTGAGATTTTTTTCTAGTAAAGAAATTTGAGTATAACTAGTGCCATGTGACTCTAAATGGGAGAAGATTCGTCAAATACCTTCTAATATTTTGAAGGATTTATAGTTACACAGAAAATCAGAGCCTGGGTCAAGAAAGATTGACTTGTTTGTGCCCTCTTCAATTTCTTTCATAAGCATTCTATAATTTTCAGAGTACAACTCTTTTATCTCCCTGGTTAGGTTTATTCCTAGGTAACTTATTCCTTTGGTATAACTGCTGATAGTTTCAATTCTTTGACTTCTCTTTCTGCTATTTCATTATTGGTGTATAGAACTGCAACAGATATCTGTACAGTGATTTTATATCCTGTGACTTTGCTGAATTTGTATATTAGTCCTAGCAATATTTTTGGTGGAGTCTTTCGGATTTTCTATGTAGAGTATCATGTCATCTTTAAATGGTGAAAGTTTGACTTCTTCCTTGCCAATTTGGAAGCCTTTTCTCAGAAAATAGATTGTGTTGCCACCAAAAACAGTAGACATGAAAGTGTCTCTGAGTAAACAGTATCTAATTCAAATTAAGGAGTTTTTCCTACTAAGACATTGTTGACTGACTTATCAATGTCTGTCTAGCAGTAGTATACGATCACTATGAACATGAACCAATGACTTCTGTATTTCCCATGTTCAATCTTACTGAATTTTTTTTTCAATTTATTCTATCCAAGCTCTTTGAAGTGGTGTAGTGTGTATGTGTATATGTGTATGTGAAGTAGGAGGGCAGATCATTTGTCTATTTAATTCTTAAATTTTGTGACCACAAGGAGTCATACCTACATTGATGAAGAAGTTAGTTTATTCTTTGGATTTTATGACTTTATAGTCCTCTTGGCACAAGAAATATGATCCATAACAAAAAATAAAAATGAAAATAAAACATAGATAAGTTTTCACAGTAGAAAATGAAAATAAATAATTTTATTTACTGTGAACTATCTAATGTAAAGAAAATCTATAATGATACTTAATAGTTAAATTTTATTTAATTGATATCAGTATTAATCCTTGATGTTTTAAGAATTTTCACAAATGTACATTTACCATCATGTAACATGACTAATAATTTTCAGACAGAATTATTCAAAAAATTTAAAGATAATTATTAATGTATAATTAAGGTAACAGAAGTATATGTATATGTATGATTGTAAAATTTACAATAAGTTTCCAAGTTAACTGGAAGTAAAAATGCATTTATGCAGATACACATATAAATATATACTTAGTACATTTAATACGTATCATGATATAGAATATTAAGTATATCACATATTCTCTAATATATATTATACATTATACACATCTGCATTTCTTTATAACAGTATCTGTATGACCCTACACTTGTATCCTCTTCTTCCAAAAAATTATTTGAAACTTTTTATAATGCATTGCTTTATTTTTCATTAGCTTGTGTTCTGATTTATTTATACAGTTTTTAATAGTGTACATGGACTTCTGGTGCAGTTGCATGCAACTGAAATTTTAATTAAGAATAGCTTAGAAATGGGCGCCTGGGTGGCTCAGTTGGTTAAGTGACTGCCTTCAGCTCAGGTCATGATCCCAGAGTCCTGGGATAGAGTCCTGCTTCGGGCTTCCTGATCCCTGGGGAGTCTGCTTCTCCCTCTGACCTCCCCTCTCATGCTGTCTCTCACTGTCTCTCTTTAGAATAAATAAATAAAATATTAAAAAAATGAATAACTCAGAAAACATAGTCTTTCTTTCTAAAGTGATGAACAAGAAAAGAAAGTCCACACTTTTCACTTCTCACCACACTGTATTAGAATTCCATGTGCTCTGTGTAATTAATAATTCAGTGTTTTGTGTTGCCAGTTGTAGTTGTTTTCATTTCAATAGTAATAAAGGTGTAATTATATCTCATGTGTTTTTAAGTTGCTTTCCCTAATGGCTAATAATCTTGAGGATCTTTTGATAATTTTATTTGGTATTCATTTATATATATTTATAATACAATATATAGTGAAAACATGTGTGATGTATGCATATAATGTATATTTTTTGGTTAACTATCTGATTAGATATCTGAGAAATTGAAAAAACAGATTTGTGATCACTGCATTAAAGTACAAAAAGGAAAAATAACAAAATAAAGCTTTATCAGTGTTTGAAAGGTAATATAGACATACTCATAAAATGAGTCAGTTTTTTTTTTTTTTTTTAAGATTTTATTTATCTATCTGATGGAGAGAGAGAGATCACAAGTAGGCAGATTAGTAGGCAGAGGGGGAGGGGGAAATAGGTTCCCTGCTGAGCAGAGAGCCCGATGTGGGGCTCGATCCCAGGACCCTGGGATCAGGACCTGATCTTATGCTTGCTTATCTGAAAATAACATTTTCTAAAAACAACAACAACAACAACAAAAAACTACACATAACAATGGGGACAACAAGAAATAGTTCATTGTCTATTAAATATATCTTTTATGAAAGTGATTAAAAAAAAGAAAACTTTAATCAAAGCAAAATGTTAGCTTATACTGTTTAAAGTGACCTTATTTCACTTAGCATTATACTCTCTAGTTCCATCCAGGTGCATTGTAAATGTCAAGATTTCATTCCTTTTATGGCTGTTTAATTTTATTTAATACATCCTAAACTACACATTTATATCTAACAAGGGAATACTAATAAGATATTTAAAAATATATTTACTTTATGCAATACTTTTATACTATATTAGTTTTCTATTGCTGTCTAATAATTTATTGCAAATTTATTAGCTTAAAACAACACAAATTCATTATCTCTTAGTTTCCATAAGTCACGAGTCAGGGTGCTATTAGCTAGATCCACTACTCAGTGTCTCACTGGGCTATCAATGTGTAGCTGGGGCTTCAGGGTTACCTAAAGTTCACCTTCTTCATACAAGTTCAGTGATTGTTGAAAGGATTCCGTTTCTTATAGTTCTCAGACTGAGATCCCCATTTTCTTAAATGCTGTCATCCAGGGCCCATTTTTAGCTCCTAGAACTCACTATCATTACCTGCCATGAGGCCTTCCCTACAACACTGCAGTTTGCTTCCCCATGACCAAAAGGAGATAGCGGCTTCAGGTCCTTATTTCTTTGAGGCCACTTCATTCTTTGTCCTCTGGATATACTTTCAGGCTAGACCTACCCAGGAAACCTCTATAACTTAAAGTCAATTGATTTGAGACTTTTTCATCTTCAAAATTCATTCCAGCAACACCTTGATTTGTGTTTGATTGAATAATTGGGAGAAGACATGTACACCAGGGGTTAAGAATCTTAAGGGGCTATGTAAGTATATTGCCTACTTTACATACATTGAGAAACAGAATGACTATTTTATTGATCACTCCCCTGAATTAATTAGATTCAGATACAGGGTCATATCCTGGCTTTAAGTAAATACCACAATATCTTATAAATAACTATACTCTCAGTCTATAAAATAAAACAAAAGGAAAAACTTAGGTATCTTGAAAATAAGTCACGGTATTTTGTAGGATATAAAAATATATCTTACACTATAAAGTTATGTTCACAAAATTTAATTCTATATTTTAAGAAGAAGTGAAGTTTGATTTTGGCCTCTTTATTATTTATAATATTAAAAGATATTTAACAATATATTTTACTATATAAAACCACTTTACTGATTAGGCTGCACATTTCAGGAATCCCATCATATATTTTGATAAAACAAATGTTCAAGATATACATTTTTAAAGATAATCAATGAATTTTACTTAGTGTATTTTGGGCTTAATATATATTCCTGAATTATCTTCTTAGGATTAATAAATGGCTTATTTATTATGTATATAGCTGTATCAATATACATCGATGATCCCACTGCAGAGTGCAGAGACTTAGTTTAGACATCTGCAAGTTTGAGTATGTACCTTACAGATTAGGTCCTGGTATGTACTAATCAACCTAAAGATACTAGAAGCTCAATTTTTATTCTTTAATAATTAGCATACACTTTTGGCATTTTCAGAAATCTATATGAAAGCTTCTTCACTGCCACTCTAATTTCAAGTCAAAAAATATTTTTAAAGATTTTATTTATTTATTTGACAGAGAGAGAGAGATCACAAGTAGGCAGAGAGGCAGGCAGAGAGAGGGGGAAGCAGGCTCACCGCTGAGCAGAGAGCCAGATGTGGGGCTTGATCCCAGGACCCTGAGATCATGACCTGAGCTGAAGTCAGAGGCTTAAGCCACTGAGCCACCCAGGCACCCCTCAAGTCAAATTTAATATCAAATTTCAGAACTTGTAAAACTTAGGCGTTAGAATATTTATTTTTATGTAATTGTATTTTTACCATCAACTGCTTAAAATTAATTACTCTGATTCATCTTTACTAATGCAGAGAAAATAATTATATTTTTGGAAATAAGGTCAAAGATAGATTCTAGATAGCCATGTTATAGCAGTTAGACATTTATAAATATCCTACTGCATCTGCCACTTAATAAAATACCTGATCATTAACTGTGTGACATTGGGCAAAAACTAATTTCTTCTTTTTTTAGTAGTTTCATTGTGTATAATATAAGCTGTCTTTGCAGTCTGCAAATGATATGAAGTCTATGATCTGGAGGAGTGACTAGAAATGTTCTCCAGAATCATTGCTCTGAACTGTTGTTCTTTCTATGCATTAGCTATGGAGAATATCATAAGACCATCTGTCCTATCTATCTGTATATCTATCTATCATCTCTACCCCCAGGTATCTATTAATCATTTATCCATTTACTTAATCAATCCACTTATTTATCCATCTATATCAGCCTATATAGACTTTATTATTTTGTTATTTTTCCCAGATAATCAATTAGAGTGGTATAGAAAATATTATTTTGTGTGCATGTCCAAGAAAATAAAAAGAAGAAAAGGGCGCCTGGGTGGCTCAGTGGGTTAAAGCCTCTGCCTTCAGCTCAGGTCATGGTCTCAAGGTCCTAGAATCGGGCCCCACATCGGGCTCTCTGCTCAGCGGGGAGCCTGCTTCACCCTCTCTCTCTGCCTGCCTCTCTGCCTACTTGTGATCTCTGTCAAAATAAATAAATTAAATTAAAAAAAAAAAGAAAATAATTAGAAAAACAGCATCAACAACAAAAATAACTTTCTCTAATCTTCCAGTTCAGAAGGGATTAGTTTCTTACAAATAACAAAAAACCCAATTCCTATTGAGGTAGTGTTTTTCAATATTTTATTGGATAATTTTTATTTACAGATAAAGTTAGTATAAAGAGTCTAAGAAAATCATGAAACAAATAAATTTTCATATTAAATACTTAGAACTTTAAATGTTTAAAGCCTTTATTATTTAGACTTGATATTTTGCCAAAAAAAAAAAATACCTGAATTTCTGCAGGTACAAAGGTTTATTATTATTTTTTTTATCATCAATAGACTTTAGTTTTTAGAACAGTTTTAGATTTACTGAGAAACTGAGTAGATAGTTTAGAGTTCCCATATCATCCACATCCAGTTTCTACTATTATTAACATCTTATACTAGTGTGCACTATTTGTTGAAATTAATGAATCAATATTGATACATTTTTATAGGCCATAGTTTATTCAGTTATCCTTAGTTTTACCTAATGTCCTAATGTTCAGTGAGGCCTGCCAAGTAATACCTTTTTAATTGCTTAAAATCAGGTCTGAAAAATCAAAGATAGTGTTTTTTTCAGGACCCACAGATAGTGTTTTTTTTTCCCTTCAATCTAATGTATCATTCTCATTACATCATATCAAATGTACATTCCATCAACATGAGATGACTGTTGGTGCTTATGGTTGTCACCTGCCTGAGGTAGTATTTGTCAAGTTTGTGCATTGTAAAGTTACTCTCTTCCATTCCATCCCTTCCATACTATCCTCTTTGTAAAGAAATTGTTATGGGGGTGCCTGGGTGGTTCAGTGGGCTAAGCCTCTGCCTTCATCACAGGTCATGATTCCAGGGTCCTGGGATGGAGCCCCACATTGGGCTCTCTGCTCAGTAGGGGGCCTGCTTCCCCCCCACACCCCTGCTTCTCTGCCTACTTGTGATTCTCTCTCTCTCTGTCAAATAAACAAATAAAATCTTAAAAAAAAAAGAAATTGTAATGTGCTGCCCATATTTAAGGAGTGAGAAGTTATCTTTTACTCCCTTGAGGCAGACCATCTACTTAATTCATTTGGGATTCTTCTGCACAGGAGATTTTTACCTTCTTGCTCATTTATTTTTTCAGTCATGCATTTATATTAATATGGATTCATGAGTATTTTATATTCTGTGTTACATTCTAATACTACTTTCTTTAGTTTGTTACCCAAATTGTTCCAAGGATGGCCATTGATCAGGGAATTTAAGTGCATCTTTAGAAATGAGTTAAGTGTACATTAGGACCACTTAGCCAGTCCTGGGAATCGCTATATAGTTAGTCACTACATTTTGCATATTGGTGCAGTGCACAACTCTGGGAATACTATCGACTTTGTCATATATCTGAATGGGTCTCTACAGAGTTCACATACAAAGTTTGTGAAGCCAAACCCAGCCTTCTAGTACACAGTTATGCCTCTTAGAAAGTGGACAACAATTCAAATGCTTCAGAATTCAATGCAGCTTTTTAACTTGGTTATCTTGTCATCCCTGACAGTGTTGAGTGTTCTTTCAGACTGGTTGTTAAGCTTATTCTGCCTCTTTTTGTATCTTCTTCCACCTTCCCTGCTCTTTTGAACTAACTGCTTCCTCCTTCACTGTTCTCAAAGCCAAGTGTTAAAATCATTGCAAGTCATTGAATGAATTCCCTAGGATACAAAAACAAACTTGATTTTTAGATTTTGGAATTTTATTACCTTTTTCTTGTTATACAAATTTAATTCTCAGATTTTAAGAATTTGCATTGTGATTCAGGTTTTTAGCTTTCTCTGTTATTCAATGATTCCTATGGTCCCTTTATAACACAATCAAAATACTAAGTAGATACATTCTTTCAACTGATATAACTATAGGAGAAAGATGTTTTTAGCTATAGAATCATGCCCAGGAAAATGCTAGTAAGTTACTAACTTTTTTTCCCTGTGGTAACAGACCAAAACTCTTCTCAGCTGTTCCTTGACCTGAAGTTTGATTTTCAAAGGTTATGCAGTTTATCAAGCTCTCAAAAAGAAGGTATGTGCCCTGTTTTGTGAAGTAAACTTGATATTTTTATCCTCATGATGTTGCTTTTGCTACCTTAAAAACTATTTCAGTTGTTTCTTAAATCTGTTGGAAAATACTGCTTCTTAAAACTTAGATCTGGAAATCTGTAAATTGGTGATATAATTAGCTTTAAAGTGAGGAAAATCTTCTCATTTTCCATTTGCTTCTTATCTTTTACTGCATGTAATTGTAACATCTTCCCTAGAGTAGAATTATTGTAAAATGTTTGCAGTTGGTATCATGTAAGAAATGCTTGTACTGTCAAGGTATCTCAGTTTGATTAACTTATGTAGCAGATTCCAGCAAAGAAACTATTTTCTCTGCAAGCAACCATTAGTAAGTGCTCCCATGTTAGTATTGCTGTCTGAAAAAATAGAGGAAAGAGGTATTCTTTTGCAACCTTTAAAATATGTCATTGTGGGCTATTCCATCATGTTAACTGTAAGTTTCATCCTTGAATACTTACCAGTATTTGAAGGTGAATATTTATATGTTTAAAATGAATCCAAATAAAGTATCTTGTTTGCATACTATCATATAATTAATAATTATATTTGATAATGAATGGCTTGATTATTTTCGGTCACCAAAAATCATATCAAAGTAGACATTTTTAACTTCTAAAAAATAAGACTGAAATTGAAGAAGAAGCTGAAGACTAGATTTTGCCTAAAGAGTAAAGCTAAAGCCGAATGTTACTCTGCTTCCTTCTTTCATACCTCAATTCTTTTTTGCTTTTATTTGCACCTTACTTCTGCTTTCCTTAATACCTTCTTTACCACCTTTTTCTTGTATTTTTCCTTACTATGTTTTGATAAGCATTTTTGGTTTTTGCATATTTTGCTATGTAATTGATCAGTTATAAATCATATTTTTTGATAGACCACTCCACATATGTCTAGTCAGCATGATATAACATGGCATATACACATGGGTGGATTTTTATTGTTAAGTATGGCAAGTATTGTTATAATTTTTAATAAAAGACCTGAATGAATAAAACCATAAATATAAGTCAATTCACAATAAAGACATCTATTAGAAAGTTTACAATTTCTTGTAAGCTTTGTGGTTTTGTCCTTTTTTTGTTTGCTTTTTGTTTTGTTTTGTTTTCCAGTTTCCTTATGCTCTTAATTTTCTTGTTAAGAATTGCATGGTGGTGAATCTGTCGAGTGAGAGAACCGTCTTCTCTCCATAATGTGTGCAGTGCAAAGTATTTCTAGTTGGTCATAACTGGGGTATTTATAAAACCCACCTCTGTAAAAAGGAATATGAATAAAATTGCCTAATAGAGAATATAAAATCATAAAGGAAATTAAAGATAGCATTAGGAAATTAGAAACTACAGCAGACTACTTACCATGTGGGATCTAAATAGACAAAGAAGTTCTTTGAAAAATGGAATTTGTAGAGGGGAAGAGGAAGTAGACAATTATCTTTTACTGTGAACTTATTCATTGTCTGACATTACGATTTTCACATATGTTATTTCACTAGCTGCTAATTTTTCATCTAATCCTCAGAGTTCTTTGTATACATTTGCCTGTTAATAGCTAATTAAGGATAGCTGTTCAGACTGAGAGAGATGTTAAAGGAATAAGAATTTTCTTCATAAAACTTTCCACAAATGAATGTAAATCAAGTAAATTCCTTATTTACCAAAAAATGTACATTTATTTGCTTTAGTATAAAGTAAAAGTACTTTTATCTTGCATATCAACAATATGACTTAACTTCCCTTCCATGTGTGTCCTTCCTAAATTTCCTAGTCTTTCTTTTCTTTATCTGTACAATAATTTTGTATCCAGACATTTATTCTTTCATCAGTCTATTTCTTAAGTAATATTTCTCAAGAATTTATTTTTTTAACATTTGACATCACTCATTATTTATCATCCATACCTCATACATTACTAAGCATGACAGGCTTCCAACAAAATATATTAAATAAATCAGTGTAATGCCTTCACATATTTACAACTAAACACAATGTAGCAATATTCTAAAATAGTACCCCAAGAATAGAGTTGTGTATAAATCAAGAAACTTACTTATTATTTTTAAATATTTTAAAAATTATTTATGAATTAGCTAAAATAATGTTATTATCCGAATGGAAATTTGTTGTTTAGCATCAAAGAATTCATACCAAGGTGGTACTTCACCATGAAGCTACTAAGCTTCTACCATAGGATATTTTTTAAAAAATTAAAACTGGAGTCTTATTTAATGACAGTAGAAACCTAACCAAATAGAAGCAGTGCATAAAATCAATCAACATCTTGGAAGGTGAAGAGAAAGAGGGAAGAATTTTTCATCCCAAAATGTATACACATTTCACCCTACATTACAAACACTCCCTCAGGTACATGAGTATCTTACAAGAAAATGTTAAACACAAATAAAGTACATGTTTAGTTACTTAATGACTCAAATAGAAGAGTCCACAGTAAGCAAAGGAGGATGGTCAAGCAATGAGGGTATTTAAATCTGAGCAGCTGGGAAGACCCAAGAGAAACTTCTAATCTTTATATTCTGCTTGTGGTTAAATTGCAGTGCGAAACAGATTTATTTGGAATGTCTTAGACTATAAAGTTGGGCAACCTTTGTTAAACTCTGGAGAGAACAATATTTTATTTTGAGCCTAACAAATTAAAGATCAACCTGGGCCATCTGGGTCTGTAATAAGAACAAATAGCAAAAGCATGGTTAGCAAATATCATAGCATGTTAAAGGGACGTTGCAAACATAGCTGTCTATAGATGCTGTAATTTACAGATATTTTCTATTTCCTCTGAGAGTAAATTTAATTTATTCCTCTGGCCCTTCATTTTGGTTAAGTTTTCTGTCACTTTATCAATATATTCCCAAGGATTTCAGGATAGTTAAAGTTGCATATAATAAAACTCATGAACCTGACACATTGTAAGTAACAAATTCTCTTAAATTTGTACATATAGGTTTTTCTCCTAGATTTATCACTGAAAAAATAAAAGTTATTCAAGTGAATTATAAATTTGATATTTCTAGTTCATTCATGATTAGATTAGCTTGAAAGAATTTTTAAAAAATGATCACAGGCATTTTCCATGTGATAAAACTAACCATATGAAATATTTTCAGAAAAACTACCTATTTTTAAATTGCACCCTAGAGTCACATTTTTTAATACTAGCAATATTTTATTTTTCACTTTTAGGTCAAATATATCATTCTTATTGGCCATGCAAAGAATTATGTATGTTGAAAGATGAAAATAAGATACAAGTGAAATGCATTCTAACAACGGCAAATTGATAAAGAGTACCTTATAATTCATGGAAAACTATCTCTACATTCTTAGTTTCCCATTTGGTTCCTACTCACTTTCATAATTTCTTATCGTTTTAGAAAATAAAATCATTTTATATGTTTTATCTAAGAATCACAGCCGCTGATTTACGGTGTAGAAATTAAAGTATTTTAAAGTGACAATGAACTGATTTTAAAATTGTTACTCCAATGATTGATTACGATAGATGAACTCTGAAATAAAAGGTTTATGATTTAATCAGGGGGAGGCTTTTTTAAAAAGTTGGGTACACATGTCTTTATGTAAGCATTTATTAACATTGTTTATAGAACTCAAGTAAATTCTTAATCATTCAAATTATTGTGCATTTAAGACCTCTCACTTTAGCACCATTGTATTGACCACATACTGCACTCCATCTACTTTTTTTCATACATTTGCTGCTGAGACATTTCCTTTTTACCTAAAAATATTCCTGTATTAAACCTCCTCTTTTTCTTTTACATTTCAATTCCTTCTCTTACTTGAATTTATTCTTAAAAACTCCATTCAGCTCATCCTTTATATGCTACCATAAGTTCTATGAATTATTTCCTATCTTCTTATTTACCCTATCAGTCATCTTTAGCTCTGCTTCTGTATTCTCAGATGGAAATGATTTGCTGTCTGTCTTCTATTTTTGAATTTAAAAAAATTAAACATTTTATTTATTTATTTGATAGAGAGAGAGAGAAGAGAGTATACAAGTAGGCAGAGTGGCAGGCAGAGGGAGGGGGAGTAGCAGACTCCCTGCTAAGAAGAGAGCAGGGATCATGACATGAGCCAAAGGCCTACTTAACATACTGAGCCACCCAGGAACCCCTGCTCTCTGCCTTCTAATAGCTTAACTATCTGTATAATTGACCACAACTTCTCCTATCCATTTGTGATATAATTTCATATAGATCTTTAATAAAAGTCTTTGTATATAGGTTACCTAACTATATATGATAGGATCATACTGCTAAGATGGAAAGAAAACTCTACTGAAATGACTTTGAACTATATGATGCTTATACAGCAAAAAAAGAAGTTGTAATCAATGAAGGGCTGTTGCTAGTGTTCAAAGTGTTCATCAGGGCACCAGATTTCTTCTGTCTTTATATTCCTTATGTCCAGCAGTTTCCTTTTATGATCATGATCCCATCAGATGTCTGTGGTACTCTGACTTTTATATAAGCATGCCAGGTAGCTGAAAACACCTTTTCTTTGTGAGGTTTTAAGTTTTATTTATTTATTTATTTTTGAATGGAAGCTCCTAGCACATTTGCATATGTCCTATCGGTAGAATTGGATCACATGATCACCCTTAACTGAAAGGAAAGTTCAGTATGTTTAGCCTCCCATTATTTGTAATCAGGAGAGTAAATGATACAGAAGTCTGGTAGTGGGCCCTGGATATCTAATCTACAGTGTCAGCTATAGCATTTAGCTACATGAAACCTAATAATCCAGCTTCCAACCTATTTTGTCATCTTCTCTCTCTGAGATTTTCAACCAGGGCTAGTACCACCTCCTTTAATGGTATTTGGAAAGTGGTGGGTGTTTTCCAATTGTCATAGACCAAATATTGCTACCAGCATGGAAGGTCTGAATGGAAGAGATATTAACATCTTACATTGTGTGGGGAAATGTCTACTGTCAACAGTGGTATCCCCATCAAAATTGTTGGTAATACCCACTTTGTTAAATACAAACAAATATTTTGTTTAACCTTTTCTGACAAACCAACTCAGTATATCTTTTGTTGTCAAATCCTAATTGTCATATATTTATTTGTGTCAAATTTGTAAAACACTTATTTATTACATATAATATTTAACCTACTATATTATTAATATACATGTGGATAGAGAGAGAAAGAGGGAGGGAGACAGACATACACACTCCAGAGGGGAAGACACATTATACAAATGTATCTAGATATAGTGCATGTTAGAAAATAAGTCATTGGTACTGTGAGAATGACAAAAAAGGTATCACATGTGACAAACTACACCATTGCCTTTACTTCTTATTGTCTCATTTTCATATTAAATTTCTATCTGGCTTAATCACCTACTGATCACATGGGCTAAGGAAATTAACATCCAATAAACTTCATTTTCTAATTACTGTAATTGAAGTATTCATTTTCTAAACTTTCTGAATTTTTTGAGGGGCAGAAGTTATAAATTGTGATGGTACATTTGAGAAACATAATTTCAGTATTCAGTGCCTGGCATATAATAAATCAGTAAATGTTGTCTTCCCTCCATTATACCTTCAAAGATTTCCTTGTTATTATATGATGCAGTTCCATTACCTCAACAACATGAGGATCTGAATATTATCCCATTTGCACCAAAGTTTCATCATTTAAACATCTGTGGCGCACCTGGGTGTCTCGGTTAAGCATTTGCCTTCAGCTCAGGTCATGATTTGAGGGTCCTAGGATTGAGCCCCGTGTCAGGGCTCTCTGCTCAGTGGGGAGTCTGCTTCTCCCTCTCCCTCTATACTCTCTGGCTCTCACTCTTGTTCTCTCTCAGTGAATAAATACAATCTTTAAAAAAATAAAAATAAAAAAGACATCCTTATATATTTGTTATAAGTAAAATTCATGTAATTTACATAAAGTACTTAGTAAAGCACCTAAAATGGAGTAGCAGTCAATGCATGTTGACTGTAACTTTTAGTATGTGCTTACAGACTACTTATGGCATTGGTTTAGGCTTAAGAATATGAAAAAAAAAAAAAAACAAACTTAAATATTCCTTAGAAATATTATTATAGGATAATAATTATGTCAATATATTATGCTTTAATAAGGACAAAGAAATATAATAAAAAATGTAGATACGTTTTCTGTATTTAAAAAATTTAGGAACGTGGGGGAGAAAAGGCAGAAAATGTCCGCCATCTACCCACCGCTCCTGGGCGCGCTCTTATTCATAGCAGCCTCTTCAAGAATTACAACTGAGGGGGGTGGGGGAGGGGGGTGCCACACAATACCCCAGCAAATCTCCTGGCCCCCAAGCATGGCTAGCTTGTGTGCAGTGCAGGTGAAACTGGGGCTGGGGCGCTGAGCCCAGGTAAGGAGAAAACCCACCGTGGTGGGCTTCACCCATAACTGGATGGTGTTCATGCGCCACTCAGAGCACAGTAACAAACAGCACTTTGTTGAGAAAGTCACCTTCCACTTGCACAAAAACTTTCCTAGGCCAAAAAGAGTGTGCAAAGATCCACCTTACAAAGTAGAAGAATCTGGGTGTGCTGGTTTCATTTTGCCAATTGAGGTTTATTTTAAAAACACGGAAGAACCTAAGGAAGTCTGCTTTGATTATGACTTATTCCTGCATCTTGAAGGCCATCCACAGTGAATCACCTCCACTGTGAAAAGCTAACTTTCAACAACCCCACAGAGTAATTTAGAAGAAAGTTGCTGAAGGCAGGAGGGGACCCCAACAGGAGCATCCACACCACCAGCAGCAGCAGCACCAGTTTTTCAAAGCCTCACAAATTGATGAAGGAGCTCAAGGAAAAACCTCCTAAAGACTCCAGAGAACATAAAAGTGCCTTCAAAGAACCCTGCAGGGATGACAACAAATCTTCCAAAGAATCCTCTAAGAAACCCAAAAAAAAACCAAACCACTGAAAGAAGAAAAAAACATTCCTAAGATGGCCTTCAAGGAACTGAAACCCATGTCGAAAGAGCCAAA
This sequence comes from Lontra canadensis, assembly GCF_010015895.1. Lineage (NCBI taxonomy): Eukaryota > Metazoa > Chordata > Mammalia > Carnivora > Mustelidae > Lontra > Lontra canadensis. The sequence continues at coordinate 4,526,066 of NW_022631040.1, forward strand.
ACCGACAGTAACTTACTCACCATCACCAGTGGACAACAAGACAAGGAGGCTCCCAGTAAAAGGCCCCCCATTTCAGATTCCAAAGAACTCTCAGCCAAAAAAAGGAAAAAGAGTAGCTCAGATGCTTTATTTAAGAGTTTTTCTAGCATGCCACCACTGATTCTCATGTGTTCTGCCGACAAAAAACAGATAAAAGATAAATCTCACGTCAAGATGGGAAAGGTCAAAATTGAAAGTGAGACCTCCGAGAAGAAGAAATCAACTTTACTGCCATTTGACAATATTGTGGATCCCAATGATTCCGACATGGAGGAGAACATGTCCTCCAGATCTGATTCTGAACAACCCAGCCCTGCCAGCTCCAGCTCCAGCTCCAGCTTCACGCCATCCCAGACCAGGCAACAAGGTCCTTTAAGGTCTGTAATGAAAGATCTGCATTCCGATGACAATGAGGAGGAACCAGATGAGGCAGAGTATAATGACAATGACTCCGAAATAGAGAGACCTGTAAATAGAGGCAGCCGAAGCTGCAGTGTAGCTTAAGTGACAGCAGCGACAGTGAAAGCAGCTCAGCTTCTTTACCCCTCCATCACGAACCCCCACCACCTTTATTAAAAACCAACAACAACCAGGTTCTTGAAGTGAAAAGTCTAATAAAGCAAAGCAAATCAGATAAGCAAATAAAGAATGATGAATGTGACAAAGCTCTACCTACTGGTGGAGTTTCACAGAAGGTTAATGGCGCTGAGGGAGAGACACATTCTGCAGCAGGTTGTGAACCTTATAGAAGAAACGGGACACTTTCATATCACAAACATGACATTTGATTTTGAGCTTTGTTCGTTGGACAAAACCACAGTCCGTAAACTACAGAGTTACCTGGAAACATCTGGAATTTCCTGAGGATACAACAACTGGATACATCAAAAACTATTGTTTTTTGGGTTTTTTTGTTTGTTTGGTTGGTTGGTTGTGATTTTTCATTTGTTTGTTTATATGAGAACACTCAGAGTGATGCAACCGAAAGGGAAAACAATAAAAATCAAACAACCTCCAGCTTTATTTTTCTTTAAAGCAAGTCATCATCTCCTGATAAAGGAGAGGTTAAGCAAACCAGCCTCAGCGGACCACTCTTCTCTCCAAGGAAATCCCCAGAAAGAGTTAGCCTGGATAGCCTTGAAAACAAACAAATCAAACACATCACAAGAAAACTTTCAAGAATGTTTATAGTATCCTGTCTATCGTTCTCTCTCTGGTGGTTCATTCCACAGGACGAATGCGTATTCAACAAACTGCCTTATTACATAACTGATCTATTTATTATTGCATATAGATATTCTAAAGTCGTTGAGGGAATGACACCACAAGACATTATAAGTACTTGGTCCCACAGATGCTCTTTCAGTGTAGCACCCTTGCCATCCCAAGCCCAGTGACCTTACTTGTATACGGTGCCACTCTCCGCCAACTTTTCCAAGTCCTTTTACTCGTTGCAGTCTGTATTTGCCACCTTTTGTTTTTCCAGTTCCAGGACACAAATAATCAACTGGGGGGAGCAGATTGCCACCCTGATTTTCTTCTTTGTGGTTTTTCTCCTGAAAGTTGGGGCCCAGCCTTGGCTGTATCCATATAATGATCTTGGACCATGGTAGAAAATGCACCAAATAGGATCATATGAATTGTTGTCTAGCCTTAGTCAGTAAACCTGTAGGACTTTTGAACAAGTGTACCTGTAAACGTCTTGCATCCAGCATTGTTGAGCTGTCAGTCAACATCCTTGTGTCTGTTTTACTGTTTCTAATACTAGAGAAAGATGGAGGTAAAGGCATTCCACAGGATCATCATTAAAAAAAAAAAGAATTCTGGTTCTGTTTTCTAAAGAAATGTTGTAGAAATTCTTAATTTAGATCTATTTATTAGTAAAAGTTTCAGCTTTCTTCAGCTGCCAGTGTGTTATCCATCTTTACCATAAAACCTGGAATAAGAGATTTTTGTTCATGTATGATCCTTGTAGACTCTTTTATATTTGGAAAATTAAAATCTTTCATTGGGTGAAAATCCTTGGTTATTCTGACATAAAAGATCATGTATTAACTTGTAGATTCAGTGGTTCAAGCCTGTTTAGTTACTTGCTTATGTTTCCAGAAGGATTTCTTATATTAGTGAAAATAAAGATGGTTGGGGGGTTATTTTTATTCTTGATGTACCCTGTTTTAAAATAGAAATCTGTCCTGTGGCATACAAAAGAAAGCAAATTATTTTTAAAAGAAAAAAGAAAAAAAAAATAAATGAGGAACAGATGGGTGGCTCAGTTGGTTAACCAGTTGCCTTTGGCTCAGGTCATGATCCCAGAGTCCTGGGATCAAGCCCCATGCTACGTCTCCCTGATCAACAGGAAGTCTGCTTCTCCTTCTCCCTCTCTCCCCACTCGTACTCACTCTTGCTCTCTCTTTCTCTCAAATAAATAAATACATACATAAATAAATAAAAAGATAATCTTTAAAAAATTTAATGACTAATCCTTGTGGGTGTTATATTGTTTTCCTAAGGGCTGCCATGACAAAGTAACACAAACCAGCTGTCTTAAAACAACAGACATATATTATGTCCCAGTTTTGGAGGCCAGAAGTCTGAATCAAGGGGTGAGAGTGCTATACTCTCTGAAGATCTGGCAGGGGTGTGGGGTCCTTCTGTGGCTCTTCCTAGCTTCTATTGGTTGCCAACAATCTTTGGTGTGCCTTGGCTTCTTGGTGCATCATTTTTCATCCAATGTCATATAGCCTTCTCTGTGTCTTCATATAACATTCTCTTCTATGTGTGTCTCTGCATTTCTGTGTCCAAATTTCATCTTCAAACAAGGACATTAGTCATTGAATTAAGACCCAGCATAACACATAATGACATCATCTTAACTTGATTACATCTGCAAAGACCCTATTTTCAAATAAAGTCATATTCCTAGTTACTTGGATTAAGACTTCAACTTATCTTTTTGGTGGACATAATAAAACCAAAAACAACAGATATTTGCCTTTTTTTTTTTTAAGAGAATGAGTGCAAGCACATGTGGGGATGAGCAAAGGGAGAGGGAGAGAATCTTTTCTTTTTAAGATTTATTTATTTATTTTAGAGAGAGAGAGACAATGACAGCGTGAGTTGGGGGAGGGGCAAGGGTAGAGAAACTCAATCAGATTGTTCACTGGGCATGGAGCCCAATGCAGGGCTTGATCCCAGGACCCATGAAATCATGACCTGAGCCAAAATCCAGAGTCATGCTTAACCAGCTGAGCCACCCAGGTGCCCCAGTTACTTCCTATTTGAAAACAATGATCTGAACTTTTCACATTTACTTTCTTAATTTTCTTGCTTCTATCACTATTAGAAAACTTTATAATTATGCTATTACATGTAGGCAAAATGAGGCACAGATTAATTAAATGAATTACCAAAATTCTCACAAGAGGTAGAAATTAGAGCTATTTTGTAAACATGGATAACCTGACTTGAACTGTCTATGAGATCTTAAATATCTTAGGCTAGAAAGACATGTAGTATGAGGTTGTAGAAAATAATTTATTGACGGGTGAACTCACTCCTTGCTGGGGTTTCCCAGGTCTGGCAGGGGTACTGGAAACAGTCTTAAAAGTTGGCTGAGATGGTTTATTAAAACTCAGACAGAAAAAAAAAAAAAAAAAACAAAAAACAAAAAACAACTCGGACAGGATAATAGTCTTCAGTGCTTGAAATGGCAATGAAAGGACATTTTGTTACAGCACTAAGGAAAGGTTAAAAGCTTAAGGAAGTAGGATGTTAGAATTAATTTAATTTGCAAGATGTAAATATCTACCACTTAATTGTGTTCCCCAGCAGGTCCTCGAGGACATTTCTTTCACTTAGTCAATTAGTAATGCCCTGATGGAGACCACATGGGCATCTTAGTGGCTCAGTGGTGGCTGACCTCTATAAACTACATTTAATCGTAGAAAATGCTTCTATGGAACAAGGCTCTTTAATATGAATGAGGTCAGTGGAATTCTAGGGTAGCAGAAGCTAGGTGGCAGTACTTATTATTGACATGAGATGCACAAAATTAACATAAAGTACAGCAATGGGAGACTGAAATTCAGGATGCCTCATCTAAGGGGATCTGTGGCAGTGTCTAAAAGATCATAATTGTTTTAGGAGTTATGTAGTGGGACAGACACTAGAATGTTGCTAAACTGTATAGAATCACAAAAATAGCAATAAGTGCTAGTGAGTAGTAAGATGATACTTTTTGCTCCCCCCCTTTCTGAATATAAGACACTTAAAAATCCCATAGTCTGACAATTGAAGAGGAAGATACTTTGTTTAAAGACCCTATAATGCCACTGTAAAAATATACAACAGAAATCATTTTGATTCTTTTTAAAAGGGCTCTCTGACCATTTTGTAAGTTCATAGTATACCAGAGAAAGAAGAATACTAATATTTTGATGAATTTTAGACATAGTTGCTAAGTTGGCTCTACTACCAAGAAATTCAAAATGTCCTCCAGTTATAGTGGTGCTTACAGAAGTTAGATAATGGAAGTTAGGTTATAATTGAATCGCTGGTCTAGGCACAATTCACAGTGGGCTGTGTGATGATTTTTCCAGTCTTCAAATGTATAATTAGGATAAACATAGTTAGCACCTGACCTGTGGAGAATAGAACCCCTAAACCTATCTATCTCTATTCCTTACCCTCTAGACATAACTTAAAGAAAGCAAGTACTATTTCATTATATCTCATATTTCCGTGGTTCAGGAAATTTTGCTGAACTTGGCTGGGAGACTCTTTCACTCAGTGTGTCATTACGGTGGTCACTGGTGACATTTACCTGGCATCTGGTCAGGTTTGAAAATAAATAGCTTCCATTTACATAAGTGATGTTTTTGTAGAGATAGTTGATTGGTTGCCCTCAAATAGGCCTCTTTCTCTGTGTAATCTCAGAATTTTTTCATTTAGTCTCTCAAGTAAGATTGTGGTATATTTTACAAAGTGTTCAGACCTCCAAGAGACTAAGTTGGAATTTGTGGTCTTTTTAAAGACTAAGCCTCCAACAAGCATAGTGACACTTCTGCTATAGTTTGCTAATCAGAGCAATCACAGAAGAGCCAAGATTCAAGGAGAGTAAACATAGAGCCCATCTATCAATTGAGAAGTGCCAAAAATATGCAGCCAAAAGGTGTGATCTCTTGGTTTATCATTGCTCTGAGAAAAACCTGCTACCGCTGGTTCACTGGTCCAAGGCACATTAGACCCAATTTGTAGATCGAACTCAAAGTTAAACCCCATGTAAAACATTTGATCTTCAAATACTCATAGATTCATGAGTAAAAATAAGTGATTGCTCATTTAAATCACTAAATTCTGGGAGTAATTTATTATTAAGCAAAACTGATTAATACAGTCTTTACAGACGTAGATCCAAGATCAGGTTTAAGCATGTCTAGACGAAACAAGTAAATCACATGATCTGATAATGCAGGATCCCAGGTCTCCTTTTGTAGACCAGTGTCTCTTCTTCAGGTCATACCAGTGGTAAAGAGGCTTCTCAATGAACAACTAAAAGAAAAATATTTGAGTCAATTTCCCAGATGGAGGGAAATAGACTACTGATAGATTATATCTGATATATTCTCACTTTCAGATGCCTCTGAAGGATGGTTATGAGGAAAATTCTTCCTAGTAACAGAGCTAAAAGTAAGTACTTAAATAGCCAAGTTGCATATATGGGAAAGTAGGAGGAGATATGGGTATTTGGTGGAAATTTGGTGGATATGGATCTTTCCACTAAGTAGTGGAAAAGATCTTGTGTAGTTGTCTAGAACTTGGAATGAACAAGTTTGAAAGAAACGGAATGCACAATCTTGAGAGAAATGTGTGTGAAGTTACCAATGGATTGAGGGTATATGTATCCTTGTGTCTCACATGAATGCTCAGAAATAAGTAGTTGTCACTAATGATTCTAAATAATCAAGTGGACAGAATGACTGGTTTTATGGCTACAAACCAGACTTTCACCTTAGCTAGACAAGTTTTTTGTTTGTTTGTTTGTTTGTTTGTTTTTGTACGAAGTGCCCATGAAAACAATGGTCATCATGACAGGAGGACTCTACTGATGCTAATGGTAGTGTATTGTAATTTGTATATATTGGCATCTGCATGAAATTGAAAAACATGCTCTCCCTTGATAAAATTTTCAGGACACTCAAGTATGATGAATAAACCTCGAATTCATCATAATAACACCATTCTCTAAAACTTCTTGACGTTTAGCTTGTTTCTCATATAAGGAACATGAATTGACAATTCTAAAATTTCCCAAGTAATTGTTCAGTATATTTTTTGATTAACTTCTGTTTATCCTTCCTTAAATATAAACTGGAGAAAGAAAATATGTCATCTGTGGTTTTTAAAACAATAAATTTGTCAAGATGAACTTTTTATCTTTATTTCTATCCTTTAACATTTTTATTCAGCAAAACATTTGGCTGAAGAAGTATAAAATTGATGATGAATTAGAATTGTAAGAATTTTCACTGTCAAATAAAAATTTTCCCCACATCTCCTTATGCTACTGTAGCAGTGAATAATTTACTTGTTGTTTCATTATAAAAATATTTTTGTCATGATTATTTGCATTTAATGCATGTGCAGAAACATGAGAGTAGAATAGATTATCATACCAGAGTGACCTAGAAACACAGAAAGATCATTTTGTTTGTACTTGTATCTACTTCTATCAAATACTAGATGGTCTGGAAAGGTAAGACAATGCTAATGAGTCTCAAGATATTGCATAGCAATTAGTGAAGCAACCAAGGTCAAACTACCATTGTTTGACTCAACAAACTGTTTAATTTATAAATAAGTTTATTTCCCAGAAAAAGAAAAGGAAATATCATGAAGAAAATATTTTAGTTTCTAAATTTTAACTGTTAGACTCTCCTAGACTTTCTGAAAACCAGTTCACACTATTTTTGTTTTCTGTTGTGCAGCAGAGGATTATTCAGCAGGTTTGAATTGTCCTTATTCTGCTCATTCCAAGGAAAGATTTGGTCTTTGCTCACCTCTTTGGAGATAATCTTTAAGCCTTTGATTCTTGCCTATTAATAATATCTTTGTTTACCTAAGGGCATAGGGCCACACCAGATACTTTATGCTAACAAATGTGATTTTTGGAGGAGCTCTTTGGCCATACTATATATAGTTTATGCTAAGAGTGTGATCTGTGTTTGGGGGCTTGGGTCATGTGGTATCAGTTTGATCTTTAGAGAGTCTGTCAACTGAAAGTCACATGGGTACACATAGGCTGTGCTTCCAGTGTCTTTTCATTGCCTTGTCAAATTCCTTCCCTATAATTTTCAGTAGTTGTTTGTTGATTATGTTACTTATTTTGTTTACCCATTTTTATTATGTAAAATATAAAATGAAAATGAAGACATATAATGTGGTTTCAAAGATTATGGGCACTTTTAAATAGATATATGGATAAAGATGTGATAGAATCTTATGTAATGGAATATTACATGGCCATAAAAAGGATGCAGTCTTGCTATTTGTGACAACATGGAGAGACCTGGAGGGTATTACTCCAAATGAAATAAGTCAGAATGAGAAAGACAAAACCATATGATTTCACTCATATGTGAAATCTAAAAAACAGATGAATAAACAAACAGCAGGATCAGACCTATAAATACAGAAAACAAACTCATGGTACCAGAAGGAAGAAGGGTGGTGGGGTCATGGACAAAATTAGTGAAGGAGAGTGGCTTCTAGTTACAGATACAGGCTTCCTGTTATGGAATGAATAAGTCACAGAAATAAAAAGCACAGTATAGGGAAATAGTCAATGATATTGTAATAATAGTGTTTCTTTGGTGACGGTAGATACACTTGTGGTGAGCATAACATAACATGTAGAGAAATTGAATAACTATGTTGTACATATAAAACTAATGTGACTTTGTGTGTCAATTATACTTAAATTAAAAAAAATTCGCTTTCAAATTCGCATCCCCCCCAAAATAATTATGAACATTTTAAAAATTAATATATACCATTTACTTTGCTCAATCTCAGTTTGATTTTTATGAGTAGCACAGATTGTTTTAAGCATTTATTAAACTACAAGCTTTAATATTAATATTACAAGCCATCATTGTGTGATCAATTTTTAAATCATCCAGGTATTACTAGTAAGTGGTAAAAAAAGAAATACAGTTTCATGTTGCAATCTCTACACCAATTTCAAACCATGTTATTTAACAGTATTTTGAGAAAAACACAATAAAAACTTTTTTCTAACAGTTTGAAGACATTAAATGTTTTAGCTTTGTTTTTCTGTTGTCTCTGATTTACTAGCAAAATGCAACTATGTGATTTTTTTCAAATCCAAATCTATTGAGGTTCAAGTTAACATCCTTTGATAATTCACTTATTTGATAATAACAATAGTAATCAAATGATAATAAGATTTGACTGCACAGTATTTTAGTTTACTTTAAAAAATATATATTTGCGTCTAATGGCTGAAGTGAAATTTGCATTTTACATAATTTGATTATAAATTAGTTGAGGTTATGTGAGATTTAAGTTCTCATAGTTGAATTTTTTGATTTGTTAATATTGTGTCCATGTAGTTCAATTTCATTGTTGACTTATAATATTTTTATGATATTCAATAAAGGAAATAAATGTCATACAAGATATTTAATAATGAATCTAGAGTACAATTTCACTGAGCCTTTGTGTAATATATACATTTCCACTTTTGTAAATAGTGTTGCGATGAATATAAGGAAATTTCCAACAATATTTTCAGTGAGCATTTTATTATCAATTGAAACTCACTAAATGATTTTTCATAAAAAATTTTTAGAAATGAGGTTGATAGTTTGTCTGGATTTGTTTCAAAAGACTCAAGGTATATAGATTGTTCAAAATGCAAATGTTACCTGTAATTTGTGTTTAATCTATAAATAAAACTATGACTTTTATCTCATTTGTGCATGTGCAACTTTGTTTCCTCTTATTTTTTACTTTATGCCAAAGAAAGTGGATGGGAAAAATGAGAACTAATGTTTACTGTTTATTAACTACGTATCAGTGCTTCTGCTAGTCACAGAAGTAAATTAATTTGCCCAAGTTCACAGAACTAGTAATTAATATAATTGAACAAATTCACAAGTATATGAACTAAATGCTGTTTTCCTGTAGTAATTGTGCTCCTTTTATGATCTCAGGTCATTAGCAACTGTATTAAATCTAAACTGTGCTATTTGAAGATGCTTTTGAAAATAATGACACCCTAATCCAAATTTGCAAAACTTTTCTAGTTACTCTTTCATAAACATCTGAAAAATGCTAATTTTTCACTTATCTTTTACTTTTGCTTTTCACAACTTAGACAATTTCTTGTTGCTATCCACACAAATATTCTTTCTTCAAGTTCCAGTTTGGCATCAATTATTTGTATTAATCTTTCCTGAAGTATTCTATCCATTGTGGATTTATGTATTTATGAGCTTTGCTATTTTAAATTGTATTTTCCTTTAATGGTTCCTATTTAATATTGCTATTATTACACTGGTAAGTTTTATAAGTGTTCTCTGACAGTTCATTTTCTAATGTCCATTGATTACCAATAATATTACAGAAAAAAGAACAAATATATGATGGCATGTATATAAATAATAATAGTTAAGATAGCTTCTGCTCAAGTGAGACATCGATAGATTAGTTTATATCTTCAAGCATTTTAAATAATTAAAATATTAAAAATCACAGGTATTTGAAGCTTAATACAGTCTTCTGAATTACTAGTATGTAACTGAGCTTCTATGAAGAGAAATAAAAATAGTAAGTCCTGTCTTCTGGCTAGAAGTATTGTATATTCAGACAAAGGGTTATTATCCAAAATATATAAAGAAATTACAAAACTGAACACCCAAAAACCAAATAATCTGTTTTTAAAATGGGCAGAAGACATGAATAGACATGTTTCCGAAGAAAACATACAGATGGTTACAAGACACATGAAAAGATGCTCAACATCACTCATCATCAGGGAAACATACATTAGAACTAAAAATGAGGTACCACTTTGTACCAGTCAGGTGGCTAAAATTAACAACACAGGAAACATTAGATGTTGGCGAGGATGCTGAGATAGCGGAATTCTCTTGCACTATTGGTGAGAAAGCAAACCGGTGCAGCCATGCTGGAAAACAGCATGGAGTTTCCTCAAAAAGTTAATACAACTCTCCTACAGTCCAGCAATTGTATTACCCAGTATTTACCAAAGGATATAAAAATACTGATTTGAGGGGACATTTGCATCCCGATGTTTATAGCATCATTATCAACAACAGCCAAATTATGGAGAAAGCCCAAATGTCCATTGACTGATGAATGAATGAAGAAGAGTATACATGTACACTATTTATATTATATATATACACACATGTACATATACATAAATATGCATATATACACATATAATATATAAATATGTAATATTTATATATACAAAGATATATTATAGAATATATATATAATAGATTATTACTCACCCATCAAAAAGAATGAATTCTTGCCATTTGCAAGGATGTGGATGGAGCTGGAGAGTATTATACTAAGCAAAATAAGTCAGTCAGAGAAAGGCAAATGCCAAATGATTTCACTCATATGTGGAATTTAAGAAATAAAACAAATGAACATGAGCAGGTGGTAGGGAAAGACAAGCAAACCAAGAAACATTCTCTCAACTATAGAGAACAAGCCTGTGGTACCAGAGGGGAGCTGGGTGGGAGGGAAGTTCTGAATAGGTGATGGGTATTAAGGAGAGCACTTGTGATGAGCACCAGGTGTTGTATATAAGTGAATGAATTGCTAAATTCTACACATGAAATTGATATCGCACTATTAACTAGCTGGAATTTAAATAATAACTTGAAAAAATATTGTATATGAAAGTATACCATTAAGCTTTTATATACATCTGTTAAGCATACTATTGGCATGTAAGGATTGAATATCAATTAGAAAGCTCACATGCTATCTTTTACTAAGGAGAAAGGACTCTCTTATAGAAAACCAGGTAGCAGTACAATAACAAATTGGTTATTGTTATACCCAGTAATAGGTAAACTGTACAGAGAAATTAGAATTAAAAAATGGATGAGAGAGAAATGAGTGTACATTTGTAGTATCCCCTGGTTGACATTTCAAACAGAAAATAGAACCTCATTTTACAGGCCTCAGATAGAGCATGGGGTTTTTGCCAGTAATGCAGGATAGATCATCTCAACCTTCTTCATAATTCATGTTTTTTTAAAAAGATTTTATTTATTTATTTGACAGGGAGAGAGAGATCACAAGTAGGCAGAGAGGCAGGCGGAGGGTGTGGGGTGGTAAGCAGCCTCCCAGCTGAGCCGAGAGCCTGATGTGGGGCTCCATCCCAGGACCCTGAGGTCATGACCTGAGCTGAAGGCAGAGGCTTAACCCCCTGAGCCACCCAGGTGCCCCACATAATTCATGCTGTGATGAATCCTTCATAAATACTTTAAGTTTTGTAGAAGCAGATAAAATTTTAGTGAGGTCATAATTTAAGCTAACCATGAATAGTAGATTTTTTCTTCTCTTTTCTTCTGAAAGTATAGATTCCACCCCCCTCGGGGTTTCAGTAATGTAAAACAGGTTGGTAATTATAGAAAGACTTATGAGTCCCATGTTATTGTGTGTGTATATATACTTATATATATACATAGATAAACATCATTAATTATATCAACTATGTCATATTCTTCAGATACTCAGGTTTTAGAAGACCAGCCTTGTTTTACATTTTTAGGAATTCCTATGGTTTTCCTGACATGCAAAATCATGTTCATTCATGTCCTCCCTTTATGTGTTCTTTCTAAACAGAAAAGCCAACTTTAAACTATTCTGTGTATCACTTTTTGGAGTATATTTGCTATAGTTTAAGACAAAACCTAGAGTAACAGGTAGTATTCAGTTTAGAAAATGTGGACAATACTAAGCAATTTCACTGGGATCAGAATTAGTCAAGTTAGGTGACTTACATTTTTATTTACCAAGAAAATTTTTTCATTGTATTCAAGTTATTTATTCAGTTTTGCCTTTATAAAGCTTCTTCCACACTGAGAGCCAAAAGTGATCTTAAATCACCCAGAATCTAATACAGAATCTGGCACAGAAAAACACTTAATTTTTTTTTTTTGGTTGAACAAGTTAATGATAACTTTTTCCAATATCAAATATTTACAAAGGATTCGTGTCAACTTCTAGGTATAATGTTGTAGATATATAGATATAATATCAGTAGATATGGGCCTGCACCAAGAAGGGCATTTGATCAAGACTTGGCCTGTTGGACCAATTTAAACCCAGGAGACAGGGATTGGCTGAGAGGAGGACAGTATAGAGACAGAGGAAGTGTGTGTGTGTGTGTGTGTGTGTCTCTGTGTGTGTGTACATTTATTATATATAATATATATATATATTCTGTAGGATATATAATATATATATTATCTGAAATCATGACAATAATAATTTATTCTTTTTTTAAAGATTTTATTCATTTATTTGACAGAGGTCACAAGTAGGCAGAGAGGCAGGCACAGAGAGAGAGGGTGGAGGAAGCAGGCTCCCTGTTGAGCAGAGAGCCCAATGCGGGTTTCGATCCCAGGACCCTGAGATCATGACCTGAGCCGAAGGCAGAGGCTTAACCCACTGAGCCACCCAGGTGCCCCTATTCTTTTGTTTTATTCAATTATATTTTGAAGTAAAAAATATCCTGTAATTGGCAGTAAGTGATTTATAACAATTATTATCCTGAATGCAGTTTTTTCTTCAAATGAGTAAGCAACATGAAGTTGCATGTTGATAGTAGAATAAGACTGGGAAAGTTTTATATATATAAGAGTTTCAAATATAGAGGCGCCTGGGTGGCTCAGTTGTTAAGTGTCTGCCTTTGGCTCAGGTCATGATCCCAGGGTTCTGGGATCGAGCCCCACATCGGGCTCCCTGATCTCCAGGAAGCCTGCTTCTCCCTCTTCCACTCTGCATGGTGCTTATGTTCTCTCTCTTGCTGTCTCTCTCTCTCTCTGTCAAATAAATAAAATCTTCCAAAAAAAAAAAGTTTCAAATATAATAGTGTTTAACTATTACAGTCTGATATATCTGCATAAATTGTAGAAATGAAGCAATTGAAAAATAAACCTAAACCTTAGTCAGTAACCTAGAAGCAGTCACAATTGTTTGGGATATTTTCTTATTTTATAAACATATTATATACTTAATATCTATTGCATCAGTCAATGTTCAGGAGAAACTGAACCAATGAGTAATATATTGAAGGATATATCATAGAGAGTTGGCTTACAAAATGGTGGAGGTTAGCTAAGCAATTCAAATTCTGGAATTCAATGATCAGGAAGGAAAGATCACCAGCAAACTGGAACCTCACAGGATGGTAGAAGCTGGTGTCCACAGGTAGTTAAACAGGGAAGAGATGGTACAGTATGGAATTAACATGAAAAGAGGCCAGAGCTGTTGTCCACAGATGGAATTCTTCAGCTCTGCTTTAAAAAAACCTTTTAACTGATTATGGTAGCATACCCACAGTAATACCCCTAAAACTGTACTCATTTAGAGAATCTAATTGCATCTATTAAATTCCTTAACAGGAGCAACTAGGTTAGTGTTATTAAACAGCTGGAAATATTAATCTAGTCAAAGTGATGTATCAAAAAGCCATCACATCTATTACTTTCTTTATATTGTTGGTGTCCTAAAATATAAAATCCCGTTTTTATTTAGCTTAATAATGCAAGTTTTTTAAGGTAAAATCATTTATGTCTCAATAATACATATCTATATACCAGTATTTTGCTAACCATTTCAATATTGGACACAAGTAGTTTTCAATTTCTCATTGCCATAAATAATGTCATTCTGAATATATTTGCATGTAGAACTTTATTAACTCTCTTATTCCTTAATAAAATATGTATCTAGAACAATATTACTCACACATGGATTATGGGCATTCAGATTTAATATTTAATATTGTTTTTACTAGTTTTAAATTATATATTAAATGTTCTTTGAAAACTCAAGAATTTGTCTTCCCCACCTCTCTCTACTTAATTAAGCCCTACAGTGGTGCCTGGGTGGCTCAGTCAGTTAAGCATCTGCCTTTGGCTCAGGTCATGATCTCAGGGTCCTGGGACTGAGCACCTTGTCAGGCTCCCTGCTGAGAGGGGAGTCTGCTTCTCCCTTGGCCCCTCCCCTTGCTCATGTCCTCCCTATCTCTCTCAAATAAATAAATAAAATCTTGAAAAAAATCAAGCCCTACAGTCAAGGTCGCAGTTATGTGCTCTATTGGTCTATGGTATCAAGGATCTAAATGAGTAAAATTCTTTCCTATGTACAGAGTACGCACTATTAAAGGATTTGTTTCTCTTCTGTGACCTCTATATTTTAAGTGCTCTTTATTTTTTCCTTTTTTTTTCTTTGAAACTATGTGTAGCCAAGGTAGCTATTGTAGAAATAGTTAGATGCAGGTGTGATTTGGGAAAACACCTTAGCCTTTACCTAAGCTCTTGCAAATTCCATAGAAAGCCAAAAAGGGTCAGCGTAATTTCTAGGACATGGCAAATGGTTAAAATAGTTCTACTCTTGGGAGAAACTCTTTTTCTCTTAGTTAATCTTTATATATTTTCTCCTATGCATCTGAATGTATAAAGAACTCAAGAGCCAAGATTTAGCCAAGTTCTCTAAATTAAAGAGGGCAAGAGAGGCAATTAGGCTAGAGGACTAGTCCTCATGGTTCATACAAGTCCCACACATATTCCGAGTAAGGAGCCTACACAAAAGCTAGAACTAAAGCATTTGGATTAATGTTCATATAACAACAGTATGCTGTGCATACATCCCATAGGATTCTAAGGGCTTATGGTAATGAAATTCCTGAACACTCAGGAATCTAGGATCTTGATGGCACTAATCATGAGATATATCAGTACAACTTGGGTTACTGATCATTTACATACTCTGAATTCCTAACAGGATGACTCAGAACTTCAAATTAAAGGAATTGTTAAAATGTTTAAAATAAATCCTCATACAAAGGGTTATGTTCATCAGAAAAGAACTCCAACAAAAGTATTCATTCTGTGAAACATGTCAAATGTTTTTTATCTTACTTAGATTTCAATTAGTTTATGTCTAATTAGTAGGAAAACAATTAAAATATTAGTATATATTACTGTCTCAAGATGTCATATTCATACATGTGTGGATGGATATTTTGATGGTTAGCAGGATGGATACAAATATGGAAATACAGAGATATGTAGTAATATATAGATAAATATATTTATAGCTACTTTTTGTCTACTTTGTGTTATACACTATTCTATATTATTATACAACATATATGAAAATAACAATGTTATTGTCCTCATGGATCAAATAGTCTCAAGAGGAAGAAATAGTTTAAGAATGCAATTATTTATAATATAGTATGGTATGATCCTAATTTCTGATTAATATTTCTTAAACAGGTAAAATATCACTAGTCATTATTAAGCAAAGATAAAAATGACCTTATTAAAATAAAGAACTCACTGGGATGAGTCAGTGGTATTAGGAAAATCAGATAGGCAAGCCAAAAATGGGAAGGCTATATTAGCAAAATATATAACCACAAAGGACTTATGTTGAGAATATGTAACAAACTACCACGTCCACAGATTGAAAACAGATGACTAGAAGAATGGACGAGAGGATCATATAGGTGATTTACCAAAAAGGATATTTAAATGGTAAATAAGTATATGAAATGCTGTTTGACTTCATTAGTAATCAGATAAATTAAATAATATGGAACACAAGGACACTCTTACTGGTGTGACTAAAACTTTAAGATTGCCAATGTAATATATGAGAGCATAGAGTTGTGAAAGTTATATACATTACCAGTAGAGTGAACATTCGTACAACCATTGCAGAAAATGTTTAATTAACATCAGTAATGTTAACTACGTATGTCTGTGATCCAGTAACTTCTGCCTTAGGCATGTATTTAATTGAAATCTATGCATATATGCATCCATAACTACATAAAGAGGGCATGTATAAGAATACGAATAATCCCGTTATTAAAAAGAGCTATGAATGGAAAGAAAAACTGGTAAATAGATAAATTGTATTGATTCATACAGTGATATGCAACATATCCTTGAAAATAAATGAACTATGCCTTCACACAGTAACCTGGATGAAACACAATCATAATGCAAAGTAAAAGAGATACAGTACAAAGTGACATTGCTGCCTAATTCCATTTGTACTAAGTTCAAAAACAAGTAAAGCTAAACTTTAGTATTTAGGGATGTATATTTGAATGACTAAACTCTACAGTAAAAGAAAAGAAAATAAAAAACCACAGTTAATGTAAATTGGAATAGTGATTAACTTTAGTGAGGAGGAATTTGCTGAAGAGAAACATAGAGAAGATCCTTACGAACTGACAGTTTTATGTATTAGGGCAAGAGTTTTATCAGTGTTCACATTATAAAAATTTGAAGTGTACAATTATTTTATATACTTTATATATGTGTTATATTTCACAATAAAAAAGAGTATAAGAGTAGAAATTCCAGGGGCGCCTGGGTTAAAGTGGGTTAAAGCCTCTGCCTTTGGCTCAGGTCATGATCGCAGGGTCCTGGGATCGAGCCCCGCATCGGGCTCTCTGCTCAGCAGGGAGCCTGCTTCCCGCCCCCCCACCTGCCTCTCTGCTTACTTGTGATCTCTCTGTCAAATAAATAAATACAATCTTTAAAAAAAAGAGTAGAAATTCCATATGTATTTTAAACTTTATCTGGATTAAGTATGCTATCAAATTCATTTAACTCTTATTTACTTTCCATGTGGTTATTGGCTGTGTAAGTTGCCTTTTGATAGAAAACTCATTCAGCATCCCTTCACTAAATATTTTTGAGGATTTACTATATCCGCTAAGTACCATTGTAGATAATCAAAATTCACAGGTGACGTAGATAGTGTCTCTGTCCTCAGAGAATTTATAATTGTCTTTTCTAAATGTGTAGTCTTTAATGAAATGATATTTTGCTCAGGAGGCGATTGCTAACTTAATTGAAAGTGTACTCAGAAACATAATACAGTGACTCTTCTTGACCAATTCATTGTGATTTAACTACATTCAAGATTGTGTAAGCCAAAAAGGTATTACTATAGTCTATATATTAATTTATTAGTCTCCTGTATAATGATCTTAAGAAGCTCCCTTTCCCCACAAAGGATCTGAAGAATCCTATATCTATTTCCCTTACAAAATGATTGTTTTCTCTGGAATCAATGAGATCTGTATGTAGGAAAATTATGTTTTTACACATAAATTACACAAAAATTACATTTTTTGGAAATGTGATTATTTATGAAGAGTTTCTCAATGCTACATAAATTGGGAGAGTGTGAAGGGAAGCAGGAAATAAAGCTGCCTGTAAAATATATTTCAATGACTACCATTTTTACCTTATTTCCTTTATCCTTGCAAAGCAATGTGGATATTTAAGAATGATATTTTCTGTTAGATGTGAGTGATGTTTCCTGAAAAGATTGCATTTTCTTTAAAAGATTGCATTTTCTTTAAAAAAATTCCAAAAGCTTGAATCCTTTTTGAGCACCAATATAGAAAATGAAATCTTGATCACTAACTTGCAGTAATGATAGGATTTTGAAATAAAACTATTTTCAAACTTTATTTTCATATAAATCTTTTGAAAAGGATCATTTGTTTGAACAAGTTTAATAACTTATTGATAATCTTTCACTTTTCTACCTAAAAGCAGACATCAGAGGGATATCAGTTTAGTTCCTGTGTTCCCATTATGTTTGTTACTGAAATTGTCTTTTTCATTTTTAATTAGCAGTAACACTTATAAAAACAAACCAAACACCTAAGGATTTCTAAGTGAGACAGCTTGAACTCTTTTTTTTTTTTTTTTTAATATTACCTTCCATAATTTCTGGTGAAATTTGCCCTGGGATGATGAAAAGGATTCTATTATTGCCAAAAATTATAGAAGGAGTTATCTATATACCTAAACCTCACGGTAATAGAGCTTAGATAAAGCAGATAAAAGATCACTTAATACAGTATGTTTTCAGGTTTAAATGTATAGCCAACTTCATTCTCATCACCAATTAACCCACTCTGAATGGATGCGAACCTCTATGGAGTCACACACTAACATTCACAGACTGACATTCCACCTTGGTAGAATGATGTCTGGAGAGTACTGGCCATGTCCTTTATTACTGAAATGAACCTGTGCTTTGAAGCCTTCCTCTTCAGTGAGCTTGTTGCCCAATCATACCTACAAAGACTTGGGTGAAGTCTCCTGGGGATATTGAAGATGTTGCTTATCCCTAAGAAAGTAATATAAGATATCCAAGTGTTCTTTCTTTGCCTCTGGATATTGTGTTTCAGTGTATAGACATGACATGTGCAACTATCTCGAAATGATAAGAAAGATTTGTCTCATTGATAACCTGTCAGTAGCAGGAGAGCATCTTCACCATATTTGTTTAATTATCTTACTCTTTTTTAAAAACTATACATTCTATATTATAAGTACTACTTATATTCTCTTTACTTTGCCATTTAATGTGCTAATTTGTTTATCTGAAATACTAATTTATTTTTAAGTTCTACTGCTAGAGAAATGGACACCCATTCATTAATATTTTTAATTTTTTAAATTTCTTTTCAGCGTAACAGAATTCATTGTTTATGCACCACACCCAGTGCTCCATGCAATAAGTGCCCTCCATAATACCCACCACCTGGTTCCCCCAACCTCCTACCCCCTGCCCCTTCAAAACCCTCAGGTTGTTTTTCAGAGTCCATTCATTAATTTTTTGTTTACTTTTTTAAAACATGCACTGAGTGCAAGCAGCTCTTCTAGAAATAAAGGAAATAGAAGAGAACAAAATATACATAAATGCCAGTGAGTGACTCAATCAAAGAAACAAAATATAATACATTTTGTATGCAAGGCTTGAGAATCGAGTTACTAAATTACAAAATTTTGTGATTTAAAATATTATATTTCAGAGCACCTGGGTGGCTCAGTTGGTTAAGTGACTGCCTTTGGCTCAGGTCATGATCCTGGAATCCTGGGACTGAGTCCCGCATTGGGCTCTCTGCTCAGCGAGGAGCCTGCTTCTCCCTCTGACATTTCCCCTCTCATGCTCTCTCTCTCTTTCTCTCTCTCTCTCTCTCTCTCTCTCTCTTAAATAAATAAATAAATAAAAATAAAATCTTAAAAAAATAAAAAAAATAAGATATCATATTTCATTTGGAACACCATGGCAATAAATATACTTCAAATATAAATCAATTTCTCTTTCTGTGGGTCAAGCAAAATTATTGGATAAAATGCATTATATGATGGGTCCAGCTGGAATTCGGTCTAGGAATTAGTATTAGAAATAAGCAGATTTTGGAATTGAAGTTAAAAATAGTCAATAGGAGAACAACAATCTGAACGATTTTAATGAGAAACAAAGTACAGTATTTTAAAATGCTGAACCAAAAATGGAACATCTGAGTTTTGTCCCTGACTTACTAGATGTGAGATTTTATTTCAGCAAGTTGCTTAATATCATTAATGACTTAATCACATAAGATAAAATATTCTAGTGTGTTAGAAAAAGCAAATAAAAATATATAATAAAGGGTTTTTTTGATTACTGTAGAGTGGCATAAATCTATGATATCATCAAGAAAAGCATCAGGAGGGTAAGAAAACTAACTTAGAGTCAGCTATAGGTGAGTAAATAAGAAAAAAAATGTAAACATTCATCTATGAAGGTGACAATTTTCAAGCCTCATTAAAATCACTCACATCCTGTGAGGGAAATATCCCATCTGTGCTGCTGTGTTTCATTGTCTAAGATTTGTATGTTCTGGGAGTGGAGTGAAAGAGAAGCTCCTATTGCTACAGAGAGCTGGCTGTGCTGCTGATGAAACACATATCCTACCCCCTCACTCTATCTCTTGGGGCTGTACGTGTGGAAATATATTTGCAATTATATATTTCATTTCACTGTAAATAAATTCATTTACAGATTTCCAAGCTATCTCTCATTTCATTGGTTTCTCATATTATTTTTCTCACAGTGATATAAAATGTAATAACATAAGCAAACAAACAAAGGTTTCAAATGACACCACTGATGGAATTAGAGGTGGAAACATGATGTATAGTACCAGTGACAAAGGCTAGAACAGAAGGGAAAAGCCAAGGCCAGTTATAAAGAATCCAAAGGAAATCACCAAGAGGTGAGAGTAAGAAGGCTCAAAGGATAGGCAGAGGAAGCAGCAGGATAGAGGACTGGGGGCAGTGTGGGGAGAGAGGAGCAAAAAATGTTGGCCTAGCCTAATTAATTTTAGGCTAATGATTTGTTCAGGATTGAGACTAATTATAAAAGTTCTGGATGCATTTGTGTTCTTGGTAGTTCACATTTTTTAAAAATTTTTTTCTAAGTACATGCATCCCATGTAGACACACATCTGTAAACACAAAATTTTGACACGAGTTCTTTCAGTACATTTATATAATCAGTAAAATACCATTATCCATATTGATATAATCTTAAATGTTTATAAAACAACACTAAGCATTAGAGAAATACATTAGAATAAGATATTGAATTGTATAAATTCAATTATTGTGTGATCCAGAATCCCATTTGTATATTCTTAAGTCAATCCAAAATACTTGAACACCCTTAATATGTCCAGATATATCTGGAACTTACATAAAATAAAGCCTGAACCTGTAATGTTTAGAGCTAAGGTAAAGGAAAAAAAAATAGACGGTAGGGTGAGAGGTAGATTATTTGTTTTAAAGAAAGAATTGAAAAATGTATAAGTAGTTGATTATAGGATTGGAAGAAAATGAAATGGCAACCATTTACGTAAAATTAGGGCTATTTCATTGAAGATTCTTGTCATTAGCACAATCCGAAAAGGTATGATACATGGTGACATGGAGATAATGAGACTGAATTTTGGAATGATGACTGTTGGATAAATGCATAAAATTCCCAGTAGTACTGACTAAAATATAAGGCTTCCGGCTAAATGCATATTTGGAAATTATTTGGTCTATAAATGTTGATTTCATCATTCTTTCTCACTTTGCTTTTGTGTATCATGTTAGATGATAGAAGAGAAATAAGAGGAGAAACAGGTATAATTAAATTGAAGACATTAAAATATTCAACAGTATGTCAGGATTTTCTGTGAATTTATTTTACAATATTCTCTCTAGCTTTAATGTCCATGGATTAAAAACGTTGACTGGGCTATCGTTACACAGGTTTTCATTTCCTCTTGTTTACTCTAATGAGTCGCAAGGGCATCCTGGGTTATTAGTTTTCCCAGCTATTAGAGACTTGATTACTTCCTTTTCCATTTATTTTATTTTCCTCCTTAGTCCTACTAGAATACGACTTTCTAAATAATCTTCCATTTGTGTGGTGCCTCTTCCCTGCAGATTTGATTATTTTTAGGCTGGTCAGAAATATGTTTGGCAAATGTGTGTTACCTCAGTTTTTCTGTATTATTTATTTTTTGGTTTTGGATTTTTTGTTTTGTCATATGTGTCAACTGTAGAATCTCAGAAGTTTAGACTCATGGTAGTTAGCTGAATTACTTTATGGGTATATTATTAATGCTCCTATTTAGAAAGTTTGAAAATACATACAATACTCTCTCTATATAATGTTTTCATCACAAACACTTTTCAAATCTACCTATTTCTATCCCCCGTACCTACAAGTTGATTTTAAGGAGTTTTGTTAGTTTTCAACTATTCTTTACTTGCTGAAAGTGTATATGTGTCATATCCATACTGATTTCAAATATTAAAAACAAAGACATGAATTTTATATTTAGTTTAAAGAGTCCACAAAGACAGACCTAGAATTAGAAACAAAATATCTGGGAGCTCTGATTATTCTGAGTTTACTTCTTTGGATTTGTTTTAGGATAACAGAGTTACAGAATTTTAAAATCCTTTGCAATCTCATGTTGTATATATGTCACGTTCTATTTAATAAGAAATTTAATGCATTACCCTAAAAAATGTGTGTTTCCTTGTAGCAAAATTAATGTCTTTATTTCAGTCCCTAATTTAATTTTCAATACATATGAAATCTTCTGGCAAGAACTTATGAATTATATCCATAAGCATTCTGTTAGGCACAAACAAAAATGAGAAACAGAACAAAAGTATTTGGGAAAAAAGGTATCTATTTTTTTTTTTTTCTTAAATGGAAGTGGTCACATAGAACTTAAATACATCAAAAAAAAAAAAAGAAGTTTAATAATCTCCAAGCATTTTGAGATTTTTTTCCTTTGGTTTGATTTCTCTTAGAAGACAGGACATTTCTTTCATTCTAAAGCTATAACTCAAAAGTCTTTGGATTTCTAGAATTATTTTTGTCAAACCTAAATGGTGTAATAATAATTAGCAGATATTATAACCTCTAAGATCACTCTTGACATAATAACACAAATATTCAGGGACTCATTTTCAAAATACTTAGGTATTATTTTCTATTTATTTTACACTCACTGATATCTTTGAGGGAAATAATTTGTTGTTTGTATAAGATCATTTCAGATATTGTGTAAAATTATATATATATATATATATATAGTCACATAAATAATGCTAATGCAATAACTCTAAATGATATTGCTTAAATGAATCGTCTATAAATGAGTCTATGAATAAGGATCTATATAGTATTTGCAAAGAGATGGTGACCAAGATTTTTTCCTTAAACTCTAGTATATCACTTATTTTTTTCTGAAATATAATCATAATTTTACTGAAGGCATGTTGTGTTGTAATTGTTTTGTGTGTGTATGTGTGTGTGTGTGTGTGTGTGTGTAGACACTGTTTGTATTCCTATTACAGGATTTTACAGAATTCTTCACAGACTAGGCACACCTGAAGGTCAGGACCATGCTGTATTTATCTCTGTGCTAGCAGCAAGCAGAATATCTTGTACACCACAAACATTTATTCCATATATGTCCATGAAATGGAAACTTTTAGTTTTTCTTCTTTTAATTACAAGACAGAAGGTGGCTATTTGCTTTTTTGTTGTTACAGAATCTAGAGGAAGCTTTAGTTTAACGAAGTCAACCATCAACTGTGTAAATAACTTGGGAACTTATCAATTACTTTTTCTCTGCTGGGTTTTCACGGTTGAATCAGAGCAGCACATGAAATGTTTTGGATCTGACTTCACTTGTAATCTGTGAACTTCCAAAAGGAGGTGAAAAGAGGACAAATGACGTCACCAGTGGGAAAATGTGTGGGAAAACAGATTGGAATAAGATGTGCCAGCGATAATGAAATTAACACCCAAAGATACCAACTGAGGGCTCCTTCTGATGGCTTTAATCAGCAATCATTAACCACAGGAAAATTCCCAAGGGAGAAATGAATTGTGTTAACTGTTTTCTTGGAGGAACTGTAAACAATCAACTCACCTGCTTTTTAAAATTAGGATTAGGGGACTATATTGTAGTTTATTTATATATTCAACCAAGTTAAAAGAGATTTTTTCTATGGAAAAAAGAAAAGATACAGTCAGCTGTCGAAAAAGAAACATGCATACAAAGAGGGGGTACACAATAGGTTAAAAAAGAAAAAAGAATGAGAGAGTTGGATGTTGCAAGAATTTAAGCAAAGTCAACAGACAGAAGTAGAAAACGCTGGCTTAACATGGATTTCAAAAATTTAGAAAAAAGAAAAAGTAAAAGAGAAAAAGAGGTATAGAAGGAGGAGGAAGGGAGGGAATGACAGACTGAAGGGAAATAAAGGAGGCAGAGTTTGGGGTGGGGAATGATGGATGAGAAGGTAAAGAGAAATAGAAAAAGAGACCTATCCAACCAACACTTTCACAGTAGCAAGTGTAATGGCATGGGAACTGCCAAGCAGAGCAGATAGGAGAAAACAGCCAAAAAGGCTGCCCTAGTACATGTCAGCTTCCTGCCAGCCTGCATGAGTCAGATTTCTCTCAACACAGCTTCACCTCTAAGCTCTAAGCCTATATATTTAACTGCCTAGTTCACTCCTTGTAGGTACCTTGAAAATAGAAAAAATAGAATGGCTGCCCAGTGTCCTGCCTGCCCAGTGTCCTCTTCTGGGGGATTGACATCAATATCACCCATATTGGCCAAACATCCTTCTTTCTACATTCCATATTTTAATAATTCCCATGGTATGTAGACAAAATAATATTTTATATATATGTATATATATATATACACATACATATATATATTTAAATATAAATATAAGCAAGAAATACAAATATAAAATAAAAATTTTATTTAACTTAATGCAAATACGTAATATGTGTATATATGTATTATTTATGTATATTTGTATATACACACACAGGTAAGATGATGCAATGTTAATGCAAGTAGAGGCAAGAGAGGATTTGTTCTTGAATATTAGAGCAAGTTAAAGTTAGAAATGTTTCTTCGGCTTTTTATTGTTGTCATTTTGTTATTTTCAACTGAGTGCATTTCTTAGCCGTGAGCAATTCAAGTGGAAGAAGTGAAAGCCTTCTAGGCTTGATGCATCAGAGGAAAGATAATTTGAGGCCAGTAAAGCAGCTGTAAATTAAGGAAGAATCTATAGATTTAAGAAGATCACAGAGCAAGCCACAATGCTGAAAAATCCTTGGCTGAAAGCCAAATTATATATAAATAATGAAGAGCTCCTGGAGTCTTGGTTAAAAAGCAGCAGTAGAAAATAATGGTAGTAAGAAAGAGGTATGAGCTGCTGCATACCAAGAGGGAGACAGCATTTGAAGTATGAGTCCATGGAAGTTTACTGTCTGCTGCAGCAACAACAAAATATCCTTAAAAGAACCCAGCAGAATATGGAACAACTTCAATCTAATCTCAGCTCTGCCCATTACTAACCAACTAACCATGCAAAGAAAAGAAAAGGTATGTAAATATACAAATGATGACCTAGTCAATAAAATAACTATAAGTGGGCATAGTGAATTAAGCAAAAGTCTGAAGACATCTATTTTTTATACACACACACATAAACATGTATTTTATATATATATATACACACCCACACGTATATATATATAAAGTTTATATATATAAAGTTTTATATAGATATAAAACTTTAATCAAAAGTGTGGTATCAATGAATGAATGACTAGACCCATCTTACAAATTACTCAAACATTAGCTTAAATGGATTACACATACACTTTGACCATGAGACTTAAAGCCATAAAACTCCTATAAGAAAACCTATGCATAAGTTCCTTGACATCAGTCTTGCAGTGCTTTTTTCTTTTTCTTTTTTTTTTTTTTAATTTGACACCAGAAGTAAAGACAACAAAAACAAAAATAAAAAGTGAGACTATATCAAACTGAAAAACTTCTGGTCATCAAAGAAAGTTATCAACAAAATGGAAAGGTGACCTATGAAATAGGAGAAAATATTTGCAAATTATATTTCTGATAA
Organism: Lontra canadensis; assembly: GCF_010015895.1. NCBI lineage: Eukaryota > Metazoa > Chordata > Mammalia > Carnivora > Mustelidae > Lontra > Lontra canadensis. The sequence continues at coordinate 4,551,745 of NW_022631040.1, forward strand.
GGAGTTAATAACCAAAATACATAAAAATTTATACAACTCAATAGAAAAACACTAATTAAAAAATGGGCAGAGTAACTCAATAGCCATCTTTCCAAAGAAGACATACAGGTGGCCCATAGAGACAACAAAATGTGTTCAACATCCCTAATCATCAGGAAAATGTAAATCAAAACCACAGTGAGATATTACTTCACACATGATAGAATGGCTGTCATCCAAAGGCCAAGAGGTATTAAGTGTTGGCAAAGCTGTGCAGTAAAGGGAGCATTTGTGCACTGTTGGTGGGAATGCAAATTGGTGCAGCCACTACCGAACACAGTTATGTACAGGAATCCACTTCTGGGTAAATATCCAATGGAAATGTAAATAGGATATCAAAGAGATATCTACATTCCCATGTTCACTGAAGCATTATTTATAATAGCCAAGATATGGAAATTATCTAGGTGCCCTTCAATGAATGAATGGATAAAGAAGATCTGATGTATATATATCAGTTTCAGTATTGTTTTACTTAAAAATTATTCAAGTATCTGAAGAATACCAAGTAATTAACTATTTAGAAGTAGCTTAAGATTTTTCAGTTTACTATGGATCTAGGAAATCATGTTTAAGCTGAAACTCTGAAGAAAATAATTACTGTTTATATCAAAAAACTTGTCAGAATTATAATTTATTTTAGTTTAACATAATTTTATATTTCATAATCTTAATCATATTGAGGGAGTAGTATCAGCTTGTAAGAAAAAAATTAAGCATAGATGATGAATTATGCAAAAATTTTAAAGCAGCAATTTATATGAAAAATTAAAGAAAAATATGCTGTCAATAAATGAACAGTGCATGAATTTCTTAATGGAAACAAAAAACTTTAATTGTAAGACTAGAAAGTATAGTAACTGAAATTGAATTATTAGATAGACTCCACTGATCAAAGAACAGAATAATCACTCAACTCGAAGATAGATCAGTGTAAATTAAATACTCTAAGCGAGAAAAAAAGTGAAGTAATTGAACATAGTCTCAGACACCAGTGGAATGATATCAAGTAATCCAACATATTTGTTGGTAGAATCTTAGAAGTTAAGGAGAAAACAGTAGGGACATAGACATGCTATTTAAGAGAGTGTCCAACAACGTCCAAATTTGCTGGGAAACACTAACTTATAGATCAAATAAGCTCAATAAACACTAAACAAAATAAAGACTATAACTTCTAGTCACAATTCGGAAGAACTCAGATAAAAAAAGGACGTGTTATGTTTGGTGAAATAATGATGAGATTAATGGTAACTTTATGTTGGAAGTTATAGAAACTATAAAACATTAAAATAACATATTCAAAGTGCTAAATGAAAAAAAAATCAGTCAAAATTCTGAATCCTTCAATAAAGTCTTTCAAATGGAATGTGAAGAATAGTTTCAGAATGAGTAAAAACTGAGAATTTGCCAAGAGCAAACATGCCCTAGAAGATGTGGTAAATGGATTTCAGGCTGAAAGTAAATGATACCAGATGGCAACTTTTGTCTATAGAAGGCATATAAAACACCAGAAATGATAAATAGGTGCTTTATCATAAATATTATTTAAAAATATGTATCTGATAGAGGAAAAAAAAAACCTGATACAGCACAACATTGATAGGCTTATGATATATAGATTGATGGGCTTAGAGAAAGAGCCTAGTGTGGGGAGAGATGCAATATATATGACAGCATTACAGAAAGTGTGGGAATAAATTAAAATATACTATAGCAAGTTTCATATATATTAACTGAAGTAATCAATTTGAAAACAATAAGAAAATGGCAGACCTTAATCCACCCATACCAGTAATTTTGTTAAATTATTAAATGTGAATAAATTAAATACTACACTTAAAAAAAGATTATTAGAATTGGTTGAAAACTGAGAATTAATATATGTCAGTAACACTAGATGCACTAAAAGGTATATACAAAGATGTATAGATTGTTGGGGCACATGGATGGCTCAGTGGGTTAAAGCATCTGCCTTCAGTTCAGGTTATGATCCCAGGGTCCTGGGATGGAGCCCCGCATTGAGCTCTTTGCTCAGCAGGGAGCCTGCTTCCTCCTCTCTCTCTGCCTGCCTCTCTGCCTACTTGTGATCTGTCTGTCAAATAAATAAATAAAATCTTAAAAAAAAAAAGATGTATAGATTGAAATTACAAGGAAGAGACATGTCAGGCAAACTAAGCCCATAAGAAAGTGGCTATGACTATACCAACATCAGACAAAATTCAGTTCAAGGCAGGGAACACTACTAGAGACAAAGAGATATCACACACTTATAGAAGGATCAGTACATGAGGCAGATATAATAAATGTAAATGCATCTGTGCCCAATAACAGAGTTAAAAAGTATATTAAGAAAAAATTGAAAATATAAAAATAATAGACAAATCCACAAACATTGTTGGAAATAGTAATATTATAAACAATATCATATTTTAACAACTTAGATGAAATGGTCAAATTCCTTAAAAGTTCAAATAACCAAAACAGGCTAAAAAAAACTTAGAAAGATCTAAATAGCCCTAAAGCAAGTAAAGGTACAGAATTAGATTGCTAATAAATATCTAAGACCAAATTGCTCAAGTGAGATAACATGTAATTCAATTTCCAACAGCATCCCCCCAAAAATATTTAGTAATAAATTTAATAAAATACATGTAGATCTTATTCATTAAGTATTGCAAAATTTTTTAAATATTTTATTTATTAGCGTGGGCACTAGTTGGGAGAGAGGCAGAAGGAGAGGGACAAGCAGACTCCCTGCTGAGTAGGGAGAAGGGTCCTAGAGCTTGATCCCAGAAGCCCATGGTCATTACTTGAGCTGAAGTCAGGTGCTTAACTAACTGAGCCACTCGGGCATCCTGAACATGCAAATTATTGATAAGTAAAATTAAATGAGACCAAATCAAATCAATAGCTATCCTTTGTCCACCCAATGAAGAGCTCAATGTTGTTTTAAAACATTTATTATCTACTAATTTATCTCTAGATTTAATGCCATCCAAATCAAAATAGCAGCATGTTTTATTGTAGAAACTAAGAAGACAATTCTATAATTCACATAGAAAAACAGAGAATAGTCGAAGAGACTTAAAAGAAGAGAGAAAAATGGGGGATCACACTACATTACATTACATTACATTACAATTAGAGATGCTAATTAAGCCAACATTCATCAAGACAGTTTGGTATTCATGAAAGGACAGACATAAAATCAAACAAAACTGGAAATACACAAATATCCCCAAATATTTATAATGAATTGATCTTTGAAAGAGGTGGCAATTCAATGAGGTAAATGAGGGTATTTTCAAGAAATTTGACAGAACAACTATATATCTATAAGAAAAAAATGAACTTGACCCTTACCTCATACATACAAAGTTAACTTGAATCAAACTATGTAATATAATAATTATAATATGCTAAATAATACTGTACTTTAATAATGTGATATAAAGACAAGCTATGTAAACCTAGAAAAATTATAAAAGAACTGTTTTACAACCTTTAGGTGGGCAGATGTTTCTTAGATAAGATACTAAAAGCATAAATTTTATTTGAAAATTGCAAACTGTATTTTCAAATAAAAACACTTCTTTTGGAAACCATCATTAACAAAATGAGAAGACAACCTGTAGAATGACACAAATTGTTTTCAATACATGCATCTAAGAAATGACTCATATTAGAATATACAAAACATTCTTAAAATCCAATAGCAGGAGGAGAATCAACCCAAAAAGATTTTAACAGATACTTTACAAAAGAGAGTACTAATTGGCTAATGAACATATAAGAAGTTCCTCAATATTTGTAATCACTAGGGAAATGAAAAACAACAAAACAATCACAGTAATGTAAATACAACTTCACTAAGATATATGTAATCAAAGACTGATAATAGTGTAGGTGAAGATACCTGGAAGCAAGATCCCTCAAATACTATTGGTGAAAATGTAAAATATTATAACCACTTGAGCATTTTTTATTTATAAAGTTCCATGTTTACAACCACTCAATTCAGTTATTCTATTCCTGGGTATTAGTCCTAAGAGGTGATATCTATCTTCATACAAAGACTTGTATGAACAAGTTCATAGCAACTGTATTCATAAAAACAAAATACTTTATACAATACAAATATGAAATGCTTTTTAAAAAAAACTATTATTTAATAATTTGGGGCACCTAGGTGGCTCAGTTGGTTAAGCAGCTGCCTTCGGCTCAGGTCATGATGCTGGAGTCCTGGGATGGAGTCCCATATTGGGCTCCCTGCTCAGCATGGAGTCTGCTTCTCCCTCTGACCCTCCCCCTTCTCATGCTCTCTCTCTCTCTCTCATTCTGTCTCTCAAATAAATAAATAAAATCTTTAAAAAAAATTTTTTTCCACCGGTTAAACCAGCGCTATTTTCAATAAAGTTCCAGTCTTGCTTAAATAGATTTGTGCTTAAGAAAACTACATGTTAGAAAGAAAGAAATAAGAAAGCAAATGCTCTAATTTTACAAATATGCATATATTTTATGTATATGTTAGATGATAGACATAAATAGGTAAAATGATGTTATGCCTCAGAAAGTCAGTGGTCTTCGCCTTTTATGATAATGACATATACTAATAAAAATTTATTGAGTGATGTTTCATAAGACAATACTTCTTTTGATGGCGTGATGCAATGCACTGACCTTTGGGTAAATGAAAGGCAGAATATTTTGTTACTTATAATTGGAAAGGAGAGAAGGCTCTTAGCAGAGGCACAGGATAATAAGTTGGAGCTATTGGGGGGAAGCAGCTTGTGTGGGTAAGCAGGGTGGAGTTAACAAGATTTTGCTCCCTGTGAATTGGCTAATTTCACTGGTTCAGGGACACAGAGGTTGTCCTAGGTGTCTGGTTCCTGGCCCTGGGGCAATTAGGGTGATACATAGTGGCCCAGAGTATGAAAGCCCTACAAGGTCTTGGATCATGAACTTAATCAGTTACTCAAAAAGGGGAACAGGCTACCAGCCTTTAGTGAGGGCCTAAAAAACCTGGGTCAATGTAACTTTTAAAAAATACTGTATTACAAATAATTACACATCGAGAAAAAAAGTCTGCATTTTGAGGGTAATGTATAAGAAGCAGAAAATTTTAATAATCTGAACCAGTATAAATAAAATTTAAATTAAGTTATAGTTATTAAAGAAAAGTTTTTCTACAAACAAGCTACTATCCAATGTAAGATTCATAAATCTGAAACATCATTTAATTTTCATGAATTATATGCACCTTTAAAAGAATTATTTATAGCATTGTTTCCAGGGAGTACAGCAAATAGTACATAAAAGATTTTACAAGTCATTTTCATGACCATTTAGTAGTATTCTGAAATACAAACACAGCAGTTTGCCTTGCATCACCTCTGGCTAAGCTATTCAGTTCAAATTGGCCCAACACAGATCATATCAGAGTCCACTGCATTTATCTCTGCTCTAAAGATGCTTACTATTAAAAAATGAGGTTTGACTATTTCCTTAGATCTTTTATCTTGGATTCATATTTTGAAAAAAAAAAGGTCAATCACCATTTCAGCCAACTCTAAAAAAGAAAACCAGCACTTTCTATTAAAAAAAAAAGCATATGGATCTATAATATGTATTTCTAATTTTTAAAACAAGCTAATGTAACTAACTCTAATTGTCTGTCATTATAATACCTTAATTGATAAAATGTATATTCTGGCCCTTGCACAAAATCTCTTTCTCCCTCAATACATTATATTTTGCTTATTCTTTCAGAAGTTTCTAACATAATGAGCATTTTTAAAAAAATTATTTCAGTTCCTGAAATCTTAAAATGCACTGTCCTAAGAAAATAGAAAAAGATATTATACTAATTCATTATAAATTAAAGTTTTTGGGTAAATAAAAAACTTTAATTGTGATTAATTAAAGCCTCCTCCAAAACAATAACCTTCAAAAATTTTTATTTATTTGCTCTAAAGTAATTTTGAAAAATGATGCACCATAGTAAGCTTAATGGTACAAAGGATGTAATAAATAATATAGTATATAATGACTTTTATTTATTTTTTTAAAGACATTTATTTGATAGAGAACATAGGTGGAAGGGGCAGAGGGAGAGAGAATCTTAAACAGACTCCTGCAGAGTACAGACTGGGATTTGGGGTTCAATCCCAGGACTCTGAGATTATGACCTGCCATTTTGTATCTCTTCATTTTCTGAAGATCACAGGGGTCAGAATTATACTGTGTAATTCAAAACAAGTCACTCCTCTGCCTGGAATCCTCCAATGTCAACCTATCTCATTTAGAGTAAAATCTCAATCACGTTGTCACTCTGGACCCTTGTTTTATTTCTCTTCCACATACTCTTTTCAGTGATACTGCCCTCTTCCATCTGTATCAAAAACTAAGCTACACTCCCATATCATTAAGTGAGATGTCGAATTTTTTTTTAAAGATTTTTAAATGTATTTATGTATTTATTGTATTTATTTGATGTATTTATTTATTTGATAGAGATAAATACGTATTTATTTTATATATAGAGAGAGATCACAGACAGACAGGCAGGCAGAGAGAGCAGGGGAAGCAGGCTCACTGCTGAGCATAGAGCCCTGAGATCATGACCCAAGCCAAAAGCAGAGGCTTAACCCACTGAGCCACCCAGATGCCCCTACTGTTGAATTTTTGTTTGGTGAAATTTATTTCAGATATTGAAATTGTATGTTAATATTATTTGCTATTGTAGTATTGTTCTCTGTCTCTTGGGTATCCTTGTCAAATGCATGAGCTCTCTATCTTTCTCTCCACCCCCCTCCCACATTTTCATTAGTTTAGTGGTGATATACCTAGATCAGATTATCTTTGCAGCTATGTTTTTTTGAAGCTTTTAGAAATTCTTAAATATTTAATCTTGCCATTTGCAACGATGTGGATGGAACTAGCGGATATTATGCTAAGCAAAATAAGTCAGTCAGAGAAAGACAATTATCATATGATCTCACTGATATGTGGAATTTAAGAGACAAATCAGAGAATCATAAGGAAAGAGGAAAAAATGAAACAAGAAGAAACCAGAGAGGGAGACAAACCATAAGAGACTCTTAATCTCAGGAAACAAACAGAGGGTTGCTGGAGATGAGGAGGGTCATGGGATGGGGTGGCTGGATAATGGTCATTGGGGAGGGTATGTGCTGTGGTAACCACTGTGTATTGTGTAAGACTGATGATTCATAGACCCATACTCCTGAAACAAACAATATGTGTTAATAATTTTTCTAAAAAGTCTTTTTAAGAAATAAAAAAAATTTTAAATATGTATTTTGATATCTGTTTTGATGTCTTTCATCAGTTTTGAGAAATTCTTACTCATTTCTTCAGATATTCTACTTTCCTTTTGTGTTATTCCTTTGGGACTCCAATTACAGTTCTTCACAGTATCCCATATGTCGCTTATGCTCTTTTCTATATTTTCCACTATTTTCTCTTTCTATCTTTGTGTTTTAATCTATATATTTTTACTTACCTCACTTCCCTTTTGTTGTTCTTCTATTACTAACCTTTTAATTTATATGCTGAATACTTAATTATAGTTAAAAATATTTAGCTTTAAAATTTGTTTCATTCTTTCATATCCACGTGTTTCTCAGAAATTCTCCATCTTTTCCAATATTTTCTTATAGATATTAATGTTAGTTATGCTACAGTACATGCCTATTGATCTCTTTCTGTTATCTGTGTGATTCCTGTCTTTGAAAATTTGGTTCTCATTTTAGCATTTTCAAATTTTTGATTGAATGTAAGATACTTTTCTGTGAAGTTTGTAGACTTTTTTTTTTTACAGCCTAAAGGAAAAATATTTCACAGAATATGGGCTTACTCACTGAAATGTCCCTCTCTTCCGGGATTTTGGTCCTCAAGTACCTCCTGCTTTATCTCTAAAGTATAAATGCTGCCACCTCAAGCCATGTGAAGGTCATTTATGTTTGAACTCTACTCAGAGTTCATCTATGTCCTCTATGAAAAGCCAGTCGTGAATAAAGTGCTACAATATCTGAGCCTCTCATAGATTGTAGTCATTCAAGTGCTGCTTACTGTAGTTTTTCTTAAGTCCTGTTAAAGGTTTTGTTTTTTGCTTGTGTTTTTATACATATCTAGCTTTTTTATAGGGCTTTTGTTCTTTTGTTGCTGTTTTTTTTAAATTTTTTATAAACATATAATATATTTTTATCCCCAGGGGTACAGGTCTGTGAATCGCCAGGTTTACACACTTCACAGCACTCACCATAGCACATACCATCCCCAATGTCCATAACCCCACCCCCCCAAACCCCCTCCCCCCATCAACCCTCAGTTTGTTTTGTGAGATTAAGAGTCACTTATGGTTTGTCTCCCTCCCAATCCCATCTTGTTTCATATACTCTTCTCCTACCCCCTTAACCCCCCATGTTGCATCTCCTCTCCCTCATATCAGGGAGATCATATGGTAGTTGTCTTTCTTCGATTGACTTATTTCGCTAAGCATGATACCCTCTAGTTCCATCCACGTCATCACAAATGGCAAGATTTCATTTCTTTTGATGGCTGCATAGTATTCCATTGTGTATATATACCACATCTTCTTTATCCATTCGTCTGTTGATGGACAGCTAGGTTCTTTCCATAGTTTGGCTATTGTAGACATTGCTGCTATAAACATTTGGGTTCACGTGCCCCTTCAGATCACTACGTTTGTATCTTTAGGGTAAATACCCAGTAGTGCAATTGCTGGGTCATAGGGTAGTTCTATTTTCAACATTTTGAGGAACCTCCTTCCTGTTTTCCAGAGTGGTTGCACCAGCTTGCATTCCCACCAACAGTGTAGGAGGGTTCCCCTTTCTCCGCATCCTCGCCAGCATCTGTCATTTCCTGACTTGTTAATTTTAGCCATTCTGACTGGTGTGAGGTGGTATCTCATTGTGGTTTTGATTTGTATTTCCCTGATGCCGAGTGATATGGAGCACTTTTTCATGTGTCTGTTGGCCATCTGGATGTCTTCTTTGCAGAAATGTCTGTTCATGTCCTCTGCCCATTTCTTGATTGGATTATTTGTTCTTTGGGTGTTGAGTTTGCTAAGTTCTTTATAGGTTTTGGACACTAGCCCTTTATCTGATATGTCATTTGCAAATATCTTCTCCCATTCTGTCAGTTGTCTTTTGGTTTTGTTAACTGTTTCCTTTGCTGTGCAAAAGCTTTTGATCTTGATAAAATCCCAATATTTCATTTTTTCCCTTGCTTCCCTTGCCTTTGGCGATGTTCCTAGGAAGATGTTGCTGCGGCTGAGATTGAAGAGGTTGCTGCCTGTGTTCTCCTCAAGGATTTTGATGGATTCCTTTCTCACATTGAGGTCCTTCATCCATTTTGAGTCTATTTTCATGTGTGGTGTAAGGAAATGATCCAATTTCATTTTTCTGCATATGGCTGTCCAATTTTCCCAACACCATTTATTGAAGAGGCTGTCCTTTTTCCATTGGACATTCTTTCCTGCTTTGTCGAAGATTAGTTGACCATAGAGTTGAGGGTCTATTCATGGGCTCTCTATTCTGTTCCATTGATCTATGTGTCTCTTTTTGTGCCAGTACCATGCTGTCTTGATGATGACAGCTTTGTAATAGAGCTTGAAGTCTGGAATTGTGATGCCACCAACTTTGGCTTTCTTTTTCAATATTCCTTTGGCTATTCGAGGTCTTCTCTGGTTCCATATAAATTTTAGGATTATTTGTTCCATTTCTTTGAAAAAAAATGGATGGTACTTTGATAGGAATTGCATTAAATGTGTAGATTGCTTTACGTAGCATAGACATTTTCACAATATTTATTCTTCCAATCCAGGAGCATGGAACATTTTTCCATTTCTTTGTATCTTCCTCGATTTCTTTCATGAGTACTTTATAGTTTTCTGTGTATAGATTCTTAGTCTCTTTGGTTAGGTTTATTCCTAGGTATCTTACAGTTTCGGGTGCAGTTGGAAATGGGATTGACTCCTTAATTTCTCTTTCTTCTGTCATGTTGTTGGTGTAGAGAAATGCAACTGATTTCTGTGCATTGATTTTATATCCTGACACTTTACTGAATTCCTGTACAAGTTCTAGCAGTTTTGGAGTGGAGTCTTTTGGGTTTTCCACATATAGTATCATATCATCTGCAAAGAGTGATAGTTTGACTTCTTCTTTGCCGATTTGGATGCCTTTAATTTCCTTTTGTTGTCTGATTGCTGAGGCTAGGACTTCTAGTACTATGTTGAATAGCAGTGGTGATAACGGACATCCCTGCCATGTTCCTGACCTTAGTGGAAAAGCTTTCAGTTTTTCTCCATTGAGAATGATATTTGCGGTGGGTTTTTCATAGATGGCTTTGATAATATTGAGGTATGTGCCCTCTATCCCTACACTTTGAGGAGTTTTGATCAGGAAGGGATGCTGTACTTTGTCAAATGCTTTTTCAGCATCTATGGAGAGTATCATATGGTTCCTGTTTTTTCTTTTATTAATGTGTTGTATCACATTGATTGATTTGCGGATGTTGAACCAACCTTGCAGCCCTGGAATAAATCCCACTTGGTTGTGGTGAATAATCCTTTTAATGTACTGTTTAATCCTGTTGGCTAGTATTTTGGTGAGAATTTTTGCATCTGTGTTCATCAAGGATATTGGTCTGTAGTTCTTTTTTTTTGATGGGATCCTTGTCTGGTTTTGGGATCAAGGTGATGCTGGCCTCATAAAATGAGTTTGGCAGTTTTCCTTCCATTTCTATTTTTTGGAACAGTTTCAGGAGAATAGGAATTAGTTCTTCTTTAAATGTTTGGTAGAATTTCCCCTGGAAGCCGTCTGGCCCTGGGCTTTTGTTTGTTTGGAGATTTTTGATGACTGTTTCAATCTCCTTACTGGTTATGGGTCTGTTCAGGCTTTCTATTTCTTCCTGGTTCAGTTGTGGTAGTTTATATGTCTCTAGGAATGCATCCATTTCTTCTAGATTGTTAAATTTGTTGGCGTAGAGTTGCTCATAGTATGTTCTCATAATTGTCTGTATTTCTTTGGTGTTAGTTGTGATCTGTCCTCTTTCATTCATGATTTTATTTATTTGGGTCCTTTCTCTTTTCTTTTTGATAAGTCTGGCCAGGGGATTATCAATCTTATTAATTCTTTCAAAGAACCAGCTCCTAGTTTCGTTGATTTGTTCTATTATTTTTTTGGTTTCTATTTCATTGATTTCTGCTGGGATCTTTATGATTTCTCTTCTCCTGCTGGGTTTAGGGTTTCTTTCTTGTTCTTTCTCCAGCTCCTTGAGGTGTAGGGTTAGGTTGTGTACCTGAGACCTTTCTTGTTTCTTGAGAAAGGCTTGTACCGCTATATATTTTCCTCTCAGGACTGCCTTTGTTGTGTCCCACAGATTTTGAACCGTTGTGTTTTCATTATCATTTGTTTCCATGATTTTTTTCAATTCTTCTTTAATTTCCTAGTTGACCCATTCATTCTTTAGAAGGATGCTGTTTAGTCTCCATGTATTTGGGTTCTTTCCAACTTTCCTCTTGTGATTGAGTTCTAGCTTCAGAGCATTGTGGTCTGAAAATATGCAGGGAATGATCCCAATCTTTTGATACCGGTTGAGACCTGATTTAGGACCGAGGATGTGATCTATTCTGGAGCATGTTCCATGGGCACTAGAGAAGAATGTGTATTCTGTTGCTTTGGGATGAAATGTTCTGAATATATCTGTGATATCCATCTGGTCCAGTGTGTCATTTAAAGCCTTTATTTCCTTGTTGATCTTTTGCTTGGATGATCTGTCCATTTCAGTGAGGGGAGTGTTAAAGTCCCCTACTATTATTGTATGATTGTTGATGTGTTTCTTTGATTTTGTTACTATTGGTTTATATAGTTGGCAGCTCCCACGTTAGGGGCATAGATATTTAAAATTGTTAGATCTTCTTGTTGGACAGATCCTTTGAGTATGATATAGTGTCCTTCCTCATCTCTTATTATAGTCTTTGGCTTAAAATCTAATTGATCTGATATAAGGATTGCCACTCCTGCTTTCTTCTGATGTCCATTAACATGATAAATTGTTTTCCACCCCCTCACTTTAAATCTGGAGGTGTCTTCGGGTTTAAAATGAGTTTCTTGTAGGCAACATATAGACGGGTTTTGTTTTTTTATCCATTCTGATACCCTGTGTCTTTTGATTGGGGCATTTAGCCCATTAACATTCAGGGTAACTATTGAGAGATATGAATTTAGTGCCATTGTATTGCCTTAAGGTGACTGTTACTGTATATTGTCTCTGTTCTATTTCCTGTAGAGCTGGTTTGGTGTTTTCAAATTCTTTCAGTTTTTGTTTGTCCTGGAAGCTTTTAATCTGTCCTTCTATTTTCAATGATAGCCTAGCTGGATATAGTATTCTTGGCTGCATGTTTTTCTTGTTTAGTGCTCTGAATATATCATGCCAGCTCTTTCTGGCCTGCCAGGTCTCTGTGGATAAGTCTTCAGCCAATCTAATATTTTTACCATTGTATGTTACAGACTTCTTTTCCCGGGCTGCTTTCAGGATTTCCTCTTTGCCACTAAGACTTGTAAATTTTACTATTAAGTGACGGGGTGTGGACTATTCTTATTGATTTTGAGGGGGGTTCTCTGTGCCTCCTGGATTTTGAATTTCCCTTTGCCATATTAGGGAAATTCTCTACAATAATTCTCTCCAATATACCTTCTGCTCCCCTCTCTCTTTCTTCTTCTTCTGGAATCCCAACTATTCTAATGTTGTTTCGTCTTATGGTGTCACTTATCTCTCGAATTCTCCCCTCATGGTCCAGTAGCTGTTTGTCCCTCTTTTGCTCAGCTTCTTTATTCACTGTCATTTGGTCCTCTATATCACTAATTCTTTCTTCTGCCTCATTTATCCTAGCAGTGAGAGCCTCCACTTTTGATTGCACCTCATTAATAGCTTTTTTGATTTCAACTTGGTTAGATTTTAGTTCTTTTATTTCTCCAGAAAGGGCTTTTTTATCTCCCGTGAGGGTTTCTCTAATATCTTCCATGCCTTTTTTGAGCCCGGCTAGAACCTTGAGAATCGTCATTCTGAATTCTAGATCTGACATATTACCAATGTCTGTATATTTTAGGTCCCTAGCCTTCGGTACTGCCTCTTGTTCTTCTTTTTTTGTGGTGAATTATTCCGCCTTGTCATTTTGTCCAGATAAGAGTATATGAAGGAGCAAGTAAAATACTAAAAAGGTGGCAAAGACCCCAGGAAAATATGCTTTAACCAAATCAGAAGAGGTCCCCAAATTTTTTTGGGGGGAGAAAGGGGATAAAAAGAGGTTCAGGAAAAAAAAAAGAAACAAAAAAGAAAACAAATAAAGAAAAAATACTAAAAAGAAAAAAATATATATATAGATAAACTAGTTTAAAAACGTTTAAAAAGAAAAGGGTAAAATTTAAAAAAAAAATTTAGCAGAAGAAGAAAAAAAATGAAAAAGAAAAAAAAAATTAAATTAACTGTAAGACTAAAGAATCATGGGGAGAAAGCCTTGAGTTCCGTGCTTTGCTTTCTCCTCCTCTGGAATTCCGCTGCTCTCCTTGGTATTGAACCTGTACTCCTTGGTAGGTGAACTTGGTCCTGGCTGGGTTTCTTGTTGATCTTCTGGGGGAGGGGCCTGTTGTAGTGATTCTCAAGTGTCTTTGCCCCAGGCGGAGTCGCACCGCCCTTACCAGGGGCCGGGCTGAGTAATCCGCTCCGGTTTGCTTTCGGGAGCTTTTGTTCCCTGAGCGCTTTCTGTAGAGTTCCAGAGGACGGGAATGAAGATGGTGGCCTCCCAGTCTCCGGCCCGGAGGAGCCGAGAGCCTGGGGCCCCACTCCTCTGTGCACCCTCAGAGAATAGTGCCCAATTACTCCCGTCTCCCTGGCCTCTGGCCGCGCTCTGAGCTCACCGAGCCCGTGACCAGTTCAAGGTAACCCTGAGCTGAGAGCTTACTCCTCGGCTCTGTCTCTGTAGCCAGCTTCCCTGTTCTAATACCTGTAAGCTCTGTGACACTCAGACACCCCCGATCCTATTGTGACACTGCGGGACCTGAGGTCACGCTGATCCCATGTGGCCTTCACCCCGGTTAAGCCTCTGGAGCGATGTCCCTCAGCGGAACAGACTTTTAAAAGTCCTGATTTTGTGCTCTGTTGCTCTGCCGCCTGCCGGGAGCCGGCCCCTCCCCCAGTGGTCTATCTTCCCGTCGCTTTGAATTCACATCTCCGCCAGTTCTGCCTTTCAGAAAGTGGTTGATTTTCTGTTTCTAGAATTGCTGTTCTTCTTCTCTTTGATCTCCCGTTGGATTTGTAGGTGTTTGCAATCTTTAGATAAGCTATCTAGCTGATCTCCGCTACCTGAAGTAGTCTCAGCTGCTACTTCTCCACCATCTTGACTCCTCCTCCTTCTGTTGCTGTTTATTTCATTTTGATTTTTAGTAGAAGGTTAAGATAAAATATCTTGGCCAGAACTTGAAAAGTTCTATTTTCATTTGAAAGAAATTGCAGGAAGAATATTGAGGAATGTACAGAAGTAGAAGTTTTATATAGAATTTCCTTGGAATGAGTCTTCCTGGGAAGAGACAGTCAAGAACCATTGGAACATTTTACACTGTATAAAAATGTGTATGTGCACTTAAAAATTATTTTTATAAGGTCCATAACTTTAATAGTTCAATAGATTCTGGTCTTGATTTTGACATTTCAGTAAAATTAAATTTTAGATGCTGAATATTTAATGCCTTTCTTATATACCATAAAGGAGTATTTTTAGAAGTTGAGTATAAAGGGGTTAGACCAAAATACTCCAATACAAATAGAACAAGTATACTGTAGATAGATGAAAAGAATGCTGATGAAGTTGGACTTTGAAATGTATTTAACACTCTTTTTCAAGCTTGAAGAAGGGTATTAAATGCATTTTTATATAAGAATTCCTCTGTGAAAGTATATATTATTATGGAGATAGGTCATTTAAAAATAAAGATGTAATGAATCCATTATAGGGAGTGATTTTAGTTTCTTAAACCACAGAAATTATTATTTTCTTATCTAGAGCATACATGCCATAACTTATTATTGTAGAGCATATATATAATACCTATGGAATTTACTGCACTGAAAATTTATGATACATATGTCTTGTATTTCAAGACTAATTCAGTTACATTTATAATTCTTTTAACTTTCATTAAAGTGAAAAGAGCAAAAGAAAAAAAAATGTTTCTATGGGAACTTTAGAAAAAGCATTCAAAAGGCAGGAAAATTTTATTCCTCATATTCACTAACGTTTTTTCAAAGAAGTCTCGGAAGTTACATAGATGTAATTTTATATTATAGAAAGCATATACCTCAACCTAACTAGCCTGTGTTTGCCTAGAAAGTATAATAATAGAGTCTCAATGAAACATTCCTCAATTTCTCTGATCAAATATCTTAGTCCTCTTATGTATTATTAAACTTTCATATCTTCTAGTGATACTCTAGAAACTTGTCCAGTTTTGAATTCACTATGTTAAACATTTTTACTTTTTACACAGTCAGATAAGACAAAAATTTAGTGAATATTTAAGTAAACTGAAGTTTTACTGTGTCGACTAACAATATGATTATAATTAAAATAAGAGTTCACTGAAAAAAATAAGTGTTCACTGAAGAAAATAGCTCTAGTATATGTTGGCAAAATAAAAACTTGAAGCATAACATGTTAAAACATATGCCTTTTACCATATAAACACTAAACAACATTTTTATAAGTATAGAATATACATAGGGAAAATAATAATGAATTACTTTTTATTGAATTCTTATTGCAAAATATAAATTATAGTATTTTTTCTGGTATTAACATCAACAACACCAACAACAAATAATCTATCTGGAAGTATCAGAAATGGTAAAGCTCTGTATTTATAAAGATCAAAAGGAAGGAAAAGACCCAAATTTTAACAGAGTGATATATGTCAAAAGAGCTCATAACTTACTTCAGATACTGGGTCAAGACTCAGAGGTTGTGAACTGTAAATAATACTATGATAAACATAAGTGTGCATATGTATTTTTGAATTAGTATTTTCACTTTCTTTGGGTATTGGAAACAACCCAAGTGTCCATCGATAGATAAATGGATAAAGAAGATTTGGTATAGACACAAACACACACACACACAAGAATATCATATAGTCGTAAAGAAGATGTGATCTTCCCATTTGTGACAACATGGATGGATCTAAAGGGTATTATGCTAAGTGAAATAAGTTAGACAGAGACAGACAAATACCATATGATTTCACTTATATGTGGAAACTAAAAAAAATGAATAAATGGAAAGTAGAATCATTCCAATAAATACAGAAAACAAACTGATGGTTGGCAGAAGGAGTAGAAGGACAAGCAAAATGGGTGAAAAGAGGGTGAGAGATACAGGCTTCTAGTTATGGAATGAATAAGTCACAGAAATAAAAGGTAAAGCATAGGGAATATAGTCAATGGTATTGTGATAGCATTGTGTGGTGACAGATGGTAACTACATTTATGGTGAGCATAGTGTAACATATGGGGTTGTTGAATTACTGTGTTGTACCTCTGAAACCAGTGTTACATTTTATGTCAACTATATTCAAATTACAAAATTAAATAAATAAAAAATAAATAAAAGATTCAGAGACTGGCCATGGCCATGGCTCTCTCTTCTACCTCAAATCCCATAATACAGAATAAATTCATGAACAGTTATGAGAGACCAGAAGAATATCTAGAAATTGAGAGAAATCATAGAAAGACTAAGGGCTGATTTTATCAGATTTAAGAAGGAGTTCATGACCCAGGGTAAACTAAGCAAGAAGAGATACAAATGGCCATGGAACAGAAAGACTCCTGGGGTCTCTTTCAGGGAAATGTTTGGGATTATTCAAAAGTTAAAAACAGATGGATTAGTTACTTTCCGATCCACTTATGAGAAAAGCTGTTTAGCAGAGATGATTATTCTCCATTGAGACTTGAGAGAATGGGTATGCCTATGATAGGAAGACAGGAGCAGGAGGTGGATGGCTGGTTACAGCCCAAAGGAATGGAGATAACCCACAAATCTAGCTACTGGCAAAATCTTCTGAACAACACATTTCCAAAATTGCCCCACAAGCACTAGCAGCAAGTGTAAGTAATGGTATATATGTATTGATAGAAAGGCTAACAAGGATTCTCAAATTCCTTTTTTTTTTTAAGATTTAATTTATTCATTTGACAGACAAAAATCCCAAGTAGGCAGAGAGGCAGGCAGAGAGAGAAGAAGGGAAGAAGGCTCCCTGCTGAGCAGAGAGCCTGATGTGGGGCTCAATCCCATGACCTGAGCCGAAGGCAGAGGCTTTAACCCACTGAGCCACCCAGGTGCCCCAGATTCTTAAATTCTTAAAAAAGACTCCATTCCACTTCACAGGTCAATTTATAACAGCAACTTTTAGAATTGGATGTGTTGTCATTAGAAAAATGGTGAAGGTAAAAATATCCAAATAACAACTTCAAAGTCTGTAATTTTATGCTTTCATAATTCAAGTTGCTAGCTAGTGAGTTGCTAGTTAGAACATATATCTAGGTGTCACATCCCTTATTGGTATAGGAAATATGATGTTAAACACAATTTCAAACCAAACTGAACTCAGTAAATGCTTTTATCAAATTTTTGTTTGTTTTCTTTCCTGATCCAGCTTTTTCAATATTCTGTGTTCTGGTTTGATTTTGTGAATGTTTCAATAATGGCCCATATTATAACAACATAATTTCAGGGTTTTTTGTTTTGTTTGTTTGTTTTTTGGATAACAGTGAATATTTATGCAATGACACCAACCAATGAATATATTTATGTTTTTTAATTAACCAATATTGCAGTATTTGTTCAAAGAACTGTGACTAGTTATCTTGATTATGGAGAAGTGTCATGAGTCTTCAGTTACATAGGCTGCTGAAATATGGAACATTTATCATAATATGCAACTTCAAACTCAGGCTTTTCAAGGCAAAATAAAAGAAGAAACAAATAAAAGACAAGGGACTAATGTTATGTGCTGAACTATATTAGCTTTGATATTGATGAGATGTCAGGGAGAATGGACATAGTCACAGAGACTTGGATAATATGACTTTATTGTTTGATTCTATACTGGAAGTGTTCTGAGACTCACATAGGGATTGTTCTGTCAATCTTTCAGCAATTTCCATTATTGCGATGATAGAACAGCCTCACTCTACTGGTAGAGGAGATAAAATAGTGAGCTAGTGTGTCTCAGTGCAATCTAATAATCATACACAATACCGTGTATATCTCATTCAAAATTAGTAACAAGTTCTGCTGATGCTGTCTCCATATGTGCTAAGAAATGATTCTCAAAACTCCACAGGGAAAATAAATTTTTCTACCTAAATGCATCTCATATTCTTTTCTCATGTTATACATGGATGAGTTAAAGGAAAAGAGAACGAGTAGGGTGAAAAAAAATGTATGTGTCCTTAAGTCGATAAATATAGACATATATATATGATATACATGCATATGTATGATATATATACACATTTAATATTCACATAAATATATACATATAATGTATATGTGTATAATATGTGTGTGTATGTGTGTGTGTGTGTATCTCACAAACCTCATAATCAGTTGATTAGTACATATTTAATGAATGTCTTCTCTGAGCTAGAATACAACAAGAACCCTAGCAAGGACCATGGTCTCAAGGAATTTGTATGCTAATGAAAGGAATCCTCAATAAGCGCACACAAAGTCCAGATATCACTGGGTGTTTTGAGGAAAATAATGTAGGGCATAGTAGGACTCTGAGGAAATACAGTTCAAGCAGATACCTAGACTCTGAGGCTCTGTCCCTGAGTCAGTATTGTCCACAATCAACAAGAAGCTGATTTTCTTTTTAGCTATTCTATAAAAACAATGTAATGATTTAACAATTAATCAAAGTAGCTAAATTGGAACCCCCAAAATAGGAAAGACTCAGAAACTGTGACCTCTGCCACAGAACTAATGGATATGGATATAAGCAAGATGTTGAAAATAGACTTCAGGGTAACAGTAATGCAGACAACAGCTAGGACAGAGAAGAGACCATTAATGGCAACACAGATTCTCTAAGGGCAGAAATGAGAGCTGATTTGGCAGAACTTAAAAATGCTACCAATAAGAATCAAATCTAGATATTCTAACAGCTAGGATACATGAGGCAGAAGAATGAATTAGTGATCTAGAAGATAAACTGATAGAAAAGAAAGAATAGGAGGAGGCCTGGAACAAACAGCTTAAAATCCATGAAAACAGAATTAGATAAATAAATGATGCCATGAAAGTTTCCAATGTCAGAATTATTGGGATCCCTGAAGAGATGGAGAGAGAGAAAGAGAGAGTTACAAGATATGCTTGAACAAACTGTAGCCAAGAACTTCCCTAACCTGGGGAACAAAACAAACATTTGTGTCTTAGAGCAGAGAGGACCCCTTGCAAGATCAAGAAAAACAGAACAATGCCTCAGCATATAATAGAAAAACTCACAAATCTTAAAATAAAGGAAACCATTTTAAGAGCAGTTAGGGGGAGGAGGTTCCTTATGTACAGAGGAAAGAACATCAGAATAATGTCAGACCTGTCCAGAAAGCCCTGGTAAGCCATAAAGGGCTGGCAAGACACAGTCAGGGTACTAAATGAGAAGAATATGCAACCAAGAATTCTTTATCTAGCAAGGCTGTCATTCAGAATGGATGGAGAGAGAAAGAGAAAACAGATAGAATATGTTTCCAGCAGAAACTGGATATGTGACCACTCACCCAGCCCTGCAATAAATATTAAGGTGGGGTTCTATAAAAGGAGAAAGACCCCAAGACTGATATAGAACATAAATTTACAGAGACAATCTATAGAAACAAGGACTTTACAGGTAACATGACAATAAAATCATATCTTTCAATAATCACTCTCAATGTGAATGGCCTAAATGCTCCCATAAAATGACACAGGACTGCAGATTGGATAAAAAGATAGGACCCATCCATATGCTATCTACAAGACACTCATTTTTAACCTAAAGATACATCCAGACTTAAAGTGAAGGGATGGAGAACCGTCTTTCATGCCAACGAGCCTCAAAAGAAAGCTGGGATAGCAATTCTCATATCAGACAAATTAGATTTTAAGCTTGAGACAGTAGTAGAGATACAGAAAGGCACGCTATCATTCTTAAAGGGTCTATCCAACAAGAAGATCTAACATTTGTAAATATCTATGCTCCCAAAATAGGAGCAGCCAGCTACATAAGCCAACTGTTAACCAAAATAAAGAGAAATATTGATAATAATATGTTAATAGTATGAGACCTCAGTGCTCCACTTTTAACAATAGAGAGGTCATCTAAGCAGAAAATCAACACAGGAACAAGAGCTTTGAATGATACACTGGACCAGATGTACCTCATAGATGTATACAGAATATTCCACCCTGAAACAACAGAAAACTCATTCTTCTCGAGAGTACATGGAACTTTCTCCAGAACAGAGTACATTCTGGGTCGCAAATCTGGTCTCAACTGATACCAAAAGATTGAAATTATTCCCTGCAAGTTCTCAGACCATAATGCTTTGAAACTGGAACTCAATCACAAGAAAAATTTGGAAGAAATTCAAGCACTTGGAAGCTAAGACCATCCTGCTCTAGAATGTTTGGGCAAACCAGGAAGTCAAAGAAGTTAAGCAATTCATGGAAACCAATGAGAATGAAAACACTTCAGTCCTAAACATATGAGATATGGCAAAGGCAGTCTTAAGGGGGAAATGCATAGCCATCCAAGAGTCTCTCAAAAGAAAAAAAAAATATGTTGACTCTACAAACTATCTTTACACCTTAAAGAACTGGAGAATCAGCAACAAATTAAGCCTAACCCACATGCAAGAAAGGAAATAATTAAGATTAGAGATCAATGAATTAGAAACCATAAATACAGTAGAACAAATTAACAAAACTAGAAGCTGGTTCTTTGAAAGAATAAGATCAATAAGCCCTTGGCCAGACTTATCCAAAAGAAAAGAGAAAGGACCTGAATTAATAAAATTATGAATGAAAGGGGAGAGATCATGACTAACACCAAGGAAATAACAACAATTATCAGAAATTATTATCAACAGTTATATGCCAACAAATTAAGCAACTTAGAGGAAATGGATGCATTCCTAGAAACCTGGAAACTACCAAGAATGAAACAGGAAAAAATTGACAACCTGAAGAGACCCATAACCAGTAATGAGATTGAAGCAGTGATCAAAAACCTCCCCAAAAAACAGGAGTCCAGGACCCGATGGACTCCTGGGGAATTCTACCAAACATTCAAAGAAGAAATAATGCATATTCCCCTGAAGCTTTTCAAAAAATAGAAACAGAAAGAAAACTCCCAGACTCATTCTATGAGGCACCATTACCTTGATCCTTAAACAGGCAAAGACCTCATCAAAAGGAATTTCAGACCAATATTCATGATGAATATGGATGGCAAAATTCTCAATAAGACCCTAGCTAATAGGATCCAATAGTACATTAAAAGGATTATCAACCATGACGAGGTGGGATTTATCCCTGGGATGCAAGGGTGGTTCAACATTCACACATAAATCAATGAGATAGAATACATTGATAAGAGGAGAGAGAAGAACTACATGGTCCTCTCAATTGATGCAGAAAAAAAATTGACAAAATACAGCATCCTTTAATGATTAAAACTCTTCAGAATATAGGGATAGAGGGAACATTCCTCAATTTCATAAAATCCATCTATGAAAAACCCACAGCAAATATCATTCTCAGTGGGGAAAAGCTGAGAGCCTTTCCCTTAAGATCAGGAACATGACAAGAATGCCCACTCTTGCCACTGTTGTTCAAAATAGTACTAGAAGTCCTAGCAACAGCAATCAGAGAACAAAAAGAAATAAAAAGGTTTTCAAATTGGCAAAGGAGAAGTCAAACTCTCTCTCTTTGCTGATGACATGATACTTTATGTGGAAACCCAAAAGACTCTACCCCAAATTACTAGAAGTCATACAGCAATTCAGCAATGTGTCAAGAAACAAAATCAATGCACAGAAATCCGTTGCTTTCTTATAGACTAACAATGTAACTGTAGAAAGAGAAATTAGAGAATTGATTTCATTTACAATTGCACCAAAAAACATAAGATACTTTGGAATAAACCTCACTAAAGTAATAAAGGATCTATACTCTAGAACTACAGAACACTCACGAAAGAAATTGAAGAACACACAAAAAGATGGAAAAACATTCCATGCTCATGGATCAGAAGAATATACATTGTTAAAATGCCTATGCTGCTTGGAGCCATCTATACTTTCAATGCCACCCTGGTCAAAATACCAACAGCATTTTTCAAAGTTGGGAACAAACAATTCTAAAATCTGTAGGGAACCAGAAAAGACCCCAAATCACCAAGGAAATGTTGAAAAAGAAAAAAAAACAAGCTGGGGGCATCACGTTGCCTAATTGTAAGCTATATTACAAAGCTGTGATCACCAAGAGAGCATGGTACTGACAAAAAAACAGATACATAGACCAGTGGAACAAAATAGAGAGCCCAGATATGGACCTTCAGCTCTATGGTCAAATAATCTTTGACAAAGCAGAAAATAATGTTCAATGGAAAAAAGGACAGTCTTTTCCATAAACGGTGCTGGGAAAATTAGACAGCTATATACAGAAGAATGAAACTTGACCATTTTCTTACATCATTCTCAATGATAAATTCAAAAATGGATGAAATACCTTGATGTGAGACAGAAATCCATCAAAATCCTCGTGGAGAACATAGGCAGTAACCTCTTTAACATCAACCACAGAAACTTCTTTCAAGACCTAGCTCCAAAGGTAAGAGAAACAAAAGTAAAAATGAACTTTGGGACTTCATCAAGATAAAAAGCTTCTGCACAAAGAAATAGTCAACAAAACAAAGAGGCAACCCATGGTATAGGAGAAGATATTTGCAAATGACCCCACCAACAAAGGACTGATATCCAAGAACTATAAAGGACCTCTCATACTCAATACCAAACACACACACACACACACACACACACACACACACACACACACAAAACAAAATAAAACAAAAAAACCAAAAAACAAATAATCAGGTCAAAAAATGGACAGAAGATATGAACAGGCATGCCTCCAAAGAAGACATACAAATGGCTAACAGACATGAAATAATGTTCATCATCATTAGCCACCAGGGAAATTCAAATCAAAACCACATTGAGATACTACCTTACACCAGTTAGAATGGCAAAAACTGAAAAGGCAAGAAACAACAAATGTTGGAGAGGTTGTGGAGAAAGGAAAAATAGAGCTACCTTATGACCCAGAATTGCACTACTGAGTTTTTACCCCAATGATATAGATGTATTGAAAAGAAGGGCCATATTCACCCCAGTGTTCATAGCAGCAATGTTCACAATAACCAAACTGTTGAAAGAGCTGATATGCCCTTCAATAGATAATCAGAAAATATCCAACTTTTGTATCAACATGGATGGGACTGGCAGAGATTATCCTGAGTGAAATAAGTCAAGCAGAGAAAGTCAATTATCATATGGTTTCACTTATTTGTGGGACATATGGAATAGCATGGAGGACATTAGGAGAAGGAAGAGAAAATGAATAGGGGGGAACTGGATGGGGAGATGAACCATGAGATACTATGTACTCTGAGAAACAAACTGAGGGTTTTAGAGTAGATGTGAGTGGAGCAATGGGTTAGTCTGGTGATGGGTATTAAGGAGAGCACATATTGTATGGAACACTGAGTGTTATAAGCTAACAATGAATCATGGAATGCTACGTCAAAAACTAATGATGTACTATATGGTGACTAACATAATGTCATTAAAAAAAAGAAAACTGAGAAAATCTTTTCCTAAAAAAACAAAAACAAACAAAACAAACAAACAAACAAAAACAGAAGACCTGTAGGAAGTAGCATTAGATTTCTCCTTTTTCTTTCTTAAAATATGGGAATCTATCTGGGCAAGGCCCTTAATCCTCAACCTTCTGGTTCTAAAGCAGCTTGGATTTTTGACAAATAAACATGAGAAAGAGACAGAGGGAGAGAAAGAGGAAGATTTTGGTTCATAAAATGATGATTATGGGTAAGCTAGAGATACAAGAGACTTTGGGAACCCTCCCTTTAGTCCCAGCACAAAAATCTGAGGGATCTAGTCTATACAGTCTTCCAGGTGCAATCTGGTATTAATCCATCTGATGAATCAGTGATGGGAATATTAGACAAAGGTCCTGATAAATACCTATCACCTTTCCCACCTCTACAAAACTTGAAATCCATCTGGAAACCACGTATCATGTTCCTAACTAGAACATCAGGACACATTGCCTCCCAGGAGAGGATGACTTGCACAGACCAGGGATGCACAAAGACACGAATTGGGGGGCAGATATTCCAAAACCAGCTCAATGATTGGGGAATACTGATTCCAGTTCATGAGGTACTTATGGTAATGGCCATTTTACAGGTTATGAAAGTGAAACTTTAAGGGTTAAATTTATGTTACAGCTACTTAAGTCCAAGATCTAAAATTCTAAACTCAGATGCTATGAATAAAATCCCTGTGCTTTTTTTATAGCATAATAATCTAATATTTGAGTCAAACTGATACAGCTTTAAATCTGGATTTTATCACTTACTAGTTATTGATTGTGGGCAAGAAACTTAACCCATCAATATCTCAGTTCCTTGTTTGAATATCACAGATGATAAAACTTAACTTAAAATTTTGTTGTAGGAATTTGAGAGGCAGGTTATGGATAATATATTATCTATTCTTTCACTCTATATTTTTGATTGGAGCGTTTTGTCTAATTGCACTCAAAATAACTGGTGATAGGTATGTTCTTTTTGCCATCTTATTACCTGTTTTATAGTTGTTTTTGTACTTCTCTGTTCCCTTTTCTCTTGCTTTCCTTCTCTCATGATTCCTGGCTTACATTACTGATATTCTTTAATTGCTTTCTGTTCATTTTTTGGATATCTATTACTTTTTTTCTTAAAGATTTTATTTATTTATTTTGGACAGGGGGAGAGAGAGAGAGAACACGGGCAGGGGGAGAGACAAAGTGGGAACGCTAGGGAGAAGGAAAGAATCTCGAGCAGACTGCACGCTGACCATGAAACCTGACATGAGGCTCAATCTCAGGACCCAGGGATCAGGACCTGAGCTGAATCCTAGTTGGTCACTTAAATGACTGAGCCACCCAGGCACCTCCCTGTTACTGGTTTTTGATTTGTGGTTGCCAATAGGTTTATACATAACATCTTACACATATAGCAGTCTCCATTAAGTTAATGGTCTCCAAAGTTTGAACCCATTCTAAAAGCATGTATTTGATATATATTGTCACATTTTTGCATACTTTTGTGAATCCCTTGACTACTTTTTTATAGATATACTTATTTTTACTGCTTTTATGCTTCCTATTTTTCTTACTCTTGGTTATGGTCTTCCCTTTCTACTCAAAGGGTTCCCTTTAACATTTCTTGTAAGGCTGGTTTATTGATGATGAATTCCTTAATTTGTTTGGTAAACTCTTTATCTCTGAATGATAGCCTTGCCGGATTAAGTATTCTTGGTTGCAGTTTTTTTTTCTTTCTTTCAGCATTTTGAGTATATTATGCCACTCCCTTCTGGCCTGAAATTTTTTGCTGAAAAATCAGCTGATCACCTTGGGGGTTTCCCTTGTATGTAACTGTTTTCATTTGTTTGATTAGTTGTTTTTTTTCTCTGCTTTTAAAATTATTTACTATTACTTTTGGCTGTTTTAATTACTATGTGTCCTGGTATGGACCTCCTTGGGTTGATTTTGTTGGGGGCATTCTATGTCTCCTGCATCTGGAGATCTATTTTCTTCCCCAGATTCAGGAAGTATTCAGCTATTATTTCCTTAAATATATTTTTTGCCCCTTTTTTTTCTCTTTCTTTTCCCCTGCTGGTATCCCTATAATGCAAATGTTATTATGCTTGATAGTGTCATTGAGTTCCCTTAATCTATTTTCATTTTTTATTAGTCTTTTTTTCTTTCTCCTGCTCAGCTTGATTGCTTTCTATTCCTCTGTCCTCCATTTAGTTGATCCAATCTTCTGCTTCCTTTAGTCTAGTATTTATTCCCTCTAATGTATTTTCAATTTGTTATTGAGCTCTTCATCTCTGATCAGTTCTTTTTTATGTTTTCTGTCTCTTTGTTGAGGGTCTCACTGAGGTCTTCCATTCATTTCTCAAGTCCAGTGAGTACTTTTATGATGATTACCTTAAATTCCCTATTTGGCAAATTAGTAATCTCTGTTTCATTTAACTTTTTCTCTGCAATTTTGTCCTGTTATTTCATTTTGTACATATTCTTCTTTCTCCTCATTTTATCTTACTCTCTTATCATTTTGTCATTCTCTGCCTGTCCCTGTGTGTGAGGAAAGTCAGCCATATCTCCTATTCTTGAAAGTGGTGGTTTTATGAAGAAGATGTCCCATGGTGTGTCCTGTAGTACACTGTTCTTTGTTTACCAGGACCTGACACTTCAGGCCGTTTCCTATATATGTTGCATGCACCCTACTTCTGTGACTAAGCTGTGTCTAATTGTCTACAATGGCTCTCCTTGCCTGTCACTGGCAGTTTGGCCCTTGTGTTGCTCATGGGCCTCATGGGAGGCTTGAGCCTCCTTGCGCTGGGGTTGAGTCAGAATAGGTGTTTGCTAGAACTGTGGTATATTGTGGAGCACTCTCCCTTTGTTGTCTCCTAAGATCTTTCATTGGTGGGTGGTGACTGCAGTCAGAAGAGATGTCTCTCCATAGACAATTGCTCAGGTGCTGTCAGACTGGTGTGTGTGGTTATCTTTTCCTGACTCAGGGACAGGAATCACTTTGGAGTGGTGTTGTCCCCCTTGAGATTTGCTGGCACATTGCAATACTTGTGGTACTGTTTTGGTTGTATTCCTGCTGAGGACAGGTTTACAGGAGAACATGGGGTGGGGTGTGTAGTGCTAGAAATGTTTGTGCATGTCTGCTGTTGAAGAAGACCTGGAGCAGAGGCCTTGATGGAGGGGCAAGTCCATGGAAGAGTGACGAGGCTGGGTGCACTGTTATCCAGCCGGGTGAAGAATATTGGTGCTGTACTGATTTCATTAGGTGTCTATATATCTAGTTGGGTATGGGGAGGGAAATTGTACCCATCAGCTCTTTCATTCTCCTCCAGCACATGCTCTGAGATCAGTAACCAAATCTCTCTGTTGTATACCTGAGGTGTTTTTTAAATTGCTGCTTCTTTGCTGTATCTCAAGAGGGCTGTTTATTGTGCAATTTCTTTTAGTTTGGGGACTCAGTGTCCTCTCACCATCCAGCTCTCCTAGATCTGAACCTGCTGATTTTTAAAGTTGATTTACTGATTTTGAGAACTCATAAAGTTAGGCTTCTCTGGTTTTCACAGCTAAGTATTATGGGGATTTGTCTGCCCAGTGTGTGTCCCTTGTGCCTGGGGTGCCTGGTGTGGGGCTCTTCCTCTCTCCATCCCACCCCACAGCATCCCTCCCTCCTGTGGACATCCTCTTGGTCAAATTGGTTCCCACACATGTCTCTGCCACTCCTACCCTCTAATGTGGCCTCTTCTCTACATTTTGCTGTGGAGAGTCTGTTCTACCAAGCTTCAGGTCATTTTCTGGGTCATTTATGTAAGTATCATCTAGTTGTATCCATGAGACAAGGTGAGCTTAGGATTCTCCCACTCCATCATCTTCCTCCATTTATTCATCTTTTAAAAGTATCACTTGATAATCTTTACTGATTATTATGACAAATTAATATTGATTTATTTTGAATAAAAATAAAGCTCTGCATTTCATGGATGATCCCCTTTACTTATTGTGCACTATTCTTTTTTTACAATACATGGATTCTCTTTACTATCATTTTGTTAAGGCTCTTTTCTTAATTTTTATTTTTATAATTTTTATTTTTAATTAATTTTTTCAGTGTTCCAAGATTCATTGTTTATGTACCACACCTAGTGCTCCATGCAATGTGTGCCCTCCGTAATACCCACCACCAGGCTCACCCATCCCCCTATCCTCCCCTCTATGTTCATGACTGATACTGGTTTATAAGGTTTTTTTGTTTGTTTTGTTTTTTAAACACTGTATGATACTGATGTTAGGGACATATTGGCCTCATAAACTAAACTGGGAAAGGTCCCTACTGTATTTCCTGATTAATTTCATATAGAATTTGTGTCTTTTCATCCATAAATATGATAGAATATATCAGTGACTTTACATTAGTGTCTAGTTGTATTTGGAGGCTGTAAATTATAAGAATTTCTTCAGTAGACTTAGGATTGCTTAGATTTTTCTGTTTCTTTTTATATCAGTTTTGATAATTTTTGTATTCTCAGGTATTCGTCAGTTTTATCTAAGTTTGGAAGTAGATTTGCATAAAGTTGTGCACTTTTAATATTACTTTATTATCCTTTTGATGTCTTCGGAATCTTAACATTCTCCAGTTCTTCCTGATATTAAAGATTCCATTCTATTTTCTTCTAACTTCTAGTTCTGTTCTTTTAGAAATCCCTTATCTATCAACTGAATATTTCTACTTTGAACATTATCCACCTTGTTCACTCTCTAATTTTAGGATTTATCTTTATCCTTTTATTATAGTCGTTACTGTGAACATACCAAGCATAGTTTTATCTTTATTTATTCTGGTGGGGTTCATAGTCCTTTTTGAATCTGTAGTAAAAGAACTTTCATAACCTGTGAATAAATTTTAGTATATATTAAAATGAAATCCAAGTTCTTTGATTCCAATTAAATGTCCTCTGTGAATCTTAACCACTTTCTTCTTTGTCTACCTTCCTGTTCTTTTTTACTCATTCTGGAGTTTTTCCCTGACCTATATTCCATTTCCCCAATTGTATCTTAATTCGTATCTTACAGGTTGTTAAAACTACCATTGAACGTTTAATTTTATGTTTTTATTTATAATTTTTATTAAATTGTGAATTCTTTAAAAATTTGTATGTTTTTATTAGTAATTTTAGCCTAAATTGCTTGGATTACCATTGCCAGGTTCGGAAGGCTGAAATGATTTTGTATTGACAGCAATTTTATTTTCCTAACTATATTTTCTAGTTACTTGTATTATTTAACTAGCTGTTCTTGCTCTTATTAAAATCTTATCAATATTTCAATGAGTATAATTTAAGATCATAAATAGAATTAATGGAAGAGAAAATGTTACACAAGAGACTTGTTAGGCCAGTTTATTTCTTATATCGATTTAATAATTTAGAGGAACTTAGCTTATAAGTTTCTCTTTTTTATTTTTTTTTAAGTATAATTGACACACAGTGTTGCATCGGTTTCAGGTATACAACATAATGATTCATCTTCTATGTACCTTGTGCTATGCTCAACACAAGTATAGCTAATACCTGTCACCATTCTATGCTATGGTAATATCATTGACTGTATTCCCTAGGCTGTACCTTTTATTCCTATGACTTATTTGTTCCATAACCAGAAGCCTGTATTTTCACTCTCTTTTACACAATTTCCATTTGCAACATGTATGGACCTAGAGGGTATTAAGCTAAGTGAAATAACTCAAGACTGAGAGATAAAAACCATATAATTCTACTCATATGTGGAATCTAAAAAACAAAATGCAGAATCAAACCTATAAACATATTAATTTCTTATATATTGGATAATCGTGACACAGTGTTCTTGCTTTCCCTCAATTGAGATCTATTCAAAAATACCTAGGTTCCTTATTTGCCACTCTAGTAATCAGACTTTGTGCTGTAGTGAATATTTCAAGAAATCATCTATCCTTTGGAGGTTTTTCATGGTCAGGCAGATGCCTTTTCCTAAGAAATCGTTCATGCCTGTATAATCTTTAGCCATGCATAGATATGTAAGGAGTTATTTCATATTCATTTGAGAAAAATTACTTAGTATCTTTATTCTTGAATATATTACAATGGCCTGATTTATTTTTCTTTGACATATCAAATGACCAAAATTACCATTGATTAACTCCCCAGTGAATGGTATAAATTATCCAACCTACACTGTCAGGCATACTGTTAACTAGTTACTTGAGTGGAGAATTTATCTACCACTATAATCTAAATAAAGAAAATCACTGTCAGAAGAGAAGGAAGTTATTAATTCAAGATCTAGCTTAATTTACAAATCAGTAATGTTATAAATATAGCAATATTTTAAGGTAGAAGATATACTTCCACATCTTTTACAAATTAAACAGGAAAAGAGAACCATGACCCCTTTGCAGTACAAAATTGGTAGAATAGGGATGCATGGGTGGCTCAGTTGGTTAAGCTGCTGCCTTCAACTCGGGTCATGATCCTAGGGTCCTGGGACGAAATCCCCCATGGGGCTCCTTGCTTGGCGGGTAGCCTGCTTCTCCCTCTGCCTGCCTCTCCCCCTGCTTGTGCACACACACTCTCTCTCTCTGACAAATAAAATCTTAAAAAAAAATGGTAGAATAAGCATTAGTATAGAGATTCATTAGAATTTAATGATAAAAAATGATAGGTAAATGTGTTGCTTTTCAGCACAGAAGAGTAAAATGATTTAGAAGCATCCATGTAAAATAATAACACCAGTGATGTTTGCATTAAAAATGCAAATTGACTGTTAACAATAATAATGTAATTGAAACTGAAATAAAAATGTAAAGATAGTAGATAGTGAAGCCAATCTAACTCTACTGCATTGATTAGAAGCACCAAGTGAATTCTGTTTAATTTTAGAATTCTTATTTTAAGAAATCCATAGATGAGTCATATTGTTTTCATAGGAGTTTCATTTGGATGAAGAGAAAGCTAGAAAATGAATCATATCTTATAAGGAATTTTAGAAGGAAGTGTGAATTTTTGCCTGAATAAGAGATAAGTATTTGAAGGTCTGCCATGCAGAACAGGGGTTTGGGGCTTATTATAATAAAGATACTGACAAGGTTGTCTAAAAATGGAATTATTTTTCTGCTACTAAGGTCGTTGAAAAGAAGCTGAAGTAACTTTAGAAAGAATTTTAAAGAGATTCAAGTATCTGATGAAATATTCAAATAGAAAACTTGGTAACCTTTATGATTCCTTCCAATCAAGAATTTCTCTGACTTTATGAAAACAAATTAGCAAATTAACCGACCAGTGTCTTCATGAATCTACATCTGTTCTCTTTTCTCCCATGCTCAGTGCCATTTGTATTTATCATACCCCTTATATTTTGCATATCCCTTAAATAATTTTTCATGTCTTATAAATGTCTAATTTAGGACTCAGATTTTTGATTATGGTGTAAATAGACCTCATCTTCATAACTTTATATTAAGAATAATTTTTTTTCAAAACTCCTCCTCTGAAACTTTTCCTAGCTAAGACCTCCCCTTCTTAGTAGCTGTTTTAAGTTAGTACTTGTATTAGTTTTCTAGGGATGCCATAACAAAAACTTGGTGGCTTAAAACAACACAAATTTATTCTTTAATAGTTATGGAGGCTACAGGTCTGAAATCAAGGTGTCCGTTGTGCCATGTTGCCTCAGAAAGCTCTATAGGAAGATCACTCCTTGCCTTTTCCAGCCTCTAGAGTGTCCATATCCAGCCAAAGGCACGGTTTTGTTTATAACCACATCACTTCAGTTGCTGCCAGTGTCTACATTGATATCTTCTCCCTATGTGCGTCTGTTTCATTTTTGTTTATAAGGACACTCCCGTTGCATTTAGGGCCCATCTTAATTCCTTATGATTTATCTCAATGCTTGCCTCAGTTACATCTGCAAAGGCCCTGTTGCCAGATAAGGTCACATTCTGAGGTACTTTGTGAATGAATCTTGGGGAACACTACTTAGCTTATCGTCACTATCCAATTATTGTTACTCAACTAGCACAAGGAACACCTGACATTTCAGTGGAGGCTTCAGTTTTGTTTTTTTTTTTTTTTTGGTTCTCACTTGATGGCTACTAAACATCTTTACTAAAGAAACAATATATGCGGGCGCTTAGGTAGCTCAGTCATTAAGCCTCTGCCCTTGGCTCAGGTCTGGATCTCAGGGTCCTGGGATCAAGCCCCACATCAGCCTCTCTGCTCAGCTGGAAGCCTGCTTCTCCCTCTCCCACTCCCCCTGCTTATGTTCCCTCTCTCACTGTATCTCTCTGTCAAATAAATAAAATCTTAAAAACAAAAAGGAAACAATATATACTCTGTTGAAGTAGACCAGATCTTTGCATTATTTCAACATGATTGTGATTCTTTTAGTGATTTGTTTGCAATAACATGATGAAATTTCAGAAGGTACAAAAATTTACCAAAACAGCTGTCATGTATATGCATTTAAAGGTAAACCATTTAAAGCATTAACAAGTAAAGAATCTTTATAACTCTCTTTTTTTTTAAATTTATTTATTTGATAGACAGAGATCACAAGTAGGCAGAGAGGCAGGCAGAGAGAGGGGAAGGGAAGCAGGCTCCCTGCCTAGCAGAGAGCCGGATGTGGGGCTCGATCCCAGGACCCTGGGATCATGACCTGAGCTGAAGGCAGAGGCTTTAACCCACTGAGCCACCCAGGTGCCCCTCTTTATAACTCTCTTGATAGCACTTTTGTAAGCATTTTTTCCATAATCTGTTTCCAGAGTACTGATTTCCTTTTCATTCTAGATGACCTAATTTTATCCTATTGATTCCAGAAGCTAAAAAATAATATCATTAAATTTCACAGGAAGCATATAGATATATGATATCAAAACAATTACAGAAAGAAGGTGCTTTGAACAAATGACAAAAAAAAATTAAATTGTTTTAGGAGATTTCCTTAGCGCTGTTAACAGCACATATCCTAAGCACCTTAAATTATTTTTGGTTCAACTTAGGAGAAATCTTGATGCAATTATTGGCTATTCTTAGGAGCTATAGGTGACATATTTAACTAGTTACTGGGGATTCATATATTTTATATTAAATAACTTTATTAACACTTTATAGAACATTAAACAATTGCATTTTATATTTCTTTGCCTTTAGAAATTCTCCAAATGGGCAGAATTGTTATATATTACTTATACATACATAATGTCTTTGGGGATTTTAAACTGTGATCTTCTGTTATATTCTTTGATAGGAAATATTCTAGTAATTATAATAATACATTAGAATATATATGATAATGTATTATATTTCAATTTTATATTAATTATAAATAATACCTTGAAAAGTCAATTCAGGAAATATACAAGTAAAAGAGCCTACATTTAAACTGTGAATCAAAGAGTAAATCAGAACCTTAAATAAAGCAACATTGTTGTACCCTCAGAGTAAATAGGACACCAGAGGTCAATTTTGTGCTGATTTTCCTTTTGAAGAATATTTGAGCTCTGGGGTAGGGGCTTAGGACTATGATGGGAAGTGGGTGAGGGCTTAAACATGGGCATTACTTGGATATTAACTAGTGACCCCCTTTAAGTATGTTTTGTTTCATCTACTCTTCTAAATGAGAAACTTATTCCCAAACTTTAGGTTTTTAGTCCATGTTGGGGTATATTTTCCTTCATATGCAACCTTCTTTTCCTTTTTTTTTTAAACAAAAAGGAAAGAATGAGGATGGTTATTTTTTCTTCTTATAGTTTGCACATAAAATGTAAAGATAATGTTTAATATTATGATTTTTTTGTTACACCCTTACAATCAAGTATTGGTCTAAAAATCAGGATCGGATAAGTTTTGACTCTTTAGGAAGCCAATTATATGTATTTATTTTAGAAATAGAATATCAAATGCTAGTGAGAAAGCTTAGGGATTGAACATTTAGTCTGATTTATGTAGTTTAAACTTAAATAAGACTAAAAAAATCTTTTATAACTCTATTTTTCAATTTCTGTATATATCTCTTGAGAAATGAATAATGGTAACACATTATCTACCTTTTAATTACTTTTTAAAACCCTGATGAAGGATGGTACCTTAAAACTCTTATTTAACATCAGCTTGCAGACTAAGATCATTAAATATTGTGTCATGAGATTTTAGTACTATTATTTTCTGTCCCTGGTTTATCACATTAAAGCTTTTCTTAATGAGCACCTAATAACCTTCAGGCTGCCCTGCCCTTTTGGAACTAATGAGCAGAGCTGGAATATTAATAGGCTTAGCCCCAACATATAATACAATTCTGTAATGTTTATTTCTGCTTTACACTTGAGATTGGGTATATCAGGTGACAGTCACTCCTCAGAATAGATCTATAGAGTACTCGGGTCACCTGCAAGGCTCACCATTATCTAGAGCTTTTGATCCCTGATGTGTCCCTCCTTCTCCTATTAATAACTGTGAAGTTGGGGCAATTGCTGTGTACCCAAGCCTTTTGACAATATCTTATTTGTCTGTTTTAATTAAAACAAAGTAAATATTTTTCTTCAGTAGAGAAGATTCTGTAGATGGAAACTGTTGGTGGATAAAATAGCTTTTGGTTTCTTTGTTGGAAAGAATGAAAATTTCATGCAGATGCAATGAGAAGGAACCTAAATATTATAGATTCTTAACTAATCTTGAGATTTGTTATATCCATGAAATTAATTTGGAGTATAACTAAAACACATTATTTTGTTATGACAGGTATTTAGAAAGATAGATGGAGCATTAACTGATGTCAAAAACAAAACAAAAGAATCTACAAAAGAAATCTGAAGGTTACACTTTGCAAATTGTCTAACACAGTAATCAAATGCAATACAGCTTTGATACTGCATAAAAATATAATGGATGAGAAATGAATAGATTACCTGAAAAGAAGATGCTTCACTAAGATAATTCTTAACATTATTACTACAGTGAGGAGTTAGGGTATCCTAATGATTTTTTTCTAAAGGGATTTCAATTTATTTAATTAAATAAAAATCTCAGAGGCTGAGGTTAGCTGATACAACTTTTTTCCTTGTCTGATAAAATCTTTGTCAAAAATTCTGTAGCACTGGTTATATTAATTGCAAAGTTAGAAATGATTATGCAAATGGTAAAGGGTTTCCAAACTCATTCTTTATAAAAAGTGATGATTATTTTATATTATGTAAAATAATTATATGAAACATTTGGAGAATAAAAGAAAAAGCTGTGTCACAAAGGTCACAAAGTGTTAAAAATTCCCTGATATTATGTGAAGATGAGAATATGTGTCAGAATAATACAGAAAAAGGTCTCTGACTAAAGTAGACAGATGTATCATGGTACAGACAGCAGTGCTTTGAACTTCTGTTCCTGTCATCCTCATTCCCTATATTTTCCTTATCCTGGCCCAGTCTAGATTTCAGTATCTAAATATATATCCTATTATGTTATTGTGCATTTGTTTATAAGGACAAACATCCTTTCAGAACTCATTTCCAATGCAGAGATAGTATATTATATATACAGTACAGTAAAATTCTACTGCATACAGGTTTAAAAGAATACTAAGAAAACACCGATATGCAATTAAATGGTAGTTGCTTTTTTAATACTTTTGTTCCTTCCTTTTATTGAATCATTTTTAATTTTCAAATCAAAGCTTCACATGACTCTCAAATGCAGATTATAATCCAAATGATTAGATGTAGAGCTTCATGTACAGGTAGGAACAATTAAAGCATTATATACAATTAAAGTAGGAGAGAGGTGAAAGCAAGTAAAGCAAAAGGCAGAGAAAGATATTGGAGTCCACAAATGAGTTTTTAATATAGTGCTATTGTTTTATACCTGAAACAAGATAGATTTTAGGTTTTAGTAAATATGCTGAAGGAGAAATAATTGATAATATTCCCAATTACCTAAAACCAGAGTTGTGTACAGGTTTAAAATCTTAACAATATGTGGAGTCATTAACACTGCTTTTTATGACAGGTGAGATATATGACTAGACTAAATCAAGTGCCTTGAGGGTACTTATATTATAGGGTCATCATTGATTAAATTAAATTGCTAAAGATTTACAGTGTACTAATAAGCCCCTTCTCTTTCAGATGTTTATTTTTAATATTATCGTTTACCTTTAATGCTTATGATAAATCTTTAAAGATTTTTCTCACTACTGGTCAAGTGATATTTAAGATTATTTTACTTCCTTTTATTTTCACAAACTATGTTGTCTGACATAATCAAATGTTCAAAGTTGAAAAATTTGTTGAATTAGGATGCATTCTTTTTTCTTCAAACTATAAGACATATTGCAATATTTCTTTTTCCTCATTTGGTTATTATTTTTCAATTTACTGTCAACTTACTGGGTTTACTCAAACTCTTGATTTATCCTGTGTTTAGCTATGTTGACTCATTAATAGGTGTAAACAGCATAATTAATTATGTTACTTAAAAAAAAAAAAAGAAAAAAAAGGTTGAATCCCATTTTGAAAAATGACAGATGGCCAGAACTGGCCAAGAAGGGTTTAACATTTTCCTGACCCTGAGTTATATGACCATAAATTTCTTTGGCATTCAGCCTCACAACATTACTGTGCAGTATGTTTTTTTTAATCTGTGGCCCCACAAATGCAGCCACTTTTCCATCTCTTCCTGGCTTTATCAAACTCCATAGATACGTTAGCACCTTCCAGAGCAGCCTCACATGCAGATCAGCACATTTCCTTCTCCTTTTTCTGGATGGACAGTGTCGAAGATTCATTGGCATTGAACTCATAGTCAACAACGCTATACCTCAGGCCTGAAGGAAACTTACATAACCTACTTCATTTTCTCCTTAAGGTACATAATAGCCTTATTCCTCTTCAGAACACCAGATAACACTTCCACATTACATTTAGTGTCCATTTTAAACATAGAAGTAATGATAAAAAAAGAAAACCCACAAGTGTGAAAAATGTGGCACTAAATAAATGGCAAATAAGACACTTCTTTGCAATACGAAGATGAAACAGTAAGACAGTGTTGCCTTCTTTGACTTCAGCTGGAAAGATGTGACTTGCATGACTCAAATATTTTGCCACCCCATGCATGTCTACAATGACCACAAAACCCCATGAGTGTGTGTTTCGAGGTAACAAATATTAGCAAGCAGGTAGATCTATGAATAATAAGGATCTACTGTAGACCAAAGATTAGTGTTTAACAAGTGATTTGTTCTCTATAATCAGTGACATGAATTCATGCCTTATTTTATAGTGCTTTATGTAAAACAGTGTTTCTTTTCACAGTCTTTTTAAAATTAATGCAAATATTATGTAAATGAAATAGTCCAAGATTTCAGATATTTTTTATACAGAATTATAACTATATATGAACACTCAGGTTAACAGCAAGAAAAAACTGGTATCTTCATTTTCATGTTAAAGAGGTGTACATTTAGTAACATTTGCCTTTTTCAGTTTACATTTCTGAGGATTTTGACATTTATACAATCATGAGAGCACCATCACAATCAAGATATAGAAGAGTTCCATCACCAGAAAAAATGTCCCCATGCGATATTTTAGTCAGCTCTCTCTTCCACAGCCCCATCATAGATATGTTTTATGACTCCATAAATTTACCTTTTCTAGAATATCTAGTAAATGAAATCATAACTACATAGGCTTTCCAATCTGTCTTCATTTAGTATTATTTATTTGAGATCCATATATGTTCTTGTATTTATCATTCATTCTAATTTGCTGGGTAGTATGTGTGTATGTGTGTGTGTAAAGATATATATAGAGAGAGATATATCTCTCTCTATATATATCTCTATATATATATCCATCTTTATCTGTTTATCAGTTGATGGACAGTTGTGCTGTTTCTATAATTTGGTTATTAGAGGTAATGCTGCTATAGACATCAGGGTGCAGTTGTCCCTTTGAATTAGTATTTTTGGATTCTTTGGATAAATGCCTAGTAGTGCAATTGTTGGGTCATAGCATAGTTCTATTTTTAAATTTTTTTGAGGAACCACCATTCTGTTTTCAAGTAGATCCCTCAGTTTGCTTTCCTACCCACAGTGTAAGATGATGCCCTTTCTCCACATCCTTGCCAACACCTGTTGTTTTAAAAAAGAATGAAATCTTGCCATTTCCAACAATGTGGATGGGGCTAGAGAGTATTATGCTAAGGGAAATAAGTCAGAGAAATGCAAATACCATATGACTTCACTCATATCTGAACTTAAGAAACAAAACATCAACATATGAAAGAGAGGGAGAGAAAGAGATTGAGAGAAACCAGGAAATGGACTCTAAACTACAGAGAAGAAACTGAGGGTTACTGGAGGAAAGGTAGGTGGAGGGATGGGTTAAATGGGTGATGAGTATTGGAGGGGCCTAGTAGTAGTGAGCACTGGGTGTTGTATATAATTGATGAATTACTAAATCCTGCACCAGAAACTAATAGTACACTGGATGTTTACTGGCTGGAATTTAAATAAAAAATTTCCAGCTTGGAATTCTGTGAGCTCATTAGAACTGTGATTTGTTGTCTGACATTAATGGGGGGGGTTAGTTATTATTGTTTTAAGTATTTCCTGTGTATCATTCTCTGTTTCTTTTCTTGGTACTCTTACTACAGACATGTTATAACTTTTGTAGCTGCCCCACACTTCTTGGATGTGCTGTTTTTTCCATTATATTTTTTTATCTTTGTTTTTTAGTTTCATTTTATATTTGGTTTCATTTGATATTTCAAGCTCATGGATTCTTTCCTTAGTTTTGTCCAGTTTACTAATAAGCCTATAAAAGTTTTTACTTCAATATTACAATGTTGCTGATCTCTAATATTTCTCTTTTTTAAAAAGATTTTTATTTATTTATTTCACAGAGAGAGTGAGAGATCACAAGCAGGGAGAGCAGCAGAAGGAGAGGGAGAAGCAGGCCCTGAGCAGGGAGCCTGATGTGGGACTTGGCCCAGGACCCTGAGATCATGACCTGAACCAAAGGCAGACGTTTAACCATCTGAGCCACCCAGGCACCCTGATCTCTAATATTTCTTAATGGTTGTTTTTTAGGACCATCTTTCTACTTTATCTGTTAGAACCCTTAGAATATTAGTCATAGCTGTTTTAATTCCCAGTTGGATAATTCCAACACCCTTTCCATGTCCAGTTCTTCTTCTCTTCAAATTGTGTTTTTTGCCTTTCAGTATCCCTTATAAATTTTTCTTGATAGCCAGATACAATGTAAAAGGAACTGCTGAAAATAGACCTCCAATAATGTGATGATGAGGTGTGGGGAGAGGGGAGGCTTTCTATAATCCTATGATTAGATCAGACCTTTTTGTGAGCTTGTATCTCTGGACTATGAACTTTCCAAGTGCTTCTCAGTTTCTTTCCACTGAGACCACCTTAAGAGGGACAGAATGATTAGGGTAATTTGGAGTTGGGTCTTTCCCTTTTCCGACATAGAAGGCTAGACCTGGCTGGAGTTGGGATTTGCCCTTCCTTCAAGTCCATTAGAGTGACAAAACCCCAGCAGCTTAGGTTCTGGTTAAATAGTTTTCTTGAGGGCAGGCCTAAGAACAGAGTGTCCTAGTAAATTTCAAAATGGTTTCTTTCCCTCTTTCTTGTTGAAAGCTTGAGGGAATTTTTCTCCAATATTTACTGTGAGAACCTCATCAAGCTCCTGAAAGCAAACTACACAAATATGTGGGGACTACTGATGACTATGTTCCTAGGTCCTTTTTAACTCTCCAAATTTTCCACATTGAACCTCCAGAAATTCACCAATTACACGTCAGTTTTTCTTACCCTGACATTGGTTCTCATGGAAGTTTCTGTCCATAAATCTCTGCTCAAGTAAGCTGTCACTCCCTGTATTCACCTGGCTCTCTAATCTTGTGGCTGCTATTTATTGTGCATCCTTACTTCTTGTACAGATCCAAGAGAGTTGTTAATTTATCAGACTGCTCAGTTTTTTGTTTTTTGTTTTTTGTTTTCTTATTGTTAGGGAGAAGTAACTTCCAGAACTCCTTGCATGTAGAACCAGAAATTTCCCTTCAAATATTTTTAAAAGTTATTTTCCATTGTGTGTATATATATTTGTCTTAGTAAGCATAGATTTGGTTTTTTTTTTTTTTGTATGTCTAATTATTCTATCTTGTGATTATCTGTAGGTCTTTTTCTACACCCTGTGGATGATGGCATGTACTACCTTGTAGACTTGTAATATTTTTTTGAACTGTTTACTCTCTTGGGAAATTATTTCAGAGAATTTTTAAGTTCTAGTTTAAGATAATTTCCAATAAAGGATTTACCCTTTGCAGTGTTAGCCACAAGGGAGTATTACCTGTCAAGTATTTCATACTTAATTCAGAATTTATATTTTTAACACTTAGATAACATATATTTGGTCAGCAAATGCAGGTAGAGATGAGCTTTTTGCTTTAACTTCTCTGATATTAATTTTACCCTCCAGCTTTGCTTACTGCCATGGTGACTTTTATATCAGTTCTCTTGGGGTAGCAACTAAAGAAAATATATTTCAGTTTCCTTTTGATGTTTCTGCCTTATTTAGAAGGGTCATCCACCTTGTAGTGGTCGTGGAATTTGTCTCTGTCTCCCATTTTAGACAAGCAAGGAAAACTAAAGTTCAGTCTTTATAAGACTTGGTAAATACCACCAAAACAAAATCCACTCCTGAGTTCCTGTTTCATTGAGATTTTAACTTGTTATTTCCCTATCTTTCAATTATTTGATATTTTTGAAGATATTTTTGGAAGCTCATTCTGTACTTTTTAATTTTTGGTTAGAGGATCAGAGTGGATACCTGAACAATGATGTTGCTAGAAATGGACTCCTTTCCAAAGATTTTAATTCTTCTTTAGTTTGTACACTAAGAGGCATATGCTTTCACTATATCACTAATCTTTTCCACATTCATATATACTGTTTCTTAAAGTATCTTAAAACATTTTTTCTCTTGAGTTGTCAGAATTACTATGCTCAAATATCCTGATATTTCTTATTATGACATTCTATATATGTCATTTTCTTAGATTCCATTTTTTCTGTCTTTTTTTGCAGTCCTGTATATGAAGTCAAAGTGCTGGTCTCATAACAATATTCTCAGTGTTGTGTTCTTTAGAAAGGGTAGGAATGACATACAAGTTTTGAGTTCTTAGCTTCCTTAGATATATCTAGTCAGTTCTCAAATTTGAATTGAAAATATTACTGTATATAAATTCTGGATTCATAATATTTTCTCATTTTGATGGAATTACTGCATCATAATTTTGTGAATATACTTTCTAATACTACTGTCATGAATCTGATGCCAATTACTTACTCATATCTTTGCCAGTAGCTTTTATTCTTCAGGGAGAATAATTCTGTTCTTTTCAGTATTAGGACTTATTTGTTATGTGTGATGCAACTATATGTGAGCATTTTTCATTTATTTTATATATTAACCTGTTTAAAACTCCTGTATGAATTAGATGATGAACATACTGTATCATGTGTCCATGTCCCTTACCTTTCTCCTAACTCAAATTTTTCCTTTGTCTTTTTACTCTGATTTCTAGAAATTTGCCTCACAGTTGGGGACAGGAAGTTATTCATCATTACTTTTCTAACTTCTAGAGTTAGAAGGTTAGACTAATGATTTTTAAGTTATCTTCTTTTCTAATGTATTCATTTTGCTATTATTTAAACTTTGGTTTAGCTGCATCACAAAATTTGACATAATGCATCTCCATTTTCATTTCATTCAAAGTATTTTCATTTCAAAATATTTTCTAATGTATTTTCCCACCTCTAGATCATCTGCAAGTATTTTAATTTAATTTCCTTTTTCCCTGGCAAATTTTGTCCTATTTACTATATTCTATATCATTACAATTTTAAAAAATATGTTGGGACTTGTTTTATGGCTCAACTTATGATCTGTTTTTGAAAATGTTCCATGTACATTTGAGAATAATATATTCAGTATTTTTTGGAAAATGTCAAGTAGAGAAGTCGTATTGTTCAGGTCACGTTTCCTTCTGGAAGATGCACGGAATAATTGCATCAATTAAATTTTCTGAAAGGTTGTGTTTTGACTTTGTTGGGTCTTCTTTATTTCAGTTTTGTCCTTACCCCTGGGGTATAGTTCTTACTCCTGGTGTGTGCTCTGATGCCTTGGGTATGTGATTTAATCCCATCTTTTATGGACTTTGAAGTAAAAGGATTGACTAAAGTTTTTCTAACTTGACTAGATTTTGAACTCAAATTTTTTCTCTTTAGCCCCAAGGAGCTATTCATATTTCTGCTGTAGCCATACAGCTGCTGTTTTCTCTGGGATTCTGGAAGTTTACACCATGATCAAGTGCAATTTAGGATTAAGCCAATCTTATAAAGAGGATTTTTATGATAATTTCTGTGTCCACTCTTTGTAGTTCCCTCATCTCCAGCCCTGGATTGACTTTTATTGTCATGGTTCTGTAAGCCCATAGCTTTCTGTTTTCTATTTATTAGTATTAGAAATTGTCCCTTGGGGAAAAATAAAAACAGGTTGAATGTAATATTCACCTCATATTTTTCCCTATTGTAGAGTATCATGGAGGCTCAAGTACTGGCTGAATTGATAGCTCTTCAAGCCTTTGTAGTGAGAAGTTTAATCTGCTAGAAGTGATCTCTAGCATGGGCAGCACTAAAAGTCCCTGGCATCCTTTTTAATATTTTTTCTTTTACAGTTGTATTTTGAGTATATTTCACACTCTATATAATAACAGTAGTTGATACTTATGGAAAAGATTTTGTACTATTATGTTAAGCCCTCTTATAAGCCCTTTAAGGATGAACTCATTTTACCTTTGTAAAGACCTTATAAATTTAATACTATTATTATACTTTATTGTAAGAAAAATGACACTGAAGTACAAATAGGGTAAGTAAACTGTTCAACATCGAAGAGCTGGAAGTCAAAGGAGCCTGGCTTTGAACCTATGAGTTTGCCTTCAGAGTACTCATTTTTAACCGCTACATTTATGTGCCTACTATATACCCTTGATAAATTTTAATAAACAAATTGTGCATGGATAGATAAAATGGCAAAATAATTTATCCTGGATTTAAAATAAGCAAAAATAATGACAAACACAAAGAAAATACCATGTGATAATGGATGCAAAGATTGGAGTTATGCAATTGCAAGCCAAGGAATGCCAAAAATTGTCATCAAAAGTCCAGAATCTACTAAGAGGCACGAGGATTTCTCTGCAACTTTCAATGAAAACATGGTTTTGCCAATACCTTTATTTTGGAGTTTTAGCCTCCAAAATTGTGAAAAAATAAATTTCTGCTGTTTTAAGCTAGCCAACTTATGATATTTTGTTAGGACAGTCCCACGAAACTAATACACTAATAATGAATTTATTAAATCTCGCAACAAAAAATGCATAACTGAACACTTGCAACTATTACTTTGAATCTACTACCTCATGAATCATTTTAATACTTAGAAGGATATATTTGAAATAATAAGAAATCCTAAATATTTAATTATGTAATTTAAATTATGTATTTATGATTAAGTAGACACTACACTGAGATGCTTGTCCCAAAATATGTTTTAACAAATATTTCTATTTACTTAAAAACATATATACTTATAGAAACATATACATTGCTTTCTATAGAAAAAATGAATTTTCCAACTTCAGTAACATTATTTTCCTCAGAATTCATGATGTAGATAATCATGATTAGAAAACCAAGACAAGATATTAGTCTTTTTCTTACCAAATAATGTGATCATCACAGAATTCAGTATCTTCTAAGAATTTGTAAGACAAGAAAATACAAAATAATAGATTTATATCTATCATATGGAGATCAGCTACAGTGCTTTACTTATATCTTTGTTTGTGAAATGACTTTTTTGAATAGTAATTTCCTAAATTCACACACACACACACACACACACACCACAAATGTCATCATTGTCTTTCATGGGAAAAATAAACAGTGCTAAACTTATTTGAACATTGGTAGCACTATATTTATTTGAAGTTGGGGCAACTTCAAGCCTGGTAAGAATGCTCTTCTTATTGAAAAAAAAAAAAATCTTATCTTGCTGTATGATACTGAAGTAGCTATTGTTTATCTGAAATCCAAATGGAATAATTGTGTTTTGTGTTTTTTGTTGCTCAATCTGGCAACCCAAGTCTGAGGCAGAATGAAATCTCTGCACTTGAGGTCAGCACAGTGAGACTGAAACTGAGTGAGAAGGGTAAGAAAAGGGACTCGATGAAACTGGAGAAAGTTACAGTGATCAGAA
This sequence comes from Lontra canadensis, assembly GCF_010015895.1. NCBI lineage: Eukaryota > Metazoa > Chordata > Mammalia > Carnivora > Mustelidae > Lontra > Lontra canadensis. The sequence continues at coordinate 4,596,177 of NW_022631040.1, forward strand.
GAGTCAGAGTCCTGAGGGCAATTTTAATGTGTTTAATTATAGTCTAAATGTGAAGAAATCCACTGGAAAGTTTTGAGTGATATAATCCTGTTAGTGTTTTTAAAAGAATCATAGTTGCTGAATGAAGTGAATAAGTAAATATAAGTGAAATGACAAATTTAGAGAAGTTTGTTAGGGAAAAAAAATAAACCTGAAGGAGTAGATAATGCAGGAGGATTTTTGAGAAAAAGTTACATGCTAGTAAATATTATGCTAAAGACTAACTTTATCCTAATAATCAAGGTTTAAGGAAGATAACTTTGTTGAGGGGTCATAGAACATTATATATACCCCAGTGTTTCTAGAGATAAGGTAAACAAAAAAGGTAAAAAATTAATCACAATACAATAGTAAATTAAACTGATGCAGGATGAATTAGGTAAACTTTAGCAGTGTATAGAGATTTCAAGTAAGGCAACCCAACTCTACAGAAGACCATGCACTGGCAATAGACCTTGTATTAATTTGCTAAGATGCCATAACAAATTACCGCCATGCATGCAGAAATTTATCATCTCTCAATTTTGGAGGCAAGAAGTCTAAGATCAATGTGTCTCATTTTGAAGTTACTTAGAAATTTTAGTTCATTTCGAGGTCTCTGAGAGAGAATCCCATTTGTTGTTGTTGTTGTTGTTATTTTACATATAGCAAATTCTAATCTACTTGTTTTTTTCCTCTTTTTTAATTTTAAATTTAAATTCCAGTTAGTTAATGTACAGTGTAATACTCATTTCGGGTGTACAGTCCTTCCAGAGAATACCCAGTTCATCAGGACAAGTGCGCTTCTTAATCCCCATCACCTATTTAACCCATCCCGCTTTGGTAACCATCAGTTTGTTCTCTAAGGTTACGAACCTGTGCCTTTGTTTGCCTCTCTCTCCCTTTTTTCTCTGTGTTCGCTTTGTTTCTTAAATTCCACACATGAGTGAAATCATATGGTATTTGTTTTGTTTGGTTTGGTTTGTTTTGTTTAACTTATTTTGGTAGTTCCATCCATGTCATTGCAAATGGTAAGATTTCATTCGTTGATGCCTCCCTCTTAGGTGCTGGTGGTTACTAGCAATCTTTGGCATTTTTTGCAGAAGTCTCATCCACATCCTTATCTTCGCCTTCACGTAGTGTCCTCCTTGACTGCAGTATGGGGCCTAACTTACCGCGATACGATGAAATCTCAAATAAATACAGCTATAGCAACCCTATTCCCAAATAAGGTCATATTCTGAGGTACTGGGGGTGGTTCTTAACATATGAGTCTAAGGGAAAGACCCAATTTAACGCATAAAAGGTGCTTATACAAAATAACAGGTAAGACATTTTACAGTTGGCAATTTTTTTTTAAATCTTGTATGAAACTGTATACTACAACTATTTCTACATCACATTTTTTCTAACTCTGTCTACAATTTTAATGTTTTAAACATGTTCATGTAAAATTCCATGTTATCTACCCATTGCTTCTATATAGAAGGTGGTGGTGTCTAATTTTACACAAAACTGAGACTTAGAATAGGGAAATAACTTGGTTCGGCATTTTTCAGCTAGTGAGTGACAGAATCCTCATTTCAACCCTAAATTGCCAGTGTCCAAAATCTATTTGGATCATTAAGTGAACATTTTATGACAAGTGAAGCGTAATTCAGGAAGCATAAGGCACATGATGTTTTTCATTGTGAGAATATAAAAAATAACAACAGCTTGTAACATCAAAAATAGTCTTTTAAAAATAATATTTTTATAATCTCAGTAATTTACTATAATAGCATTATATTTATGTAAAATTTTATGTGCTTGGATCTTTTCCTTATTTCATTATCATAACTTTTATTCAGAATATTTAAGTATTATTTTCCTTTTACTTTAGTTTTTACTTTCAACTAGTAATAGTTATCAATGAACTCATTTTTTACTTTTCCCATTTAAGACTAATCAATTTCTTTCACTGCTGTCTTGAAATTGTATACTTTATTTTCTATTTCAGCAGCTCTAGAATTTAAGGAACTGAGGGAATCTGTCAGATATTCACACATAGTGACAGGCAATGAACTCGTTATCACCAATTTTTCCTAGTTTCTCAAGAAGACATAAAAAGGGGAGAAAAAAAGTTTTATTTTCTGTTACGCTTTTCCAATGAGAACGAATCTTCTGTGTTAATTCTATAGCTGGAACTGAAGTTCGATTGGATGTCACTGAAAAACGCTGTCAGCTTAATTGACTACAGAACAGTTCCATAAATCTGGCAAGAAATAGAGACTCAGATGTGACCGACAGGCAGAACTTCCTTTACGGAGTTGCTCCTAATGCAGCAAGTAAGCTGTTTTTTTTTTTGTTTTGTTTTGTTTGTTTGTTTTTACTTTTTGTTGCAACACAACTCAGGAAAACAAACAAAAAAAATTATATTATTGACTGGGAGAAGGGCGATGAATATTTGGGTCAGTTACCAAAAGAGACAAAATGGATTTTAGCAAAAATGTTTAATCTGTACTAGACTATTGTGATCCTTTAACATAATGATTTAATGTAGTTTTCTATCTGAATTTTTTCAACACTTTTTGTTGAACCTCTTTTACATGCAGGTATAGGTATTCTTCATAAAATACTCTTTAATGTTTATTTTTAAATGTTAAAAATTATGATTCAAGAATATCTTTTTAAGGTTTTTTATTTATTCATTTGTGAGTGAGAGAGAGCAAGAGTACAAGCAGAGGGAGGGTCACAGGGAGAGGGAAAAGCAGGCTCCATGCTGAGGAGGGTGCCTTACATGGGGCTCAATCCCAGGATCCTGGAATCATGACCTGAGCTGAAGGCAGAGGCTTAACTGACTAAGCCACCCAGTGTCCTTATTCTAGAATATTTTTTAAAAAGATTATTTATTTATTTATTTGAGAGAGAGAGCATGAGAAAGGACAGGTCAGAGGGAGAAACAGACTCCCCACCGAGCAGGGAGCCTGATATGGGACTCGATCGTGGGACTCCAGGATCATGAATGAGCTGAAGGCAGTTGCTTAATCAACTGAGCCACCCAGGAACCCAACTGATTCTAGAATATTTTTAAATGAGAGTTTATGTCTATGGAAAGAAACTTCAGTGCACTTCATTAAAAGAAAATTTGTGCTTGCAAATAAAAATATTCTAACAAATTAAAGGCATTCCACCAACATAGCATAGATGAAATATACTACTTTATTAAAATATAATAAAATTCTAGAAAAAAATGATTCAGAAATAAAAGTCAAAATCATAATAAAAGAGAACATATATGTGAGATACAGTACATTTTGTATTCTGCAGAACTGTGATTTATACCTCTTCTGGCATGCATTCTGCTTTAATAATTGCCTTGGATATTTTATTCTTAGTACAGTATTAATTATATTATAATACATTTTTGTACTAAAATAACCTGATAGCATGGAGAGACTGGCATTTTGTACATTTTCCATCTGTTGTCTACTCTAATTGCATATGAAATGTATTTGCAGTGAATGGTATCAGAATAATATTTGACTAAATTTGATAGGTAACTGTGTCTTATCTTGATCCTTTCCAGGCGCAATGTTATTACAGTTCATTTTCATGGACATTGTGCAGGGCATTTGCTAAAATATCGAAGTATTCTTGGGATAGGAGTGGTCAAGGAGATACAATTCATTTTAGTTACAGAGGGTGGTAGAGATGTATTTGATACTGGTGTATTTTCCATACTTTTGGTGAAATAGCCAATTGTGCCAAGTTGGCTAGATATTTGGAAAATGGCATTATGTTGTAAATAAAATGTATGTTTGAAATAGAAGATGAGCAGTCCTGCTGTAGAGCTGATTGAGCCATAATATGAACTCTCTTGTGGCAATATGATGCCATTTATTGTACACTGTATATTTAAAGATAAATACTTAGGTTAATTGGTTGTTGTTTTTTACATTCCACAATTAACCACTTAAACAGCACAATTACGACAACAACAAAACAGAACTGTATATTTAATTAAAAAAATCAGGTACTTATCTTTCAGTTTTAAAAAATATTGATGATGAAAGGGGAATAGTAAAAATTGTAGATGTTTTTGCACCACTAAGAGGGGAGGGCAGCAATGATACCACTGATTAGTCTAAACTCAGATGATTCAAATCTACTAAGAAGGTGCCTAAATCTAATCTTAGTGATTTTTTAAAAAATATTTTATTTATTTATTTGACACAGAGAGAGAGAGTGCCAGCAGGGGAAGCAGCAGGCAGATGGAGAGTGAGGAGGGAGCCAGACGCAGGGCTTGATCCTAGGACCTGGGGTTGTGACCTGAGCTGAAGACAGATGCCTAACTGACTAGGCCACCCAGACACCCCTAATCTTAGTCTTCTTAAGAAGGCTTTCCAGGGGGCACCTGGGTGGCTCAGAGGGTTAAAGCCTCTGCCTTTGGCTCAAGTCATGATCCCCGGGTCCTGGGATCGAGCCCCGCATTGGGCTCTCTCCTTGGTGGGGAGCCTGCTTCCTCCTCTCTCTCTCTGCCTGCCTCTCTGCCTACTTGCGATTTCTCTCTGTCGAATAAATAAATAAAATCTTAAAAAAAAAAAAAAAGAAGGCTTTCCAGAAGTGGATGATTAAGCATATATGGCTTTAAAAGAATAGCTATGTAGATTGTTTGGTATTTTGCACAGATTTATCTTTTATTTGTTTAGCAATTTATTTGCATCAGTGTGGAAGTAGGGATATGTATTTTATGCTTTTAGTTATAATCCACTACTACTTTATTATGTTGCTCAAATTGTTCCACGCTTAGCCATTGGGAACTCTTTCACTTGGCTCCTGTGTCCCTTTGACATTACTCATTATGGCATATATTTGGTGTATATGCCATAATCTTTTTTTATTTATCTCTTTTATTTGTTTCTATTTTTAGACTTCCTAATTTCTGTAACTATAAAATGCTCCAGGTTCATATTACCTGTTTCTTGACTCAGTTCTAGAATCGGCTACTTCCCCAAGGCACCCTATTTTGTTTTATTGAAGAATTCCTTAAAAAAACAAAGATCTGGGTGCAAACAGTAGTACACTGTTGTTACTGGAGTGTTGTTTCTTCTAGGACCCTAAACTGATAGGACAAGGACATATATGAATGTATACTAACCTGTATATATGCACACATCTATAAATATTTCTCTATGTTAACATCTGGCTATATTGAACTAAGATAAGTTCATACTGATTTCTCCAACTCTAATCTATCATCATATGATTATGCTACTCCCCATCCTTGCTTATTTGTGATTTTTTTTTTCTACTGCAGAAGTAAGAAACTTGGCTCCTAACAGTAAGAAACCTTGTATCAATTTACTTCTTTCTTTCTTTCTTTCTTTCTTTCTTTCTTTCTTTTTTAAGATTTATTTATTTGTTTTTTGAGAGACAGAGAGATCACAGGGCAGAGTGGGAGGGAGAAGCACAGAAGGGGAAGGAGAGGGACAAGCAGATTCTCTGCTGAGTGCAGAGTCTGACGTGGGGCTCAATCCCAGGACAAGGCAGTGGCTTAACTCTCTGAGCCACCCAGGCACCCCAATATTTCCATTTTATTAACACATTATTTTCTTGACTTTCTCCACATCTTCCTTTAGTTCTTTAAAGCATCTTTAAGGCAAGTTGTTTTAAAGTCTTTATCTAGTAGGTCCACCATTTGGTCTTTTTCTAAAACAGTTTTGTTTGCATATATATATATATATATATTTTTTTTTTTTTCCTTCGACTAGGCCATATTTCTGGTTTCCTTGTATACCTTGTGATGTTGAAAAAATGATACTTGAATCTAATGATGTAGTAACTCTGGAAATCTGATTCTCCTTCTTCCCCAAAATTTGCTGATTGTTTTTGTATTTTGTTTTATTTCTTTTTGTTATTATAATCTGTCTCCAAGCTGAGGATTAGCCTGGGGCATAAGCTTTACTTTTTCTCTGGTCTTTTCTGGGTCTGTGCCTTTCCCTAGGCATTTGTAGTGACTTTCTAGTTTTTCCATGTAAATGTATTAGCTTTAATGTCTGGCTTCCGTAAGGGGGAAAAGAAAAATATGAAGTGGATGAATGAAAAGGTGCTGGACCTTCAAATTCTCAGAACTTACTAAAGTCGGAGGAGAATGGGCTTGCAACAATACCAGGGTTGAGGATGGATGTGTTGACAATGGATACTCACCTCTGTGTTTGCATGCCCATGATCAAAAACAGTAATTAGTGATCAGAACTCAGATCCCGGATATTTGGAAGTTATTGTCCACTCCCACTCTTGCAGTCTGCATGCAAGCTGCTGTTGGAGTAATGCAGAGCTACCTACTACAGGGCTGGAAGTGGGAAATGGTTGGTCCTGCTGAGCTATAGCTCAAATTGACATCAACTAACTACAATTTAATGCCTTCCTCTGGAAGTTAAAAGTTTACTAGAACCCAGAATTTCAAAATAGTTATATCAGACAGATTTTACCTATCTAATTGTTGTCTAGGTGGGTAGACAGACACTGGGGCTTCCTGTTCCACCATCAAACCATAGTTCTTACAACTTTCTTTTGATTAGTGTTAACATGTTATATATTTTTTCATCCCTTTATTTTTGAGTGATTCAAATGTTTATATTTAAAGTAAGTGTGTTATAGACAACACATACTATTATTTTAATCAATTCTGATAATATTTGTCTATAATGGTGCATTTTCACTATTCATATTTGAGGTAATTACTGACATAGCTCTATTAGTATCTACCCTATTGATAACTGTTTTCTATTTGTTGCACTCATTCTATTTTTTCTTTCTTATCTTTCTGATTTCTCTAGTATTACTTGACTTCATGTGATTATATATTATGCCCTGTCCTAGATTATCAATCATAGGCTTTTGGTTTTTGTTTTTATTTTTTTAATTAACACTTTCTTTAGAGTTTGCAGTATATATTTACAATTAATATATATGTGCTTTCAACAAACATTATATCACTTTGCTGATAGTGAAAGTACCTTATAACAGTGTAGTCATAATTTCTTCTTAATCCTTTATAAATTTATAAAATCTCTCATTTATTTTACTTATCCATTTATTTCATTATCATCTTCCCATACATTTTTATTTGCCATTAATGCTTTAAATAGTTGTCTATTAGATCAGTTAATAATAAGAGCAATGAAATATTTTATTTTACCTCTTTTATTATTTTCTCAATGGTTTTCCTTTCTTTATGTATTTCTGCATTTCTGAAATATATTATTTTTCTTTTCCCTCTAGAACTTCTTCTAACATTTCTTCCAAGGTAGGTTTGTGATGGATCCTCTCAGTTTTTGTTTGTCCTGATAAATTTTTAGCTCTCCTTCACTTTTGAAGGATCATTTCCCTGACTATATAATTACATAGTGGTAGTTTTGTTGTTTCAACACTTTCAATAATTCACTTTCTTTGTATGGTTTCTGATGAGAAGTCTGCTGTCATTAATGACTTCAAGGTCTTTACATATTGTAGCTAAAACTGAAAGCCTCTTGAGAATTTTATTTTTACTTAAAATTTAAATTTAGGCAACCTTAAGCTAGATAAAAGAAAACACTGATGTAAGGAGCACAGCATTCACATATTAAAATCTGAAAAAGGTAAAGCAGTGGTTAATACTAGTTGATTAGCAAAAGACAGGATAGGAGGAGAAATAAAGAATGTGATTCAAATCAAATCAAGGAAGGTGATAACATTTTTTACTAGCTTTAAGTAATACTCTACAGTGGACAAATTGCATATTAATGGCCAAGTCAAATTGGAAACTATAATTAGAAGCACAAATGACCCTTAACATCTTTTCACAGTGTTGTTTTAGCAATATGATATTGACAGTGGTTTTGTATATATGTCAGTATTTAGCTCAGACAGAGTGCTTGGGGTCTCCAAATAATAAAAGATAAAACCTTCTTTTAATTTTATCTTAAGAACTTCAAATATCCACTCATCTATTTCAAAGACAAAAAATAAAATTATAACCTTTGGGTTAAGTTGACCAAAGAGTTATTTTTACAAGACAAGTTTCCCACAGTGTTTTATTGGAAATAGTACATGGTTGGTAAGCACCCTCCTTTACACTTTTCCTTTAAAAACATTCTGTGTAAATCCAGTTATTTATAAAGTGAATTAAGTGACTTGCAATAGTGTTTTAATGGAGAAAATATGGGGTGTCTATTAGTTTGAATTCCAATAATGTGTCAGCCTTTTCATTGGCTACTTAGAGTGTTAGCTGTGTACAACATTACATCCTTTTGGTTTATACAGTAGATCAGATTACAAAATACACATTACCAGAATAACCTCAAAATATAACTTTTCTTATCCCTTGTGGTATCACAGTATGATGGGATAAGAAAGCACAATGATTCCTTTCAATCTATTATATATTTAATTGGCACATTTTAAAAATAAATTTCAGCAAATATGACTGCAAGAACCCATTTATGTTTTATGTGCTATTCTTTCTACTTAGAGTCAAATCTTCAGGAAAAGCAAGGCAGTAAAAAGAACCGCAAAATGTTTCATCAGAGGAGCTCTTTATAGAAAATGCCCTAACGTTATAACCAAATTAAGTTAATCCGCACCACTGGTTGCCTTTTTTAAAAAATCATTTCTATAGTTAACTGGAAAATCTTGTAACCCCATGCCAGCCATGTGTCTGCTTCCCCTCCCCCTCTCTCTCTTCTCTCTTTCTCTCTCTCTTTGTTATCCAGAGTCTTAGACTCTTCTTCATTTTTAGCTGCAAATTCCATGACTCTAAGGAGCGTTCCAAGTACCAGTTAGAACTAGTTTATTTCTAGAGAATCTACTCTTACCGTCTTTTATTATTCACCAACAGTGATGGACAACACAGAAAAGCAAGACAAAACAAAATAAAAACAAAAAAAGAACAAAACTGTGGATTATACTATAATAAATTCATTGTTTATATTACCAGTTGATCAAGAACTTAAAGTAGTACACACAAGGTTAGTTCGTGAGACTCTGACATGTGATGCTATAAGGAAGTCTCTCACAGCATGAGACTTTCAAGGGGCTATGGAGGCATGGGAGACACCATCCAGAAGTTGAAAGAGGGATTGGAAAAGGAGTTGCATTTCTAGGTAATGTTGGCTAGCAACATGAGAGAGTTTCTGGGTCAGAGAGCTCAGAAAGGCAGCAGCACCTTGAGGTCTTTATTGTTTCAGATTTTATACTATCTATTAGCAGATGATGGGTGTAGATTTGTGGAATAGACCAAGCAGGCAGTCTGGATATGGCTAAAATTTCTGGGTCATATCTTTTTCAAAAATGTTCAACTCCCAAATCCCCCAAACTCCTTATAGTAGGACAATATCAGACAGAGAGTATCCATCATAGTTGCATTTGTTTCTGTTTCACAGAAACAAGCTTATCTGCAAAAAGAAATGAAAGGTCCTGAGAAGTATGATAAAATATTTAGAATCGTTTGGATCTGGAGAATGAGATGAGAGGGTGTAAGTACAGGTTTTTTGAAGAGTGATCAACTGGTAATAGAAATAATGAATTTATTATCGTATATCGATATTCCCTTAATAATGATATAATAATAATAATTCCTTAATGAGGATATTCCCTCTATGCTTACTTTGTTGAGGATTTTATCATGACTGGATATTGTACTTTGCCAAATGCTTTTTCTGCATATAAGGATCATATGGTTCTTATCCTTTCTTTTATTACTGTGGTGTATCACATTGATTGATTTGTGAATATTGAAATACTCTGCAATCCAGGAGTAACCCTACTTGTTTGTGGTGAAGGATTTGTATAGTACACTGTTGGATTTTATTCGCTAGCATTTTGTTGAGAATTTTTGCATCCATGTTCATCAAGGATATTGACCTGTAATTCTCTCTCTCTCTCTCTCTCTTTTTTTTTTTTTTTTTTTTTTTGTAGACTCTTTATCTGAATTTGGTTTTCAGCGTAATGCTGCCCTCATAGAATGAGTTTGGAAGTTTTCCTTCTATTTCTACTTTTTGGAACAGTTTGAGAAGAATAAGTATTAATTCTTCTTTAAATTATTTTTTAAGATTTTATTTATTTATTTATTTGACAGAGATCACAGTAGGCAGAGAGGCAGAGAGAGAGGAAGGAAGCAGGCTCCCTGCTGAGCAGAGAGCCCGATGTAGGGATCGACCCCAGGACCCTGGAATCATGACCTGAGCCGAAGGCAGAGGCTTTAACCCACTGAGCCACCCAGGCGCCCCTCTTCTTTAAATGTTTGCAAGAATTCCTTTGTGAAGCTATCTGGCTCTGAACATTTGTTTTTTGGGAGATTTTTGATTACTGATTTAATTTCTTTGCTGGTTATGGTCTGTGCAAGTTTTCTATTTCTTCCTGTTTCAGTTTTGGTAGTTTATATGTTTCTAGGAAATTATCCATTTCTTCCAGATTGTCTGATTTGGTGGTGTATTATTTTTCATAATATTCTCTTTAATTGTTTGTATTTCTGTAGTCTTGGTTGTAACCTCTCCTCTGTTTTTGTGATTTTATTTGGGGGAGGGGCTCTTTCATTTTTCTTTTTGATAAATCTGGCCAGGGGTTTATCAATTAAATTAAATTAATTAATTAATTTTTTTTTTCAAAGAACCAGCTCCTGGTTTCATTGATGTGTTCTGCTGGTTTTCTCTTTAACCTTTTTTTTTTTTTCTTTTGCCTTAATCTTTATTATTCCCCCACCTCTGCTGGCTATAAGCTTCATTTGTTGTTCTTTTTCTAGCAGCTTTATAAGTTTATAAGTTTAGTTTGTGTATTTGAGATTTTTCTTGCTTCTTAAGGTAGGTCTGTACTGATATGTACTTCTCTCTTATGAACATTTTTGCTGCATCCGAAAGGTTTTGGACCATATTTAGTTTTCATTTGTTTCCATGTATTATTATTATTTTTTAATTTCTTCTGTAATTTCCTGGTTGACTCATTAATTCTTTGGTAGGATATTTTTTTAACTTCCATGTATTTGTGATCTTCCCAAATTTTTTCTTGTGGTTGACTTCAAGTTTTTTAGCATGTGGTCAAAAAAGATGCATGGAATGATTTCAACCCTTTTGTACTTGTTGAGGCCTGATTTGTGACCTAATATGTGATCTGTTCTGGAGAATGTCCCATGGGTGCTCAAAATGAATGTGTACTCTGCTGCTTTAGGATGAAATGTTCTGGATATATCTGTTAAGTCCATCTGCTCCACTATGTCATTCAAAGCCATGGTTTTCTTGTTGCCTTTCTGCTTAGATAATCTGTCCATTGCTGTAAGCGGAGTGTTAATGTCCCCTACTATTATTGTACTATTATCAAGGAGTTCCTGATGCTTGTTATTAATTGTTTTATATATTTGGGTGCTCCCAAGTGGGGTCATAAATATATACAGTTGTTAGATCTTCTTCTTGTATAGTCCCCATTATTATCATATAGTGTCCTTCTTCACCTCTTATTAGAGTCTTTGGTTTAAAGTCTGGTTTGTCTGATACAAATATCGCTACTCCAACTTTCTTTTGATATCCACTTGCATGTTAAATATTTCTCCATCCTTTTACTTTGAATCTTCAGGTATCTTTAGGTCTAAAATGAATCTCTTGTAGGCAGTGTATAGATGGGTCTTGATTTTTGTTTTGTTTTGTTTTGTTGTTCTGTTACCATTCTGACACCCTATGTCTTTTGATTGCAGTGTTTAGTCCATTACATTCAGAGTAGTTATTGATAAATATGAATTTAGTGCCCTTTCATTACTTGTCTTGTATTGTTTTTGGAGTTTTTTCTCTGTTCCTTTCTAGTCTTTGTCACTTTTGGTCTTTTCTTCTCACTGAAAGAGTCCCCTTTATTATTTCTTTCAGGACTGGAGTAGTGGTTACTATCTCCTTTAGTCTTTGTTTCTCTGGAAATGCAATCTCTCCTTCTATTCTGAATGATAACCTTGCTGGATAGAGTATCCCTGACTACAGAATTTTCCCACTCAGCAGCTAGTATTGTTATGATTGTTGTTTAAAATCTGGATCAGGTATATTTTATCTGTTTCGATTAGAGTCTTGACTGTGACCTCTTCTTGTTCTTTCTTTTGGGATGAATTCCTCCATCTTGGCATTTTGTCCAGGTCTCTCTATTCTTCTGTGTGTCAGGAAAGCCTGTCATGTTTCCTGTTCCTGAAAGTAATGGCTTCAGGAAGAATAGGTTTTACAATGTCGAGGGTCTGACACATTAGGAAATGTCCCTGTTGTGTGCTGCTTGCACTCTGTTGCTGTGTTTTGACTGCTTTATGCCTCAAGTCTTTCCTCTACAGAGTTTTACCTTGCCCACAGAGGGGGGTTTTTGGACCTTAGCCAGAGTGTAGTGAGATTTAACTAGGTGTGCTCTGGACTGTTTGCTAAAAGAGAACTGATGCTATTTCCACTAGAACTGAAACTTTGCAGAACTCTATGGTCAGTAGACATGGTATGTGTAGGGTTTGTTCTGGTCTTCTCGGGGAAGGACTTGTTGTGCTGGTTCTTAGGCACATTGCCTGAGAAAAGCAGTCTCAGCAGTGCTCAGGGTCTGGGATTTGAAGTAAGTAGGTTAGACAGCTTGTGCTGGTGCTGTGCCATTACTGAAGTAGGTTTATGCTGAGTGTCAAGGGAAGGAAATGGTGCCAGCCTGCTTCTTTGTCCCTGGAGAGGTGAGTGCATGCATGTTACTCCCAGGGAAGCACTTTCAGAGGAGTAAATAATTCCCCCCTACACATCACAAATTGTTTTCACATCACTGATTTCACACTATCTCTTGCCTTCTTAGAGCTAGGTTTTACCCTAGTAGGCCTGCGAACTTTTTTAAAATTTCAAACTTCAGGGACCTGGTCTGGCAGGGATCTTCACAGGTCCTCTGGAATGGATCTTGTTGCACTAGGATGGATGTGGGTTTAACCCAGAAGGGCAGTAGCACCAGAGTGCAGGAACATGGGATTTGGAGCAAACCAGCCAAACAGCCCATGTCCAGGTTAGCTGCCTTCAGTAGGCATCTCTGTGCTGATGCTGAAGCGTGAAGTAGGGAAATGGTGCCTGCTGGGTCTTTTGTCCCCGGAGAGACAATGCCACCTCGAAGATGAGCTCCAAAAAGTACAGTCTCCCCCTGTGTGCCTTAAGGATTCTCAGGTTGCACAGCCTGCCCTGGGGTTGTTTGCCTGTCTCTTCTCGAGGAGTAGGGCAGTGTCCTCAGGTCTCTATCCCAGCAAAAGCAGGGACCTCTAAAACCCCACTTTTTGAGCGCTGCTGGTTATAAAAGCTCAGGACATTCAGCCCCTGTCATTCTCCCAGCCAGTGGCTTTGCGGAAGTGTTCTTATATGTATCTCTGTGTGCTCCACTCTTTCTCACCTCTCTCTGCAACCAGGACTCCTTCCCCTCCACGGTAACTGTGATCCATTTCTCCCCCAAACCACATCCCACACTTCCTGTCTTCCTCCAAATGGCCTCTTCTTTTACTCTAACTGTGTAATTTATTCTATCAGTCATCTGATTGATTTCTTGAGGATTTAAAATAATTTGGTAATCATCTGGCTGTGCTCAAGGGATAAGAGGAGCCTAGGGTCCTGCTACTACACGACCATATGAGCTTCCCTGCTAATTAATTCTTGATATGTGAGAATTATGTATTATCTTTGAAAATATTGACTTTAAATATTTATATATTATAACATTATATAATATCATATATTATTTTTGAATTTTTAAATGCATACATATATATGTGTTTTCCAGAGCAGGGGAAATCCACTTTTCAGGTGAAACTAATTATGGGACTTATTGAAAATATAAGGAACTAACTAGTTTTTAGAGAAATTTTAAAGACAAGGACTCACTATACTTCTCTTTCAGCTTTCTGTTTTCACTTCCTGTTTCATCCCCTGAGTTATGATTCTATGACAGTCACATTTCTAGCCTCCCTCTGAACACTACATGTGCCATAATAATTGTTTTGCTTGTCATAACTCTATCCAAAGCCATAATTCCATCAGTGCCTCTGATTTCGTGTAGTCATTATGAGGTAGAAAGTATAACTCTGTTAATGAGCTTTGAAGTGAAATCCTTTGAGTAGTTGATGAACAGGGAGAAACTGTTCAACTGACTCTATTACCACAGAAAGAAGTTTAAATAATCCATTTCTTTTCTAATTGTTCATTATCAACATATAGATTTTCTAGAAATTGTTTCACATGTTCTCTTTTCCTCTTCCCTACCAATGAAATAGATTATTTCTCTCTTCTCCTTTCCAGGGCTTTTAGGTTGGTATTTCTGACACTCCTCATGCATGATACTGGAATGGTTTGAGATGCAGCATCTTTCCCATTTCTATTGCATCCTCTGGTGTGCCAATAAAACCTCTAACTTTTTCAATCTATTTGTATTATTTTTTACTGTGTAAGCAAAATAATGCTGTTTTGTGCTTCTCATATGTTACACCAAATTCAGTTGTATTAAGGAGGGCACGTATTGTATGGAACACTGGGTGTAAATAATGAATCTTGGACTACTACATCAAAAACTAATGATGCACTGTATGTTGACTAACATAACATAATAAAAAATTTTAAAAATTTAATACTGCTATCCTATAGAAAGATAAGAGAACAAGAAACTTAGCAGCCTTTATTCTCCTGTATTTAAAATAATCCTTTTACTCTGAGGTTGACAAAGTACTCTTCATTGTTCATTTATACTCTCTTCCCTTAGTAGACCTTAATTCCTGTTAGAGGTCTTAGGATATGGTCAAAAACAACCTTTAGTAGACTGGTCCCCAAAGTGCTCCAAACATGGGTGGTATTTCACAAAGCTTGTATCAACCCTCTGAAAATCTACTACAATACTATTCAGTGTGATAACTAACACCTTTTTCTTTCCAAGGATAAATTATCGTCTAATATAAAATCTACTTTTTTATAAGAAATTTTGTACTGAAAAATTATTATTAAAGCATCTCTATGTGGATAATTTCTAAACATGGCTAAATATCTGAAAACACTGGGGAAAATTTTGTTGTATTCTTACAATTATTGCCATGATTATCATCATTATTATTATTAGAAATAACAAGAAGACACGTGGGGTGCGAGGGCAGAAAATACAGCTTGGCCTCAGCAGTGATTGAAGATAGTTCCCGGAAAAGTATTAGAACAAAGACAGAAGTCATTACCCTTCCTTTCTCTGGTGCCACAGAATCTTTCATCATTACTGTGTATTTTTATATTTAGCTGTTGTATCTGCTACTTACCTCCACATTCTACTATCAGAAATGCTTCCAAAGAGAGTTCGCATCCTCCAAGTTTCCATGCTCTGGTTCTCTAGTTAGTATGACCATCTCAGTCAACTGCTTTTAACTCTGTAACCTGATTCTACATTTTTCAAGGAGAAAACTGTTATTGAACCACCCTGTGTCCGTGTTCACCAATATAGCTATCAGAAATGTCTAAGAACACTATCCTGGGCTACGTGTTATTTTTAGGGCTGTAGTAACTACGTGTCACTATCAGAGCTTTGTGAACTTTTTCTTCTTTTTTGTCAGATTTTACTCTTTAATACATCAAAGAATATAATTCTGTTCTCAGATTTCATAAATAAGCACACTTCACTTATTTTAATGCAACATTTCACTTATCTGTGACATTTTTAAATAATTTCTGCTAATAATTTATATTAGATTGAAAACATCCATTATGGGCTAAGTGATACCAGGTTCCACCTCCAGGGAAAGTATCTTACTGTGTGGAAAGATAAGCAAAGAGCCTAACAGTGGCTACACCAGGAGGAACAGGCCCAGCATGACCCCCTACTGTATGGTGTATAGGAGTTGGAGTCACCAAGAAAGACAAGACTCACACAGGTTCTGGATGGAATGCTTTATTTACCTAGAACGCAGATGATAGTCACTTTCCCATGGTCAAATGATCTTCCCATAGCCAATGTAGGCAGGTAGTCTTTTTGTGCTACAAGCAGAGGACCCAATTTTCTTCTTGGAACATATATAGTTGTGGGGTTGTGCCATATGATATAGACACATTAAATCTTTTTAATATTTTTATTTATTGGACACAGAGAGAGAGACAATGAGAGAGAGAACACAAGCAGCAGGAGTGGGAGAAGGAGAAGCAGGCTTCCCGCCAAGCAGGGAGCCTGATGCAGGGCTTGATCCCAGGACCATGAGATCATGACCTGAGCAGAAGGCAGATGCTTAAGACTGAGCCACCCAGGCACCCCAATATAAACACATTAAGCATAACAAAGAAGTACACATCAAATCCAGATAGAAAAAGAAATTTCCAAAGAACTTGATATGCTCAGCGCAGGTTGTGAAGGTTCTTTATCTCCTTGAAGGGAAGTGTCCCAGGCCCAAACACACTCTTATGTAGCAATACCAGAGTGACTTTTTCCCAACATGCATCTAAGATTTATGCTAAAAATGGTTACTGTACTTGCATTTTGTCTTATATTTTAAAATAATGCAATGTAAGTATGCTGAATAATTCCCTAATTTTCCAATTAATCTGAATATAGAATAAATATCAAAATACTGCATTGATAGTTTGACCTCAATATTACCATCATCTTCATATATTAAGAAGTTGAGTGTATGTAGTTTTTGGAAAAAAAAAAAAACAGGTTTAAGTTGAATTAATCTCAACTTTAGCATGTCCAAACATATGTCTGCTATGGTGTTAGATTTGTATAATCTGCTTTGCCTCTGTGACTCTATCCCTCATAAACTGAGATCAGAGGAAATGCTCTTTGGGGTTCAGTTCAATTCAATTTACTTGTGTTAAAACAAGTATAATCAACTCTTAATTTATCATACCAAAGTGGACCAAGATTAAAAAAGAAAAAGTAAGGAGTAACCAAAATGTAGTTAAAATAAATTATTCTATGTATAATACAGAAAATGTATTATTTCTCTTAATATTTATCTAACACATATGTATCTAACACATAAAAGCATATTTGTAATTTTCCAGATATGAAAAAATATAGAAGCAATAGAAGTATAACAGGGTGATTCACTTGAAATGTAACAAGGAATCTCCCACAAATAAAAACAGGAAGGTGTTTTTTTTTCCCCTCCCGAGAAGATATACAGGCCATTGTGTCTGAGATATTTAAATGTCAGACTTCCCTAATAGTCATAAGAAGTAAGTTTCTCCCCTCTTTTTGATCAGAGGACTGGCTTGCTGAGTTAGGAAGTACTTCAAAAATTCTAGTTTAAGTGAGTGGGTCTGAAAATGAATTAGAAGACTAAATCTGGAGGATGGGAGGGTATAGGATCTCAAAAGGAAGAACTCAGGAAACTTAGGACAAAGACATGAGCCCACTAGAATGAAACCTTCAAACTCTGTGGAAACACAGAGGGGATATGACTGTGGGAATATTGGTCCTAGTTGGCCACACAGTTTAACGGCTTTAGGTTAAAGTAGGCCACACAGCTAAACAACATACCCAAGCTTCTTCAAGGTCTGCCACATTCCCTGAAAGCAGAGCAGGTCAGGAAACATACTAAAAAAATCAATACAAAATCACTTACTGGTGTTTTTCTTAGAATCCTATTAAATCTATAGGCCAATTTTGGGATTAATGGGCATTTCTATAATATTGATTCTCCCAATGAATGACATGTTTTATCTCTCTTTTTATGAAGTTTTTCCTCATTTCTCTCAGCAGTTTTTAAAACTTTAGAGATCTTAAAAATATTTCATTCACCTTGTTTCCAAGTTGTTCTTTAATTTTTCTTTACTTTTTCTATTTTGATAAGTATATATATTCAACATAAAATGTAACATTTTAACCATTTTCAAGTGTACAATCCATTGGCACTAAATACAGTTAGACAGATGCTGTACCAGCCTCTGACAGTGGTGAGGAAGGATAAGCATGGATGTGAGATGTGTCTCCAAACAGAGGAACTAGTGTATAGAAAAGATCTGTGTAATTTAGCATGGGTTATGGATACTGACAGAAACATGGAGCCCCTAAAAATGCAAGCTAAACACACAAAAGGACACTAAATCTACTCATATAAGTAATGTCTAGGCCTGGGGATGTATATTTGTTGTTTGGTTTGGTTTGGTTTGGTTTGGCTACATGAGGTTAAGTGTGGTTTGGTTTGCTTTTCTCCTCAGATGGATTATCAAGCCTATAACCTGGTTGTCAGGTTGTGTAGTTAATTCTGTGAGTGTGGTGCCTCTCCCTTTTTTTCTTCCAGTCCCCGTACTTCATTACTAATGCTAGCAGTTAATTTGAGATGCCTCCCATGCAAGCAGATCTCTGGCACCTCAAGCCCACTCTTTGGTGACTCTCCAGTCATGCCCACCTCTTCCTAGACACAGCTTTGGATAGGTACACGGTTTTTCTTTTTGGCCAACTTAGAAGAACAAAAGTTTAATTATGTCCCACAACCATTTCAATGCCAAGACTACCTCTGGGTATTTTAAATCTAGAAGTTAAAATTGCAAACTGGTATCTGGCATATCAAAACATAGAAACAGTGATTCTTCATGTTTTTATTATTAAATTATTAAATATTTTTCCAAAAAATGTGCAGACAAATTTGTAAATTGGAGTTTGCTAAGCTCACTTTAATAGCAAAGTGAAAATTTGGTATATGATGCTATGATTTATCATAAAACCTATAAATTAAATCTTTGTTCAATTCATGTCACCACAAGAACAAATCAGATGATTCAGATGAGGAAGCAAAAGATTTTGTATGCTAAACAAAGAGAAGGCATTGTTTCACATCATAAGCTTCCCAGAAAAAAACAAAACAAAACAAAACAAAAAACTCCAAGCAACATATTTGGGCTCTGGTTCTGCTTCTCTGTGTAACTAAACTATTCTTTACACATGTCTTTATTTTCAGGGAGGTAGTGAAATGGCCACAACATTTCCAGGAACTATAACCTACACTGTTATATCCAGAAGCATAAATTCAAAATTTCTTTCTTTCTTTTTTTTTAAGAACAAGGAGGACACATTTCACAAATGGCCTTCAGCTGACTAAACATCACATTTTATTGAGATACAAACTTGTGCCATTTGCTCTAGTGCCCAGACTCTCAGTACCACCTTTTTGGTGCCTGGAACTCTTGCTCTGCTTTATTTTACCTTCCCTCAAGGATTCCTGTAGTAAAGAAATAGAAGATTATTTAACATATTACCTTTTACATCATTGTTAAAAGCATGCAGACATTGGTATGATTTTTTTTTTTAGTTGTTAGAGAGGAAGAAGAGGGGAAAGATTAGAGGAGAACAGAGATGTTTTAGGTGACTGGGAAAGAGAAAGTTCATTTGGACTGGTGATTAATAATGACATGTTCTGTTGTACCATGAAGAACTAAAAATTGCAAAGGGCATAGCTTTCTGATATACATAAGGAAGTTGGGCCATAAACACAAGAATTTAATGTTCTAGCAAAGCTAATCGTGGCACATATGTGACATAATATGCAGAACCACCCACTTTCAGAAAACAATCTTGACTTAGGCAATGAGTATTTCAATTTTCAGCTTTGAATTGAATTACAGATCAGCTTCATCATTGTAAGGCATGTAACATCATCAAAATTTCTTAATCTTACAAAGCAATAGATCACTTTAAGATTTTATTTATTTATTTGAGAGAGAAAGAGACAGAGATAGCAACAGTAGCACAAATGGGCTATGGAAGGAGAAGCAGGCTCCCTGAAGAGCAGGGAGCCTGACATGGTAGTCTATCCCAGAAACCCGGGATCCCAGGAACCTAGGAACACCTAACCAACTGAGCCACTCAGGCGCTCTTGTCACTTGTAAGGTAAATGAGTTATTTGATGTTATATAGGCACAAATCCAAATTTTAATGGAGTGTTAGCCTTCTCTAATATTTTTGTTATTAAAAAATCCATATTACCTTTTGTATATTCAAGATGAATAGTTAGTAATGAGACATCCATTTATATATTGGCCAATTATTATTGAAATATATCCTGTAACCAAACATGCCTTTGTTATTGTGACTTTCATTCCAATGGGTGTTGGGGATGAGGTTTGAGGAGACAAAAATTAAATATGTAGCAGTGAGTACATAGGAGCTAGGAAGAAAATAGGTACAAAAAGATAAAGAATGACAGTGGTAATATTTAATTAAATGTGATCTGAACGATCAATTTCATAAGGAAACATTTTATTAGGAAATTGATGGAAGTGGAAGACGGATGTTGAAGGCAGAGTGTGTAAAACAGAAGCAGCAACAAATTCAAAGTTCTCAAAGAGAAGACTTAGTGGAATGTAGACTTGAATATGCCATTGACAGACACCTCTCAATTCAATAAAAAACAAACAAACAAACAAACAAAAAACCAGTAAAACTTTTGGATTACTCCATGTTGAAGGATAAAAGCTAAGTTAAAAAATATATATATATATATAATCATTTGATACCATTTTTTTTTATTTAAAGATTTATTTATTTAATTGGGAGAGAGAGAGCATGGGGGGAAGGAGAAGAGGGAGAGAATCTCTAGGCAGACTCTCTGCTGAGCGTGGAGCTGAACACCAGTCTGAATCTCTTGACCCCTGAGAACATGACCTGAGCTGAAACCAAGAGTCAGATACTTAACAAGCTGAGCCATCCAGGCACCCCTTGATACGATTTCTTGGTTAGGCATTTCCTAACTTTAAACCCAACGTAAGCAAACTGTGTGGTGTTTGTGTGTGTAATATCATTCATGTATTTTATGTGCAGAATGTGTATTTTATGCCTATGAACTAACTGAAAATTTTCTAGACACTCGAATATTATAACTTGATTACATATAGGAACACTTTACGTACTTGTATCATTAATGGTTTCTGTAAGCAACCAACAGAAATCTACTGGAAATGATTTAAGTAAAACAAATATCTATTGGAATGAGTTAGAAAGGCCCAAACAAAGAAACAGCCTCCAGCCTGCAGTGTTTGATTGATTTATCATGGATCATGCCCAGGTGTCCTTGCCTGGGGAGAAAAAGCACTCAGGAAAGCCACAAAGAGAAAAAGAAAGTTTTGCAAAAAGAAATGGAGGAAAACCCCTTTCATAAGAAGGGCAAAGTAAATGGTGTCCCAACATGAAAGTGTTCATTATTAGTCTCATTTATTAATAATATTATTATTTCATAATAATCATGTATTATAATATAATATGGTGTAATATTTATATTTTACACATAGATAAACTTTCAATAAAGATGAACTATATTAATATAAAAATGCTCTTTCACATTCATTTCAGGAACACTTGAGGTTCTCCAAGGACCTTTATATTGAATAAATATATACAAGTAAATGTCACTGGTGAATAGGATAGCTGAGAATACAAAAAGCATTGTAGTTGGAATAATAGAGAACTACAATTTAATTTCAGATCTGCCAATTCCTAGATTTGTTACCTTAGACAGTTTAATCCCTATGCCTCATTTTTCTCATCTAGAAAATTAAAAGTGATATTGGTATAAGTGATAATGGGGGTGCCTGGGTGGCTCAATGTGTTAAGCCACTGCCTTCGGCTCAGGTCATGATCTCAGGGTCTTGGAATCGAGCCCCATGTCAGGCTCTTTGCTCAGTGGGAAGCCTGCTTCTCTCTCTCTCTCTCTCTGCCTGCCTCTCTGCCTACTTGTGATCTCTCTGTCAAAAAAATAAATAAAATCTTTAAAATAAATAAATAAAAATATGTATTCTCTCTTTGTTCTGCATTATTAAAAAAATAAGTGATAATTGTATAGGGGTGAATTGAAGATTGGTATGCATTACATGCTCAAATACTTAATTCATTTACATAATAAAATGATATTAAAATATTTTAACATGAAAAATATAGGTATGTAATAAGTATAAATAAATATTTTATTTTAATTAGGGATAAGCTGTTCCTGGGGCTTTCTGACCCACTTTCTTCACATCTTTATTAATAATATGGTAGTACTTTCATGGAGCAGTTTCAAAGATACACAGTTTAGAAACCAGACTTCATCCATTGAAGTTTGAGAAAGGCTTATATGCCTTGGTCCTATTAAAACATCTAGTTAGTTAAAACTTAAAGTCATCTTCTTATTACACAGATTCTGTCCTTTTTCTCCTATTTTCCTCCTATCTTTGTCTTTATAAGATAGAAATTTGAAAGTAGCATTATATAACATCATATCCCAAAGCCCAGGTTGGCTTTCAAAAATCTTTTCCATTAAAGAATTATTTGTACTATATATTATAAAACTCAGTTTCTTATATAATTCTCTGTTTAAATTACTATTTGATGATGGGAAGAAAGCATACTTTTGGGTTTCCTCAGCATTGAAGGAAATTTCTTACATAGATTATATTCCAATGATCATTCCATTTTTTGAATTTCGATCAAAAGTAAAATTTTACCTTTGAACTTTTTAAAAGAAACTTGTTGAAATTTAAAATCTTTTTCTAAAGTCAGAGAGAGAAAAGTTTATGGTCCGAAGGAATTTTCACAACTCCACAACATTCTAAGCATTTAAAACAATTATGGAAATAAATTTATATTATAAATACCCATAAGTAATTCAACAAGTTATTGATGAATAAAATAAAATACTCATTTAAGTTTGTTTATAATTGCATTTTAAATTTGGGACACTGAAAAAATTATTCAAATGTGTGAAATCCTGTGTGTGTGTGTGTGTGTGTGTGTGTGTGTTACAGTGTAAGACCTTGCTTCACACTTAATATCTCCTGAAATCCCCTATTCTGCTATATCCAGAGAGTGACAATTTGCATCAGATGTAAAATGCATACATAATCTAAAATAATGGCAATTCTTTCATTAAATTGTCTTGTTTTGATCAAGGCTGAGGTGCTGAAGTAGTCATACCTGTTGCCATTGTGAATAAAATCTAAAAGCTACAATTTTCTTAACTATAAAGTAGAGAAATAATACCTGTTTTTTGAATTTTTAGAAATTACTGTGAAGATCAAAGTAATTAAAGAAATAATTAAAATAATCCAGAAACTATTTATTTTATGGGTGTTGCTTATCAAATTAGATTCAGGTTCTTATTTCTTTACTTTTGTATACATTTTAGTTTTTTTCTTACATTCAGTGTTTCCCTCACCAACATTTACATTAACTTCCCTCATTTTTAATCCATTTTATACTTAAATAATATATATGCAGCTCTCTATTACAACTCCTATATTTTCTATTCTATCTTATTTAATGGCATTTTAATTTGTCTATCATGAACGCATTTGTTATAGATTTTCATTTAGCAATATCATTAATCAAACTGTTTTATAAGCCATTTAAAATCACATACCCTGTTTTCTACCTACTGATATGCAGAAATACAAAGTAATTAAACAGTAATATAAACTAATTGGGATTATTTGTAAAGCACATAGTGTCTGAAAAAGAGCACTAGTATCCCTAATAGACGGCACTTTTCAATCTGGTAAACTATGACTCAAAATTTTTGTCTAGTTTCTAACAATGTAATTTCCTGGACTCTGTTTTTTTCTTATTAAAAGTGTTTTAACATGGGGCACCTGGGTTAATATACTCATTTATTGTCAAAATTTGAAATTTATTTCTAACAAACATTATTGGATTATTTTCTCCATAAAATGGTGTAATTTCTGTAATGTTATATAAAAAATATTGTAGGAGGTAAAAGTTTCTGCTTAAGTGTGCCTTGTCTTCTAAAGGAGAAATTCATTGCATGATTTTGTAATGTAAGGAAATATTTGATTAAGATTACCAAGGCATAACATTTGCTTTACAAGATACTGCAAATGTAGTATGTAGCACTTGGCAATAGTTAAAAGTGTCTGTATGAATATATATTCGTATCTGTAGAAGTAGACGACAGTTTGGTTGGGTTGGATTCACATACTGATAGACAACTATTCCCTGTATTCAATTTTAAATGTAAAATGCTCGGTACTAGAGGAAGATGTTCATAATAGTAACTGATGGTATTTAAATGTCTTTTAATTATAGGACTGGAAAACATTTCTGATTGGTTATATATTTTACTTAATTCACTTTTACTTGGAAAATAGAACCCAGAATGTAATCGTTTGAACTTGACATTGAAGAGTTCTTGCAGCAGCTGGTAGTATAATTTCTTCATGTGATACCACAAACTAGTTAGATTTAAACAGATAGTTTAGGGCTTTTAAAAAGCAATTACAATTTTGTGGCAGGTGATTATGTCTCAGTGCTCCAGTTGCTTACATAAAT
This sequence comes from Lontra canadensis, assembly GCF_010015895.1. Lineage (NCBI taxonomy): Eukaryota > Metazoa > Chordata > Mammalia > Carnivora > Mustelidae > Lontra > Lontra canadensis. The sequence continues at coordinate 4,620,459 of NW_022631040.1, forward strand.
GCATCAGTACAGTACTTCACAAAGAGAAAAACAATAGCAAACTTCTACAAATGCCCAGTTACATTTGTAAACTATGAATTTTTTTCTTTCATTCCTGCAATAGAACTTTTGGATTACCAGCTAGCTGAGAAGCAAGAGATTGGCATGTCTAATGTTGACAGTTACAGCTGTATCTTTGTACTGTTTTCTCTCTTGGAAGATCATTTCTTTCTCAGTGTTATAGTGTATGTTTCATTATCTCATTTTTTTAACAAGGAAAAGTGTTTCTTTTTCTTATCACATCCAGAGAAAGTATTGCATTATCGATGCAGAATGACAGGGACACTATTTAATTTCCTGATTCTCATTGTATTGAGAAACAGAGAATTTATTGACTTATTTTATCAGAAGTAGGTTCAAATGTGAATTCACCAGTAGATTTTGGAGAGATATGAAACTTGTTTTGTCTTTTTCTCAGTATTTTGCAGAAACAATATTCCCAGGCTCCAAATATACAATGACCATTCCTCTGCTCATGTTGCATTTGTAGATAAAGCATCCCACACAAGTAATCATAATCAGAGTTCACTGAGGTGGAATTTGCACAAGCAGGAGTATAAGTAAACAAAACTCAGAGTTTCCTATTCTTATATATTTCACTCTTCCATCAAGAAGCTCTTGCATACTTTTCCTAAACTTTAGATGCACATAGGAATGATAATTTATATGTTCTATTTTAGGGTCATTTGTGATAGGGAAAACATCTCTTACATAGGAAAGGAATTTCTATTATAAATGTTAATAGGAAACAAGCATTTTGGTAGCAGAGGATTCACTTCCAGTAAGTGTGTGTAACTTAATGTAGAATGAAAAGTAAAATAATTCTGTAAATGAGGAGACAAAATAATTCAGAAGGAATTTTATTTCTAAGCATTTCTGACTTGGTAAACATTATTCTAATTCTCTCACTGGTTTGGATTAGATATCTCAAATAAAGGAGAAACAAATGATTTAGTTATTTATGTACTTATGTAAAATCACCCAGATAAAGAATTCCATGGGAATCAAAACAGACTATATAGAAAGCTTACTTTCAAAAGCCCTAAATATCTGTCCCATTATTTGATCTGTTTATACATTCAAAGGTATTTCCATATCAATCCCTATTTACCTTTTGTGACATGAGACACATTATGTTTACCTTACTGTTAGCTCCTTGAGGCACATAAATTGTTTCCTAAAACCCACCTTAGTGATGGGGTCATTAACAGGCAATGAATATACATTTGGATTGGATTGTATAATGTATATAGAAGATAACAAATGGGAATAAATGCATCTATATTTTATCTTTTTTATCTTTTAATAAATTCATGTATAGAACTTATGTCTTCATTCCCAAGACTATGCAGTGTTGCTATATAGACAGATAAAGTAGCTCTTTCAATTGCATTAAATTATTGAAATTTACCCCAGTTTGCTTTACAGTATATCAATTTTCACTCAAAATTCACATTAGCTTTTTGCTTCAAATGTTGCGATCCCAATTAATTATTTTAATAGTAGAGGAATCAGTTCCTAAAGATGCTTAGTAAATGCCCACTTAATGCATCAGAACTATGAAGGGAGTCTTGGAATACAGGATTTTGGCAATGCTACTTCTTTTCCCATTCTTCTTCCTTGTTTTGTTTCTGATGAACTCCTTCCAGATTTCCTCTGTGAAGCCTTCTCTGATCATCTGAATTAGAAATAATTACTCTCTGGAAATTATATAGCAATTACTGATTATTCTACTCATTTCACAGATGCCATAGAGTCCTTACTTTACTCATATTATAATTTTATGCAAGGATAAAAATATCTATAGATTTTACAGTTGAATTTATACCATAAGAAGGAAAGACCAGGTCATTTTTGTGTATCTTTGAGTAAATAATGCAAATGTGAAATTATTCCCAAAAATAATTTGAGAATAATCAATTAAAAGTCTCTAATTTTATAGGTGAAATTGAAGACTCAGGGGGAGGAGGTCACTTACCCAGTTTCACATAGCTAATTAATCTCGAGTAAATTCCTTGATGTCCCAATGATACTAAGTAATGATATTCTCATTATACTCCCAATCATGTGAATATTGGCAAAATTTTCCAAATTGTAAGATGCAGCAGTCTTTTCCTTTTCCATGGCAGGGGAGATGATAGGGAAGATTTCGTGACTTACTTTAAGGTCTTTTAATTTTTTTAGTCATGTACTCTTAAAAGAATTTGGCAATCTATGTGCCTTTGTTGCATTCTTAATTTGACACCTGCCGTTGTTAAACTAAATTTAAATATTCACAAAGGATGTGATTTCCAATATATTGTAAATATAATTCTAGAAACAAAAGCCTTAAGACATTCGGTTGAAGGGCAGTCTTGGCCACAGCTAAAGGTATACTCCAGCTGAAGTGGATTCCTGGTAGGGTGGGAGTGGGGTAAAAAAGGTGCAGAAAAACCTTTATACCTACAGGAGAGTGGCAGAGCAAACAAACAAAACATTTTTGGCCCCTGGAGAAAGGCAGAATCACTAAATCCTCAGTGGATCATATAATCAGGGATGCAGTGTCTGAAGAGGAGGGTAAATGGGAACAGCAGAGAACAATCCAATCCCTTCCACACATTAAACCAAATGCCAAATATGTGCCAAGCAATGGGTAGCTACAGCAGCAGTCCTTGTTGGAGAAGGGTCAGCAGGAAAAGACCCTCTCGGGGTCACGGGTGAGGTAAAGATCTGAGGCTGAGAGTGGAGCAGTGATAGAGAAAAAGCCTAAGAACAAGGTATGAAAACCTATAGGAATCCAAGCCCAGGCTAACCACAGAGATATATACAGAACAGCAGAGGTAAATGCTGAGCAGGCTGTAGGTCTGTGTCACTGCTCAGGAACTCAGAGACTGAGAAACTTCAGATTTTAAAAGAGAGTTAATGGTAAATTTGCCCAAACTTTGCTCTAAAGGGAATTGTTTGTTTGTTTTGTTTGTTATTGTTTTTTGTTTTTTTTTGGGGGGTCAGAAAACAAATCTACCTTCTGTCCTGAAGGGAAATACTATAGCTATCTTTCGAGACTATTTGTTCTGCAGACATACTTAAAAAAATGGTTCAAAACAAGATGTTCCCTATTCACAAGTGCAGGAAGAAAAGAAACCCATAAGGAATCATTTACCGACATTCTAGTGCATTAGGTTACTTCTGCCAGCAATTTGTCTGTTAAATTGACCATGTGGATGAATGAATCCACAGTTACTTTTATTGGTGATTTCATTCCATTGTATCTGTAACTCACAATTTGTTTATTCATTCACCTGCTGGTTGACTTGTGTCGTTTTGGTTTTGGATATGATTTTTTTTAAATAACTGCCTTGAACATTCATGTATAAATCTTCATATAAACCATATGTTTTCATTATACCTCAGTAAATATATGGGAGTGGAATTGGTGGGTCATACAATAAGCGTCTGTTGAGCATTACTCGAATCTTCCAACATGTTTTCCAAAGAGGTGGTACCATTCTAATCAGCCGTGGGTAAATTGACTGGAATCTTCATTAACACTTGGAAATGTCAATGATTTGAATTCTAGCTATGGGAGTGACTATGAAATGATATCCCATCATGGTTTTAATTGGCTAATCATATTGAACACTTTTTCATATGCTTATTTGCCATTGATAGATCTTCTTTCTGATGTCTTTTGAAATCTCTTGCCTACTTAATATTGGCTGGTCTTACTATTCCTTTGTAAGAGCTTTTTATAAAATTAAGAATACAAGTAATTTGTATGTTATAAATATTTTCTCACAGTCTGTGTTTTGCCTTTTCGTTTTCTTAAGAGCTTCTTTTGAATAATGGTATCAGTTTTGAAGAAGTTCATTTTATCTTTAGTTTATATGTATTGCTTTCTGAGTCCTCTAAATCTTTCCTTTAAAATCTTTCCCTTTCTAAATGTTTACTTCTAGAAGTTTCTAGTTTCACATTTTTCACTTAAAGCTACAATATATTTTAAACTAATTATCATTATAATGTAAGAATGAGTTCTCTCTTTCCGTGTGTCTGTGTGTTTATGTATGTGTATTCAGATTTCTAGCTGTCTTGGAGTCAATTGTTGAAAAACAGTGATTTCTATTTCCAATGACTTTGGTGAATCTTTTCAAATCAATTGAGCATATACGTACAAATCAATTTTGGGAGTTTCCAGTCTTTTGTATTGATTCATATGTCTAACCTTATGCCAAAACCATATTGTACTATTTACTGTAGTTTTATACTACATTATAAAATCAAGTGACATACATTCTTGAACTTTGTTTTCATTTTTAACTAAATTGTTTTGGTTATTCTGGGTCCTTTATACTTCCATATAAATTGTAGGATTAGTTTCTCATTTTTTACAAAAATAAAACAATGAAAAATCACTTACTGGTATTTTTGTTAGTATCTCATTAAACCTATAAGTTAAGTATAATGGACATCTCTACTCTGTTGATTCTTCTAATCAATGACATGTCTGTTTCTCTCTCTCTTTTTTGAAGTTTCTCCCCATTTTTATTAGAAGCTTTTGAGACTTTAGAGAAGAGGTCTTAAAAATATTTCATTCACTTTCTTTCTTAGGTGTTTTTAATTTTTCTTTAATTTTTTATTTTGATAAGATCTATAAAACATAAAATTTATAATTTTAACCATCTTCAAGTATACAGTTTAGTGGCATGAAGTTCACATTGTTGTGTAACCATCACCAATGTCCATTTCCAGAATATTTTTTATCATCCCAAACTGAAACGCTGTGACCCTTAAAAATAATTCCCCATTTCCTCCTTTCCTCAGCCCATGGTACTATTCTTTCTCTTTCTCATCTTTTCCATTCCAGGTAACCCATGTAAGTGGAATCATATATTTCAACATTTGTCCTTCTGTGTCTGGATTAGTTAATTTAGTATAATGCCTTCAAGGTTCGTCCATGTTGTAGCATGTATTGGAATTTCCTTTTATTTAGGCTGAATAATATTTCATTGATGTAGCTGCCTCCTTTTCTTTATCCATTCATCTGGGCATTTGTGTTGTTTACATCTTTTGTGATGTTGTGAATAGTGCTGTGAACGTTGGTGTGAAAATATGCCACCTAGCTTTTGCTTTCAGTTCTCTTGTGTATATATACCTAGAAGTTGGAATTGCAGTATTATTTGGGAATTCTATGTTTAATATTTTGTGGAAATGATACATTATTTTCTACAGCAGTGGTGCCATTTTTAACTTCCCACCAACAATGCACACAGGTTCCAATTTCTCCACATCCCCACTCTTTGTTCGTTTATTCATTTATAATCATTCTAATGGGTGCGAAGTCTTATCATGGTTTTGAATTTAATTCCCCTAATTATTATAATGTTGCACTTTTTTTATTTGCTTATTGACCATTTGTATATCTTCTTTGGAGAAACATCGGCACACATTCTTGCTCATTTTTCAATGTTATTGTCTTTTTTTATTGTTATTGAATTGTATGAATTTCACTTTACTAAGTACTGGATAATGATACCTTTTCAGATACATAATTTGCAAATATTATCTCTCATTCTATGTATTGTGCTTTCACGCTTGATATTTTCACTGTTTTTAAAATCCTCTTGTAAGTGGCAGTTTTAATTTTCAAAATATTTATGATCAGAGTCCTGTGCTTTGTTCTGTCCACTGCCTGCCTAATGCATTATTCAGATTTATAGGTTATTTTTAAAGATTTATTTATTTATTTGAGAGAGAGAGGGAGAGAAAGCACAAACTGGGAGGGAGAGGGAGAGAGAGAATCTTGAAGTAGACTCCCTGCTGAACATAGAGCCCAGTGTAAGGCTCAGTTTCATAATCCATGAGATCATGACCTTAGCTGAAATCATGAATTGGATGCCTAACCTACTGAGCCACCCAGGCACCCCAGGATTTATAAGGGTTTTTTTTTGTTGGTTTTTTTTTTTGAGTGGAAGGACTCATATCTTTATTCTTTATGATCAAAAGTGAAAGTTCAGAATTATGACATACTTTTTAAATTCTCTCCTACTCCACAATCTGAATTTAGAACATGGGCCAAATTATGTATTTCAGATTCTCTATACACTTTACTCTCATCACAAACATTTTAAGGCAAAGAAAGAGCCATGGTCCTCTCATGGGTTTATGATGACTTAATTGATTATGGAAAGCTGTACTGCCATTCACATATCAAATTTTATCTTTGTTTGGAGGCCTGGAACCAGAAGATGATACTCTTAAAAATAATGAATTTCAAATTTCAGAGCCCCTCCGTTGAACAGACTCCTATCATTGCTTGGAGTTACTATTAGTTTTAGACTGTTCTAGGAGAGGAAATGAAGACATATTATAAGCAAGAAGCATTTCTGTGTAAGCAGTTCTGGTAAATTGCCTAAAGCAATTTCACAAGAAATGGACCTTGAGCTCCAATGCTCCCATAATTATTCATGACCTCTTTTCTTATCCTAAATAAATATTTACTTTCATACCTAATTTTGTATTTGCAATTTTGTATTTTTTTCTTAAAGCAGGCTCCTTATCTTCTGTAAGTGTCAGCCTCCTCACAATCATGATTTGCTTGTGCATAGAACATATTAAAACCTGGAGCAATACCTGATTGTGAAATCTGGTATGATGCTAAGTATGTCCTTCTGTTTTGAATGTAGTGGAAGTGTATTTCACATAAGGAAGGCAAGGCAGAAGACTTGACATGATGCCTCAGCAAGAAGTGTTCTCCCCGGCAGTACACACTTAGTATTTATAAAATTTGGCTACATTAAATAATGTTCCCTTTGAATAGTGATGCTTATCTATAATTGCAAAATCTTAAGATAGTTTCAATGTGTGTGCACCTCAATTTGAGGACTGCTAATCTCAACAACCTTGTTTTGTGCTTAACAGTTCTTTAATGTGATTATTATTTAATGTTTTAATCATTTAATGCTACTGTAATACACCTGCTTATAATCAAAATACAACTTTTCCTTTTGTCATATAGAGTCCAGAATGTGCTCATCAATTCCGAATAATTTTCACTGACTTAAACATTTTCTTCTCTCTTTTTGGGGGGAAGGGCAGATACTTCTTGTTCTGTCTTTATATTTATTTACATCTCCTTTCTTTCTCAATGAAAAATTTCTAACAGGATATAGTTGGTAAACCACTCAGCATGTAAGAAAACTAACCAGGGTTTTTTACTTGTATCTATCCACTGCTGTGCAGCATTAGAATGAACAAATTTCCGCAGTCTCTATTTTTTCATTCACTCATTTGTAGATGCACTGTTGTGAATTTACTGTATGCTGAACACTCTGTGAAGGGATTATGATATTACTTTGAACTAAAGAGCTATCTTTTCTCATGTTTGTTTTACTTTTTTATATATTTTATATGTACTACATTAATATAATTTTAAAATATAAATAATACCTCAAAGTTTATGCAGTTGCCTGCACCACCTATCCTAGTCTCAATTCTTAATCTAAAGATACAATTACTTTCAACTCTTGTGTTTGTATAGACTACTAGCTCTTGAATATTGAACTTTAGATATATTCTTTTTTTTAATTTATTTTTATTTAAAGATTTGTTTATTTGTTTTAGAGTGAGAAAGAGAATGTGAGAGCATGATGGGGGAAGGGGCTGTGGGCAAGGGAGAGGGAGAGAATCTCTAGCAGACTCCCCCACTGAGTGCAGAGCCCAAAAATCGATCCCATGACCTTGAGACCATTGACTGAGGCAAAATCAAGAGTCAGATCTTAATCCACTGAGCCATCCAGATACCCTGAACTTTATACATTTTCTAACCAATTAGTCTGGCACAAATTAACTTGCTGCTTATATCCACCACCACACCCCCACCACCACTGCATATTCATTGGTTTTAGCCACTGTTTAATTAGTTGCAACTAATTTATTTGCATTTATTCTTCCAAAAATTTTTACTAATACTCGTTTATAGTTGTCCACTCTCCCTTAATTTTGTAGTTTTGTATCTTTTTGTTATTCTTTTTACTACCATTTGATTCTCATTTCAATGGAGAATTGATGTAATGTATATGTTTAACACATGGTTTTTAATCAGGGACCACTCAGTTACACAGGGTCACTCAGCTCATTCTATTGTACTTCTATATAAAAGCATTAAATGCAGAAGCTGACATTAAAAGACATTTGATAAATGCAGGTTTCCTTTTTTCCTTCCTTCCTGGCCTTCTAGAGATGTAAATACTCTATTAGGTTTTATGAAGCATCTAGTAACGGATACTGCATTTGTGTATGGTCTCCTTTCCTGACATGAGCAATTTAATGAATTAACAAAAGGACAAGCCATTTTCTCTGGATTTTAGGTGATTACTGGAAAAATATACAGCTGGTTTGTACTTTGTTTTAGACCACCTCTAGTAGAGCCCTTGTGTCAGTTCAGATTCATAATTTCAAATATAGTATCTCATTTTTGAACTGAAGTCATAATATCTTGTAAGTTTTCTAACAAAATTGTTTCTGGGCATGACATAAATGTATAACATTTCTATAATAGGATGATAACATGTCAAACAGAGCCTAACATACTGATGTTTGAAATTTTCTGGAAAGCCTCATAAATACGGGGGCTCAAAAGTATACTTAAAGGCTCACAAAGCTTTCATAATTTTAAATACCAGTACTGAATGTTAATTTTTTTCCTAATAACAAGGAGTGCATTTTTATGAATGTATAATACATAAAGAAGGATTAAGATTCTATCCCCAAATTTCCACAAAGACATGAATTGCTACATATTTTATTTCTCCATTTGTTCAAAAGAGCAACTCAATTAAAATTATTTATTATAGTCTTTAGAAATAACAAAACTAATGAGATCCATCAAATAGCATTCTTTGAAGAGTTATTTAAGTTCTATATAATACTCATAGCTGAAACTGTGAGCTTGAAACTTGCTTTATAATCCAATTTCTATGAATGGAATGTAGAAAAAAAATTGGCTATGACATGAAATCTTGAGAGGTAAGAGGAATGATTTTTATACAATGATGACCTCTAAGAAAGGATACAGTAGAGGACTATTACCAGTTTTTAGTGGTTTGAAGTTATATATTGTGTTATGCATTTTAATTTTGATTCAAGAATCATTTCTAGGCCATAGGTTTTAATAGATGTCCATGATTTAAAGAATTTCAGGAGGTGAGTAAATCCATTGACCTTGTATGTGAAAAATATTATGCATGGTAGCATTTCTATGTTTTATAAAATTCTCAAGAAACCTGTAAAGTATAATATTTAAGAATTACTGCAAGCTATATGCTTAAAATGATCACTTGATGCTATATCACTGACTTATAGTCAATGATAGATATTACCCAACTTACTATTTAAAAAAAAAAAAACAACTGTCTTCAAAAATCAAAAGTTAAATGTTCTCGCCTTTTGCAAAATCCTTACCTATTTGAGCTTTGCAAACAGGTTTATATCTATAACATTTAGATTTTAAAAGTTAAAACAAGTATGTAGGGGTGCCTGAGTGGCTCAGTTGGTTAAGCATCTGCCTTTGGCTCAGGTCATGATCCTAGTGCCCCACCTTGGGCTCCCTGCTCAGTGAGGAGTTTGCTTCTCTCTCTCTCTCTCTCTCTCTCTCTCTCTCTCATCTCTCTCCTTCTGCCCTTCCCTATCACCCATTCTCTCCCTCTCTCTCAAATAGATAAATATAAATCTTAAAAAAAAAGGGGGGGATATAAATAAAAACAAGTAATATAGCAGAATTTGAAAGGAATGTTTCAGATTGTCACAAAGTCCACCACAGCCCTAAACCTCCAGTTTATGAAAGAAAAAGGTAGAAACAGAAGGGATATTCACCTGACTTCCAAACTTTATAGTGCTCATGGGGCAAAATGACTTCCTTGCCTCATGTGAGAGGACAAGACAAGGGCTCAAAGTGGCAAGGACTCTAAAGAAATGTTATTAGTAGAAATCGAGATTGTTAATAGAAAGGAGAGACTGACATCGCCTTCACTGAATAATTCCTGAACTATGGAATCCCTAAGATCATCATTGTGTAGCCAGCAAAATAGAGCAGAACATGGTAAGAGAATTCTTGGGCGAGTCTGACATGGGTTCCTTAGAACTTGGGGGTGAGTGATATTGTAAGATTTTTGTTTGTTTGCTTTGGATATAAAGACTTCTAAGGAGTGACTGGAGGATTTGGAGCCGGAAAGGCTTAAAGGGACCATGGGAGAGATACCTGGGAAGAATAATGGATACCATATCAATCATTCCAGTTCTCAAAAAAAAAAAAAAAATCACAGAACATGAAGTAGAACAACCCATCAAATTCTGTGTTTCAAAAAGAAACAATTCAGAATTTAGAAAATGGATAGGAACCAAAGTGGTGCCTTAAATGCCATATGACCAAAGTGAGTACAGGGAAAGTTTTGATACACAAACTTCCACTAGGATCAATGGGAGTTATGAGTTATGACTACACCCCTTGAAGAGGGTTTTCCATGTCAAAGAAACTGAGGAGAAGCTCAGCACCACCCCCAAAGAAAAAAATAAATAACATTTACACAAAGCTGTCACATTGTCACATCTTCTAAGATTACCATCAACAGGCAAGATTAGGGCCAAACTGGGGCACCTGGGTGGCTCAGTGGGTTAAAGCCTCTGCCTTTGGCTCAGGTTGTGATCTCAGGGTCCTGGGTTCGAGCCCTGCATTGGGCTCTGTGCTCAGCTGGGAGCCTGCTTCCTCCTCTCTCTCTCTGCCTGCCTCTCTGCCTACTTGTGATCTCTGTCAAATAAATAAATAAAATCTTTTAAAAAAATGCTCTGAGAATACATATATCTATTCCTTTCTTTAAAAAAAAAAAAAAAAGATTAGGGCCAAACTGAGTGAGGTCAAAAACATTTTTGTTCCCCTCAATAATAACTATTTTGGTTCCCTGACCTAACTCCAATCTTGAAAAGCCTTGAAAGAGAAGTGGAAGTAGGAAGTAACTATTTTAGATCCATGTGTACCCATATATCTGTTTTAAGTCCAAGAGATTACTTTTAACCTTTCCTGGTAGTATGGAAGTTGAGAGATTTGTGATTAAACTATTGAACTTTACTGCATAAAACTGTTTGGAAATAAACTTTCTGAGGTATAATTTACATATATTAAAATACATCTATTTTAGGTTTACATATAGGTGAGTTGTGTTGATTACATACATTCCTGTCACTATTATTACAATCAGAACTGCTATTACATGTTACTGACATGTCAAAAATGCAAAAAATGCAAAAAGCTTCTACGTGTCAACATCACCTTACATGTATTTCCCAGTTTCGGGTGTCTTGCAACCATACATACTTTATGCTTTTTTGTAGAACTACACAGAAATGGAATCATATAGTAGGTATTCTTTCATATTAGGTTATTTTCACTTAGCTTAATCTGAGTTTCCTTTATTTTATTTCATGTATCAGTAGCAACCCATCTCCTTCCATTGCGCTGTTTCTTGAAAAGATATACCATAATTGTTTGTGCATTCAATTGTTGACGTGTATTTAGGTTGTTTCCAGATTTGGGGTGATGTTAATAAAGCTATCATAAAATCTTGTCTATACATTGTTATTCAGACATACCTTTTCATTTCTCTTAGGTGATATTGGTATGTCATATGATAAATTTCTAAGAATCTTTGTCAAAATGATTTTGTCATTTGACACTGACAAACAATACATATGAGCAACATATCCAAAGACTGATACTGTTCATCTTTTTAATTCTACCATTTTAATGTGTGTCTTAATATTGCAATGTTAATTTCTGGTTTCTTGATAAGTAACAATAAAGAGAAGCTTTTTACTTATTGAACACTCATATGTTTTCTTTTATAAAATATATGATCAAATCTTTTGTCTAGGCTATTTGTGTTCTTACTGTCTTTTAAGAGTTCGTTATACTTTCTGTTTACAAGCCTTTTCTGTGATATAGATATAATGAAAAAATTGTCTCAAATTTTGGAATGACTTTTCTTTTCTAAATGGTGACTTTCAAAGAACAGAAAATTTTAAGTTTGATATCATCCATTTTTTCATTTGTTTTGTTACTTTTTCTAAGTTTTTATTTAAATTCCAGTTACTTAATAAACAGTGTACTATTAGTTTCTGGTGTAGAATTTAGTGATTAAACACTTGCATACATTACCTAGTGCTCATCACAATGAGCACCAGGGACTGTAAGGAAGTGTCGAATCACTATATTGAATACCAGAATCTAATATTGTGCTGTTTGTTAACTAGCTGGAATTTAAATAAAAACTTTAAGTAAAAAGTTTGATGTAGTCCATTTTGTTATATACTATCTTCTATGAGTTGTATGTTTTGGGTACTTTAAATTTTCTTTTTGTCTGCTTTGAGGTCACAAAGATTTCTTCTGTTTTCTTTTAGAAATGTTGTAGTTTGAGGAATGTAATACAACTATTGTTATCTTTTGTATGTGTATGAGTAGTGAGTGGTAATATGTCAGAATCGTTTGTTTTTTCATTTAAATATACAGCAGTTTCATCACCATTTCTTGAACAGATTATTCTTGCACCATCAAATTAAATTAATAAAGTTGTTGAAAAACAGACATATATACATGGTTCTCCTTCTCTATTCTCTGTTCTCTTCTGTTGATCTGAATGTCTGTGTTTATCATTATGCCAATTACACAAGACCTATTTACTGTAGCTTTATAGCAAGTCTGAAAACTAAGCATTTTTAAGTCTTCCAAATTTGTTTTTATTTTTTCAGATTATCCTGAATATATTAGATCATTTGAGTACCATGAATTTTGGACTAACTTTGTACTTTTTAAAAAATTATGTAATTAATATTGAGATTACATTAAATCTATATGTCAATTTACAGAAAACTGGTATCTTAATAATATTGAATGTTTCAATTTATGAAGTATATCTAATAATCTTTGTTTTCTTTAATGTTTCTTACAGTATTTTTGTACTTTTCAGAGGATGTTTTATGAAGTTTATTCATAAGCATTTTCTATTTGCTGATGAAAAATAAATTGAATAATTTATTTAATTTTCCAATTGTTTGCTCCTATACTTGACAGTGTGTGTTAACCTTCTCTTTAATGTCCTTGATAAATTTGCTTCTTAGTTCTTATAGTTACTTTTTAGATGTCTCCAAATTTTCTCAGTAAACACTTGTCTGCATTAAACTTTTCTTATTATCCTCATACTTTTTTCTTTTTTTTTCTTTCTTTCTTTTTTTTTTTTTTTTTTTTTTTGCCTTAATCAAAGTTATGAGAATTCTATACCATTTCAATTCTGGATAGAAATGAGGAGAGTGGACATCATTGCCTTGTTCTTCTATCTAGCATTTTCTTATTAGCTAAACTCTGAAACCAATTTAGGGCGGAAAAACAGTTTTAAAGAAAAGTCTCATCATGTAAAGATTTTCTTTGACATACTTGGACATAATGGTTTTTCTTTTATTGTATTCTTTTTTAGATTCATGTTCAAAATCAAGTTGTGTGGTTAGTGGTTGTACTTGTCCTGTGTCTGTTTTTGTGACTGACAGACTGTTTTGCAGCATGCTTATATGAAACCCTCAGTTCCTCTAAGTCATTGCAAATATATGATAATGTCAAACTTTAAAGTTTGAGCCATTCTAATAGATGCATATGGTATTGTTTATTAATTTAAGCACATTTGCATTTTGTGTATCTTCTTTGATGAAGTGTTTGTGCAAATATTTTTGCCTTTTTTGTTTGTTTTTTTATTGCTGAGTTTTGTTTTGTTTTTTAAAGGTTTTTTTTGTTTGTTTGAGGGAACGAGAAAGAGAGAGAGAGAGAGAGAGATCATGAGTGGGGGAGGTGGAGGGGGAAGCAGACTCCCCACTAGGCAGGAAGCCTGATGCCAGACTTGATCCCAGGACCCTGGCATCATGACCTGAGCCAAAGGCAGACACTTAAATGACTGAGCCATCCAGGTGCCCTATTGCTGAGTTTTAAGAATTCTTTGCATATTCTGGGTAAAATTCTTTATTGGATATGTGATGTGCAAATATTTTCTTCTAGTTTGTGGTTTTTCTTTTCTTTTTTTTAATGGACTTTTTTTGGAGCTGTTTTAACTTTAGAACAAAATTGAGGAGATGGTACAGAAATTTCCCATAAACTCCATACCCCATATATGCCTACACCATTATCAACAATCCCCACCAGAGTAGAACTTATGTTACAGTTGATAAAACTACAATGACACGTCATTATCATCCAAAGTCTATACATTACATTAGTGTTCACTCTTGGTCTTATACTTTTGTAAGTTTGTACAAATGCATGTTGACATGTACATACCATTATAGTATCATGCTGCTCTATAGTAATATACAGTAGAATGTCTTAGTATCCCTGCCCTAGTAATCCTCTGTGCTCCACCTGTTCATCTCTTTTCCTCACAATATGGCAACCACTGATCTTTCTATTATCTCTGTTGTTTTGTCTTTTCATTCAACATACTAAACATACAATTGGATCATGCAGTATGTGGCCTTTTCACATTGGCTTCTTTCACTTAGTAATGTGCATTTAACTATCCTCCCTGTCTTTTTATGGCTTGATGGCGCATTTCTGTTTAGCACTGAACAATATTCTGTTGCTTGGATTTATCACAGTTGGTTTACTGTTCACCTACTGAAGCGCAATTTGGTTGTTTCCAAGTTTTGACAATTACAAGTAGAGCTGCTACAAACCTCCATAAGCAGGTTTTTGTGTGGACATAGGTTTTCAGCTTCTTTGGTTAAATATCAAGGTATATGATTGCTTATTATATGATAAGAGTATGTTTAGTTTTGTAAGAAATCACCAAGCTGTCTTCCAAAGTGGTGTACCATTTTGCATTTCCACCAACAATGAGCTCCTGTTGGCCTACTTCTTTGCTACCATTTTGCGTGTCACTGTTCTGAATTTTGTACATTCTGTGTCATGGGGTCTCATTGCTTGAATTTGCTTTTCCCTGTTAATTTGTGACAAGGAGCATCTTTTCATATGCTAATTTTCATTTACATATCTTCTTTAGTGAAAAATCGATTACGTTGTTTTGTCCATTTAAACTGATTTTTTTCAACTTTTAAGAGGTTTTTGTATATTTTGAGTAACAGTTCTTTATCAAGTATGTGTTTTACAAATATTTTCTTCCAGTGTAGTTTGCCTTTTCTTTTTGTTGATATTGCCATTCACATAGCAAAAATTTTTTCTAAAGATCTTATTTATTTATTTATTTACTTGAGAGAGAGAGAGAGAGAGAGAGAGAGAAGCAGACTCCCTCACTGAGCATGGACCCTCAATGTGGGGCTTGACCCAGGATGCTGAGATCATGACCTGAGCTGAAGGTATATGCTTAACCAACTTAGCCACCCAGGCACCTCTCACATAGCAGAAATTTTTATTAGTGAAGTTAAGCTTATTTTTCTTTTTTGGATTATGTCTTTGATATTGTATTTAAAATATCTTCATCAAATTCAGGGTCATGTCGAGTTTCTCTTATGTTTCTTCTAGGAATTTTATAGTTTTGAGTTGTACATTTAGATCTCAAATTCCTTCAGAGTTGATTTTTGAATGGTATGAACTCTGTGTTGGTTTGTTTTTTATCCTTTGACAGGGTTTTTCAAAGAGTAGGCATTCTTATTTTGATGGAGTCAAATCTTTCAAGTTTTTTTTTTTTTCTTTTATAGATCATGCTACCACTGTCACATGCCACCACTTTCTCATATATAAGAAATATTTGAGGGTGGTTGGGGTACCTGACCTGGATGGCTCAGTTAAGCATCTGCCTTCATCTCATGTCATGATCCTGAGGTCCTGGGATCGAGTCCCACATTGGGCTCCTTGTTCAGCAGGGAGTCTGCTTCTCCCTCTTCCTCTGCCCCTGACTCATACTCTCTATCTCAAATAAATAAATAAATAAAACAGTAAAAAAAATAAATATTTGGGGGTGGTTTATAAGATCAAAAAGATTTTCTTATATATTTTATCTTGGAATTTCTATAGTTTGAGGTGTTAAATTTAAAGCTATGGTTAATTTTTAGTCATTTTTAGTATACAGTGTTGGGTATGGATCGAAGTTCTTTTTTTATTATATTATTATACATATTGATTTCCAATTTTTTTTAGTTTTTAATTTTTTTTATTAAGATTTTACCTATTTATTTGACAGAGAGCACAAGTAGGGAGAGAAGCAGAGGCAGAGGGAGAGAGAGAAGCAGGCTCCCCGCTGAGGAGGGAGCCCAGTGTGGGGCTCAATCCCAGGACCCTGAGATCATGACCCAAATTGAAGGCAGCTACTTAACTGACTGAGCCAACCAGGCGCCCAATGATTTCCAATATTTCTTGTACTACATGCTGAAAAGGAATATATTTTCAGATTTTAACTTGAAAATAAAATGTAAACTTTCATTTGAACTGTGAAAACAAAAAACAAAAACACTAAATTTCTAATATAGCATTTAGATTAATGGTATCATTTCAGGAAAAGTTTTGTGCAAATAGACCAGCCATAATAACACGAAGTTATGAATGTTATACTAATAGTTTGTCAGAACAGTGGAAGGTAGGAGGAAGAAGAGAGAACGTTCTTATGACCTAAATGATAGCAAAGGCTCCAAAGAGGTAGGAGCAAATGTGTTCAGCTTTGAAAAATAGATACGAATTTATCAGTTGAAATAAGTGTGAGATGTTTGGCATTTCAAGGGATAAAGAAGAAACACTTAACAGTGTATATGTAACCGAATATGAAACTGCCAAAAAAGTATTTGTAGAACTAGCAAGAAGCACTTTGTAAATAAAATCTATAGTTTGTAGGAGTTGGTACAGAAGAGAGTAGAAAGCCAAAGAGGGAATTTATTAGATATTAGGGAATTTGTATTGTATTTAGAGGTTCCATGAGGATCATAAAAATGACAATAAATGTTATCATTTTAGAAACCATTCTCTTTTGGAACATCAAATATTCCATCTTCTTTTAAATTTTAAAATAATCTGAATTATTTTTGAAATTCAATTCCCTTATGGTATAAATGTCAAGAAATAAAACAGTTATTTTCTTTCTTAAATAATAATTGCCCTAAGTTTCATAAATTCTTAAATTTAGAGAGTTCTATAAAATCTTTGAATAATACTGGATTTGCTATACTGTTGTGTTCTATGTAACAATATTACTTGTTTCAGTCATCATTTTCTCATTAAGAAATTGACAGCTAGATATACACTCATACAAATCAACCACACAGGTTTCCTTGTCAAGACTGACACTTAACCTGACCTTTGACCTTGAAATTAGACCAATTTTTATTAACTATAATTTGCATTTTCTATTATCCTTTAGCACTTTCTAATTTGGGATTTGGGAAAATATTGTTATGTGATAGAAAAAATTACTTGGGATTTGGAGTCAAAAAATCTAATCTTGATATTACCCGTCCTTAACTTCTTTTATAACTTTATTTTTTTATAATTTCAAGCATATCACTTCCAGTTTCAGTGCTTTCATATCTAAAATTATGCAGATAGGTAAACTTAAAGTTCATTTCAGAATAAAAAAATCTATTATCTATGTAAAGGGAGGTGTATTTTCTCAGCAATGAGAATTTCCCTTAAAATTCATAAGCATGCTAAAATTAACAGTAACATCAAAATAAACATTACATTAAAATAGTCACAGGTTGTTCATAAGAAACCCAGATTAATGTCAGAAAATTCACCTACTGTTTGATTAAAAGGTTATAGTCAGTTTTCTACATTAAAAAATAAAATCTTAGACAATGACATGAACCATTTTTATTTTATAAAGATAGGTGAAGCTTTTATTGTATCTATTGTGAATGGCTCTGATTCGCTACTCCAAACCCAATTATCCTAGGTATTATGCAGACATTGCAAAGTCCATTAACATTACTGTTCATTCTTCTGCACTGTTCATTAGTAACGAGCCACTCTTTATTTATGTCTCTGACAGTATGGATATGGCAGGACAGTCATTGCTTTACTGTTGTCACTTCTCAAGTGGATTGTGATAATTGCTTCATTATGAACCCAGCTTCTACTTTGTAAACACTGTGTCATTTCACTGATAACTGCAGTTAAAAAAAAAAAAACTACAGGGAAATATATATATGTGTGTTATAGAATATTTTGCAAATTCTTTCAGTTTAGTTTTCTGATAATGTTTAGATTTTTAAAAATTATCTTTTCTGAACTGATATATTAATACAAGTTAGTTTTTTTCAAAGAAATCTTTTATAATGGAAATTTTATGAACTGTACCAAAGCAGAAATTGAAAATCTTAAGGCCTATTGAGCTTTGTGGTATTCTGAGAATATACACTGTAGACATGTCTTTCACAAAGCAACTGGGCTGAGACTTAAGTCACAGAAGATTTTAAAATATTAAAAGCACAAATTCAAGGAGACCGGGCAAACTAATGTTTCAGTGTCTACCAAGAAAGTTAATTATTAAGTTCCACATAAATTTTATTAACAATTTTATAAGGTATAAAACTATAAAATTTCCTCTTCAACTTTTGTTTCATAAAAAAATTTTATGGGGGCATTTGGGTGCTCAGTAAGTTAAGTGACTGCCTTTAGCTCAGGTCATGATCCCAGGGTCCTGGGATCCAGCCTCCTGTTGGACTCCCTGCTCTGTGAGAGGCCTGCTTCTCCCTGTCCCTCTGCTCTCCCCCTGATTGTGCTATCTCTTGCACAGCTCTCTCTCTCTCTCTCTCTCTCATGAATAAATAAAATCATTTAAAAAATGTTTATAACAAAAACATAAATTAGTGAGAATGCAAATATGCAAAAGTCCTAAAATTAAATTTAGTCAATAAAAAAACAGTCAAATCTCTCCTGAGATACTGTAGCTCTCTGTAAGAATTATTACATTTTAATAGAGTGAATGTTTACATGAACTGATAAAAAGTGCTTAATGTCAGTACAGATTCATAAGTCAAAGTTTTCCTTAAAATTACTAAAGCAACCAATGTTAGAAAATATATTTTCTTGAAATTGAGTCACTACTTACTTTTAAATAGTAAGTATTAATAACCTATCATTTTATTATTGAAATTCTTACAACAAAGGTTAGTTTAAAATGCACATGATGGGGACACCTGGGTGGCTCAGTGGTTTAAGCCTTTGCATTCAGCCCAGGTCATGATCTCAAGGTTCTGGGATCAAGTCATGCATTGGGCACTTTGTTCAACAGGGAGCCTGCATCCCCCGTCTCTCTGCCTGCCTCTCTAACTACTTGTGATCTCTCTCCCTCTGTCAAATAAATAAATAAAATCTTTAAAAAATAAATAAATAAAATAAAATGCACATGATGTTGCACAATAAATGTCTCATATATAATAAGGGGGCTTTTTCAAAGAAGCCTGAAAAATCAGTAACTAGATTTTAAAATAATGAGTTGATTGATTAATGAGGATAATATTTTATTAGACAATTTTTACCTTTTTTATTATGTCCATCTTTAAAAATCATATTTATTCAGAAGGTACTAAAAATTACATGGTGGTTGTTTCTTAAAACAATCCTTGAACAGTTTTAACTTTTCTTTTTTAAAATACTTGTAAGAATGATTCTAAAATTAGAAAGTACAGGAATGGTAGCTGAGTTCCAGTTTCACTTGTGGTTTCGATGTTCACTTATCATTCAAGCTTGGGCAAGTCTCTGTGCTTTAATGGGATTTTGAGGTACTTTAATGGTAGAAGATACTTGTTCAAGTGGAAATGTGATTCTATATTGTAGGTAAAAATGATATCCAGAACTTTTTCTTATTATAACTTACCTAGTATTCTGAACCAGTGGTGTACATGTATTAAAGTTTCTCTTCAGTTTTTCTTCTATTACAGCTTGATTTTTATAGAAGTATGGCAGATTCTCATATAACCAGTCTTAATCTAAGGTGACTCAATGTCAGAAGTAAACAGAGCCCTCAAACACGCACACGAATTTAAAGTGTGAAATATTCAGATTTACTAAAATAAGCTTTTTTCTATTCTTGGAGAATAGATAACAGACTCAGCTGCCCTATATTTTTAAGCAGCTAAACAGGATTGAGTTGTTACCTGGTCATCTGCCAGTGTAATTTAGAAAGATTTAAAAACACAGATGTGATGTATTAGAGGATTTGTGTGAAAAGAAAAATCTATGCCACCTATTTTTTAAGTCTTTATTTTCTGATCAAATAGCCTACATTAAAAAAAAGAGTATAATAGTTTATGCAAACTACAGATGACATTCATAAAGTTTTAATTATTTATTTATAGGAAACATGCAAGTGTAATATTTACACTATAAGAGAATACCTAGAAAACTCTTTTTAATTTAAAAAGCTATGAGCTAAAAAGTAATATATGATCATGCTCAATATACTCACATGTTACTGAAAGTCACATTTTTGTTTTGTGTGTCAGAACATATTTGTGGAAAAGAGGCTACTATCCGATTGGCTTCTTTTAAGATAAAGTCCATGTGACTTTCTATGTCCCTAAAATTTTATAAATTATTTTTTCTCAAGATTCATTCCATATCCAAGAAAACAAAGCAAAATAAAATAATATGCTGCAAATATATAAAATATTTCATGACAAAGTATATTTTAAAATATAACTGTGTTCAACCATCTATAAAAAAACTGATAAGCATACATTTATAAAATGCATTTATACAGAAAGACCCCCAATAATTCTTATTTGTATGAAAATTAAAATTTCAAGTTCCTACCAGAGTCTTTGGTCATTTGACAGATATTTACTGCCCCATATACACAGTGTAAAAGGCATTATTTCAAGGACTGGTAGTAAATAAATAATAAAATAAACTTTCTAAATATTTAATAAAATAAATAATAGTAGAACAAATAATAAAAGTGTAATTGGACAAATAATAAAGTAGTAAAATAAATAATAAAATAGCTCAAGTATATAATGTTATTTTCAAATAGTGCAGTAATTTTTTTTTCTTTTTTCAGCTTCTGTCTTCTGTATAGTTAAGTATATAGAAACAGTTTGACCTCATTAAAATGAAACATAAGAATGTAAATCTATTCAGCTTCAGAAGAAACATTTATACTTGCATATGAATACAAAAAAATGTAAGAATTCCACAACATATGTGTCACAAATGTACTGTTTAAGAATATCAAATGAGTTGGGGCACCACAGTGGCTCAGTCAGTTAAGCTTCCGACTCTTGCTTTTAGCTCAGGTATGATCTCATGGTTGATGAGATTGAGCCCTGTGCTGGGCTCATGCTCACTGGAGGTTTCCTTGAAGGTTCTCTCCCTCTGCCTCTCCCCCAACTCATGGGCATATGTACTTTCTCTCTCTCAAATAAATAAATGACTCTTACAAAAAAACAAAAAAAAACAAAAAAAACAAAACTATCAAACAAGTAACTTTCTGAAGCTGTCTCATAACAATCCTTAATAATATCAGTAGAAAATTTCCCATGCCAAAGAGGCTAAGAGCATCATCTAAAAGAATTCCTTATTTATTTAATAGATTTATTTATTTTGGAAACAAATGTTTTTCTGACAAATGGTTCAAGATTGTAATCCTAAACCTTTTTTGGGGGGTTGGGTGTGGTGAGACTGAATATTCTATAGTTTTCACTTCAATCTTGGTATAGTCAGAAAAAAATTATTTTTGTTAACAATATGTTGAGTCATTCAAAAACAAAGAGAGATTTTTTTTTCTTCAATTCTTTGTCTCTCCTCCACTTCTAACTCTTGCTTATTTAATTTGAGACAAGCAGCTGCTAGATTTAGGCTTCAGAAAACAGGTTCATCCTCAGTTTTCAAGAGAAAGTGGGAAAATGCAGCTTGTGCCAGATGTTGCCTGTTCTTAATGAACAAGAAACTACAGGCAAAGATTCACGCACCTTGCAAAAAGTTTGGTTCCAAGAGACACAAAGTCCACTCAAAATAGAAAGTATACATTGGCTATGTGAAAAAAAAACAATTTCCCTGACATCCATGGACAGGATAAGTAGACAAGGAGGTATCTGAGGCTCCTCCACTCCTGAGGCTTAGAAAAGCTTGGAAAACATAAGACCAGAGAATTTTCCTCTTTGTGCTTCAAGAGTAAACTAGAAATATCATCAAGAATAAATCCCAGTCTAGCAAAGTAATGAACAACATATCTAAGGTGCCCCAACAGTCAAAGATGTGAATCTCAGATAAAATTCTAAAGGTATGGGGCACCTGGGTGGCTCAGTGGGTTAAGCCTCTGCTTTCAGCTCAGGTCATGATCCCAGGGTCCTGGTATCGAGCCCTGCGTCCGGCTTCCTGCCCAGCAGGAAGCCTGCTTCTCCCTCTCACACTCTCCCTCCTTGTGTTCCCTCTCTCGCTGTGTCTCTCTCTGTCAAATACATAAATAAAATCTTAAAAAAAATTCTAAAGGTATGAAAGACTCTTATGAACCCTATATGTGAATAGGTATATATGTACATTTGTCTTTGTATATGTTTTCATATATATATATATATACACATATATATGTATATGTATATATATATATATATACACACACACACGTACATACATATGTGTGTAAAACACATGGAATTTCATATACAAGATGAAAAGAATGTTAAAATTAACATATTTTTAAAACATTTATTAGATAATTGAAGAAAATTATTGCTATGTCTTGAAAAATACCCTATGCAAGAGATGTTTCAAAGTACAAAAGCAAAAAGATGAAGGTAAATACCTCATTAAGAAAACCTAAAGAGATCTGTGGATTGATTCAGGGAATTTGACATGAAAACCAGAGGAATCTCAAAAGGCAAAAGTAGAACAGATGGAGACAGGACCACTATATCGCACGACAGCAGGGGACACAATCTGTGAGGCTGTGTTTGATGATTCTGAATGGAGAGGAGGCAACATAATAGACATAGCATAACTTTTTTAAGCTAAAGCATGGTTTTTAAGGGTTAATCTACTGCTTATTAAATTCTTGTGAGGATTGACTATAAAACACATACATAGATATAGTATGGTAAGATGACTGAATAGTTAAGGGAAAACAAAGTAAATGCTATTTCAGACAAAAAGAAAGTGTAATTTACAAAGAAAAAAAAGGTCAGACTGCTATAGGACTGCTTATCTGCTAAATTGAGGGTAGAAGTACATGGATATTAAAAGAGAAGACCAGGAACCACAGGATGCTATATACTCAGGTGCAGTGAAAGGAAGAGATCTGTGAAGAGGCAAAAAATTCACATAGTATTTCATGATATACCTGAGAAATGCACTTTAAAAAGGCATCATATTAGAGGCCATGAGATGAATGAAAGAGAAGACAGCAATGAGTGGTGTGCAGCCTTGCTAGATGTCTGTCCATCTATCCATACTTCTGTAAACTAAAAATGATAGAAGAGAAATTTGTAATATATTATAAATAAGGATCACAAAGTATAAGACACTTTTTATAATACTCATAAAGTATAAGACACTTTTTATAATACTCATAAAATAAAATACTTTTTTTTTCTCCAGTACCTCTTCTTTAGATATCCTAGAATATTTATACTTTTTTTTTTTTTTAAACACACAATCCTGGAGATCCTTCATGATCCTGATTCTAAAATTCCTTTCACTCAGACATCAACTTGTTTGTACTTTCAGCCTCTTTAAAAAGCCTCACCTAATTTTTCTACTTCCTGGAAGAGTTTACCCTATCATCAAGAATACTCCTAATCCCAGTTATCCTCAACATAACTGTTAAATTATCTGTTGGAGATGTAGAGTCTACAGATATTTGGCAAATATTTTATGGTCTCCATGAATCCATAGACAACTTGTTTCTATCTGGACAACCAGATTGCGCTTTTTGTGTGTGTCTAGTGGGGTTGGAGGTTTGTTTCAAATTGAAAGTAACTTTACAAGCATTGAATGTATTGAAATAGAAATTTTTCATAGACAGTCAAATTTATTTGAAACAACTTGATAAAACTTATATGGTAGATATTTTTCCTCTTATTTTTTGTATGATAATTATTTTAATTTCCCATCCTTTATATTAGACTGATGCTGAAAATACTTTTAAGTAGAAACATGATCAAAATTTGTCGGTGTATTACATTATCAATGAATCAAAGCTTGTGGTAAAGTTTCAGAATATGAATTAGAGGCAAAAGTTACACTAAACTGCTTTCAGTGGGAAAGTTCCAAAATCATGTAAGTTTCTACTAAAACTTGCACTTTAGTCCCTAAAGGGATAATTACTTAAGTGGACAGACACCAAACAGTGGGAATTTTGGAAGATGAAAATGAATTATTCCAGTAATTGTTTCATATGCAGAAAAAATATGATTCCTAAGTAATTTAAGCAAAACAAAGATCACATAACCTTATTCCATGAAAAATAAGCTAGAGCTCATATAGTATCAAATAAAGAAGTTCACAAGTTTGTAATAAACCAAAATCCCTGTTTTATTCTATATTTAATTTTTTTAAAAATTAAAAATTTTAAAAATATAAATAATTTACATTTCATAACATTACAACTTTTCTCACAAAAATTTCAAATATAAACTTTCATTTTCTTTTTTTTTTAATTTTTTATTTATTTATTTTTTTAAATAAACATATTATGTATTTTTATCCCCAGGTATATAGGTCTGTGAATCGCCAGGTTTACACACTTTACAGCACTCACCACAGCACATACCCTCCCCAATGTCCATAACCCCACCCCCCGTCCCAAGCTCCCTCCCCCAGCAGCTCTCAGTTTTTTTTGTGAGATTAAGAGTCACTTATGGTTTGTCTCCTCCCAATCCCATCTTTAAAGTCTCATTTTCAAGTGCAGCCTAGCAACTCTGATTAGATTCTTTTAATGTGTCTAATACAGAAGACCTATGTAGAGGGACAGGTGGAAGAAGTCATAAACAGTGTCTATAGGTTGGAGATAGAGGCTTGAAGTGACACTGAAATAGTTTTCACAATTTTGTGCATATATTTGTTGTCACTTATACTTTCAAAAATGGCAATTTTTTGGAATGTTTTAAATTATAATTGAGTACAAAAACAATTTAAACTATAAATCTGGGTTTTTAAATAACTGTTTTGGCAGAGTCTACCTTATACTGTAAAATCAAACTTAGTCATCTCATTAAGTCAGAACAATTTTAATATTTGTGAAAATAACATTTGAATGATTTGTGCTAGAAAGTTTTTTTAAAAATATTCATAGGTCCGCTTAAAAATGTTAGCTTCATTAACCTTCAGTATTTAAAAAAAAAAAAGTATGAGGTCAAGATTTTTTTAAATGCTAAAACACAGCAATATTATACAATTTATCTGAGAAACATTCAAATTATTAAATCTTACTCATCACAGATTTTTCAGCCAGAATTAAGATGTGATGTTAATATCAACACAAGAAGAGAGAGCTATGCAATGGGATGGCTCCTGACAAGAAGAAAGAGTTAAGTGTAAACATCTTAACAATAAAGAAAACTAGTGTGAAATAACTTGACTGGTGTCAGGTTTTAGACTTAGGTTTGTGGCGCACATGAGACCCACCGGTACGTTTTATATGATCTGAAGAGTGTCCAACCATGCTGTTAAATATGGATTATAAAACAGGAAATTTCACATCAAAATCAGTTTTTGTCACTCCTTTTGGAAAAGAGAAATTTGTCACAGTAGCCTTTTACTTAACAGGGCATCAGTCCCTAGAAACATAACATCAATTTGTTTTCCCCTCGCCTAACACTAATCTAAGCAATTTTCACCCCTGGCAGTACATTTTTGGAACTGCTTTTACACTTCAAGTAGATCATTTCACCTTCTAAACTTGCAATTATTTATTATGTTTATTTTCTTATTGTCTGGTTTTCCCTGTGGAATGTAAGAAGTAAGGGGTAAGGACCTTTATTTTGTTTATTTCTATGTCCTAGGAACCTAGAAGTGGGCCTGGCACATAAGAAGTACTTAATAAATGTTTGATAAATGGAAAATTATTTAGTGAATGAATGGATAAATAATCAAACAAACCCGGTCTGCTTCACTCATTTATTTTCAGTGCCTTGACATTTAAGTTCCCTGTTTTAAGTCTATTGGCATATAATAAACAGAACTGTGGCATGTAATGGAAGAGAAAGTGACAGGTAATAAACAATTAAAATATATAATAATGAGACAAAGAATAATTTATATGGTCATGAAAGGTACAGAAGTATTTAATCACTAAAGTGCTCAACTCCATGAACAAAGAAAACACAACTATCTTCTTTCTGTGTTTTTAAGATTACAGCATTAAAAGGTATAATTCGTCAACTGGTAATAAAAATTTACTCATGAATAGTGAGAATGACAACTCAAATGCAGAGTAACCAATTTTTATACAATAAAATTCGAAATTAAGCATTTTACTTATATATGTACATATATATATTCAGAATTATTTGAAAAAAATATTTTTGCCTTTGAGGTTTAAAAAATGAAAATCTCTAGACACCTGGGTGGCTCAGTCGGTTATGTGTCTGCCTTTGGCTCAGGTCATGACTTCAGGGTCTTGAGATCAAGTCCCACATTGGACTCCTTGCTCAGTGGAGAGCCTGCTTCTCCCTCTGCCTGCTTCTCCCTCTGCTTTCTGCTTCCCCTATTTGTGTTCTCTCTCTCTCTCTCTCTCTGACAAACAAATTAGTAGAATCTTTTTAAAAAATGAAAATTTCACACTGGATTCATTTCCTAGTCTTTAAAAAATGAGCAATGAGCAAAGGCACACATATATGCTATGGACCAAATGCTTATGTTATTTTTCAACATAAAATTTATATGTTGAAATTAGGGGCATAAACCTAGTATATGTGGTTATTCTGAAGGAAAAACGGCACAGTTCACAAAAACTCAACAGAAAAAGCTGGTGAACTTGTGTTCAAATATTTGATTTACCCATCATATGTGGTAATAGATTCTTTTTTTTTTTTTTTAACTCTTTAATCAGTATTTAACCTCTAAACATGAGGCAGTTCACTCTAACAGGAGTCGAGCCCATTGTTCTCCTAGAAAAGCCTCAGTAGTTTTTTGATTTGCCAATTAATATTAAGAACCACGTAGAAAATCAGAAAAGCTAGAAAGTATGAAAGAGTAAGAATTGCACTTTCAGAAGAATATTCCAAATAAATTGTTTCAAAACTGTTTATACACCTTTGAGAAAGTAAAAAGCTTGTTTTGCCAAATATTTCAAAACTTAACAAATCCTAAATAATATGATTATTTGAAAAATAAGAACTTAACCTTCAAAATAAAAACTTGAAAAGTATAACTTTATGTTCATTAATTTTCCCCATCAGTTTTTTTTACTTCATATTATTTAATTTTAATGAGCTATGCAATGGTTCACTTCATATATAAATTCATCATTAGCCTCTGCTAATGACATTTTCATCAAAAGATTAGGTTTTAGGAAATCAAATTATGACTTAATTAATGCACATTAACAACAACAACAAACTCAGAGCAAATGTGATTAGATATGACTTTTTGAGCCATTATTTACAAAGCAGTACTGGAGATACTTTATGTTAAGAAGACCTTTTTTTTTTTCCTAGAATATTTTACCTTATAAAAACATATAAATACAACTTAAAAACTAATTTTTTTCTTAGGAGTTTAGATTAGTATACTTATTGCAAGACTGTGTAAAAGCAGTTGAAATACTCAGTCAGATTGGTTATAATGAATATCTGACCTTGTCAATGCCACATTCAACCCATCTTTGTATAACAGACAATTTTCCTCATGATTCATAGAATACTTTTCCTGCTCACCATTGGATTTACCAGGTTCCAAGAGAGTTGTCTTTCCAGTATCTTTCTTTTTTTAATTTTAATTTTAATTTTTATGTTATTTTAGTCACTATAAAGTACATCATTAATTTTTGATGTAGATTCATTGTTTGCATGTAACACCCAGTGTGTCTTTTGATATTCCTACATCTGTACCCTTCACTATAACCGTGACATACAGTTTCACATAGTAAGTGTGATCTTTAGGATGTATCACACTATTTAGTGATTTATGCTTTTGTCCATAATCTCTTGCCCTGAATTACTGCCTCCCACCTTCTTAATGAGGATAAGTCATACTTGTTTTTCAGAGATGTTCAAACATCTTTTTCCTCAAAGTACACTGTAAATATTCATTCAGATTTTTCTGATGTCTATTTTCCATGAGACACTTTTTGTTTAGAAATTTTTATAATCCTTTATGGTTGTTGAGTTACTTTTCTCGACTTACTACTTTCTCCTGCCTGATTCTGACATGGGCACATCTGCTTAAGGACAAACTATAATGGGTTATATATTCCATTTCCACAAAATAAAGAGGTTTTATTGTTTTTCCACTTTATAAACCTAAATTTTATCTATTGACACTATCAAAAATATTTTCCTAGGAAAAACTTGCAAATTTTACATAGACAAATAGGTCTATGCTCTATTTTTTAAATTTTTTTGTATCCAGTCTACCAAGCAGGTATTACCATATTGATATTTTACATCCTCCACTCAAAAATATTTTTAAGTCATTTTGCTTTACTTTGGTAATGTAAGTGCATACCAATTTTATATTTGTACATGGTATGAAATAAGGCATACTTTTATCATCTTCCAGATAGATACTTTTATTTAATAAATCTCACTGTGCTTTAAAGATTACACACATTGTATAGTAATTTTATTTATGTTTTCTTTAATTGAGAATTTTATAATTTTTTTAAATTTCACTGACATTTTTGTCCATTGCTTTGCCAATAATGTGAGAATAAAAGAAGTCATCATATACTTAGAAGAATTCTCTGTATTCTAGAGTCACTATAACTAATAGCCACCAGAACCAGCTTCAGTATATCAATAACAACTTGCATCAGTGAACATACTTTTTCATTCCAGTAATCCCTGTCAGCCTCTCATCTCTTCCCTTTGTCCCCACTTCACTTATAAAAATCAGCAAGTCACAAACTCCAGTAAGTACACTTCTGGGTGAAAATCCTTCAATACTATCATTCAATTAGTCTTATTTCTACAGATGATACTAATATATTTATATCTCAGATAGTCTTCCCAAAAATTTTATATAACAAGGCTGTCAGTGGAAATGTATGCAGTGGTGAAAAATATTTTTATCTGAGTGTTCAACATGAGAGCTACTAGCCCCATGTGACTGTTGAGTATTTAAAACATGTCTGGTGTACTGGGGAATTGAATTTTAAATTGCATTTAATTTAAATTTTATAATTTAATGTGATAATTAAAATTATCATAGCCGTATTGGTTAGTGACTGTCACATTGGGCATCATAGTTTAAAAGATCAACAATCTGTGCTACTTGAAGAGATTATGCCTGAGCAGCATAACTCTTCCTTACTATAGCAAGCAATACATTCAACTTTCTGTTTTTAATTTAGATCATTCATTGAGAGTTCTGGAAATTACACTGAAGACGTTTTTATAACACTCAGAAGAATTTCAGGAGATTATCAGACCAACAAGTGTCCTCAATAAGACCCTTGTGTCCAAAATTTTTTTATCCTTCAGATTGGCTATGAGATGAATCAGTCTAAAGCACAAGCTGAGTTTTGATTATTTTGATTGTTTCTAATTGCTGAATTTACTTTGTTATCCTTTTTTTAAAATTAAAGTATAGATGGCATTAGTTTCAGGTGTGCAACATAGTGATTCAATAATTACATACATTACGAAATGCTTGCCACTCTAAGTGTAATTACCATTTGTCACCATGCAGAGTTATTACAATATTATTGACTATATTCCCATGCTGTACTTTTCATCTCCATAATTTATTTGTTTTATTACTGGAAGTTTGTAACTCTTAATCCCCTTCAAGTATTCCACTTTGTTTGTTTTCCCATTAAGGACATAAGAAGAAGGCTTTTTATTTTTTATTTTATTATTCTTATTTATTTGGCTCTAAGGACATTAGATGGAGAGCTTCATATAAGATAATCAGACCTAGTATTTTTAGTTGGATAATTAATTTTGATAAAGTCATTAATTTTTTTTAACCATTAAACTGCTTATTTTCTTGCTACTTACTTTGGTTTTGTTTTTGTCTACCTAAACAAAGTTGTGTTTCTCTTTTGTTCTAGATTGTCTAGAAAATTCTTGATACCAAATTTTGACTTAACATTGTTTGTTGGTGAGTTTAATATGAGAAATAATAGTAATTTAAAATACCAGGGTTGAGGGACACCTGGGTGGCTCAGTTGGTTAAGCCTCCGACTCTTGGTTTCAGTCCAATTTGTGATCTCATGGGTCCTGGGATTGAGCCCTCATCAGGCTCCATGCTCAGTGGGGAATCTGCTCGAAGGTTCCCTCCCTCTGTTCCTCCCCCAATTCATGCACATGCTCTCTCTCTAAAATGAACAAATCCTAAGGAAGCCACCCACCACCACCACCACCACTACCAACAACAACAACAACTAAGTCAGTGATAGAGAAAATCTTCCAAGATTGCAGGGAGCTAATATTAGAGTTTATGTTTCCTACTTTGGACATTCCAACTTTTATTTATTTTTTTTAAAGAATTTACTTATCTATAGAGCAGAGAGAGAGCACACAAGAGAATGGGGGGAGGGGCAGAAGGAGAGACTCTCAAGCAGACTCCCTCTGAGCATGGAGCTTGACATGGGGCTTAATCCTGTAACCTGTGAGATCATGACCTGCACCGAGCTTAAGAGTCGGTCACTTAACCAACTGTGCAACCCAGGTACCCCTGGGAATTCCAACTTTTCAATCCAATAATATGAGTGTATATTCAACTAGCATTTTTTTTTTTTTTTTTTTTTTTGTGATTTGACTCAGGGATAGCCTTGCCCTTAATTCAGAAAACTTCCTATCTTACCGTATAAAGCCCTTAGAAGATACAAGGGATCCTACTAGATTTGGAGCATTATTCTCATAATCTCACAATCTAAATGGAGATTTTTTGTAGAGAAGCTACAGAAGCAAAGGGTCCATAACAGTTGATTACTTGCCTAAGATTCTCAGAACAAGCAGATGACTACACAAAGTAGAAATCTTCCCAAAGTCATTAAAACAAGGTTATCTTAAATGTTTAACACTCCTTAATATACATTTGTAGTTCTTGTTTGTTTTTTGTCATTTGATGCCTGTTGCCTGGAGTCATGAACATTGTAACACTGTCATGGTCCCAAGAGGTGATTAAAAAAACTATTCAAAAATGAAAATAAGATAAAATCATGGTGATTAATATGCAAAACTGAGAATCAGATCTCCACAGATGAAACTTTATTTTTCAGTGAAAATTAACTACGTTAGTAAAGATCAGCGTCCAGTGAGAGTTCAAACACATTGAAAAAATTCACTGGTCTGTAGCCATAGAAACAAGGAGTCACCAAGACCAGAACTGTTCAATTTTGCAAGCAATTAATGTCAGCCTCTCTCTTCTGAAAACCGGCCAATCAAGGACAGACCCACTCCAAAAAGCACACTTCTTTTTTTTTTTTTAATATTTTATTTATTGATTTGACAGAGAGAGATCACAAGTAGACAGAGAGGCAGGCAAAGAGAGAGAGAGAGAGGGAAGCAGGCTCCCCGCTGAGCATAGAGCCCGATGCGGGACTCGATCCCAGGACCTTGAGATCATGACCTGAGCCGAAGGCAGCGGCTTAACCCACTGAGCCACCCAGGCACCCCAAAAAGCACACTTCTGAGTGACGCCTAATAAATGACAATCTCATTGGAGTATCCACTTTTCTACATATGGTATTAATCCACTCACACCTCTCAAAGTCCATGAATCCCTAAATTCAATGATTCCCAAATACCTATATAAAATATAGGAGTAGACTTACTTTCTCAGACACACTATGCCTGACCATTGTATCTCTCCCTTACTATGATCAGTAATGGATTCAGTTTTCTTTTGTTTTCCACTTTATTATAGGTTTTTTGACTGATATTTTAATCATTCTTTGATGATCTTCATTTGATGATCCCAGTGCCAATTTTTCTCTCCTCCCCACCCCCAGAATGGTGAAGGAAATCTTCTCCCTAGATATTCTGTTTTTGTTTCTGGGATTTTCTCTCTTTTTTATTAATATTTTATTTATTTGACAGAGAGACAGCGAGAGAGGGAACACAAGCATGAGGGAGTGGGAGAGGGAGAAGCAAGCTTCCCGCTGAGCAGAGAACTTGATGTGGGGCTCGATCCCAGGACCCTGGGATCATGACCTGAGCCAAAGACAGATGCTTAGCAATTGAGCCACCCAGGCACCCCTGTTTTTTTGAATTTTCTATTCTTTGACAACATACATCAGAAAAACATACACCAGTTGCAATTCCATTTGAAAATTAAAAATGTGTCTTATTTTATTTATTTATTTACTTACTTACTTATTTTCATTATATTTAGTTAGCCAAAATTTAGTACATCATTGGTTTTTGATGTAGTGTTCAACAATTTATTAGTTGTGCCTAACACCCAGTGCTCATCACATGTGCCCTCCTCAATACTTACCACCAAGTTACACCATCCCCTCTCTTCTGTAACCCTCAGTTTGTTTCCTGGTCCCTCTCTGATTTCTTCCCATTCAGTTTTCCCTCCCTTCCCCTGTTCTCCCCCATGCTACCCCTTATGTTCCACATATGATCAAAACCATATTACAATTGTCTTTCTTTGCTTGACTTATTTCACTTAGCATAATCTCCTCCAGTTCTATCCATGTCAATGCAAATGGTAGCTATCCAACCTTTCTGATGGCTGAGTAATATTCTATTTATATACAAACCACATCTTCTTTAACCATTCATCTGTTGAAGGACATCTGTGGCTATTGTGGACATTGCTGCTATGAATATTGGGGTGCATGTGTCCCTTCTTTTCACTACATCTGTATCTTTGGAGTAAATACCTAATAATGCAATTGCTGGGTCATACGGTAGCTTTATTTTCAACTTTTTGAGAAATACCCATACTGTTTTCCAGAGGGGCTGCACCAGCTTGCATTCCCACTGACAGTGTAAGAGAGTTCCCCTTTCTCCACATCCTTGCCAACATTTGTTGTTTCCTGTCTTGTTAAATTTTGCCATTCTGACTAGTGTAAAGTGGTATCTCACTGTGGTTTTGATTTGTATTTCCCTGATGGCTAGTGATGTTGAACATTTTTTCATGTGTCTGATAGTCATTTGTATGTCTTCTTCTGTATTTTATGCTGTACTCACCACAGTTATAGCTACCATCTGTCATCATGCAGTTCTATTACAATACCATTGACTGTATTCCTTGTACTCTATCTTTTATTCCTATGATTTATTCTTTCTATAACTGGAAGCCTGTGTCTCCCACTCCCCTTTACCCATTTTGCCCACCTCCCCCAGCCTCTTCTCTGATAATCATCAGTTCCCTGTATTTATAGATCTGATTCTGTTTTTTTGTTTATTCATTTGTTCTGTTTTGTTTTTAGATTTTACATATAAGTGAAATCATATGGTATTTGTTTTTCTTATGTCACTAAATATAATATCCTCTACATCCATCCATGTTGTCACAAATGGTAAGAACTTGTCCATTTTTATGGCTAAGTAATATTCCACTGTGTTTGTGGGGGCACATCTTTATCCATTCATCTATCACTGGACACTTTTATGTCTTAGTTAACGTAAATATTGCCACAATAAACATAAGAGTGTATATATTTTTTCAAATTGGTGTTTTTGTTTTCTCTGGATAAATATTAAGTAGTGGAATCATTGGATTATATGATACTTCCATTTTTAATTTTTTGAGGAAACCTTCATACTCTCTTTTTGGCTCTATCCATTCCTACAGGTGTAAGGTGATATTTTGTGGTTTTGATTTGCATTTCCCTGATTATTAGTGATGTTGGGCACTTTATATGTGTCTGTTGGCCATCTTTGGTTTCTTTATAAATCTCTGTGTACATTCTTCATCCATTTTTTAATCAAATTATTATTATTATTATTTGGTGTTGAGTTGTGTAAGTCTTTATATATTTTGGATATCAGTTTCTTATCAGATATATCATTTGCAAATATGTTCTTCCATTTAGTAGATTTTCTTTTCATTTTGTTGATAAGTTCCTTCAATATACAGTAACCTTTTATTTTTATTTACTTATTTATTTTTAAGATTTTATTTATTTATTTGACAGACAGAGATCACAAGTAGGCAGAGAAGCAGGCAGAGAGAGAGGAAGGGAAGCAGGCTCCCTGCTGAGCAGAGAGCCTGATGCGGGGCTCAATCCCAGGACCCTGGGATCATGACCTGAGCCGAAGGCAGAGCTTTAACCCACTGAGTCACCCAGGCGCCCCTACAGTAACCTTTTAGTTTGACATACTCCTAATAGTTTATTTTTGGTTTTGTTTTCCTTGTCTTAGGAGATATAGCTAGAAAAAATGTTGCCATGGCTGATATCAAAATAGTTACTTCATGTGTTTTCCTCTAAGATTTTAATGATTTCAAGTTGCATTTAGATCTTTAATCCATTTTGAGTTTATTTTTGTGCCTGGTGTTAGAAAGTGGTCCAGTTTCATTCTTTTTCATGTAGCTGTCCATTGTCCCAGTACCATTTATTGAAGATACTGCCTTTCCTCATTATATAATCTTCCCTCCTTTACCATAGATTAATTGAGCATCTAAATGTAGGTTACTTTGTTCTATTGATCTGTGTCTATGTTTGTGCCAGTAACATACTGTTTTGACTACTACAGCTTTGTAGTATAGGTTGAAATCTGGAATTTTGATTCCTCCAGCTTTTTCATTTTGAAGATTGTTTTGGGTTTTCAGGGTCTGTTGTGGTTCTATACAAATGTTAGTATTACTTGTTTTAGTTCTGTGAAAATGCTGTTGGTATTTTGATAGGGATGCTTTGATTCTGTAGATTACATTGGGTAGTATGGACAGTTTAACAGTATTAATTCTTCCAATCCAATGCTATATCTTTCCATTTGTTTGTATCACCTTCAATTTCTTTTATCAATGTCTTATGGTTTTCAGAGTACACATTTTTAACCTACTTGATTAAGTTTATTCCTAGGTTTTTGATTTTGGTTTTCTTTGTACAACTTTAAATGGGATAGTTCTCTTAATTTCTCTTTCTGCTACTTCACTATTAGTATATAGAAACACTATCAATTTCTGGGTATTTATTTTGTACCCTACAACTTCACTGAATTAATGTATTACTTCTAACAGTTTTTTGATAGTTTTCTTTATATAGGATAATGTCATTTGCAAATAGTGACAGTTTAACTTCTTCTTTACCAATATAGATGCCTTTTAATTCTTGTTCTTGTCTGATTGCTTTGGCTAGGATTTCTAGTACTTTGTTGAATAATAGTGGCAAGAGATATTCTTGTCTTGTTCCTGTTCTTAGAGGGAAAACTCTCAGTCTTTCAACATTGGATATGATATCAGCTATGGATTTGATATATATGGCTTTTGTGTTGAGTTATGTTCCCTCTAAACCAACTTTTTTGAGAGTTTTTATCAAGAATGGATTTTTAAGTTTTGTCAGATGATTTTTCTGCATCTATTGAGATGATCATATAATTTTTATCTTTTTTTAATGTGCATAATATTGATCAATGTGTGACTATTGAAACACCCTTACATCCATAGAATAAATCTCATTTGAACATAATGAATGATCCCTTTAATGTATTGCTGAATGTGATTTGGTAATATTTTGTCGAGGATTTTTACATCTATTTTCATCAGGGATATTGGCCTGTAGTTTTGTTGTTGTTGTTGCTGTTGTTGTTGTTCTTCTTCTTTTTAATCTTTACTCTTAAAAACATTAAAGTTTTCCTTTTACCCAGAACATGATAATATGCTAAAATATTCCCTATTCCCTATCTTAGGAATATATTTACATATTCATATGTATTTAGGAATATATATCTATATATATCCTAAAATGGGATTTTTCAGTGAGATTTGAAAATATTTCTATATTCTTTTCTGCTATAGATATCTGATTTGTTTAAAGCAAATATATTGAACTCTTTCATTATCTGATAATTTTTATCATGAGATAAGCATTATTTTTGATAAGACATTTAATTCACTTTGCACTTAATATAAAACCATAAAATTTTCTCTTTTTGTCTTACCTGTGTTTATGAGTCATTTTACTTTCTGGTTTATCTTTTACATTTTATACAATATTTTGATAATTTTATCAAGTTGCTACTTATTCATATTTTTTCCTTTATTAAACAGAGTTCAACTTTATTTTTCACTGCTTTTAAGATTAATTTCCTTTTTGTTGTGTTCGTAATCAAACATGCATGTCTCTGTCAATCTGTGAAAGCCAGATGTATTACCACCAAATCCTGCATTTTACCTGGTCTTCTACTTTCATTCCAAATAAAATATTTGGAAATTTTTATTTCTTCTTTAAATGTAATCCTTTCTCCGATAAATTTATTAAGAACAATTCATTTATGACAATTTGAAATTTTTCCTTAAAACATATAATTCTGCATAAAGAATCATATTTAGTGTTTATATTATGTATCCATAAGTATACTATCATTACAATTCTCAGTTTTTCCCTTCTTTATCTTTCTTTATTTAGGTTTGTCTTCTGATTCATTTATTGTTGAGTTAGATTTTTTTTTGTATTTTCCTAAAATTCTTTGTACTTACATATTTTTCTCAATATATTTATCTTAGTCTGGCAAATAATTGGTATTTTGCTGGAATATAGTATTTATCTCATTGTATAGTATTAATAATCAATGTAATTTCATTTGTAAAAACCTTAAAACAGAGCTTAAAACAAAAATGTTATTTTTATTTTGTTATTTTGTTTATTTTGTTATTTCTATTGTTTTTTTTTTTTTAATTTTGAAAAGTAATGTTTAACCTTTATTATTACTTTTAGGCTTCATTCCTTTATATAAATATGCATGTCAATATAAAAACTTCTTTTTATACCATTATTTAAATCCAGTTTGAGGGGAGGTGCTAAGATAGTGGCCAAGTAGGAGGACCTTAAGCTGGTCTTATCTATGGAACACAATGAGATAACTATCAAATCATCTTAAATACTTCAGAGATCAGCCTGGGCACTGACAAAACAAACTCCATAACTAGAAAGAGAGAAGAAGCCTCATTAAAGAGTACACTTGGCAAGCTAGAAGGGCATGATTCAGTGTGCTGAATGAGAAGAAAATTTGATTGCAAATCAGTCCAAGATGGTGGAAGAATAGAAGACCTTAGTTTCATCTGGTCCCAGGAATTCAGCTAGATAGCTATCAAATCATTGTGAAGACCTATGAACTCAACCAGAGATCTAAGAAAAGAATAGCTGCAATGCTACAAATAGGAAAAAAAATAAATAAATAAAAAAGTTTCTGCAAAAATGACAAGATGGAAAAAGTCACCTCAAAAAAGAACAAGAGGCAGTACTGACTGCTAGGGACCTATCACTACAGACATAAATAAGATGTCAGAACTAGGATTTAGAATAATGATTCTAAAGATACTAGCTGGGCTTGAAAAAAGTATAGAAGAGACACTAGAGACTCACTTTCTGGAGAAACTAAAGAACTAAAATCTAACCATATCAAAATCAAAAAGGCCATTAATGACATGCAATAAAAAATAATTGCTAGGATAAATGAAGCAGAAGAGAGAATTAGTGATATAGAAGACAAATGGTGGGTAAAAAAGAATCTGAGAAAAGGAGAGAGAAACAACTACTGGATCATGAGGGGAGAATTTGAGAATTAAATGATACCAAAAACCAAAACAATATTAGAATAATTGGAATCCCAGAAGATGAGGAAAGAGGAAGTGGGGCAAAAGGTATATTGGAGCAAATTATAGAGAACTTCCCTTCTCTGGGGGAAGGAAACAGGCATTCAAGTCCAGGAGGCATAGAGAACTCCCCTCAAAATCAATAAAAATATGTCAACACCTCAACATATAATAGTGAAACTTACAAATCTCAGACGCAAAGAGAAAATCCTGAAAGCAGTTTGGGATAAGAGGTTCGTAAACTACAAGGGAGTTAGGGTAGAAACAAAAGACTGAAAGCAGACCTATCCACAGAGACCTGGCAGGCCAAAAAGATGGGCATGATATATTCAGGGTGCTACATGAGAAAAATATGCAGCCAAGAATTCTTACGCAGCAAGGATGCCATTCAAAATAGAAGGAGAAAGAAAAATCATCCAGGACAAAGAGAAACTAAAAGAATTTGTGATCACTAAACCAGCCCTGCAAGACATATTAAAGGGGATCCTTTAAACGAAGAGAGAGCCCAAAAGTAACATAGACCAGAAAGGAAAGGAGACCATATACAGAACAGTGACTTTGTAGGTAAGACAGTGGCATTAAATTTATCTTTCATTAGTTACTCTGAACGTAAATGTGCTAAATGCCCCAATCAAAAGACACAGGGTATCAGACTGGATAAAAAAAAAATTAAGAACCATCAATATGCTATCTGCAAGAGACTCATTTTAGACACCTCCAGATTGAAATTGAGGGCAATGAAAAAATCAACAAAACAAAAAAACAAATGGCAAAATAGGAGAAGATATTTGCAAATGACATATCAGATAAAGTGCTAGTATCCAAATCTATAAAGAACTTATCAAACTCAACACCCAAAGAAGGAATAATCCAGTCAAGAAATTGGCAGAAGTCATGAACAGACATTACTTCAAAGAAAATATACAATGGTCAACAGACACATGAAAAACTGCTCAACATCACTTAGCATCAGGGTAATACAAATCAAAACCACAGTGAGATACCAATTCATACCAGTCAGAATGTGAGGATGTGCAGAAAGGGGAATACTCTTACACTGTTGGTGGGAATGCAAGCTGGTGTAGCCACTCTGGAAAACAGTATGGATATTTCTCAAAAAGTTGAAAATAGAGCTACCATATGACCCAGCAATTGCACTACTAGGTATTTAACCCAGAGATACAAATGCAATGATCCAAAGAGGCACCTGCACCCCAATGTTTATAGCAACAATGTCCACAATAACCAAATTATGGAAAGAGCCTAGATGTCCATCAACAGATGAATAGATAAAGAAGATGTGGTATATATATATATATATATATATATACGTTTATATATATATAAAATGGACTACTACTCAGCCAACAAAAAAAATGAAATCTTGCCATTTGCAATGCTATGGCTGGAACTAGAGGGTATTATGCTAAACAAAATAAGTCAATCAGAGAAAGACAATTATATGATCTCACTCTTATGTGGAATTTAAGAAATAAAACATAGGATCATAGGGGAAGAGAGGGAAAAATAAAACAAGATGAACTCAGAGAAGAACACAAACCCTGAGAGACTCTTAATCATAGGAAACAAACTGAGGGTTCCTGGAGGGGAAGGGAGTAGAAGGATGGGGTAACTGGATAATAGACGTTAAAGAGGTTATGTGATGCAATGCGCAGTGGGTAGTATATAAGAGTGATGAATCACTGACTTCTACCTCTGAAACTACTAGTACATTATATGTTAATTAACTGAATTTAAATTAAAATAAATAAATCCAATTTTAAGTGAGTATATTTATATTTATGTGAGTATATTTTAAGTAAGTATATTAATATTATGAGTATAAATGCACATGAACAAGCACACACATATATTACATACATTTACATATATTATACTTACATATGTATGTATAAAGTTAAGTGATGTGATTATAGAGTAACATTTTAATTTTTTGCCATTCTATATATTTAACCAGTTAGTAATGAGCACTTATTGATTTATAACCAAGAAAGTTTTTATTTTCCCAGCATATTGCTGTGTACAATGTAGAAGAGTAAGAGAGTAAACCCATGTTTATTTCTAAATTATATACTTTGGGGTTATGGGTCTCAAGACAAATAATAAATGCCAATAAAGCAAGAAGAACAAAAGTGCATTAAACCTTTACTTTTAATAATAAGGGTATAAATAGCAACTTAACTTTAACATACTTGGACATGTTTGCTTACTTGAAACAAAGACAAAATTTTATTATTGTTTGAGTGCACATTATCCTATAGATATTTTTATAAGGGAGTCTAAATAAAACCATTTTTCCTGCTCTCAACAGTAAATAGAAATTATCATAAAAGTGTAATGCTGACAGTAATATATACTTTCTTAAAA
The DNA here is from genome assembly GCF_010015895.1 of Lontra canadensis. Lineage (NCBI taxonomy): Eukaryota > Metazoa > Chordata > Mammalia > Carnivora > Mustelidae > Lontra > Lontra canadensis. Next base: position 4,660,714 of record NW_022631040.1, read on the forward strand.
GATTACATTTATATATGTATTATTGCTGATAGCAGGTACCTAGTATATTCAAGAAGCATTTCTAAAGTTTATTTTTAGAATTTCATATATAGAAAATAATGAAAATTATAATAGTAATATTTAAGAACCTAAGTTCTGGAGTTCTCAGGTTGACTGTATTCAAATTCTAGTTCCATTACTTAAAACTTTTATTGTCTTGTACCGTTCACTTAACCAATCGGCACCTTAATGATTATTGTTCTACCTGAGGATACTGTGCTGAAGTAGTAGCAGAAATGTCATTCTTAGGGCACCTGGCTGGCTCATCAGTTGACTATGTGACTCAGTCTCAAGGTTGTAAGTTTGAGCTCCATGCTGGGTGTAGAAATTACTTAAAAAAATAAAATCTTTAAAAAAAAAAGTCCCCTTCTTATTTCAAGAGAAAAGATTTCCCATAGAAGAATTCTAAGTAATATACACAAATACTCCCTCATTCAATAGATAAGAACTTCATTCTTACCATTCCTTCCCTTGAGGGTAAACTAGGCTTAATGAGTGGATTCCAGCAATGGTATTGTGAATGGGTAAGAGTAACTCTTCCCTGAAGAAGCCTGATAAACAGTACCTTAACTAATTTATGAAGTTCAACATCATTAGTGATGGCATAGGCATATCATGCACCCCTGATATGATAGGATTAGAGGAAGTCTTCAACAGTATTCGTTCAAAAACTGACAACTAAACTATAATCATGAGAAAAATGTTAGACAATCCTGATTGGAAGGTAGTCTACAGGATACCTGGCAAATATTCTCTAAGACTATCAGTGTCATGAAAAAAAACAAGAAAAGACTGAGAACCTGTAACAGGCAAAATTAAAACTCAAGCAGTCTCCCTTCAAAGTCAATGTTCTTTTTCACACTATTATGGTTTAAAGATAGTGGTCTTTTTTGCACTCTGTACTCCAGAACATTCTTGAGTATTGAAGGTAATATGTATACAACTTGGTTGTATGTGGGACTAAGAAAGAAAAGATTACTTAAATGTTTAGAGAGGAAAATTTGACACCCCAAGATACTTTTTCTGATTTCTCACAGGCCATGTGACTTCCCTATTTACACCCTAATAGAGAGTTAAAGATACAACATTTAGGATTTATGGACAGGAGGTAGGTCTGAGCCAATACTACATTTCTAGCACCAGGAAAGAAATAAATACCCTGGCCAAATCTTACCAGTCTCCCCTATGTACAAGCCCACTCTCATGTTTGTCCTGTAAAAAGATAAAGTAGCAGGTTGCAGTTTTCCTGTCCTGGAGCATAATCCACAGTATGTTGAGTTAAGCCATCATCAATTCATGTTTCACTGTCACATGAGCCGAGCTTTCCAAACTGTTACTCATCACATATGCTTTTTCAAGTTTCCCTAATAAATCCTGCTTTATGCCCTAGATATGTGGCACTGTGGTGTATACCTTCACGCACCATGGTACAAGTGCTATAACTATGTTTCTTTCAATTTTTAAACCTACAATTGATTTATTTCCAAAATTCTAAAAGCATTGAAGAATATACACACATAGTTCCTTTATCCTCATCTATGTTTTTCTTCCTCCTACTCTCTTTAAGAGGAATAAATAAATCTTTGCAAAAAAAATACAAATTCAAAAATCAACAGTAACAGAGAAGTAATAAGGGGGCTTATCATTTGAGTAATCAAAATAAATTTAAAGTACATATATATAAAACCTTGATTAAGGAATTTATTGCATCATGATTTGCCACTGGTTGAAATAACAAAAAATATGTCATAGAAGTTTTTTGTTTAATTTTTTAAAAATATTTTTGTTTAGTATTTTCTTTACAAATTTTTTTATCTAATAAGTTAGAATTTTATTTATGTTATATTTTAATTTCCTGATAATTTCACATGTTCATTTTCTTCAGAAAACTATAAATTCATGTGTCTTTATTATCTGGGTTAGTGTGCATGATACAGTTAGATTTCATGGAGCTATTGAAGTCCACATGGGTATAGTAGAAATTGGGTTGAAACTTTGTTTATGTGGTGGAAGGGATTCTGTGATAGAAAGTGAGAAAGAAAATGGTTTTCATAAAAGAAATTTAAAATTTAAAATGTCTAGATGAAATAGTCACAAAACAAAAAATAGATCAAGGAAATCTATTTTATCTTAGGCCGTGATAGAATTGTGGCTAATTTTTTTTTTTTTCTATAGAGGTTGAAGAAGCAATTTCTAACTCTTTCCTTCTTTTACATAACATCCATCTTCCCCTCCCTGCTCCCATGATTATTGTTTAATGAATGGTCTGCCTAGTACTCCTTGGTGTATCTGCCAAGCAACAGTTCATTTTGCCTTATTTTATATGAAGAAAATTAAATGGAACTTTTATTTCAGAATTTTAATTAAATACCTATGAGATACAAACAGTGTTAATATGCATGTATAAAATTCTCATGTACCTGTTTCATATATATAATAAACCTTTGTTTAATGTTTCTACAGAAGCTCAGAATGAGTTCTTCTAATAAAGTTTGTACAAATTATCCGCAGTGGATGATCTTACTAAAAAGGAACAAATAGAAGTTCATTATTTTTCTTCAAATAAATTTACACTAAGTATCAATTTAGGTTTAGCAAAAAAAAAAAAGTATTTTTAAATATCCATTAAGGAGTATAGACCTTGATTGCAGTAACTAGAATTTTATGTGTATCAAAAATGTGTAGTAGGATCTGAACCACACACACTGATGGATCTGATAAGGGAGGTTATTGTTATCTCTATATGTCTTAATATTTCCCATTTCCTTAACTGGTTGTACTCCTGAGTGCCACCTCCTACAAAGGTAATCATAGGCTTCAGTATCAGTTATTCATATCTATTCTTTGCTTCTATAGATGTCCTATATTTATGTAACTTTAAACAATATTTCCCCTTTGTCTAAACTTATAATTTATAGAGATGGAAATATAAGCTATTCTATGATATTTTTCTCTAACTCAATATTGTGATACAGAGATTTAGCCATGTTGATGAATGCAGCTTTACTTCTTTTGTGTCCATTGTGTAACAAGTCCATTTTTAGTAAAACAACACAATTTATCAATTTACTATTTGTAAGCATTTGGATTGTTACATTTTTTTCTATTATGGACAACTGTATAAGAATCATTCATATGTAGAGATTCTAGTGTACATGTGCATTTGTTTCCTTGGAGTGATATGGTTGGGGGAAAGAGGTTGTGCAATTTTACTAAAAAAGATTACTTAATTGTGCAAAGAGCTTTTGCTCCACAATTTTACCAACATTTGGTATTTTGCTATTTTATTTGTTGTTAATCTGATAAATATGAAATCATATTTCACTTTTGTTTTAATCAGTATTTCCATAACCTAGTGAGCTTGAGCATCCCTTAATCTGTGTATCATCATTCATAATCTTATTTATTTACATGCCTCTTCAGGTTTCTTATTTACTTTTCTATTGAGTTGTTTTCTTAAGAACTCTTAAATATTATATATTTATAAATATATATAAATTTATAAATTTATAAATACTAGACAATTTTGGTTTAATGTGTTATTAAAATGTGCACATGTTATAAAAATATACTACTTGCATATTTTCACTCATTTTATGTTATCTTTTGATGAACAAAACAATGATGAACTAAGAGCTTTTGTTCTTTATATAATGTAGCTTAATTCACTTATCTTTTAAATATGACTTCTGTTTGTGCCTTATTTAAGAAATCATCTCCTGCAGTAGTGATATAGAGCTACTCTTTTATATTATTTTCTAAATATTTTATACTTCCATTTCTTATATTTAAGTCTGTAATATCTCTATGAAGTAAGAAACCAGTTTCATTATAACCTAATATGGGTAATTATTTTTTCCAGTAAGTTTTATGAATCATTACATTATATTTCCCCAACTGATTAACAATGCTTTCCCATGATACATCAAATTACTACATATGAGTTTTTTGTTGCTGGTATTACTTCTTTTTTTTATTTTTTTTCCCAAGACTTTTTTTTTAATGATTTAAAAAATTATTTTTTATAAACGTATAATGTATTATTAGCCCCAGGTGTACAGGTCTGTGAATTGCCCGGTTTACACACTTCACAACACTCACCATAGCACATACCCTCCCCAATGTCCATAACCCCACCACACTTTCCCTACCCCACTCCCCTCCAGCCACTCTCAGTTTGTTGTGTGACATTAAGTCTCTTTTGGTTTGTCTCTCTCCCGATCCCATCTTGTTTCATTTATTCTTTTCCTGCTGGTATTCTGTTTTGTTTTGTTTTGTTTTGTTTTTCCTCTTCTGTTTCTTAGTTTATTTATTTTTAAAGATTTTATTTATTTAACAGAGAGAGAGAGAGAGAGAAAGAGAGGGAGAGATCATGAGCTATAGGGAGAGGCAGATGGAGAGGGAGAAGGAGAGCCCTTGCTGAGCAGGGAGCCTGACTTGGGGCCCTGTCTAGGAGCCCTGTGATCATGACCTGAGCTGAAGGCAGATACTTAACTAACTGAGCCACCCAGGCACCCCTTAGTTTATTTTTTTCTGTTCCACCACTAATACCACAGAGTTTTAATAACTTAAGTTTGGCAAGGGTTACTATTTTTGTCCTTATGTAATTTCACAACTGTGGATAAGATACGTCCCCTAGCCTTTTACTGAGTGTACATCTATACCCTCCATTCCTGCAAGACCTGAACAGTCCTCAAGACTCCTGATCCAAGCCATTTGAGCAATTTTTAAGTTAATTATAAGTTTCTGAATTAATTCTAAATTCAGCCCACTGAATTTAAGAATTTTTGTGAGGTTTGGGTTCACAACTGTTTTTTGTTTTTTGTTGCTGTTGTTTTTTATTCTGTCAGAGATGTCTTCCTTTTGAATGCTGGCAATTTCTCTTCCTTATTTTCATGCATGGGCTCTCATTTTGTTGTACCTGAAGTAAACAGAAGGAGAGGGTTTCAACATATGCTCAATACATCATCTTAAAATTAAAAACCATTGTAAACCTTTCATCTCAGTATATATAAATCTGATTAAAATTTGTTTATATTTATAGAATAAATCCAAATATGATTTAAACACATTTTTGGTATAACCACATTAAGTTGATACATAGTTATATTTCATCTGCAAAAATAAATAAATATTTTCTCTTAATATATTTTCTCCAAATATGGTTGAGTCATACAGAAATGCTATTTTTCCTTTATAGTCACATAGTATTTTTATTACAAATAATGCTACACGGCTTCCTAATTCACTTTATTCGCCCTTCTTTCTCAATTTCTTCCATCAATATTTATTGAATGTGAGCTCTAAATGTTTTTAGATTGTGTCAGAATATTACAGTTCCCCACAAAACACAGATTTCCAGTTTCTGAATGTAATCATATGCTATATTAACAACAGTGTAAACATGTTCAAAATTTACTTTGAACAAGGTAGCATCATGGGAAAATATCATATAGCATCTTTCAAGAACTACTTTAAGGGGAATAATATATATTTAGATATATACTTACAAAAGTAAGTCTTCTTACTTTATAATCAACATTCTCAAGATAGTTGGAAAGAGTATTAATGTTTTGTTCAGTGTTACAGATGGGATGTTATTTACTTAAGATAGTGATTTTCTCAGAAGAAGCAAGATAGTTTCAATTATTTAAATCCAATTATGTGTATTTTACATCGGATTCGTCCTCAAAATAAAATCAGAAAATTAAAGGTATTATTGAAACTAGATAGAGATTTCTCAGCTAGCAAGGAGGGCCAGTTCTATTACCTAGGATAAGATATATCAAGCACCACTTTCAAGTAATAGATCTAGTATCTCTCAGATTGATTCGACACCAGCTTGACCTTACATTTATACCCAAGTCATTTAATATGAGTATCTCATTTCTTCTAGAGAGAGATCTGAATTCTGTGTATGCATAGTGTTTAAATAGAATTTCATAAAGAGTAAAAAATTGTTGTTTTTTGTGAAATAATGATAGTATATAATATATATATCCTTCTTAATTTCTTACCAAAATAATGGCACACTTCTGACAGCTCATTTGTATATATCATTTAAATTTAAAATGGTTAGCTTATTCAAATTTAATAGTCATTAAATTTAATATGTCATTATGGCCACAAAAGGTTACACATTTTGTTCCTAAGAATAATTCATAATCACATCTTTAATTTATTTATTTGGTCACTTCTGTTTGTAGCTGTAATGATACTCTATTAAATAAAATTTGAGCATTGTATTTATTTTCATTCATGTAGTAACATATTAACCTGAATGTGAGTCTTGCAAGAATCTTCATTATCAAGGACAGAAGTAAAAGGCTACAAAGAAAAGTGGAGGGAAAAAAAAAAAAAGCCTTTAGCTATCTACATAGCAGTCATGAAGTAGTTAAAGGAGTCTCTCCTTCTCGCTATCATAGGCTCAGCTAAATAAGAGCGTTGTTTTCATTAGTGGGCAATTTTTATCCCAGGAAGAAATAGATATATTCTAGAGTCAAGAAACAGCCACAAAAGAAATAATATTCCAGGTAATAATATATCTGAAAGATTTATGTTTTATCTACTAAGCTAGTAAAACCTCTCAAGTCCCTCTCTGTAATTCAAGGGGTGACAGAGGATGTAAGTTGTTTATGAAAGTTTGATCACCTGAAGTCCATATGTCACATTGATTCTATTGCAATAAGGGATTATCCCTATTATTATTTTCATTAAAAGTCACAAATCTCTGAATGCTTGGTTATGATCCCAGAATTGTGCTAAATGCATCATCTCACACAACACTGTCATATTAATCTCACAACACTATGTAATGAATCGTTTTATTGCCTTCATTTTATAGGTGAGTAAAATGAACCCCTGAAACAATCATTTGTCCAAGTCACATGGCAAATAAATATTACACAAAGGCATCCCACCTAGACTAACTCTAGCTTGGCCTCTTTACAATGCAGAAAACAATTACAAGAGCAATCAAATAGAGGAGCTGAACTTCTTAGACATAGAGTGTCAACTCTGTTATTTATGTTAGTTATGGAAACGCAGTTACGAAGGAGGCCTATGTTAGTCTGAGGTATACCAACATACAACAAGAGAATGAACAGAATAGCCTGGCATTGGTGCTTAAATGTGTATAATCAGAATGATTAGGTAATGAAATTCTCATATTTTTGTTTCTCCTCCAACCACAAGGAACTTTTTGTTCTTCTGAGAAGTTGTATCATCTTCAGCCTAGGGAGATTTTCAAATGGGATCCCCCCCATGCCTGGAGGTCTTCTTTCCTTTCTTTGCCTGGTTATTCCAATTACTCCTTTATGTCCCAGCTCAGTAGGGGCCATATAAGGGAATCTTCCAGGTAAGGTAGAATGAGGTCAAACTCCCCATTGGCACCTTTCACATTTTATCTCCCATTTCTTCTCATTACTTATCACCACATATTTTTTTTTTTTTTTGGTTATTTTTAGACTTCACAACTAGAGAGTAAGTTTAATGACAACAGGTAGATTTTTTTTTTTTTTTTTTGTATGCTTGGTCACTTCTGTATCTACAACATCCTGAATGTGTCTGGTAAATCATGAATATTCAGTGTTTGTTGAAGGAATTAATTAACAGAATTAATAGTGCTATATTTGACACACATCAATTTATTTTGCCAGATTACAGTCTCCATGGACAGGCAAGGACTACATCAGTTTTTGCTCACTGACCACACTGACAGACACTTACCTCATTAACTATTTAATGACAGGAATTCTTTTTCCAGGCTCAGGACCCTCCTCTTTTGACTGAGAACATCAAAATCTGAGCATATATCCTTTTAGGTTTAAGTGGATGTTGGTTATAATCTCAAAAGCATAAAAATAATAAAAACATATCTATCACAAGTAGATGTTGTGAGGGAAAAATAAAAATCAGAATGGAGAGCTCAGAGGGAAAGCTAATGTTTGAAAGAAAGGATGAGTGCTGCTTAGGTGGCAGAGTAAGTGCAATTTTTTGGTGGTGGTTGTAAATTCAAGACAAACTCAAACTGCCAGAATGACGGAAGAGAAAAATACACTTCATGGAGAGAGAGAAAGGTGGAACTAAAATGGATTATATTCTTTCAGACAGAACCATAAGGGGATTCAGGAAACAGAAAAAAACAGATTTCAAATTCTTACTCAAGACTGTCTGTATGTCCTCCGATTCCAGTCAACATGGAAGCTTCTTATTATGCATTATATTATATGCGTTATAATTAACAAACATGAAAATGAACAGAAAAAATGAAGAGGTATACCTATTCCTTAGCACCACAGAGGCGGAAGCTATAGGACATAGCTAAAAGGGGATTGCAAGTTCGTGGCAAAGGAAAATTTTAGTTATGTACAAAATAGTTCCCTGAAATATAAATGAAGAAAATATATGTATATGAATATATGTATGAGCATAAGAGCTATGTAAAAGGAGTGTTTTCATTCCATTCAGTTGAGTGTGTGTGTGTGTGTGTGTGTGTGTGCATGGATTGTAAGTATTAATAACATTCTGTAGTAACATTGAAAATTATTAGTAATACGTAAGTTCTTATAACGATGCTTAGGCAAAATATTGTTAGTTTTTATAAAGTGTTTTTTTGTTTTTCACAACTAATCCTATTTGTAAAATCTTAAGTTTTAAAAGGTTTTCCATTAGATCTTTGAACTATAGTGATGAACGGACTTGTTAATTTTTTTTTAAAAAGACAATAGTTCATAAGAGGCACATTGTTTTATTTTTTAAGATTTTATTCATTTATGTGAGACAGAGACAGCGTGCATGAGTAAGGGGAAGGGCAGAGGGAGAAGCAGATTCCCTGCTGAGTGGGGAGCCCAATGTGGGGCTATCTCCTGGGACTCCAGGATCATGACCTGAGCTGAGGGCAGCTGCTTAACTGACTGAGCCACCCAGGTGCCCCATGGAGCACATTGCTGTTTTGTTTTTGTTTTTGTTTTTTAAGATTTTATTTATTTATTTAACACAGAGAGAGGGAATACAAGCAGGAGGGGTAGGAGAAGGAAAAGCAGGCTTCACCCTGAGCAGGGAGCCTGATGCAGGGCATGATGCAGGGCTTGATCCCAGGACCCTGGGATCATGACCTGAGCTGAAGGTAGATGCTTAATAACTGAGCCACACAGGTACCCCAAGCACATTGTTTTGATCAACTGAACTGATCAACTGAGCAAGGGTTATTATTTTTATAATAGTGATAATAAAAGTATCATTTTTGAATACCTACATGGCGTATATTGTGCTTTAGAATTTGCATGCATATCTTTTTCTCTGAAATTTACAACCTGGAAAATCATATATTATCATCCCTATTTATCACACATAGAAACTGAGTGTCAGAGAGCTTAAGTAAACTGTGGCTGTGACAGGGCACGTATTTACTGGTGGTTGATTCAGCCTGGGAATTACTAATTCAGAAGATTGAGTTGACCTAACAAAAAAAGGTTGTGTGATATGTGAGGAGTGGAAGACACACTCACTGCTCCATAACAAATTGAATTGTGGGAGACAGAGTGAATTGAGGGGTTTCCTAATTCAGTCCTGTTTCTGCTGTTGGACAGAGGCTTCTTTGATATCCATTATTGCTATACTACCTTCTAACTTGTATGTAGAATAGCAAGTATTTGCTGACGCATGGGCCAGCCAAGTCATGAGAGGAGATGACCAGAGATTTGGAGTCAAAGACGTTTTTGACAGTAAGAATGTCGTGTACCTGACGTGTCCTCAGTGCTTAGCGAGATCTGCTGTAGCCCAGTGAAGGCGATGATGGCTTTGGATTAAGAATCCTGACCACATTCATCACCCCAGATATGCTGTATGACAAAGCTCAACACACAACTCTATCTACTTGCAAATACTCTATTTCTTAGCACTTTGAGTACACCTGACTTTTAGAAAAGGAAAGAGGTTAATAAATTAGTCATTAATACAAAATACAACTAACCTTATCATAAGTACACTCTTGACAATCCAGAGGGCAACTAAAATTAATTCAGAGGTACAGATCTCTTCAGGTGATGAATTAAGTAATATTATTTATCTTAGGGATTGTTGTAAATTTTAATGTTTGGGATTTATAAAGAAGATAGAAAATCTATATTGGATTCCTGGTTGGCACATTTATGTCCTGAAGATTCACTATGGCTAGTGTATTTAACGTCTGAAGGATTTCATGTCAAACATGCATCCAGTGAGAAAAATTGAATGTGAGTTGAGAGAAATATTAGCCATTTTTTAAAAAAGTGTTCAAGGATTATTCATTTCAAGCACATAACTATGTTTTCCTGATCAGACACATTTTTTATAACATGGAATTTAAAAATGTCTGGAAAGCCACAGATAACAACAAAAAAAGCATATTGCACAAATACAACATTTGACATTCATGAAATGCCAAATGATATAATGTTTCAATCCCAGATGGGAAACAGAAAGAATGAACACAAATTAATCTCTATTTCCTAAATATGCAGTTTAATTGCTTTATGATTCTCATAGAAATCAAATTGGTAAAGTTTAAGTGTTGGCTTTAATTTTGACATGTATTTGAAGATAATATTGTCAGTTTTCTGGTTCTAGTCATTAATATACCTTGACATGAATAAAATTGCTGACCTCAGGAGAGGTGGCTAAATATTACAGTTGTATGGCCAAAAAATTATCGTTTTATATAGCATCTCTCAAGGGCTCATAAAAGTAGTGTTTTCTTTGTTGTTATTGTGTATCTTACTAAGTTCAAATTAATTTTTCAATAGCCTTAATCTTTTGTTGACACTAGCGATATCCTATGTTATTCATGAAGACACTGATTTTGTGAACAAGACATTGAAATTTCACTGATATAATGTTGTTCTTTCAGGAGATATAAAGATGTAGCCCTTTTTTTTTTTTTGCCTTTCAAATTTAATATATAATTTAGTAAATGTACAAGGAAAGATACACCTTAAGATAAAAGACATGGCTTAGCTTCAAACGATGTCAGTTGTACTACTGTACCAAAAAATAATCTTATACAGGCAACAAGCGAAATAAAAGAGTTTGAGAAACTTATACAAAGTTTTAATTTAGTGAGATGTAGAAAATATTGTACATGCCAACATATCCTCTACTATGCTGCATTAGATCAAGGTGAAACTGAATCATGAGGTGATGATTTTGACAACCATTTGTATAGAAATTTTCATGATACTGTATATTTCGTTAAATATTGTTAAAACAAATTTATTGACTCATTTTATTGTTAAAACAAATTTATTGACTCATTTTAGAATAAACAAAAATTTCAATGTTGGCTCTATAGAAAATAGTGATATTAAGCCTTCAGACAAATATTCATTTAATTAATTAGTAACTTTTTTTCATATTTTGTTCTTTCTGTGACAAATCATAATTTGGTGTTAAGAAATACAGAGTAAGCAAGACACAATTCCTGTTTCTTAATAAATATTGTTGTATTTTTCTAAGTCATCATTAATAAGCATTATCTTACTTTACATTTGAAAATTACTGAAATTCCTCTTATACTTACTTTTTAAAACTTATTTTGAATATATATTTTTCTATTTACAGGAGAGTTAAAAAGGAATCACAGAGAGTTCCTCTATATTCTACAATCCAGCCCTCTAGTGTTATTAGCTTATATAATCAGGATACATTTATGAAAATTAATAAATTCATACTGGTACATTATTATTAACTAAACTAAAAACTGTATTAAATATCACCAATTTTTCCAATAATGTATTTCCAATATTTTTTTTCCTCTTCCAGGAATCAGATAAGGTTCCATATTGTATTTAGTCATCACGCCTGACTAGTTAACTTTGGTTTCTGACAGTTTATTAGTCTTTTCTTATTTTTATTATGACCTTGACCTTCTGAAGAACACTGGTCAGTTATTTTGTAAAAAGCCCCCACATGTAAGGTTGCCTCATATTTTCTCATGATTAGACTTTCTTTTGGAAGAAATATCGTGTGGTAGGACACACTGGCATCATATCAGCAGGTACATGATATCATCCTTCATCATTGTTAGAGATGTTTACTTTGACCACTTAGTTCAGGCAGTGTCAGCAGATCCTGACATTGTAGTTACTACTTTTCATTTCCATTTTCTACTCACTAGAAGTGAGTTACCAAGTCTACTTTGTTCATAATTAAGAGGAGATCTTTTAGCTCCACTTCCCTGAAAGCAAAGTATTTGTGGAAATCTGTTAAAACTGCCTCAGAAATTCATAAATATTTTGAGGTAAAATCTTCACACCTATGCAAATATCCTGTTTTTTTCTTAAATTCTGCTTATTTCTGTTAGCATCATGAGTGATTCTTAACCACAACAATGATTACTATGGTGTTCTAATGGTGATTTTTTATTTCTTTCCTTCATTACACATATCTGTATAAATACTTGGTTTACATGTTGGGATTCTTCTGTAAGGAAAATTCAGTCTTTCCCCCTAATTTATTTATTTCTCTAATCAATCAGGTTAGTATGGACTCATAGATATTTCTTTTATTCTTGTGTCATAATCCAATATATTACTTATTTCATTGATCAAATTGTTTCAGCTTGGCAATTCAGAGCCTTTTCTTTCTTTCTGTGTCCTTTTTCCTTATTATTATATTTTTAATATTCCCTTAATTTTTGCCTACAAGAGCCTCCATGAACATTTTCTCGTTTTCCAGTCACAGGTCTGGAATCACCAGTTTCTCCAAAGAGCCTTTGGAGCCCCAAAAGCCAAGGAGGAGAGGTATTTAGAAACCAAGATCTGGACATTGGAGTGCTTGTTGTTACTCTGATTTTACTATTTTCTAGGGCCTTTCAGTGGACAGAACTAAGAAATGTCTGCAGGTATTCTGATCAATGTGATGTATATACACTTACCTATATTTCTTTCTTTCCCTGTTTCTATCATCTATCTATATATAGCTAAATACACCTAGATAGATAGATATGAGTTCATTCTGATATGTCCAACTCTAATCCAGCATCACAAAGTTCCATTGCCTATTTGCAATGTATTTTTCTAATAGTGGTGTCCAGTGTCTACAATGTATTTTGTATTTGTTTTTATCTAGTGTATATGTAATTTCATAATTGCTAAATCACTCTTCTGTCAAAACAAATCTAACAATGATATCACTTTTTTAATGTACATTTTTGTCTTCAGCCATACAGTTGCTAAATTTTTTTTAAAAGATTTTATTTATTTGACAGACAGAGATCACGAGCAGGCAGAGAGGCAGGCAGAGAGAGAGGGAGAAGTAGGCTCCCCTCTGAGCAGAGAGCCTGATGTGAGGCTCGATCCCAGAACCCGGGATCATGACCTGAGCCGAAGGCAGAGGCTTTAACCCACTGAGCCACCCAGGTGCCCCCAGTTGCTAAATTTTTAATGTCCACATTTATTACAAATATCCTGAAAGGATGTATGAGGTGTCAGGATCAAGGGCTGATTAGAACGCATACCATAATCATATCAGTGTTCCATACTCTCCCCTTTCAGGGTAATGTGCAGATGCATCACAAGAGAGAAAACCCCAAAATATGAAACTTCAAGTTTATATTTTTAGCTTTGTTGAAGTAGCACTGACAAAATAATAATCTATTTAATATGCACAACATGACACATTCCTATACATATGCATTGTAAAAGGATTCCCACAATCAAGTTAATTAACACATTCACCACCTCACATATTTACCTCTTTTTTTTCCAGTGATAATATTTAAGATTTTTTTAACAATTATGCAATATAGTATCATTAGCTATAGTCACTATATTGTATAAATAGATCCTCAGAACTTAATCATCTTATAAGTCTTGAGTTTGTACTCTTTTACTAACCAACCTTCGTTTTCCACACCACCCATTCCTTTCAACCACCTTCTACTATTTCTATGAATTCAATTATTTTTTTTCTTTTTGTTTTCTTTCCTTTTCCTTTTCCTTTTATTTTTTCCCCCTCCCTGTTTGTTGGATTCCACATGTAAGTGAAACCACAGAGTAATTGTCTTTCTGTTTCTGTGTCTGGCTAATTTCACTTAGCGTAACACCTTCTAGATTCATCCATGTTATCTCAAATGTCAAGATCTCCTTGTTTTATAAAACTGACTAATATTCCATTGTATTTGCATACCATGATTTTTTTAAATCAATTCTTCCATGACTTATTTCCATACCATGGCTATTGTGAATAATGCTGAAATGAATATGGGGATACAGATATCTCTTTAATATAATTATTTCACTTCCTTTGGATATATACACAGAAGTGTGATGGATGGGTTATATGGTAGATCTATTTTTACTGTTTTGAGGACCCGCTAGACTGTTTTCCAGAGTGACTGTATAAGTTTACATCCCCACATCCTTGTCAATGTCTGTTATCTCTTATTTTTTTTGATAATAGGTGTTCTAACAGATGCGAGGTAACATTTTTTTATGGTTTTGACTTTGCATTTCCCTGATGGTTAGTGATGTTAAGCACCTTTCCATGTACCTGTTAGCCATCCGTATGTCTTTTGTGTGTGTGTGTGTAAAAAAAATTCAGTTTTTTGCCCATTTTTTGCTTGGATAAATTATAATTTTTTATGTCCAGTTGTATGACTGCTTTGTATATTTTGAATATTAATCCCTATTAAGATATGTGGCTTCCAAATATTTTCTTCATTCCTATAGGATGCTTTTTATTTTGTTGATCCTTTGCTGCACAGAAGCTTTTTAGTTGAATGTAGTCCCATGTGTATTTTTTTTATTTTGTTACTTGTGCTTTGGTGTCAAATCTAAAAAATCATTGCCAGGACAAGGAGCTTAACCCCTATGATATTTTCTAGGAGTATTATCATATCAGGTCTTACATTCAAGTCTTTTTTTTTTTTAATTGATTTTTGTGTATGGACTAAGAGAACAACCTAATTCCTGTCATTTGAATATGGATATCAAGTTTATCCATTTATTGATGAGACTATTATTTCCCCCATTTGTTCTTGGCAGGTTTTGCCTGTGTTTATTACTGAAATTCCTTTTTGTTTCTTTGATCTATATAGCCTTTTTATTGCATACTTTACTCTGTATTAATGCAGTTTTTAAAATATATTTGAAATCAGAAAGTGTAATGCTGTCAACTTTGTTCTTCTTTCTTAAGATTATTTTGGCTATTCAGAACCTTTTGTGGTTCCATACAAATTTTAGGATTTTTTTTTTTTAATTTCTGTGAAAATGTTACTGGGACTTTTTCTTCCAATCCATGATCACTGGAGTCTTTCATTTTGTTTGTGTCTTCCTCAAGTTCTTTTATCAACATTTTATAGTTTTCAGTATATAGAATTTTTTTCTTAAAAGAATTGTTTTCTTAATTTTTATTTCTGATAGATTATTGTTAGTGAATATAAATACAACTGATTTATGGGCGCCTGGGTGGCTCAGTTAGTTAAACTACTGCCTTCAGCTCAGGTCTTGATCCCAGACTCCCAGGATTGAGTCCCACGTCGGGTTCCTGCTCCATGGGGAGTCTGTTTCTCCCTCTGACCTTCTCCCCTCTCATGCTCTCTCTTCTCTCTCTCTCTCAAAAATAAATAAATAAAATCTTTTAAAAATAAATAAATAACTAAAATCTTAAAAAAAAAAAAGAAATGGCAGTTTAATGAACATCACAGTTAAGTCTTTAAAATAAATAAATATAACTGATTTTTGTATGTTGATTTTGTATTCCTGCAACCTCACTGAATTCATTTATCAGTTCTTTCTTAAAGATTTTATTTATTTGGTAGAGAGAGAAAGAGTAGGCAGAGTGGCAGGCAGAGGCAGAGGGAGAATTAAGGTCCTCGCTGAACAGAGGCTTTCATGACCTGAGCTGAAGGCAGACACTTAACTGACTGAGCCACCCAGATGCCCCCATTTATTAGTTCTAACAGATTTTTCATGGAGTCTATAGGGTTTTCTATGTGTACAATCATAACATCTGCAAAAAGACAATTTTACTTATTTCTTTCAAATTTGGTTGTCTTTTATTTGCCTAATTGCTCTTGCTTCTAATACTGTGCTTAATAGAAGTGGTTGGAGTGGGTATCCTCATCTTGTTCCTGATCTTATAAGAAAAGCTTTCAGCTTTTCTCTATTGAATATGATTTATGCTGTGGACTTGTGATATATGACTTTGTTATGTGAGGTATAGTCCACCTACATCTAATCTGCTTATATCTGTTTATATATTTAGGTGTTCTGATGTTGGGTGCATAAATATTTAGAATTGTGATGTTCTTTTGATGAATCAATCCCTTCATCATCATTATGTAATGACCTCCTCTATTTCTTATTACCATTTTTGGATTAAAGTCTACTTTGTCTGGTGTAAACGTAGCTACCTCTGCTTCTTGTTTTTGTTTGTTTGTTTTCATTTGCATGGAGCATCTTTTTCCATCCTTCACTTTGAGCATATTTGTGTCCTTAAAGCTAAAATAAGTTCATCTTGCTTATTCATCCAGTCAGCCACTTTCTATCTTTTGATTTAAGAATATTTACTATTTACAATTAGATAATTTTGATAAGTATGAACTTATTATTGCCACTTTGTTTATTGATTTTTGGCTGTTCTGTAGTTTCTTTTTTCCCCTTTTCTACTCTCTTTTCCTTTGTGACTTGATGATTTTCTTAAGTGATTCCTTTCTACTTATCTTTTATGTATCTGCTATAGGCTTTTGTTTTGTAGTTGCCATAATCGTTGCATAAGACACCTCATACTTACAGCAGTCTCTTTTAAACTGATGATAACTTACCATCAAACACATACAAAAACTCTATAATTTTATACACTCCCACATTATGTTTTGATTTCTTAATTTACCTCTTTTTTTAAAAAACATTTTATTTATTTATTTGACAGAGAGAGATCACAAGTACGCAGAGAGGCAGGCGGGAGGCAGGGGGAAGCGGCTTCCGCTGTGCAGAGAACCAGATATGGGGCTTGATCCCAGGACCCTGAGATCATGACCTGAACCAAAGGCAGAAGCTTAACCCATTGAGCCACCCAGGCGCCCCTTAACTTATCTCTTTTTATACCATGTCCATTAAAATGTTACTAATTAGTGTTCTTTCAGCTTGAAGAACTACTTTTTAAAATTTATTTTTATTTTTATTTTTTAAGGAGCTGTGTAATGGTGTGAATGAACTTCTTCAGCCTTTGTTTGGGAATTCTTTATCTCTTCTTCAATTCTGAAGGGCAGTTTTTCCTGGTAGTTTTTCCAGTATTCTTGGATTGCACTTATTTTGGTTTTTTTTTTTTCTTTTAAGACTTAGAATTTATTTTCCCACTGTCTTTGAACCTGGGAAAATTTCTGCTGAAAAATATGCTGATACTCTTTTGGGAGCTCCTTAGTATATAACAAGCTGTTTTTTCCTTTGATGCTTTTTTTTTTTTTTTGTCTTTAACTTTCCACAATTTAATTATAATGTGTTTGACACTTTAGATTCTTATTTGGAATATTTTGAGCTTTCTAAATGTGTACATCTCTTTTTCCCCCCAGGTTAATGTAGTTTTCATCATTATGTTTTGAATAAGTCTTCTTATTCTCTATCTGGAATATACGTAATGCAAATTTTGGTTTATTTGATGGTGTCCTGTAAGTCGCTTAACCAATCTTTATTTACACTTCTTTTATTCTTTTTTTAAAATTTTTATTCTTCTGATTGGATGCATTCCACTACCATGTGTTCAAGTTTGTTATCCTTTCTTCCATTTGATCAAGTTTTCTGTTGAAACTCTTTATCAAATTTTTCAGTTCTATTATTGTTCAGCTCTATGATTTTTGTTTGATACTTTTTATATTTTTTCTTTGTTAAAATTTTCGCTTTGTTCATGCATTGCTTTTCTGACCTCAGTAAGTATCTTTATGTCCATTGCTTTGAACTATCAAGTGAAGCATTTATCTATGATTTATTGAGGTTGATATCGGGAGTTTTATCTTGTTTTGTTTGGACTATATTCCCATTTATTTTCTTTGATTCTCTGTGTTCATTTCCATGAATTTGATAAAATAGCCACCCTCCTAGTCTTGGCATGCTAGTTTATATGCATGAATCTCATGAGTCAATGCACCTGAGTGGCTAGTTACCTGCTAAATCTTTGTGATTATCCAAGTCACCATCTTTGTTCTTAGTGGTTCCCAGTAGTTGAGGGTGTGCCAAGCCATTCAGTGTCCTAAAGTTAGAGGAAATGCCTACATGTCTGTTGAGGCTCTCCTAACTATTTTTTGTCTGCTCCTTCAACTCCCTGATACAGGCTAATTGGAAGCCCAACGTCAAAAAGTAACTGGGAAAGTCAGGATGTTACATGTGCAATCAAATTCCTACCAGGGAAAAAAAAGCCTGAGCTGGCTGTTTTTGGTCACTCACTCATTCTTTGCTGAGCTAGAGTGAATAGTCACTGGGGGTGCTTTTGCACACAAGTAAAACTACCTTTTGGTTTTGTATTGTTCTGGGGAACTTGTGAATGTTGAACCTTATCAGCTCTCCTAATTAGGTGATTGAGGTGATTGATATCCCTTGGGTAGCAGCCACAAAAATTGGGATGCTAGATGTATGGACAACCTCTTTCCAGGGAGAAGCAAAAGACTGGTTTTATTATTGGAACTAGTGGGAAGAAAATGTCATAGGTGTCACCACAAGCCCTGAAAAGCTCCTGAAAAGTTTCAGTCGGTTCTAAATAGAAGCAGAGCCCTCACGTAGTAGCTAGTAGAGTATATAGTCAAACCCTTTATAGGAAAAAAAAATAATAAAGTGAGGGGAGTTGAGTATTTTTGCCCACTCCCTCTGTATTTACCTGAAGTGGATTTGTGGGGGAGGTAGCTATGGGGAGAACTTTTGTGTTCATTTAACAATTGCTTCTTTGTTTGCTGTAATTTTGTTGGACTCACATTCTTCATGTGGCAGCCTGAACATCTAGGGTGTTGTGTGTGGTCCAAACATTCCACTCCTCATAGGAAGGTTTGTAGTTGGGGGTTCCGTCCCCAATGTATGGTGCTGTGACACAGATGTGATTAATACAAGAGTGTATATTAACTACCTGTAGGAGTCGTTAACAAGTTTCTGAATTTCTCTCAGGAGGAATTAATCTGTGCGTAGTTGTATATTCAGTGTGACTGTGGGAGAAGGAAAGTAAGGAGATTTCTGTGACAATAGACTGGTGATCTGAACCTTTGAATTTGTGTAGAGTATTTGTTGTCTAGCTTTCACCCTCCCCTCCTGAGAGAGAAAAATAAAAAATTCTATTTCCCTAATATAAACATTCCTTTGGAATGCAAACAAATGTCTCAGAATTTCATTGCCCTTTGAAATGTAAATAATTTAGAAATTGACCTATAAGTCTCTCTGGAAGTTTCTTGCTCTTTATACAGTCATCACTTAAGGTCTGAGGCCTGCCCTTTAACCCAGATTCCAGTGTCCTTTCTTCAGAGCTCTCTAGGAAGGCAAAAACATGAAAAAATTTTTATATAGTTCTGTAAGAGTATTCAGTCAAAGCACTATCTTCTAGGATTATTTAGGTCAGCTATTTTTTCATCCACTCTCAATGAAATTATATCATACATGTGTAATATAGTTAGATTAATTTTATGGTAGTATTTAATCTTTTGTCCCTTGAAGCCCTGGTTCTTATCTTTTCTTTTTTTTTTTTTTTAATTTGCATGAAATAAAGTTTACTTTTTGTGCTTTCCAATTCTATATGTTTTGACAAAACTATAGAGTTGAATATGCCCACCACACAACAATACAGAATAGTTTTATCTTCTCTTTATGGTCAACTTCACCTTCAACCCCTGATGTCATTACACGGTTTATTCCTCATCCTTAAACTTTGGCCTTTTCTGTAATTACTATTAATATCTACTTATCTATCTATCTATCTAATTTTTTCTTTCTCTTTCTCTTGGGTAACATTGTAGAGATTTCCCTGGAGAATACTATATACATTTTTAAATAATCTGACTGTTCCTTCGAATGATAATATCATTCTGTATCATCCCTTGTGTCATTGTTGTCATACATTTATCTTTTCCATATGTTATAAAAACAGCACATTTTTATTATTTTAATTTTAATACATTGGATATCTTTATTGTTTTGCTTGGGGCAAATAAAAATTTTATATTATTAAAAAATTCATTTCCAGTATTATTTTTGTGTGATAAAATTTCCAATCCATATTGTATTCCTTTTCCCTGAAGAACTTTAATTAACAACTTTTGGGGAGTAGTCTGTTTTCAATGATGTCTCTAACTTTTTGTGTGTCATGAAGGGTCTTTTTCAGTCATACTTGATTTCCAGAATGATTTTTTTTTCACTTTTTTCATCACTTTAAACGTGTCAGTTTTTTGTTTTCTTGCTTACAAAAATATGTAAACAGACAACTGCTCTAATTCTTATCTCCTGTGTTTTACATACAATAGCTTCAACCACATGAAAGATATTTCTCAACTAAAAATTCCAGGAAAGGGCTATCTCATCTTGATGGAGCTGACCAGCTATAGAGAGGGACAATTTACACAAAACATATTTTATGTTTTTTTTTTTTTTTCCCCCCTGGAGAAAATTCAAATATGATAACCAAGAGGTAGAAGAATGTGGGTGAGACAACTTTTATTTATGTTTTCTGGTATGTTCTTTATTATTTGAAATTCCAGTGAAATTTAATGCTACTATCTTGTATTTAATATCCTATTTCTATTTGTATGCTACAACCTTGATACCACCTAGTAAGTATTGTGGTTGGGAATTGAGCTTATGATTCATGGCAGGTCTAGTTTTTTGGGGATTTTTTGTTTGTTTATTTGTTTTTTAGGTTTTTTTAAATGTAAATTGCTTAGCATTGAAGTTACATAGTGGTAATCAATAGTTTACAAATGAATAAATCCTAAATCAGTGAATTAATTCATATTCATTAACATTAAAATAACAAAATAAGTTGACTGATAGTATGTTATTCCTCCATTTCCAAAGAATTAACTTTCTTTTTTTTTTTAATTTTTTATTTTTTTATTAACATATAATGTATTATTGGCCCCAAGGGGTACAGGTCTGTGAATTGCCAGGTTTACACACTCCACAGCACTTCCCCAATGTCCATAACCCCACCACCTTCTCCCTACCTCCCACTTCCTGGCAAGCCTCAGTTTGTTTGTGAGATTAAGAGTCTCTTATGGTTTGTCTCCTTCCTGATCCCATCTTGTTTCATTTATTCTTTTCCTACCCCCAACCCCCCCACTTTGTCTCTCAACTTCCTCATATCAGGGAGATCATATGATAATTGTCTTTCTTTGATTGACTTATTTTGTTAAGCACAATACCCTCTAGTTCTATCCATGTCATCACAAATGGCAAGATTTTGTTTCTTTTGATGGCTGCAATATATATATATATATGTGTGTATATATATATATATATATACATATATATATATATATATACACACATATATATATATCTCCCACTTCTTCTTTAACCATTCATCTGTTGATGGACATCTAGATTCTTTCCATAGTTTGGCTATTGTGGACATTGCTGCTATAAACATTCGGGTGCACATGTCCCTTCAGATCACTACATTTGTGTCTTTAAGTTAAATACCTAGTAGTGCAATTGCTGGGTTGTGGGGTAGCTCTATTTTCAATTTTTTGAAGAACCTCCATGCTGTTTTCCAGAGTGGTTGCACCAGCTTGCATTACCACCAACAGTGTAGGAGGGTTCCCCTTTCTCCACATCCTCATTGGCATCTGTCATTTCCTGACTTGTTAATTTTAGCCATTCTGACTGGTGTGAAGTGGTATCTTATTATGGTTTTGATTTGTATTTCCCTGATGCCGAGTGATGTGGAGCACTTTTTCATGTGTCTGTTGGCCATCTGGATATCCTCTTTGCAGAAATGTCTGTTCATGTCCTCTGCCCATTTCTTGATTGGATTTATTTGTTCTTTGGGTGTTGAGTTTGATAAGTTCTTTATATTTTGGATACTAGCCCTTTATCTGCTATGTCGTTTGCAAATACTCCCATTCTGTCAGTAGTCTTTTGGTTTTGTTAACTGTTTCCTTTACTGGAAACACTCCTTTACTGGAATGAGAGTTTGACTTCTTCTTTGCTGATTTGGATGCCTTTAATTGTTGTTGTTGTTGTTGTTGTTGTTGTTGTTGTTGTCTGATTGGTGAGGCCAGGACTTCTAGTACTATGTTGAATAGTAGTGGTGATAATGGACATCCCTGCTGTGTTCCTGACCTTAGTGGGAAAGCTCTCAGTTTTTCTCTATTGAGAATGATATTCGTGGTGGGTTTTTCATAGATGGCTTAGATGATATTGAGCTGTGTATTCTCTATCCCTACTCTTTTAAGAGTTTTGATCAGGAAAGGATGCTGTACTTTGCCTAATCCTTTTTCAGCATCTATTGAGAGTTCTTGTTCATATGGTTCTTGTTCTTTCTTTTATTAATGTATTTTATCACATTGATTAATTTGTGGATGTTGAACCAACCTTGCAGCCCTGGAATAAATCCCACTTGGTCATGGTGAATAATCCTTTTAATGTACTGTTGGATCCTATTGAGTAGTATTTTGGTGAGAATTTTCGCATCTGTGTTCATCAAAGATATTGGTCTGTAATTCTCTTTTTTGATGGGATCTTTGTCTGGTTTTGGGATCAAGGTAATGCTGGCCTCATAAAATGAATTTGAAGTTTTCCTTCCATTTCTATTTTTTGGAACAGTTTCAGGAGAAAAGGAGTTAATTCTTCTTCTTTTTTTTTTTAAGATTTTATTTATTTATTTGACAGAGATCACAGGTAGGCAGAGAGGCAGGCAGAGAGAGAGGAGGAAGCAGGCTCCCTGCTGAGCAGATAGCCCGATGTGGGGCTTGATCCCAAGACCCTGAGATCATGACCTGAGCCAAAGGCAGAGGCTTAACCCTCTGAGCCACCCAGGTGCCCTGGAGTTAATTCTTCTTTAAATGTTTGGTAGAATTCCCCTGGGTAGACATCTGGCCCTGGGCTCTTGTTTGTTGGGAGATTTTTGATGACTGCTTCAATCTCCTTACTGGTTATGGGTCTGTTCAGATTTTCTATTTCTTCCTGGTTTAGTTGTGGTAGTTTATATGTCTCTAGGAATGCATCCATTTCTTCCAGATTGTCAAATTTGCTGGTGTATAGTTGCTCCTAATATGTTCTTATAATTGTTTGTATTTCTTTGGTGTTGGTTGTGATTTCTCCTCTTTCATTCTTGATTTTATTTATTTGGGTCCTTTGAAAGAATTTATATCTAAACAAAACATTGTTTCTAAAGTGTTTGTTTCCATTTGACACAGATATTACAGTTATTCTGCAGAGTCAAACAGTTCATGATTCTTTTAGGCACATTAAATATCTCATTACTGTATATTTGGATTCTTCTCTGACATTTTTTTTTTTCTTTTCAACCCATGAAGCAGTTGCACTGCTATTAAAAACTTTTATCATGTAACTTTTTTTCCTGAAATCTGTAACATTACATAGGCCTATATAAAACAGTCCCTGGAGTTCAATGAACAGTGTTTCTGCTACTTAGCACCTGAGAGTGTTAATAATACTCTCTATACTCTCTAATAATACTCTAATAATACTCTCTAATAATACTCTCTATATCTATCTATCTATCTATAAGTTTTTGACAGAGGGCTACAACTCTTCTTTAATATGTATAATTATCTATAATATGCTTCCTTTCTCTATCCAAAGAACACTGTGGGAAGTTTGGAGACAACAAAATGGAATATTCAAAACGAGAACATGTCCTCATAACTTTCAAACTTTTGTTGCTTCTAAAATCAATTATAGTTTATCCTTAATATTTAAAATTTCTTTAGGAACAAAACTTGTATTAACTATCTTATTGTTTTTAGCTTTGAAAACCTGCAGAATATACAATCTAGGCAATCTTAACTATTTCCTATAAGACAAAGAAACTTATATGGAAGTTGCCAGATTTGCTTGATTACATTAATTTATTGTCTTCTGTCCTGCCTTTGCAGATTAGCACAGATTACATTATTTGTTGTACCCTAACTACTCTATCCACTTATAATATTAATTCCTCACCCTCCTGTTGTACTGTTTTCTCACAGGGATATAATCAGCTGTAGTGAACAGGGGTATTATATAGCCCCATTTAGTTCAGTTGTTATTAGGTATAAATTCTATATTTCAGTTCTAAATGCCTTCCTCAATGAGTGGAAACAAATAATTATAGCTTATTTGCTATTGGAACAACTTACCCTTTGTATCTTGATCTCTAATTTAAAAACAACAAAAATCATAAAAATATGACAGACAAAAAATATTTATTTATAAGCAGACTAGATAGTGAAGTGAGCATAAAGAGAAGCCTTAAAAGAAAATGATAATCCCTGGCTGTCAGAAAGTTTATAGATTATATTCCTCAGTGCTTCCAGTAAATTATACCTCTGTATAGAGTGGAAGGGGTGAAGGGATGAGGAAATAGCTTAAGTAGTGAAAAATGAGCTCTGTACCATGATCCAGTGACACATCGTACTTTTTTCCCTACTTGGTACTTTCTGAAAGATACCCATTTTTATTTCTTTCTGTCATTCTATTTTAATTAAATATTCTATTTAAATTGCTGATTTTAAATTAATGTAGACTTCAAAAGATAATACAAGGTTGAATTGTCTAAATATATATATACATATATATGTGTATATATATATATATATATATATATATTTTTTTTTTTTTTTTTTTGAGGAAGAGAGAGTGAGCAGGGGGAAGGGCAAAGGGAGTGAAAGAGAGAGACAGAGAAGCAGACTTTAAACTGAGCATGGAGACTGACTCAGGGCTCCATCTCATGACCCTGAGATCATAACCTGAGCCCAAATCAAGAATTGTATTTAACTGACTGAGCCACCCAGGCATCCCTAAATATATATATATATATATATATATATATATATATATATATATATATAGGACAAGACCTGATAGACTAGAATTATATGTCCAATGAAAATATCTTTTAACAGTGAACAAAAAAATAAAAATATTTTCAATAGAACAAAAGCTGACAGAATTTATCAGCATACTTACACTACTAAAAACTATCCATTAAAAATCTCAGCAGACTTTGTTTTGAATAAAAGAAACTCATAATCTGAGTCTAAAATCTCAGATTAAAATGTAAAGAATCTTTGAGGAAGATTGAACTTTGAGGAGTTGGAGTATTGGATTTCAACGATTACTTTAAAGCTTCTGTAGTCAAGATAGTATGGTGCTGGCAAAGGGATAGACAGATAAATGAGAGTAACCAAAGGTCAAGTCCACTAATAAAGCCATGCACCTAAGTTCGATTATTTTTAACAAAGGTGCCAAGATAATTTAGTGGGAAAAAAGATAGTCTTTGGAACAAATAATGTTGACACAATTGTATATTCACTTGAAGAAAAAAAAAACAAAACATTAATCATTACTTCAATCTATGTTCAAAATTTAACTCAAAATGAATAACAGATGTCAACATAAAAACTAAAAGTCCACAAATTCTAGCAAAACAAAACAAAAAATCATTGCAAAGTTTTGATAGGCCAGTATTTCATATGTAGGGGAAAAAAGCTGGAACCATAGATATCTTGAATTGAATTATAATAAAATTAGCATATCTGCTCTTCAAATGACACTGGTAATAAAATGTGAAAAATCAACAAATCTGGGGAAAACATTTATAATACATGTATTTGACAGAAGGCTTTTTTTTCCAGAATATACAAGAACTTCTATAATTCAATATTAAGAGAAAATATAACCTAATTAAAATAGGCCTATCATTTAAGCCAATGCTGATTATCCATAGGGAGATAATGATGTTTGATCTCTAAAAAAATTAAAATGTAGTGAAAATGGAACACTATTTTGAACACATATATCAAGAAAGAAGACATGCATGGCCAATAAAAATCTTAAAAGATATTCAGCTTTGGGGCGCCTAGGTGACTCAGTGGGTTAAGCCTCTGCCTTTGGGTCAGGTCATGATCTCAGGGTCCTGGGATCGAGTCCTGCATCGGGCTCTCTTCTCAGCAGGGAGCCTGCCTCCTCCTCCTCTCTCTCTCTGCCTGCCTCTCTGCCTACTTGTGATCTCTCTCTGTCAAATAAATAAATAAAAATCTTTAAAAAGAAAAAGATATTCAGCTTTGTCATTAGGGCAATGCATATAAAAACCAAAATGAGATAACACTCTGTAACTACTAGAATGCTTAAAATTAAAATGTGTCACAATACCTGTGTCTATGAGGCTGTGAGAAACTGGGTTTTATATACATAAATTGTGGAAAACTAAAATTATGCAACCAGAAAGGAAATCAGCAGTGGTTTCTTATACATGTAAATACACTTATGTTTACTATATGCTCTACTTATTCCATTCCTACTTACATTTCTCAAAAGATAAAAAAAAATGTGGACTTGTAGCTAAATGTTCATAATTCCTTTATTCATAGTAATCAAAAACTGATAAGAACCAAAGGTCTATATATGTAAAATATGAAGTACATCCATGAAGTGGAATATTCGGTAATAAAAATACCGATACAAAAATAACATGGATGAATAAAAAATGCTATGTTGAGAAATAGAATCAACATGTTTGAGTAAAAATTGTACAATTCCATTTATATTAAACTATAGACCAGGAAAAACTAATTTATAAGAAGGCAGATTGGTAATCACCGGGGCAAAGCATCAGAATAATTAACTTCAAAGCGCCTTGAAAGAACTTCTTTTAGGATAATGGGGTTTTTCTATACCCTGGTTATTGTGTTTACAGTGTGTATACTTTTATCAAAACTCTTTGAACTGTAGACTTAAAATGTATATACTTTATTACATATAAATTGTACCACAAAATTTATTTTCAAAACAGTACAAAAGACCACTGGATTTACAGATAACTAGTGAACACATCAGCCTTTTCATAATTTTTATTATTATTAATAAGTCCCCCACGACAATTTTCCAAACTCAGATTTACTGCAGTTTAGAATTTTGCATACTTCAGTTCACAAAACAAAGGGAAGTCATTAATAGACCTCTGGTACATACTAAGGGTTAGTATTTATATTTTTAATTAATAATAGTGTTAGATCATTAAACTTTACAGCCCCACAAATTAATATTCTATTTCCATGCAACAATTAGATAAAGACATTACCATGGGAACATAAAGTAGTTAGCAAGTGCTAATCAAAAATAATATTGCAAAGATACTTTAAAGATACACCCTACTGAATTTAACTTGAAAAAATTTAAGAGAAAATTCCCATATATATATATGTGTGTGTATACATGTAATAATAGCTAAATATATGGTATATATTATTTAGTTAAATATATATTATGTTTATATATGATATGTATATAAAACTGATTAAATCATAAATGTTTATATCATGTATATGTTATTCATTATTTATATTTATAATTTAAATGTAAAGATTTCACCTTTCTCTTCAGCTATTTTAATTCCTTACAACTGCTCTCTGAGCCAGACACTATTTTACTTTTTTTAAAATTTCTTTTTTAGCTGAAGGAGCTTATATTAAATAGCATCCCAATGTCCTACAACTAGCAAGTGATAGATACAAGGTTTAAATCTGTCATCTGATTCCAGTAAGTATTCTCCAGTACCCTACACAGCCTCCAAATCATTTGTGAAGGCCCACCCCCCCAACTTACACTTCATTAAATGTATACTCAAATATTTATTTATCCCACTTCCCACCATCACCACCCCCCCACACACAAATTTTATTTTTGTCCCATGCTTTCTCTTCTTTGTCAGATAATGGTTGCTCTGTCCTGGAAAGTCATTGTGCTCAAACTGTACTTTGATTATTTTCTTTGTTCTCAATTTCTCATCTCCTCACCAAATTCTGTCCTTCTGTCAAGTTATAAATCTGAAATGACTCCTACAGAAGACATTTCGTGCTTGTGCCATTTCCATTCATCTTCTGTCCTCCAAATATCCATAGTTTTTTCAGCTATAAAGTACCATTTTTTTTTCACTTCTAAGCTGCCTTTTATAATTTATGGTGTTTTAAGTTTTTTTTTCCTGAGATGCAAAATGAGTGATAAATACCTTGACAGAATATACTTTTTTATCATTTGTAGTGACCATAATCTGTTGCACACATAAAAGATACTCAATAAATTATGAATAACTAGTTTATTCACTAAATAATTGGCTATGATTTCTTTCAATCATTAATTTATTGGAGAATTTATACGATTTCCTGGAGAATATGTAAATTGTGTACTATATGAACATATTTAGTTATATGTATAGCTATAAATTAAAACTAATATTTATTTTGATTCATAAAACAAAAGTAATCATGAGGCAAATGGCTAAAAGTTTTTTTTTTAATCAGTTGATCTATAGTTACACATGGTTTTTTATTATTACACAGTGAAAGTTTATTTAAAATCAAACTACTTTCCTTTCTCAATGACTTATTTAAATCATATATTAAGGATCCAAACATTCTAAGGAAATGTCTCAGTCCAACCTGAAGTACTGTGAATTATTTGATAGGGAGGCTCTTAATAAACTCTGTTCTGACCCAATGGTCAGAAGTTAATTGGTATTCAAATCTCTCTTACTTGCTCATATACCAAGAAAAATAATCATCATTTTGCTCCTCCTCTTGAGTAGGGAACATGATGTTTAATGCTTATTCCAATTAATTATTCTCCACATCTTTAGTCTTTGTTCATATCCAGAGAAAGTGCAATTTTTTTTTTTTTTTTTGCATGTGGAATAGGACTAGAATTTGTCACTGATTTCAGGCAAATTAATTAAAAATCTGCTCAGTCTTCAACTTTAACTTTTATTTTTCCCTTCAGGCTTAGTTAATATCCATTATTTTGTTTTGGTAATAAAGATAAATCTAGAAGAATCCTAACAGTGCACATTAGAAATCATTTATTAAATTAAAAAATAGATGGCATGAAGATAACCCAATAATATTGTCTGAAAATAATTCTGCTTTCTTGTCCCCCCAATTGACAAATGCCTTCAGGGGAAGAATCTTGAATTCCATTTTCCTTTCCAAAGTTCTTTTTCTGAAGTCTTAGCTTCCTACTGTTTATTGTTTCAGGTCTCTCAACTTCCTTTAAGCAATTAAATATTTTATCTAGCATTTCTCATTGTTTTTGGCAAGAATGTTTCTCTGCCACCAGCTAGTTCACCCCACTAGAAAAAAGAACGTGATTGGAGGAAGTTTGACTTTTACTGTTATTCCAGTGGAAAGATTTTTGAAGTTCATAAGGAGAGGACAAGATTCATATTTTTAAAAATTGATCTTATTGCTGGATCGATACTGGAATATTCAGGGCAAGAAATAATGGTTATCTAAACTGGTGGTAAAGGTGGAAATGAGGGAGAAATGGATACCCTTAGGCTTTATATGAGAGGTAGATAAAGTTATTAAGAATTAAGCAGTGCTGTATACAAAGATTTATTCACATTTTTCTTTACTGCAAATTAAACCAAATAACAACAAATGGAAAATAAATCAATTAGATAGTTATATTTTCATATAATGGGATACTATATAGTCAGTAAAAGTTGTGTTTTAGAAAACCGTTTAATAATGTGAACTGAATTGTGATGATAACTTTATAAACAGTAGCAGACTGTGTTTATGATTTATATGCTA
Organism: Lontra canadensis; assembly: GCF_010015895.1. Classification (NCBI taxonomy): domain Eukaryota; kingdom Metazoa; phylum Chordata; class Mammalia; order Carnivora; family Mustelidae; genus Lontra; species Lontra canadensis. Next base: position 4,690,514 of record NW_022631040.1, read on the forward strand.
GAATAATCTTCCATTTTTAATGCCATCATGACTACCCTATGAAGCAGATTCTATATTTATTCCCATTTCACAGATGAAGAAAATCTTCATAACCTCTCCAATAGCTTGTACATGGTAAAGCTGACATTTGAAAACAGAATGACATGTAATAATATGTATATATTATATATAACATATAAGTGTATATATATATGTATATACATTGATACATCTATGTATGCCATATTTTATATTGAATATATTTGAGTACTCAGATAATTAGATATATTTACATTTTATGTGTATGTTTTTTAAACATTTATTTACTTTAGAGAGAAAGTGAGAGTGAGGAAGGAACAGAGGGAGTGAATCTTCAAGCAGACTCCCCACTGAGCGTGAAGCCCAGTGCTGGGCTTGATCTCAGGACCCATGAGATCATGACCTGAGCACAAACCCATGAGATCACGACCTGAGTCAGTTGCTGAGTCATGGAGGCACCCTATATGTGTATGTTTTTCAAAGTATTGCCATAGAGCAAATTACCCATATGTAAAATGTAAAATTTGATGTTTTACCAGTGTATATTTTACCACCAACACAATTAATATAACACAATTAATATAAAAAACATCAGCTCCTCTTTATAAACTCTCTCCCCTTATTTTTATTTCCTCTGTCACCAGGTAACCACTTACCTATTTTCTGTCAATATAAATTTATTTGAATTTTCTAAAATTTTATATAAATAGAAATCTATAGTGTTTACTCTTTTCCCAACATCTTTCATTAGCTTAATTATTTTATATTATTATTAGTATTATTATTATACATACCACCTCTTATATATCATTCTTCAGTCAGTGGACACTTGGGCTGTTTCCATAATTTGGCCATTGTGGATAATGCCTATAAACATCAGGGTGCATGTATCCCCTTGAATTAGTATTTTTGTATCCTTTGGGTAAATACCTAGTAGTGCAATTACTGGATTCTATTTTTAACGTTTTGAGGAACTTCTATAATGTTTTCCAGAATAATTGTACCAGTTTGCATTCCCACCAACAGTGCAAAAGGATTTCCCTTTCTCCACATCCTCACCAATATCTATTGTTTCCTGTTTTGTTGATTTTAGCCATTCTGACAGTTGTGAGTCGATATCTCATGGTTCTTTTGATTTGTATTTCCTTGATGATAAGTGATGCTGAGTATCTTTTGTGTGTCTTTTGGCCATCTGTATGTGTTCTTTGAAAAAAACATGTCTATTCATATCTTCTGCCCATTTTTAACAGCATTGTTTGATTTTGTGGGTGTTGAGTTTTTGAAGTTCTTTATATATTTTGGATACTAATCCTTTATCATTTATGTCATTTGCAAATATCTTCTCCCATTCCAGAGGTTGTCTTTGAATTCAGTTGATTGTTTCCTTCACTGTGCAGAAGCTTTTTATTTTGATGAAGTCCCAGCAGTTTATTTTTTATTTTGTTTACGTGGCCTCATGACCATATCTAGTAAGAAATTCCTGTGACTCTATTCTCTAGGAAGTTTATGGTTTCAGGTATCATATTAAACTCTTTTATCCATTTTGAATTTATTTTTGTTTACGGTGTAAAAAAGTGGAGCATTTTCATTCTTTTGCATATACAGAAGGTTCTCCTAACATGAATTGTTGAACAGAATTTTTCCCACTGGGTATTATTTCCTGCTTTGTTGAAGATTAATTGACCTTATAGTTGTGGGTTTATTTCTGGGTTTCCTATTCTGTTCTACTGATCTGTGTGACTATTTTTGTACCAGTTGTGTGTGTGTGTGTGTGTGTTTTAATTTTAGCTATTCTACTGGGTATGTGTGGGATTTCATTGTGTTAAATATTTATTTATTTATTTATTTATTTATCTCTCCCTAATGGCTAATGGTGTTCAGCAGGTTTTCATGTATTTATTTGCTGGCATAATTTTTGTTTAGTGGCTATCCAATTTTTTTTTAATTGGATTAGAATGAGGTATAAGAGGTCTTTATATATTCCATATACAAATATTTTATAGGTCATAGGTTTTATTTTATTTTTTAAAAATATTTTGTGTATTTATTTGACAGATAGAGATCACAAGTAGGCAGAGAGGCAGGCAGAGAGAGGAGAAAGCAGGCTCCCTGCTGAGCAGAAAGCCGATGCGGAACTCGATCCCAGGACACCGAGACCATGACCTGAGCTGAAGGCAGAGGCTTAACCCACTGAGACACCCAGGCTCCCAGATCATGAGTTTTATAAGTACTTTCTATTAGTCTTTGGCTTACACTTTTATTTTCATAACATTTACATATGAGGTTTAATATATCTTCTTGGTTAACTTGTAGTACATTGTGTCAAGGAATTTTTGGATTTTAAATCTAAGTTTTTAAATTTATTGACATAAAATAGTTCATACTATCTTATATTTTTAATAATTGTGGAATCTGTGGTAATATCTGCCCTCTCACTACTCATATTTGTAAATTATATTGTGTTCTTTTTTTCTGATAAGTCTGGTTTGGGGTTTATAAATTTTATTTGTCTCCTCGAAGAACCAGATTTTGATTTCATGAACTTTTTCTATTGTTTTTCTACTTATTTTCAATGATTTTACTTTATTTTAAATTATTTCCTTCCTACTGCTTACTTCAGGTATCATTTTCTCTTCTTTTAATGCTTTATTAGGGTAGAAGCTGAGATTCTTGTTCCGATAACTTCTTTATTTTCTAATGTAGGTCATTTGACCTAAAATTTTTCTATAGGTCATATTTTAATTTTTTGCCTGCTATCTAATTTTGACATATTTTCCATTCTTTCTTTTCCCTTTTTCTGCCTTTTTTGGATTGAATGTTTTTAATTCCATTATTTATTCTTTGTTGACTTATTAGCTATAACTTTGTTTTTGTTATTTTAGTGATTTTCTTGGGTTTTCCATTATACATATTTTTCTTATCACAGTCTATTTTCAATGTGACTGACCAATCTGTTGTTACTGCTTCTGTTTGTTTTTTTTTTGTTTTTTTGTTTTTTTTTGCCATAGTTTAGAATTGGAGATTAGGATGAGATCAATAGATGATCCCCAGTGGCTGTGGAGCATCAAAGGTGATGAGAGCCTTTTAGGAGATTAACAGCTAGCTTTTTTCAAATGCCCTGATATGCAGTGTCTGAGAGTCAATTCCATCCTCCAAGCCTCTTCCTAAACTAAACATGCAAAACTTATATAGGGAAACAGAAAATAAGAGAAAAGAACTGTATCTAGAATGAAGGCATAGATTGATAAATGGTTGCCTGGTAACTTGGAAGAAAGGGAGAAAAAAGTCCAGCTTCTAAAAGACACAATGGAAACTGAACCTACAGGGCCATACAAACCTTATTTTTCATCTCAGTATGATCAGTTCCATCATTCTGAGCACCTGGTAATCAAATGTGTCTTTGAAATTATCCAGAAGCGCCAGGGAGGACCAGAAATGTTAAGAATCTATATCACTTTCCCCCCAGATAACGTTATTCATTTTAAGAATTCTCTTCCAGTATTTTGGTAAGATTTTAAAAATTGCCAAGTTACCCTGCATAGATTTCCATTCTATGAACATAAATATGGGGGTGCATGTTGGCTGCTCTGTGGAGGTTTCCCCTGATTAATAATATTTCATTTGTCAGCCAACTGTGACAGAAGTGAAAGGATAATCCCTTTAACCAGGGAGTGCCGTGGATTCAGGACAACTCAAGCTGAACTTTATGGCTTGGAAATCCAGCATGAAGGATCACTGGCAACCATCCAGTTCTTAAAGTCTTTCCACAGGATAGCTTGAAGGAGATACAGTGGTGTACCTGGAACCTAGGTGATCCTCTATTGTTTTCCCCAGTAGTTCATTGAACCATTTCTTAAACTGACTATTAATACCCACAGGCAGTTCAGAATAGACCTTTTGTCAGCTCTCCTTTTCTGTCAACCTTGATGCTGCTATTTCAAGCAGGAACAAAAGCAAGCAAAAAAAAAAAAAAAAAGTAAAGACTGAGAATTTCTTAAATATTGACTACTTTGCTCCTTTTGGGTGGTTACTTATGCTGTCTCAGGTAGTTTCTTCAAATATATACGCTGATTTGTATCTGAAGAATTAAGTGGAGAGCTCTGCAGATCTCTGGAGCTGTATTTCTGCGTAGCTGTTTCTTCTGAAATACTCTGTATTAGAACTCAAATCACCTTGGCTTCCCATATCCTGGCTGTGTCTCAGCTCAGGAAGACTAGCAGATGTCGCTTGTGTTCCTTCTGCCTGCATTGTGGCCTGGAAATTTTCTCTGACAGAAAATTGGGATAATTGTTGGAATCCCTCAATTGTTTTCTGTCTCTCAGGGACCATTATTCTGAGTAGCCTGGTGTCCAATGTCTGGACACTGCAGTTTCAATTTTTTGCCTGGATATTTATTTTTTTCCAATTGGATTGTTAATTTGGTCCCCTTTACTTTATCTTGTCTAGAGGGAGAGGTCAATAAATTTCATGTTTAAATCCTTCTTTTCTTTTCCTGTAAATGCCAAATTTTCTATAATGTGCAGATTTTGGTTTACAAACTATAAAAAGGGATAACTGTCACTTAAAAATAGGTTTATTTATCAGAGAGGTGCGGGTGTGTGTGTGTGAGTGATAATAATCATTCAGAAAGAAATGTTGCTTTTCACTAATAAAATAAAAAAGAACAAACTATTTGCAGGGAAATAATTTTCAAAACGATTGTCTTATTTTTCAAATACTGGTTATGTTTATTCTTTCGGCTTCAAGATACAGACTTGAAAATGTTATAGAACAATGTTTCTAAAATGACAAAAAATTAAATTAATCTTTAACCTTAATAGATAACACTATTTGTGTCACTAAATGATTTTTAATGCAATTTGGATGCTCTATATAAATATTGACCAATTTGGAGTCTTAACTTTCTAAATTTTCTTTTTCGGGTTTTGTTGATTTTAGGTTTGCTGCTTGCCAAATTTGAGGAAAATCAGTCCAAGAAAACGCTTCCTATTTTAATTTTGCCTTGATTTTTGAGTAGTATGAGTTCTAGAAAATTAATAAAAGACTCTTCACTGTACATTTGTCATATTATGTTCCCCTCGAGATCTATTTTATATTCATAAAATGTCCCATTATTGCTTTTGAATTTTGAATTTTAAGCATTTGTCACATATACAGATAAACTATCCCTTTGGATATTCTCTAAGACAGTTACTTTGGCAATAAGAATGCTGAATACCTCTTGTTTTCCTAGACTCTTCTGTACTGCAGAAAAAGAAAATAGCATGTACTAAAATTATAGGCATATGAAAATCATCCCTGACTTTAAATCCTAGGTACTCGGTATTCTCATGAAAAAGCATCAGGTTTCCACCCATTCTCACTAGTGATTATCAGGGTGTTTGTTGTTTGTTTGTTTTGTTTTGTTTTTTAATCTAATTTGTCACTTCTCCTGGTAGTTAGGATTGCAGGCTCTGGACCTGCATACTTTTTGTGTTCAAAATATCATTTTGACAGTTATAACCTGTAACCTCAGGCAAATAACTCGGATTTTCTGCACCTCTCTTACTTTTTCTATATAATGGGAGAAAATAATAGTATCTGTTAAATGAAGATTACAAGTTGAAACCTTGATAGAGGGCGATGACGATGAATTGCATTATTACATAGTGAGAGCTTGAGTGCTTCTAGACACTAGCAGTCCTTGGCTTGTGACCCTCTTTCTCCATCTTCACAGCCTGTTAACTTAGCATTTCTCTGACTCCGCTTCTACTGTCATACCTCTTGACCAAAGCCAGGAAACAACTGCTTTTAAGGACACATGTGATCAGAGTGAGAGTAACTGCATAATCTAGGATAATCTCTCCAGTTCAAGGTATTTAGTTTTACAAAGTCCCTTTTGCCCTGTGAGGTGACATATTCATAGTTTTCAGGAATTAGAATGTGGACATTCTGAGGGGAACCACATTTTGCCTTCCACATTTAATTCTTGTGTTCTTTCATATGAGTTTAAGGAACAGGCTTTGAAATTTTTCACACATCAAAGGAGGTTTATATTAGAATCACATTCAAAATATTTTGAGAGAGTTCCAAAATATGGGGGGAAAGACAATCCTGAGCTAAGAAATAGTGATATTTCTGGGCTCCTTTCTAAATAGTGAGTGATAGTTTGAGGATTATTGTGAATGGTCGCTTCAGTTATCTTTCAGCGTGAAGAGGGGAATTGTGCAAAGGCCAGTATGGATATTGTGGGCTGAGTTGTGTTCCCCCTAAAATTCATATTTTGAAGTCCTAACTCCAGTGTCTAGAATATGACTACCTTTAGAGATAAGGTCTTTAAGAATTAATTAAGTTAGTGTGGGCCCAAATCAGTCTGACTCGTATCCTTCTTCGAAGAGGAAATATGGGTGCAGACATGTACATACATAGAGGAGAGACCATGTGAGGATTCGGCAGGAAGGCAGTCATCTACAAGGCAAGGAGAGCTTGAACTTCTAGCCTCTAGAACTGTGAAAAATTAAATTTCTCTTGTTTAAGCCACCCAGTCCTTAGCATTTTGTTATGGCAGCCATAGCAAACTAATACAGATATGAAGTAAAATAAACAGCTATTTGGAATAAAATTTGCTGCTGTTGGTTTTGAAAAGCAACTAGGAATTAAGTGTTAAAATTTACAATACTGCAGTCTATGATTTGACAATTCTATTCTCCATCATAAGCCAACCCCCAAATGCTTGCACATGTGAAAACAGGACGTATTTACAATAATGTATATATGATGTGTTCCTCATATCATTTGAATCTTGGCTCAAAAGTCATAATCCCCGTGTGGCCTTCCCTAACCAACTAATGTAAAATTGTATTGCCCCACCCCCACGCACTATCCAACTCTGGCACAGTAGTGATGAACTCCTAATATGCTGCAAGTCACTGATTTATTTTGTTGATTATATATCCCATTTTATTTTATTTTATTTATTTATTTTTTTAAAGATTTTATTTATTTATTTGATAGACAGAGATCACAAGCGGGCAGAGAGGCAGGCAGAGAGAGGAGGAAGCAGGCTCCCCGCTGAGCAGAGAACCTGATGCGGGGCTTGATCCCAGGACCCTGGGATCATGACCTGAGCCGAAGGCAGAGGCTTTAACCCACTGAGCCACCCAGGCGCCCCATATATCCCATTTTATATGAGAATGTAAGCTTTTGAGGGCTGTGATTTTGTTTTGCTTTCTTTTGTTTCTTTGTATATCCCCAAATCCAAGGCAAGTGCTTGCAGGTGTGAGTTTCTTTAACAATTGAAATATATTGCATTTGCTAGTAACCTGGTCAGTGAAAGTTAAAAAACATTTCTCTGAATCAGACTAGCAGATATTGGCAAATATTAAGGATGCATGATACATCCAAGTTTTGATTGAAATAGGAACTCTTTTAGATTGCTAGTGAGAATGAAAATTTTTACAACTGCTCTGTAGATCAAATTGGGAGTATTAGTATAATTGAAAATACAAACACCCTAAGATTGAGCAATCCTATGACAGGTATTTCCTTTAAAGAAATTCTCACTGTGTAAAATGAGACAGGAAAAAGAATTTACCAGAGAAAACTGCCTAAGAATCAGTTAGAAAACTGATGAATAAAATGTAATATTTTCCACAATGATAGAATAATGTACGGTGATTAGAGTATACTAGATCAACTTGAAATATCATAAACAGTTCTGTGAAGACATTTGTGGATAGAGGAGAAATAAGCTGTAGCATGGTATCTAAATATGCCATCAGTATGAAAAAAAATAGAAACTTATAAAACAGTTATGTTCTTAGATATGTACATATATTATTATAAAAGCAAGAATATAAAAATATGCACTAACTTTATCATAGGGAATAAAGGGGATTATAAATATATCAGTAATGTCTCCCTTCTTTTATTTAAAGTCACTTAAATTATTATAGTGTGCTGAGTATTATACGTTGGACTTTCCAGATTACTCTCTATCCTTACCATACTACTCGTCCAAGTTGGCTGAAATTTATTTCTCATCAATGTATATAATTGCCATTTCTTGCCTTCTCCTTTGGTTTGGCCAGCACAAAGCATTGGCAAATGATTGGGTTGCCTGTCCTGCCCTGAATGCATCTGCCAGGAACACCTTATCAAAGCTCAATGAAGAAGTATGTATAGCCATGGTATTCCATACGACTTTCTGTCTGACTAGATAACTCGTTTTTCAACAATTTAAATTAGACTGGGAGCCAGCAATAGATGCAATTGTGCTTACCTATACCCTGTCATACTGAAGCAATTAAATTTTTGTACCAGTGGAATTTTCTATTGAATATTCAATTATGATATCACTGGAAGCAACAGCTTGTGGTATTAAATTGCCACATTATAGGATAGTTCATATAATCTGAATCAGTGATTAATAAATTGTGATTTTTTAGAAAATATTTTACTATATTTCCCCCTTTTTTTAACCTGACCAATTTACATTTTTCTATATCTTTCAAATAATCTACTTACAAAATGATGTTTAATTTCCCTCTTACTTTTGTCTCTGCTGATTTAGACTTTATATTACCAAGGTACATATCAATTGTTTAATTAAATTGGAAATTGAAATAACCTCTTCTCCACAAGATTAAAAGGTCAAAAGGAGGATTAACTGAATGAAATGTGTCATTGGTTATAAATTTCAAAAGGGAACAAAAACCAGAATGTCTGATATGTGACCCAAGAATAGAGAAGTGCTCTGACCTTAAACAGTCAGAGTGTCAGCTGTATTTCCCTCACAAATCCCAGCACAGACAATGTGGTGACCTCCAAGCCCCAAATAGGTAAACCCCTGTATTCCAAGTATCTATTTCTCTTGTCAATTCCCTTCTTATATTCTCTTTCCCCTGATCTAGGTGTGGTATCTGCTCATCTAGTTGTTCATAACTGGGTCATCTAAGCATCTCTTTTTGTTCTTTCAGCCATCTAATAATTTTTATCAATTATCAGTAGTATTATTATCTCTCTTGGAAATACCTGGCATTGTTCGTCTTTTCTGATTGGACCTTAACAAATACACTGTGAATCCATTGTTAAACTGCTAATTATTTCCATAGTATGAGTAATGAAATTATTCAATTAATATATTTTTGAAATTATGCAGTGATTACAGTTCTTTTTAATGCACTAATATGAACCTTAAGCCTTGTCTTACAAGTATGCTTACAATGGCTGAGGCACCTGGGTGGCTCAGTGGGTTAAGACTCTGCCTTTGGCTCAGGTCATGATCTCAGGGTCCTGGGATCGAGCCCCGCATCGGGCTCTCTGCTCAGCGGGGAGCCTGCTTCCTCCTCTCTCTCTGCCTGCTTCTCTGCCTACTTGTGATCTTTGTCAAATAAATAAATAAAATCTTAAAAAAAAAAAAAAAAGTATGCTTACAATGGCATAATTGTCTAAGAGTCTGGAGGAAACATTAGATATGGATGCCTTGAGTCAGCTTCTATTACAGATAACAGGTTTTATGATACAATCTCCACTGAAATTAAAAGTATGTTAAAAAGATTCCTCTAAAATGTTTTTCCTGAATATAAACAGTTTTATTAAATTTCTATGTCAGAATCTAAAACTTCCTTGAAATGCCATGATTTTCATATGTCAACTCCTTGATTTATATGTCTATAAAATATATATTTCATGGGAAATTTGCATTGTTACTCCAGAAGTTACTCATTATATTAATGCATCCATACCATATGTAGCACAATCACAAACCACTTTGTATGAAATCACTGACTTGAAAATCACATCTGCTGGCTTAAAATTGAATATAATATAAAATATACATCTGTTTATGCCTAGGATGTGACCAGAAGTTCCTAATTAAGAATCTACACTAAATATGTAAAGCTTGTGTGAAAAAACCATCTAGAATATAGTAAATTGCTCAAATTGGTAGGCAGTATGCTTATTTTTATCACAAAAGTTAACTGCATTAGCAGTGGACTAAAACTATATACTGAAATATTTGGATGTTCCCTAACATCTATGTCCCTTAATTTCATTGCAATGTAAAATGAGGATAATAAACCACTCAGATCATTGGTTTAATGTTAAGATTGATTAAGTGAAAGTATGTAAGATAACACTAAGTCTGGTGTCTGGTATTTAGTAAGGATTAACTTTTAAACATTATTATTACTAAGGTTAATATTGTTTTCACTACCATTATTGCTGTTATTAAACAAAATAACATTCATTTACTTGAGCAGTGTACAATATGATTTCACTAATATGTGGAGTTTAAGAAACCAAACAAACCAGCAAAGGGGAAAAAGAGAGAGACAAACTGAGAAACACACTCTTAATTATAGAGAGCAAACTAATGGTTACCAGAGGGGAGGTAGGCGGGGGGATGGATTAAATAGGTGATAGGGATTAAGAAGTACACTTGTGATAAGTACTGGGTATTGTATGGAAGTGTTGAATCACTAGATTGTAAACTAAAAATTAATACTACACTGTATGTTAACTCATGGGAATTTATTTATTTATTTATTTATTTATTTATTTCATAGAGAGAGCACAAGAGTGAGCAGGGAGTGGGGAGGGGCAGAGGGAAAGGGAGAGAGAGAGAGAGAGAGAGAGAATCCCAAACAGGCTCAATGCTCAGAGCCTGGCAGGGGGCTCAATCCCAGACCCTGAGATCATGACCTGACCAAAATCAAGAGTTGGATGCTTAACCCACTGAATCATCCAAGCACCCCTAACAGAAATTTAAATGAAAACTTTTTTAAAAGAATATTTTCTAAACTTTCACCATCTCATTTCCCAAAGAAAACATTCAGGCTTAATAATGATATGGTATATTTTAGATGCCTTGACAGAAGCAGTGGAACACATTTGTTGTTTTGTTTTGTTTTGTTCTTTAAAGATTTTATTTATTTATTTACTAGACAGAGATCCCAAGTAGGCAGAGAGTTAGGCAAAGAGAGGGGGAGAAGCAGGCTCCCCGCCGAGCAGAGAGCCGGATGCGGGCCTTGATCCCAGGACGCTGGGATCATGACCTGAGCCGAAGGCAGATACTCTAACCCACTGAGCCACCCAGTCACCCCCAAATTTGTTATTTTAAAATAATACCTCTGGGACACCTGGGTGCCTCAGTGGGTTAAGTGTCTGCCTTCAGCTCAGGTCATGATTCTGGGGTCCTGGGATCGAGTCCTGGATCGGGCTCCTCGCTCACCAGGGAGCCTGCTTCTCTCTCTCCCTCTGCCTGCCACTTTGCCTGCTTCTGCTCTCTCTCTCTCTCTCTGTCAAATAAATAGATAAAATCTTTAAAAAAAAAAAGTCTCCTATTTGTATGTATCTCCAAGTTCAACAATAATTCTAAGACCAACTGAATTATTAAATTTGTACTATGCTATTTTGAGGCTAAACAAATATATGTCCCTTCAAAGATACAAGTAAAGACTTGGAAGTATGGAAAATACATACTATGAGAAGTGGAATTCCTGATGTATGTAGATAAACTTTGTTGCCCATACAATATGCAAGAGCCTCCTCTATTTCAATAACCAGTCCCAATTGGAGCAGTGGAAGGGAAGGACAATAGTTTACTCAATTAAAAACTCAGTCTTCCAACACTTTTATATTCATGCTTGACCATGTGCATCAATCTAATGAGATATAAGCACAGCCATCCAATGAAGTTTGTTTAAATGAAGAAAGTTAGTTACCATGCATTTTCTCAGCATTCATTTTTTTCATTGTTCTCAATCAAGATGTACACTTACAGAAAATGAAGAAGGAAAAACAAGCAAGCAAAAACAATACCAGCATAATTCTACAAGTATATTAGTGAGTGGGGTAGGCAGAATCCAAAATGTCTCCCCACCAAAATTCCCTGTCCTAATTCCTGGAACTATAAATATGATGAGATGTTATATCTATGAGTATATTATGTTACATGACAAGAAGAAATTCATAAAGGTAATTAAGGTTACAAATCAGTTGAATTTGATGCAATCAAAAGGAAAATTCTTTAGATAGGCAGAGTCAAATTGCATCAGCTCATTGAAAGCTCAATTCTCTTCAGCCCACCAAAGGCTGAATATTTCTCTGCTTCTATTTTGTAGTAGATATCTCTGTCTTCATTTTAAATATTTGGAATTATTTATCAGTGAAACCATTGGCTTGGTACTTTTATTTTTGAATTGTTGTTTTTATATGATCATAAATATCTAATTAGATATTTGACATTATTCAGTTTAAATTAAATATTTATACATTCTGGATATAAGTCTCTTATCAGAGATATTATTTCCAAATGTTATCTTCCATTATGTGGATTTTCTTTTCACTTTCTGGATGACACTGTTTACAGAATTTTAAAAAAAATATATGATGATAAGCAATTTATTTTTTTTATTGTGACTTATGTTTATATAATTTTTGTCAAGAATTACATAATAGAAAGCCACAAATATTTAAACCTATACTTTCTACAACAAATTTTATGATTTTAGCTTACATTTAAGGCTATCATCCATTCTGAGTTAATTTTTGTTTATGGTGGTTTAAAGCATCCTAACTTTATCCTTTTGTGTGTAGATACCCAATTTTCCTAGCACCATTTTTTGAAAAGATTTTTTTTCAATAGTCTTATCAATTGTGGCACAATTATTGAAAATCAATTATCGTAAATATAAGCTTTTATTTATAGACTCTGAATTCTATATCCCTTTATTTTATACATCTATAATTATGTTAGCACTGCACTGTTGTTAAGTAATAAGGCTTTGTAGCTTAGTTTTGAAAGTGAGAAGTTTAAGTCCAACATTGTTCTTATTTTTCAAGATCAAATGCGCTCTTCTGAATAACTTGTATTTCCATATCAATTCTAAGGATCAAATTTTCAGTTCATTTTCTCAAATCTAGTATCTTTATGACCATTATTTTGAATTCTCTATCAGGCATATTATTTATCTCTATTTCCTTTAGCTCTTTTACTGTGATTTTGTCCCGTTCTTTCATTTGGGACATATTTCTCTATCTTCTCATTTTGTCTCTCTTGCTCTGCGTTTGTTTCTATGTATTAAGAAATTCAACTATGTCTCCTGATCTTCAAAGTGGTAGACTTATGAACAAGGGATCCTATAAGTACTCTGTAGTACACTGTTCCCTGTTCAGTAGAACCAGGTGCCTCAGGGGTGTCTCCTCTGTATGTAATCTCACTCTTTTGCTGTGGCTGAGCCACACTTGTCTTCAGCCCATTTGGCTGCAATGGCCTTCTTTGACTACTATGGGTTTGGTCTCTGTGCTATTAAGAGACCAGTGTGGGTTGCTTTAGTCTAGTTGTTTGGTCAGACCAGACACCTGCTCTTAGCCCATTTGCCAGGGTTGTTTTCACATAGAGCTGCCAGTCACTCCTCATGCATTGTTCCTGAGATGTCTTCTTTAATGAACGGGGCCTGCAGTTAGACCAGATGCCTGCCCCTAGTCTGTCTTTTGGGGTTGCAGTGACCTTAAACTACAAGGCTCTCTCCTTTGGTTGCCTCTTTGAGGTTTATGTGGATGATCAGGGACCGCAGTCAGATCATATGTGTGCCCGCAGCCTACTGCTAGATAGTCAAACTGCTGTGTGTGGTTATTTTCCCCCTTTCCCCAGAGCAGGAGTCACTATGGAGTAGCATTGGTTGCTGTCAGGGCTGCTTGCAGAAGGAGACACCTATGGAGCACGTTGGAGGGACTTCTGCCAACTGAATGGGTTCCAGGAGGGCAAGTCCAGAGGAGAGCACAAGGGCAGGGCGCAGTTTTAACAAGCGAGGTGGAAAGTGTTAGTGTCTGTGTATCTAGGCTGGTAGTAGTGGTAAGTGTGTTTGGGGGGGGTTAGAAATGACACCCACACACCTTTCATTCTTGGAAAACTATTCTAAAGATACCTGCACCTCTAGCACACATTCTAAGATTAGTAAATACATCTTCCTGTATACCTCAGGCACTTTTCAAACTGCTGCTTCTATACTATATCTTAGTGGGGTTGTTTATTTTGCTGTCCTTTTAAGGGTGGGGGCTGTTTCTTATTGCCCTGTGGCTCTCCAATAGCTAAGTCCCCTGCTTTTTTTTTTTTTTTTTAAGATTTTATTTATTTATTTGACAGATAGAGACCAGAAGTGGGCAGAGAGGCAGGCAGGGAGGGGCGGGGGGAAGCAGGCTCCTGCGAGCAGGGAGCCTGATGCGGGGCTCCATCCCAGGACCCTGAGATCATGACCTGAGCCGAAGGCAGAGGCTTTGACCCACTGAGCCACCCAGGCGCCCCAGCCTATTTTTTTTAAATCATGAGATCACTTTTTCTGTAGTGTCTTCTTGTTTTACCGATGTCAGAGGTTTTGTTTAAATACTTGCAGAGGCTCCAGATTATATTATCTTCCTTCTTAGAGGACTCAACATCCTCTCTGCTTGACTGAGGGATTATCTTAATATCAGGATGGGCTCTCTTGATTTAAAGCTGGATTACAGCCCTCAGAATCCTCAATACTGAGCTCCTAATCCTCCAGGATTTTAAACCGAGAACCTGGTATTTTCTGCAGTGTCCCTCGCTTGAACAGGTTCAGAACTCTAATATTTGTTTCAATTACCTCTCCCAAATCTCAATTCTGATTTTCAGTGGATTTCTGCCATGTTCTACTTCTCTGCCCTACAGCTGCAGGGTTGGGCAAACAAACCTATGGACAAAAGTGTCTATGTCCTTGAGGTTTCCTGAGTCTTTGTCAAAGATTCTGCTGGTTGTTTTCTTTTTCCCCACAAGAGCCATTTGTAGGTACAAAGCTGAAATTGTCAGCCACCCGAGTGGGCCCAGGATAAAAGCAGCTGCAGAGGCTCAGTTCTCCATCTGAACATTTATCTTTCTGGAGTCTTAGTTCCTGTCATATGCTTTCTGTTTCAGCTTCTCTGCCCCCAAATAATGTTTTCTAGTTATTGTCTGCCAGATAATTTGTTTGCTGCCAGCAACTTCATCAAGAGAAGGGGTTTAATACAATGAATTTGGTACTATAAATATATCAGAGATACTGAAAGAGTGGTCTGTATGCTTGTATCTAGAGAAAATGCAAAGTCAGCAGTACTACTTAGACTCTCCCCAGGGCAGCTCTTACCTCTTTCATAATCAGATAGATGGGAAATCAAACTGAGGCCACTGAGGATAACTGACTTAAAGACCATCACACCATAAACACAGTCAGGACACCAGGAATGTGGGGACAACACCAACACTCCAGACCCACCTGTAGGTACTAACTAAACACTGGCTTGCTGCTGCAGGCAAACAGATAACCCAAACCACCTCATGACTGTCAGAAGCATTAGTCATAGTTGCAGAAAGTTAACCTTATTTCACTTTGGCTTTCTTAATCTTAAGGGAGTCTTTTGAAAATGTACTAAAAAGGAAGTCTACCATAGTGTAGCCTGTTTTTCCTCCACTTAAGATGAATAATGTTGGGACACCTAGCTTGATCAGTTGGTAGAGCATGTGGCTCTTGACCTCAGAGTTGTGAGTTCAAGCTCATGTTGGGTGTGGTGCCTACTTAAAAAAAATCTTATGAATAATGTTGCTTCATAATTGAAAACTAAATACATAAACTCCCTTCTGTTTCTACAATTTTTATATTAACATAATGTATTATTTGTTTCAGAGGTATAGGTCTGTGAATAATCACTCTTATACAATTCACAGCACTCACCATAAGGCTGATAGTCTATCAAAATGTTTCTACTATTTTAGATATATAATCCTTTGATAGTCTATAACCAATTTTAATGTAATAATTTTTAGCACTTAAATTTATTAAGCAACTTATCTTGTAGATCCTTTGAGGTTTTTGGAAGGAATGAGTAGAGATACCTCATGATAATTTTTTTCTTTTTTGCTGTTTTACTGTTATAATATTCCTATTTTTATATGGGTACATATTAAAAATAGTGCTTTTAAGAATAAACAGAGTTAAGTGGTTTATTTAAGTTAAGATAATGATAAAATAGCAGCCAAATGTTTTTTAATAAACTGATTAAATTCTATAATATTAAAGACAACTACATAATTTTTAATATATTTTTGTCATTCTGCATCCATTGTCTATTTTTTAAATAAAATAACTTCTAAATGAGTCCGTATTGACATTTTTTCTTATCATATAACTGATATATTTTAATTGCTAAAAAAAAATTAAATCACCCAAATCTTAATCTAGCAATTAAGCTACTTTAAAAAACATATTTTATTTCTTCTATTACTTTGGACTAGAGAAGAGGTTGACAAATGCAAAATCCAAACTGAGGAGTTTTTTTTTTTTTTTTTTTAAGGATTTTCTTTATTCATTCATGACAGAGAAATAGAGAGAAGGAGGCAGAGGCAGAAGCAGGTTCCCTGCTGAGCAGAGAGCCCCAAGTGGGACTCAATCCCAGGACTCTGGGATCATGACCTGAGCCAAAGGCAGATGCTTAATAGACTGAGCCACCTAGGGGCCCAAACTCAGGAGATTTAATGGAGCACAATCATGTCCTTTTGCATATTTAGTGAATGTGACTGTTTCCACACTGAAATGACAGAGTTAAGTAATTGCAACAGAGATCTCTATCTGACATAGATTAAAATACCCATTTGCAACTTTACAGAAAAAAAAAAAAAATGATGACCCCTGGGCTACTGTTCTTTTCTTTTATTACTTAAAAATTTGTTTTTATTTCTGTGAGTTTTCTATTTCTATAGTTTACCTATTTTCCAACTGGGATTATTGTCCTTTTCTCATTCATTTGTAGAAGACAGTTATTTATTGTATATATTTTAAGTATTTTCCTTCATCTCTCTTTTTTTTTTAACATTTACTTTTGGTAAATATTTTTTGTAGTGTAGTGTAATTTTTAACACTAAAACACTTCTTTAAAATTTTTCTATTGCTCCTAAGTTATGTCTGTTTCTTAGATGTCTTCACACTCATAAATGTTATTTGACCACACTAATTTTTTTGTACTCTGTAATTTATGTTATACTCCACTCTGTTTTGTATATAGCATAGGATAGAAATACAAATTTACTTATTTTAAAAGTAAAGGTCAGTTACCCAACACTAAATGGTTATCTTTTTGCATAAATTTGATGGCAAATATTATATAATAACTGTTCATGTTATTAATACATCAATAATGCATTTTTAATTTATACTTCTAGATAAATACTAGAATAACTTTGCCAATACAAAAAATACTTCTACATAAATACTAGAATAACTTTGCCAATATAAACAAAATAGTCTGTTCCTGATTTATTTTGAACTGCATTGAGTTTATATCTCAAAATGTTGCCATATCAAATATTCCTATATAGGAATATAATATTATTGTTTCATGCCATTTAAGACTTTCAAGACAGTTTTAGTGTTTCATGTTTTAGATTTGGGCTATTATTTCTAAGTTTATTTTCAGAGGCTTTGCCTATTTTAAGTTTTCTATTTTATTATTGGTATATATGGGAATAATTAGTATGTATTTATCTTATATAAAGACAGTTTTAGATCTCGTTTTAGTTTTTTTGTCATTGGGTGATTGTATTAAAAGATATAAAGTGATACTTTCTTGATTATATAATAAATTATTGTATTTATCTTTTTTTTACACTTACCTTCTCCTTCATTATTTTTTGTTACATTAGTATAGCATCCGAAACTAACCATCTCTCTGACACTTCATTTTTGCTAATAGAAATGCAACTTGTGGGGTGCCGGGTTGGCTCAGTGGGTTAAAACCTCTGCCTTCAGCTCAGGTCATGATCCCAGGATCCTGGGATCAAGCCCCACATCGGGCTCTCTGCTCAGTGGGGAGCCTGCTTCCCTCTCTCTCTCTGTCTGCCTCTCTGCCTACTTGTGATCTCTGTCAAATAAATAAATAAAATCTTAAAAAAAAAAGGAATGCAACTTGTTTCTACAGAACATCCATTTTTCATGCTTTACAAATATATTCAGATTACTTTAAGCATATCACACTGTTCTCTCTCCCCTTACAGTAGATTTAGATGTGGGTAATTAATGGCTCTTAAAGAATGCTCTATTGGGAGGTTCTGCAACAAAAACTGTTTATGATGCCCTGAATTGATGGATGCATTTCGTAACCATGAAATGAACAAACCTGAGACCAAAGATGCACTCTAAGGAATGCAGAGTAAAAAAAATGAAGGAGGAAAATAAAAAATTTAGTTTTTAAGAAATTGCATCGGTTATTCAATGAGCTCTTTATCTGAAGTAATGACATACAATAGAACTTAAGACATGTGAGTTGCAGTTTTCTATTACTTTCAACCAAAATTTTCTTACTGATAACTGATGGATTAAATCCTTTAGAAGAATATTAATTATTGGTAGAAACAGCAGCTGTGATATAAGCTGTGCTTATATCATTTTTAACCCAGTCTGGCTAAGAATTGTTCATCAGAAGTGGATGTGAAAATTTATTAATTTGTATTTTTATTTCTATTATAATGATCAAATAGTTCCTATTTATTAATCCATTATATTATTTTAAGTGATACAAGTTGAAATATATTCCTTGGATAAATCCACTTGTTCAAGATAAGCTAGGATTATTTTAATATACATCTTAGATCAATTTATTAATAGTTAATTGTTTTCATATGTGTGGGTAGGGTTGAATGATAGTTAATTTTTGATGCTATCTGCATCTCCTTATGTAAAAATGCTTCAGGAAGTTTGTTTGAAAAAGTTCTTGGTTTTAAATATCCAGATGCCAAAGAAACATATATCTTTCCACATGATAATTTGTATGTGAAGTTAATATAAAAAAATAGACATTTACATAAATACCAAAATTCAGTATAATATTCTAGTTCAGTGAAGTGTGTATAAAACCTTTAGTTCCTTAAAATTAATTAATGTCATAATTAACTTCAGACATTTTTAAATTAGGCATAGTTTGCATACAGTAAAATGCATACTTTTTTAATGTGCAGTTTGGTGATTTTGATAAATTTACCCAATCACATAACCACTAGCCAAATCAATATAGAGAATATTTTCATCATCCCATAAGACTCCCTTTTTTTGCTTTTCTGTCAATTCATTCACTACTTGCCTTAGGCAAAAATTGATTTTTCTCTCTATATAGATTATTTTTTGCCTCTTCAAGATTTTTATATAAATTTAAAAATACATTATATACTCTTTTTTGTGTGACTTCATTCTTTCAGCATAGTGCTTTTAAATTTTATCTATATTGTTTCACATATCAATGGTTCGTTCCATTTTATAGCCAAAAACTATTTAATTGTATTGAGTGGCCTAAATTTGTGTATTCATTAATGTGTTGATGGCTATTTTGATTGTTTCTCATTTTTTCTTATATGAATGAAGTTGCAATGAACACTTATATAGAAGTTCTTTTTGGATTTATATTTTCATTGTCTTAGTAAATACTTAGGAGTAGAATAGCTGGGTCATGTGGTATTATATTATAATAGCTGGGTCTCCTAGCTCCAAATTCGCCTTCCATTGTTTACTCTGTAAAAATAAAACTGGGATATTTAAAAATGTTCTGCTTTCTGGCATGAGGCCTTAAGGTTTGTCAGTGGAGGATGATGGGAAAAACATTGCAGGGACAGGGGAGCGGAAGTTTTCCTTCCTGGTTCAGGTGTGCTCTCTTGACAGATTTCCTTGACAGGTTCTCTTGAGTGGTTTGACAGGAAGCACAGCTTCCCTAGCACCAGTATCTTTCTGTCTACAGTGGTAGTTTCTGTAGTATCTGAATTCTCGTAGAGATGGTTTCTTCTTAATTCAGATCACTCAGAGTTGGAAGCTCTCCCATATCTGGTATTCGTAGGCCCTGTGGTCACCATTGCCTCAGGACCAGGAATTTCCCCTTAAAAACCTTTCTTCCGTGCCCTAGAGGAAGGATTTTCAGCAAAGAACCACTGCCATGGCCTCTTTACCAGGGTCTAGATTAAAAACGGGGGTTGGGGGGGGGGCCTTTCTTCTTTGTGTCGTGTATCTCAGGTCTTTTGGTTGTGCCTGCTGTTTACATGAATGATTCCTGTATTCTTTGGAATTCTTTTTACTTTTTCTTTCTTTCTTTTTTTTTTTTTTTTTTTTTGGTAAAGATTTTATTTATTTATTTATTTGACAGAGAGAGAGAGAGAGAGAGAGGAATCACAAGTAGGCAGAGAGGCAGGTGGTGGGGGGCAGGCGGGAAGCAGGCTCCCTGCTAAGCAGAGAGCCTGATGCGGGGCTCGATCCCACGATGCTGGGATCATGACCTGAGCAGAAGGCAGAGACTTGATCCAGTGAGCCACCCAGGTGTCCCTTCTCTTTACTTCTTAATAATCAATCCCACATTACTCTAATTCTTTTTTATAGCACTTTTTTTTAATTGAAGGATAATTGGTACAAATTTTTACATGAGTTTCAGGTGTACAAGGTAAGATTCAATAATTCTATACATTATGCTATGCTCGCTGCAAGTATAGCCACCATCAGTCACCACACAGTGCCATTGGAATACTACTGACAGTATTCCTTATGCTGTACTGTTTATCCCCATGATTCATTAATTCCATAACTGGAAGCCTGTATCTTCATCTCCTCTTCACCCATTTTGCTCATCCCCACAAAGATTTCTGCATTTTCCTTGTTTATTCATTTGTTTTGCTTTTTAAATTTCCCATATAAATGAAATCATATGGTATTTGTCTTTCTCTGTCGCAACAGATACTTTTTACATTGATTTTTCCCCATTTAAATTACTTTATGATTTATTTCTCTTGGTTGTGCTTTGTAAAACATGAATCTTGTTTTCACCGGTTGTTTCTTCTCTACTTTTTCCATTACTGGGTTGGAAGTTATATGGCATAATTTTCATTTTGATCACCTTGTTCCTGACTTGTATTTTTTATCACATATTCAGCCTTTTTTTAATCTTCTTGTTTTAATTTTCTTTTAATTAGAATATTTATGATTAGTAATTTGCCTTTCAGGGATTATAATCTTGCATACTGAAAGAAAACTATTACTTAAATATTTTGTCTAGTTTTATAGCTGTTTACAGTAGAAGTGTTTATTCATTAAGGGTTACTATGTCGGGCACCTGGGTGGCTCAGTGGGTTAAGCCTCTGCCTTTGGCTCAGGTCATGATCTCAGGGTCCTGAGATCAAGCCCCACATTAGGCCCTCTGCTCAGCAGGGAGCCTGCTTCCCCCTCTTTCTCTACCTGCCTCTCTGCCTACTTGTGATCTATAAAATAAATAAAATCTTAAAAAAAAAAAGGAGTTACTATGTCATGGCCAGCAGTAGTTTTAACAATATAATTTTGAGTCACCCAAAAGAGATGTATACAGAAAGTGATGTTTTACTCATTTATTCATAGTATAATACTATTTTTTCTATATTTTTTAAAATTTATTTTTCTGTAATTAAAAGTTTTGGAAATATTGATGAAGAATGTAATGTAATTATATACTATTTTTTGTTCTTTCCATTTAAAGCATAAAAATATGTTTATAGTTAACATTTTCATACATAACTTGTCATTTTAAGTCATAGAAATCCTATACATCCCTTCCTACTGACTTTTAGTGTTCAATTTCAAGTGTCTTATTTACTGTGTTTACCCATTTGTCCTATGCATACATTCAAAATGCCAACATAAACCTATTTCTTTTCAAAATATGTCCATCATAGTCTAGATTAAGAATGACAACTCCTCACACAAGCCAGAAAGCTATCTTTGCTCTTATTCCTTTACCATTCATAAGATCACATATATACACTATCTTTGAATTTTTTATACCATACATGACTTTCCTTCCACTTCTGACTTAATTCAGATTCTCATTATTCTCTAATTGCATTTCTGGTCTCTCACCGTTCTTCCAGTATTGCCAGAGTAATATTTCCAAATGTAACTTTCCTTCCCAAAGACTTACTAGGATAAAATTCATTCTTAGTTTGATGAATCAATTCAAAATTTGATACCTGATTTCTTCTCTTCTCAGTTCCTATTACTCTACTACAGAGCAGACATACTTTCTTTCAGACATACTAAGCCTTTAAAAAAAAAATTCTCATAGTGTGTTACAATGTTTCAAGCCTCTGGGTTATTATACCTGCAGCTTCCGTGGTTCAATAGCCCTTTGAATCTCCATGCTGTTATTATACTCTGCTCCTGTGGATTTCACTTACTGTTGCATTAATCCCCAAAAGCTTCTCCTGTCCACCTCCTTTTTGAGATTTTTATGTCTATTTTAAAGAGCTAATATTATCTAGATAGATCTATTGAAGTACTTACTAAAGTGTATTTATTCCAATTTTCCATTTAAATGTTTTTCCTCATTTGATCATCTTTTGAAAAAAACAATTTTAATGGACTTTGAAATGCTGGCTCTTACCAAAATATATTTCATATAGAGTACCATGTTTTAAAAAGATCCTTTTGATGAATAGTCTAAAAAAGGCTTGCAGGTAAAATAGCATAATAGAACATATCAAATGTATAGTAATATTTTCATCCTATACACCAAAATAACTAGAAGTTTGTTTAATGTGTCCTAATGCATGCCCTCTACTATATTTAGTCACTATTAAACAGCTAGACTTTAAAATAATCCTCCATTGAAAAGATAAATAGGACAGTGGAAGACTCCCATAGGGCACTAAGGTGCAATAAAATAGATTAAATGAGAGACAAACTTCCAAAGAATGTAGAAGGTGAAGGACAATACCAAGTTTTGTAAAGAAAAAAAAATAGTTTATTCCTCACAATATGTTCTCTGGAGACAACAAAAATCTGAAGCTTGATCTGTGTATTAGGGAGAAAGAAATAGAAACTGTGCTCAGGGGAATGTAGCAATAAACAAATAAATTGATGGTGTTTATTTTAAACCACATTTTCCATCCTTTTGGTGGGTTTTTGATTCACACCGTGATGCTACAAGTGGTAGTTCATAACTTTTCTAGCAATTGACCTCAAATTACAAAGCTCAAGAGTATAAGAACAAGAAAGAAGAAATAAATCATGCATGCCATAGCTTGAAAGTAAGTATGAATGAATGAATGAGTGAGTGAATGAATGAATAGATTAATCAGAAAAGCAAATAATGTGTCTATATTGTCCCTCAACTCACTAATCTTTCTCACATGCCTCATATACTGGGTAAGAGGAAAATAAACTAATTTTATTATTTATTATTATTAAATTTAGATCAACCATTTAAACTCAGTGAAGACAGATAAAATAAATGTAAACTATTCTCATACTCATTAGGTTATATTTAGCTGTGAAGACAAAAACACAATTAACTTAGACACAAGCAGGGTAGAAGTTTCTTTCTTACCTACATTAGGTTAGAGGTTAAGCACCCACTGCTGTGTTAGTGTCGTGATATCAAGGACCCAGGTTCCTTCTATACTTGCTGCTCTTCTACTTTGCCAGAGTTGAGTTGTGGCCTCACCAAGTCGAATGGATGGCTGTGAATTGCAGGATTTTGAGGTTGCTCTTGTGATTTTTGTCATTTCTTCTAAAAATTGTTGTCTATATGTGTCAACCAAGAAAAAAGACAGAATTGAAATAAAACAAAAATATTTATTTGAAAGTCTTAGAATTGCAATCAGGGAGCTCAGATTTGGGTGTTCAAAGGGGCTGAGAGAGGGGGAAATAGAGGGGCTATTAAAGAGTATAAACTTGCTACTAGTAGATCAATAATTTCTAAAGATCTAGTGTACAGCATAGCGATTATAATCAACAAAGTTGCATTACAGGCTTCAAAATTGCTAAGAGGTTAGATCTATTTCTATAAATTCATTTTTTTTCTTTATAGATTCACATGTAAGTGATATCATACATATTGGTCATTCTCTGTCTTTTCACACTAAGCATAATGCTCTCAAAGTACATCCATGTCACAAATGGCAGGATTTCCTTCTTTATCAAGGCTGAATAATAGTCTGTTGTGTTATATAATCTCTAACTTTTTATCTGTTTATTTCTTGACAGACATTTATGTATCTTCTGTATCTTGCCTATTGTGAATAGTGGGGCAATAAACATGGGAGAGCAGATAACTCTTCAAGATCCTGTTTTCATTTTTTCTTTCTTTTTTTTTTTTTTTTTTTGGATATATACCCAGAAGTGGTATTGCTGGGTCTGATGGTGATTCTATTTTTAATTTTTTTGAGAAACCTCATATTATTTTCCATAGTGGCTGAACCAGTTTCCATTCCCGTAGGTGGTGCATAAACATTCCCTTTTCTCCACATCCGCTAGATGTTCCTGATTTCCTTAACAAATATTAGTTGACTGTTTATCCAAGAGGTTATTTCTAGTGCTCTATTCTGTTCCATTGGTTTATGTATCTAGTTTTATGTCAGTTCCATACTGTTTTGTTTTAATTACTATGGCTTTGATGTATAGTTTGAAATCAGGAACTGTGGAGTTTTTAGTTTCATTCTTTCTCAGTATTTCTTTGGCTATTCATGATCTTTTGTGGTTTCAAAGGAATTTTAAGATTTTTTTTCTATTTCTGTGAAAAATGCCAGTTGAATTTATCTAGAGATTGCATTAAATCTATAGAATGCTTTGGGTAGTAGGGACATACATTTTAACAATATTAATTCTTCTAATCCATGAACATAGGCTACCTTTCCCTTTGTTTATGACTTCTTTAATTTCTTTCATCAAAAATTCATAGTTTTCATTATATGAATCTTCTACTTCCTTAGTTAAATTTACTCCTAAGTATTTTATTGTATTTGATGCTATTGTAAATGTGATAGTTTTCTTTGCTTCTTTTTTAGATATGTTATTGTTAGTACACAGAAATGCAACTGATTTTTGTTTGTTGACTTTACATCCTATGGTTTCCTGAATTCCTTGATTAGCCCCAAAATTTTGGGTTGAAGTCTTTAGGATTTTTTCTTAAGATTTTATTTATTTATTTTTGTGAGAGAGAGAGAGGAGTGGGGGGAGCACATAAGCAGGAGGGAGGGGCAGGGCAGAGGAAGAAGGAGTCTCCCCACTGAGCAGGGAGCCAGATGCAGGACTTATCCCAGTATCCTGGGATCATCATCTGAGCCAAAGGCAGACACTTTTTTTTTTTTTTAAGATTTTATTTATTTATTTGACAGAGATCACAAGTAGGTGGAGAGGCAGGCAGAGAGAGAGGAGGAAGTGGGCTCCCTGCTGAGCAGAGAACCCGATGTGGGGCTTGATCCCAGGATCACAACCTGAGCCGAAGGCAGCAGTTAAACCAACTGAGCCACCCAGGCACCCCAAAGGCAGACACTTAACCTAGTGAGCCACCCTGGTGTCCCTAGGATTTTTTATCTTTAGATTATGTAATCTGCATATAATGACAATTTTTCTTCTTCCTTTCCAATTTGGATACCTTTTATTTCTTTGTCTTGACTGATTACTCTAGCCAGGACTTCTAGTACTATGTTGAATGAGTGGTAGGTGTATGCACCCTTGTCTTGTTTCTGATCTTAGAGGAAAGCTTCCGATAGGTGTGTATGATGTTAGTGTTGGCTTATCATACATGTCCTTTATTATGTTGAGGTACGTTCCTTCTTTACCCAATTTGTTGAAGGCTTATATCAGGAAAGGATGTTGTAATTTGTAAAATGCTTTTTCTGTATCTATTGACATGATCATATGATTTTTATCTTTCGTTCTATTAATGTACTATATCATATTTATTGATTTGTGGATGTTAACCCATCCTTCTATCTCAGAGACAAATCCCATTCAGCCACATGTAATGATCCTTTACTATGCTGTTGAATTTGATATGATAATATTTTGTTGTGAATTTTTGTATCTATATTCAGCAGACATTCCTGGAACTGTCTTTATCTGGGTATATTTCACAATGACCTCTTACTTTCCTTTGCCACAGCCACAAAGTGATCTTTGTAATTATTACTAAAAGCACAAAAACAGAAAACAAAGTGTATCTCTGCACGCACACACACACCCAAACAAAAGCAAAAAAAAAAAAAAAATCAGAACTGGTGTGAAAGAACAAAGAGTCTCAGCTCTCACTCTCATACTAGTTTATACTCAATATTCAGCTGTTCACTAAAATCACCGTTTAAGTGTTGTTACCATTTTACAAATGCAGCACGTAATGCCCCATCAAAGCAGATCTTGGTTGCTGTATTTCACTAAGTATGCCTTATTCTTTAGATATTGGAGTTGTAGTTTGTCTTATAACTTCCATTTTCATATAAGCCCAAGAAAAGTCATTGATTTTCATTTTTTTCTGGCTTCCTCTTATTGTAAGTTTGGAGTGAAGACTTCTAAATTCTTTAGATGTTGAATCTAAAATCAATAGTCTGGCTTTTTGAGTGTAGAACACATCAATCCTTCCAGCTCTGGTTTTCCTCAATACACTTTCCCCTCAGTACTCCTCCTCTTTTAGGGGCCAACCTTAAAATGTCATTACAATGATAATGGAAGCCCTCTTGTTCTTTTATCTAAAACAACTCCTTCACTCTCATTTTCATCTGTTATAATATCCTTTATAACTTTTGTCAAAATTTTGCATAATTTTTTAATTCTGTATTCTCTTATTAAATAAAAGTTGCAGAGGGGAAGAAATATGCCTACATCTTATTCACAGTTGTGTTTTCAGTGTTTAGTAAAATTTGTTATTTAATATTTTGTAAATAAGTTAATACACTTTTTATTAATACAAATGTATTTTTATAGAATAAATGATCCATATTATTTGTTAAATTATATGATACAAGTCTGTGTGTTCAGATATCTTATAGATATTTTTCATTGAAATTATACCTATTTAAGAAAAATATTCAGGGGACATAATGAAATACTTGATATTAATTATGATCAACTTTATTATAATCTGGGAATTAAAGTTTTTCAAATATTTTTTATAAGCATCTAATGTTATTTACTATGTTCCCTCTGTTCCTAGCACTTGTCATTAAAAAGAAAAGATCATACCTCATTAAATGCAATATAATTGTCTCATTACATCTCTCTCTCTCCTTCTTCTAATTCCATCATCTTTATTTATTGTGTTTACCTCTTGGCTCTCACTTTTTTACCAAATTAGAATAATAGTTATTATTTTTATTCCTATAAAATATAACTTGAATAATTATCTAAGATTTTGGACTTGCCTATAAATAGATTCAGAGTGACATAAAATAGGTTTACATCATAACAAACAAACAAACAATTTCCTATAATCCTCTTTGATGAAACGCCAGACAAGATTATGGAGCAGAGCCCCCAGCAAACTCACAATGTCATATCAATTGAGTTATAAATAAATTTATATTATTTTAAGCTACTGAGAATTTAGGGTTGCTTGGTTTTGCAGCATAATCTAGCTTTATCAAGCTGATACAATAAGATTCCAAATGAAAAACCATAATTAACCTTAGATTTCACATTTGTGATATACCAGTGAACATTTTTTTCCATTTTTTATAATTGTTACTTGATAGTTGTTTTATTGGAACCCACTCAATCATCTTCAAATTACTTTGTGTGTTTTAAAGGTACCAAAATAGTAGATAGCCTTAATCAAGGGAACGTTTCATTATTAAAGAATACATCAGGAAATTAGGGCAGTTTCACAGGTGATTCATGGAATGTTGACATAGTCACCTGAATGGTATTAACTGTAAGGCTTTCTATATGTTTTCCCTTTATACACTTTAACCTTCTTTATTTTTTCTCCCCAGTAGGACTGTGTTCTCTTTTTTTATGAAATCAACTAGGCAGCATTAAGCGTATTATTGTTATTCCAGGGATAATAATCATTAGAATTTCTTTTAAGTGAAATTATAAGAACTTTCATTTCCAATGAATGGTGATTGTTCTTGCAAAAATCATGTAAAGTAACATCACCCAAATTTATTCAAACTTTTATGCAGACACATACATTTGCTAAAGGGGGAAAACAGTATAGAATTATTTGATTGAAAAGCTTCTTCGGTTTATTTCTATTATGCCTAAATTTTCAGATGGAAATGCAAAAATTAAATGACTTAGGATGTTTGGTTTGCTTAATATTAACTCTGAATGAATGTTTCCAAATGGCCTTGAGTAAATTATATTTTTCATGTAATAGCCTAATAATAAATGAAATGCTTTTTACCCCAGTGCTTAACATTCACTAAAGAGTCTTGTTAAATATGTATGATATTTTCTAAGTCCTGGCATTATCACTGAATTACTGCAGTTCTTTTTGCTTTTTTCCTTCCTTCCCCCATTCTGTCCTTCCTCACTCCTTCCATTTCACTCCCTTTGTCTTTCTTTCCTTTTTATTTTACTTCTTTGTTTCCTTGGATATCTTCTTGCATTCCCTGTAGAATTAAAATAATCAGGGATGATGTGCTAGTATTGTGCTTTAAGATCAATAGCATTAGTTTATACCATCCGTTTTAAAAAGTCTGTTTACAATAGGCTAGAAATAGAATGGAGGTTTTATACTGGTCAGAAACTGCTGAAAATTAATAACTATCAGACTTGAGCATACGACTGCATCTTTCAAAGAACAAATGCATTTTATCGCGCATTCTAAAGCAGTCTGTTATTCAGTGAGGCTAAAGAACAGTGTATTATGGGTGCTGAGGGCAAACTCCAATTATGCAGCTAAGTATTTGGCTAAGGTTTATCCTAATATTCTTAGTCACTTTTGAATAGTCTTTAGGAGAATCTCTAACTGTTTTTAGGCAGTAGCAAAATAACTTGTGTTTGGAGTAGATGTATAACATTGCTTATTTGGTTGTATTTTAATGTTCTAAATGTTAATGCCATCAAATTCTTAGTATTTTCCTGAAAATCACCTAATGTCTAGAATATATACCTATAAATATACATCTATATTTCTTTGTGTGTATATATCTGTGTGAGGCAATCAAACACTATAATCATGATTAATTGCTAGGCAACTAGCAAAAGGAGCCCCAGATGCATTTAAATACAGATTTCAGCTTAACACAATATACAATTGAAAGCTCTCTTCTTTTTATTAGTATATCTATTAAAATAACTTACTGTGCCTGTCTAAAAGCATTTAGTACCTTCAAAAGTACAAAAACAAGTTATAAGTCCATTAATTGAACATTTGTATTCTTTAAGACCTTTACCTTGCTGTATAAACTGTGCTGTTTGCCTGCTCTGTTAGGGAAAATGGTGTTATAAGGAGAAGCAGATTAAAAAACTTAGACAAAGTCTTTAATTATTTATTTATCTGGTCCCTAAACCAAAATAGAAAAAAAAAAATTCTTTTCAATTGAAGGATCTTTGGATGGATCTATTTCAGACATAAAAATAACAAAATTTCTCTTCCATCATTCATTTACACCACACTGGACCCTCTAACAAGTGTATATATTGGGCTTCTTCACTAATATGGAAATCTCAGATTCTTGGGTTTGGACTTACAGAAGGGCAGGGACTATCTCTCCCATTAGCAGAATAATTATTCTCATAAAGTGAATGAAAACTTTAACACAATCAGTATTCTACAAAAGATAGTGGAAACAAATTAAAATGTCAGGAGTTCTGGCTCAGGGTTCCCTGGATGTGGTTAAATTAATATTCCTACCATGGTGCTCTTTGGTTTGTGGACCATCTGACTAGTGTCCCTAGTGTTTTTCTGCCCAATATATTAAAATATACACCACTTGCTATCCCACCAAAATTCTTGCATCTCTGATATTATTTGATTATAAGCCTTGACTAGATATTCATCCTGGTACTTCTTTGTTTGTTTGTTTCTGAACCTAAATTTAATACTACCTTGAGATTTTAAACACATTATAAAAATCAAATATAAGTGTCAACAGAAAAAAATATGATGTTTTAAGAATATTAATGAAAAGTGTAAAAA
Organism: Lontra canadensis; assembly: GCF_010015895.1. Taxonomy (NCBI): domain Eukaryota; kingdom Metazoa; phylum Chordata; class Mammalia; order Carnivora; family Mustelidae; genus Lontra; species Lontra canadensis. The sequence continues at coordinate 4,720,424 of NW_022631040.1, forward strand.
TTACTGATTTAAAAATTTTAAAGGGCAAAAATGAAACTAATTTATATTTATATATTCATATTTATTTATATAATTTATATAATTGAATCCTTACCAATAGGGAATTTGTTAAAAAAAGATTTATACATATAAATAAGTTTGAATAAAATATACATGTGACATGAATGTACCAAAGGGCCTTTGAAACACTTTGAAACACTTGAAGGACTAGGGGCTTCTTAGACATTTGTTATGTGATAGTCCAAATTTATCTGAAAAAGGTAGGTCTTAAAATTTAATACTACTGCTTCTCTAACAAAGTACTTTAAGGCCTGACCTTTGCCCTTCTATAATACAGTTTTATAGGTTACAATAAGAAGAGAAAACAGGCAGGAGGGTTTTGTAAAATTTTTATTGGTAACCAGATAAATGCCGTGAGCATCAAATGAAGAAGAAAGAACTCTAACTAGAATTTATCGTTCTTTGTTATCTTGATTATCAGATAAGGATTGCTGTTGCCTTTTCCTGGAGAAACAGAGATTAAGTATATGAAGTACATGTGAAATGAAAGGAGTGAAACACATTTCTCCCTGTCTGAGGTGGTATCCCATGAAAAGAGTGCCTCCCACCAAGCTTCTTGTAAACAGGATGATGGTACTTGTCAGTAGACTTAAGAGAGTCCCTTTCTAAATATGTCTTTTAAGTGTCAAAGTCAGACTGAAAGAAACTTAAGACAAAGGTGAAACAAATCCGAAACGGATCCATATTTTATTAAAAACATTCTTGGAGCGATTGTCAACATTTGAACAGTGTCTGAGAATTAGATAATAATTTTTGTCTAATTTCAAAACTGAGAAGAATATTGAAAAACATTTTTAGTGACATAAAACATTTTTTAATGGTTGATTTTAAATAAAATTGAAATTATTGGCTTATGAAGAATGGAATGGATGGTACAAAAATGGAAGTCACATAGGCATTTTGTGTGTGTGTTCACCTAAAGAATATAAAAGTGCAGAGCACCCAACCTGAAACATACTCCTTTAAGAATAATGATTGTGCATCATTATTCAGAAACCCTCTGTTAATCCAAAATGTGATTAGTGCTAGAGGAAGGGGACATTTAGAAACTGTATTTGCAGACTCAAGCTCCTTCAGAAAGTAATGCCGTACCTGGCTTTGCCTTTAATCATTAATTAAATAGATGTTTGGTAAGATCTATAATTCACATGAGCTTACTTTGACTCTTTAATCATTTACTTTTATGTGTTAATACAGAGTTTGTTGATTTGTCTTCTGCCCCTCCTACAAGAGAATTGGAATATTTTAAACCAAAAGTAAGAAATCTGAGATTCTAGAAAGCTCTTGGCCAAAGTTGATCTGGGATCCAGGTGGAGAAGCAGGAAGCTCTGGATGTCCACAGTTACTTTTTATTTGAGATGTCACTGTTTTTATAAACAAATTTATCTGAAACACTGATCTAAGCCAGGAATATGAAAGGACTGTTTATAAGGAGAAATAGGTTTCTCAGACTTACCAAGACCTTACTTGTGCAGTTGACTTTATCTGGAACCAGAAATATTAATGAAGTAGAACCTATAAGTAAATTTTAATTTATTCAAACATATAATATATTGTTATAATATTGTTTAATATTATACAATATATTTGGTTTGAAAGAAAAGCACAAATATATTACTTGTGATTATTTCATATACTCCTTTTTTATATATATTTTACTGTTTTTAAGTCACATAGGGGAATTTCTATTATGTTCTTAATAATTTAAAAATAAAATCAGTAAGATGATATGCACTCAGAAATCACATGTATATAATCAGATAGATAGATAAACAGACTGTGTGATTTTTCAACATTTAACTGGTAATCATTGCATTTTTCCCATATAGAAATATATGTATATTTATTAAATGGTGATGAGAAGTGGAACTTAAAAGGAAAAAAAAATAAACTAATTAAGGTATAAAACAAGTCTTTTCATATTGCTTAGCTCATTCAATCTTCTTTACAATTTATCTAGACGTACTTTACCCTTCTGTAATAGCTGGAGAGTGAGAATCAGAGATATTAACTAATTTTACCAAGGCTGCCTTAATGTCACAACTTTATGAATCAGTAAGATCAGTTTCATCAGAGCTGACAGTACAGAGAGAGTAAAGCCTTCTAGCAAAAGTTGGTAATGGGAACTCAACATCATGTATCATCTCACTGCAATAGAGGCCACATGGCCCACTGACTCTCCAATATAAAATAATTTTATTTTACAAAAATATTTTTTAAGGAGTCATCTTCTCCATTCTGAATTTTAAAATATATGTTCAGTTATTTAAGCATAACATTTTATGCAATTTGTTAACATTAAAAATGTAGCAAGTAAGCATGGAGTTATATGATATCATAGATTTCTAAAGTCACAAAACATAATAGTATTGCTAAATGATAAATCTAAATAGTGCAACATAAAAAATAACACAGGTCACATCACATGACATGTTGACTAAATCAAGTGAAGTTTGAACTGAAAAAAATTTCCTAAGAGTTTGTAAACTAAAGGTTATATTGGGGAAAATAAGTTTTCTAATTAGAAAAACCCCTTATTTATTCTGTATTAATTTGGATCCTAAACTGTTCTCAGTTTGTGTGATTCATACTAAATGTCAGCCCCTTAAGTTATGATTAAAGTGACCCGAAATGTTAATTTCAAAGAGTGTTGCTATTTCTTTTTCAGCTTCTAAGAAACTTTAGAGATCCAAAAAAAAAAAAAAAATCAAATCCTCAAACGAGAATGTTTTAAAATAATTTATAGAAAAAGATGGTGGCCCTGAAATGATTCTCTTTGCCTCTCCCAATGAAGTTGAAAGTCTAGATGTCAGCTTTTATTCCTATTCTCTGTGTACATTGCAGTTTTTACCGTGCTTTTGAAAAAGTTGACATAGAAATTACTTAATCCTTATGCCATAATTTATCATAAACTGTAAAACATAAAAAATATACATTTTCTCAAACAGAAAGTATAAAGATGAAAAATGCTGGCTGTAGAATTTTTAAATATTTGATGCTGTTTCCTACAACTATCGTAGTTATGGTCAGTGAGACTACTAAGTATTCAGATCAAATAAGACATAATCTAGCAAAGTGGGCTTGGGGATGGTAAAAGCATTCAAATACAATTTAAGAAAGTTTGTGGCAGATTACAAAACTTTTAGAAATATAGCTTTTATTCCCTAATCACATATTTTTTTCTTACTCTCCTCCACTCTCTTCTTACTCTCCTGATTTCTGCCAAAACAATTGTAGGACTTTATTGATTCATTCTCTTTCTTCATTCCTAATCTATTTGTTACATTTCATACTGTTGAATATTTAAAAAAAAAAAATCTCTGTATTAATCCTCATTATACCGTATCTTGTTTATATTTCTCCCTTCTGACTCCATTATATGACAATTAAATACAGGAAAAAATGGATTTTCTTTTTTTTCTTTTTTTTAAATCATTCAAGATTTTATTTAGATCCACGTTAGAACACATAGATTATAGTATTAGTTTCTGGGTTAGAATTTAGTGACTCATCAGTTATGTTTAACACCTGGTGCTCATTACATCAAGCGCCCTCCTTAATGCCGTTCACCTAGTTACCCCATCCCCCACAAACCTCCCCTCCAGCAACCCTCAGTTTGTTCATTATACTTAACAGTCTCTTATGGTTTGCCTCCCTCTCTGTCTCTATTTTATTTTATTTTTCCTTCCCTTCCCCCTTGCTCGTCTGTTTTGTTTCTAAATTCCACATATGAGTGAAATCATATGGTTAAAAAATGGATTTTCTAATGATATGTTATTTCAAATAAATGAAAATTTATAACAAATAACAAATAACAAATAATAACAAATAACAAATTTATGTTGCCTTACTATCTTTCGTATTTTCTGTGGTTTCAGAACATGCTTTATTCTTCTCTTGCTAAACTGGGGCTTATATTTGAAAGCTCTTTTCTAGCCCCACATCTAGAATCATTATGCATGTGATTGGTTTTTACAAGTCTTCAGTGTGTGGTCTCTCTCCTCAGTGAGTTCTCTTCTGTGCTCTGAGAGTAACAAATCAGTTTTTGTCTGGGAATATAATCCCTAAGATAAATACCTATCTGAATAACTGAAACTCTTCTCTCTCTCTCTTTTTTTTTTCCCCTTGACCATCTTAGTATTGATAACCTGCATTTTTCTAATATGTACAGTTGTGTTCTTGAAATACCCTTAATTCCCAACATATCTTAGTTGGAGACTAAGATTAATTGTTTCCACCATTATCTGTCACCTGCTTAAAAAATCTTTCTTGATGCTGACTACTTGCAGGAAATTCAGAGAACAGACCCATTTCTTGGGTTTTTCTGGGTGCTTCTCATTTCCCAACAGAATAGTCTGCTATCACTCTCCATTGCCTTTTTTTTTTTTAATTTTTAATTTTTTTTAAATTTTTTTAAAACATATAATGTATTTTTAGCCCCAAGGATACAGGTCTGTGAATCGCCAGGTTAACACACTTCAGAGCACTCACCATAGCACATACCCTCCCCAATGTCCATAACCCCACCACCTACCTACTCCCTCCCCCCGCCAGCAACCCTCAGTTTGTTTTGTGAGATTAAAAGTCTCTGATGGTTTGTCTCCCTCCCAATCCCATCTTCTTTCATTTATTCTTTTCCTACCTCCCAAACCCCTTATGTTGCATCTCCACTTCCTCCTATCAGGGAGATCATATGATAGTTGTCTTTCTCCAATTGACTTATTTCGCTAAGCATAATACCCTCTAGTTCCATCCACATCGTTGCAAATGTCCATTGCCCTTTCTTGATGGTGACTGGCAGTATGTCAAGGATGTACCCAAGGCCCATTGTTCTATTCATTTCTCCTCTGTAACCCTGAAATGCCTGTGGAAAATTTTCATATTACCTGTGACTTCCAACAATTTAAATTGTATTAATCTGTTTTGAATGTCTTTGCCTTTCAAAGATAGTGGTTTAAGTGGTATACATCAATAATAATAATAATAATAATAATGGCTTTTCCTTTTTATTCTCAGGAATAATAGCATTTTACTACTAAACCAAATATTTGCTCACTTTGAGCCATAGTATTTCTTCAAAAGACAAGCCCTAAGCTACATAATTGACTTTCAAAATATATATTATAAATGTGGACCTTAAGGATGAATTCTTCTAAATGCTATTGAGTGAAGAAGTGAACCACTACTAATCATATTATCTGATTTGATTATGTGTATTGGGATATAATAGTTGTTAAATATTTGCTGAAGTAAAGTAAAACCTAGCGCATCTGGTATCTGTTTACAGTATTTCAAATGTTTTGTTTTGTTTTGTTTTCATCATCACTAACTGCTAAGGCCTCATCTGGATTTAAAAATAAAACAAAGCAAAAAAAAAAATTGATATGTTTTACCTGGATATGGATTTGTATGTATAGCGAAAAAAGATTTTTTTGCACTTAAATATTAACCATACATATCCCAATATTTTTTAGTAGAAAGATCTTGAGCCAAAAGTTCAGGCTATAAGCTCAATCATGTCTCAACTTTAACTCATGATACCATCCGTAGAAGCAACACTATAACTATCATTGTGTTTTGGGGGAATATTCCACTTTGACATTTCTAAATAATTTTGCATCTGAATTTTGTTTTTCATTCTATTTTTTTTTTACATGCCAGCATTTTTAAAGTATAATTGACAAAATTGAAAGATACTTCAAGTATACATTGTGGTGTTTGATATGAATTATGAAAGAATTCCTCCCATCTATTTAATTAGCTAATATATACAACCATCACTTTACATATTTATCTCTTTTTTGATGAGAACATTTAAACTGTACTCTTCTAAAAAATTTCAAATACTGACTCTAGTATTATCAATGATAACTATCATGATTCACATTAGATCTTGAGACTTATTCATTTTACAGATTTGTATTTGTATCTGTATTCGTTTACCAGCATATCTCTGTTTCTATTTCTCTATTTCCCCAGGCAACCACTTTCAACTCCCTGTTTCTAAGAGTTTGACTTTATTTTTTAGATTCCATATACATGTGGTATCTTTTGGTATTTGTCTTTCTCTGTTTACCTTATCTCACTTAGCATAATGCCCTCAAAATCCATCCATATTGTCAGAAATGACAGGATTCCCTTCTTTTTTGTGGCTGAATAATATTCCATTGTATGTATCAATTCTCTTTTATTCTAATTTTTTTTAAGACTTCATTTATTTATTTTACAGACAGATCACAAGTAGGCAGGGAGGCAGGCAGAGAGAGAGGAGGAAGCAGGCTCCCTGCTGTGAGCAGAAAGCCCGATGTGGGGCTCCATCCCAGGACCCTGGGATCATGATGTGAGCCGAAGGCATTGGCTTTAACCCACTGAGCCACCAAGATGCCCCGAGATCCTATTTTCATTTTCTTTGGATATATACCCACAAGTAGAATTGATGGTTACGTAATAAGTTCTATCTTTATTTTTTGAAGACCATTCATACTATTTTCCATAGTGGAAGTACCAATTTACTTCCTCACTGACAGTACATAAGGGTTCCCTTTCCTTTACATCCTCACCAACATTTGTCTCTTATCTTTTTGATGACGGCCATTTGACAGGTGGGAGGTGATATCTCATTTTGCTTTGATTTCCATGTCCCTGATCATATTTGTATTTCTCTGACTGGCTTGTTTAGCTTAGCATTTTACTTTCTAGAGCCATCCATTTTGTTGCAAATGTCAAGATTTCATTCTTTTTTATGGCTGAGTAATATTACATTGTGTGTGTATATGTATATATTTGTATAAACGTATATATATACATGTATATACACAACCTCTTTTTTATCCATCTATCTATCCATGGACACTTGCCCTGTTTCCATAGTTTGACTATTATAAATAATGTTGCAATAAACATAAGGGTGCATATATCATTTCAGATTAGTGTCTTCATATTTTGGGGGTAAATACTTAGGGTAAATAATGCAGTTACTGGATTATAGGTAGTTCTATTTTTAACTCTTTGAGGAACCTCCATACAATCTTCCACAATGGCTGAACCAGTTTGCATTCCCACCAACAGTGTATTAGAGTTCCTTTTTCTCCATACACTCGCCAACATGAAATACTCCACTTTGGATGAAATATTTTTATCTCAACATTTCATCTCAGTATGGACTTATACATCTTTTTATTGGTACTTCATGAAGCAACATTTGATGGAACATAATTACAGCCACAGAAACAATACTTTATGTAGATAAACTTTTCAATTTTCTTTCACTAGGAGAATTTCATGTTGATGTTAATCTATGGCTTTCAGAGGATTTTTCAATTAAGTTTTATGAAGGATAAACATATATAAGAGAAAATCAAATATATATCATACTTGTATTTATTTTAAGACACACAAAAAAGAGATAAGTGAGACAGTTCTTAGGATTTACAAAGATTACCATTTCCACATATTCAGGATTTTATTTTATAGCAGTTTCTATCATTATATTGTGATATAATATTACACTTAATCATATTCTCCTCAAAATATTTTTAAATGTGTTTGCTTGCTACACACACACACACACACACACACACACACACACATATGCCAGGGTCTCCATTATACTTTTGGAGCACATGGTATAAAAAGCATCAAAAATTTCTCCAAACTTATATAGATATAGATATGATTTATTTTGAAAAATAGTTATAAAAATGGACAAAATGATAAATTTAGATAAATCTTTTATTTTTTTTAAAGATTTTTATTTATTTACTTTAGAGAGAGAGAGAGAGTGAGAAAGAGAGCACAAACGGGGTGAGGGGCAGAGGGAGAAGAGACTCCCGGCTGAGCAGGGAGCCTGATGCCAGGCTCCATCCCAGGACTTCAGGATCTTGACCTGAGAGGAAAGCAGATGCTCAACGGACTAAGCCACCCAGGCACCCCTAGATAAATATTTTAAATGACAAAGGAAATAAGCAGCTGAGAGAGAGAGTAGTCGTGGGAGCTACTTCAAATATGCTTAGAAAGGAACTGTATTTACTGATTCTGTGAATATGAAAAAAATTTTCTCTGTTAAGAAACAGATATTTCCCTGTTATAGGGAGAACAGAAGGATAGGCATGAGATGATTTTGAATATATTTGTATAAAATTATGTTTGTAATTTAGAGCTCATGTTAAGAATTTTGGATTATATTCATTTAGGTTGAACCATATGAAGTTGCTAATATCTGACCATCTTTACTACAAAAACAGTAATTTTATATGGTTCAACTTATTATTGGAAGAAAAAACACTGTGAATTCTAAGTTCAGTAGAGTTATAAATTTTAAGTTGATTCTTTTTTTTAAAGATTTTATTTATTTATTTGACAGAGATCACAAGTAGGCAGAAAGGCAGGCAGAGAGAGAGGAGGAAGCAGGATCCCCACTGAGCAGAGAGCCCGATGCAGGGCTCGATCCCAGGACCTGGGATCGTGACCTGAGCCGAAGGCAAAGGCTTTAACCCACTGAGCCACCCAGGTGCCCCTAAGTTGATTCTTATACTGGGCAGAAATGTTATTGGACAGGGACAGAAATAAATGGAAAAAACATTTAGGAAGCTTTTGGAATAGTCGTTGTTTATGAAAAGCAATGGTGGACTGTATGACTGTGAGCTGGAACCAAACGTGATTAATATGTACCAAGCATCTCCTGTGCTTCATAAACTACAGTGGATATTAGGAAATAAAGATACATAAATAATTTCACTGCCATACAATGTAACATGTAAAATAGTTGTTTTAAACCAAGGTTTACATCACAGTATCCTGTGCTAATTAAAAAAAAAAAATGTAGATTATTGGCCACTTCTGAGATTCAATGACTGAGTTTCTGTGGGTAGGCCCAGGGGTATATCGTGTGTGTGTGTGTGTGTGTGTGTGTGTGTGTGCGTGTGTTTCAAATCATGTAGCTCATTCTGATGTGCAGCTCCAGTTAAAAGCCAGAGAATACTTAGAAAGACATATAGTTAATTGGATAATTATAGTACAATGTGACAAATGTGATGACATACGGATGCACAGAACTAGGAAACTCATAAACAAATTAACTAATTGAATAAATCACAATTTACTGAATGATTTTTCCAATTATTTAGCTGTAAACAACTTTCCAAAAGTACATTTATCTTGAAAGTCATAAGCAACCTTTATGAAAACAAATACTAGAGAATCAACTGTATTTGTTTGCCACTTATGCCTTCAACTCATTTAGTTAGAATTTGGGTAATGCTAAAATATTTTATTTTGTTGGAAGCATAATATTAAAACCATATGATATCCCTTAAAATTTATATGTAATACAACTTGTAATGAATTTAAATACTTGTTCTACTCAGTGCTGTTATCAGGTGGGATTGAGAAAATAATATTATATTGATTTAGGAAATTATTCTTTTATTTGTATTTTCCTGATTGGGTAAAGATAATCTTTTTTTCTTTTAGAGTTAGCATAAACTTTTCACTAAAAAACAAATATGGTTCTAATATATGTCTAATAATTATCATACTATTGATCTTATTCATCTACCTACAAGTAGCATTCTGATATAATATTCTACTCTAGCATTACTTGCTTGCAGTGATGCCCTGGAGTGTCTTGTCCTGATTCACCACAACTAATTTCTCATGTCTCTTCCTAACTCCATGTTCAATGATAACACATTAGTATTGGGGGATAATTCTTCATTCATTTCTTGTGTTTCTGTGCATGTTGTGAAGAGAGACATTGACTACCTTTTTATGACCTAGCTTATCAAGGAAGTTTATATAATAAATAAATTTGAAAGATGGTATCTTCCCTCTGTGCAAAAGACAGATTTATTGATCACTCAGTATAATACAGATATCATCTCTATTTGGAAAAATTCCTTTTCCCTATTGCCCATTATGAAAGATGTAGATACCCTATACTCAAGGCTTTTCTTCTGCAACAAACATGAGGGTGGTATTTAGATCATTTTATCTCACCTTGTTGTATGTGGGCTGTGGAGTGTGGCACAAATTCTGGTATTCTGAGAACTGCTACTGCTGTAAGAAGTCAGCTGTCCTCTGCCTCTGCCTCAGCAATCTTGGCTCTTCTGCTAGCATCCATGAAACTGTGGCAAGCTAACCTATTTGCTTGCAAGTAGGGTAAAAACACATACCCTTCACAGTCCTTGAAATTAAGTAACTTGAAATAGTCTCAGGTGAGAATATTCACAGTACAAAAATCTTCAAACATAATTAAGTAGTGTTTTGGTGTTTGTTTTAGTATTAAAAAGTCAATTGTTAACATTTGGCAACACCCCACTGCTTGATAATATATTGTACTAACAACAGTATTGCCTGCCATCTTTTCTGACTTAGCATACTCGGCTACCTCCTAAACCATCATATTAGAAATAGTATAAGTGACTGATACATCACAGCATCCCTTATTGTGTTACACTGTAAGGAGCATGGCTCTGCATTTAAGTATACCTGATTGTCAGCCCAGTCTGTGCCTTTTATAAGCTACCTGGCATTTTATTAAACCATTCTTATTCACAGCAATTAGAGAGACCAGTAGTAATGAGACAATGAAACACACTCAGGCCTTAAAGATATGCCATCAGGATGCGTGTGAAGCAGCACATTGTCCCTTTCCCCAATACAAAAGATTTTCTAATTGAAAATTACAAATGAAAAAGTAAACAATCTCTGGAATAATCAAGACTATGAAGAAGAAAATGAATAGTGTGAAAAAAAAAAAAAGAAGGAAACAACAAGTCCTCGTCATTGGCTTTGGATTTGTTTTAAGATTTTAGAAAACAGAAGGACCAAATGTATCCTTAATATCCTGAAATTTGTGTTTAATCAACATGCTGATAACAGAAGTTATCAGCGTATTTAAAGTGAAATAATATCTACTAAAAAGACAAGGCTTCCATTCAGATTTTTCTTAATATTTGAATATTTAAATATGCAATTTGAAGTTAAACAATATCTGCAAAATATTGAGTTTTAGAATTATGTTTTTTGCTATGCATATATAAACTTACCATTTGAAGAACACAGGTGAACTTAGTGCAAGAGTAAAGTGCAATGATGATTAATAATGATCATGAACCTGGGGTATTTCAGTAATAAAACTTCAAGAATTTCCTTAAGAAGTTATATTAATTGGGGCACCTGGGTAGCTCAGTGGGTTAAGCCTCTGCCTTCAGCTCAGGTCATGATCTCAGGGTCCTGGGATTGAGCCCTGCATTAGGCTCTCTGCTCAGCAGGGAGCCTGCTTCCCCCTCTCTCTCTGCCTGACTCTCTGCCTACTGTCAAGTTAATAAATAAACTTTTTTAAAAAAGTTATATTAATTGAGAACATCTATCTGCAAAAAAAAAAAATGTTAAGAAAAGATAAACTACAAACCAGAAAGAGTGTTTGCAAGACACTTATCTGATGAAGGACTGGTATTCAGAATATACAAAGACCTCTGAAAAATCACTAATAAGGAAACAAATCAAAAAATGGGCAGAAGATCTGAGCAGTCACCTCAACAAAGAATTACAGATTGTAAATAAGCATATGAAAATATGCTCAAGATATCGTCATCAGAGAACTGCAAATTAAAGTGCGATTCCACTACAAACTTAGTCGAATGGCTAAAACCCAAAGCACAACTCCCAATGCTGCTACGAATGTAGAGCGAAAGGACATCTCATTCATGTAGAAATGAAAAATGCTACCCTTTGGAAGACAGTTTGACAGTTTTTCACAGTATTAAACATACTCACCTTACCCTCCAGAATCATGCTCCTTGGTGTTTAGCCAAATCAGTGGAAAACTCTCCACACGAAATCCTGCAAAGGAATGTTTATAGCAGATTTATTCATAATTACAAAAACTTGGAAGCAACTAAGACTCCCCTCAAAAAACAACTTCATCAATACAGTGGAATATTTTTGCATGATAAAAGGCAATGATTTACCAAACCATGAAAAAATATGGAGTGATGTTAAATACATGTTGTTCAGCGAAAGAAACCAATATGAGAAGGCTACATATTGTATGATTCCAACTATATGACATGATATTCTGCAAAAGGCAAAACTATGGAGACAGTAAAAAGATTAAGTGCTTGCCAAGAAGCTGGGGTAGGGGTATCAATGGGTGGAAGGAGTGAGGGATGAGCAAGCAAAGCACAGAACATTTTTAAGGCAGTGGAACTACACAGTAAGATTCTATAGTAGTGGACATATTATCAAAACCCAAGTTCAGCTGCCCAGCACTCAAAAATCCAATACTTAAGAGACAAGTTTTGATTGGAAAAGAATATGAGTATGAGCTTTGTTCAGGATGCTTGCCATTTGGGGAAAAAGCAGAGTCTTGTCCAAAGGCCAACTCCAAGGTTTCTGCCTAGCCCAAGAATTTTTTTTTTTAAAGATTTTATTTATTCATTTGACAGATGGAGATCACAAGTAGGCAGAGAAACAGGCAGAGAGAGAGGAGGAAGCAGGCTCCCCGCTGAGCAGAGAGCCCGATGCGGGGCTCGATCCCAGGATCCTGGGATCATGACCCGAGCCGAAGGCAGAGGCTTTAACCCACTGAGCCACCCAGGCGCCCCTAGCCCAAGAATTTTTAAAGGGGTTTAATTAATTAAGACAGTGCAGTGTGTCTGTGACATTTCTTGCTTACATGCAGACTTGAAAATGCCAGCTATGGAATTATTTCGGTGCTTAGAGATTGTACAAGAAGTTCTAGTTCCTTGGTGCACAGGAGAGGTTGTGCAAGAAGGTCTGGTTCCTTGGTACCCAGGGCTGGTTGTACAAAAGTAATCTGTGCTTTCTGCAAAGGAGAGCAAGGTCTACAGATGTGCAAAGGGAGGTCAATAAAGTAGTTCATGTGACCCTAAAAAAGAAAAACATTTTGCTAAAAGGTAGCTGGGCTAATCAGAAAGCCAAGGTGACTTTAAACAGATTTGGTGGTCTCCGTGGCCTAGGATAGTTCTGGGTCCTTTATTCCCCAAGGCCAGTGGTCTGGAAATCTCAAAGATAAGTTATTTCTTCTTTTTTTTTTTTTTAAGATTTTATTTATTTATTTGACAGAAGGAGGGGGGGAGAGAAAGTGTGTGCATACATGAGCAGGGGCAGAGGGAGAGGGAGAAACAGACCCCCGCTGAGCAAGGAGCCCGATGTGGGACTTGATCCCAGGACTCTGGGATCATGACCTGAGCCAAAGGCAGCTGCTCAACTGACTGAGCCACCCAGGCATCCTGATAACCTCATTCTGTTACGGATCAAGGGCCTTAGATCAGCAGGCAAGGGTACATTAACTTGAAGCAAGTTAACCCTTAAGACCAGCTGGAGTGTTATTATAGACACACTGTACATTTACCAAAATCCATAGAATGTACAACAGAAAAAGGAGACCTTAATGTAAACTATGGAATTTGTTAATAGTGTATCAATATTGGATTATTTTTTGTAATAAATAGACCACACAAATGCAAAATGTTAATATAAGGGAGACTGAAGAGGATTGGGGGAGTGTATTGACTATCTCTGTACTTTCCACTCATGTTACCATAAACCTCACACTGTTCTTAAGTCTAGTCTACTAATTAACAAACAAAACAAAAGACCATGAGGCAGAAATTTAGTACAAAAATAATACAGTGTTTCACTGTTTTCCAGCGCTGACCTAGTTATGTTTTCTCTTTTCAGTTTTTCATTGTCAGGACATCTGGGTGGCACAGTTAAGTGTCCAACTCTTGATTTTGGCTCAGGTAGTGATATCAGGGTCATGAGATCAAGTCCTGCATGGGGCTCCACTCTTGAGTGTCTGCTTAAGATTCTCACTTTCCCTTTCCTATGTCCCTTCCCACCATGTTGCACTCTCTCTCAAATAAATGAATAATTAAATAAAAATCTCTAAAATTTTCATGGTCATGTTATTTAGAAATTAACTAAATACATAGCTTTATAGCTTGAAATGGAGGCAACTTTTGTTCATTCTAAAATAAACTGTTTTCCATAAAATACCTTCATTTACTAGGTTTAGCTGATCGAATTCAATATAATTAATGTGTTCAAACAAAAGTTTGAATCTGTGTTAAGCATTGAGTACCAGAGATTCCTTAAATATCTTAGCTAGCTAGTAAAGTGAAATTTATGTTTAGGAAAATGATGTCTTACTCTAGATAATAAGGACAAAATATTTGAGCACTAAATATACTTTCTTGAAAATACATGATGCTTATAATATGTGGATATCACCAATCGTTTTCATATTCAACCCAATTATTTGATATTTGAAATTAATAGTTGAAAGGAATTCTGTATTTTTATCTTATTAGTAGTAATTTTTCACACAATTATCAAGATCACCCTTAATAAAATGTACTAGATATTTAAATAAGTAAAATATCAGACATCTACTCTTTATTATTTTGGTCTTGTAATTTTTGTCATATATACACATGACTTCACTGTATTAATTGGAATTTTTTTCTTATATTCTTGTATCTTGAAATAGTCTTATTACTACTAATTTACATGTTTTTAATAGCAATTAATTCATGTTAGGAAATTACATAGGCAAAAAAAGAAGCCAAAGCACCCAATGAATAATTATCTTTTAATTTGTTTGTGGGGGGAAAAAAGTAGAATGCCTCATAAATTATTTTTGGAAAACAAAAATTTTAATAAAGTAATAATATATAATATATAACATACATATTTAATAATATACCATAATATAATATTTATTATTGTTATTGCTAGGAAATCTAAGAGAAAGAAGTTTTTTTTTATTTTCCGTATTTACGTGCAACAATGACATTCAGTATTAAGTGACTACATAGCTTTGTATTTCAAAATGGGTTTGACTGATTTTTTTGAGAAGTACAAAGGGTTTGATTCACAAAAATATGAATAGATATGCATTTTGAATTAAAAAAAATAATATCCTCAACTTAAGAAGTAGACTACAATCAGTACCTAGGATATTCTGTGTGCCTCACTGTGTCCTCATTTGTAAACAGTTTTCCAAGTTTTGAGTATATAACATTTTTTTGTTTGTTTGTTTTATGTGTTGTGTATATATATCACTGTATCAAATCTTTTTCTAATATTTCTGTAATATATATGAATGTCATTATACTCTATTTTACACTTCTGTGACTTGGTTTCATTCAATATGATGCATGTGTGTATTGTACTCACATTAATGCACTTACTACTTTGCCTACTGTGTAGAATTTCTATAAACATATTATACTGTATATATGCATTGTACTGAGAAATATATTTGGGTTTTGTCAGTTGATTCTTTGCTTTTATTAACACTATTTCTATTAAATTTTTTGAACACATTCTTGAACACATAGAATATATGTGCTAGTGTTTTTCTTTAGTATGTAGTTAGTAGTGTGATTTCTAATGCTCTGTTTTCTGTTTCACATTTCTGCTCCAAGCAGTATAAAACAATTCTCAATCCATATCCTCACACATGCTGTATATGGTCCAACTGTTTCTTGCTTTATTTCTCTGACATTGCATACCATTGTGATTTGTATTTGTATTTCACCAATTGCAAATGAAGTTAAAACTTTTTTCCATGTTAATTGATCACTCTTGTTATTCTTGGAAATGCCTACTTATGACTTTGATTCATTATTTTACATGGAGTTATTTATCTATTTCTCAGTAAAATCTCTATGTATTCAAATGCTTATTCTTTTTTAGTTACTGTATTGATTTTCTATTGCTGTGTAACAAATTACCACAAATTTAGCAGCTTAAATCAACAAAAATTTATCTCACTGTTTCTATGGGTCAGGAGTCCAGCAACATATAGCTAGGACCTCAGCACAGGAATTCCTAAGGCTGAAATCAAAGTCTCCATGTAGTATGTCTTCCCTCTGGAGGCTGCTTCCAAACTCCCTCAAGTTGGCAGAATTAATTTCTCTGCAGTTTTATGACCTAAATCCCTGCTTTCTTTTTAATCATTGGATCTTCTCAGCACCTAGAAGCCACTCTCAAGCCATTGCCATGGGACTGCATCATAAGCCCTTTCCAGAACCTGATGGCTAGCTTCTTCAAAATTAATAGAGCAGCATCTACTGCAGCTTTGAATCTCTTTGACCTCTTCTGTCTCTGACTTCTACACCCTCTATTAGGGGAACTCACCTAATTAGT
The DNA here is from genome assembly GCF_010015895.1 of Lontra canadensis. Classification (NCBI taxonomy): domain Eukaryota; kingdom Metazoa; phylum Chordata; class Mammalia; order Carnivora; family Mustelidae; genus Lontra; species Lontra canadensis. Next base: position 4,736,666 of record NW_022631040.1, read on the forward strand.
CCCGGCTCACCCATACTCAAAGAGACAAGATTTTATAAAATCTTCACAACATATTAGAGACCATCTTAAAACTCTGCCTATCTAGTTATATAAGTTGCAAGTACTTTCTCACAGTTTCTGACTTGAAAATATTCCTGTGTGTATGTAGGTATGTGTGTGTATCTTGTATGTTTTTATTTTCATCTACCAGTTTTTACATTGGGTTGTTTCTATGTCTTGGCTTTTGTAAATAATGGTGCAGTGAATATGGGGGTACAGATATCTTTTTCAGCTAAGTGTCTTATTTGCTTTGGATATAGTCCCAGAAGTAGAATTCTTGGATCCTATAGAAGTTCTATTTTTAATTTTTTATGGATCCTCCATACTGTTTTCCATAGTGGCTATACTAATTTACATTTCCACCAATATTTCATAAGGGTTCCCTTTTCTTCATATCCTCACCAATGCTTGTTACTTATCTTTTTAATAATAGTAATTTTAATGGGTGTGAAGTGATATCTCATTTTGGTTTTAAATTGTATTTTGCTGATGATTAGTGATGTTGAGAATCTTTTCCTATACCTGTCGTCCATCTGTAATACTATTTAGGAAAAAAATATCTATTCACATCCTCTGTCCATCTTTAAATCACATTGTCTAGGTTTGGTTTTTTGGTTTCTTTTGTTTTGTTTTTGTTTTTTTGGTGGGTTTTATTTATTTATTTATTTATTTGCTATTTAGTTGTATAGTATTTGCTTAAACAGTAACAACTTTAGACTTCTTTAATTATGGCTTTCAGTTTGTATCTTTTTTTTTTTAAGATTTTTTAATATATTTGTCAGCACAAGCAGAGGGAGCAGCAGGCAGAGCAGGCAGAGGGAGAAGTGGGCTCCCTCAATCACAGAACCCTGGGATCAGGACCCCAGCCGAAGGCAGACACTTAACCCACTGAGCCACCCAGGTGTCCTAGTTTGTATCTTTTTAAATAAATTCTTCCTCATCTTAAAGATCTCATGGTCTTTCTTGTGTTAGAATTGATTTGTATTTTATCTTTATTTATTTTTTATTTTATTTATTTATTTTTTAAAGATTTTATTTATTTATTTGACAGAGAGAGAGAGATCACAAGTAGGCAGAGAGGCAGGCGGTGGGGCGGGCGGGGGGGGAGTGGGCTCCCTGCTGAGCAGAGAGTCTGATGCGGGGCTCAATCCCAGGACCCTGGGATCATGACCTGAGCCAACGGCAGAGGCTTTAGCCCACTGAGCCACCCAGGTGCCCCTGATATGTATTTTATATGTGACTGATTACTAAGTTTATTCTAAAAGCTGTGTGTATACAGTGTGAGTTTCTAAGTTACTTTTTCTACCTAATGAACAATTCTACTACTGATATATCTAGATCGTCTATTAGGTCATCCCTACTACATGTCAAGTGCCCATAATAAAATAATTATTTTTCTAGAATAATGTTATTCAGTCCTTCCGGTTTTGACTTCTTTCTTTTTTTTTTTTTTTTTTGGTCTCTCTGTTGATAACACTTCCAACATTTGTGATAAATTTTATCTTTGATATTCCTTATTACGTAATTTGCATATCTTTTCTATTTTCATATATTTATTCTTTGAATCATAAGTTTTTTAGAAGTTCTTGTATTTTGAAAAATAACCTTTTTTGTTTACTGCAGTACTGCTTTTTTTACTTAATTATAGTAATGATACTTATAAGTTTGATCTATCATTTATTAGGAATAGAGAAAGATATGCTAAAATCTACTTATTGGTGAATTTGTCAATTCATTCTTATATCCTAATTGTTTAAAATATATCTAATTAAGTTAATGAAAGTTTAAAATTACCATATTTCTTATTCATGTATTTAGTACTTTATTTACTAAATACTATTTCCCTTTCTTTTTGTTTTTTTTAAATTTATCAATTATTTTTATTCACATACAATGTATTATTTGCCCTGAGGGTACAGGTCTGTGAATCGTCAGGCTTACATACTTCACAGCACTCACCATATCACATACCCTCCCCAATGTCTATAATCCAACCACCCTCTCCATACCCCTCCCTGGAATCCCTCAGTTTGTTTTGTGAGATTAAGAGTCTCTTATGGTTTGTATCCCTCCTGATTCCATCTTGTTTCATTTTTCCTTCCCCAGCCTCCAAACACCCCCACTCTGCCTCTCAAATTCCTCATATCAGAGAGATTATATGATAATTATCTTTTTCTGATTGACTCATTTCACTCAACATAATACCTTCTAGTTCCATCCACATCATTGCAAATGGGAAGATTTCATTTCTTTTGATGGCTGCATAGTATTCCAGTGTGTGTGTGTGTGTGTGTCACACATATATGTGTGTGTATATACACACACATATATATATATATATATATATATATACACACACACATATATATAGTCACATCTTCTTTATCCACTCATCTGTTGATGGGCATCTAGGTTCTTTCCATAGTTTGGCTGTTGTGGACATTGCTGCTATAAACATTCGGGTGCACGTATCCCTTCGGATCACTACATTTGTATCTTTAGGGTAAATGTCCAGTAGTGCGATTGCTGTGTCATAGGGTAGTTCTATTTTCAACTTTTTGAGGAAGCCCATGCTGTTTCCAGAGTGGGTACACTAGCTTGCATTCCCACCAACAGTGTAGGAGGGTTCCCCTTTCTCCATATCCTCTCCAACATCTGTCGTTTCCTGACTTGTTAATTTTAGCCATTCTGACTGGTGTGAGGTGGTATCACATTGAGGTTTTGATTTGTATTTCCCTGATGCCAAGTGATGTTGAGCATATTTTCTTGTGTCTATTAGCCATCTGGATGTCTTCTTTGCATAAATGTCTGTCCATGTCTTCTGCCCATTTCTTGATTGGATTATTTGTTCTTTTGAGTGTTGAGTTTGGTCAGTTCTTTATATATTTTGGATACTAGTCCTTTATCTGATATGTCAGTTGCAAATATCTTCTCCCATTCTTTAGGTTGCCTTTTGGTTTTGTTGACTGTTTCCTTTGTTGTGCAAAAGCTTTTATCTCGATCAAGTCCCAGTAGTTCATTTTTGCCCTTGATTCCCTTGCCTTTGGTGATGTTTCTAGGAAGAAGTTGCTGTGGCTGAGGTCAAATAGGTTGCTGCCTGTGTTCTTCTCAAGGATTTTGTTGGATTCCTATCTCACATTGAGGTCCTTCATCTATTTTGAGTCTATTTTTGTGTGTTGTATAAGGAAATGGTCCAGTTTTATATTTCTTCAGGGGGTTGTCCAATTTTCCTAACACCATTTGTTGAAGAGACTTCTTTCCATTTGACATTCTTTCCTGCTTTGTTGAAGATTAATTGACCACAGAGTTGAGGGTCTATTTCTGGGTTCTCTATTCTGTTCCATTGATCGATGTGTCTGTTTTTGTGTCAGTACCATACTGTCTTGTTGATGACAGCTTTGTAATAAGAGTTTGAAGTCCGGAATTGTGATGTCTCCAACTTTGGCTTTCTTTTTCAACATCCCTCTGGCTATCCGGGGTCTTTTCTGGTTCCATATAAATTTTAGGATTATTTGTTCCATTTCTTTGAAAAACATCAATGGTATTTTGCTAGGGATTTCATTAAATGTGTGGATTTCTTTAGGTAGCATAGACATTTTCAGAAGATTTGTTCTTCCAATACATGAGCATGGAATGTTTTTCCATTTCTTTGTATCTTTGTCGATTTCTTTCATGAGTACTTTACAGTTTTCTGAGTAGAGATTCTTTTGCCTCTTTGGTTAGGTTTATTCCTAGGTATCTTCTTGTTTTGGGTGCAATTATAAATGGGATCAACTCCTTAATTTCTCTTTCTTCCTTGCTGTTGGTGTATAGAAATGCAACTTATTTCTGTGCATTGATTTTATATCATGACACTTTACTGAATTCCTGTATGAGTTCTAACAGTTTTGGAGTGGAGTCTTTTGGGTTTTCCACATCAAGTATCATATCATCTGCAAGGAGTGAGAGTTTGACTTCTTTGCTGATTTGGATGTGTTTAATTTCTTTTTGTTGTCTGATTGCTGAGGTTAAGACTTCTAGTACTATGTTGACTGGCAGTGGTGATAGTAGACAGCCTTGCTATGTTCCTGACCTTAGGGGAAAAGCTCTCAGTTTTTCCCCATTGAGAATGATATTCGCTGTGGTTTCTTCATAGATGGCTTTGATGATATTGAGTTATGTACCCTCTGTCCCTACACTTTGAAGAGTTTTGATCAAGAAAAGATCCTGTACTTTGTCAAATGCTTTTTTAGCATCTATTGAAAGTATCATATGGTTCTTGTTCTATCTTTTATTAATGTATCACATTGATTGATTTGTGGATGTTGAACTACCCTTACTAAATACTTTATAAAATAAATTTCTATCAAGTGTTTTTAGGTGTTTTTAGTGGGAACATTGTTTAGATACCCATTCTACTGTATTGTTTTCCTTTTCTCTGTAGTTCATAGGCATTTTTGTGTATAAGATAAGAGCAACCATAAAGCATTATTTTAATATGTAATTGAATATAAGGTAATATCTGGAAGAATCATTCTTCTTGACCATTTCAAGCACATCACAATAAAGAATAAATTTACAGAATTCTGAAGCTTTTATTTATTTATTTTTGTATTTTGTATTTGTTTTTGTATTTAAAACTTAGCTAATCTACATATCAGTGTCATGATTAGTTTATTTCATTATTTTTAAACTTGCTTGCATAGCTTCTTGACGTTAAAGCTATATCTATTTTTGATACTTTCTTAGGATTTCTATAATCCAACCAGAAGCAAGAGATAAAGTTCTTAGACAAGTTGAGATGGAATCTAGATTTTTAATAAATTGACTTTTGTTTGCAACATAGTCATTTTGCTTTCTCAAAATGTAAATTGGAAACCAATCCTTTGGACAAGTGGCTGAATATTCTTTATAGAGTTAATCTTCTCTATGACATTAAAAATCATCTCTAAATTATTTCTCATTGTTTACTTACATTTTAGCTTTTTGGTACCTGACATCTTTCTCTAAAATGATTTACTTTTAAATACTTTATGGCCAGTATCACATAATAATTGTTCTGTTCCCATAATGTACTTATTTAGTCTATTAGCCTTATTAAAAAATATGTATTACTTATTAGTATTTCATGTTAACTTGTAGGATCATCTATATATTTTATCTCCAAAGAGATGTTGGATTGAGGTTTTATAGTCATTTAAGATAATTATCTTTTCTCTTTTGGATGCCTGGATAGTTATTCTTAATATATAATTTTAGAACACACTAGGTAATGCTATTATTTGGTCATTGTCCTGAGCACCAGAACTGATCAGTCATTAATATATGGTAACACTCCTGTATTTTCAATGCCTTATTAGCTTACTCCTAGCTCCCTATATTTAATTAAGAATGAAGTGCATAACTTATAAGCAAATATTATTGGAGAAACAAAGCACCATCTATAAATACTCCTACTTATTAAAATCTATTAAAGGTGAAATTTTATTCATACCTTTAAAATTTGCATTTTGACTATATTTCATATCCTTTATATTCCTATTTTTACTTAAAGGGCCATCATTCACCAATGAAACCTCCTTTCAGTGAGCCAAAACTCTCCTGGTGCTATTTTCCTTATGATGATAAACTTGTCACCGTGTGTCACTGGGAAAACCTTTAAGTCTTCCCTCAAATAATCCCTGACTCCAGAAAGTCAAATAATATGCTCCATCACGGTCAGGAACTAACTGAAATTGTAGACCTAGAAGAACAACTAAGCACAACCTCACTTGACAACTCTCAAAACAGACTATTCTCATCCCATATACCCTTAAAGGTTTCATTCTGTATGAACCTTGAAGATGACCTTCCCTTCATGAATCTTAAAAAAAATTCTAAATGTAATACAATAATGTAATGAGAAGAAATTTCTAAAATCCTGTAAAAATCCCAATTAAATTCTCATGTTAACTATTCTATTCTATTTTTATAGAATAAAATGAATATGTATAGATCATTGATCATTTTTTAAAATTAAAAAAAAAAGCATGAGTGAATATATAAAAATATACCAAGGGATTACAATTACTTTAAATTCTTATCTGTAAGAGGACAGGTCACTGTAACAAAATAAAACCAAACCACAATATTTTATATATGGAAAATTAGGATATGTGATAAAGGCATATTTTATATCAGTCTGAGAAAGAAAAGGAAAACTGGAAATCATTTTGAAAAAAATAAAACAACTTACTTGATAATATGTTTTAGATATTAAAGACATGCAATATATACACACCAATTTATATAGGTACTAAACCAAACAGGGAAATGTACATGCATATATAAATGACCTGAGCTTAATGTCACATTTGAGTAAACAGAATAATGCCTCCCAAAGGTGTCTACAGTCTAATCCCCAGATCTTGTGACTATGTTACCTTACACCTTACATGGCAAAGGGAACTTTATGTATGTGATTAAATTGAGGATCTTGAGTTGGGGAAATTATCCTGATTATCTGATAACAAGGAAGCAGCAGGGGTCACAGTCAGAGAAAATGACATGACAATGAAAGCAGAGAAGGAAAGGAGATATGAGGACAGAAACAGAAACAGGAGAGAGAGAGAAACTAAGAGAGAAAGAGAGACTAACAAACAGTCTGACAGGAAGATGCTACATCAATCTCTTGCTTTGAGGATGGAAGACTGATGCATGAGGCGAGTGGGTAACCTCTATGGACTAGAAAAGGCAAGGCAGCAAATTCTCCCCTAGAGCCAACCAGTTTTAGATTTTGACATCTGGAACTGTGTGACATAAGTTTGTAATGATTTAAGATACTATATTTATGGAAATTTATAACAACAGCAGTAGGAAACTAACAATCTTATTAAACTAGAAACAGAAACGAGACCTGATGTGGCAAAAACATTTGAACTTTTATGTCATAGAAATTTCTAAAAATTCTTTATTTAGATGTTATTTTATACAAATAAAGGCAAGTGACAATAATTTATAGAACTTATAACATGTATGAAATGCAAAAGATAATACACAGATTATCAATGGAGTTTATTTAAGATAAAGAACAGACAGCCTGACAGTATTTATGCAAAGAGATGTAAATAGGATAATTAACAAATAGGAAAAACATACAAAGAAATTACATATCTTCAAGAGCAACCAAAGAAATTATTAAAATACGTCTATTTTTGTAAGAAATTGTGCCTAGGTGCTTGTATTTCTTCAGCATTTGCTTTAAAGGCAATCAGATTGTAAATACAATATTTTATGTCTATGCTTAGTTCATTTAGAAGAGGGTTAAATTCTTTAAAAATTGTTTGGTCCGTGGTAGCTATTTAGTAAATATATTTACTGAATAAATCAGAAAAAAAAAAAAAAAGACATGCCTTTTTTTTTTTTTTTCTTCTTCTTAGAATCAAGCTACAGAAGTTTGAATACTTCATTCAGTAAGTACTTATGGTTGGCTTATTTTCAATATATTAAAAATAGAATACCAGAAGTTTTAATTATAGAACTATTAATGTCATTTCTTTATATAGTCTGCACAATGAGATTTTATTATTTGTTTCTTTTCATTCTGCCTATTTCAGTGGCCATCTTTAAGACCAAAATGTATTTGAAATTTTGAATAAGACAATGTAATCATTTCATTCTTATAGTAAAATCACACAAGCTTGAGACTAAATTACTAGAAGAAAAAGTACAAGATAATGCATTTTATTTTAAAATCATTTTTAAATAAATAAGTACATTTCTTGAAAAAAAGTGATCAGAACAGATATGTGGAGAACAAAAATCCTTCTCTCATTTATAAATTACTGTTTGACCTTAAGCAAGTCATAAATTTCTGGATTTTGTAGCTCTTATCTATTAGATAATAAAATTTATTATAAATCAAATAGAGAAAAGACATCTTGGGGTGAGTGGAATTCATGATATGTATAATAGCAAAGAGAGACTTCATAAAATAAAATTATGGGAATGTTAGAGATAAAAATCAAGTTATTTCAAACTCTGATATATTTAATCTGATCTTTTGCTTAAGACTTATTTTGCTTTATCATTCCACTGGGGCATATTAAATTTAGCTCTCTCACCCTCAGCTTTATCTAATTTCAATATGTCTTTATATTTAATTGCTTTCAAAAGCCCTTGTGCATCTTTGTAGTCACTTTTAATCACTAAACCTATGTATTTGAAAAAACTTTTGTAAAAAAAAAAAATCATATTATCTTATAAAATGTAATTTCTATCTATGATCTATCTACTACAAATATTATTTGAAAATAAATTCATAAAACTGATATTCAGAGAGATCTGCCCTCCCATGTTCACTGCAACATTGTTCATAATAGCCAAGATATGGAAACAACCCAAATATCCATAGACAGATCAATGGATAAAGAAAATGTGATTTATATACAGTGAAATATCATTCAGCCTGAAAAAAGGGAATTCTGCCATTTGCAACAATGTAGATGAACTCATTTGCCATAGATGACCTTGTGCTGAGTGAAATAAGACACACATATGACAAATATCATATAAATCCACTTATAAGAAGCATTAAAATAATCAAACTCATTGAAGCAAAGAAAGAATGGTTGTTACAAGGGACTTATAGAGGGGGAAATGTAGAGTTGCTGCTCCAAGGGTATAAACTTTCAGTAACGCAAGATGAGTAACTTCTAGATATCTGCTGTGAACATCACGCCTATAGTCAGCAACACTGTATGTACACTTAAATATTTATTAAGAGGGTAGATCTCACGTTAACTGTTCTACCACAAAAACAAAACAAAACTGAAAAACAAAGAAACACAAAGAAACTTAGGAGTGTGATAAATATGTCTATTAACATGATTATTGGTTTTGGTTTCATGGGTGTATGGATATGTCCAAACTCATCAAATTGTATGCATTAAATACGAGCAATATTTTGTGTATCAACTATTACCTCTGTAAAGCTGTTGGGGAAAAAAATGGAATAAAAAGAAAGCAATGCCAGTGATACTACCATTAGTAAAATATGAACTAAGTTTTTTTGTTTGTTTTTTTGTTTTTGTTTTTGTTTTAATGTGGTAATGAATTCTAATTGGACTTTCTGTTCCTAGCACTTCCAGTTTTGATTTTACTGAAATCATATAAACCCTCTGGCTTGTCTATAACTGACATACATATATAGTTTCAGTAAATATGAAATTTATAATTAATGTCAATGCTAAAAATAGCAACTAAATTAAAATTACTTTTTCAACCATATGTATATGAATCAAAAAAAGAAAAGCATGATCTAACAATGAGTTAAATTTACCACTATAGCACTGGAAAATATATAGCAAGGTTACATGAAAAGATTTATAGAATAAATTGAGCTGATGTGATGAGAAAAAGAATAGGAAAGTTGCTAATAATATTGGAACATATAATGAATAACAAGATTTTGTATTTTCAAAGGGCCATGATTCAATAAAAGACATTTAACTTCAATGAATTCTTTCTGATTAATGGTCAAAATCAATGAGAAAAAGAGGTATGATTATCAAAATTAGAAAATTTGAACAAAATTCCCTTTTTATTCTTTTGTTGAAGAATTTATGCAGCAAATATATGAAATTATTGACAAAATTTAAACTATAGTCATGAAATTTATGTATGTTCCAAAACAATTTAATAAGAAAAAGATGTCCAATTATTCACAGGGCTATATTCCATTTAGATAACTTTTCTCTTTTACACTATTAATGTGACAAATTGTGTTGAGATAATCTTTTAACTTTAGAAATATCCTGAATTCCTGAAGTAATTCATATTGTGTCATGATGAGTTATTTGTTTAAAATAATTCAGACATCAATTTGCTTCTATTTAATTTAGGATTTCATATCTATTATAATGCAGGAAATAAGTCTGTCATTGTACTGCATATTTTACTACTTACAGTTTTATCAAACTATCGCTATGTTATTTATTAACATAGAATATGACATTTTATTAAAATATTTTAAAGTATCACCTGCATGTGTATTAGTCACATACTCAGAATTAAAATAATGCATTTGTATGGCTCATTTTGGTTCTTCAGTGGCCACACCAGAATTTAAATATCTTTATTTTTCTTTACAAAAGATAGATTTTTGTATTTAAAAAAATAATATTTATCAGCTTACATTGTTGTTCAGTGATCTAATTCATTAAATTTTATTCTTTACTAACTGCTTTTTTTGGTATATTTTGTTTATTTATTCATTCATTTAATGTTTCGAGTTGAATATAAACATTTAACACTAATGCATTTTTCCTTGACTATAGAATCATTTAATTCCTGAGTAATTGAGAAAAATTTAGAAAAATCCAAAGGACTCAGTGCTTTTCATTTTGTCCAGTTTTTTTTTTTTAATTTATTATGTGTTCGTAGGTTTGTGGCAGCTTTGTCCAAAAATCCTTCATATGTCCTTTTTCATTATATTTTATCAAGATTTCCAAAAGACCAAAATGCAAAATTTTCCTTATAAACCTTTTCTTATATATTTTAGAAAGGTTAATTTTATGTTAATTGTTCCAAAGCTTAGTATAAATCTGTTAAATCATGTTGTTTAATTAGATGATTGAAATTTTATATATTTTAAATTCTAGATATTTATTAGTTTGAGATGAATTTAGGAGGAAAAATATAAAACATGGATTTTTTTGTACACCTTGAACTAGTATTTTCATAATTATTAGTCTGATGAATTTCTTCATAAATAGTGGATATAAGTTAGATGCAAACATCACTGTAGCTGTTGGAATTCATATGACACATGTGTGACCAGTAAGTAGTAAGCAGGTTTCTCACAAGCTTTTCTTTAAAAAGAGTGGGCTTGTCTGGCAGTCACCACTTAGTCTTTTGCCCTTCAACTTCCTCAATCTTTTTGCAATATTGTAAGGATGGCAGATGATATATCTTACACACATATGTATTTCTGTTTATTTCTATATGTTATATATACAGTTATACATGTGAATAGACATATACACGCATATGGTATGCATGGGAATCATAGATTGATGATTAATATAAATACACATTTATAGTGTTAAGTACTAATAACTATCTGTGTTTATAATATTGAATATATAAAAATTTATACCGTTTATTAATGAGTATTAATAAGTAAATATTGATAAATATTTGTGATACATTTAAATAAATGTAAAATAATAAGGCTATTAAAAGAATAAACTAGGAGCAAACATAGAAGGTGATTTATCATCTTCATTTAGAGGTGGGTGGATTAAAACTTTGTATACCTGAAAGCTGTGAAATAAACATAATGTTAGAATATATAAAGAGGTCACCCAAGTGGTTCAGTTGGTTAAGCATCTACCTTCTGCTCAGATCATGATCTCAGGGTCGGGCTTCCCTGGTCAGTGGGGAGTCTGCTTTTCCCTCTCCTTTTGCCTCTGACCCCCATCTCTCTCTCCCTCTCTCTCTCAAGTAAATAAACAAAATCGTATGTGTGTGTGTGTGTGTGTGTGTATGAGAATATATATGTGTATATGTGTATACCATATACCTGCATGCATATATATATATGTATACATAAATACATGCATATGTGTGTTTGCAAAATTATAAACATCTTTAATATCAAAATATCTTAGAAAATAAAAAAAGAAAAAATAACAAATACGTTTTACATAAACCTTCAAGGATTAAATTTATTAAAATGTCTTCAATAAACATGGTGACACAAATTAAATTCAAATTTAAGAATGGTAATTGCAGCCTTAGTGAATAGTCTCATCCTGAGAAGAGGACAAATCTAACAGACCTGAAAAAAAAATTAGACAATACAGGAGTGGTATTTTCAAACACAACTTATTCTTGCCTGACTCAGACAACCTAATACCATATGTGTTTTCATAAAAGAGCTAAGTGAACTGTACCAGTAAAGAATACTAACAATTGTGGTCTCTGTGAAATGGCTCTAGGCTATTACTAACTAAACATAATATTACTGGATAAAGTTCCCTTCTTTGTACCTTTGAAACCACAGTGATATTAATGGATAATAGGAGAGAGATCAAAACTCTCAGGAGTAGTCATCATTAAGGAACATCTCTGTTCAGATATCCAGCCTTCTGCCAACTTATACAAGAAAATGTTAAGAATGAAGAAGGAGAAACACATGTTGGAAGTTGGATAAAAGAGTCATCTGGGAAAAAGAAAAAAAAAAAAAACCTTGGCTAAAATATAGTATGATTGCCTCATTAATTTCTCACCTGAAATTAGTAGTCCAGAAATCATGGCTTTATGTTTAATTACAATTTAATTCTTGTTTGATAGATTTAAAAACATAAGCAAGAAAAGCATAAGTCAACAAGTAGAACCACATCAAAGAAAAAAATCCTTCAGTAAAACAAAAGAAACAAGCCAAAAAATTAAAAAGGCAACCTATGGAATGGGAGAAAATATTTGCAAACCATATATCAAGTGAGGGTTAATATCCAAAATATGTGGAGAACTCATACAACTAAAAAACAAAAATAAGAAAGGAAGGAAGGCAGGAGGAAGGAAGGACAGATGAACCTGATTTAAAAATGGGCAGAGAAACTGAGTACACTACACACACACACACACACACACACACGCACGCACACATAATAGCCTCTAGCTGGGCTGTTTGTTAATACAGCTATACAATTACCTCACTCAAGAATTTAAGCAAAGATTGTGTCACTTTCTTCCATGTACAGATCAGTGCCATTGCACTAAAGCAACAAGTCAGTTTAGGTCTAGTCAATTAAAATAATCACATAGGTTTATAAAATGGGTGGGGATGAGTAATCGATTCATAATGATGGATATGTGTTTAGAAAATATAAATGGAACCAGAAAATAAGTCAATAATGATGCAATGAAATTTATTATTTTAAAGGATGGCATTTCCCAAAGAGCTAGTACTGTTTTGCCTTTCTTAGCATGTCCAAGATCCACATAAAAAATTAGTATCTGAATCTTCTTTTGTAGAAAGTGCAGAAGAGAAAAAACAGTTCTTCAATGCTTTCTTTGAAAAGGGACATGACTTGCTTTCAAGAAAGACTTGGAGGGGACGCCTTAGTGTCTCAGTCATTAAGCGTCTGCCTTCTGCTCAGGTCCTGATCCCAGGGTCCTGGGATTCAACCCAGCATCCGGGCTCCCTGCTCAGTGGGGGGCCTGCTTCTCCCCTTCCCACTCCCCCTGCTTGTGTTCTATCTCTTGCTGTGTCTCTCTGTCAAATAAATAAATCTTAAAAGAAGGAAAGAAAGGAAGGAAGAGAGTGAGAGGGAAGGAGAGTGGGAGGAAGGAAGGAAGGAAGACTTGGAGGGTCACTTGGGTGGCTCAGTGGGTTAAATGTCTGCCTTCTGCTGGGGTTGTGTTCCCAGGGTCCTGGGATCTTGTTGGGCTCCCTGCTCAGTTGGGAGTCTTCTTCTCCCTCTCCCTCTACTCCTCCCCCCAGTTCATGCTCTCTTTCTCTAGCTCAACTCTCTCTCTCTCAAATAAATAAATAGTATTCACAGGCCTGAGAAACTACAAGCTGAAGAGTAAGGAGTTACTAATAACTGAAAACACAGACACATGAAGGGGCAGGGGGACTGTTTGGGGTGGGAGAGGGGGTTACTGGTGGAAGCACTGTGTTAGGGTCTTTGTCACCCTCTCTGAAATGATATGACATGTAATGTATAACATGGAAACACACTTCGATTTTGATGCTTCATTATCTGATTTTTATAGTGAGGCTAGAAATCAGTTGTCTTCATAAAGGAAGATCATAGTCCCTTAAGCTTCAGCTTTAGGAGCTATAGATTTATGAGGCACTCCTGATAGGCACTTCCCTCCAGAATGCTGTGAGGGAAGAAAATACTCTGGTTCTGCTGATAGGTGATTGGGTGGTCTTTGAGATAGTCATATTTCTGTGCCTCATTTTCCTTATTTTCAAAGGGAAAGGATATACTAGATCAATGGTTTTCAAAATCTTCTTTTTCTAGCCAAAGTTTATTTTTAACAAAATCATACATTTTAACTTCCAGTACTTAGACTACTTAAAGTAAAACTGGTCGAGTAGAATAGGGGGTTAAAAACTGGAAGCCCCAAGACTCAACCAGCCATATAAAGCTATAAAATCCTGAGAAATGACTCCAATCAGACAGTATGTAATTCCATCATGACCAATGCTGATTGAAATTCAGTTTTATTTTCATGATTCAAAATCAGATAATCCTTTATTTGGGATTTATTTATTTACAGCAAAAGAATGGTGCCTGTTTCATCATTAAAAGAAAATGTTGCTTTGTCCCTGAACACTTTTATCTCCCACCTAGGGAGTGTCATTGAGCATTCTGAGACCTCTCCACGTACAACTCTTCTTTCTCAGAAAGACTGGTGACTTGCCCTCCTAGATAAACTTTTCTTGAAGTAATTTAGGAGCATTCACTCTGCCCAGTAGGTCAGGGTTCAAACAAAAAGTCCCCAGAGGCAGATGCTAGCGATTCAATGAACAATTAGTTGCTCTGGCCTTGAGGTTAAGTGCTTTTGAAGATTTCAGGTTATTTCTAAGGGAAGGTGTTTCTCACTATGGCTATGGTTATAACTTCTATGGCTGTCATTATCACCCTAAATCCTAATCTCACTCTTTAATGAATGACATAACAACCCTTGGCAAATCTTTTTTCTCTCCCTGGAAACTTTGCATTCCCATATCTCAAGAAGACTGGTTCCCTGTAGTCTACAAACAGGAGGCTCAGAAATTAAATATTTTGTTGTAATTTTTCAAAAACAGTCCAATGCTCATCATTAGTTATAATCATTGAAAACTGATTATATTATTATTAGCTAGTTATTAACTAGAAACATTAATTTAGAGATTAAACAAGCACTTAAAGAGATATGGGAGATGCAAACTTCAAAGAAAAATATGCCTTATATGAATAAACATTAAATCTAAGGTGTAAAATCAGACCCTTCCTTTGAAAGAGAATTTTAGTGACTATAATATCTAGATTTTGCAGTGGAAAATAAGAAATTTTGATTTATTACGTACTAGTGCAATAAAGTATGTTTGCTCTTTATTTATCTGTTTATTTACTGGTTGAGTATTTGATGAGTCAGTCATTACAAGAAAAGAAAAGAGATTATCAGTACTAAAACACACTTTGACTTCAGTGAATTTTCTTAGAGAAAGTTCAGTTTAAGCAGAAGATAAAATGCCACCAGTAAGTTAATGCAGTTATACTTCAGAGTTTTATCTCTTTGATAATGTCTGCTTAAGCAATATAGTCATTTGATTCATGAAAGAACTCATTCTTTTATATCTTCTGAAGCTTCAATCTATATATATTTTTTGAAACTTTAATATGTCAGGAGAAGAAGTAAAATACTCATAGATGATCTTAGTTTAACAACAAAAGAACTCTGTAGCATCAAACAGCTATATATAATAATTATATTTCATTTAAATATCTTGGTCTTTGATGAAAAAGTATAAGGGAATGTTTTAAAGTAAAAAGAAATGAATTTTAAAAAAATCTTTTTAGTAGATAATGATACTTTACTCATGGATTCATTCAAGAAGAAAACAACATTTTAATTATCAGTGTTACAATCATTTAATTTATGAAATAATTTTATTTTTAGAGTTTTTAGAGTTTTCCATTCAAATTCACTTTCACTTTTCTATATCTGAATACCCCTATATAAATCCATGCTTGATTAGATTGAGAAAGCTACAATAAAATTATCCAAATATCATGTCCTTGGTTGTTGAATGAATTAAGCAATCCTTATAAATTATATTCAAAATATTATGTAAACTGACATGAATTTTGGAGTTTGACCATTAAATGAAAAGACAAAATATTTGTTTTTGTTTTTGAACGTTGCTTTAATTTGGGGTTAACAATATTCTACTTATAATGATCCATCTTTGTCTGGACTCAAAATGTTAAGAAGGTATGTATACAAGTGCTTGAGGATTTATCACTGAAGAATGTTTTCTTTACTCTTGCTTGAACTCAGAAAGCATTGTAAGTCAACTAGCAACTAAGATTCAAGGTGTATATACTGAATATATTTGCATTTATAAAGTGTCCTAATTATGAGTACATGTCCTATGAGCATAACTCTATCAGATACTTTTTTCATAAGTATCAAACAGAAATGGTGGTTAAACCAATCTGAACCTTATTCATCCAATTTTGGAAAAAATCAGATGAAAGGAGATTAAAAACAAGCACAGTTTTGGATATGCTTACAGAAAGTGTATCTCCTGTGCTGGTCAAATGGAAGAGTAGTTAGTATATAAAGGAACTCAAAATGTGATCCACAGAATTTTCTCTGTGAATGGTTTTCTCCAAATCTTTGCTCTCACTCCTGGTGAGGTGAGTAGAAATTCTAGAGTGATGTACTCACTTGCTAGATAACCATCTAACCGCATAAAATTAGCAGTTTTGTTGTTGCAAGGAGTGTGGGGAAATTGATTTGTGGATATAGATAGCAGACATTGCTATACATCACCAGTATGGGAATTCAGGGTATTTTCCTTAGCTAGGTGGTTGTCTAATAGTAAAAGTTTACATTTACAAGATAGAACCCTGCACAACAGAGTGAAGTAAACTTGCATGGGAATCAATCACTTTATATTTGTGAAAATTTTTCTAATATAACAACTTCTTTAACAAGTTTCTCGTAAATATTTTTTTAAGTGCTTAGAAAATATTTTTTTAAAGAACTGAGCTAACCTATTACTTTAATGTTTTAAGTTTCATTTATACTGAAATTTGCCTGGTGATATTAATGTCATTCTGTAAATCACAAATTACCTACAGTAAGTTGGAATTACTGATAATCTTTTTTTTTTAATATTTTATCCATTTATTTGACAGAGATCACAAGTAGGCAGAGAGACAGGCAGAGAGAGAGGAGGAAGCAGGCTCCCCGCTGAGCAGAGAGCCCGATGCAGGGCTCAATCCCAGGACCCTGAGATCACGACCCGAGCCGAAGACAGAGGCTTAACCCACTGAGCCACCCAGGCGCCCCAGGAATTACTGATAATCTTATGAAGACTATGAATGTCTTGAGCAATATTGAGAATCACCAAAAATATTCAGTCCAAGATACACTTATTTCATTATTGATAAGCTATTTGTATGAGTAAATTTGAGTCAGAGTTCACAGAGTTTATTCAACATATTTCTTTTTTTCCTTTTTTCCCCACATTTTTATTTAAATTCTAGTTAGTTAACATATAGTGTAATATTGGTTTCAGGAGAAGAATTTAGTGATTCATCACTTATATATAACACTCAGTGCTCAACAGAAGTGCCCTCCTTAATACCCATTTAGCCCATCCCTCACCCACCTCCCCTCCATCAACCCTCAGTTTGTTCTTTATCACTAAGAGTCTCTTATGGTTTTCTTCCATCTCTCTTTTCTTTCCCTTCCCCTTTGTTCATCTGTTTTCTTTCATAAGTTCCATATATGAGTGAAATCATATAGATTTGTCTTTCTCTGAGTCACTTTGCTTAGCATAATACTCTGTAGCTCCATCCACATCATTGCAAATGGCAAGATTTCTTTTTTTTTATGGTTGAATAATATTCCAGTAGATAGGTAGGTAGATAGAAAGATAGACATATAGACATAGAGTATACCATTAACACACCACATCTACTTTATCCATTTATCAATTGGTGGACATTTAGCTCTTTCCATGATTTGGCTAGTGTTGATAATGCTGCTATAAACATCAGGATGTATATAACCCTTCAAATCAGTATTTTTTTTTATCCTTTGGGTAAATACCTAGTGGTGCAGTTGCTGGGTTAGAGTAGTTCTATTCTTAACTTTTTGAGAAACCTACATACTGTTCTTCAGAGTGGGTACACAGTTTACTTTCCCACCAACAGTGTAAGAGGGTTCTCTATTCTCCACATCCTCACCAACATCTGTTGTTTCCTGCGTTGTTAATTTTAGCCATTCTGACATGTGAGGTGGCATCTCCTCATGGTTTTGATTTATATTTTCCTAGTGATGAGTGATGTTCAGCGTATTTTCATGTATCTGTTGGCCATCTGGATGACATTTTGGGAAAAATGTCTATTCATGCCTTCTGCCCATTTCTTAACTGTATTATTTGCTTTTTGGGTATTGAGTTTGACAAGTTCCTTATAGATTTTGGATACTAACCCCTTATCAGACATATTATTTACAAATATCCTCTTCCATTCTGTAGACTGCTAATTAGTTTTGTTGATTGTTTCTTTTGTTGGACAAAAGTTGTTGTTGTTGTTTTTTAATCTTTATTAAGTCCCGATAGTTCATTTTTGCTTATGTTTCCCTTGCCTCCAGAGACATATATGGTAAGAAGTTGCTATGGCCAAAGTCAAAGACATTTCTGCCTATGTTTTCCTTTAGGATTTTGATGTTTTCCTGTCCCACATTTAGGCCTTTCCCATTTTGAATTTATTTTTGTATATGGTGTAAGAAAGCAGTCCAGTTTCATTCTTCTGCATACATTTCTTCTTGAAGAACATGTAATTTGTTTACTTGACACTTCTTGAAAAGGAAATGTATGCAATGAGTAAGAAAAGTCCTTGAATTGTTTCTCTGACAGAATTTGGAGTATTTTAAGATAATGTCATATCCTATACTATAAAAGGATTTTCATCCAGTCACATTAGACAGGTATGCCCTAAATATTTGGCTTAGACTAGCAGATGACATTAATGCAGTACTCATAAGGATATACATATTACAAATATATAGTACTACTTATTCAACTTGACAGTAATCAATTAGGATGTCAGAAATATTGAATTATTTGAAGAATAGATTTGAAGACTAGATGTAAAATACCAAAATTTTATCTTTTATTGTTTTGATTTAAACATTTGAATACTTATTTACTCTCTTTATTTCTCATAGTATATCTAAAAGTTTAGCTTTTATCTGGAATCTATCATTGCATATCATTCATATATTCTATAGCTTTATAATTTATTTCTTCATTCAACATGTTTATCAATAACCTACAGACTTTAAATCTAAGGGGAAAAGGCAATTAGAGAATGTTCAATGACAGAATGTCAAAGTAAATGTTTAACATTAAACAGCAGAATATACATATGTGCCTATATAAACATGTATGCCTTTTTCATATCAAATAAAAAAGTATGTACTTGGGACAGTAGATGTTTAGAAGAAAGCTTAATGAAATATAAAATTAAAAAAGGGAAGTGGGCAGAAAAAATTGAAAACATCACATGGGTTAACATTTTCATCATTCCCAATATTTAATAGGAATTTTTTCATCATTGAACATTAAATCTACAATAAAGGGGGGAAACAAGGAAGAGAATAGAAGAAGAAAAGGAAAGAATGGAATGGAATAGGATGGAATAGAAATAGAATAGAATAGAATAGAATAGAATAGAATAGAATAGAATAGAATAGAGCCATCTGTTGGAAATTGCTTAATTTGGTGTATTACTGTCAAAACAGTGAACAGTTCAGCTAATTTTGAGGCTGGACAAAGTCTTATTGATGTTGTTGAATTAAACATTATTTCTGAAAAGCATATCAGTATTTATATTGAAGATTATGAAGTAATGGACTTCATGATATTTTCATAATGTCCTTTTAACTGCCCTTTGACTTTTGAGTTATTTTGCAGCCACTTTGGGTTGCATTTATATGCTTCTTCAGTTTGAAAAACAGAATCTCAAATAGAGTAGTTCATAATAACTCTCTGGGGAGTGGGAAAACAAGTTATTATGTATGAATATATTTTAAAGAAATATATAGTAGCTCAATATTTTATTGAGGGTTATGGGAGATACCAACTTTATTTTCTTAACATTGGATATAAATATCCCCTCAAAAGTTCCAAATGTACTTCATTTTCTAAAAAAAAATGTCATTGCTTCTTTGGCCAGCTGAAGATTGTGACTTAATAATGGTCTAGACCAGAACTTCTAAAATACATGTCCTGATGAAGTACAAGAATGATTACACAGTGCTGTTAAAAAAATGCGCTCTCACATGCCATCCTGGACACTCTGAAAACCTTTAGGGAGGTTCTGTGAGATAACACTCACTGAAGCCCTGTGGAAAGAATTACCAATATCAGCACAGGTTTTATTCAGGGAAAGTCCGCTTTCTTTCACCCTGGCTCCATTTGTGCAGTATAGGTTCAATGTAGAAAACTCAAAAGAAAAAAAAAAAAAAAAAGAAGCATTTAGAAAAGCATCATTCAAAAGTCATCATTATCAACATTTTCGCACATCTCCTTTCAGCCTACACTTCTGTATATATACAAAGTGGAAAACTGAAATATGTATGATACTGTACATTTAACTTATAAACTATTCTTGCATTTCATTTATATAATACACTGAGCATTAGAGGTCAATTCAATCTTAGTATAACTTGCTTTATCACATACCTCCCCGAGTAATTTTTGGAGAGGATCTGAGGAAGAGGCTAGAAGATCATAACTGCCTGATGCATGTGGAAGAAGTACCAGTACTGGAGAACAGGAGTTTTAAGAGGGAAAAAGCTCCCTATTTCATAAACTTTTATATATCTGACATTTGCTTAGTAAGAGAAATATAGATCAATGTTATTAGAAGACTTTTGTGCATGTGGGAAACTCAGTTAAAGACAATAAACTCCCATCTTTGCAAACACTACATAATACCTCTCGTGTGTTGATGGAGCTCAATATATAAACTGAACATGAAAATGAATAGGTATATTCCCTTCTTGACAAAAGAGGCTAATGGAACTTACCCAGCTAAAACTTTTCACATTAAATTGAAATTATACCTCTAAATCTTGGAGGTGGTGAAAGCTAGGCATACCTCTTCTATGTTAAGACACTGCAAAAATATTGGCCAAAGCAAAGATTTATAAGATGTCACTGAAAGCATTCACTCTAACAATAAAGAAGACAGCAGGATGGTGAAATGATGGTTGAGATTCAAAATAAATCACATGGCACTGTAATAATTCCATAGCAGTTAGATCTCCTTTACCACACTGCATCTGGCATCCTATCATGCTGTATTTGAAGGGAATAATTGTTCTTCATAGGTATAACAGTTTAGTGTTCAGACTTTGAAGTTATAAAGAAGTATTAAGGGAAAAATTCACTACAAAAAAAGAGGAAAGGTTCAGTAAGGTGAATATACTTTTAAGTTTTAAAGAAGATTGATATTATGTCGATATATTCTTTAAAAGGAAAAAGAAGAGTAAGCAGATTATGAGGAAATTTATTTTTTGCTATGAAAAACTAATAATTACATTAAACTGTTCTCAATATTATATAGGCAACTATTGTTGATCCACGTCTGTTTAGTTAAAATCATTACGGAATAGAGTCTCCCTTAGAGCCTTTAGGAACCTTGCCAAACCCTAATTTCCAGATTTTGGCCTCCAGAACTTAGATAATAAATCTCTGTTCTTTCAAATCACATAAATTGTGTCACTTTTCTATGGCAACCCTAGGAAACTAATATTATCTTTAAGTCAAGGAATTATTAAGAGGTTACCCTTAACTGAAGCAAGATAAATAAAAATCCAGCCTGTACTATGTACTGAGCTATGTACCTATCACTAATTTTCAAAGTTTTATAGTGTAATTAACAATAGTATCAATAAGAAGGGACTGATCTGAATAATAGGGTCTAGTCACAAGCTTGTGAATGGAGCACATAGTTAGCTAGGTAATAAACATGATGGAGCCCTTGATTTGATGACTTCCCTGGTCAGAGGTATCTGTACACTCAACTTCTCATTGTTCCTCACCCAAGTATAGAATAACTGGGTCTGGCATTGAAAATCAGGGACTTCAGGGCGCCTGGGTGACTCAGTGGGTTAAGCCTCGGGGTGGAGCTTGCTCCCTTTTCCTCTGCCCCCAACTCCACATACACATGCATGCACCAACTGACTGAGGCACTCAAGCACACAGATATATATACTTTTTAAGCCCAAAAGTAAAGCCTAAAAATTATCTGGAGAAATAATCATTCAATAAGCCATGTGAAATGTCTGTCAAAAGGAGACTTTAGGGGTGTCTGGGTGGCTCAGTCATTAACCATCTGCCTTTGGCACAGGTCATGATCCCAGGGTCTTGGAATCAGAGCCTCATCAGGCTCCCTGCTTAGCAGGAAGCCTGCTTCTCCCTCTCCCATTCCCACTGCTTGTACTGTCTTTCTCTCTGTGTCAAATAAAAAAAAAAATAAGATCTTTAAAAAAAAAGGAGACTTTATTTATTCATTAATTTTTAGTTGGATGATAAATGGCATTTAAAATCTATTGAATGGGGGCACCTGGGTGGCTCAGTGGGTTAAAGCCTCTGCCTTCGGCTCTGGGATCGAGCCCTGCATCGGGCTCTCTGCTTAGTGGGGAGCCTGCTTCCTCCTCTCTCTGCGTGTCTCTCTGCCTACTTGTGATCTCCGTCTGTCAAATAAATAAATTAAAAATATCTTTAAAAAAATCTATTGAATGTATTTAAGTAATTGTGTTACTTTTATTTAAAAATACAACATATGAAATTATTCATCTATTATACTACTTGTAATTATTTCAAGTACGAAAAAGTTGCTGTACTGAGGTCAAAGAGGTTGCTGCCTGAGTTATCCTCAAGGATTTTGATGGATTCCTGTCTCACATTGAGGTCTTTCTTCCATTTTGGGTCTATTTTTGTGTGTGGTAGATTTACTATAACTTTTTAAGGCATTTTTGGGGTTCATATCTGTTTCTGAGGTGAGACTTTGAGGAATTTACTGTGATTAGAAACAGAAATAATTATTTTAATTCTTTATATAGGAAGTTTTTCTTTTCTTGCCTAAATTCCACCTTTCCAGTTCTTCAGAATGGGAAAGTCCCTGGAGGCCTGAAGCTTGTTTCCCCCTTCCCAATGCTTTGCTTTATGGATCTAGGACCACCAGTTATTTCAAAGTAATGTCCAAACTACACCATCCCCAACAAGGAGAATAAGGGATCTTATTTATCTCAGAAACCTTGTGCTAGACACCCACTTTGGGTAACTTGAGGAACCAACTTTAAACACAATTAACCTCCTTTTCTGGTTTCCCGGAACCAGCGTTGTGATGTTGCCCCTCTGCCACTCTGATCTTCATCATCTGGTGCTGGGCTCAAACATTCCTCATGTGTAATGCAAACACTCAAACACACACACACACACACACACACACACACACACACACAACTATCATCAGGCAGAAAAGGAAAACCAAAGAAAGAAGTTTGTGCTTTTCAGTATATATGACATGTCTGCATGGTTTACTTGGCATGTCCCTGGTTTACTTGATTGCTTATACCTGAGGTCATACTCCTGCCAGGTGTCTGCTGTGGCTCCTAATATTGGATATTATCTGTCTGCTTACCTATCTCAGTGTATCAAAATCTCCCAGAACACCTGTGGCCTGAGGTCTCCAGCCCTAGGTGCACCCTTCTCTCTTGAGTGTAATGAGAGCAATGAAGATGGTCTCTCTATAGGTTTGCTTTGACAAATGCATAATTAAAAGAGAAAATGCTTTCTCAACTATAAATGTCCTTAATATTTAATGGACTAGTTGAGTCTTTAACTCTCCATGACCTAGTAAATTAATGATAATCATCAACATTTTTCTGAATTAAAGAGTCATTGCTGATTATTATGTGCTAAACATTCTGAAATATCACTTCAAGTACCATTTATAACAATCTTATGAGACATTTAGTATCATTACCACCATCATAAAAATGGAGAATAGGTACAAAAAGAAAAAATTATGCAAGTTTCATTCAGCCAGTCTGTGAACATTTATTGAGCTCCTGCTGTTTGCTGGTTGTGGTTCTTGATGTCAGGAATAGAGTTGAACAATCGGAAATGGCCTCTTTACCAGTGTAGCTTTTCCATGTAACACTTGGTGGTGCAGGCTTTGAACCTTGGCAGTCAGTGTTTCTCAATACTAGCTCATAGCTGTTGGGCTGCACTGTCTATACTGTGGCATCTCTGGTTCTCTGTCATGAGAAATAAAGAATGTAAAGTCAGCATAGAGCTCTGGTGATCACATATTTAAGTTAATGAACAACAACAACAACAACAAAAACTCTTCCACAGGAGGATTCTACAGCCTCTTTGAAAGCTGTCAGTAATTTATGCTCAGATTATCTAGTTCTTTTTCTAGTTCTGGTAATAATGAGACATGTGATTGGACCAGTTATTCAACCTGTTACTATTTTATTTTTAACATTTTGGGAAAAGGGGAGTAGCAGAACCTATGCTGCCTAGTGTTAATTTTGTGTTTTTCAGAAGCAGAGTTTATTGATATGGTTACAAAAGTGTGCATAAAGATCAAACCTCCTCAACAACAACATTGTTACCTTATGGTGATTCAATATAAATTATACTTATATATATATATGTGTGTGTGTGTGTGTGTGTGTGTGTGTGTGTATGTGTGTGTGTGTATTTAAATCTACAGAATAAATTTTTAGACAGAATTAACATTTCTATGAATTTTTGTGAAATTTTTAAAGATTATTTATATAAATCTACAATAGTTTTAGAGAATAAAGCTGGACAAAAAATTCTTAGGTTTTTAAAGCACATTTTACATATGAGAAAAAATTTTCTGTTAATAAAAAGAGGAGTAGTGCCTATCAGTTCATTTTTTGAACATAAAAATTCAGTTACTGATAATTCATTAGGAACCAAGCTTTGGTTAAATGGAGCCATCCGTTGTTAATAGCCTGTGGTGCAGTAAGGCTCACAGTGAACAGGTGATGATTACAGTACTTAGCACTTCTGGAGAATGAAAGTATAGTGACTGTAATCATTCTAAAAATTACTTCATAAATGTCACACTGCTAATTATAGTTCAAAGAATTAGCATCTGGTTGAAGTTATAGGTGTAGCTTTGAGGAATTGGTATTACAGGAAATGCATTTAAAGAACCTTTAATCACAACAGAAAATGCTCTCTGCCCAGCTTTGGGTACCCAATACAGTAAGTCGCACCTGCTGTTTACTAAGGGTACCAAAGTATAAAAAGCAATTGGTGCTGAATTTTCTTCAGTGGAACAAGGAAAACAGTATCATTTTATATTTTAGATATTATGGTTCCTAAAACAAATGAAAATTGTGAGACCTTTAATTAATTTTTAAGTTTCAGTAATATTGGTGGTGTTACTAAGCTATAATAGTTCTGATCCATAATCAATATGCAAATCAGATATGAAATTATGAAGGAACATTAAATGACACTAACTTGTTTTTAATATAGATTGTGTAAGGAAAAAGTGTTTATGAAGAGACATTGTGAAAACCATTCATGGTAATCCATTGGCGAAGAAGCATTTTAAGTATTATTCTGAAGCAAGAGGATCATCTTGAATTTTTGACTTGGAAGTTAGTGTTTGAAAGAAGCAATGGAGAGAAGGTCCAAAAATAGGTTCACATATGTTATTTAATACATAACAAATGCAGCGTTTAAAAGCATTGAGAAAGGCAACTTTTTTTCCCCAAAATAATGTTGAGATGATAGATTAACATTTGGGGAAAAATATAAACAGATAAAAATGTAAAAGCAAACATTTAATCATAAATGTGAGAAACAAAATATGGCTTGTTTTTTAAAGGTAGATTATTTTTTTAATTAAAAATAATACTAAATTTAAAATCAATAAAAATGGACATATCTGATTTTATAAACTAAAGCTTCTGCATAATAAAAATAGACTAACAAAAAATGTAAACAGGGTATATGTGATCTTACCAAATTTAGATACATTAGAACATATATAATAAGAGCATTTGTCTATATGAAGAGCACTTTGTTGTTTTCATATGATATGGAAAAAATAAAGAATACCACCATAGGACAAATGTAAACATTGAAAAACAAATAATGAGAATCAAACCAGGATTAAATTGTAGGCATGTGAAACTACAATGAGAAGATATATATATTTTTAAGATTTTATTTATTTATTTGACAGAGATCACAAGTAGGCAGAAAGGCAGGCGGTGGGGGGGGGAAGCAGGCTCCGTGCTGAGCAGAGAGCCGATATGGGGCTCATGGGGCCCGAGCCACCAGGACCCTGAGATCATGACCTGAGCCAAAGCCAGAGGCTTAACCCACTGAGCCGCCCATGCGCCTCTGAAAAGATAATTTTTATAAGTAGTATTGAGAAATGTGAATGGGTGTTCAGAAAGTGACAATGGACTCCTAGTGGGAAAACAAGCAATGATCACAAACATTAAGCAGGGGTGTTTCTGTGATAATTAAAATACCACTTTGAAAAATCTACATTAAAGTAAAACAAAACTGAATGGGAAGAAATCAGAGAGGGAGACAAACCATGAGAGACTCTGGACTCTGGGAAACAAACTGAGGATTACAGAAGGGAGGGGAGTTGGAGGGACAGGGTAATGGGTGATGGGTATTAAGGAGGGCATATGTGATGATGAACACTGGGTGTTATATGCAACTAAAGAATCATTGAATTCTACATCGAAAACTAATGATGTACTATATGCTGGCTAACTGAACATATTAAAAAAAAAAAAAGAGGATACCTGCCACCAAAAAAGAAAAAAAAAAGATATTTACCATAAACTTTATGGACTTTTTGTTCACTTTTATATTTGTATTTAATATTAATTATGTAAATATTAAAACTGCTTTTAACATTCTTAAAACAAAACCAAACAGTCTCTTGTGCCATGATTTATATAAGATAGGTTAAAATGGAATTTTTAATAAGTGATATTTTCAAAAGTATGAAAATACCTAGGATAGTGTTTAGATTAAAATTATAAGGGTACATTTATATTTTCTGATAATATGAAGTAACTAAAAAGGCTTCTGATTTATAATAATAGCTGGGAGTATACATAAATATATAGAGGGATGGGAAAAGCTGGTTATGAAAGGATGGACAGAAAAGATATTAACAAGAATTATCTCTAAGTAATGTGATTATAGGTGATTTTAAATTCAAATTTTACTTTTTATTTTATTTTTACAAGTTTAAGTGGGCATATGTAATTTACATAGTTTCCATTATATTTTTACCTTTCATAAAGTAATGCATTTGGAACTAAACAAAACAATTTAAATGTCAGCAGAATTCATCATCAACCCCAACACAGCTTCCTCCCCAGCGGTAACTCCTATGCTACATTTTATATATTATTTTTCTGATATTTCTCTCTGCTCACATACACACATTTTTGTCAAATAATTATGCACACTCACACACACACACATTATACACACACACACACACACACTTTCTTTTTATTACTGTTTCTGGCATGTAATTTACAAATTCGTTCAATAACTTATTTGTTGAGCACCTATTAGGTATTAGGTCTTCAAAGGCACCTGAAAGAAAATTTAAAGTGAAGAAAGTACAGAATTTAAAAAAAAAAAAAAAAGTCCTGTGCTATGTATCTTAAACCTCAGTGAACTGGAAACACACACTAAAAAGGTAAAAATTACACATATAGCATGTCAGGTAGAGTTAAGTGCTAAGGAAAAAGGAAAAGCAAACAGATTCTTTCTCATGGTGGTTAAATTGACAGAAAAGGAACTCTTCCCATTTCTCTTGAACCCTCTTTAATTAGATGGTTAAAGTCATCTTTGTTAAGTACAAAGCCAAAGCCAATATTTAGTTAGTTTACTTGATCCAATATTAACATTTGACATGGTTTTTATTCCCTTTGTCAAAAGATGTGTGTGTGCACGCATATATAAGGCAGAGAAAGAGAGAGAGAGATGGGGCACTATATACTCTTCTTAACTCATTTCTTCTTAAATCATGGGCTTCCCCTTACCATTCTTATTTATGTTTTATCCTTATCTTTTTGGACTTCAAATACTGGAATGGCTGTGTGATATATTTTTTCAGATTCATTGCTTTAAATATCAATACGCAGAAAATTTCCAAATTATATTTTCAGTCTGAAATCTAAAATCCCCTTAATTCTAGCCTTGATCTGCAGTTGCCTACTTGACATCCACATTTGGATATATAACAGGCTTTTCAAAATTAATTGGTCTACATACATATTTTTACTAGCCCAGACACCCACAGTATATATTCATCTAGCACTTTTCACTGCCTGATAAAACAGATAATCATGTATGTATTGTCCCTTTTTAAAAAAGGGACAGTAAAGTGAAATTCTTATCAGATCACCTTACTCCTTTCCTCAGTACACTCCTTTCAATTGCAATAAAGACTTTCTTAACTTATCACTCACCTCCTTTTTACCTCATCTCTTAATACTTTGACTAGTTTATTCCAGATTGGCTATGGTGAGATTCTTGATGCTCTAGAATCTCATCAAGCATGCTTCAATTTTAGACATTTTCACTAGCCACTCATAATCTGGAGTCACTCTTCCTTTAGACGACTACACAAGTAAATTCCCCCTTCTTTTCATGTTTATCCTTAAAAATTACATGACCGTGAAGCCTTGCCTTACCCTCGTATTTAAAAGAGAATGCTCATACAAGTACATGCACATGTTTGCACATATGCCTTCACACCCCCCCCCAAACACATACACACACACAACTCAATACTGCATGCCTTAACTGTTCAATTTGCTATTCTTTTCTATAGGACTTAATATCATCCCAAATTCTGTGGATATTAAAATTTTCAGATATAGATCATAAAGTAGGTATCCTTTAAGTATTTGAATTAAAAAATGTCAACCAAAAGATTACCCTTTGGAATAAGCAAGAATATATAAATGGATACAAATGGAGCTTATATAGGTGAAAAAAATTACGTAATTGTTTAATCACAATTGTTCAGGAAACAATTAAACCAGGAGATGGAATACAGATAAAAAGAGAGTGAGTACAATGGAAGATACTGCTGAAGAAATTACAGAGTTCATTATGGAATGACATAGAAAAGGTCAGAGAAAATATTAATGAGAAGAGATTGACAGAGATGGCTTTAGCATTCCCCTGGATATAAAATTTTGACGGGTTCTTCCTGACCACATGCCCTTGACTGACTTTTTCTTAAAGTATTTGCTTTAGAAACCTTGTAATTGCAAATTGTTTCTCTGCTTTTCTGTGTTGTAAACCTTCTCCCAGACCCTTGCCAGTTTTACAACTCTGAAATGTCTTTCTCAAGGACCTGGGAGCCATAGCTTTAATACAACTATCACCCTGTCTCTGGGCCTCAGTGGGAAGGTGGGGACCTAATGTCAAGCAGCATCAATTAGAAAACACTGATAGCCTAATCATAATGACCAACCTCCCCCAAACACTTCTTCCATTAGCTGACCTGTGTTTAACAATCTTCCTGCCTTTTGTTTCAGTGGAATTGAGTTGAAACTCTCTCTCCATTGAAAGTTTTGGGCCCTATTGTAATAGTCTTGAATAAAGACTCCCTTGCTTATTTAGCTCTTTCCCGGGCAATTTTTCTCTGACAAGATATGTAAGCTAAAACGAGAACCTCTAAAACAAGCATAGAGCCAATTAAAAAAAGAATGAGATTCCTGAAATTTGAATCCAGAAAAGATAAAGGATAAAAATTTCCTGCTCAATTAAAGCCACTAATTGACAGGCTCAGGAAGCACACTTCCCAAGCACATTTAAAAAAGGGGGAAAAGAAGTATACTTATCTATTATGTAGATTATGTGTTTTCAAAATATTTGTCACTGGAGATGCTTGGTTTAGGCAAAAGTTAATATGAGGCTGTATCACAGTCATCATTTTTTCTAAAATGCCTTTCATTAAATTTATAGAGTTTTAAAAAAATCTATTTTTATGATAAAAATCTAGGTTTATGAAGTACATCTTAATAAACAGTGGAAGTACAGCTTAATAAACATATTTCATTTTTTATTCTTACAGTTTAATGAGATTTCCAAATAATTTTAATTTTCTTTTTGGGAAACATGATGAATATTTTATTGCCAAATCATTGCACTAACACTTTCTTCAACTATATGTCTTGATGATTTAACAATAACTATGCTGAGAAGTACTGTTGGAAACAAATGGCACCTGATCCTAGTGTCTGGCACCTGATCCTAGTGCCTCATGATCAACTTGAGTCACTCTGCTTAGTTTTCTGTTGAAAATGGTCACATTCTATGTTATATTATTTGCAACATATTTCATGTAAAATAGTAAGCAACATCATTAACATTAAATTCTATGGTATCTTTTCAGATAGATTTTTCATTTTGATTTTGTTTTTCTGGCTTATTTGTACATATGACTATTAAATATATTTTTGAAATCTGACAATATGTAGACTATAAATCTTTTATATCATGTAGTAGCAAATATACATGACTTGCCATACTTTTAGAGATAGCAGCATTTAAAAATTATAACATTGGTATATTTAATTTATATTATTAATTATGCTTTTATTATTTGATCAACATATGTATTAATTATATCATGCAGTTAAATATTTATTTTAATTAATAGTGCAGTAAATATTTTTGAGATTATATGCATATAGTCTTTCATTACAACACATTGAAAGTTAACCTGGAATAAAATGGTCTTATATCTTTTAAAATATATATTTCTTAGAAGATATTAATGATACCCATGTTTCAGCCAATGTAATTTTATCTAATTATATTCCTGGAAGTACTTTCACAATTGATTCTGGTGATAAAGCCAACAGCTAAGAGGACACAATTATCAAATTCGAGATAATGGTAATAATAATGATAACTCCCACTGAAATATTTAAGAATTATCTTGTGCCGTTCATTCTAAAGCATCACACTCTATTTCCACACAGTCATACATTTTTGCAAATGTATTATATGATAGCTTGGTTTCATCTTTCTGGTGAAAGTGCAGTAGAGATTGGCATATAGACATATGAATGAAGTGCTTTGGTGTAAGCTTCAATAATTTTTCCATGATGTAAGTGAGAAAAAAAAATAGTGCTCATAAAATAGAAATATTATCATGAAGAAAACAAAAGGCCAGAAACTGATCTGAAGTGCCTGCAAGAAATATATTCTTTTGAATATATATATTTGGACAATACAATATAACATAAATGATTTAAATAAAATTTTTCATGCCAGGACTGTTCAGTTGGTAAGAAAGGAACATATGCAGAATGCATAGATACAATATTGCAACTACATGTAAGGTTGTTACTTGGCTAGCAAAAAGGTATCACCAGAAGAGAACTCCAGGACTAGAAAACCATTTGCAATTGTCTACTTTGAGATAAATATAGGATTGGTCAAAAACAGTGTACTGGTTTATTTATTTGGGGGAAATGCATTTGGATAAGTGTGGATTTGAGAGAGTTACTATAGTTTTATTTCTAAATAGAAGGAAAAGCTATTTAGAAAAAATTTAACTGATTAATAGTTGTGAAGACAGGAACCAGAGGACATAACACTGTGATATACTGATAAATGTTCAGGAACCAGCCTTCTGGTGGGAAGAATAGTCTTAATTTGTCACAGCTGTCATTTTCCATAATGTAAGTATTGCTACCATGACCAATCCCAAGATACTGGTATAATATACCTGAATATAGTCAGTTCAAGTCAGGTCTAGCATATCACCACATAAGACAATTAACATTTATATGTACGTGGAATAAAGCATATAGAAAGAAAAAAAAGAATCTGGAATAAACCTGGAGATCAAAGAGAAAAGACTAAACAATGCTTAGTGTGTAGGCTAAGAAAGCAGTCTCTTTATGTCTGGGGCTCTTGAAGGATATTTTACTGTCTAGCATCATATCAGGTAGAATTTATATATTTTAAGTGAATTGACCATGTAAATTATTCAGCTGTATAGATTTTGTACATTAACATTACATTCAGTATATTTTATGTTAAATGAGGACACTATGAGAAAAGCATATGAGAAAACTTTCAATAAATAGTAGCCCAAAACATTTATTCTTCAAATTATATTCATATCGAACAAGGTATAAGATGTTTTGCTAAAGAGACCTGCTAACGTAATTTATGGAGTAATACTTTGTGTCTTACATTCCTTTTAATAAAGTCTAATATTTTTTTAAAGTTATGATCAGAAGACACTAAAATATTCAATAAAAATTATTTCATATGTATAGCTGTTGCTTTATTTAATAGTTTACACCATTTAAATATTTGTCCTGTAGGAAGAGGGTTCTCACCAGACACTGGAATCTGTTGGCGCCTTGAGTTTGGACTTACCAGCCCCTTGAATTATGGATAATATCTGTTGTTTAACCCACCCACTCTATGCTATCTTGCTATGGCAGGCCAAGATGACTTAGGCAGACTTAGTTGCAATTATTTTATATGATATAGTTGGAAAGCCAACTTGGAAAGCCCAAGATAAGCCATGGGAAGGAAAATAATTAGAAATTATACTAATACTTTATTTTAAAAATGCAATATAAAATAACTAATACCCTTTCCTATATATAAAAAGTATTTATTTAAAGGATGTAGAGGGGAAACCACATTAACAATATTAACAATACTAGCAAATAATAGCTAAACATATCTGTAGGATATACACACACACATCTATCTACTTAGTGATATTAAACATAAAATAAATTGAAACATGTACCATAACTTATGTGGGAACCCTCACTATTATAAAGATGTCAATCCCCCTAACTATTCAGAAATAATCACAATACTTAATAATGATGATAAGATGAATATATACTATGCATTTACTGAGTTCCTATGGCTGAAACTGATCAACTGTCTCCCCATATTCTTCCTTCTTGCAACCTTACCCTTATGTTAAATCAGGCACATGGCTATCTATATTTATGTCAGTGTCTTGAACTTAGAATAAGAGCAGAAGTAGTATATACAGCTTCAGAGTCATACCATAAAAGATAAAACTTCTTGCATCAGTTGGAAAATGGCAAAAGAACTGCCCCAATGGAAGACAATATCATGCATAGTAGAGTCCACCGCACCATTGCTCACCCACCTGACTACTTCAGGAGTGTTATATGTAAAAGAGAATCTCTCTTATCTTAGATAAGTCTGTTATTGTGGAAGTACATTACTGCAGTACTATAGCTTGGACTTCTAATTTTATTTATATTTTGAGAGGGAAGAAGTAATTGCTTTAGGTCAGAAAATAATCAGAACCATCAAGAGACATGGCATTAAGAGTCTTACCACGTGACCACAGCTTATCCCTATTATGATGACTTATCCATATATCAGTGGTTTCTCTTTATCCTTTATATCTTCATGAGAAGTGGGATTCCAGGTTCTGCTCCTCCAAAGTAGAATATTTTTTTCTTAATATTGCTGTATCACTGCTAGAGATTTCATATTTAAATAGGGCTTCCTTCTGATTGGTCCAAATTATTTATTTCCCCAAATTTAGCAAACAAAACAAAAAAAATAAGTACATTTCTTGTTAAGTATTTCTGAAGGATTTAAATTACAAATGAAATCTTGTCATCACATTTGTCAGCACAAATAACACAGGTTGGACACTTGCTGTATTTTGCTAATTTCTGAAACAGTGATAGTCAACAACTTTAAGAAATTCTAAGCAATAGAAAGTAAAAGAAAATGCCAAATGACATAAATGCTGAAGATTACACAGGTGTAAAGGCGTGTAATTCATGTGTTATTCCATTGAAATGTTACAGGATAACATGACCTATTTTGTGCCTGATAATTCCAGAGGTGGAAGAAAATGTGGATGGATCATGTTTTCCCCTATTATCAACTAAGATACCATTTGCCTCTCTGTTCTCTAAAGCAAAAGATTCATTCAAAATAAGCAGGTAATAGAACAAGTCTTAAGATAAATGTGACAAATAACCTAACCAAAGAGGCAAAGAATCTATACTCAGAAAACTATAAAGTACTCATGAAAGAAATTGAGGAAGACACAAAGAAATGGAAAAAATGTTCCATGCTCCTGGATTGGAAGAATAAATATTGTGAAAATGTCTATGCTACCTAAAGCAATCTACATATTTAATGCAATTCCTATCAAAATCCCATCCATTTTTTTCAAAGAAATGGAACAGATAATCCTAAAATTTATATGGAGCCAGAAAAGACCTCGAATAGACAAAGGAATATTGAAAAAGAAAGCCAAAGTTGGTGGCATCACAATTCCGGACTTCAAACTCTGTTACAAAGTTGTCTTCATCAAGACAGTATGGTATGGCACAAAAACAGACACATAGATCAATGGAACAGAATAGAGAGCCCAGAAATAGACCCTTAACTCTATGGTCGACTAATCTTTGACAAAGCAAGAAAGAATGTCCAATGGAAAAAAAGACAGCCTCTTCAATAAATGGTGTTGGGAAAATTGGATAGCCACATGCAGAAAAATGAAATTGGACCATTTCCTTACACCACACACAAAAATAGACTCAAAATGGATGAGAAAGGAATCCATCAAAATCCTTGAGGAGAACACGTGAGAAAGGAATCCATCAAAATCCTTGAGGAGAATATAGGCAGCAACCTCTTCGACCTCAGCCGCAGCAACTTCTTCCTAGGAACATCGCCAAAGGCAAGGAAAGCAAGGGCAAAAATGAACTATTGGGATTTCATCAAGATCAAAAGCTTTTGCACAGCAAAGGAAACAGTCAACAAAACCAAAAGACAACTGACAGAATGGGAGAAGATATTTGCAAACGAAATATCAGATAAAGGGCAAGTGTCCAAAATCTATAAAGAGCTTATCAAACTCCACACCCAAGGAACAAATAATCCAATCAAGAAATGGGCAGAGGACATGAACAGACATTTCTGCAACGAAGACATCCAGATGCCAACAGATACATGAAAAAGTGCTCCACATCACTTGGCGTCAGGGAAATACAAATCAAAACCACAATGAGATATCACCTCACACCAGTCAGAATGGCTAAAATTAACAAGTCAGGAAACGACAGATGCTGGCAAGGAGAAAGGGGAACCCTCCTACACTGTTGGTGGGAATGCAAGCTGGTGCAACCACTCTGGAAAACAGCATGGAGGTTCCTCAAAAAGTTGAAAATAGAGTTATACCCTATGACCCAGCAAATCGGATGACTGGGTGTTTACCCTAAAGATACAAACGTAGTGATCCGAAGGGACACGTGCACCCGAATGTTTATAGCAGCAATGTCCACAATAGCCAAAGTATGGAAAGAACCTAGATGTCTGTCAACAGATGAGTGGATAAAGAAGATGTGGTATATCTATACACAATGGAATACTATGCAGCCATCAAAAGGAATGGAATCTTGCCATTTGCAATGATGTGGCTGGAACTAGAAGGTGGTATGCTTAGCGAAATAAGTCAATCAGAGAAATACAACTGTCATATGATCTCCCTGATATGAGGAAGTGGAGATGCAACATGGGGGGTTTGGGGGTAGGAAAAGAATAAATGAAGATGGGATCGGGAAAGAGACAAGCCATAAGTGACTCTTAATCTCACAAAACAAACTGAGGGTTGGTGGGGGGGGAGGGGTGCCGGGAGAGGGTGGGGTGAGGTTATGGACATTGGGGAGGGTATGTGCTATGGTGAGTGCTGTGAAGTGTGTAAACCTGGCGATTCACAGACCTGTACCCCTGGGGATAAAAATACATTGTATGTTTATAAAAATTTTTTTTAAATTAATAAATTAAAAAAAGATAAATGTGACAAATATTTAAAATAGACCCTTATTTATTCCTCTGAGAATTATCATAGCAAATATTGATAATCCATGCTAATATTACTCTTACAGCAATAAAAAATGCTGACTATATGTAAGCATACTTATTGGTGTTTCATTAATACCAGAAAAAAGCCCCACAAAAAGTAATAAATAAAATTAAAAAATTATTTCTCCCCTTTCAACTGACCTGGGAAACTCTTCCTAGGCTCTGTCTGCTTAAAATTCCTACTGAAGAGCCTTCATTGTCATCCCATAATTCTTAACTT
Source organism: Lontra canadensis (assembly GCF_010015895.1). Classification (NCBI taxonomy): domain Eukaryota; kingdom Metazoa; phylum Chordata; class Mammalia; order Carnivora; family Mustelidae; genus Lontra; species Lontra canadensis. Next base: position 4,772,668 of record NW_022631040.1, read on the forward strand.
TGCTGTAAATGGAGAATGTTTTTATCCTTTTATATTAAAAGGAGTAGAAAAGGTGTATTCTGTTCTCTTAATAGTAAAACAACACACAAAATATATTTAATAACTTTTGTATGGGACATCATTTCAAAGCTCATGCTTAATAAAAAAAAGCAAGCAGGAGTATTTGAATTGATATGAATGTAGACACGAGGAGGAGTTTCCTGAGTCTCAATAAAATTGAGTAAGTGTATGTTCATAATTGCTCAGAATCTGTGACATTCCTTCATACTTTTAGCTGTTGCTTCAGTTAATAGTTCACGCCATTTAAATATTTGTTCCACAGCTTATTTAATTTAGTCGTGATCATTCCCTCAGATAGAAATTAAAATACAGCATTTTGCTATCTAACACATGTTAATGTTAAGCTGTCCTCTTGGTTATGTAAGGAATGTTGAAATGTGTACATTTCTCTAACATCTTCGGGATAGTATTATTCTCTTTTGAAGACAATGTTTTCCAAATTAAAAAACTTTCAATATTAATTTTTGGACTAAGCAATTTGTTAGTTAAAATGAATTTAAAGTATTCATCATTTCACTCAGATGATAGTGGTTTCTTTCCTTACAATTTTGATGATGGGAAAAGCTACATGTTTCACTTTAGACAAAGAGCCTAACATTTAGTACAAAATAAATTAATTTTAAATGAAACATATACATTTTAAAATCAATCTCAGCAAAATGCTCCTTTCATTTATCTCTTGCATTTTTGAAAAAAAATTATTTGAAGTAACTTCCAGTGTCTCTATAATAATGAAAGCTTTTTACTCATACTAGTAAAATGTGAAATTTTCCTAATAAAATTTTCCTCTCTAGGAGATCATAATTTCACACCAGTGTGGTCTACAATCTCTTCTGTTGGGGTAAGGATTTGGCCACATCTGTTAAGAAACCTCCCTTGTCCATTCTCCCCCTCCCACCGTCTCTTTTGTAATACCCACCTGATTCCTTTTGCTTTTGCAGAATATTGTATCTGCATGCCAGAAGCCACTGCCTGTAACATGGCAGAATTTTTTTGGAGTGCCTTTCCAAATTTGAGAATTGGGAAGATTACTTTCCCAGATTCCCATCACAGGGATGTTGTCCCCTTTTGTTTTTAGGCCTCTGCAGACCTCATTTTTTAACATCATCATCAGTAACTTTCCTTAACATGGACAGTTTTACCTAACTTGTGTTGCACTCTAATGCTAGTAACCTATTTTTTTTTTTTGAAGATTTTGTTTATTTATTAGAAAGAGAGAGCTAGCAAGAGAGATCATGAGCAGAGGGGAGAGGGAGAAGCATGCTCCCTGCTGAGCAGGGAACCCAACATGGGGCTGGATCTAAGGTCTCTGGAATCATGACCCAAGCCAAAGGGAAGACACTCAAACAACTGAGCTACCCAGGTGACCCCCAACCTACCTATTTTTAAAGGCAATATTTCAGGCAATATGAGACTTTTTTTTTTTTTTTTTAGCTCTCAATAAATATCACATACTAATCTTTTACAACAAAACCCTTTGAAATGATCTTGCCTACAGAGACATCATTTTCTGCCATTCTGCCTAAATTTTGAGTTGCTTGACAGCAGATGGGTCTTTTCTGTATTCTTATCATCCACTCTCTTCACATCTCTTCAAAATGAATAGGCCCTTAACAAATATTTATTGAGTTGAACTACAGCATAATTAAAACTTTTTAATTTGCTGGTTATTGTTTTTCCTTTCCCAGTAAAATATAAGCAACAGGAGAGCAGATTTCTTCTCTTATAGACCCCTGTTACACAAGCCTTAGGAACTGAACTTGACACATATAATACACTTAAGAAATAGTTACATAAATTAATAAATATAAATTTAATATTTGAAGCAACTTCATTAGTCCCCTTGAGATTTTCATGTATTTAGTTTTAAATAAGGGACATGCTAGATCACAAAATTGCAGAGAAGGAAGGTGTATGTAGTGGAAAGGAACTATTTAAGTTGTAACCAAGCACAAATTAATTTAGTTGCACTGGTGCATATATGATACTTGAGGAATTTTGTCCTTATGAGATTATTTGTCGATGTTAAATAAAATGATATTTGTCAAATATTAACAAATAAGAGGTCTAGACCAGAATTCTGGTTACCTAATTACTCTTTATTACCTCTCCTCATGTGTATGCATGCTATGTGTCTAACTCTGTCATGTATATGCATGCTATGTGTATGTGTGTTTAATTCTTTATTTTCACTGTGCATCAAAAAGTTTGGGAAAATTATTTGTCATGTGCTTTGTACACAGATACGTGATAATTTATAATTGGTGGTTTTTTCCACCTTTGGGCTAATGATTATGCCTTTATAATTTATCAATATTTTTGTAATTTTTGTTTTTCTAGGGATATGAGTGATGTGAAATTTATTAGAATATGGGGCCTAATAAATACGTGTGCCTCAGTAGTTTAATTTTTATTTGTCCAGAAACATGAAGTTATAGTTGAAGAACTTTGATAAAAACACCTTTAGAAGGCATATCTATGAGTTAAAAGTTTAGATATGAAATAAAGAGGCAATTATCTAATGGTTATTTTGTGAAGCCTTTTGTTAAGAACAATCTGTGTACAAAGCACATATTCTTCTCAATTAGTTCCTCAACTAAAACAAAAAAAATTAACTGCCTGAAAATATCTGTTACAATACAATATACCTTCAGCAGCCCCAAAATATGCCTTATACATTTACAGATTTTTCAGTCTTCAAAATAGATGCTACCCTGAATTTTTTGGGGAAAATGGAATTATATATTAAATGTTCTCATTATTCATGCTTTGTGTAGAATATATAATATTGAATACTTCCTTATATTTAGAATTATTTTATCTGAATTAAATTTTGGTTTAAAAATATGAAGAAACATGAAACAATATGGTCCAGACTTATAATCATGACCAAATATGCACATGAAAAAGAGCATAATCCTACCATAATCATATATAAAAATTACATCTATAGTTCTCCTCTATTCATTTAAGCTTATTGGCAGCTAGTATATCTCATTTAAGACTCCACATTGCATTTCAAGTAAATTTCAAAAGGACAATGAAAACATCTCAGGAGACCAATGAGTTGATTCCAAGAGTGTTTCTGATGACCAAGTAAATCTGCAAAGCAGCTCCAAGGATTCTGTTTTATTCTCAGAATGTGTTAAGGGAACTGAAGTTTATCAAGCAAATTAAACAAAGCTCATCCTTAAAAAAATAAATAAATGCATATATTAGGAGATATTGAAAGAAAAATCCTGTGAGACCATTTATTGTTTTGTTCTTTGCTGTTTGCTTGTTTTGTTTTCCTTGAAGCATACAAGATAAATTGTCTTTTATACTGTACATAAGCACTAATTTCTGTAATATTCACCAGTTACTACATTGGGAATACTTAGTAGAAACGATTAGCTTCTGAATTAATTAATGCAAAAAGTGTTACAATATGCTATAAAGCACTTATAAATCCTTGCATACATTTAAATTTTGCAAATGCTCTCTAAAGGATACATTTTTATATGATTCATATTCCCCTAAAATATGTAAAGTATTTTACAATAGTTTAATGACATTTAAAGCTAATTAATGACACTTAAAAGAAATCAAGGGCTTTCACATGATGGGCTCAAAGTGGTAGGAAAATCGCTAATTTATTAGAGCACTACAACTCTATTTTAAAATTGTGCCCTATATGCTTTAACAAATATTTTTTAAAGATGGCTTGGGAAGAGTTTAGTGATGAGGAATAAAATAAAATCCCTAAACTTTATATTTTGCTAAAAGCTTTAGGAAAACATGGGATAAAAAAGTATTATTATCCTGTTACCAAATCAAGCTTTTCCCTGATACTTCTAATGTTTAGTTTCCACTTTGTTTTGATAAAATATGATGTGCTTGAAAGAGAATTTCTTACAATATGACAACAAAATAACATTACAAATAGTATTCAAAATATTTGCCATCTGTCATTTTTCTCTTGGTCTTCTGTGCTTAAACTTATTTAAATGATAATTGGGTCAGCAGTTTTTCCTCTTCTGATGTTTATTTATTTTTATAAAAATTAAACTTTTCATTAAGTTTTCAATAAGTTTAATGGATAACAGATCCATTAAAAATGAAGCTGAATATGAAATTAACCCCCCATAACAACACATATTCGTCAACAAGAATGACATCATTAATCATACAGATATACCATTGGTATCAAGGAGGAAAGTAGTTGTAATATAAATAACTAATTTAGAGTAAGAAGAAGTGATTTAAATTGTTCACCAGTTACATAACTTAAAATAAGAAATGTGATGCCTCTGAACTTTGGGTTTGTCACATATAAAATAAGACAAATATTATTTAATCTTGTATATAGTTATGTTGGCTAATGATGTACTGGGTAAAACCAAGTTGGTCACTCTAAATTGATATACAAAGCAAAACATTTTGCATATACCATATTAATTTATAAAAAATATTATTAGGTTGCAATTAAAGTCTCAATTGACATATTTTTAATTTTTCATTAAGATTTTATTTTTAGAAAGGAATATTATGTTCCTAGCACTGTTGAAAGGGTACAGGCATTTCCCATATACCCCTGCCCCCACTCATGTGTAACTTCCCCATTATCTACATTCCCCACCAATTGGGAACAAGTGGTGAATTGTTGATGAATCTACATTAATACACCATAATCACTGAAATCTCCATAGTTTACCTTAGGGTTCACCTTTGTTGTTGTATATTGCATAGGTTGAGGGTGGAGGGGTGAATGAACAGGTGGATCAGAGAGCATTTCTAGGGCAGCAAAAATACTCAGTGTGATACCATAAAAGTTATATACTCAAAACCTATGCCAACCACCAGTCATTTTACCTTCTTCACAGTTTTGCCTTTTCCAGAATGTCATATAGTTGTATTAATATGGTATACAGCCTTTTCAGATTGGCTTCTTTCACTTAGTAATATTCACTTATGATCCCTCCATACATTTTTATGGGTTGGTAGGTAATTGCTTGTTGTTGCTAAGTAATATTCCAGTGTCTAGATGTATCACAATGTATTTATCCATTCACTGACTAAAGGACATCTTGATTGCTTCCAAGTTTTGGCAGTTATGAATAAAGTTGCTATAAACATTTGTGTGCAGCTTTTTGCATAGTTATAAGTTTTCAGCTTCTTTGGGTAAAAACCAAAGGACATGATTTCTGGATTATATAGTAAGAGTATGTTTAGCTTTGTAACAAACCTCAAAACTGTTTTCCAAAGTGGCTATACCATTTTGCATTCCTAACAAAAATGAGAGTTCTTGTTGTTCCACATCCTCTTCAGTATTTGGTGTTGGCAGTGTTCTGAATTTTGGTCATTCTAATAGCATCTCACTGTTTTCATTTGCATTTTCCTGATGTCTCTGATGTGGACATCCCCTCATATCTGTATCTGCTATTTATATATCCTCTTTAATAAAGTGTATGTTAAGGTTTTTGCCTCACTTTTCAGTTGGGTTGTTTTAATTATTGAGTTTAACGTCATATATTTTGGATAATAGTACTTTATCAGCTATGTCTTTTGAAAATATTTTGTGCCATTTTGTGGAAACTTTAGAATCAGTTTGTCAATTTAAAAAAAAAGACTTGGGGATTTTGATTGAGATTGCATTGAATCTACAGATCAAGTTGAGAACATCAAGTTGAGAACATTACCATTTTTTGACAATATTGAATCATCTGTCAATGAACATGGGATATCTCTCAGTTCACATTGTTTTCAATGTGAACGGAGTGAACTTTTCACTCCCTTTTCACTCACTGTTTTCAATGTGAACTTTTCCAGTTAGACACATTGTATTTGACGAATGTGGTATCTATATAAATGTTTAGATTTGGAACATTTTTTCCTTTAATTAAATTATATAACTTTTTATTTTTTATGAATTTCAAATTTCTTTCAGTAGACTCAAATAGAATTCAACAATTCTTGAATTAGTTAAATTTAAATTAGTTTAATTGGTTAAAGTTATATTGACTGTTTACTATAAATCGGAGACACATAAATTAGAAGCTAAGCTTTTTGGCCAATTTCCATTTCTTCTATTTGAAATTATTTACAACTGAGTATAGCTGCAGTATATATATGCTAATGCTTAATTTATTATCTCAAGGATGGGAAATCAGTATGTTTTACAGTAAATCTAATCTAAATGAAATTGTTGTAGCTATTTGATTTGAGACATACAAGAATTATCTCAAATAATTCAACAGATAAGTTGCATTTTATATATAAGTTTACTTAATATGTTTTGTTTTTAAAGGCTTTTGGAGACTCTCCTGAGTTAAAATGTTCCCTAGATGTGATGTTTATCAGATGCCAAATTTCAGACAAAATACTCATTTTTCATAAATGTCCTTCTTCTTCTTTGAAAGTGGTAATAATTTGTATTTCTTTAATTGACCATAGGATAAAAGCAAAATTAGTTCACAGTCAATCAAAATCTTACAAAAATTTAGTCTCAATGAGAACTTCCTACTACAGTCCAATGAAAATAATTTGCTTCTACCAGGCCAATTTCTACACTAAATTTCTAACATAGTCTACTCATTCTCTTTAATATAAGTTACATAAAATTATTTCAAATAATTTCTTAAGTTTTTTATCCTGAATCAGATTTTAAATTCATAGAATATAAATAAGATAAACAATGTCTTAGTCATGTCAACCATGAATAATATAAATTAAGTGAATTATTATGTGTTGAATGCATTATTAGTTACCATTTTTTCCAAAACTCTTAAATAAAAATCTTAAGTATCATACATAATTTCCATAAAATTTATTAAGTAATATATTGGTAATATGTAAGTAATATATAATCCCAAGCATCAGTAGATTCTAGAAATAGTTCCATGTCTCTCTAGTCACTTCTTATTCATTTTCTCCATGGAAACTGTCAAAACATCTCTTTCTTAAAAACTCTTATCATTTAGTAATGTCCCCCTCCCCTATTTCACAGAGAAAATAGATGACTTTGGTACCTGTAACTTCCTTTCACTAAGCTATTGCTAAAGACATCTTCCTAAATTGAAAATTATCAAGTAATAACCTTGATTAAAATCCTTCAGTTATATCTTACTGTGATTATAGGTTTGTCACATGTGCTGTAGATGGGATCATGCAAAAAACTGATCCAACTGTCTTGCTTGTCTTTATTATAGAAGCTGCATCACTAAACATTAGGATTCCCAGTCTCCTTTGCAGGTAAAATAGCTAACGCTGTTAAAAAGTTAACGCTGTTCAGCCCATGAAAGGTGGGGAAACCTGTGAGAAGGAACAATGCTTTCTCTGTTTGAAATAAAGGTTAAAAAAAAAGAAAGAAAGAAAAAAGATCCAGATGTTTAGTTAGAGGAGCAAGTTTTCAGCCCAACTCCTAAATAATACAGTGTTAAAATGTGTTTATAATATTAATAAATATCAGGTTAAATATTAGATACAGGGTTTTTAAATGTTCCTGGAATTGTGCTAATGTACTTTTATGCTACATCACACTCAGAACAAATCATGTATGGTAGGGTTATTATTATTTTAATTTTACACATGAGAAAACATATTTGAAACAAAGTTAGTAACTGGCTCAGTCACACGATTGATAGGTTACAAACTTGGTGGCATATTCAGAACAATATGCCACCAAAACTTATATACTTAGATATTACTCATCATTACTATGGTTTACTAGTCCTTTTATGACATGCTGCATCCTAACCTCCTCAGTAATACAACCTATGTTGTCTTTTCTTTGGGCTTTTGCAGATAATCGTTCTTTCTTACATCTTCCCTTTCTATCTGGTGACTATCCTGCCATGTCTCTAATTGTTTTATAACTTAATTTGTTTAGGGTCTTTGCTCTGTGTTCTCATATACTCCAGAACTTCTCTTATCATAGTACTTATTATTTTATGTCAAAGCTTAAGAAGCTGCCTCTGACATCAGAATATAAGCACTTTATCACCTTCATTGTTGTATATTAAATACCTCACCCACACGAGTGAGGAAAGAAATATAGATTTTCCCAGAGGGAAGAAAATTGTGATCTGAAAATTTGAGATTTAGTACTCAACTGAGGTAGTAACAATATGTTAACTCATTTTCTCACATATAAATAGATTAATAGATTGACTCATAATTTTCTATTTACTTTCCAATGTGCTGTATAGATGGAACCATTTAATTTTTTAATAAATTAAATTGATTGATTGATTAAATTACTTAATTATTTAATTTACTTTCCAATGTCCTGTATTGATGGAACTATTTAACTATTTAATTGAAACAAAATAATAAAAGTTTAACATTTAACAGTGTCACATTATATGAGATAAAATATATTTTAATGTACTGGTATGCAAAGCAAACAAATGGGATGACTCCAGAAGGTCATTCACAAAAAATTTAAGTATGTATATATATATATTTACACGCATACGTGTGTGTGTGTGTGTGTGTGTGTGTGTATGGTGTCTCTATATATGTAGATATAGGCAAGTATGGGTGTGTTTTTGAGTGTGTAGCATTATATGTAACAATTTTGTGAAACGAACTATATAAAATAAATTGCATGAATCTTTAATATATGTAAATATAAAGACAAAAAAAAGGCAACAAATTTAAGGTTGGAAATACAAGTAAAACATTTCTTGTAATACCTCATAAAACCAAACAGAAAGTCTAAATAAAATGGATGGATCACAGCTTTAAAAAGCTAAACTTTTTCAAAATTAAAAAAGTTCTATTCCGTATTTCTACACTTTTCATTTAAACATTAATTAACATGAAGAAAAGTTGTTCCATAGCCCCTAGGGACACAAGGTTAAATTGGATTTTACTATCCAAATAACTGTTTTTTTTAATGAAGTGAATAAAAGTAAAAGTAAAAAAGTATTTTTATATGTAAAAATTGATCCATGTATTAAGCAGATTAAAAATTAAGTGGGTCATATAAAAACATTTTTATGCAAAGGGTTAGAGTATTTTGACAGATGTTAAAATTATGTTAATTGTAAAGTTAGGATTTCAGTTAGCTAAAAATGTCTTACATCTTTACAGTTTAATAATTATACCAGTATCACCCATGTTACTTGAAATATGTCACCTATAAAATGTTATTTGCACTAAGAACCTGTACTTTATGAAATTGAGGAATTGGTGTGTGATTCAGATGTATCCTATGCTTTGTAAAAACAGTGCACACCTCAAAAAGGCATTAGAAGTGGTCAGTGTATTTTTTTTTAATGGTCTCTGTCTTCATGAAAATTAGGAAAGTTATTTTCTATGTATGATATGAGACTTAAAGTTTATTGACAGACACACTGACAATTGACAGAGAGGAAAAGCTGAATAGAAAAATTATATTGTTTTGAATGCTTTAATCACTCTGCAATGGACCTATACACATTTAAAAAATTGATTCTATAAAAAGTAGATTTACTAAAAGCCTACGTGATGAAAAATATGTTGTCTGAAGTTGTACCATTACTAAGGGATATTTTGGTATGATTTGGGGATAAAAGAAACATGAGCTATGTATTGCTAATGTATTTTGTTTAAATATATCTCAGTTGAATTTCCAAGACTTTCACTTATAGGCTATCACTTATTACTTAGGTGATCCTAGGCAAGTTCTTGAAACTTTCTGATATTCAGTTGTTTTTGTTTTGTTTTATTTTAATTTGTATAATGGGGTATGTGAGGACAGTTGAAAGAATATATGTCTACCACAGTAGACAGTATGAGTTAGCCCTTAATTACAAACATGAAATATAGGAAGGCAGCAAAACAAAATAAAAACAGAAATTTCATCAAAAATTTTTTTTTTGGTTTTGATTTTTTAAAAAAATGTCATTCGAAATATCTATTCATATAGCCATTTAATACATATACCTTTATTATTCTGGTCATGCTGAAGTGATCTAGGGATTTCTGCAGTGGTTCATTTAATAATTACTAATCATATATATTATAATATCAAGAAGTTACTTTTCAGTGCCAAGTAATTCCTAGTGACAGAATCTGAGGATTTAATGCCATTTTCAATCCCATAGCATAGAAAACATAATAGAATTCTGACCTATGATTTCTTGGTTATCATTTATTACCTACCTGAGAAATTTGGGCCATATAGTTCAATGCTAGAAAACTCCCTCAGTTTATGGAGATTGGCACTGAGACTATTATTCTAGGAAACTATGAAGAGTCCAATAATGGAGAGTGAACCTTGGGCTTTACCTCATACCTCCAGAAATTACAGAGTAGCTACAAATTATCATTTACATGGAAACACGGCTAGTTGGATTGTATGCTGGGTAATGGATGATACTCATGGTTCAGCTTTATTCCTACAATCCCAGGCTCCAGCCCTTTACAGAATTAATTTGTATTTTATTCTCCCTGGTCACTCATAACAAAGACTCTAAGCTATTTCTGTTGGGATATGTGCTATATCTGTATGCTCTCAAGGAGGAAGCGACCCAGATGTCTCAACTTAACTTTTCTTGTTTGCATTTTTTTTTAATCTCAAAATTATAAGCAGGCTCTCACTGATCATTTTATGAGACATATTTGGTTGATCACAGGATTGACATTGTCTTCTCTTCCCTTATCCTGTGCTAGGCCATGTTTCTATGCAGACAAAAGCATTTCTCTCTTGCTCAATCTTTCTTTCTTCCTTGTATATATTTTAATAATATTCTCCAATGATTCAGTATGTCCTATAGATATATTTGTTTGTCTAACAGTATGCTTTGTTTTGTTTTATTTGAGACACCATTTTAAAGTATGGGGTTTTGATCTAGGGCTTTCAATGAGAAAGTTCTTATAACAAACACTGAAACCGCACTTCACTATAGTGGAAATAAAAAAAAGAACTATATAGATAAGAGATACTTACAAGTGGGTGCTGTTCTATTTACAACCATATCCACTGTTACCTACACTCTCATTAACCCTAAGGATAATTCCAATCATCATTTTACACCATTCTTGCATCATTGCTCTTCTTTCGGTTAAGATCTATTTCTCCGTATCCATGTTCACTGCAGAGATAATTACTTAAGGCCAGTAAATTTCAAAACAGTAAGAGAGAGCACTCATAGTGTACATTTATCCCTGTTCAAACTACTGTATTTGGTTTATGTTTTCTTGATGAAATAACTTATGTACAAGAAAGCAGTAAATGATAAATCAGCAAAATAATCTGATTTGGGACAAAGGCACATGGAATTAAGCCATGTGCCTGCTCAATGGGGTGTCTCCTTCTTTCTTCCTCTCCCCACTGCTCACGCTCACTCTTTCTATCTTGATTAAATAAAATCTCTAAAAAATGGTGAAAATGGAAAATGGAAAAATGCTTACTAGATTTTGTAACATTAACGTTTCTTAGCAACCTTATGAGAATCATTTTATTAAAGTCCTGGGTGAAGTCAGGTTAGTGTAAATTGGGAAGTGACTAGGAAGTAAAGAAATGGAGACACTAAATTTGGTTTGCATTAAACAATGAAAGACAAATTATCACAGGGTGTATTCAGTATTCATGATCTCTGGGTCCTGGGATCGAGTCCCGCATCAGACTCTCTGCTCAATGGGGAGTCTATTTCTCCCTCTACCTCTGCCTGCTGCTCCTCCTGCTTGTGTTCTCTTTCTCTCTCTCTCTGGCAAATAAATAAAATCTTAAAAAAAAAAAAAAGAAGTAAAGTAACTCTTATAACATATACTGAAAAAGATGTTAAAATATAAAACATAATAGTAACATAATTTGAATGGCTTCATATTTATGGAGAAAATTATATTAAAAAAAACAAAGAAAAAATATCTTGCTTTGGTTGGACACTTAATGAGAAAAACCTTAATCCTTCAGTTTATAAAATAAAACAACTTCTACTAACATTTTAAAACTTGAATTCATAACTCTAGAATAAGTCAAAAACAGAGAAGTGTAAATAGTTTGGTCGACACAACAGGCTATTAGAACAAAATTTTAAAAATTGTCTTTATACCACGATTTCTCCATTCATTTCATATAACTGTGTGTGTGTGTTTCTGTAAATAACCTCAAACATTGTTTGGAATGATATAATTTTTTGATATTGTAACAACAAAGAAAAAATAAAATATTTTACTCTTCATAATATCCAAATGACCACATAATATTTATGGTAATAATGTTGTTGTAAGTTAGCCAAAAATGCACTATATTAAAGTTTAAATGTGCTTTCTTGGTTAACACTTTCCTGTTTTGGATGACTTAATAAGGAGGATTTGAAAATTGTTAACATTTATAAGTTTGGATAGCACAGCATAACTCATAAGTATGATTTGGTAAATGAATACTTGGCAATATATGGAGTACACGCAGCGTGGAAACAAAATTATATGTAGGCTTCATTTGAAAAAATAATCAGTTGAGGCACTGAAACCTAATTTCATTTCCTTCCTAAATTGAGTTAGAACATTGGAAATCAGTTCCAGCTTCATAACTTAAAAATTAGAGTGACAGTAATATTAAAAAATCATGAAAACTGTGATAATCACACTTCATAGGAAGAGTTCACTCTTTTGACTAGCATGGGATGCAGAGAGTCAACTAAACAAAATAGAAATATGAATTCCATCAAATCATTACTTTCTGTTTGGTTTTATTTTTCAACAGGCATAATAATGGTTATATTTTAGCTATGATTAAATATCATACTTCATAACTTATAAATTTGGAAGTTATCACATGCTATATCATTTTTTTTACAGAAGTTTTATTTATTTTACTCAGCTACTTCCCTACTGCTGTTGTATCTAGTAAATCCCATTTTTTCCCGTGCATATGTGTCCTCTATTCATTGGAAACATTTAACTAAATGGTAACTATATGTTTTGATTTTATAGAATATGAACTTAATTTTGTGGTATATTTTATCTTTTCATGTTTAGAGAGTCTAGGGCTAACAAGCAAATTATATGTGAAGATTATTTGAATTGTTTTATTAATAAATGCTTGAAGGGTCTACAATTATTAGGTGTATTTTACTGAGTTGGCAAGCTAATGCAGATGCTAAACATTCTTTTGTAATAGCTTGAATCAGTTCTTTTGCATATCCTACTACTAGAGTCTGTATTGACGAGTATTAACTATTACAACATTTAATGTTTATTATGTATCGTATGTATCATATCACATTAAAAATGTATTTTAATCATATGTACCATATTGCGTTAATTTATTACATTATGTATCATATTACATTAATAAATGCATTTATTGGGCTCCTGGGTGGCTCAGCGGGTTAAGCCTCTGCCTTGGGCTCAGGTCACGATCTCAGGGTCCTGGGATCAAGCTTACATCGGGCTTTCTGCTCCACAGGGAATCTGCTTCCTCCTCTCTCTCTGCCTGCCACTCTGCCTACTTGTGATCTCTGTCAAATAAATAAAAATAAAATATTAAAAAATAAAATAAATGCGTTTATTAAGTATATATTATCAAAATACAGAATTCTCCCCAAATTAGGAATGATTTCATTGATCATAAATAACACTTCCGGGGTGCCTGGGTGGTTCGGTTGGTTGGGCCTCCGACTCTTGGTTTCAGCTCTGGTTGTGATCTCCGTGGAGGGGTCGTAGAATCCAGCCGCACTTGGAACTCCACACTCATCATGCAGTTGACTAGGGATTCTCTCTCCCTCTCCCTCTGTCCCTTCTGCTGGTTCTCTCTCTCTCTTTCTCTCAAATAAAATAAAAAATAAAATTTCACTTTGGATAATAGATTAAAATTAAACATAATGTTTAAGTTCAATGATTATTTAACCCACATTTTTATTTTCTGATTCCATATTCAAGATGTCATGACATTTTTCTTTGCGTTTTTATTGTATGCCTTATTGATTTTCCTAAAGAAATAAACTGAGTAAAAATGTAAATGAGGAGGTGAACTAACAAGAGGTCAGTGTCCACATTATACAAAGGATGCATATGTGGTTCATGCTAAATTACACTATTTAGTAAAATTATTTGTTGTATATCGAAACTCTATATTTTAAAAATTAATAATGTTAAACTAATAGTTTAAAAATTCAGAAAAAATGAAATCTTTTTTAAGATTTCATAAGAAATGCTTAAATTTAAATTTAAATTTCATAAGAAAATGCTTAAATCTTTAAATTTGTACCCATAATACAAATTAATGAACTCAAGAGGAAAGAGGTTTTTTTTTAAAGATGTAATGATTTATTTTAGATAGAGTGTGTGTGCATGAGTGTGGGGGAGAGCAGAGGAAGAGGGGAAGCAGACTCCGGCTGAGCAGGGACCCTGTTGCTGGGCATTTCCCAACCAGGAGATCATGACCTGAGCCCAAACCGAGTCAGATACTTAACTGACTGAACCACAGCTGCGTTGCAGGAGGAAAGTTTAAATACATAAGTCTTTTTACACATATTGATTGATTGCACAAATTTCTACCACCCAAAAACTAATTGTAATTTTATCACCATGTTGCCAAAACAATGAAACAAAGACTGAATGTTTGAATTTTAGTAGCTTTCACATTCAAAGAAGACTCAGTATAAGTAATCACTGGTTTTCTGCTGGTATCCAGATGTATAGTCAGTAATATATCTAGAAAGAAGTCAGATACTAAGATAGCAAGAGATTTTAACAAATATACATAAATTACAATCAAGTATAACAAAAAGGAGGGGAAAAGCAACAGTAATTTTAAGAGGAGAAATTTTGTCATACAACATGGAATCCCAGTAAAATGATTACATCTTCACTGATATTTTTATTATTACAATTCAGACTTTACCAAAGGAAGTTTTCCATTTTTGCATTCCAGAGTTCTCCACAAATATTTTCACCTCTTATTTGTAATACTTGTCTAATCTATAAATATTGAGTCTCTCCAAAGTGAATGCCATGTATAAATAAATCTATGCTGATATACTATCTTTATATTTTTAAGATTAATTTATTTATTTGAAAGAGAGAGAGAGAGAGAGAGCGCGAGTGTGTGTGTGTGTGTGTGTGTGTGTGTGTGAGGGAGGGGGATAGGGGCACAAGAAGAGAGGCTCCTCAAGCAGACTCCTTGCTGAGCATGAAATGGGACACCCAGGCTGGATCCCAGGATCCTGAGATCCTGACTTGAGTTGAAATCAAGAGTTAGATGCTCAACTGACTGAGACACCCAGGCACCCCACTATCTTTATCTTAATGAAAGTTTTTAAAGCAACACTATACTTAAGACACTGAGATAAGTATGCAATATACAAGCCTCTGGTCCTTTGAGATAATTTATTGCAACCTCATTTTACAAATAGTGTTGCCAAGAGTCATTGTCTTATACATTGCCAAACATGCGGTGGATGTTCTATTTGTAATTTTGGAACATTTTGTATTGAAAAATAATTATGACTTCATAGAAGAAAAATTAAGTGAATAATTACTATGTAAGTTGCCATGGGAAAAATATCAAGGACAGTGTTTTTATCCGCACAAACTGAAAATTGCTTGTTCCAGAAACTATTCCAACTTCAGTCCTTATCTTTCCAATTCTTGTGATGTGTTCATAGCATATTTAGTAATTGACCTTTTAATGCTACATACTTGCATCCTGTGTGACTATTGTAAATCCAATCTAAATTTATATTTTATTTTTGCAAGTCAATGAGTCTCGAAATAGAGATTAGAAAATATTGTCCAGAATTTATGATAACTTTTTAGGCACTAAATAATCAATCTGTTATCAAGATCTCATTAAATATATTACTATTTATACTTAATACCTATATTAAACTTAAGTAATGAGAAAATAATCTTGCAGATTAAGGTTTATGTTTCATATTCTGAAAATAGTAGGTGTTTGAATGAAAATAAATGCTTCATAAATTACATTTTGAGAGGTTAAGTTAAGATGACATATTTTTATTTATTCTATTTTTGCTTTGGGTGTTGGTACTTTATATAAATCCCAGTGTTCGTAAAGCTATTGTTCAAAGGTATAAAGAAATGCCTTTATCTGGATAACAAAGTATTTTTAGTGGTATGCTATTCTATAAGGATATAAGGTTGCTAAAATATTTGCTAGCATAATAAATATTGTCTTATACCATACTTTCCCTATGTTTGTGGGAGTGCATGTTTTTTATGTTATTGTTTTTGTTTAACTTTAGATAAAGGGATTGAATTAATCAAATTTCTCTGTTTATGGTATACTGCTGTTGGTATATTTAAATCTTTGCTCTTATTTAACTTTACCCCTTTATTCCTTTTAGCTACTTCCTTTTCTTCCCAAAACAGCCAGTTTAATAGTTCTATTACTTATAGAACTATTAGCAGTTGTTCTATAAAATAAATACATGTGCATTCTTGAATACAAGGGAAATCTTACACTCAAGCAGGTAAGTCTGGGGAGTTTTTCTTGGTATTCAAAATATTTACTGGTGTTTAAGAATTTCTCCATTTTTTTTAAAGAAAGTAAATAAATCTATTTAATATAAAATATTTAGCCCATTTTTTACCAGCTTGTTACAAGAAATGGGATCATCTTTTTTATGTGTGTGGTAACACATTTTTGCAAAGAACTATGAAATCCAATATATAAAATTGTGTCTTAGAGTGGTGCTATCTAATAAACTTTCTCTGATAGACATTTCTGTAACAAATGGTAGCTACTCACCCCCTATGATTATTGTGCACTTGGAATATGATTAATGCAACTGAGGAACTGACTTTTTAATTTGTTTAACTAATTTAATTTTAATTTTAATAACCATAGTTGAATAGTATATAAACTCACTATGTGAACTTCTAAATATATACCTATATATTATTAAAATTTAATTTTCTGTTAGAAACATTATGGACAAGGAAAGACATAATGTATAATATTAATTTAATGTCAGAAGTAATTCAGGATGTTATGCTTGGTGATAGTAAATAAATCAGTAAGAGGAAGAGCTTAAAGATATAGGTTAATAATGAATTTTTCTTGGATTATATCCAGTAACAGATTTCAGACACTTATTATATACTACTTCAGAGTCTATTAATGTATGAATTGTCCCATATTCCTTATATTTGGCTAAAAAAAAGGCATTCATACATGCATATGCTCACACACACAGACACTTGCATTGACTACAAAATATATTTATGATGCTTGAAACTTATTGACAATTCTCGATCAACAAAAGGCCAGTCTTACTTTCCATACTGGAGAGACCAGGAATGCCTACACAAAAGATCAAATTCACTCAAGTAGAATATTTCTATGTGCTGAAAGAACCTGGAAAACTCTTTTCTAAACACTCTAAATTATATGCCTAGAGTACAACACCGTATCAATTGATTAATTTCAAACATTGTAAAAATGAAGTGGCTGTTTTTTGTGTGTATTTTGAGGTTGGTTATTAACATTTTTTCTTTTAAAAATGCAAAGCTTTAAATGCTCTTTGTAGAAAATCTGAAAATGCAAAATATATGAAAATAGTGAAATAAAATATTCCTCTCATGGTTCCAGGCTAAGGAAATAACAACTAAATATTAAAAGTCAATTATTCTGACCCTTGGTTAAGTGGGCAAGTTTAGTTTTTTCGATATATAGTCTACAGAATGCCATTTAGCATTATTAAATTCTTTATAAATTCTTTATGAACCTGTTTGGAAAACAGGTTTTTTTTGCAAGCTGTTCAGGAATCACAAGTGGAAGAATGGTTAAATAGTAAATTATCATTGGAATTTAGATTTCCTCTGATTGAAATTTGACATAACAATTGGCAACTCAGCCACTAAATTCTCAAGAAACTCTTGTTACCTAACATATTATGGAAGAATGCCATCAAATTACTTTCCAATATCTTATAGCTCTGTCTGCCTTTTTAATAAGGTAGTGAGACATAGAAAAGCCAATTTTCTAATAACTCTGATAAAAATATTATTTACCACTCAAATATTAAGTTCTCATACCTGTCTATCTACGCTTTATCTGCCTGTCTCTCAGCTCAGAAATTTTTGCTTTGAAGTATTTGAGCAAATCATTGAAACAATGTTGAAAACATTTTCTTTCTCTAAGCAAATCTCGTTTAGAAGTTCTAATAGCTACCTGAGAGTATAATTGTGAGAAGGATGAGAAACCCCTCTATACTAACTTGGTTTAAGTGAGAATACCAAGTGTTTTCCCTCTTTTTGAGAACCAAAGGTATATATTCATCATTTCTTCATCTGTCTAGCAACACCTGATTATCTACTATGTAAGAGATATCATGGCCAGTATTAGGAGCATAATTGAGCGAGCTGTGTGACCCACCTTAGGGAATTCATCTACTAGAGAATATGGCTATAAAAATGGATGCAATACTGTGTGATTGACCCATACACTATATATGTAGTGGTGGGTGAGAGTAAAATTAAAGTGATTTAAAATATTTCAGGTAGAGGGACACATTTTATAAAAGGCATCTTGAATGCATGGTGGAATGTATATAATCTGTAATAGGTCACAATGAATGGTATGCATAGAGAAAGGAATGGGGAGTAATGAGACTCATGAGTGCTCAATATGAAATGACTAGTTGTAGCAGCGTTAGATTTTTTTTTATCAAAATAAAACTGACACAAAATGTTGTTAGTTTCAGGTGTACAACATAGTGGTTCAACAAGTTTATATACTACAATATGCTCATAAGTATAGTCATCATCTGTCACCATACAACTCTATTACAATACCATTGAATATATTCCTTATGCTGCACCTTTAATTCCTGTGACTTACTCATTTGCAGTGTTTGACATTTTCTTAAAGCATTTTTGGGGCTCTCTACAAATATGTGCATCAACTGGGTGATATTACTCAGATTGATTTATTACAAGACGTGGGTTCTGGAAACATTCCAGATGGTTTTATGGAAGATAAGAAAAGGGCTCTTGTTAGGTCATGTGGAAGACTAGAAGGGTACTTGAAATACAAAATATTGTATTGCTAGAAACAAGAACATAAGAGGGAGGTACCTGGTTGGCTCAGAGGGTAGAGTGTGCAACTCTTCATCCCAGGGTTGTGAGTTCTAGCCCCACATTGGATGTAGAGAATACTTAAAATAAAATCTTTAAAGGAAAAAAGAAGAAAGGGGTTTGAGTTAAGGCATTAGCAATGTGGTAGGCAGATGCAATCAATAATAACTAAAGCATCAGTTCATAACATTGACCTCTCTCTCTTTCTCTCCCTGCCTCAACAGTAAGTTCTCAAAAAACCACCAGGAACATTAAAGCCACCAGGCATATTTATTCTTTTCATTGCCTTATTTTATACCCCATGCATTCCCTTCTCTTATATAGCTGGAACAATAAAGAATTAGACATAAACACAATTTGCAACAATCTCTTATATCAGTTCATTAACTGTAAACACTATAACACAATTCTACTAAGATACAAACATCCCAACAGCAATCATACTTTCCTACCAAATCCCGATTGACTTTTGCAATGACATGTTTGTTCTAATCTAGTTCTTTCAAGGTGATAGAGCACCATTGTACAGTTTTTTTTAAATGACCGTTGCATACCATTATCAGGTTGGCAATTACATTCTCCTAAACTTTTGTAGTATTGTGGGAAAAATTCTACTAATTTGCTATATTTTATTTTAGTATCTGTGTGAATTATGATTTCCACACTCTATCAAAAGGGGTTTTCTTAACCAAGATTTCAGTTAGCACTTTCTAATTCTCTTGAGATATATTTTCTTCTTTAATCCTCATTCTTTCTTTGCAGTTAATAAATAAGAAACACATTTTTTGTTAAGAGATATCAATGTACTAAAACCACAACTTTTTATATAAAATTTGCTTTCCCTCTTTATTAATGTATAAGAAAAGTTCTCAATGTTCTAAAATTTAAAAATTCAAGGTCTTTGTAAACAAATATTCTTAAATGGTGCATTTGCTTCGGCCAGTTTCTGCTTTCCAGAAGTTTAGCAAGGAACTAGCTTTTATTGGGTATTACTTTTTTTGTTGTTTTTGAGCATTACTTTTTTAAAAAAAATACTTTTTAAATAATGAAATAGCACATATTGCCTTTATTTTGCAGATATTAAAACTAAATTTAGAGTTAGCATACAGTAACAAAGTTAGTTACCATCAAAGAATGTCCTCTGAGTCTAAATTTAATTCATTTGCCAATATATTCCATTGCAATCAGGTGATATAGATCTGTTCACTTCAATGAGGATTTGAGGTTTTTCAGTTATTCTGATTAAAGGTATGGTTCGCCAACAAATACCTTATGTCAAGGGGCAATTTTTGAGCTTCTTAATCCATTCCATTTCTTCTGGAAAATATTTAACCAGGAAATAAGCCAAAGTGAATGATAATTATATCCTACATAATTTCAGAGTGGAATTAGATAACTCTGTGAACAGAAATTAGCAGAGAAAATGTTTAAAATTAAATGATAGTACAAGATAAGATGACTACTATTTTTTAAGGTTTTGTTTATTTATTTGAGAGAGAGACAGAGAGTGCACCTGCACAAGGAGGGGGAGGGGCAGAGAGAGAAGCAGACTCCAGCTAAGCAGGGAACCAGATGCAGGGCTGATCCTAGGACCCCAGGATCACAACATGAGCTGATGTCAGGCTTAACTGACTGAGCTACCCAGGCACCCTAAGATGATTACTATTTTTAATTGAGAAGTATTTCATTTGGTTGAAGCTCTCCAAATAGGGAAAAATTCCCAGTAAAGTGAGAGCTCAAGGGATATCAAAAGAAGCATATTGGGAAACTAGTGGGTAAAAGTATGGCAAGAGAGACTTCAAACTGAATACAGTTTTGCTTTTCAGCCTAGAAGTAGATTTCAAGAGATCTTGCTTAAATAGATTGATATGACAAAATATCTTTAAGGATGAGATAGTAGATCCCAGAAGTTTGAGGGACATTATTGTCTTAGTATGAAACCAGATTCACAAATGTAATTCAGCTCTGATTTTGACTTAGTTTTATACTTCAGTGACAAAGAAGTCTCTCTCTAAAGTCAACTTGTATTTTGGAGAGTTCTATAAATACGCAATCCTAAATCAATCAGTAAAGATCTTTTCTCTTTGTAGCTTCCACATTCCAATCTTAATCCTATGCACTGAGTAAAAAAACACTGATATGAAACCTAAATCACGTTATCAAAACTAATCAAAATTTAGGCCAGGAATCTTATGAAAGTCCTGGTAATTATAAAGCATTAGCATATTCCTTCTAAATTATTTCTTTCCAGGTTAAAGATCCTCAAATCCTTAACTATTCCATGTTTCTTATTCTATTCCCATTCTGGAATACTGTCTGAATATATTTTACTTTTTCTCTAAGCAGTGTTACTGCATTTGAAATCTCAAACAATACCTATGAATTTTCAGAGAAGAGTAATTATTTTCTTCCTATTCTAAATTACTTATCCTATGTGTAAGGTGCTACATTTACCTGCTGATTCATAGAGACCTCTCTCAAGTCCTCATTGGAGGCAGTAATAAATGTTACACTGATAAGGGACAATTAAGCGATTGAAATAAGGCAAAGAGAATCAAATTGTCTAAGAGTTGTACTGAGTGACAGAAAGAAAACAAGTGTAAGATTAAGAATTCTGAATTATAGTTCAGGATGCCAGTGTTCTATTCTAAATTGTGTCACAAAATTATCATGTGACTTTGGAGAAGTCAGCATTTGCGCTTCCGTAAAATGAAGTTTGGAAAGATCATTGGTTCTCATTCAGACAACCTGGAGAATTCTGATGGGTAATGAAACAGGTTACTTAAGGGAATGTCTGGTAGGTGTGAGCAATAGAGGAAATGTTGAGGAATACTGAAATAGATAATCTCTAAACTCTTAGCAATCCCTGGGTTTTATTCACAATTTTGTTTCCCAGATTCCCCAGATGCAGTATTGTCAACCTATGTTTCATCAAACAACAGTACTGCTGATGTTAGCATGTGCTGTTTGAAAGGTTTCAACGTAAAAATAATTTTACATTCTATATACTCCACAGACCTCATGGAATTTAGATGATCTGCATAAAGAAACCTCTAAAATCTATCCTCTGCTAGTGTTTGTCAATGGTGGCATTCTTACAGAGTCATTTACATTGTATCACCCCAAAGGACCCATGTTATCCTACATTACCAACACACTCAGAATAGCATGTCTTTTTTAGTCTAAATAAACACTCTCAGTGCTTTTGGTGTTTAAAGATGAAACAAACAGACATATTTTCTATGTTTATATTTATACAATGGGATACTGTGTTTGGAATAACCATGGATACAGGTATACTATCAATGAGAGCACCAGGTAGTATATGCTAAGTTTAAGAGATAATAGACAGATGATGATAAATGATGATAGATAGCTGATAGGTAGATAGATATAAAAATTTCAAGTATGAGATAATAGTTTAATAGTTAACCCTCATAAGAATGGTCAAGGAAAGTTACTATGAAAAATTCTAGGTCTAACAAATGTTGGAAGTAAAGAAAATTCAGGGATTCTTGTGTTATTTGATTTTTTTAAAACAATTTTTTCCCCCATGGTAAGCCTTCCCTTGGAACTTAAACACTATCATTCTCCTGAAGTCTTTCTTTAAGTTATTATGTTTTCAACTCACATTATATTTAGGATTTATTATTATGTGTTGCGACAAATGGAACTGTGTAAGTTAGGAAGAAGCAAGGTCAATGCTTGTTATGTGTGTTTCTGTTAGGTCCATAATCAAAGGAGCAAGACTGATACAAAGCGAAGGTCAAGCAAAGCTTTTTTTCGCTCCAAGCATCGAGAATCAAACCGACCGATCGAAGCCACCTCTTTCAGAGAGGGCAACCACCCCCAGCCTCACAGACTATCTTTTATAGAGTAAAGGCCACGTGGTTGAGTGTGGCCACACACAGGTGGCCAATGAGATTGTAACACACAGAGAAAGTTGCATAGTCATGCTACGTCACACACGGGTGGCCAATTGAATTACAATTCACCCCATAGAAGCTATTTAAACTAGTCTATCTCCTTGGTCAGAATTGGCGCCCAAAAGGCGGGGCCCACACTCCTTGGTAGCTAAGGAGATAATATGCATACTCCACTGATTGGATGTCTCCACCTGACCTGACTCTGTTATCTCCACCTCACCTGACCTGCCCTTGTATTTGGGCTCTGTTTTCAGGGACTGGTCGACCATATTTTACTGGTTTCCCGGACTTGCTTTTAAGTAAGTTCCCCTGGGCGGGGGGGGGGGGGGGGGGGGGGGGGGGCAGGGTAAATTTAAGGTTTACTGCATAAACAACAAAATGGCTGTCCAACCGAGGTGGAGCCACTCTGGCTAAATACGCCCTTACATTACCAAGAACGCATGATTTGTGAAAGAGATCAACCATATAGAATTATATACAGAAGTCTGGCTCTCTCCTAAAATGCTATTTTCACTAAACCCCAAATAAAACCCAATTTTTTTCAAATCCTCCTAACTTCATATTCAGAACTTAGGTTCATTGTCTTCTTTCCCCTACCTCAGTACTATTTTTTTTTTCTCTGCTTATAAACATTTTTTAACTAATGGATAAAATGGATGAAACCTTTTCTTCTATTATAAAGTAATGTAGTTTTATTAGAGTATCTGTTTTTTTTTTAATGAAATTCTTGATTATTCCTCTTACTTAACTGAAAGCTTGGGTAACTGGTTTATAGCTATCCTCTCTACAATCATGGAACTCTTGTTCTTGGTTACTGATTTCAGAGTATAAGTAGGTAGGCAATACAGTAAGCCATCCTCTCAGTTCCATGATCTGTTTACCTCCAAGATCTTCTCCTCTAGGCTCTTAAAATATGCATTTCCATGATTACACCTTGAACTTGGTATATGAAATATTTCTACTTCCAAAATCAGCTATTTCCCTTTTTTAATTGTTCTCAGAACTGTTCTTTAAACTAACCTTTTGGTCCCTTTCTGTTTTCTCATATGCATCCACTATCAACGTGTCTTCATTGCTTTTGCTATGATGAAAATATTCCATGTTTTAGATTGTATCCAATGTATGAGTAAATCTCACAGGACTGCCCCCAAACACTCAGCCTTTAATTGAGGATATCTAAAGAATATCTCAGAACCAGGGATATTTGGAACTCTATTAATTCATAACAGCATCAATGGGACTCTTTCAATTGCTATGCCATTGTAATTCATGAACATAAGCAGAACATTTTCCAAGTCTTTCTTTAGGTATTTTCAATATAGTTGTTCTCGTTCAGTTCTTTTACATGTGACTCCTTGAGGATTTACTTACTCCTTCAACTTTATTCAACAAAAATCTAACAATGAACTTTATTCCATACTTTTCTTATACATTTATTTTTAAGTAATTTTTTTAATGACTTATTTATTTGAGATAGAGATAGAGAGAGAGAGAGAGCCAGTGAGGGGAGAGGGAGAGAGAGACTCCTCCAGCAAACCCCATGCTGAGTGTAAAGCCCCACACAGGGCTTGATCCCAAGACTCTGGAATCATGACCTGAGCTGAACCCAAGAGCCAGCTGCTTAACCAACTGAGCCACCCAGACATCTCTCAAGTAATGTTTTATATTATATAACTCTCTTCTAAAAAAATAAAATAATCAATCAATCTCTTCTAAATCTTATTCACATCCACATTTTTGGAAAATTTTGTTGTAAATTGTAATTTCCCCCAACTTCATCTCATACTATATTCCCTCCCTGCTGACTCCATTTTACCAGTATTTTAAAAACTGAAGTCTTCTTTAAAATACATTTCTTTGTGTTCAAGTCACTTTTTAATCACTACCCTTATTTCCCACCCCCTGCCCCACTTTCATGACCAAATTTCTGAAATAAATTATCCACAACTGCTATCAACAGATTTTTCACATTCTACTTCTCTGTTCCCTCCTAGCACCCTCCTGAAATTACTCATGCCAAACTCACCCTTGCATAATTTGGCAAATACTTTTAAGTCTCAAATAAATACTCAGAAATCTTTGAAATGACTGCTCTTTAAGAATGACTCTTTCCTCATGTCTTCTAAGACAACAGTCTTTCTGTGTCTGCCATTTCTATTTATGGATGCTCCTTATCAGTCTTCTATGCTGGCTTCAACTCCAGATATAGACAATTTTCAGAATTTTGTCAAGGCCCTCTTTCAGTCCACAAAATGATCTCATATGTGTGATGTGTGATTTTTTTTTAATAAGCTATATTTAGGCAATGTTTGATCTATGTTTTCTCCTTTTTTGAGTTATAGAAATGTTTAGCCACACCACAATGGATATTTTCACTTGAATAATTGCAAACATCTCAGATTCAGAATATTTAAAATATATATATCATTATGTCTTCTAAGCTTCTTCTTCTTGAGGTCTGTGCATCCCATTAAATGGCAACAACCAACTTGCATTTTCTCAAACCAGAAATCTGAAAGTCACTTTTCTTGCCTCTCAATTAGTCATAAGTCAAACTTATTTTACCTCTTTGTAAACCCCTTTCCAGAGCTCCTGGGTGGCTCAGTCTGTTAAGCATCTGCCTTTGGCTCAGGTCATGATCCCAGGACTTTGGGATGAAGCCTCATCTTAGGCTCCATGCTCAGTGGGAGTTTGCTTCTCCCCCTCCCTCTAACCCTCCTTCGAGCTCATGTTTTTGTTCTCTCTCTCTCTCAAATGAATAAATTTTTAAAAATCTTAAAAATAAAAATAAGCTCCTTCCCATCCACATTGCCACTACCAAAGTCCATAGCACTGTCATTTATTTTCTGGATTATTGCAACATGTTCCTAACTGGATAATCCCAATTCCACTTTTCTTTGCTTCTAATCTATTCTTCAAACTGCACCTTGAGTTATAGTTTAAACTGAGTATCTGATTGTATCATTTCTCCTTATCAGACTCTTCAGAAGCTTCCCATTCTCTTTTGACTAAAGTGAAAAAGTCCTTAATATTGTTTACAATACCCTGCATGATCTGTTCTCTGCTCACTATTCCATTTTTATTTCCCATCAGATGGAAAACTGCCTCACACATTTGTGATAGATTTTGAAATAAATGCATGTTCCCAGCTAGTGAGAGTTCAGTAATTTTATTTGAAGGAATTTTATTCATTCCTGGAATGAATACTCTTTAAGTTTTAGCCATTTAAAATAAGCTCAGCCAAGATAGCTAAGGAATGACTTCATTTTTAAAACATCACCTCAGCATGACATTTCTCTAAGATGGAATATAATAATTTAGCCTACTTATGACAAATGTTTTTTTAAAGATATTCATCACTGTAAAGGACATATAAAAGTGTCCTTGTTTTGAAGAATGCTTTCTATTTAGTTTGAAACTCCTTACCTCAACCACATTTAAAATGAACTCAAAATAAAATCTAACATACAATTCAATCATGGAGAAAAAGGAATAGGTCAGAATTGGTTAATTGCTTAATGCATACTTGGAAATTTGTTTAGGTAGAACACTGTCCCCACATTCAGTATCAATTTAGAAATAAATGTATATTTCTGACCTGTAAGAGCTCAAAATTCTTTCTTGAAAAAAATCTAAGTTTTTTTATTATGAAATGTTAACCTTAATTGATCACTTTAATTTTAATAAATATGTACTGAACTTCTAACAGCCTTAATATTTACTTACTTTCTCTTGTGGAAAAAGTTTTTTTATTATTTTACCTGAAATATTTAAACTCTCATATGATTCATTTTGTTAATCATGCACAGTAATATTTAAAAAGCATGTATACCATTAAGTAAGAAAATAATAATAATAAAAGGAAGATGTGAAAGAGCGATATTTTCTCAGAGGGAATTAAAATCATGTTCATGATGGGTGGTGCATTGCTTCAGGACAATATTCCTTAGCTATCATGGGAGATAATTCTTTCAAGATAGTATTAGCTATGTGGAGAAAAACTCATGACTGATTTTTATTATGTGTGGAAATAACTTAGCTAAACCATGGACTTTCTAGTCTCCCTTCCAGCTAGAGAAAATCAATGATATGTATGTGAAGTTTTGGTTTAGAAGTTACTAGAAAGCTCCTTATTAGGAGCCAAACATTATAAAAGCTCTTTTGCCTTGTCTCCATTTCCATCAGCTGCATGTCTGGCTGTGATACTGAAATGTTGGATAGAACTCCAGATATATGTATTCACTATTAATACTTCATAGTGGATGGTACTAATTTATTTTTATTTCAAAGCATTACAGGATTGATTTTGTTCTCATATTATATTGAATAAATAGGGTGTAAGATATATATTAAAGACAAACATATTGACTACAATGTATGAAGCACTGTACTAAGTACCTGATGTATTTTAACTCCCACAATTCTAATAGTAATCCTTCTCGGTAGAAATTAATTATACACAGTCTTAAAGTGAGATGAATAAACTGAGAAACAGAGATTAAGTGACTTACTGAAGGCCACACCACTACTTATTAACAAAACCTGAATTGGAAATTAACCACTTAGGCCTCAGAATCTACACTCTTAATGATCACTCTCTTTCCTACCTTTTATTTTTCAGTAAAGGATTAATTCATGGCATGAGTAGCTACTCTTTAATACCCAGGAAGCACCTTCTAGTTTGAAAGTTAGTTGAAGTGAATATGTCACTAAAAATATTCCCCACAATTTCCAAAAAGAAAGAAGAATGTATTGGAACAGTATGCAATAAACTCTAATAGTGTGGGGGGAAAAAGTTATTTTTCCTTCAGTCACATTCATTAGTTGTTGTTGTTGTTTATATTTAAATGATCAGATGGCAACAGAAATTATCTTGAGGAAGGCAGTAGCAACGATTAAGAGTATCCTCCAGGACTTATAGACCAAAGAAACAGACTGCACGTCATCAGTTGTAATTATAATTATATTCACTAGAATTTCAGTGTCACTATATGTGAATGATTCAGAATTTTTTTTCCTTCTTCAGAAAAAAATGCCTGGCTTAAATTCTGTTCAAAACCTACTTCTCATATGTATTTCCAAATTAATTTATATATAAAGATTATAAATTTTAGTTGTAAATCCTACCATTGTATATATACATAATTCTCCTTTGATACTGTGATTTATAATAAATATGTATTTGTTCTTCATCTATGGTTCCTGGTCAAGGCTCTCAAGCCCTTGGAATTCCCTAAGTGTAAAGAATGATAAAGGTATCTTTTATTGTGTTAATGAGATAACTTTTGGGGGCTTCTGGGTGGCTCAGTTGGTTAAGCATTTGCCTTTGGCTTGGGTTGTGATCTCAGGGTCCTGGGATCAAGCCCCATATAGGGCTCTCTGCTAAGCAGGGAGTCTGCTCCCCCCTCTCTCTTTGCCTGCTTCTCTGACTACTTGTGATCTCTCTCTCTGTCAAATAAATAAATAAAATCTTAAAAAAAATGAGATGACTTTTGGAAACCACCCAAGGTGGGGTCTGGTTGTTAGTAGAGTCAACCAAGTGATTAGAGGACCGAAACTTTCAATCTCATCTCCTGGCCCTTGGAAAGGGGGTAGAGAAAGGTGGGGGGTAGAATTATTAGAGGCCATTAGTTAGGTTCTAACAGGAGGTCTGAAGACCAGGAAAAGTGAAGTCATGGCCAGCTTTTGGGAAAGTGCTGTCCTACCAGCACTCCAAAGCAAAGCCTAAAGAAGCTAGATCAAAACAGGCCCAAGATGACCGACAAAGTAGGCCAGAAACCTCTGATCAAGTAAGGAAGAAAAGTCACAAAACCTTGCTTCCAAGAAATCCCCTCCCCAACTAATGAATATTCTACCTTCTGTTAGCAACTGTCAATAAAAGATAGAAATCCAAATCCCAAGGCACCAAATCTCAATCCCCTCCACTCGGGCTCTCACATTTTGAGAGTGTGCTTTTGCTTTAACAAACTTTCTGCTTCTGTCACTCATTTGCTTTGTTGTGTCAGTCCTTGAGTCTTTCTCATTATGAGACCAAGAACCTTCGGTGATATCCCGGGAATGGGCTAGGTTGAGGCCTCAGGACCCAGGGTCTCCTCAGTTCACCTGACAACAGAATCATTCAACAATAGCTAATGGTTTAGTCAAACATACCTGTATAATGAAGCCTCCAATAAAACCCAAAGGACAGGGTTTAGAGAGCTTCTAGGTTGGTGAACACAGGGAGATTTGGTGAGAGTTGCATGCTTAAAAAGAGCATGGAAGCTCCATGTCTCCTCCCCAAGCCTTGCCCTGTGCATCTCTTCCATCTGGCTGTTCCTGAGTTATATCCTTTTATAATAAACTGATAATCTAGTAAACAAAATGTTTCTCTCAGTTCTGTGAGCGACTCTAGCAAATTAATCAAACCTAGGCAGGAGGTTGTAGAGTGTCTGATTCATAGCCAGTTGGTCAGAAGTCCAGGTAAACAGCCTAGATTAGTGATGGCATCTGAAGTCTAAAGGAGTCATAGGAACCTCAATCTCTAGCCAAATGATCAGAAGCATAATACAAACAAGGGCTTGTCCTGGAAGCACTCCAACATCTGAAGTGTGTATGGGGGTAAATTCTTGTAGGACAGAACTCTTAACCGTGTTTGAGAATTGTTTGATGTTGTACGGAAGCCCCCGACCCTCCACACACACATTGGAACTGGGTCCAGGAACCCAAAAGAACTTCCTTTCCAAATAATTTTACTCTGATACTAATTAATATTTTGTTCAGGAAATTGGTCACCTAATATTAATAAGTATTCTAAATTAGAGCAAAGAGTGTCCAAATTTACTTTCTCCCCACTTATGCTATCTAGAGTGATTTTTCAGGACACCATTCAATACCATGTCAGACTCAAATTGGTGACAAACTTAGTTACAAATATAATAACTAATTTGTCATGCAATAAAATATTTTAAAACTTTGTTTATGTGATCCCACTGAAAAAAACTTTTCAAATCTAGACAAAATTTAGCTTGATTGGTACATCTAATAAAGTCTTACACTACATTACAAAACATAAGAGAAGTACAGAAAAAGGTAATTAGTATGAGATAATTATATTTAAAATGATATATGGAAAATATCACTATAATGTATCCTCTCCCATAATATGATACATTAGTAAGAAAAAATGAAAAACAATCATGAGTATTACATTTGAACAAAATGAGAAGACATCTGTAACTTGAAATACAATATATCAGAAAGGAATATAATATGTGGCACCCTCCAAAGAAGACTGTGGATAAGACTAATCAAAGATGCTCACTCTAGTATGATCAAAAAGTTTAATAAGCCCACCTGACCAAAGGATGTGAATAACGCAC
Source organism: Lontra canadensis (assembly GCF_010015895.1). NCBI lineage: Eukaryota > Metazoa > Chordata > Mammalia > Carnivora > Mustelidae > Lontra > Lontra canadensis. The sequence continues at coordinate 4,803,026 of NW_022631040.1, forward strand.
ACTTAGAAGTAAAACCAACAATCCTTTATTGGACATAGTTGGTAGAGGTTTGACACTTAGTAGCAGGAAGCAGAGAATGTAGGACAAAATAAAACTATTATTATAAACTATATAAAACTTTATATATACATATATGCACATTATTATTACACTATTACACTATTATTACAATATTACAATATTACACTATTATTATAAACTATATAAAACTTTATATATACATATATGCACATTATTACACTATTATTACAATATTACAATATTACACTATTATTATAAACTATATAAAACATTATACATACATATATACACATAAACATGTATGTCTATACATATATACACATATATGTCTATGTCTATACATATATACACGTATATGTCTATGTCTATACATATATACACATAAACATATATAAATGTTATATATATATTTATATATATTACTATACAAATTATTATAGTTATAGGAAAAAAATCCAAGCAGAATTCATGTTCCAAATGATGAGTTGCAGAATCATCTGTTTTGTGACCTAATAATGCAAGTTATTAATTTCATATAACATAACAATTTTAAATAATATATTTTCTTAATCAAAGGCTTAAGGAAATCTTAACAATTATTCAAAACCTGCCAGTTTTAAGGCAAATCAAATAGATAGTATCTGAATAGCAAGCAGTTTGCTCAAATTCTATTATCTATCATTGAGCTAGAGATCAAACTTTGTCCTCTTGGACAGAACACTGTTTGCCCCAGATTCAGAAACCAGGATAACTTTGCAAATTAACAATTTGTAGCCTTCAGATATTATTTTGTAAGAAACTAGTTATTTCTACCATATTTTGAAATTGGAAATAACAAAAGAGTACATGACCTGTACTGTGTTGGATAAGGGCAGTAGTGGAGTGATAAAGTTTTGAGAACAAGCTTTTTAAGTGTACTTATTATTGCATAACTATTTACCAAAATATAGCTGATTTATCCATACATTGTCTTTTCAAGATAATCAGGAGTATCTGTGAAGACTAAATTCCTGAAAATATAAAAATAGACATATTGATTTAAGCAACTTTTTTGCTATTTTCCCAGACTATCATGATTGTAAGCCATGGCATATATCTACATCTTAATTCTAGAAAAGTTCTTTTGTAGTACTTTTTACCACACAATGTAATTTCAATTATGCATTTTAAAATGCAATACTTTGAATGAAAATTAATATTGTATCTTTTTTAAGATGCAGTATTCTATACCTGTCTCTCCAGATGTATTTTTTTAATCACAGTTCAATTTTCACAAAATATGTGGTAGCATTGTTCATTTCTGTTAGAGAGGAATTTAGAATTTCAATACCAGTGAAGAATTTTACTATTTTGAATATCACTAACTACTCTATTTTAGGATTTTACAAAATATTAAATGAAAATGAAGTTCGAAAATAGCCTTAAAACCACAACAGATTCTGAACAATAAGAAAAAGAAACTTATGAATTACATGGATTAGCACAGGATCAAATAATAGTTGTAAAGAAAGCCGGTGGCCATCTTTCATCTCTTGAGTAGTCTGTTTCCTAGGAAACAAAGACTGAATGATTGTACAAATGACCCTGTGCCTATGATTTAGACTGATGAAATTATATAGGACTGTAATCTATGTGAAACAAGAAAGGTAATTGTTAGAATGACTGTTTATTAGATAAAATAGAAAAGTTTAAATACTTATTTTACTTTACAAGACTTTTTAAAAAATAAATTATTATGAAAATATTTTATCTATATTATTAAAGTCCTTATACTATCAAATCATAAGATTATAATATAACCAGTCAACCAGCATGCTGATTAAATGCCTTTGTTTAAACATATTTGTATAGGAGGTTATTTACTGACTCAACTCTGATTCCTACCAATAGAGCTAAACTTGATTCCAACAGACATCCAGATGGTATCAGTAGGATATCACTTTGACTAGCAGCGAAGAGTTTATTAAATGGCCTCTGTCTGCTGGACTTCCAGCAAAACTAATCCCGTATAAGCAACCACAGAGCACCTTCACAGAGTTTGACAAACACCTCTCTCTCATAAATTTTACAGCATATAAGAGCCTGGTGATACATTATGTGTGATCATTATAATAACCCTCTGTGAAAATATCAAGTAGTCACTAAAAGGATAAAAGTATTTGCCTCCTCTTGAGAAAATAACCTTGACTCCTCATAGAAATTCTCATAGCAATTTAAAAAGCATGTCTTTTCATAGAGATGATTCTGTTTACAAGTTTGTTGCTACAAGAATAGTTAGTATTTCTAGTTTATTTTTTCCTCTTGAGATCTGTTTTATTATCAGATAATTGAATAAAACATTGTTTAATGAAGAAAATAAAATTAGAAGATAAAAAACCTTATATCTAGAAATGAAATCTCTAGAAATAGCTTTATATGTATGATGAGAGTAAGAATATCATGGTTAATAATATCTTATAACAGCTACTATAGAATATAGGATGCTTTTATTTATTCACAAATATTTATATGGAAAACACTGTCCTAGGTTCTGGGAAGAATATTTCTTTCTCTATCATCTATCTCTAATCCATCATATATAGATTTGTCATATATACATACATATATATATGTATATTGTTGTCTGTAAAAGATCTAGAAATGAATAGTAATCAAAAATGATTAGCTATAACTATTATAATATAATGATTAAATAGTTGATATAATTCTTGATGAATATATTTATTATTATATTATAGTATCTCAAGGCAGTCACTATGTCTAGTGATTATCTTTCTTCCTTTTCCACATTGTATATAAGAATTACCTTAAAATGCTTAGAAATAAGAATGGCTGAAGACAGAAGAGAAAGTTATGGACCTATAAAGGTGAAAAATTACAGTGTAAAAAATGATTTTAGAAGTTTTAGGTTTACAGAAAAATTGCAAAGGTAGTATAGTTTCCATATAACTTGTACCTAGTTTTCCCTATCATTAATCTCTTATATTAGGCAATACATTTGTGATAATTAATCAAACACTGTTCATACATTCTATCAACTAGCATACACACGTTTTGATTTTTTTCTCAGTTCCCACCTAATTAACTCTTTCTGCTCCAGGATTCTATCTGGCATACCATACATTACCTTTAGTTAATATGTCTCTATAGACTTTTCTTGGATTTTTTTTTAATAACGTTGATAGTCCTGAGGATTGCTGGTCAGTTATTTTATACAATATCACTCAGTCAGAAATTGGCTGATTTTTTCCCCTAATTAAAATGAGGTTTAGATTTTGTGGTAGGAGGACAAGAGACTTAAAGTTCCATTTTCATTACATTATATCAACGGTACTATGAAATGCTGTTTACTCACACCCACATTCTGATACTAAATGCATATGGGGTTTCGACACTGAACGTTCTCTAATTCTCTAAGGTCACCAACTGGGTGTCCCACAATTCAATTCAATCCAAATTCAGCCTAACGGTAACCACTCAGAGTTAGTGTAAGCCTCTATGGTTAAGGGATTCCTCAAGACCAGACACACACACACACACATTCAGACATCAGTTGAAAGTGCTAGGTTCTTCTTCCCAGGTTACCCACTCTTTTGTCCAACTGGACAACTAATTGGAGGTTTACAAATTCCTCCTAAATTTCAATAATTTGCTAAATCATGTCACAGAACCCAGGGAAATACTTTACTTTTGTTGACTATTTTATTATAAAGATTATTTATCATAAAGAATACAAATGAACTGCCAGATAAAGAGGTTTGTAAGGTGTGGTCTAGAACAGTCCTAGTGTAGGAATGTTTATCTCCCTAGAGTTGGGGAGTATTATTCTATTCAAAGATTCATTCATCAACCTGGAAGTGCATCAAAGCTACTAGTTCAGAGGTGGAACTCGGCATCTCTACTTCCCAGAAGTCAATGGGTGGGATTAAATTTCCAACCCCCTAATCATTTTGTCTTTCTGACACAGCCCCACCCTGAAAGTAAGTAAGGGCTTTATCCTAAGTCACTTCAGTAGCATAAACTCAGGTACTATCAAAGGGGCTTCTTGTGAATAACAAAGATACTCCAAACCCTTAGAAAATTCTAAGGATTTAAGGAGCTTTGTGGCAGGAGCCAGGAAGACCAAATACACTTCTTATTATACCACAGATAATAGCAACAGGACTTATCACTGTTGTTGTTATTCTTGATCACCTGGCTAAAGTAGTTTTATTGTATTTCTCCATTATATATTTTTTTTCTTTCTTTGCCCTCTGCACACTTTGAAAGAAGTCACTTTGCATAGCCCACACCCAAGGAGTAGGGAGTTTTGCGTTCCCTCCTTCAGAGTGCAGAGTGCAGTATCTAATTGTGATTATTTGAAATTCTTCTGCATGAGATTTTGTCTATTTCCCCCCACCAATTTATTTATTCATAGAGCATTTATTTAGATCAGTATTGGAGCTTTTTCAGTTCATTACTATGTCTCATTGACATGGCCACCATCTTTTGTTTACCACTCGTGTACTTACTACCAGATGCTTCAGGCCCACCTTATCCCACCTTATACAATTTTTGGTGCTATTCTAAATGACATTTTAAAATTTTTCAAAAGTAAATTGTTCATTGCTGATACATAGAAAAGCAATTACCCTTTGTTTTTTAACCTTGGATCCTGTGTCTTGGTTATATTTTCTATTTGTTTCAAGGAGTTAGTGTGTTGATTGTGGGGATTTTTAAATGGATAATTATGTCAGTGATGAATAAAAAAGCTGTATTTATTCCTTTCCAATCTGTATACCATTTTTCCCCTTGTTCCTTTGCACTAGCAGAAATTTTCAGGTGATTAGGAATGATAAAAGAACATCCTTGCCTCATTCCCAATCTTAGGCTGAATACATCCAGTTCTTCGAGATTAATTATGATGTTAGCTATAGTGTTTGTTGTAGATACTCTATTAAATTCAGGAATTTCTTTAATCTTAGCTGGAAATTTTGATTTTTTTAATCTATATGTTTTTTATCATTTTTTATCAAAATATGGATATTTTGAATTTTGTCAAATGCTTTTTTGTCATTGACACAATTATGTAATTTTTCTTCTTTATCTTGTTGGTGTGGTAGATTGTATTACTTGGTTTTCAAATGTACCATCTGTCTTGAATACCTGCGATAAATCCCACTTGGCCGTGGTGTATAATTTTTCACATACATTGTTGGATTTTGTGGGTTAATATTTTGTTGACTTTTGCATCTGTATTCATGAGAGATATTATTCTCTGGTTTTCCTTTATTGCAATATCTTTATCTGATTTCACTATTATGATAATGGTGGTTTGATAGAATGAGTTAGTATGTTTTCCCTCTGCTTTCTATCCTAAAAGAGATTGTGGAAGACTGATAACCCTTTTACCTTAAACATTTGGTAAAATTTACTAGTGAAACTATCTGTGCTTCTTGCTCTCCTTTTTGGAGAGTAATTTTATGTTGATTCAATTTCTTGAAAAAATGTAAGATATTTTGGATATCCATTTCCCTTTGTGTGAGTTTTGCCGGTTTTTATATCTCACATAAGTGATCCATTTCATTTTTTTCATAGTTCATAATATTCTGTTATTTTAATATCCATGGGCTGAGTAGTGATGACCCCTTTTTAACTCACAATATTAATAATTTGTGTCTTCTGCCTTTTCTCTCAGTTAATCTGCTAGAGCTTTATCAATTTTATTGATCTTTCAGTTTCATTGATTTTCTCTATTTCCCTGTTTTCATATCTACTGGTTTATGCTCTAAGTTTTATTATTTCTTTTAGTCTGTTCTCTTTAGGCTTAAAATGTTTTTCTTCCTCTGTAGTTTTTATTCTTTCTTTCTTTCTTTTTTTTTTTTTAAGATTTTATTTATTTATTTGACAGAGAGAGAGAGTTCACAAGTTGGTAGAGAAGCAGGCAGAGAGAGGGGGGAAGCATGCTCTCTGCTGATCAGAGAGCCCGATGTGGGGCTTGATTCCAGGACCCTGGGATCATGACCTGAGCTGAAGGCAGAGGCTTAACCCACTGAGCCACCCAGGGACCCTTCCTCTGTAGTTTTTGAAGGTGAAGCTTAGGTTATTGACTTAAGATCTTTCCTCAATTCTATTATATATATTTAATGTCATCCATTTTCCTCTAAGCACTACTTTCTCTGTACCCACAAGTTCTGGTATGCTATAATTTTATTTTCATATAGTTCAAAATATGTTTTTGTAAATGTGACCTAAGATTATTTCATTGATACATGTGTTACTAGGAATTGTGATGTTTAACATCCAGCTGTTTTTTTGTTATAGATTTATAATTTAATTTCATTGTGGTTTTACATCACATTTTATCTGATTTGTTAAATAAGAACCAGATCTGGACTTAGATAAGGAGATATTTTATTTGAAAGGATTATTATAAGAGAGGGGGAACTGACATGAATGCAGTAGGGGTGTAGGATGATGGCAATAGGGAGAAGATTCAGACTGAGACCTGTGAGAGTTTCATAGTTAAGCAGAAAATTATCTTTTTTTTTAAATATTTTATTTATTTATTTCACAGAGAGATCACAACTAGGCAGAGAAGCAGGCAGAAAGAGAGGGGGAAGAAGGCTCCCTGCTGAGCAGAGAGCCCAATGCAGGGCTCGATCCCAGGATCCTGGGATCATGACCTGAGCCAAAGGCAGAGGCTTAACCCACTGAGCCACCCAGGCACCCTCAGAAAATTATCTTGTAAAAGGTGCTTGTAAACATGGTTAGAAACAACATAGTATGGGCACCTTGGTGACTCAGTCAGTTGAACATCTGACTGTTGGTCTCTGCTCAGGTTATGATCAAGCTCCATGTTGGGAATCTGTGCTCAGCAGGGAGTCTGCTTAAAGATTCTCTCCCTCTGTCCACCCCTCACTCTCTGTCTCTTTCTCTCTCTCAAATAAATAAATCAATCTTTGAAAAAAGGAAAGGAAGAGAGGGAGGGAGGGAGGTGGGAGAGAAGAAAGAAAGAAAGAAAGAAAGAAAGAAAGAACGAACCTACCTACTGTGGGAAAGTGGTATGAGCAAGGGTGGAAAGATGAGAGAGTAGCTAAGAGATGTTTTATCCTTAGGTCAGCCTGTATGTGGAGACTATTCAGGATGAATTGTTTGCTGGCTCAGTTTGAGAATAGATCAAAGTTCAGGAGTCTGGTGAATAGAGAAAAACAAACAAATTTTGATGAACAAGCATTTTATTCTGATTGCTCAGCGGGGACAAAGTGTCCAGTTAATCATTTATGAAAGGCAAAGATGGAAATGGGGAGGATCTTTTTTTGGCTTTGTCATAGATAAATGAAGAGGGGCATCTGTGACCCTTACCTAGCTCATATGGGGAAGGGTGTTTATTTACAGCAAGCCATTTCCTACAACAACAAAAAAAAAAAAAAAAAAAAAAATAGTAGGGTGATGGGGGATTTATTAACCACCACCAAGGGAAAATGCAACATTTGTCAACTTCTATTGTTTTAAATTGTTCATGCATGCTTTATGGCCCACAGTGCTGTCTGTGTTGGAGAATATCCCATGTAAACTTGACAAGAATGTGCTTTTGGCTGTTGTTGGATGGAGTAGTCTATAAATTTCTATTAGATCAATTTGATTGGTAGTGCTATTCAGGTCAACTAAATCTTTACTGATTTGTTGACAATTTGATCTATCAGTAATCTAAAGAAAGATCTCCAACTGCAATAGTAGGTTTGTTTATCCCTCTTTTCAGACTTACCAATTTTTGCCTTATCTTTTTGGTACTGTCTTGTGCATATAATTTAAGAACTTTATGTTTTGCGGAGAATTGACTCCTTTATCATCATGTAATACCTTCTTTATCCTTGATAATTTTCTTTGTTCTCAACTTGGCATTGTGTGAATTTAAGGTAGCTATTATAGATTTCTTTTGATTAGTGTTAGCATGGCATATCTTTCTCTATTTTTTTTTATTTTTTTATTTTATTCATTCATTATCTTATTTATTTATTTATTTATTTGACAGAGAGAGAGATCACAAGTAGGCAGAGAGGCAGGCAGAGAGAAGGGGAAGCAGGCTCCCAGCTAAGCAGAGAGCCTGATGTGGGGCTCGATCCCAGGACCCTGAGATCATGACCTGGGCTGAAAGCAGAGGCTTAACTCACTGAGCCACCCAGGTGCCCCCTATTCTTTTACTCATAGTGTGTATATTTATAGTAAAGTGAGTTATTATAGAGAATATATAGCTCAAATCTATAGTCTGATGTGTTCTGCATGTTACAGCATGTAACAACTAATAAAATGTTCCATTTTATTAATTGCTGACATTGTATTTCAGATATGGAGCATTCATTTCTTCTTAGAGGGTCAGATCAGTGTTAAAATTCTATCTATTTACCTCTACCTTATATCTTTTTTGTTTATTTTAAGACATTAATTATAATTAATTTAAGTCTTGTTTACTAACTTCAATGATTAGGAATGATCTGGGATGATGTCTGGGTATGATTTTATTATTGACTGTTTTCCCTTTAAGGCCATATTTACCTGCTTTCATGTCATGTTTTTATTGTAAATTGGCTCTTGCAGATCACATTTTATTTATATATATTTACTCATAAATATATATAAATATAATATGATAAATAATATAAATATTTATTTATTTATTATCTCATATTGGTCTAAAACATATTTTTTTGCTAGCAAGTAGTTAAACTGCCTGTAGATCACCTTGACACTGTCAAAGCTCTGTGGTTTTAATCTTTGTTAGCATAGGGTTGTTTTAGTTTTGCCTTTAATCATAGGGTTTAGCCTTTGTTCCTAAGATACTGTTCTTGTGATGGTTAACACATGTCAGCTTGACTGGCCATAAGGTGTCCAGATATTTGGTTAAACATTATTTCTGGGTGTTTCTGGAAGGATGTTTCTGGATGAGAATAACATTTGACCCAGTAGACTGAATAAGTCTCTTGGAGCATTGAACATGTGTGGTTTGTGGTTTCACAAAGGAACTAGGATAAATAATTATCTAGATTTTGAGGGATTTCTTTTTGCTGCTACCTTCTCTTTAGAAACTTGCCCTAGATTTTAGCCATGTGTGCAATTCAAATGCAATTCAAACATGATTGCATTATTTTTCATTCAGTAAGAGTGCTGCCCTCTGCTTTGCCATTTTTTCCCTGTGCCACTGTGAGCTCATACATGTGAGAAAATGAGATTTACAAGTTAAAATTGATTATTGGTTAGATATGTTATTAATCATATATGTAAATCATTTTTATATCCTATATATGTTTCCATAAACAAATTTTTTAAAAGTTATGACCTTTGTTTTGTAGTGAGGAATTTGTCCTCAACCAAAGAAAGGTCTAGCCTGGTCTTAGGTCCCAGAAGGTTAATTTTAGACTCTTGGAATTTCTTCAAGATAGGGGTGACTCTGTTATTTATAGTGGGCCCCTTGGGTCACATCTGATAATTTATGCTAAGGAGATGGGTAACTCAGGGTGGGCTTCCCAGCCATACAATGCCATTTCAACCATTGGAAGGTGGGGAAGCTGGAGACTGAGTTCAACCACATGGCAAACAAATCAATCAGTCATAAAATTCAATAAAAATTCTGGACCTCAAAGCTTAGATGAGCTTCCCTAACTGGCAATACTCTGTGTATAGTATGTCAGGAGGAAGGCAATGCTATCTATGACTTCATGGGCCAGGAAGATTAGAAGCTCCATGTTTTGTCCCCTCCTAGGCTCTTCCCTATGTATTCTTTTTTTTTTTTTTAAAGATTTTATTTATTTATTTGACAGACAGAGATCACAAGTAGGCAGAGAGGCAGGTATAGAGAGAGGAGGAAGCAGAATCCCCACTAGCAGAGAGCCTGATGCAGGGCTCGATCCCAGGACCCTGGGATCATGACATGAGCCAAAGGCAGAGGCTTAAACCCACTGAGCCACCCAGGTACCCATTCCCTATGTATTCTTCATCTGGTTCTAATTTGTATCTTTTCTCTCTAATGAACATATCCATGAGAATAGTAAGTTCAGCAAGTACTTTGAATCTTTATAGCAAATGATCAAATCCGAATGTGGTTCTGGGAACCCCTGATTTTGCTTTTGCTTTGACAAGTTTTGAACAGCTTTAGCAGTGTGGCTAATTGCCACATTGAGTCAGAATAATATGGCAGCATAATATTACCAATTTGCAGGTCTTGAAATCTATATGCAAAAAATCACCTTTCAAAAATGAAGAAAAAATAAAGAATTTTTAAGACATTCAAGAACTGGGAGAAATCACCAGCAGACTTGCCATATAAGAAATATTAAAAGAAATTCAAGGAAAATATATATATATACATATAGGTCAGAAACTTGGACTTATGCAAAGAAAGAGTGAGTATTGGAGAAGGAATAAATAAAAGTAAAACAATATTTTATTCCCTTATTCTTAGTTGATCTAAAATATAACTGTTTAATATGAAAACAGTAACAATATCAGGTAATTGTAATATGAGTTAAGTAAATGACTGCAATCAATGTCAGAAGGGAAAGGTAGACAGTATGGAAACTCTCTGCTACAAAGTATCTGTGCAATACATAAAGTGGTATCATATTTTTGGAAAGTAGACTTAGGTTAGTGACAAATGTAGATTTCATCTCAAAGACAACAATTAATTTTTTCAAAAGATGTAAAATTGATATCCTGAGGGAGGAAATAAAATAGAATCGAATCATATGCTCATTTAAATCTACAGAAGAGAGGAAAAGGGGACGAGAACAAAGAACAATTGCAATAAATAGGAAAGTTACAAACAGAGTAGGTATTAATCCAAACATATTCCTAATCTCTTTAAGCTTAAAGATAGGAACATAGTGCAAGAGAAAAAGAATGCGGATAAAGAATACACTGTAAAAGACACGCAGTACTTGGTCAAAATGTCTAACATACGAGAAATTTTAATCTCACAGAGGATAGATCAGAAGCAATATTTGAAGTAACGGTGACTGAGCATGTTCAAATTGAAGAGACTCAGCAAGCGAGATAAACGCCTTTAGGGTACAACAAAGGAAACACTAGACAAACTGCCTAGCCACAAAGTTGTAAGAAATGACAAAACATCATTGTTCTGGGCCATCATGTAAGAGGTGATTTATTATATAGCATGCTGCAGTAACAAAAACCTCATATATGTGGTGTTGGCACCAGTTAGTCTCAGGATCTTGAAAGGGTGGTGAGAAGACTCTTAATAGAAGATGCAAAAGGAATAAGAAATTTGCAATTAGAGGCTGAAAGTGCTAATGAGTATTTTTAGTGGCGGAACAAAATCGTCTGGTAGCTTGAAAGCTGGGGGACATACTAATGATGAGGACATACATATGATTAAGATGATTTCCAGGCAGAATGTTGGAAATGTCAACTGGATTTGCCACTTGCTTGCATATAATAAGATATGGAAAGAAAGATGTGAACAAAAGGGTAACTTTAGTTTACAAACAGAATTTAGAGAATATTTTGAGAGACAAAAATATGATCTATTGTAAAACAAACTGTTGTAATGTCCAGGCTTTCAATCCAGCAAAATATTTCAGTATAAAATGGCTCTAAGTGAAGATCAAATTAAGAGTATGATTGTAAGACTTTTGTTATTATTTCAGGGAGATTTAAAATGATGTCCGGGACCCATTCAGCTGGATACAAGTGATTCTAAGACTCTTAAAGGCTTTGTCTCTCAGCAATCTGACGCTCTACCCAAAGCAGCCATGATCAATGCTGAGAGCAATTATGGAAGTGGCTTTCAGGGTCATGCAGTGAACCACAATCAAATTTCTGAGAAGGACACAAACTTATTAAAAGATTTAATACAGATTCAGCTAAAAGGGCCCTGATTTTCTATAGACAAGAAGGAGTCTTAGTTAGATTTCAAATGTAAACATGGAAAGACAGTTCTAAAGGTGGAATCAAGAGCAGAGAAAGATAAATTATAGGAAACCACACTCAGAAAGCAGAATTGTACCTAATCAAGGGATAGTCGCTGTACCCAGAATCAGAGAACTGGTGGCATATGACCGACTGGATTTCACATTCATTCAGTCATTCAGTGAGGGTCATGTGCTTCCTGTTCTTCACATAATGGGAATGACAATGGTGAAATAAGGGGATATAAATTATCTCTTTATTTACAAGAGTAGGAGTCAAGATGAGTCATAGTGGGAACTTTATCAGTGTTCAGGCTCAATGCAAATACAAGATCCCAGAGCGGATTAGTAAAGTGTTGTGTGGGTTTTGATTTAGTTCACATACACATTAAAAAATTATAATCCAAGAGCAGAATGTTAAAAATAAATATGGTCACATCCTTTGCAGAACTCCCAACAAGGAGGAGTTCTAGACAAGAAAATAGACAAGAGTCTACTTTTCCACTCCTTAAACATGTTCAGGTTTTCGGACATCAATTTTCCTAATTGTGCAAATGTAAGATTATATGACTTTTGATTCTAAACATCAAAAAACTCTAAAGCTTTTGCTGTCTTTCTCTTGAAATCATGAGGTCATCATGCTGTGAAGCAGCCCAAGATGAGAGATCATATAAGACAAAGCCCAGCCATTTCAAATCTCCCAGCTATGGCCACAAGGATGTGAGTGACCTTACAATAGACGAGTCAGCCCCAAGCAAGCCACCAGCTGAATCCAGTTGCTAGGAAATTTTAATAATTCTTTATATAATAAAATTTAAATTTTAAATTTTAAAACATTCCTTAAATAAAACTATAGGTGCAGATACCTTCATTGTTGAATTCTGTCAAATATTTGAAGAGGATATATTTTCAATGCTACTTAATTCTTTCAGATACAGAGTAAGAAAGAGGACTTCCATACCACGATATGAGGCCAGCATTTCCCAGATTCCAAAACCAAAAAAAGGATATTACAAGTTAAATGTGTATCAGCATGCCTCATTAACATAGAAATAAAAATCATTCATACTATGTTGTCATATTGATTTCCTCAATAAGTAAACTAGATAATACCTGTGATCAAGTGAGTTTGTGCAAAAAATACAAGCTTATTTTCACATTTTTAAAGTCTGTCAAAATAATTTAACATACAACGGATTAAAATAACTATATGGACATAGTAACAATGGAGAAAAAGTATTTAGTAATTTAACAGGTTTTCATATTAAAAACTGTTGGCAAGAAAAGAATAGAATTCTTCAACCTGAAAAACAGTTTACTTGTGGAGGCGCCTAGGTGACTCAATCAGTTAAACATCCAACTCTTGATTTCGGCTCAGGTCATGATCTCACAGTGGATCAAGTCCCATATCAGGTCCAGTGCTGGGTGTGGAATCTGCTTAAGATTCTCTCCCTCCCTGTCCTTTTGCCCTTCCCTACCACATGCCCTGCTCATGAGTGTTCTTTGTTTCTCAGTCTCTCACTCTCTTAAAAATAAATAAATAAATAAATTAATTAATTAATTAAAAAATTGTTTAAAAAATCTGTGTAAGTCTTAAAACAAAGCTTATTCTCACAGAAAAAATTGCAGGAAATTGGCAAAGAAGTTCTCTTGATTCTATTTGATATTTTTTCAGAATGTCAGACATGTTCTCTTGATTCTATTTGACATTTCTTTCAGAAAGATTTAGGCAATACAGTAAATCCATAAAAAGAAATAAAAGAACATACATGTTAAGGAGAGGAAGTAGTTGAACTCTGTTTAGAGGTGACAAAACACATTTGTAGAAATCCTAAGAAGTCAATAAAATATCTATCAACACTAACAGTTTTAGCAAGGTTATATACAGGCATGCCTTGGAGATACTGCAGGCTTGGTTCCAGATTGCCACAATACAACAAATAGCAATAATGTGTTAATAATTTGGGTTTCCCAGTACATATAATAGTTATGTTAACACTATACTGTAGTCTGTTAGCTGTGTAATAATGGCATTATATCTAAAAAAGCAATATACATACCTTAACTTAAAAATACTTTATTGCTAAAAAATGCTAACCACCATCTGAGCTTTAAGGAGTTATAATTGCTGATCACGGATCATCATAACAAAAATAGTAATAATTTAAAATTTGTGAAATATTGTAAGAATTGCCAAAATGTGATGCAGAGTCAGGCATTGAACAAATGCTATTGGGAAAATGGTGCCAGTAGATTTGCTCAATGTGAGGGTTGCCACAAAGCTCAAATCTGTAAAACTCAGTATCTGTGAAACATAGTAAAGCAAACCACAGTAAGGCAAGGTATGCCTGTAATTCATGAACAGTTTTTAAAAATCAATTGTATTTCTATGTACTGACACCAAAACTTGGCATATGAAATTAAGTATACTGAGAAAAAACTGAAAAAGTCAGTGATTTAATGTAGGTTTGAAAATATGCTCTAATCTCACAGGAAGAATAGATACTGCCTATTTAGATTCTAAATATAAGATAGAGAGATAGAAAGATCGATCCACCTTAGGTTTCCCTAAGAAGCCAAGGGAAGCAAAGAAGGACCCTTCCAACCCAGCTAAGGTGAAAAGGGGACCAAGGAAGCCACGAGAGGCGAGGATGGTTCCTCCCAAACAAGGTGCAGCCAAGGAGAAGGCTCCTGAGAAAAGTAGCAAGACCAAAGACTAAGAGGCAAGAGTGAGTGAGGCCAGGAAGGCCTCTCAACAGCCAGACAAGGCCGCATGGGCCCCTCCAGGTGCCACCAGGCTCAGTGGGAAGTCGTATCTCAAAGGCAGAAGAAAGAGCCAAGTGGTGAGGCCCACAGGAAGACAAAAGCTGGGAGTCAGAGTATAAAATCCACAGTCCCTAAGGGCAAGAATGGTGCTGCTTCTCCAGCCAAAAAGAAGGAATTCTTCTCTCTCTATGTATGTTTCTTTCCCAAAAGGAAGAATATCCACTAAATTATCAGTATTGGAGGAAAAACTATTATTTGCAAATTATATTTGTTCTCAAGAGGCACAAAAAATTAATGGCCCATAATTCCATGCCTTGGGAGACTTGCATCAGGGAATGAGGCAAGATGTATATAATGACTTAAGACATGTAGAAAATGACATTTTTGTACCATCAATTACCTTGAGCAGCAGAACCTATAGAGCTTCAGTGTGACTAAGTGTAGGTGGTCATGATTGTGTGAGACCAGAGAATTAGAGGAGGCTATAGGGAGAGTGAGTAGGTATGTTGGAGCATCAGGTGAGTTCAGTAGTTTCAAATAGGGATATGCTAGTGTTTCACTAAGATAGAAAAAGCTACTTAGTTTTATAAACAAATTTGAACAAGTAATGACCACCCATAATTTGACATGCTTTTGTTTTCTTAGCAAAATATTCTTTCTTTCTCCCCAAGGCTTTGTTCTGCCTTGTAAAAAGTAAAATGATCCTCTCCTGACTTAGTCTTAACAATTTTTCAGCTAGACAGCTCTGGCACTTGAGATAATTGATGATTATTGTGGCCTACAGCTGTTTCTGTGCTATAATGTAATGCATATGTTGCAATTCCCATAAAATCAAAATACTGTAAACATAGAAAGAAAACTGGATAGACCAGTGATGTGTCCAGTCGAGAACACATTATCAAAGGTAAGTATTCCTATTATTTATCCATATTATCTCGAACACTGAGCTTTATTAGAATATCAAATTATCTTTACACCTGTTTTTTTCTCTTAAAGAACAAGATTGATTTGCTCCTCACAGAAGAAATTATGCCCCATAATCATCTCTATTCTTTCTTGCACTCCCACAGTGATGAGAACTATTTTTAGAAGACAATTTAATACACACACACACACACACACACACAATATGCTATTGTGAAAGTTAAAAAGTTAATTTTTATATTTTGTTAATTAGACAAAAGAAAAACAGAAAGAGGAAAAAAAAAAAAAGACCAAAGAGTGCTTATTCCATGTCTAAAATAATTGGTCTAGCAAGAAAAAGTTATTCAGTTAACTTGTTTTTTTTTTGTTTGTTTGTTTCATAGTTAATAATATGTAAACAATATCTATTTATTTGAAATTTACTACATATTATTTTTAATTATATTAATATTAATTAATTTTAATAAACTTAAATTACAATGGTTAAGAGAATACATTACTAGTTTTAAAAATAAGAAAGTATTAAGGTACCAGAAATGAAGGAAAGAGTTAAAAAGTGTAAAACCTAAGGAAACATAAATGATGTATGGTTTGGGAGTTTGTTGTCTGCAGAGCTAATGAATCAAGGCAACATGTAAAATGGGTACTTATATCTTTGCAGCTGCTTAATGTTAAAAGCCAGAAAGTGATGACCCTTTGGGGATATAATACTAAAACAGTATCTCCTCCATTGCAGGGGACCATAACCTGAAAGAGAACCATATATCCCTTATATATATATATATTTTTTTATTTATTCCAGATTCTGGGTGAAGTGCCCAAATTTATAATACCAAGGAGGTAAGGATCAGAACCAGTGATTTCTATAACACTATGGCAGAAGCAACTCAAACAAAAAGTCTTCCACAAACCACGCATCATTAAGAATCTTATACAATATAAATTTCTCATAAAAGTGTTATGAAAAAGGTACTAGGCATTTGTTGAAGTATAATTCAAGACAGAAGTAAAACATAATTCAATAAAGGTAAAATATACAAATGAGGAAATAGAAATAGGGCTAATTGGACTTTTAAATAAGAGGAGATGTACTTGAGGGACACCTGGGTGGCTCAGTGGGTTAAAGCCTCTGCCTTCGGCTCAGGTCATGATCCCAGGGTCCTGAGATGGAGCCCCGCATCAGCCTCTCTGTTCAGCAGGGAGATTGTTTCCCTTCCTCTCTCTCTGCCTGCCTCTCTGCCTACCTGTGATCTCTGTCTGTCAAATAAATAAATAAAATATTAAAAAAAAAAAAAAGGGGAGATGTACTTGAAAAAAATACTGGATATAAATCATAATTGAAATAATGTATGTAATATGTATAATAATAGCATATTTCAGGGGTGCTTGGGTGGCTCAGTCGGGTAAACACCTGACTCTTGATCTCAGTTCAGGTGTTCATCTCAGGGCTGTGAATTCAAGCCCCATGTTGGGCTCCATGCTGGGCATGAAGCCTACTTAAGTAATAATAATAATACTCTACCAGTGCTATGAATAAATACTGATACAGACTTTCTTCCATGGAAGATGATAGTTTAGTATATTTTATGTTTCTTTAACTGTCATCTTTTGTTTCAATGATCTGGCTGTTTATATCAAAATGATGATGTGAATTATTTTTCTATTGCCAAGTAATAAATTACCCCACAACTTAGTGTCTTAAAACCATAAAATTTTTTAAATTTAAATTTAATTAATTAATATATAGGTATTATTAGTTTCAGAGGTTGAGTTCAGTGATTCATTAGTCTTATATAATACCCGGTACTCATTACATCATGTGCCCTCCTTAATGTCCATCACCCAGTTACCCTATCCCTCTACACTCTCCCCTCCAGCAACCCTCAGTCTGTTTCCTATGATTAAGAGTCTTTTCTGGTTTGTCTCCCTCTCTGATTTCATCTTATTTTATTTTTCCCTCCCTTTCCCTATAATCCTCTGTTTTGGTTCTTAAATTCCACATACGAGGGAGATTTTGATAATTGTTTCTCTGATTTGCTTATTTTGCTTAGCATAATGCCCTCTAGTTCCATCCACCTTGTTGCAAATGGTAAGGTTTTTTGTTTAATATATGGTTGTTTGTTTTGTTTTGGATGGCTGAGTACTATTCCAGTGTGTGTGTGTGTGTGTGTGTGTGTGTGTGTGTGTGTATACACCACATCTTATTTATCCATTCATCTGTCAATGGACATCTGGGATCATTCCATAGTTTGGCTCTTGTGGACATTGCTGCTATAGATATTGAGGTGCAGGTGCCCCTTCGGATCACTACATTTGTATGTTTGTGGTAAATACCCAGTAGTGCAATTGCTGAGTCATAGGGTAGCTCTATTTTCAGCTTTTTGAGGAAACTCCATACTGTTTTCTACAGTGGCATTCTGTACCAGCTTGCATTCCCACCAGCAGTGTAAGATGGCTCCCCTTCTCTGCATCATCACCAACATTTGTTTCCTGAGTTGTTAATTTTAGCTATTCAGATTCATGTGAGGTGGTATCTCATTGCACTTTTGATTTGAAATTCCCTGATGCCAAGTGAATGTTTGATGCCAAGTGAATCAGCAGTTTTTCATGTGTCTGTTGACCATTGGTATGTCTTCTTTGGAGAAATGTCTGTTCTTATCTTCTGCCCATTTCTTGACTGGATTATTTGTTTTTTGCATGTTGAGTTTGATAAGTTCTTTATAGATTTTGGATACTATCCCTTTATCTGATAAGAAATTTGCAAAATCTTCTCCCATTCTGTCTGTTATCTATTGGTTTTGTCAACTGTTTCCTTTGCTGTGCAAAAACTTTTTATTTTGATGAAGTTCCCGTAGTTCATTTTTGCCTTTGTTTCCCTTGCCTTTGGAGACGTGTCTAGCAAGAAATGGCTGCAGCTAAGGTCACAGAGGTTGCTGCCTGTGTTCTCCTCCAGGGTTTTGATGTGTTCCTGTCTCACATTTAGGTTTTTCATCCATTTTGAGTCTTTGTGTGTGTGTGGCATAAAGGAATAGTCCAGATTCATCCTTCTGCATGTGGCTAATTTTCCCAACACCATTTGTTGAAGAGGCTGTCTTTTTTCCATTGGATATTCTTTCCTGCTTTGTTGAAAATTTTTTGACCAGAGAGTTGAGGGTCCATTTCTGGGTTCTCTATTCTGATCCATTGATCTCTGTGTCTGTTTTTGTACCAATACTATACTGTTTGATGATTACAGTTTTGTAATATAACTTGAAGTCTAGAATTGTGATGCCACCAGCTTTGGTTTTCTTTTTCAACATTTCTCTGGTATTCAGGGGTTTTTCTGGTTCCATTCAAATTTTAGGATTATTTGTTCAAACTCTGTGAAATAAGTTGGTGGTATTTTGACAGGGATTGCATTGAACGTATGAGATTGCTCTAGGTAACACAGACATTTTAACAATATTTGTTCATCTAATCCATGAGCATGGGACATTTTTCCATTTCCTTCACCAGTGTTCTACAGTTTTCAGAGTACAGATCCTTTGCCTCTTTGGTTAGGTTTATCCCTAAGTATCTTATGGTTTTAGTGCAATTGCAAATTGGATAGACTCCTTAATTTCTCTGTCTTCTGTCTCTTTGGTTTATAGAAATGTAACTGATTTCTCTGCATTGATTCTATATCCTGCCACTTTGCTAAATGCCTTTATGAGTTTTAGCAATTTGGGGGTGGAGTCTTTTGGGTATTCCACATAGAATATCATGTAGTGATCCTTTTTGGTGGGGACTTTGTCTGGTTTGGGGATCAAGACAGCCTCATAGAAAGAGTTTGGAAGTTTTCCTTCCATTTCTATTTTTTTGAAACAGCTTCAGAAAAATAAGTATGAATTCTTTGAATGTTTGGTAGAATTCCCCTGGGAAACCATCTGGCCCTGGATTCTTGGGAGACTTTTGATTCCTGCTTCAATTTTCTTGCTGGTTATGGGTCTGTTTTCTATTTCTTTCTGGTTCAGTTTTGGTAGTTTATACATCTCTAGGAATTCATCTATTTCTTCCAGATTGCCTAATTTGTTGGCATACAGTTGTTCATAATATGTTCTTATAATTGTTGGTATTTCTTCAGTGTTGGTTGTGATCTCTCCCATTTCATTTATGATTTTATTTATTTGGGTCCTTTCTCTTTTCTTTTTGATAAGTCTGGCCAGAGGTTTACCAATCTTGTTCTTTCAAAGAATCAGCTCCTAGTTATGTTGATCTATTCTACTGTTTTTGTGGTTTCTATTTCATTGATTTCTGCTCTAATCTTTATTAACTCTCTTCTCCTGCTGGGTTTAGTCTTTATTTGATGTTCTTTCTCCAGCTCCTTTAGTTATAAGACTAGGTTTTATATTTGAGACCTTTCTTATTTCTTGAGAAAGGCTTGTATTGCTATATTCTTCCCTCTTAGGACTGCCTTTGCTGCATCTCAAAGATTTTGAATAGTTGTGTTCTCATTTTCATTTGCTTCCGTGAATTTTTTAAAATTCTTTAATTTCCTCGTTGACCCATTCATTCTTTAGTAGGATGCTCTTTAACCTCCATGTATTTGAGTTCTTTCCAAATTTCCTCTTGTGGTTGAGTTCAAGTTTCAAAGCATTTTCATCTGAAAATGTGCAGGGAATGATCCTAATCTTTTGGTATTGGTTGAGACTGGATTTATGACCCAGGATGTGATCTATTCTAGAGAATGTTCCATGTGCACTTGAGAAGAACGTGTATTCTGTTGCTTTAAGATGGAATGCTCTTAATATATCTGTGAAATCCATCCAGTCCAGTGTGTCACTCAAACCCCTTGTTTCTTTGTTGATCTTCTGCTTAGATGATCTGTCCATTGCAGTAAGTGGGATGTTAAAGTCTCATACTATTATTGAATTATCATCAATGTGTTTCTTTAATTTTGTTATTAATTGGTTTATGTAATTGGCTGCTTGCATGTTAGAGGTATAAATATTTACAACTGTTAGAACTTCTTGTTGGATAGACTTTTAATTATAATATATTGTCCTTCCTCATCTCTTATTACAGTCTTTGGTTTAAAATCTAATATGTCTGATATAAGGATTTCTGCCTCAGCTTTCTGTTGCTGCCCATTAGCAAGATAAATGGTTTCCACACCCTCACTTTCAATCTGGAGGTGTCTTTGGGTCAAAAATGAGTCTTTTGCAGACAGCATATCGATGGGTCTTGCTTTTTTATCCAATCTGATACCCTGTGTCTTTTGATTGGAGCATTTAGCACATTTACATTCAGAGTAACTACTGAAAGGTATGAATTTAGTTCCATTGTATTACATATAAAGGCACTGTTTCTGTAATTGTCATTGTTCCTTTCTGATCTATGTTACTTTTGGACTCTCTCTTCTCTTAAAGGATCCCCTTAAATGTTTCTTGCAGGGCTGGTTAGGTGGTCACAACTTCTTTTAATTTCTATTTGTCCTATTTTGAAAGACATCCTTGTTGGATAAAGTATTCTTGGCTGTAAATTTTTCTCATTTAGCACCATGAATATATCATGCCAGTCCTTTTGGCCTACCAGGTCTCTTTGGATAGGTCTACTGAGATTCTAATATTTCTACCCTTCTAGATTATGACCTCTTGTCCTGTGCTGTTTTCAGAATTTTCTCTTTGTCTCTGGAATTTGCAAGTTTCACTAATATATGTTGAGATGTTGTCCTATTTTTAGTGATTAAGGGGAGTTCTCCAGGCCTTCTGGATTTGAATGCCTGTTTTCTTCCTCAGATTAGGGAGATCCTCCACTATAATTTGCTTCATTATACCTTCTGCCCACTCTCTGTCTTTCCTCATTTTCGGGGATCCTAATTATTCTAATATTGTTTTGCTTTGCTAACAATAAATAAACATAGTTCTCAGATTCTCCCCTCATGATCCAGTGGTTATCTCTCTTTTTCTCAGCTTCCTTAATTTCCATCATTTCGTCTTCTTTATCATCAATTCTGTCTTCTGTCTCATGCATCCTAGCACTTAGAGCCTCTGTTTTTTTTTTTAACATCTCATTATTAGTCTTTTTTATTTCAGCTTGATTAGATATTAGTTCTTTAATTTCTCCAGAAAGGGATACTCTACTGTCTTCTGTGCTTTCTTCAAGCCCAGCTAGTATCTTTATAATCATTATTCTGAGGTCTAGTTCCAACATCTTATTACATCCATACTGATTAGGTCCCTGGCAATCACTACAGCCTCTTGTTCTCTTTTTTGAGGTGAGTTTTTCCTTCTTGCCACTTTGTCCAGAGAAGATTAGATGTACGACAGAACAAAATACTAAAATGGCAACTGTGACCCCAGAGAAAAATATACTAAACAAATCAGAAGAGACATGAAACTGAAAAAAAAATTAAAATTAAAAAGAGAGAGAGAGAATATAATGAGACAGGTGAACAGAATAGAGCAATACACTATATCCTGGATGTAGTTTGGTCTATTTGTTAGAAGAAATTATATCCCAATATCGTAAAGAAAGAAAATCTTATATACATCCACAAAAATGAAATTAAATACAATGACAGATAATATGTAAGTGTAAAAATGAATATTAAAAAAGACATAAAAAGGAGTGGACAAAATAAGAAATTGGTTTAAGAGGAAAGAATAAAAAGAATGAAATTGAAAGACTAAAGGATCATGAGAAAAACAAAAAAACAAACAAACAAACACATGAATTCTATATACTATTTTCCCCCAGTGCTAGAGTTTTGCAGTTCTGGGTTATCAGTAAACTTAATCTTATCTGGCCATTTTCCCTTCTGAGGGAGGAGCAGGTGTTGTGCTGATTCTCAGGTATCTTTCTCCCAGGAGGAACTGCATTGCTTTTCCCAGGGGCCCCGGCTAAGTAAGCAGCTCTGGATTACTCTATGTGTCTGTTGTTCCCCAAAGGCTTTCTGAGACACTTTAGAGGATGAGAATGAAGATGGTGCTTCCCAGTCTTCAGCCCAGAGGCCAAACCTCACCCCCAGAACTGTTGAGTGTGCCCTCAGAGAAAAGCAGTCAATCACCCCTATCTCCCTGGTCTCCAGCCACACTCAGTGCTCATCCAACCTATGACTGAGCATTTCTATCTCTGGTATGTGATCCCATTTGAAGTCTCAAACCCTGCAGACTCCTGTGGCCTACACCTGTGCCACTCCTCCCAGGGAGGAAGGGGGTTCTTGCCCCAGTTCTGCCACTTGCTGGGCGCCTGCTTGGATAGTGGTCGCCTGATGGTGCCACTGTTTGTAGCTCATGACAACACTAAGCTGAAATCCCTCTCCTGGGCTGGCTGATTACAGTCCGGTTCCCTGCTCCAGTGCCTGGGAACTCTGCCACACTCAGGTACCCTGTTCTTTCTGTAACCCCAGGGATCCTGAGACCATACTGCCCACTTAGGATTCTGCCTACTTTGCGACCTGAGCACCTTTCAGGCAGGGATGCCTCTCACTGGAGCAGACTTCTAAAAGTTCTGGTTTTGTGCTCTGCTGCTATCAACCATAAACTTTATTATTTTTATTTTTGTTTCTTTGGATCAGAAATTTAGGCAAGACTTAGCTAGTCTTTAGGTTCAAGGTCTCACAAGGATGCAACAAGATGTTGACCATTGATGTATATATCTCAAAGATCAACTAAAGGAGGATTTGTTTTTAAAATAAAAAAAAAAAAAAGGTTTTGGAAAAATTCAGTTCTTCGTTCTCTTGGCAGCTAGACATAAAAGGTAGAATCCACCAAAGCTAGTGAGAGAGCAAAAGAGGGATATAGAAGTTAGTTTTTTGCTACCATTTTTTCTCATAAACCTATTATTGTGAGTGACTTAGTATGTTGAGCCCACGAGCAGAGGAAAGAGGTAATAGAAGAGCATGAATGTCAGGAAACACGGATTATTGAAAGCCATTTTTTTTAAGATTTTATTTATGTATTTGAGAGCGCTCAAGCAAGAGAGCACAAACAAGGGGAGCAACAGCAGGAGAGGGAGAAACAGACTTCTCACTGAGCATGGAGCCCAATGTGGGGCTTGATCTCAGAACCCTGAGGTCGTGACATGATCTGAAAGCAGCTGCTTAACCAACTGAGTCACCCGGGTGCCCCGTGAGAGCTTTTGTAGAGGCTGCCTACCACTTGATTATCTTCTGTCTGTTTACCTATCTATCTATTACCTATTTTAACCTTCAGACATGGAAATATAAAATAGCTGAGATTTTTCAATATCTTATCTCATAACCATGTAATTCCAAATTTTCACATGGGAATATTAGTTGGTATTCCCCCGAGTCATGAGAACTTGACCAGGTCATTGCTATATGTAATTCTTATATTCTAACTGGTGTTAGATGAAGCTACTTGTGTCTCTTAGTTTCATTTTGTTCTGAACCACAGTTATTGCTATTAGTCAAGGCAGGGAAGACATTTATATCAAATCATCTTCAATTTAGTTTATTTTTCCTCACTACTTTTGGAATTCATTATTTATTTCATTCTCAATGTTATTCCACAAAAATAATTACTCAGATTTTACTGAGTACGAAATGGAAGTTTTTAAGTTACATTGTTCTTGGAGAATGTTAGTTTTTCACAATAATGAAATGCAAAGAGATTAGAACTCCTTTTCTAAAATAAATTCCCTTTGTCCTTGAGCATGTCTTAAAAGGAAAGAAAGGTCTAACAAATCAAAACTAACTTTAATGTTATATATTTATCTTCATGATGTGTGCCCAGATGCCATTTTATTGCTCATTTCATGTATTTTCCCAAGCACACACTTTGAAAATAAGTTATTAGTTATATGTTTATTGAAAAGTCTGTTAATGATCAGATGCATATTTATCTCTTCAGTTCTTGTTGTTTTCTTTGTGCCAATTTCACACTTCCATATTACATTTAGCCACACTAGACTCTGAAGGACCTTTTTATCAAATATTTTTTTAAAAAAGATTTTATTTATTTATTTGATAGAGAAATAGCACAAGTAAGCAGAGTAGCAGGCATAGGGAGAGGGAGAAGCAGACTCCCTGCCGCCGGGAGCCTGATGTGGGGCTTGATCCCAGGATCCTGGGATCATGACCTGAGCTGAAGGCAGCCACTTAACTGACTGAACCACCCAGGCACCCCCTTTTTATCAAATCTTAAACTTAATCTTTTTATCCACCACCACCCCTATCCAGTTGATTTATGTCTCTCTTACTGTTGTAAATGTCTTTTCTCCTTTTCCTCTCACTAACCATATATACAGAGACCTTGTGAAATTAAGTGCTACTAATCATTCATCTTAAATTAAATGTTATTTGCTCAGAAATCCTTAGACCAGTAAAGTTCCTTTGATAATAAAACCTAGTAACATTTCCATTGCTTGGCATTGGAATTGGAATTGGCAAAAAATGTTTGGCATTTTTTTTCCACTGCATTTTTATATACATCTGTGTAGGCTCATTTAGTTTCTGGTTACTTTCTTCGTGTGTATTTTTTCTACACATGAGCAAATACACATGCATTTGCATATTTCTCTTTCTTTTGTACATGAACGTTTATATATTATAGTTTTTGAACTTAAGTCTTTTCACTAAATATATATATATATTCTGGAAATTGATCCATACTGGTTCTTAGAGTCCTTCCTGATTCCTTTGAAAATGAAGAGTGAAAGGAGTTGAGTAGACATGATATCTTTTTTTTTTTTTAAGATTTTACTTATATATTTGTCAGTGAGAGAGAGCACAGCAGAGGGAACAGTAGGTGGAGGGAGAAGCAGACTCCCCACTGAGCAAAAAGCCCGATGTGGGACTCGATCCCAGGACCCTGAGATCATGACCTGAGCCAAAGGCAGATGCTTAATTGACTGAGCCACTCAGGTGTCCCAAGTAGACATGATATCTTGATGCATAGTGTTAAATAGGTCCAGAAATAAGACATGAGTGAGAAAATTGGTGAAATGTGACTATGGTCTCTATATTAATCAACAGTATAGTATCAGTGTTAATTCCCTGTTTTTGCTAGTGGTATTGTGGCTGTAGGATATGAGTCTTTTAGAGATAGGATGAAGGATTTGTGAAAGTCATTATACTTTATTTTGACTTTTTGTAACTTTGAGGTTATTTTGAAATGAAAAATAGAGAAAGAAAGATCTCAAGTTTTTAATTCTCATATCAATCTTTTCAGTGCAAACTTTTTTTCAGGGTAATCTCAACCAGTTTTATGGTAGAAACCATATTTACAATTTTTGGAAATATTTTCTTTGGCATTGACCTCATCCTTCCTGGCATGTTTAAATAAAAATAAATAGCTTTACTTTTCATGCTAAATGGTCATAATAGTCTGCTATTTATTGTCAGTTCCTAAAAATCAATCAAAAACCATTCCTTCCACAGTGATATCCTTCTCAATGGATGGCAATACTACACAACCTAGAGCTCAAACCAGTACCTTGGTTTCTGTTTACCTCACCCCCAATTTATCCTATTGATACAACCTTGAACATATTTCTCAACTTTTGACTCCTGATCTCCATGTTGACCACCATTTCCCTAGTACCAGCTCCATCATCTTTTTTTTTGGATTACTACAACAGTCTCTTGCCTCCTACTTTCAATATCTCTCACCTAAAATTGTTTCTCCACAGAGCAATCACAAATCACAAGTCAGATTATAGCTTTTATCTGCTTAAAGCCATTAAAATTTTAGTTATACTGTACTATAAGGTTCAATTTGACCTAGATCACACCTCTTCATCACCATGTGATATAATTCTCCCTTTTTCACATTCTGTATCAGCTGTGGTAGTCTCTCTTCTGTTCTTCTATCATGACAGTCTTTTACTACCTTTTAGTGATTACTTTAGGTAACAACTCTCCCTTCCTTAGTTAAATATTATCACATCACAATTTTTATTTCTTTAATAGGTTGTGATGCAGCTGGAAATTATCTTGATTACCTTTGATCACTTGTTTATTGTTCATCTCTACCCACTCAAATTAATTTCCATGATGGCAACCAAGTTGCCTATTCTGTTGACTATCTCTCCATTAAACCTAATTAACTAAATCCAAAAAACATCCTAGGAAAGTACAAAGTTGGATGAATATATTAACATGTATCATGAAATTTATTCCACATTTCTCTTGAGCTATTTTTGTAGATCCATCAGGTGATTCATTTTAAATGACAGATAACATTGTTATATTTCCTTGTGAAGAACGCAAGCATATTGAGAGGAGTGAGAAAAAGGAAATTAGCTTGTTGTCTACTTGACTGACTCCAGTTACTTGGCAGAAAATAGAAAAAGGACACTGCCAAGAAAAGAGTGAAAATGTGCAGTCTTATCACTTCTTTGCAGGTGGTCATCATTCATAACTCACCGTGACTTTCTTATGCATTCAGTGTGGATAGTTGCAGAATGGGAGATATTGATGCATTATAGAAAAATTCACCTTTATTTATGTTAAAAAACAACAACTCAAAAAGAACTTTAAGTAAGCATTCAGATACAATCACAAAAAATGCTATCATTCTTTAACCTAAAGAAGAAAAAAAACAACAACTTTATTTGCCAAGAAAGAGGGAATTATTATGGCTAGGACTGGTAATGATAGTGGCAGATACATTCTACAGACATTTAACTTATAGCTACTTTAAGATCCTTCTCTCCCCCTCCTGGAAGCACTCTTCCTTTAGGAGGCTAAGGATAGAATGCTTAAATAACAGAGACTGAAGTAGATATTTCAATATTTTCTGTTAGGGCAAATGTGGCATCACAAAACTGCCTTTGAGCTCCTATTTAGTGAATAGTTTCTTCAATAAACTGTGCTGATTTTTATGACACAAGTACAACACTGAATACCCCCTATAATGTCATTTTCTAGACAACATTCATTCTTGTCATGTCTACTGTTTTCTTCCTCTTGAAACTAACAAAGGGTGCTTCTCCCCTCCTTTATCTCTTACGACTGTGTGTTTATACAAGGCCTCCAATGTATAAATGAGTCCTAATGTGCTGACTTCACAGGGAATATTTTTCTATTTGTTGAAAAATTCCCTTAGCACTTTGGAATAAGTTAACTTCATTCATTCATTCTTTAAGTCTGTCTGAGAGTCATTCATCAAATAATCATTGATGTTCTCATACTGGCAGGTTCTCTAAAGGTGCTGGGAATTATGTTGTATAAAAAGTTGTGCTACACTCTTGAAGCATCAAGTCTAGTGTGGAGACAATTATTGATTAGGTAGTCACTGAAAGTAAATTGCTTCACGATGCTTGAGAGCACATAATTGGTGGAATTGACCCAGATTGTGATACCATGGGAACTTTTTAAGAAAAATTTATACTTCCATTAAAAGCATGAGTTGGAACTTTGAATGAAGTATGCAAGTGTGAGATCTATGGTTATATCCAGTTTTTAAAATACACCTAAACAAGTCTTAATATTTTAATGTAACAAGAGGTGGACATTGTGCTAGACAAGAGGTCATGACAAAGGATAAGTTCATGGTTCCTGCCAGGTCATCAAGGAATGTATGTCTTAATAATGCAATATCCTAAGAAAATTTTAAAATACATTAAATGGCTCACTTTGCTTTCCATATTTGCTTAATTGTATTTGGTATTCTTTCTTTCATTAATTCTACTGCAAGCCAGGAAATTATCATCTCTGGAAATGTCATAAATAAGTAAAGCTTATGGCCTCTCCTTTAGGGACCTTATCGTCCATACAAAGACATGCCAATATATTTTAAAGAAGGAAGTATTCTATTTATACCAGTATTTTACCAACTTGTCCTTTAAAGAATGAAAATAAATATCCACAAATAATTTGGAGCAGAAACTTCTATGATATTTTCTCATGAAATAAAATAAGAGTATAGTAACCTTTCTTTGGTCTCCCATTCAGTAAGTTTAAATGTCAAAAAGGAAGAGTGTCTTGTAAAAATACACACCTTGACTCACCAAAACAAAAATTGTATTTCAGATGTATCTCAAATTGTAAACTTTTTGTTGTTGTTGCTATTGAACATTGTTGCTAACAATGAGGATGCTGCTGCTAATACAAATATTTAGTCTATACAGTTTATCTAAGAGTTTATTTACAGTGCTGGCAAGGAATATTTACCCATTTTTAACTGAAGAATAGTTTTGTTATATCTTAAGGTTGTTTTCTCTTGACTGGTCAAAACTGGGAGGGGTGGTTATGGAATAGTGGAAGACATCTCCTGGCCGGGTAACTTACTTCAGTCAACCAGAATTAAACTAGGTTACAGATGTTATAGCCACATAACCTACATTTCTATATATTTTTAAGTGCTGCATTTGACTATTTACAAATATTTCCTTTGTTTGACATTTTTCACCCAAAACAAAGCTATTGTAATGGATATTCATGTCCACATTTTATAGATTAAAAAAGCAAGATTGAAAATTTATTCAACTTGCCCATGTTCACAGTGCTTGCAAATAGTGCAGGTAATGAAAAACTAAGGTTTTATGAATTGTGATCTGAGGCTGTATGATTAAGTCACTCTACAAGATATGAAATCAAATGCGATCCCACTAATTTAAATCTTTCGAAACTGTGACAATTACAGTAGAGAAGGAAAAAGCTCTTAAGCCAATAAACCCTTTTTGAAATGTATGCAGTAAAGTGCTTATACTTATTACTTTGGAGAAGATATGATTATGTCAAATAAGCCTAAGGAAAACGTAGAGCAAAGCAAAGTGTCCCTTTCCTAATAGTTATACATGCATTTATATGATTTTAGATTTTCCACTCTCCTATAGAGTTATTTATAAAGGCATTATGATGTACAATAAAAGATTACTTTTCAATTTCTCTTTTTGATACCTGTGGTCATATTGTACTTACAACCCTGCTGTTATTCTGAAAACTCACATTTTCTGAGATAGTTAGTAGATCATCCACTACATAGAAATTATTTTATTTGTGCCAACAGGTAGATTGACACATCCCTAATCTACTTTCAGCTACATGAAACCTCTCATTTTCTTCAACATGCACTTCATATCAAGTCAGCTCTGGACATATCTTCTAGATACTGAGTTAGCACAGTGGTGGAACATGCTATAAAAATGACAGCAGGACTAAGACCTATGCTCAAATTGTTCTTAGTCCATGGATTCAGTCAGTGAACTGGAACAGTTTAAGAGTTGAGAGTCTTGTTTCTGTTGACAAGCTTTTCAGCTTGATGCCTCAGATACACAGTATTTACCAGTTTACCATTTTAGAGATGACTGCCTCAAAGGAGCAAAAATAATGATTCAGCCCTTCAGATAAAAGTGTGAAGCCCTCTTTAAATAAAATAAATTGTACATTTCTTTATGATATAAGTCATCTAAAGTGAATCAAGAAAATATGCTCAATCATGAACAGCTATTTCACTTTATAATAGGATTCTTATAGAAATTCTTCAAACTTGAAGCAAGATGCAATAAAGACAGTGTTACATTAAAAAAAAAAGGTGTAATGGAAGCCCTTAGGAAAGCATTCATCAGGCAAATTTAAAATCTAGATATTCAGACTTATTTTTTGTTTTTATTCCTTGAAACATTTAAATATATCAGCTTTCTCCATGTGTACACATTTACAAATCAATATGCATTATTAAATATCTAGTAGCTCTCTGTGCCACACAATTTACAACTTTATGGAAATCATAATTGTTGCTATTGTGGTTTCTGTGTCTTTTGTCTTAGATAAAACAATGCATCTGTGATTAGGCTTTATCCTATTCCTTTGATCCTTAATAGTGAAAGTCTTTCTTTAAATATTCATTCTCTTACTGACTGAATGAATGAATTACTTTCAAATATTCAATGTTATTAAATTTGGAGGGAAAGAAGTTTTTGAATTGCCTGGAAGAAAGGTTGTGTTTTGGTAAATACGAAATGATATTTACAAAAAATATTGTAAAAATTGATATATTCTGTTGAGTTTTGTCCAACATTTTAATTAGTAATAATTGCATATAGGAAAATCTTCTTTTAGGCTCCTCTCTAAAATGACATAAAGGGATATAGTCTATATTTTATTACTACAAGAGGCTTTAGGTTTAAAATAGTCCTATTTACTTTATTCAAAAAGAAAGGAAATTAAGACTGAAATAATTAAAATGGTGCTCAAGCTCACAGTTCATTACTAGGAAATGGAGTAAACTAAATATTGACTCCTTTTGTATGCATTTATAAATATTCCAAACTGTGCCATTTAAGGATATTTATGAAAATTATGCAACATAATCCTGTTACAATCATTGTGGAGAGCATAGGACTTGGAGTTGCTCTGTTTTACTCAGATTGGGAATTTCTCAGCTGATTTTATAAATATTATACATAGATATTTTATTGCTTCTACCAAATATTTAATAAATATCAGTTAAAATGGACTTTGGCTAGCCAGAGTATAAATTTCTGCAATGAAGGAAATATAGTGGAAAACTACTGGTAAAGCCAATATAAAAAGTGAAACATAAAATCCAAAAACATAATAGCACTCCATTCCAAATTTTAACTTCAAATTTTAACTTTTTTGTCTTTCATGGGTAATAATCATCAATCTAATTACATGCTAGTATTTTTCCATCTTAAAACAAAACTAATAAACCAAACTAATAACTAACAGTACCTCATTTTATGTTTGATTCTTCTTTTCAAAAGAAACAGACACAAAGGAATTATCTGTATTCTTTCTCTAATTCTTTTCTTCATTTTTGATCTCTCTACAAACCAGTATTTCATACCCTCCAGCATTTAATGCAATTGTTCTTATGAAGTCTAACAATTATTTCCACTTTGCTAATTCCAATGATCAGTTGTCAACTTTTAATTTATAATTCCTCTTCCTTGATACTTTTTCTTTCATTTGGTTTTTAAGATACTAGATTTTGTGCTCTTTCTCCTAGTGTTCCTAATTTCCATCACCGTATTCTCCTCTTCTTCCTGATCTATTAATGTGAGCTCTTCCACCCTCTCCCGGGCAATCTCAGGGCTCAGTCCTTAATTGTCTTTTCTTTTTATTTATACTTCAGCTTTGATGATCCCATCTAATTTATGAAATTCAAAGAAACTGATATCCCAGTAATTTACAATTTCAGCACAGATTTTACACCTGAACTCCAGACCTATGTACTGAACTGCTTAGTTGAAAATTGATACTATATGTTTAATAACTATCCCAAAATCCATATTTCAAGAGTAACTTTTGATCTTAGTCATCAGATATATCCTACTCCACTCTTACACACATACACTCACACATAGACTCTCTCTCTCACTCTCTCTCTGTCACACACACACACACACACACACACACACACACACACTATCCCCTCATTTTAATGACAGCCTCATCATTCTGATTGCTGGGGCAAAGAAATACTGAGTTCATCATTGACCTCTTGCTTTATTTCACATCTTCCATTTAATGCGTCATCAAATCTTTCTTTCTGTAGCTTCATATATTGGAATCCTGTCATTTCTCAATTCTTGTTCTCCTTTCCACTTTTTTTTTTCCACCTTACTCTATATCTTGCAGACCTGAATTTTTAGGATTATGTCAAAGAAAGTTCCCCATGTAATATCGTATGTGTGTGTATGTT
The DNA here is from genome assembly GCF_010015895.1 of Lontra canadensis. Taxonomy (NCBI): domain Eukaryota; kingdom Metazoa; phylum Chordata; class Mammalia; order Carnivora; family Mustelidae; genus Lontra; species Lontra canadensis. The sequence continues at coordinate 4,835,238 of NW_022631040.1, forward strand.
TAATGCTGTCTTGATCCAGTTTAGAGATCCTGATAAGAGACCAGCCAGTTCCCCCTTTGAGCAGCTGATTAAGTTCACACACCAACCACATCCCTAATTGGGCCACTATGCAATTGCCCTCATTGCCAGGGGGCCAGATACCAGAAAAGTAGGGGCAGCCTTTTGTCTCAAAGCCTGTGAAATTATTCAAATTAGCCAATCCACGAGAGCCTAGGAAACACACCTAACTATACTACCTACACTGGCTATGCATAAGTTGCCCCTATAATTCCAGCTTGTTGGAAATGTTATCCTATACCTAAGTACAACCAACTTTGTGGCTCTGCTTGGCATCCTTGTTTTTTGTTTGTTTGTTTAGCACTGTAAGTAACCAGGGGTTTGGCTTTTCGTCTATCCAAGTGCCATGTGTTATGTCCTGTCATCAAAAGGATCTTTAAAAGGTATGAAAACACTATGCCTTCTGACTCTATTTTCTTCAGAATAGATAACGGGCAGGAGACCAGAGGGTGAGAGGAGAAGCTCCTTCTTCAGAAGAATAGCCTCAGAAGTAGCTATGTTTCTCTATCAAAGGGCACAGCTCCTGTAAGGTGGCCTTTTTCTGCAGCTGGAAGTTTCACTGGGTTCCATTCACCACTTATCGTCCTTGACCTTTTAGGTGCAAAGTGGGTATTTTATTCTTGGTTCACCAGACCTAATTTCCTTCCTTTAATATAGCAGGTAGTTTTTGCTAAAAGTCTCCCTCATTGCATTATATTTAATATACTTTGAGATTTTTATTTATTTCCTACGTCTACCCTGACTGATACTATTCCTGCCAGGGAAATAAGAATCGCCATCATATTTGCCTGGATTATAGTTTCCCAACAGGTATCTTTGTTTCTGCTCCTTTACAAGTTCTTCTCAATGGAGAAACCATAGTATTATTTTAAAATACATCTTGAAAAAAAAATACATCTTGGATCATATTATTCCTCTGCTGAAAGATTTCTAGTGGCATATTTTCCCAATAGAACAAATGCCTCTATTCATATAGCTACTCACGTTTAATTCATTTCCATGGGATTCTCTTCCTCTGGCAGGTCTTCCTCAGAATTAAAATCTTAACTGTCTACTCTTCTCAGACCATCTCCTTTATGATTTTTTTCTTGTATTCATATAACTTCATCTACCACAGTATGCAGATTAATCCAAGGCCTCTGTCATGTACTGCTGATTACTTTATTAACTTTTTCAACCATCTGATATTCAACGCCTGGTATGTATGAAGCAGTGTGTTAGGCAGAAGGCATAGAGAGATGAATTAAGATATAGTTCCTATTTCCAATAAGCTCATAGTTTATATAGAGAAATAATATATTCTAAAATAATAAATAGTTGTGGTGATAGATACCTGTATAAGGTGTGATAAGGGCACAAAAAGAGAGTTGATGAGTTCTTCCAAGAGGAAGAACAATAAAGAATGGTTTCCATTTATGTTTTTAAAGATTTATTTATTTAATTATTTATTTATTTTCAAGAAAGAGAGAGAACACATGTGTGTTTGTGTGCAAGCAGGGGAGGGGGAAAGGGAGAGGGAGAGCATATCAAGCAGATGCCCTGCTGAGCATGGAACCCATGTGGGGCTTGATCTCATGACCCTGAGATCTTGACCAGAGCTGAAATCTAGAGTCTGATGTTTAACTTACTGAGTGGCCCAGGTTCTCCAAGAATGGTTTTTAAAATGTGGTGATGTTGGACTTGAGCTCTAAATAATGACTTCCTTTTGTTTCCAGGTGGTTTAATTGGATAGAGATACTAACTTACCTTCCTGGATCCATTCTAAACACTTCATCTCACAGTTTACACAGGAATCAGACTGCTCTTTTTCAAGAATGAAATTTTGATCATATCACTCCTCAATTTGTCATCTTTTAATGATGCCTATTGCTTTCTAAAAACATAACAGGAGGTAAAATGACCACATGAGTTGTTATAGCGGTTTTCTCATATTCACATCATCCCTCTCCATCCTACCTAATAATACTTTTATTACCTGTAATGTGACTGGTTCTTCTTCCTTGTGACCAGAGTGCTGTCCCCTGTCTTCGTTGCCTAACTAACTGCAGTATATCTTCATGACACAACTTAAATGCTGGTTCCTCAGAGAAATCTTCTATGACTCTGTAGGTAATGACAACCCTCTTTATGCTCTAATAGCATAACAAATTTTCCCTTGAAAAAAGTTATATTTATTGTAATCCAATACTTTTAGTGATCACTTCATTTTGGTCTTTTATTCCCTATTCTATGTTCCTCAAGGCACAGGTGACATGGGCATTGTATGTAGCTCAACACACAGCTCTATATATGATGTGTACTAGGCATTCATTAAATGTTGATTGAAATCAAGGAGGACAAAAATCATTAGAACTTTAGATTCACCATTCCATGAATCCTTTAACTTAACTATTAATGAAACTGACATCTTAATAATCACCTTCAGAATAAACAAAAAAATCCAGTAAAGAATTAAATGTAAGGTCATCTGGGTGACTCAGTTGGTTAAGTTTCTGACTCATGGTTTCAACTCAGGTCATGATCTCTGGGTCATGGGATTGAGCCCCATGTTGGGCTCACACTCAGCACACAGTCTGCTTGAGAGTCCCTCTCCCTTTCTCTGCCCCTACCCCTCTTCATGCTTTCTCTCAAATAAATAAGATCTTTTTAAAAAGAATCTTATGTAACATATATATTCATGAGCATAAGCACATGAACATTCATCAGTATTCTATTGAGTGATATAAAATAGAGGAGAAAGTTCCAAACTTGAGAAGTTGGTAATATTTAATTGTATCTTATATTCACTTTACTAAAGAGAAAGTATTCTGTCAATTCTTTGTATATTAAACATTGAACAAGTTGAAGTACTTTATTATTTATTGTGCTAGAATGTATACAGACATAAAATAGTAAATTATTCGATTGATAAGAAAAGAATTAAAAGAACTTTTGTGATTTTTTTCATTAGTTATAGTATTATAGGCTTACCAATAGATCATAAAACACCAAGGAATGAGAAAACAGAATATCATATCTGTCATAAAACCAAAGCAAATTAAATAATTATGTCTTTTTACCGCTTATGGACAATGCTTCTAGAAAGGTGGAAATATGAATATGAATTTATTTACAAATGTATTTTTACTTGGAGCAATAATAGTCCTTCCCCAAATATATGTGTACATAATAGAGCATAGTATAGAGGCAGAATAATATTCTTATTACAAATCCAAAGTTTGGAATTACATTTCCCATGTCAAACTACTAGGTCTACCACATAATAACTGTGTGACTTTGGTTAAATTACTCTAACCTCTCCTATTCCAGATTCCTTATCTATAAAATCTTGATAGTAAAAGAACCTACTTTATATGGTTCATTAGCTCACCTAATGGGCTAACCAATGATAATAATTTAACAGAACTCCTCATACATAGTATTTAAATGTTAGCTGTTATTAATTTCACTGTCTATCCAGTAGTATATATAATAAAATACATATTATCTTCAATTAACCAGATTTCACACAATAAAAATACAAATAGGAGAAAACCTAAATGACCTTGGGCATGGTGATGGCATTTTAGACAAAACACCGAAGATATAACTCATGAAAGAAACCATTGATAAGCTGGCCTTCATATATATACATATATATATACATATACACATATACATATATACACACATATGTGTGTGTGTGTGTGTGTGTATATATACACATATATATGTGTATATATATATATATATATATATATATATTCTCTGTGAAAGACAAAGTCGAGAGAATGAGAAGACAAGCTACAGACTAGGAGAAATATTTGAAAAAGACACATCTGATAAAGGGCTGTTATCCAAAATGTAAAAAGAACTCTTTAAAAATAACTTCAACAATAGGAATTCAATCTGAGGGGCACCTGGGTGGCTCAGCTGGTTAAGCATCTGCTTTTGGCTCATGTCATGATCCTAGGGTCCTGGGATCAAGTCCCACATCAGGCTCCTTGCTCAGTGGTGGGCCTGCTTCTCCCTCTTCCACTCAACCTTCTTGTGCCTCTTTCTCTCCCTCTCACTGTCAAATAAATAAATAAAATCTCTAAAATAATTCAATCTGACTTTAAAAATGGGTTAATGACTTTAACATACATTTACAAAAAAAAAAAACAGATGGCAAATTTGCATATGAAAAAATGCTGCACATCAAATGTCATTAGGATAATGCAAATTAAAACAATGAGATATCACTACATACTTATTAGAATGAACAAAATGTGGAACAGTGACAACACAAAACTCTGGCATGCATGTGGAGTAACAAGAGCTCTTACTTACTGCTATTAAGAATGCAGAATAGTACAGCCACACTGGAGGACAGTTGGGCAATATTTTACTATACTAAACCATATTCTTACCATATGGTCCAGTAACCACATTCCTTGTAATTCACTTAAAGTAGTTGAAAACTTATGTACACACAAAAACCTGCACACGGATACTTATAGCAGCTTAATTCATAACTTCCAGAAGCAACCAGATGTCCTCTAGGAGGTAAATGGATACATAAACTGTGGTCCATCCAGATTATGGAATGTTATTTAACTTTCAAAGGAAATGAACCACCAAGCATGGAAATACATGGAGGAAACTTAAATGCATATTTCTAAGCGAAGGAACCCAATCTGAGAAGCTACGTACTGTAGGATTCTAACTATATGACATTCTGGAAAAGGCAAAATATGGAGGTGGCAAAAAGATCAATGTTTGTTGGAGAGGTAGGGCATTGGAATGAATAGACAGAACACAGCATTTTTCGGGTAGAAAAAATACCCTGTACGTTACCATAATAATGAATACATGTCATTACACATTTGTCCAAACCCACAGAATATTCAATACCAAGAATGAGCCATAATGTAAACTATGGATTCTGGGTGATTATGATGTGCCAGTGTAGGTTCATCAATTGTAACAGATATACTGATGTGGTGGGGAATGTTGATAATGAGGTAGAGTGTTGCATGTACAGGGGCAAGGGAAATCCCTCAATTTTGCTGTCAATCTAAAACTGCCTTAGAATAATAATAAGTGCTATTTTTAAAAAAAGAAAATAAAGATCTTAGTTTCTTGACTAATGGTGAGCCAATTAAATTATGTATTTTAAATCTTTGCTTTAAAAAAAAGATGTCAGCTATGAACTTACAGTCATTAAAATCACAAAATCTGTTGTAGGTCCATCTCTTCCTCCCTTTATACCTAAGTTCTAGAAATGAGGACTTTTTTTTTTTTTTCCACACTCGCATTATGTTTATTTTAACATCTCCTAGAAGCTTTAGTCCACACAAATAAAAGAGAAACCAGAAATAAGGTGGACGATTATTAGATGTAAGAATATGACATCACAATTGTTTGTAAATTAGGAGCAACTACTTATTATATCTGAAATCAACCCCAAAAATGAACTAATTAAAGAGTTAATTAAAATAGTTAAGTTAAAAAAATAGTTTCCCTTTATAATACAAACACACACACACACACACACACACACACAGGAAAGACACCATTCATGATAACTACACATAAAATACTAGATATGTACTCAAAGTCTATACATACAGGAGAAAGGCTTTCTTTTAATTGAGTTTTACTAGTTTGGGGAAAATTCTCTTATCCCATAAAGAGTGAAATATTTTGAAAATGGGAAGTTAAGTACCTGAAGATTATTTTACAAAGACCCTTCTGGGGGAAACAATTGGAAGAACAAGCCAAGCAATTAAAAAAAAAAAAAAAGTAAAAATAACTTTAGAATTAAAGAGAAAACAAAAAGGCATATAAGAAAGCAAAGTCAGGTGTCCACTAAAGTGGCAAAATACAAGATGGTTTTATACTGATAATAAATATTTCTTTATTTTTCTTTGGTAAAGAACCAAATAATCAGTTCCAAAAGCATCTAAGAAAGCTAAGTCAGGTGTCTACTAAAGCAGAAAAACACAGGATGGTTTTACACTGATAACAAATGTGTCTTTATGTTTCTCAGTAAAGAACCAGATAATCAGTTCCATTAATAAATCTAGAATTGGCAAAGTTTGTGCTTAATGACTGACTTAATGATAACCGAATTCTCAACATAGTGAAGCATATCAGAAATCCAGTTTTCTTATTTTGTCATGATAAATTTTCTGGGGGAGCCAATGGCACTAAAATGGTAAGAGCCATGAAATTAAATCAAGAAGGGGCTCCTGGGTGGCTCAGTTGGTTAAGCATATGCCTTCTGCTCAGGTCATGATCTCAGGGTCCTGGGAAGGAGCCCTGCTCAGCTGGGAGTCTGCTTCTCCCTCTGTCACTCCCCATACTTGCTCTCTCTCTCTCTCAAATGAATAAAATATTTAAAAAAAAAAATCAAGAAAAGTATATTAGTAAAATGAGTGACTGATATCAAACTCAAAGGACTCACTCAACATTTACTTTATGGAATACAGAAATTTATACCCAAAGGATGGCTTTCCCAAAGGAGATCACTAAATTTATCTCATAATATTTTTTCTTTGTTAGAAACTGTACAAAAGTACAGTTTTCTTTGAAACAGTTTGTGAAACTATAATTGACTTAGTTTATACTTTATTTTTTAAAGTATCTGTTATACAGATTGTGTTAGGTACAACAATGCCCCCCCTCTAAATTCCACATCCTAATCCCCCGAACCTATGAGTATGTAATGTTATATGCCAATGGCGGATTAAGATTACTAATCGTCTGGCCTTTAAAGTAAGGATATCACTCTGGATCATCCAAGTGGACTCTATGCAATTGTAAGACTCCTTAAAAGTATAAGAGGTTCGCAGACATAGAGTAAGTGCTAGTCATGCAATGTAAGAAAGACTTCACCAACCACTGAGGGCTTTGAAGATGGAAGGGAGCATCTATCTGGAAAAGGCAAGGAAATGAATTCCACCCAGAGCCTCTAGAAAGAAGCTCAATCCTGATGGCACTTGCTTTTAGCTCAGTGAAAATTACTTCAGATTTCTGGCCTACAGAACTTTACGAAAATAAATTCGTATGTTGTAAACCACTAAGTGTGTGGTAATTTGCTTCAGCAGCAATAGGAATCCAGTATACACATGTGTTTAGCATCCAGATTCCTAGGAATATGTCAGAGCTTTCAAACTCCCCTGTGGACATCCTGTTCCTCAGATCTTCCTTTATAATTTTTCACTGAGCCCTTGTATTCCCCAGTTGTTATTGCAGCCAGATGTGATGTGCAATAATTGCATTTGATATATTTTCTAGCTAATTCTCTGGGAATAGAACTTGTCCTGTGGTGCAAGCTCCTTATCAGGTCAAATTATGAAAATTTCCTGCAAATAATTTTGCTTTCCTAGAGAGCTGCAAAACCAGAGTGACATTTTTCTGGGAATAGGGCTTTTGGTGAAACTACAAGCTTGACATCAGTGATGCTGGTTTTCACAGTTACTGTGGTTGCAAGGTTACTGGTATTTAAGAATATCATAGAACTGGAGAGGGAAGAAATGAGAGTGGGATATGTACAATGTCATAAAATCCCAGTGTTTAGCAGTTCTGCAGTTTCTCTTCAATAAACAGTTTGCAAATTTGGTTAATTTCCATAGTTCTGTACTTGACACTGACAATCCATCAGTATTTTTGTCATTTTTATGGAAGAATAGATTCACAGAGGTCTTGACTTCACCATCCCAGAAATTCTGCCCCTTATGTTGTATTGTCAAAAAAAAAAAAAAAAAAAGAAAGATAAAACAGGCCCTGTATATTACATTCCTTTCTACAAAAACTACCCTTGGTGGTTTACTAGACTTCCAGGAGTGAAACAAAGCTATAGGATAAAAATATGACATTGACTATATTTGATACCAAGTCATTTAAAACATAACTCTTTTGTGAGATAGGTGTATAAATTGGTATAATTTTTGAGGTTGCTATTTTAATTTGATATAGTTAACATGCAGTGTTATGTTACTTTAAAGTATACAATGTAGTGATTCAACAATTCTATACATTATGCTGTGCTCACCATGGTAAGTATATTTTAATCCCCTTCACCTATGTCACCCATCCCACTCTCCACCTTCCTCTGGTAATCACCTATTTGTTCACTATAGTTAACAGTGTGTTTCTTGTTTTGTTTCTCTGTCTTTTTTCCTTAGTTCATTTGTTTTGTTTCTTAAGTTCCACATATGAGTGAAATCCTATGGTGTTAGTCTTTCTCTGACTGACTTATTTCAGCTAGCATTATACTCTCTAACTTCATCCAAGTTGTTGCAAATGATAAGATTTCATTCTTTTTTATGGCTGAATAATATTCATACACACACACACACACACACACACACACACATATATATATGCTGATTAATAATATTCGGTCTACTCTTTATCTATTCATTTATCAGTGGATATTTGGGATTGGAATGCTTCCATAATATGGCTTTTGTAATAAAGTTTCAATGAATATAGGAGTGTGTATATCCTTATAAATTAGTGTTTTTGTATTCTTTGAGTAAATACTCAGCAGTGAGGTTACTGGTTCATAGGGCCATTCTATTTTAATTTCATGAGGAAACTCCATGCTGTTTTCCACAGTGACTGCACCAGTTTTCATTCCCACCAACAGTGCAAGAGGGTTCCTTTCTCTCCACATTCTTGCCCACACCTGTTGTTTGTTGTGCTGTTGATTTTAGCCATTCTGCCAGGTGTGAGGTGATAATCTCATTGTAGTTTGTATTTGCATTTTCATCATGATCAGTGATGTTGAACATCTTTTCATGTATCTGTTGGCCATCTGTATGTCCTCTTTGGAGAGATGTCTCTTCATGTCTTCTGCTCATTTTTAATTGGATTATTTGTCTTTTGGGTATTGAATTGTGTAATTTGTTTATATGTTTTGGATACCATCTCTTCATCAGATATTTCATTTCACGGATATCTTCCCCCATTCAATAGGTAGTCTTTTAGTTTTCTTGGTTGTTTCTTTCACTCTGTAGAAGGCTTTTATTTTGATATATACCAAATAGTTTATTTTTGCTTGTATTTCCCTTGACAATAGCATGATTTTTTTTTTTAAGATTTTATTTATTTATTTGACAGATCACAAGTAAGCAGAGAGGCAGGCAGAGAGAGAGAGAGAGAGAGAGAGAGAGAATGGGAAGCAGGTTCCCTTCTGAGCAGAGAGCCTGATGCAGGGCTTGATCCCAGGACCCTGGGATCATGACCTGAGCCGAAGTCAGAGGCTTTAACCCACTGAGCCACGTATACACCCCGATTTTTTAAAAAATAAATTACCAAACAAATATATTTCAGGCTTTAGGAGGGATACATCCATGTGTAAAATAATATAATAAAATCCAAGGCAATAGTGAGTGTATATATTTTGGGTGGGGATAGGGCAATAGTATTCTATATCCTCTGCTTTGGGTTACCTTTATAGATAAATGAGTTACAGAAATATTATATCTATTTATATTCAATTATTTAGATATATAAAACTTTCACTCCATTGTCTTTTTATAGTCTTTCAACCTTAGAATTATTTGATCATCTCAAAATGTCTCTCATGTCCACTGTCTATCTACCTGTTTCATTCATAATATTCCAACAATATGAACTCATAAAACATGTTTCTTCACTTGCAATACAAAGAATTTGATTATAAAGTTCTTGAGGGCAGTTGGGTTTTAAACCATTGTTATATACTAATTACTAGAAAAGTGTCATAAAATAATGGCTCATGAAATTTTGTGAATAAATGATTCTTAATTAAATCATAGTTTATATTTAATACTTAGTAATATTTAACATTTACCAAACAATGTTTTGAATTTAGAAGGGACAGTTGATAGGAATTTCATGTTGATGGTAATTGAGTGCAATATGTTCTATTATAGTTTATAATAGGAAATTGTTGTAACAACACATAAAATACTTAATTCCCCATGGTATTATAAGCAATATTATGACCCAAAATATGGAATACAATATGGATATGTTAAAAATATCCAGAAAAGAGGAATATTAGGATTAAAGCATATATTTGAACTTTGGTAGAATTTGTTTAGCTGTTTCTAATTGAATTACAGGTAGAAACTGAAGAACTCACAGTATTTCATATTTACATCAAAATATAATAATCGCTGATAAAATTAATTTTTACTGAATATGTTCATAATGCAAAACTAAGGAATGACACATTTCTTTTTTCATGAGTGTTAAATTAATCATCAGTGTTAATGGTATGTCCATATGTCAGGTGAATTGTAATGATTATTTTGTTTCTGGTCCAAATGTATGCCACTGTTTCATACAGCTATTGTTTAAAATGTTCTCCACAAGATTACAAATTTAGTTCCTCTCTTGAGAATCCTCATCAAAATACATGTGTATTTTTTTCAATGCTTATATAAATTTGGTGCCTTTTCTCTATAAGTAAAATGAATATTCCTAATGTCTGTTATAACATTCAACTAAAAATATGTTCAGTTTTATTTAACAACATTTAACTGACAAATAGTAATTGCCTTTTCTGACATTCTGTTTACCTTGGGAGGTCATTCTTTAGAGAATTACATTTTCTGCAGCCAATAACGTAGTATGAAGAAACCAGTAAATAATAGCATGCAGTACAATACGATGCAATAAGTATGGCAATTCCTGAAATCAGCTTTATAATTTACCATGTTAAACAACCTAAAATGATCATTTGAAACAATCATCTCTGTAGGTAGTTGTAACGCATGGCTCTTAGTAGCAGAGGTCATTTTAGCAACTCTTAATTCTCCTTTTTCAGTTTCTACAATAACCACTTTACTTTGATCTCTCTCTTCCTTTTAATTATTTTAAGCCTAGAATGTATACCCACTGGATTCCCAGCAGATCCAGGTAATCTGTGCTCAATAAAGTTTATTGTTGTATAAGAAATAATGTCAGAAAAATATCCCAGCCCATTCTCTTCAGGCTGTACTACTATTTCAAAGGTGAAAAGAACTTTAAAGCTTATAGTATCTCACTCTTACTTGAGTAATATGTAATATGAAACACTTTGTACCTTTTTGTTTAAGAAGACAATTGTAAATAAGTAAACTTTTAATGATAAATCTACTAAACTTTTTTCATTCATATTTATTTAAAATAAAATTTTCACTTTATATATATATATAAATTTAATATTATTTACTTTTATTATTTGTTAATTTTATTTTGATCATTACACAATGAACATCCTAAAAATGAAATTGGAACTTTTAAAGTAACATAGACTCAAATATACATACAAAATGAAATGTCCTTTTGTTTGTACTTCAAATTATATCTCAAATCTATTAACTTCTTTTAAATTTCCCTGCCACTACTTTAGCTTCTGTTATTATTTCTTCCCGGATGAGAGACTATCCTTCCTGTTCCTTCCTAATACATCTGCACCCAGAAGTCTGAATCATAGTTCTAAATTTTAAATGGATTATCTTATTTAAACATTGTAATGCTTTCCAATTACTCTTAAAATCACATCTATAATTCTGGAAGTCATGAATCATTCTCTTTCCTTCCTCCCTGACCTCATCCTGTGTCATGCCTCCTCTGGATTAGTCTACTCCCAGTAGCGCTGCCCTTCTTACAATTTGTTAAATACTGAAGATCCATTCAGTGCTGAGTCTGTACTCACACAATTCATCACCTGGAACTTCCTTTATCACTTTAATTTTTGTTCTCTTTCAGAGATGAATGCCCTCCGATTTTGCCTATTTTCTTTCATAGTCCTGTCTACTTTTATAATACCTACTAAGATTCGTAATCATTTATCTTTGTGTCTTTATGGCTTAACAACTTTTTCTACCAACGCTTCATGAAAGTAAATTTTGTCTGTTGTGCTTACTGTTGTGCCCCAGGAACTAATGCAGCATTTGGCAAATATTCCTGTTGAATGAATAAAAGTATGAATTGGTAAGAAGTAGTTGGTAGTCTTAGTGAAAAGGTACAACAGAAGAAGGATCATCAATGTTGTCATTAATTTCTTTATTAAGACTACCGATTACTTTTCTCTTCTTAAGTGAATGAATCATTTTCTCTCTGTCTCTGTTTATCTCTCTCTCTCTCCCTTCTTCTTGGAGTTTCTATATCTCCTTCTCTAATGAATTTTTCATTAACCTTCACTCTATTATTTAATTAAAAATCAAAAACAAGAAAGTCTCATCTTTTTTCACTATTTGCTAATAGGTATCATATCTCTTATGATATCCAAGCTTAAGAAAACTTAAAGCTCAACTAAAGATTTTATTGAGTTCCACTCTCTAAACCAAGTTTCTAGGCTATATACATTTCCTCTGAGTATTTTCTATATTGAAGATTGTTTTCTTCCATCCCTGTCTGTAGAAATCTGACCTTTTCTTTTATGTCAATCCCCAATACAACTTACTTTATAAAATCTTGTTACTACAGAAAAAAGTTATTTCTCAATAATTTACTCATTATATGATTTACCCGTGTAAATACATCTTACGTCTTTGATTACCCAATAAAGTGTCTTCTTGTTCTTGTAATAAAAGAAAAAATTCTGAATCTAAAAATATTTTATGGTAATTGAAGGCCTTGACATAAAAGAACTACAGCAAACTTTTTAATTATATTTTTCAACATCCTTCACAAAAGCCCTATATTCAAAGAATTTAGTGAAAATGTTTCTTGCCATGGTCAGTGTGCTTATTTATTTTCTGTACCTTTAAAAAAAAATAAGATATAATTAACATATAATATTGTATTAGTTTCAGGTGAACAGCATAATGATTCAATATTTGTATATATTGCAAAACAATCACCACAATATGTATAGGTAACATCCATCACAAAACAGTTACTTTTTTTTCCCTTGCAATAAGAAATTTTAAGATCTACTGTCCTGGCCATTTTCAAAATACGTTATTATCAGCTATAGTCACCATACTGTATGTTACATCCCAGAACCTGTTTGTTTTATATATTTTTTTTTATTTGAGGCCTTATTATACAGTCCAATTATCTTGGCATGATTTTATCATCTGTTGAAGATTTTGAGAAGTATAGGCAGTGTCTTCTTCTATGGACTGTTAAATTGCCATGTAGATATGTGGATAAACGCCCAACTCTATTATTCAGAACAAAATCGGATCTCATCATTTTTCTTCAAGCCCTTGTTCAACATCAATCCAAAATTGTAGGAGTAATAACAGTTCAAAAATATTTTAACGAATCATTAGAATTTGGTTTTCCAAATAATTTATACTTATAAATTTATGCACTTAAAAACTCACAAACTTATCTAATAGGATATATTTTTTTTTCAAGAGAGAAATTCTTGATCTAATATCATGTATAGAGAAAATATGAGAGTATTTACTTCTGAAAACTTACATTAGAAAAATTAGATTTCCCCAAGGGAATACTTAATTCAAAAATCTTATTAAATTCCTTTCACATAATATTCTATGTGTATACAAGAGCAGATATACTCAAACCTCCAAAAAATGAGTTTTAGAATGTACCTGTGATAGTTACTCTTGCTTGAGTTGTTTTGGAAATTAACGCTATTGTTGTTCATGTGTTATTTGATGAAATTTGTTAATGTGATCTTAAAAACATAGTGATCCATATGTTATATACTCAATAGTAAGGCTTTGTACTGATAAGGTGAAAGACGAGAGAATATTGTGTATTCTACTAACTTACAATTTTCTAACAAAACTAACACTACTGAAACACTAGTACACTGATACTACTGTAATACAGAATTCACTATATTATTCTAAAGTTAAATAGTATGCATTCCTTATAGTTGCAATATTTCTTCTGTTTTGTCAATCCTACCCATTATGAGCACATTTATCTCCATAGATGGGGGCTTTGGTCATAGTATGACATCACTAAAAACACTTGTTTGCATTTCAATTCCCTGTAAGAAAAAAAGGTATCATCTCTAGGAAAAAAAAAAAAAAGTATACAGTTTTCCTGATGGTGCCACCCCACCCTCACACAAAATCAATCTAATATTGTGTTGCTACCTTTTATATGTTGTATGTTCCGGCTCTTTGAAAATATTCTGCCTTTACAAAATATTTTTATTGATCATTATTTATTTGTTTATTTGTTCCTCATTTATTTATTTATTTTTATTAATCATTTATTTATCAATCATTTTTCTTTCAAATGAGTATCCTTCTGCATCATGGCTTACTGTAAAATTTCACCCAACTTTCAGAGGAAAATATCCTGAATATGCCAATCTCTCCATGATGTTCTTATTGATGTTAAGAGAAAATAAGATTTACACTTCTTTTGAAGTCCTTGACATTTTATTCAGTCTCTCTTATGAACTTGCCACATTCGGCCTCATTGTTTTGGTCTATTTCCCCCAAATAATCTTTCCCATATGATAAATGCCATGTTAACTATAAAGATTGTATTTCATGTTTATATAGCTTCTACTACATTGTACATAAAATTTCTTTATAAACGTTTATTGAATGAAAGTATAGCAGTATGTACACTTTCATATAATTAGTCATATGGCGTATAAGCCATAATTTTTTCATTACCTTTTAATTATACAAGTGTATCTCTGTTGAATTAAGTAAGTCTGAGCATATTTAAATTAAGTCAAGTATTTCTTAGTTCATACAAGGCTCCTCAAGTCCTCTCAGCGATCTTTCAGTTTCAAATAACATAGTACCACATTAAAACCACTTTTAAAAATTCAAATAGGTGGGGTGCCTGGGTGGCTCAGTGGGTTAAAGCCTCTGCCTTCGGCTCAGGTCATGATCCCAGGGTCCTGGGATCAAGCCCCACATCAGGCTCTCTGCTCAATGGGGAGCCTACTTCCCCCTCTCTCTCTGCCTGCCTCTCTGCCTACTTGTGATCTCTATCAAATAAATAAATAAAATCTTTGAAAAAATTCAGTGATACTTCACTTAAGAAAAATATATTCTGAGGCAATCTATGTTTTGATGAAACAGTTTAATGATATCCTGGCTTCATTTGGACTTCTGTATGATTCCTTGGCATTCTCTTTATCTCATGGCCACAAGATAACTAGAAAGGCAACATGTTCCAAACCCTCATAGTATAGTGTTCAAGGCAAAAGGTTTCAGAGAAAAGGAAAGATAAGATATCTTTATTTGTTCTTCCAAAAATGAGCCATGAAACTCTTTTTCAAAATTTCCATGTTATTAGATAGAGCTGGTCCAAATGCCCAACTCTAGAATAATCATTTGCAAAGGAAAAATTTAAGGCATTTAAAACTAATTTAAAGCAATCATTACTTATCTCTTAATGCAGATTGCTATCCAAAGAAAATCGGGATTTCCTAAAGTAAAGAATAAGGAACTTCTGTTAGATACAAAACTAACCATGCTGCCAGTGTGGGACCTATCATGGAGACTGGATCCCCTGTGTTATTACTTCAGCTTTAGATATACCTTTGCTTGCATAGTCAAACTAGCAAAAACAAACAAACAAAACACCTAGGAAACAAAAACAAACCAAAACAACTAAATAAAAACCCAAACAACCAGCCTAACAAATTTAATATTGCATGAGTTCCTTTTCCATGTTTGTTTCCTCTTATTTGAGTTGAAATACACAAGTATACACACAATAGTACATGATAATATGTATCTGTACTGAATGCATTATATTTATTCCTTCTCACATGACACTGTACTTCATGTGCACTTATAGGACAGTCTTCTTCACATTGCTTTATGATATATTCATATATCTTGCTTCTTCACTAAAATATCAGTTCTTGAATGTCAGGAATGATTTTGTATATATTTTTGTATTCTTGCAGCCTTTGATAATACCAAATTTATAGGAAATAAATATTTACCAAATGGATAGATGAGTAGAGGGATGGTGAAGTAGAAGATGGATGGATGAATAAATGGTCCTGTCATATTCTGCTTTTTCAGTTTCAATCGTTTCTTATTGGTAAAGACTTTCAGTATTACTTCTTCCATCTGATTCTTACTTCAAACTAGTTATGCACTCAATTGTTTCCTATTTATGGTGTGAAAATTAATAAAAGAAACCTTGTTTAGAATCAAATGGAAATGTCAGCAAATGGAGCTCCCTCACCCTACCACTTGTCTATCAAATGTAACTCCACAGGAGAGCTATACTTTGCAGGTTGCTAGTACTTTAGGTACTACTTTACTACCTCAGTGGGAAGTAGAAAGGTTTTTCTCTTTTCCAGGCAACAGCCCAGCCAATGAGAGACTGTCCACACCACCAGTGAAAAACCACTATACTTCAAACGCCCAGTTTACCCCAGTAGACTTTTTATTTGCAACAGCTTTCTCAGTTCCCACATTTCCTCTATAAAAGTGTTCCTTTCCTTTGTTCTCTGGACTCATTTGGTTTTACCATAGCTCGCTTATCCTGAATTACAATCATCTGCCTTTCCCAAATAACTACTCTTGCTGGAAAAATAACTAACAGTTTTATGTTTAAGGCTTACAATGGCTACAAGTTCCCTACAATTATTTTAATTGGGTGACCAGACAGAGATTTCTTGGTTTTAAATCTTAAAATGAGATAAAATAGATTATCTGCCCTATTCAATAACGAGTTTAAGATTATGAAATATAAATCCTTGGACTGTGATGGCTTTATATGTTGAAAAGTGATTAGTGTGGTGTTTTCTTAATATGTCATTTTAGCTAAACTGAACCTATATTCTTAGAATTCTGTATGGTACCAAGTTAGTATTGGTCACAAGAGACATTTGTATGACATTTGTAGAACAGAAGTGTGTCAGCAACCATTTTTACATTGTCAAGGTTTTTGTAGGCAACATACACTTTTGGATCTCATGCGTGTTGTGACTGAATAACTCTCTTTGTTCTTTGTACTTTCATCTGATCTCTTCTTTCAGCTTTTTCAAAAGTTGGACCAGATGTAAATATAGCTCTGTACTAAAGGGCTCTACTCTATGGCAAAGATTACTTAGATCATCAAAGTTATTCATGAGAGATGGATGTGGGGTTCAGTTTTTCTTTGTGGATTTCACTTTACTCTTGTCATTTCCAGTTTGTTATTGCTCTCCCCCATTTCTT
This sequence comes from Lontra canadensis, assembly GCF_010015895.1. NCBI lineage: Eukaryota > Metazoa > Chordata > Mammalia > Carnivora > Mustelidae > Lontra > Lontra canadensis. The sequence goes on from NW_022631040.1 coordinate 4,852,379, forward strand.
GCACACCTTCCCTTCTCAATTGCCAGCTCTAATGATTTCATGCACAACACTTAATCAGATTACACAATTGTGCAAATTTTAATTCCGACAACTAATTTCTTTTTTTTTTAACCACAGGTTTCACATCTACTTTATTTTTTTTATAATTTTATTTTTTTTTTCAGCATAACAGTATTCCTTGTTTTTGCACCACACTCAGTGCTCCATGCAATCCGTGCCCTCTCCAATACCCACCACCTGGTTCCCCCAGCTTCCCACCCCCGCCCCTTCAAACCCCTCAGACTGTTTTCCGACAATTAATTTCTTAATGCATATCACATATAGTAATTCTTTTCGGATCAAACCCCATCTGATGCAATTAAACAAGAGATATTATAAATTCATGAATTTCAGAGATTAAACTTTTTTTCCAGTTGCATTAATTTTAACAGTCAGTTTTTTGTCTTAAAAATGAAAAAATCAGGAAACAAACCTTTCATAAAATTTAGCAGAGCTGCTTAGAGAGACCCAGAGCTGTCATGTCAAGATCCAGCACTGAGCAAAATGACATGCAGCTTTCTAAGCAAAATGCTACAGCACAGAGTATAGCAGCTTTTCTTGGATAATAAGCAAATGCAGCTTTCATTTTCTTTCCATACTTACTTCATATGTTTAATATTTCAAATAATAATTGACAACATCTCTTCTTTCTCTTTGCCACTCTATTGTAAGCCATATTTGTATCTGTATCAAAAATCATGAGCACATGGTAGATGCTCAAAAATATAAGTTGAAAAAATGAATACTTTAGGAGAATACATTGAAGAAAATTTCTACTTCACAAATGCTTCCATTACATGGGTCTGACTATAATACAGAAGCAGAGTGACTGAACGAAAAACGTAAGTTCAAGGCAACAGCAAATCCGGTATAAAAAATAAGAGTTAAGAGACATTTATAATTCAGAACACATAATCTCTATATGAAGGTGAGGAACATCACTCAGCATCAGGGAAATACACTGTCAAAACCACAATGAGATACCACCTCACACCAGTCAGAATGGCTAAAATTAACAAGTTAGGAAGTGACAGATGTTGGCAAGGATGTGGAGAAAAGGGAGCCCTCCTACACTGTTGGTGGAAATGCAAGAACTCTGGAAACAGTATGAAGGTTCCTCAAAAAAGTTGAAAATAGAGCTACCCTACGACTCAGCAATTACACTACTAGGTACTTACCCAAAGGATATAAACATAGTGATATGAAGGAACCTGTACCCCAATGTTTATAGCAGCATTATCCACAATAGCTAAACTATGGAAAAAGCCCAGATATCCATCGACAGATGAATGGACAATGAAGATGTCATATTTGCATAATGGAATATTACTCAGCCATCAAAAAATTGAAATCTTACCATTTTCAATAATATGGATGGTACTAGAATGTATTATGCTAAGTGAAATAAGTTGATCAGAGAAAAACAATTATTATGTGATCGCACTCATATGTGGAACTTAAGAGACAAAACAGGATCATAGAGGAAGAGAGGGAAAAATAAAATAAGACAAAAGTAGAGAGAGACAAATCTTAAGAAAGTCTTAACTCTAGGAAACAAACTGAGGGTTGCTGGAGGTGAGGTGAGTGGGAGGATGCAGTAACTGGGTGATGTGCATTATTAAGGGGGTATTTGATGTAATGAGCACTGGGTTTATATGCAACTGATGAATCACTAAACTCTACCTCTGAAACTAATAATACATGATTTTAATAATTGAATTTTAATTTTAAAAAAAGAAAGTGAAAAAAGAGAGAGGGAGAAAGGAAGAAAGAGGGAAGGCCCAAAGAAATTTAAAAGCTGTATTTTTTTTCTTAATTTGACATGGATAAAAGCTTTACTGATTCCTCATGAAGAGGGAGTTAGTTACCATTCAGAGAAATTGTATAATACATACAGACAGAAAAATAGACTGATGAGAGACTATCAAATTAACAACAAATGAAATAATTTTTATTTTGACTTAAAGATTCTTTTAGGATCTGTTGTAAGTTCTGGAAGAGGTAGACTACAAATGGAATTTGATGGAAAAATTTTGCTACATTATATAATGCTCATCTTATTCAAGGCACATTCTTTCTGTACTGACATAAATTATTTTCTTTCCTAATTAGAACAAACTTATTGTTTGAGATTTGGCTGAACATCCATAAATCCGTAACATTTAGAACTTCTGCTTCATAAATGTTTAAACTACCTATATATCTCAGACCTCATGTTTGGCTTTTACTGAAAATTAATTAATTAATTAGTTAATTAAAAAATACATCAAAGGGAGCCTGAAATACAGCATTGTGAAAATCAGTATGTGCAATTAATTCACTGTCTACCTGGCTTATAATATTTTCTAAAAATAACTGTTTTGTTTTCCAGTCTATTAATCTAGGAGATATACTCTCTTTCACAGCCATATGTTGGTATTATTAGAATATTAGAATTCAAATGTATTTGTGTTAATTCTATATAGGAATAGATTGTAAATTTGTAAATATGCTAGCATTTGAACATTTGAACTGAAACTAACTACATTTTTTAAGACCCAAAATAAATAACTAAAGTAGATAGGGATTAAAATGGTTTCTGATGACTAGAAGAAGCAGTCATTCTAGTATGAAAAGTGAGAAATTAATGGTTAATAACACGTAAGAAAATGAATAAATTACACCTACAAGCTTGTAAATATTCCTTAGTGTATCACCTCGAGATTCTGTCATCTGCAACAATCATTAACTCGCCTAACTATTTAATAGTAACTGAAATACACAGGGATGTTACTTGTATTTGCATAACAGAAAACTGGGAATGTACTGACATTGCCAATAGCTTAAAATTCTATGAACCATATCTAGAAATATGTTTCTACAGCTGAGTCAAAGAGATAACTACCTATATTTTCTTCTAGAAATTTTATGAGCAAAATGACAGGCAGCTTTCTAAGTCTTATGTTTGGGTTTTTAATCCACTTTGAATTTATTTTTGTATATGGTTTGAGAAAGTAGTACAGTTTCAGTCTTTTGCATGTAGCTATCCAGTTCTCCCAAGAGACTTTTTCCCATTGTATATGCTTGCCTCCTTTGTCATAGATTTATTGACCATATAATCATGGGTTTATTATTATGCTTTCTATTCAGTTCCATTGATCTATGTGTCTATTTTGTGCCATTACCATAGTACTTATAAACATTTTTCTAGATATGTCTGCTTGGGCTAAGGAAATAAAAACAAAATTAAACTATTGGGACTATAACAAAATAAACAGTTTTTGATCAGCAAAGGAAACCATCAACAAAACAAGAGACAACTTACTTAGTGGAGAAAGATATATTCCAATGATATATTTGATAAGAGGCTCACATCCAAAAAATATAAAGAAGATATACAATATATCCCCAAAATAACAAGATGGGGATATAAAGAAGGAGCATTGTGTACTGTTTGTAGGAATGCAAGCTGGTACAACCACTGTGGAAAACAGTATGAACATTCCTCAAAAAATTAAAAATAGAAATACCATGTGATCCAGGAATTCTATTACTGGATATTTTCCCAAAGAAAACAAAAAAGGTCAAAAAGATATGGGTACTCCTATGTTTATTGCAGTGTTATTTATAATAGCCAAGGCATGGAAGCAGCCCAAGTATCCATCAAGACACGAATGATTAAAGAAGTGGTATACATATACAATGACATTACTCAGCTGTGGAAAAAGCAATGAAATCTTGCTATTTTCAACAACATGGATGAGTGCACAGTGTGTAATCTAAGTCAGAGAAAGACAAGTACCATTTGATTTCACTCATATGTCAAATTTAAGAAACAAAACAAAGAAAAAAAGAGACAAAAAACAGGTTCTTAAATGTAGAGAACTGATGGTTGCCAGAGGGGAGATGGGTGGGTAGATGGGTAAAATAAATGAAAGTGATTAAGTGTATACTTATGATGGACACTCAGTAATGTGCAGAATTGTTGAGTCATTATTTTGTACGCCTAAAACTAATACAACATTCTGAGTTAATTATATTTGAATTTAGGCATAAATCAAATTTTTTAAAAGCTGTGAATGAACTTTTTCTTTGATTCTCTCACTTTCCCTTCATGATAGCCAATGGTTATCAAGTATTATAAGTATGTTCAATGAAAGAGAAAGTGTTAAGATACAGAGCCAGCTTAATGTCGCACTTCCTGTGAGAAAAACATTTAAAAAGGACTTTCCATAAGCCCAATAAGCAAAGTTTAATTTTTTCATAACGGATCTGGGGAAAAGCTTTCTAACCATGACTCAAAATTTACTTGTAGTATAGAATAGAGAAATTTGAGACTATTAAAAGACAAGAGTAAAATTTTGCATAGAGTAAAAAAAAAAAACAAAAAACAAAACACTGACCAGAAGAAAATATTTGCAATAAATAGCATAAAAAGTTCTAAAGCCCCTAATAGAACTTTGAAAACATCATGAAAAAGACCAAAATGTAAAATGGGGCAGAGGGCATGAACAGACACATTACAAAAGGATCTCAAAGGTACTCAAAGATGCTAACATCACTTGTAGTATGAAAAATGCAGTTTCAAATTACACCAAAATATCGTTTCTTACCTATAAGCTTGGTCAATATACAGAAACTTGATAACTCAATCTGTAGTTTAGTCTGTAGTGAAAGTCAATCTCACATACTGCTGGTAGAATTTAAAATGGTATAGCCTCAAAATAAATTAAAATAAATAAAATAAAATAAAATAAAATAAAATAATAAAATAAAATGGTATAGCCTAATTTTTATCATTAAATAACAAAATTAAACATTTTTTTAAAAATTTGCAGTTGCCTTTATCTTAACTGATCGTCAATGCCCTATGCTCATGTATGTGCTAGATTTTAAAAAAAATTTTATATGATTCTTAAAATTTAAACCCATGGAAATTCTTTTTTTCTTCTGTTATTTTTTATAATGGTGTTATGTGACTTGCAGCAAAGTGACAGAGGTATATGATTTTTTTATAAAGGTGCGCTAGATTTTACTGATTTCCACTTAACAGGAGTAAATTTACTATTGCTAAGGTTTTAAAATATAGCTAAATATAGCAAATGTTCCATATAAATTGAACACTCAGAATTTGTCATAGTTGAGCGGTCACAGCCTGGATGACAAATGACTAAAGAAATTTTTTAAAGGACAAAGATAAAAGGAGAACTTAAAAGTTTTAACAAAGCAAACCATTTTTAATATTTACCTGGCCTGTATTTGTAAATGGACTAGGGAAAAAACTAAATATATTGAGTAAATGCAATAATTATCTATTATTTGTATCATTGGCATCTATGAATGTTGTTTCTAGGTAATAAAAGTATCATTAAGATCTAAATTTCACACTATGTGTTTTTTCATCACGATATTGAATGTAAAGCAATATTAGCTGGTATAAAAGGAAAGTAAGAAACTTGCTTTAGACATAAAATTTTATGTGCCCTAAATATAATATATTCATTTAAGTGAATAAATTCAATAAACTAGTTTTTTTCTGCTGCTTGAAAATTTTCAGTGGCTGGTTTATGTTCTTAGGAGAAGGGCCAATGTTTATAATATGTTCTAAGGAGTTCTGCCTCAACTTGCATGTGAACACACTCTCACCTGAAACATTCCTGAATCTTGCCTTGGTATCTCCAAGAACTAAAAAGATCCTTCTTTCAGGCTACAAACATGCTGTACTTTTTTTTTTTTTTTAAGATTTTATTTATTTATTTGACAGAGATCACAAGTGGCGGGGTGAGGAAGCAGGCTCCCCACCAAGCAGGGAGCCCTATGTGGGGCTCGATCCCAGGACCCTGAGATCATGATCTGAGCTGCAGGCAGAGAATTTAACCCACTGAGCCACCCAGGTGCCCCCACACTGTAATTTTTAACATCTGCTGGGTTTAATTATGCTGATCTGTGTGCTTAGAATGTTTCTTTTTATCTATCTCCTACTTTGTTTCTACTCACATTTCAGTATGCATATCAATGGTCACTTTCCCAACAAAATCTGCCCAGGCTCCCTAGACTTACTTAGTTGAGTATCCTCTTGCTCTATGCTCTCATAATCATCTTACTTGATCACTACAGTATCTATCAAAACTAAGTCCTTTGCATTAGACTTTAATGTCCAGTGAACAGTGTTGTGTATGTTCTAAGGCAATGATATTTAATGATTAACAAATTAAATAATTAATTAATTTGAACAATTAATTAAATTTTAATTAAAACAACTTATTCAAATTATATTTAAGTTAAAACATCCATAATATTTTTCCCAGGTGTATTTATCAATATATTAGATTTCTTTAATATAAATATTAAAATTTCAATTTTAGAATAATTTGTTATCACTTAACATATCATTTAGACAAACACTTTAACATTAAAAAATAATCTTTGACTATCTTTCATTTTTTTCCTGATGCTATTTCCTTTTGTTTATGGCTTTTCTCCTTGCCTCTCCCTTTTGAGCCTATATAGGAAGCAGGATATTAAAATAATTTCAGAAACTGAATCAAAATGTTTTCTTGAAATCTTAATTTTAAAATAATCTGAAGTCATTTGATAATAATTTTGGAAATAAAATAAAAATGTACAATTTCTCTTTCATATTTATAAATGTAGGGTATATCCAAGAGTGAAAATAAGGTAAATACTAGAGTAAAATTATTTTACAGATGTTATTTTTATTTTTTAAATAGAGTAAATAGTTAAGATATTGCTTATCTTATTCTCTTAAAATTATCTTAAGTTATGGCAAAGTATAGTACTAAGATTAATCAGACAAATTATCTAAAATTTACTAGTGTTTTAGTCTTGAGAAATATTCTGCAATCATAGAAAGAAAATAACATATAAAGCATGAAGATACTATTTGCTTCTGTCACAAAATGAAAACTGTGACATTCAGTCAAAAGCAAAAATATTTTTTTAAGATTTTATTTATTTATTTGACAGAGAGAGAGATCACGAGTAGGCAGAGAGAGTGGGGGGAAGCAGACTTCCTGCTGAGCAGAAAGCCCAGATGTGGGGCTCGATCCCAGGACTCTGAGATCATGACCTGAGCTGAAGGCAGAGGATTAACCCACTGAGCCACCCAGGCGCCGCAAAAGCAAAAATATTTTATTTTATTTAATTTATTTGTCAGAGAGAGAGAGAGCACTAGCAGGGGAGAAACAGGCTCCCTGCTGAGCAAGGAGCCTTAGGTGGGACTCAATCCCAGGACCTTGGGATCATGACCTAAACCAAAGGCAGATGTTTAACTGACTGAGCCACCAAGGCATCCCCGATCAAAAGCAAAAGAAAGGTGTGTTTCTTCATTTGTAGGTATTGATATTAGATGAAATTAGAGTTGCCCAAAACATCCTAATATCACTTAAAGTATTTTCATACAGATAGAAGGCAGGATTCTAGGATGGTCCTCATAAGCCAGTCCCTAGAGTAACACCTTCTATGACTCCAACACTTGAATGTGAAGATAAGATATCACTTCTGTGATTAGGGTATTTTATATGACAAAGGTGACAGAATTTTTCTGATGAAACCAAAGTCTCAAATCAGTTGACTTTGAGTTAATTAAAAGGAAGGTTACTCTAGGTGGGTCTGAACCATCAGATGAGCCCATAACAGGGACTTGATCCTTCTTAAAGAGAGTAATTCACAGGAAGAGTCACTCTGCTGCTAACCTTGAAGAAAAGAAAAAAAACATACTGTAAACTGTCAATGGAGGAAGACACACAAAAACTGGAGAGTGGCTTCTAGAACTGCAAATGGTCTCCATCCAGAAACAAAAAATAAAAACAAACAAAAGGGAACCTCAGTCATACCACTGTGATCAAATGATTCTGTAAACAATCTCAGGGTGCTTGATGCATATCTTTACCTATATCAATATTAACTATCTGTGAAAACACAGATAGATCAGATATAGAGCAGAGAACCCAATCATGCCATGCTGGACTTCTGATCCAAAGAAACGCTGAAATAATGAATTTGTGTTCTTTTAAGCCATTAAATGTGTGATAATTTTTTGTACTGCAAAAAAAGTATATCATTATATTTGTGGAAGAAAAAATTATAACATAAAGAATTATCTGCTACCGTGTGTAGCAGATAATTCCTCAATTCCTCAACACTCTTCCTCCCTTCAATTTCACAAAGAAATCATATACATTTTGTTATACTTAAGGGTCATGTGCAATGTACACATATTTTTCTAAATGAGTAATTTTAACTTTTTCTTTGAGACAACTTTCTATTTTAAACAATGCCACAATTTATAAATCATCATAGAAAAAGTTAGATTCATTCTAACTTAATAATATACTTTTTTTAAGATTTTTATTTTTAAGCTATCTGTACTTCCAACATGGGGCTTGAACTCACAACCCCGATATCAAGCATCCCATTCTTCACCAACTGAGCCAGCCAGGCACTTATATACTTTAAAATATTTGGGGGGTACCTGGGGGGCTCATTCATTTAAGCAGCTGCCTTCAGCTCAGGTCATGATCCTAGAGTCCTGGGATTGAGCCCCACATGGGATTTTCTGCTTGACAGGGAGCCTGCTTCTCCCTCTCCCTCTGCCTGCTACTCTGCCTAATTGTGCTATTTCTCTGTCAAATAAATAAAATCTTTAAAATATTCTGAAATTTTAACAATGGCCTCCAGAAGTACAAGTGCTATCTGCGCAGAGAAATGTGTTTTACTTTCTATGAAGCCAAAATTTGCAGTTTCTCATGATAATTTAAAATCAACTAGGAAATCACATGCAAAAATTAAGATAGCCATAATGCAATTTGATATTTTTCAAATTTTCAAATTATTTCAAAATATTTGAAATTCTATTCTGTTGGTGATGAAGATTGTGAATAAACACATAGCTGGATAGGGAAGGGAAGCATAAAGAGAAGCAACTAATTTAATACCAAAGTTATATAATATGTGAAATAGCTTGCACAGCAAATATTCAATATAAATTAATTGTTTTCTCATCATAGAGGTCACTTTCAAAACAATTATTTTTTGATATGCATCTATTCAGGATTATGTATTCTTCAGACTTCTAGAGATCAATAATCTTAACTCATTTTTGAAAGTATTTAAATACTGAGTGCTATCCAGACAATGAGGAATTATAGGGCCAATGTCTAGAAAAGGCAGAAAGCATAGATATGCAGGCTAATCTGCGGTCTCCTCTCCCTTATTGCTGGTTTCCTGAATCTTTTAGAGACTGTTGAGAGGCTAGAAATGAGCAGAATTTTTATAGGCTCACAGGCTATGAAGGACAAGAGTTGGAGGTCAGGGTTTGAAAAGGGTAGTAATCTTTAGTAAACAAAGCAGATTATAGGGTAGGACCCCAAGAGACACACCTTAAAATCATCTTAAAACTTGATTAGACACAGGTAATCTGGGATCCCTTGTGCCTCTTGTCTGACTGACTATCTTCAACTATGTTGTCCAGTGTGGTAGCCACTAGCTGCATGTAGCGATTTAAATTTAAATTAGTTGAAATGTGTGTCTATTTTTGAAACTTAGGAATTTTTAAACTGTTGAGTCTAAGCTTATTGATCATGTTTTGTTTATCGTCAGAAGAAATATCAGATAATTCAAAATAGGTCTCAGTAATTGATTTTCACAGCTGGGACTTACTTGCCTAAAATTGTATCATGTCCTTGGTATGTTACAGAAAAGCCCAGCTATTTATCTCCAAAAGAGGCTGGTGTTATTCTACTAGATTACCCTAAACCTAATTGCTAGAATGAATGGGTTGTTTCACAAAACATTGTTTTTACCTACTGTTCTTTTTCTGTTCCATATTACATTAAAATGTCATATGCCCCCCCCAAAAAAAGAAAGAAAAAAAAAAGTCTTATTTCCTTAGCTCCTCTTGTCTGTGAGAGTTCCATCTGATTTTTGTAGGAACCATGGAGGTAAACTGAAAAGGGATTTGAAAGAGTCTAGCTCTGCATCCTTTAAACCTCTGATGTGGCACTAACCTCTACAAATCTTCCCATGGTATAGTATTGCTTTTGATTTACTATCTTGATCAAAGATTTAGGGATACTTAAAGGATTTCCAGTGGGTCCTTCCTGTCATATGATACACCCTTGTTTTAAGTCAAATCTTTAGAGAATTTTTTCTGCCCTTACTTTCTGCCCTGATCAATAGCCAAACATTTTGTCACATTGTTTCCTACTTAAAAAAATGGATTGGAAAATGCTGATGCTTTAATATTTCTTTAAACATAGGAATTACATTTATATGTTGAATCAGGAAAAAATACTGTAGAATATAAAAATAGTAAATCTTTTCAAAATGTGTTCCCTATATTTTGTTTCTATCCTATAGTAGCTTGTGCTGAAGCATGAATCTTTCATTAAGAATAAGTTAATGATGTACACAAAATAATGTGATTAGATCAGCATTAAACTATTAATGCTGTAATAATACTAGTAAAGTCTCCATTAAAAAAGATATTCAGTGTTCTAATTTTGGGTAAAAACAAGTTAAATAAACTTAAACTGGTTTGCTCACCTCAGAAAATTCCTTGGTATTTAATATGATAATATAGTCACAAGTGTCCAAGTTGTATGTTAGGGATAAGTTTTTTAAATTGCCTGATGGTAATATTTGTTTTAGTTTTAATTCATGAATGCTCTCTGATTTAACTTTTTACAATGTTTGAGTATAGCTGTCACACAATGTTACATTACTTTCAGGTGTACAACATAGTGAATGAATATCTCTATATGTTATGCTATGATTACGACAATGTAGCTACCATCTGTCACCATACAACACTATTACAATACCTTTGACTATATTCCCTCTGCTATCCTTTTATCTCATGATTTATTCATTCCATAATTGGAAGTCTTATTCCCATTGCCCTCTACCCATGTTGTCCATTCTTCTACCCTCTGGCCAATTTGTTCTCTGTGTTTATAAAACTGATTCTGCTTTTTTTGTTAATTTTTTTCTTTCTTTTTCTTTTCTTTTCTTTTCTTTTTTTTTTTAGATTCTACATATGAGTAAAATCATATGGTAATTGGCATTTCTCAGTCTGACTTACCTCATAGCATAATACCTTCTAGGTGCTTCCATGTTTTTGCAAATGGCACTAATTCAAAAAGATATATTCATACATTTATTGCAGCAAAAATGCTCTTTCATATTCATTGAATGAGAAAAAAATATTTAGGGGCTTGGTACCTAGTTTTAGGTATATTCATTTAATTAGGTCTCAAAATGAATATTAAACCTTTGAATAGTGCTGATAATTGTCTTTAATTTTTCTAAGTTTCTATAGATGATTGTACCTAGTTTTGTTTCATTATGCTTAATTTAGCCTACAAATAATGTCATATATTTGATCATTGGTTTTAGTAATTTCTTCATTAAAATTATTTAATCAGATGTCTTTGAAATCCATAATTATGAGAGAATCTACAAGATTAAGAATGATCCAAAATTTTGTAGATTAACTTATAAGAACTATTATTATGTTTAATTATAGATAAAATATATTTAATAAGTTTACTAAGAAACTAAGTCTATTTAGTGAGTCCAAAGAATGTAAAGTATGTAATTTTTAAGCAATATCATTTTTTAATCATTTTTGTTAATTTATTTTCAGCATAACAGTATTCATTGTTTTTGTACCACACCCAGTGCTCCATGCAGTCCATGCCCTCTCTAATACCCACCACCTGGTTCCCCCAACCTCCCACCCCCCCACCTCTTCAAACCCTTCAGATTGTTTTTCAGAGTCCATGGTCTCTCATTGTTCACCTCCCCTTCCAATTTCCCCCAGCTGCCTTCTCCTAACTCCCCATGTCCTCTATGCTATTTGTTATGCTCCAAAAATAAGTGAAACCATATGATAATTGACTCTCTCTGCTTGGCTTATTTCACTCAGCATAATCTCTTCCAGTCCCATCCATGTTTCTACAAAAGTTGGGTATTCATCCTTTCTGATGGAGGCATAATACTCCATAGTGTATATGGACCACATCTTCCTTATCCATTCGTCCGTTGAAGGGCATCTTGGTTCTTTCCACAATTTGGCGACTGTGGCCATTGCTGCTATAAGCATTGGGGTACAGATGGCCTTTCTTTTCACTACATCTGTATCTTTGGGGTAAATACCCAGTAGTGCAATTGCAGGATCATAGGGAAGTTCTATTTTTAATTTCTTGAGGAATCTCCACACTGTTCTCCAAAGAGGCTGCACCAACTTGCATTCCCACCAACAGTGTAAGAGGGTTCCCCTTTCTCCACATCCCCTCCAACTCATGTTGTTTCCTGTCTTGCTAATTTTGGCCATTCTAACTGGTGTAAGTTGATAGCTCAATGTGGTTTTAATCTAATGTCTTAGGAGATTGTCAAAGAGGTCCATCTATGTTAGCAATATTAATAATAATCCAGTGTTACTGGATGGTGCTTAAAATGATAGTGCTTCTTCATCACTAGCCTTCAGGGAGAAGCACTATCATTTTAAGCACCATCCAGTAACACTGGATTATTATTAATATTGCTAACATAGATGGACCTCTTTGACAATCTCCTAAGACATTAGGTTAGAGAGTGAACTGCATTTAACATTGGATTTCATTCTGTCCAGACAAGGGAATGATCACTCAGGTTTCCTTTCAATGCAGAAAGGAATCTAACCAATGTGGTTATTCTTGAGATACCCACTGTCTAAGTTTGCATACTCCTTTGATATTCAGTAATTATTTTATTTCTATTGCATGCTTTGTGAGCTCCAAGATCTTTGGAAAGTGTGAGAACCCACCTCTTAAACTTCGGTCTCACTGGAATATCTATGAAGTCATTTACTCTAAGCTATTACTTCTCTCCTGAGGTATTGTCACAGTTGGGGCTGTGGCCAAAGGTTTTCTAAATACCATTTGACTTCAAGACACTCTGAAGTCTAATGCCATCACCTGCTTCTCTTAGGAAGCCCTTAAAAATATACTTCTCATTTTCATTTCTCCAATTTTTTTCTTGCAAGTTTTTTATTGAAGAAACTGGGTATAAAATTTCTCATAGAATGCGTATTGCAGATTACATCCTCATAGTTTCTTTTAAGACATTCTTTGATATCTCTATTTTCTGTAAACTAGTACTTTATCTAGAGCTCTCCTGTTCAATATGTTTGCCAGTAGCTACATATGATCATTTAAATCTAAGAATGGCCCTCTAAAAGTGTAGTAGTTGTTATTATTATTAGAGGAAGTGTAGAAATAAAATGATGAAGGAGAAAACAGATTCTAGCACATTACTTTGGGCGTAAAGATATTTGAAGAGCTTTTTTGTCTTTATTTTCTCCTTCTTCTGTCTTCTTCTTCCTCTTTTTACTTTCTTCTATTTTTAAAAGCATTTGTATACTCTTCTAAATTTAGGTTCTTTAACAATAAATACAATTGAGACTTTCTTAGTTACACTAGCTATGTTCAAGTACTCAATAGCTTCATGTGGCTAGTGGCTCCATAGTGGAAAGTGTAGATATAGAATATTTCCATTATTAAAAAGTTTTTGAACACCACTAATTGAGGCTTGATATGCTTCATATTGATTTCTTTCATTTAGAAACAAAAATATTCCCTAGTTTGTCTTGCCAACTTACATCAGGGAATTATATAATATTTGTATTTTTACTTTTTTGTGATGTTATTAGCCATTGATGATCACTGCCTAGGACAATTAAGTTATTATGGTTTGGAAAATTGAAATATATTAACATCCCTTCTCTGTTATTATATAGAATTCAATAATAATAAACTTCTATTTATCTTTAATAAAATAATCTGTATGATTGTTGAAACAAGGATTTAAACAAGTTATATCTTTAAATGAAATACAGTCATTATCTTTACTGTGTGCTTTTTTTAATCTTTGGCTGGTGAGAGCCTCTTCAAGTTGACTCCTGAGTGTTTTCACATGGTGTCAGAGTCTTTTGATAGTTTCTTTGTATGATAAAATTTTCTAGGAGTATCTTATTATGTATATTTCCTGCCCTAGATCTGATATATGAACTTATATCTATAAACTCTGTCTTTTTTAATAGGAATGATTTTTAGAGATGACAATCATGGTAACTTTTGCTATTGGCCTTATTCAAAAATCTCTGAGGCAAAATGAATGTATAAAAGTCCACGTATATCATTGCAATGTGAGTGGCCCAGGAATATAGACAAAACAAAAATATATACTCAACTATATTAATGTAACAATGGCTACATGTGAGAAGACTGGAATTACAAATTCAATAACCGTACTTTATAGTGTTAGAATTTTTCACATAAACAATGAATTATGTAAATAACCATCTATTGCCAAATATTTGATTAAATGGTCTAATAAAACTATAATAAATTATTATAATTAGTTTAATTTGAGGTTTGCAATAATCAAATTATATCCTACACAAATAATCTTTTAAAATGTTAATGAATTACACAAATAATTAATATATGCCAGATTATAAAATTTGGGAAGGGAAAAAAAAATAGAAGAAAAATTACAGAATCTTGTTACAGAGAGACATGATCAGGTTGAATGTCTCTGATGTCTGATGAGATTGGAAATAATCAACTTTACCACATTCTTGATGTGTGAGCTAGAATCAGTTTTCCCATCATTCAAATAATAATAATAATGAGTGCTATCTCATATAGTTGAGATTAGCTAGCATAATAAATCTAAAACACTTAACACTTTTGAATATAAGGGCAAAATAAATTATTAGTACTAATATTGATACTAAGAAATATTGAGGGGTCTTTTGTATTTTATTACATACACTATGAAAAATTGCCTGTGGCTTAAATTTGAGAATAACCAAATAAAAGAAATATATACATAAAAAAATGAATATACTTTTGAAGAAATGCTGTCATCTTTATAACTTTTTAAAATGTGTGTAAATTTTTCACATTTGTTTTAATTAAGAGTATTTATGGCTGAAGAAAGGCCACAAAATAGGAAGTATGATGATTCCAGTGACTATGCCTCAGAATCTGGCATGTCACACAGGGTTTGTCTTCATACTATATTCCATTATGAAAAAATTCTTTGAAGTTAATGGGTTCTCCCTCTGGGTCAGGTGAAATCAATGTCAGCATTATCCCTAGGACAGGAATCCTTGCTATCTAGCTTGTAATTCTGTGTTGCTAAATGAAACAGATTCTTCTTTTTTTTTTTTTTATTTTTTTATTTGCATGCCAGAAGAATAGACACAACTCTAATATAGTAGCAAATATCATGAATAGGAGTTTTACAAGCTGAAAATATACAATTGGCATTTAAGTAGCATATTCTTATAAATCTTTTCCATGTCTGGTAGATGTAAATACAAAAGATGTTTGAAAGGGATTTTGATATTCAACAATCCTTTCAGTACCTTAAGACAAATCATAAAGAGCAATTTATTAAAAATTGAACATATCTCAGACACTAGTTGCAAGGTGGGCAGTCAGTGACACTGAACTGATTGGTGTTAAAGTAAATAGGTGAGCCCAGAGGAGTGGGTTTTAGTAATTAGTTAATGGCCACAGCACTAAGGTATAAGGCCTGATTCATTAAGTCTTAGGGAGAAAAAAATGTTTTGATGGACACTATAACAATCATCTAATCTCAAGGTATGAGACATTTAATCTCATATCATCAGTTTTAGATCCTAAAAGAATGCATTAGATTGTACTGAGAGCTCTTCAATAAAGTGATGTAATGTGTAATCAATATCAAAGGCATATGTCCATTATCACCAAATGTTGTTACTCTCTTTAAGTTCTGACATATTGTTGTAAAGTAGTGGTTCCTAACCTTTTAAGCAATAGTTCAAGAACCAGAAATGTGAAGTTTAAAGAAATACCATTGCTTCAATAAGCAAACTGTAGGAATTATTTACTTATAATTTAATAAAGACCATTTTCTACACTTTTCTGTCACACTCATTACCAGTAATTGATCCTATCTTTCTCTAATGGCCACTGCTCATTATGGGAAAACAGACACCAATGTTTGGAAGAGTTTACTTACTAGAGTCTTAAGCTATGAACAGGGAGAGGACAGGTTGAATAGAGGACAGCAAGTTCTGGAACACTAATATAATAACAACAACAACAACATGGCTGCAGTGGGGTGACATGGTGGCCAACTCAGCTGGAGTCTCTGCTCTCGTTTGGTTTTTTGGCTCTTGCTAGAAAATACATTGTACTCTTTTAACTCTGTTATGGGCTCCATCATGTCCTCCCAATATTTCTGTGTTGAAGTTCTAAATCCCAGTACCTCAGAATGTGACTGTAGTTGGAGGCAGAGTCGGTAAGAGTGAATAGAGGTAAAATTATATCATTATGGGTGGACCTTAATGCAAAAGGACTTGTGTCCTTAGAGATTAGAATGTAAAGTCACACATAGGAAAGACCCATGTGAAGACACTAGAGGAGGACAGCTATCTATAGGTCAAGGAGGGATATTTTAATAGAAACCAACCCTGCTGATACCTTGTTCTTAAGAAGATCTCTGGCCTTCAGAATTGTGCCAAAAGAAATTTCTGTTGTTTAAGCCACTCAACCTTTGTTACTTAGTTGTGGCAGCCCTAGCAAACTACTACAAACACTGATTCCCCTTTCTTATGGTAATCTCCCCACTTCAGGAAACATTCTCTAGCCTCCAGCATGCCTCAAACTCAACCTTAAAGTCTTTCTTTTCCCCTTTTAATCCAATAAATCCTATCTTGTCTTTTCAGAAGAGAATCTTCTTCTTTCCCCTTACCCTCCTGATATTTTTTTTCAGGCCATACACTTTTTTTTTTTTAAGATTATTTATTTATTTATTTGACAGAGACCACAAGCAGGCAGAGAGGCAGGCAGAGAGAGAGAGGAGGAAGCAGGCTTCCAGCTGAGCAGAGAGCCCAATGCTGGGTGGGGGGCGGGGGGAGTGCTCAATCCCAGGACTCTGGGATCATGGCCCTAGCAGAAGGTAGAGGCCTTAACCCACTGAGCCACCCAGGCGCCCCTCAAGCCATAAACTCTTATTCTGTCCTTTAAAACTTTCTGTTTCGGTTTTTAGTACAGTTTGAAAGCAAACAAGAAACCTGCATTTTAACAAATCTAATTCTAACTTAGACTTTGTGAATACCTCAAACTGACTAAAAAATGAAAGGAAAACATTGGAGGAGGGAAGACAAAATTATATATTAAAGATTTTAAAACTCATTACAAAATGGTCTTAAAGTTATTTCTATAATTCATTTATTAAAACTATTTTTTTATTTCAGACATCACATAATTTTCATGTAGAAATAATACACAAACTATGACTTTGGCAGATGTTATTTGATAGTTTTAGGAAATGACTGGAAGAAGTTTAGAATAGGTGATGAAGTTCTAGAACACTGGTGAGGTTCAGTGGGGTGAGGTCTGGAGCCGATGACCAGTAAAGAATTCTTGAGACATCTCTGGTGCAAAATGGTTGTTTATTAAAGCACAGGGACAGGACCCGTGGGCAGAAAAAGCTGCTGCCCCACTATCCTGAGGAGTGGCTGATTATATACACAGGAGTTGGGTAGGTGAGGGCAAAGGGGGTGTTCAGAAGACTGTCAGGATACTGGAGGCCTGGTTATTCTCAAGCCAAGGCTGTTTTTACCTCTAATGAGGCACTAACATGAAGACAGTTGGGAGTTTCTTGGGGGAATGTCATATTCCTCCTATCAAGCGTCCTTGTCAATGAGCTTCAGGTTTAGAAGAAATTTAACTTTATTTGTATTTCCTTTCCTCTCAGCCTCCTTCAGTTTTACGGAGGGGAGGGCGGTATTAGGGCTTTAGGATCTGAATTGCTTATCTCTGGAAGTTAGGCTATTGATAAGATAGCTTTTCGGTCATTAATCACTAGGACATTTGTAAACCCAGGGAGACTCCTGTCTTGCAGGATTGTGATCTCTACAAGTTAACTATTTGTTTTCCTTTTAGGGCAGCCAGGAGTGACTGAGAGACATCACACATGTCACCGAGGTGTGGGGGAGAGGGGTGTAAGGTGCCAGCTTTTGCTTTGTCCTCAGCCAGCCTTCTGCTCCCTCATCATTGGTACAGTTTCCTAAAGAGAAAGAGAACTCCTTTGGCTTCCATTAAAAAAATGTTACTGCTTTAGAAATAATACTGTACTAAACACTCAGGTGATTGACAGCTGGCCTGATTCTGTGAACCAGACATGTTGCATCCCTCACATTTCCAATAGCAGTTATTTTCTCTTGGATACAGAAACTATAGTGTAAGATGGTATTTACTGTATACTTTAATTTATGGCTTGTCAGGCCGGTATATCTGGCATTTCTTTTTCCCTAGAAACATATTTTGGTGACATTACATTTTTAAAATTTTTTCAACAAAAATCATATAATTTAAATATTTCATTAAGGTAAATATTATTTTTCATTTCATCAGACAATATCTTAAATAACAAAATGACAACTAAGACTGCATGTATAATTATGATCCCAAAAATTTACATTTGAAACACTAGAGCAAGTAGGAGTTAAATGTTCACCCTGAACACAGAATCTTGTAATACTTATTCCAGTGTCAGTCAAATGTTAGGGACCCTGGGTTACCTCTTAGGCATAAAGTAATTCTCATGGATCAAGCCACAATGCAAAAGCCTGAGGAAAAAACATAATTGTTCTCATATACAAACATTTTTCTTCACAATTCAGGGACATACATTCCCTCAAGATAAAGGAAAACCAAGAGCAATAACAAGGCAAACAGTGAATTGGATGCTTTCTAATATTTAAAATGTCAAAGAGCTAAGATCCCATAACTCATGTATAGCCAATGGGGTGGTTTTATTTTTTTCTAAAGATTTAACAAATTTGAAATCTAATATGAATTGTATCTGACATATGGTTATTTTAATTTTTCTCTGTATTTATACAGAATTTATGGATTTTCCCCACTCCTTGCTGGTTTAATTTTATTGTTTTAAATATGTAGAACAGCAATAAATTCTCAAAACTCAAAAAGTGGATAGATACAGAGATCAGTGAAACAAATTAGGGAATCCAGCAACAGAACCACATATTTTCAGTATAAATTTGGCAAATGTGCCAAGGCATTTTATAAAGTAAAGAAGAGACTCATTAAATAACATAAGAGAGACTGGATTTATGTATGATAAAATGTTAATCATAATACTAACTCCATACTATCTATGAAAAATGCAATTGAGATGGAACATAGATATATAGATATATAGATATGTTAAGAAATAAAGCTACTAGAAAGTGATAGAAAATTTTTGTGAACTTGAGGAAGACAAAAATTTCTTACTACAAAAACCACTAATCAAAAAATTTGAGTTGTGGGAGAGTCTGCATTGTGTGAATGGAGGTCTTGGTCTTTGCATCCCTCATGAAGAATATTTACGTGCGGACCCAGGTTTGCATAAAGACAGCCAAAAAGAAAGTAGCAAGCACAAAGCAGTTTATTAAAAGTGAAAGCACACCCTCAAGACAAGAGAGTGGGCAGTTCCGTGAGGTAGAATAGGCACTACATTGTTTTGGGATTGGATATCACTGAGTCTCTCTGGGCTGGGAGCAGCTGGGACATACAATGGGGTGGTCTTAAATGGAGGCTGCCTTTAGTTATTTGGAAAACTCTTCCTACAGGTTAGGAGGGAGAGTCTTTGTCCCTAGAGGGTTTGTACTGGAATCATCAGGAAAGCCTTTCTTCATGGGGCATTCTGTACCCACAACACGAATGCATTCTGTGAGTCTAGGGGTTACTGTGGGGTACAGGTAGAAGCAGAGAGTGCATGTCCTGCACCTGTGGCTCTTGCTCTGTCAGTTTTGAGGTCTTGCAAGCCACAAGATCAGGATGTTGTACCCCTGTCTTTTAGCGTCTAGCTTTTGTATCACCAGCCTTGCCTCCAGTTCATGTTTCTGTCATTCCCCTCATGAAGACTTGGGATCCTGCCTCAAGTCATTCATTCCACTGCTCACTTCTAGCCTCTACCTAGGAGATATCCTGGACTTTATCATAATTAAAAGCATAAATATATAGTAAATGCCAGCATCCGGAATGTCTAAAGAATTTCTAGAAATCAACTAAAAATAAATGAAAAGTAATCATAAAATGGGCGAGAGACTTGAACAGATACTTCTTAACAAAAGTTTAGGAATAATCATGTAGAAAGGTTTTCAATATCACTAGTCAGGAAGGAAATGCAAATTAAAACCACAGTGAAATGTTCTTCACACCCACTGGAATAGCTTAAATTTAAATAGACCAACAACACTGCATATGAGGATATGGAGCAATGCAACCATCACTGTTTGCAGGCGGGTGAGTATAATTATTCAACAACTTTGATAAACATTTTGGCAGGTTTTCATACATTTAAACATACAGCAACCTAAGGAGGAGTAAGATCAAGCAGCTAGGGGTTGGGAAGATGTTTCCAGGAGGAGAAAAGGAAAGTGACCTGTCTAAATTTCTTTCTTCATGAGACTGGTCCATAGCATTCAAAGTGAAGTCTTGCTAGATGGATGATTTTTATCCAAGGATTGTTTTTAATAGAATATTCTTGTTTAAAGATGACTTACCCAAATATATCCAGAGTCTATGGATTTTCAAAACATGGTTTCTTGGAAAGTTCGTGTGAATTAAGGTATAAAATAGAGGTGTTTCAAGGATTAAAATCTTTCCTGCAAAACCTGCAAGAACTCTCTTAGAGTCCTCATCTATTTTTCTGCGAGGGAAAAAAGATGTCCATGCAGAAAAGAAGGGTTTGGGGCAGTTGCCACTAATGTTTGAGATACCTTCCTACAGATTTTGTATACCCTTGAAATTATTAGAAATGCTTGATACTTAGGTATGATTTCTGATTTATTTGAGTTTAACTATCTAATCATCTGACCCTTTGTATTGGGTCAGTAGTATAGATCAGTAATTCCAATTCTAAGGTATTTAATCAAGAGAAATTAAAAACACATGTCAACAACAAAAACCTTATAAGAATGTTTGTAGCAGCTCCAGTCATAATAGTACCAAACTAGAAGCAATTATTAATAGGATAAAGATGTTTTGATATATTCATATAATTGAACACTACTTGAGATTTAAACTACGTATAGATGCTACATCATGGATGAATTTCAAATTGTATTATGTTGAGCAAGAGAGTACAGAAACAAGAAAAATGCCCAGTTTCATTTATGTGAAGTTTTAGTGTCTATTCTAAAACTTCTAAACTATGGTGATAGAAATCAGATTAAGTGATTGCTTGGAGTAGAAAGAGAGGGAAGTTTTTGCCATCATGGCAATGTTTTATGTCTTTTTTAATGTACAGATTGTTTCAAATTGCATACAATTGTCAAAATCATTGACCTGTCACTTAATAGATTTGATTTTACTATGCATAAATTATATAAATTACAAAGACGGGTACGTTTTAAAAAAAAAACCCACAAAGATGTATAATTTCCACAAGTATAATTTCCTTTCCTATCATTCTCACACTGTTCCCATCCATTCTCTGTAATACGTAACTAAAAAAAGAAAAATTTCCTATTTTACTTTTCGTGTTTGTGTGTTTGTTTGCTTGTTTTTTAATTCAGCAACAAGAATATCAACACAAAAGCAGATTATTGAGTACCCATAGTGGGGATGGTGGTACTAGTATTTCACAAGACCAGAAACTAAATTGAATGTGCTTGAAGAAAAAATAGCAGTTTACCAAAGATACCATTTGTACTCTCTCGGCTAAAGATTTAAGATCTCACAGTTTCTAAATGATTCATTTCCATCTGTCTGACTTTAAGTTTCTGTCGGTATACTTGAACAAAAATAAACAAAATCTAAAAACACTTTTATAAATGGTGTTATTTATCTAATTGTGCATAATGTTGGCACAGAATTTCTAATGCAATCGAATAATGTACATCAACTTACTCATATTCAACAGAACCAGGAGGATTTCTTGACTTATAACTTCTTGAATATATTAAATACTTATTTAAGTGGAAAGACAGGATTTTGGAATAAGATGTATACACAGAAATTTACCCATTCTTATGCACACAGTTTGAAAATAATCTTTAGTTGTGTTATGCCTATTAAACTGGGCATGGTAATTCTCTCTGCTTGGATTGCTGAAGGAATGGCTTCTGATCTGGTTCAGACAGTCTCTGCCCTTCCTTGTGTGTTTTTGTTGCTCCTTCTGGTTACTCTTCTGTATTTTTCCTGCCATATTTTGGGGCATACATGTTTAATACTTTATTGTAGTTAGTATTTTTATGTTTGAAATTCCTCAAACTTCACATTAAGTGTAAACTTACTGGAAATTTTCACTGTGTTCTATGAACTTAATAAATTATTTTCCCTATTTAGCATAATAACAGAATAGCTTTTATTTTTATGTTTAACTCTATAGTTCTCCTTCTTTCCTACTTGTGTTCCTTAAGATCCTAATCATTGTTTACTGCTTATTGTTGCTATAGAGACAAACTATAATTCCTTCTTGGAGGACGAATTAATCACTTAAAAAGGATTCCTTCATACTGCCATGCTATTTGTTATATTTTACTCTTCTGTCATCCCAAGTCCTCAACTCTATTATTTTCAAGTGAATCTATGAATTTTGTCACATAATATATAAAAGAACTTATTATATCTTAGTTGTATATTTACATTGCTGTGTCTCCTGTGTGAAACCATAAAGGACAAAGACTGATTAATCTTTTTTTCTTTTTTCTAGAGTTCCTAAATTATAGTAAAGATAGAGAGCATCTGTTGTTTTTCTTTTGTCCACTTTTTCTAGAATGATTGGCAACTTTTCTTTTGAAAATAATTCCTCTCCAACTCTCAATCTATGCTATCCCTAGTCATTTGTCTCTTACTTAGTCCTGGCTAATCAGAACATTCCTGACACAATGACTGACTGGTATTGGTTACTGGATCCAACCCAGAGCGAGATATATTACCATGATATAGTCTTTTCAGAAAGGAGTACAAACCATGATTTTTGCAGTTTCATGAACCAAGCAATTTTTTTATTTTCTTTTGTTTAATTTAATTTTAGTTCTTTTCTTGTAATTTGTGAGTATAAGAACCCTATTGAAACCAGATTTCTAGATTAAAATAATACATATCTTCTCCACTTTTTATTTTAATGAGTAAATATAAAAAAACAGTATTTATAGTAAAAAAAACATAGGCTTCTTTCTCAACACAATTGCCTTTAAAAAGTCTTTACCCATCTTCCAACATGTTGATAGAAGCTTCTACTGAAAAGTAAGATAAACCATTGCTGTACAATAAAATATTTTATAATTAACTTTGCTATAAAAAGACTCAGGCAGACTAAGTTGATTTTATATCCTTAATAATTTAAAATTGTATTTAAATAAAAGCCTCTACATGTGGAAATCTGTATTCATAGTTTAGAGTCTGAATGTAAACAGAATGAAAGTGGTGTGCTGTTTTTTAATTATAGTTCAGTAGAAATTATTTTAGAGAAATACAGAAAGCATTTTTGAGCAAATGTGTATATTTATAAATGTCATCAATTTACCTACTCCATGGTAAAACATTATTATTTGCTGATGTTCAAGGGAAATGTATTTAGGTTGCATTATATCTGATTTTCTCCCCTTGGTACTGGCAAACCAACAGAGAACTTTTGTTGTATGTCCGATAGAATCGACTCAGAGTAAAAATAAATAAATAAATAAAGTATTTTATGACCTTTTACTTATTTAAAGAAGAAAATTCCAGTAACAGTGAATGTATATTTCCCCTACATGGTCTATAGCTTTCTTTTTAACTGAATTGAGAAACTTACATGACACGTTTTTGGTTGTTTTTTTTTTTGTTTTGTTTTGTTTTGTTTTGTTTTGTTTAGTGAAGAGTTCAGTGAGACTGAATCAATGTAATTTGTGTTTGCACACTTAAATCATGTTTGAATCTTTGGTTTTTTTAGCTAAATATTGATAAAGGATTAAGGAAAAAGTGAGTTGTTTGGAGGGAGGATTGACAACGAAATATCTTTTCCTTTCATTTTATAGGGAAATATTGTCTTCATATATACCAACTCATTGTGATGTAAATACATCTAAACCCTGGATAACAAAACACATTAAAAAATACTACCAATGGCTTTGTATATATACATACTCTTATTTTCCTAATAATAGCAAAATGCCTCAATTCTTGTGGAAGATATGTACTGTATGTACTGTATGTGATTGAATAGGAAAAAAAAAAGATATATGGTGTGTAGTCTATTAGAGGGGTGGGTCATGTGAGAGAAAATTCAGAGATTTGTGATTTTTAACACAGTATATATAAGGCAAAGAGGCTTACAGATCAATCCTTTCAGAGATGTGATTATTCCTTTTGGAAGGTTTAAATCAAAGGTATTAGCCGAGTAGTAACAAGTATGTAGGTGACATAAACCAAAAACCACAACCTTTTCAAACTGAAGAACTGAGAGACTTTCTCATTTGTCTGTTTTCTGGCTTCTGTCCTGTAAAAAGCTAGAGTATCTGTTGTCAATAAGTAATTAACCTTAAGCATAGGCGGTCCCATTCAAGAGAAAAAAAGCTGACCTTTGCTACCTTAAAGCCCTACCACTACTCCAAATACAGGAAGAGTTTGTTTTTTTGTGTGGGATTTCACTCCAAGTGAACAAACTTAAACATTTTTTTTACTATAACCACATTCAAATTCTATTTGGGGGGGGGAAGTAGATCTAATGAAACCTGTTCTGCGTAGGTGCAATTAAACTGAAAAATATATATATATATGATTGCCTGTAACAAAAGTAGAGGATATTTTAAAATTTATCTTATACAAAAACAGTCTGTAGAAATGGAGTATTTGAACCCTGACAGAGTTTCCATAAAATTTAGTAAATCAATTAAGTAATTAATCATAGAATTACTGTGAAACCGTAGGCAAGCTTTTCTTTTCTAGAGTCTTAGAGATTAAAGTAATAAAATATCATATAAAGCAAGGTGCTCAAAATAGCGAAGGGGATTTTTATCCTGTTTGGAGTTAGGCTCCTTTAAAACTCTGATTAAAACTGCAGACTCTCTTCCCCAGGGAAGTAAAATGTGTGCATCCCCAAATTTCCCAGGGGAAAACCTCACTTAATTCATTTTCATTTTAGTCATTCTGGGCTAAGGTTTTAATAGTAAAGAAAAATTGTGTTTCAGGCTCTATTTTCTTTAGTAAAGAGAAGCCAGCTGGGGTGCCTGGGTGGCTCAGTCATTAAGCGTCTAAGTGTCTGCCTTCAGCGCAGGTCACGATACCAGGGTTCTTGGATCAAGTCCTGCATTGGGCTCCCTGCTCAGGGGGAAGCCTGCTTCTCCCTCTCCAGCTTCCCTGCTTATGCTCCCTCTCTCTCTTGCTGTTTCTCTCCGAGTCAAATAAATAATCTTAAACAAAAAAGAGAAGCCAGCAACTATTTCATACTATCTGTTACCATCTCTCAGCTTGGTTATTTCAAATACACTTTCTAATTAGATTTTATTTTGCACATCTATCATTTATTATGCCACTGTAAAGGTTTGGGAGATAAATTATTTTATTTTTTCTTTATATTTTGCATATTCAAATTCATCCAACTGTATTTTACAAATCAGCCTATTTCAAAATATAGTTTTTCAGGCTGGTTACTAGATTTTTTTTTTTTTTAATTTTAAAGGAACTAATAGAACTACTGTTTTTTTCTGTGAACGAATTAATGAAAGATGAAACAATATTTCCTGTGAGAACTCTGACGGAGTTACACGCTCCATCAGTCCCACTCTGGGGTTGTCCGGACCACTGTCTGAGACGGAAACCCAAAGCCAGGGATGGACAGATATTAAGTCACCCATACTGTTTTAAGATTCCAAGACCAATAATTGGTGTAGTTAGTGATTATTTATAAAATGTAGTTAACTGGTAAGCAGTGGGCACTTTAACAAGTTGAATCAAACTCTTCAGCAGGACTCCACGTAAGGACACACATCTTGCCATCTCTGTTTTCTGGGCTTTATTTCAGAATTTTTCTCTACTGGATTTTCTAGTCAGTAATAAGTGATTTTTTTTTTAAAGATTTTATTTATTTATTTGACAGACAGAGATCACAAGTAGGCAGAGAGGCAGGTAGAGAGAGGGGAAGGGAAGCAGGCTCCCTGCTGAGCAGAGAGCCTTACGTGGGGCTTGATCCCAGGACCCTAAGCTGAAGGCAGAGGCTTTAACCCACTGAGCCACCCAGGCGCCCCAGAAATAAGTGATTGATGGAAAGCTGTCTATTGCAAATTATTTTCCATTCAGATTGGAATGGAAAATAACTGAAAAAAAATTTAAATACACATATGGAATTTATATGTATATATTATATGGAATGGAAAATAATTAAAAATACACATAATGATATATGTAGTGCATAAGCTGGATAAATCAAGGTGGGGAAGAATGCTGAGGCAAATGAGAAAGCTGACCTCTGGCACAGGCCACAGTTCAAATGGTGGTTGAGGTAGAATGTGAGAGTTGGCATGCTGGCAACCACACCAGGCTATTGTGCTCATTTGGAAAAAAGGAAACCTCTCTGAATACTATTTTGCTGTTGTTGGTATTTCATCTTTCTCCTGAATTTCCTACTCCATTTCCTTAAAACACACAAAGATATAAATAACATAAAACAGTCCCCTTACTTCAAATTCTTATAGTATTTAAATTATATCAGAAATTATTGCATTACTACTATTTAATATGTGCTCAATTTTTAAAAAATTTACTCATTTTCATATAATTATCTGTTGAATAGTATCTATGTATAAGGCCTCAACATTACTTCATTCTCAATAACTCAGTGATGACTAATCTGGATATGGAAACTCACTGTTTATAACTTGATTTCCTTAATGATTTTTGTACTTGCTTCAGTTCATCACTGAACCTTGTGCCTGGTTTAGTTTTCTTTCATATTTTTTGGTTTTAAATTTCTACTCTTTTAAAGTCAAAATTGTACCATATGCTGCCAAAAAGTAAGGATTTATCCTCATATGCCCTTTTTCAGGCATTGAAAAATCTGTCCCAGAAAGTGGCACCTTCTGTTTATTGTTTGTTTGTTTGCTTCTCGTTCCTATTCTTTTTTTAAATTATGTATTTATTTATTTGACAGAGAGAGAGAGAGATCACGAGTAGGCAGAGCAGCAGAGCGGGGCGGGGGGGGGAAGCAGGCTCCCCACCAAGCAGAGACCCTGATGTGAGGCTCAATCCCAGGACCCTGAGATCATGATCTGAGCCGAAGACAGAGGCTTTAACCCACTGAGCCACCCAGGCACCCCTGTACTCTTTATTGTCCAGAGGACAAGTATCCCTGTCCAGTCTGTGCACTCTCCATTCCTCGTAACACCTAGCATGTGATCCTGAATTTTCCCTAAGATTGAGATTTAAGACTGCAGTGAAGTCAAATCATGAAGATACATTCAGGTAGTGCAGTGAGCTCACCCACATAACTACAAATATATCAAAACAGAAACAAATTACAAATTCAAAACATGGGGAAAGGCACTGTTTTGTCTGAAAAATATAAGCACAATGTTTTTTGTTTTTTTTCTGGTCTATTTTTATTATTTATGAAAAAAATCAAATAAAGGTATATTTTCCATTACATGCTTTTAATCAACTTGAGATTCTATAGATAAAAGTTTTAAAGAAAATACAGTTTTGGACAAACTGATATAAATGTCCTTTTTTAAAAAGCATTTAAATGATGGTGTTAATGTCTTTTCTACTATTCTGTCTTAGAATTATTCTCTTTTTTCCCTTCCCTTAATCCTTTAACTCATATGTTATAAATACCCGGAGAAGAAGGATTGTGCCTTATCTACTTCACACTCCTTTTTATGTATTTACATGTCCAAAATGAATACAACTTCTGCAGTACTTGACTTATTATTATTTTTCTCACACCTGCTTTATTGACCCCTTATCCATATGAATTTATATACTATTTATCCTCTTCTCAGAATTCTGCTTTCATTCTCAAAACCCATTTCATTTTTGCTCCTTTTATGTTAGGGATATCAATTCTTTGAAATACATTTTTTTAAAGTATATTAGCAATCTCTCTTCTTCACATGTCCGCTTCTACTCTGGATAATTTTGTATCTCCACAGATAAGTAATAATGTCCCTAAACAATGCCTTGACTCTCAGTTTCAATGATGCTTCACACCATTCCACCTCAACCAACTATCCTCAAGGTCTTACTCTATGTTTTACCATTACTGATATTTGCACTGTTTTGACCATCAACATTTTAGGACTCTGAAACTCTGAGTGTTGCCTTCTAATTTTTCAGCTTATTCTCTTTAGAGCCCTACAACCATGATGCTCGGTCCATGTAGGAACCTAACTGTATTTTCACCATCCCACATGCCATTCATATCCTCTCTTCCATCCTCATGTAGATAACATAGAACATTGTTAAACTTAATTTTGCAAAATAACTTGATTATTTTTTTCTTTATAAAAGTCTCACCCTGCTATACTGTTGTCAACAAGGTGGGTGAATTCACAATAAATACATAAGTAACCATTATTCATTTAAGAGGCAATGACAGTGGAGTTTGTCTTAGGTTTAAATTTTGTTAATATTTTATTAAGATATTGTCAAATGTTATACAAGATTTTTACAAAGCCACACAAATTTCACTTATCCCATTTAAGATGATACACATTGTGAGGATTACACAAGAGAATTAAATTTCTTAAGATTCACTGTCATGAAAATTTTTTTAAAAAGGTTTACTATGGTATTGTGATGGAAGCAAACAAGGTGCTCTTTAATGATCACTGTAGTAAATAAATCTAAGTGCTTTCCAAGTCTAACTGCCTTTCTCCAAGTATCAGACTTCACACCTGCAGGTCACATATTACATTTGTGCTTCTACTTATGTCCGTCCTTCTAACCTGAATACTTACTTAAATCAAGGCAAGTAAAGTTATTCAGTTTTCTATTCTTTTAAATAAATAACTTCCTAAGAAATTAATGATTAATTCATGTAAAAGAATCTAGCAATTTAATTTAACTGCAAACTTAATATGGACCAATCATTTATCATGGGGTCTAAATCAACCATTTTCTTAGCTTAACCCCCCCAAAAAAAGAAAGAAAATATCCAAATTAAGGCTCTGAAATGGCCCACAATCAAGTTCCATTGAGAATATTGTGTCTCTAATGAGATACATTTTAAGAGTGAAAAAAAGAAAAGTAATAGCCACTAGAATATATTAAATATTTTGAAAGAAAATACTGCATGCAGAATAAGTGGAAAGGGTAGAAAACTAAACTTATGTATCTAGCTGGTCTGGAGAATTGAACCAAAAGAACTTCATCTAAATATAGTTTTCATTTAGATGATATAATCTTGGACTTCAAACCAGTGTTCTAATTGGATAAGGCTTGGATGTAGGGAGAGTGTTGGTTTACTTTATACAAAGTAGTGTGAATTAAATAAGACTGAAGACTGTGGTAAATTTTACAGAATGAACAAGTCATGGGCATAAAAGTTACAGTATAGAGAATATAGTCAATGGTGTTATAATAGCATTGTATGGTGACAGATGGTAGATATACTTGTGGTAAGCATAATATAATGTATAGACTTATTAAATCATTCTGCTGTACACTAGAAACTAATGTAACATTGTGGGTCAACATTTAAAAAGAAAAGTTTTGAGAAACAAGTATGTAATGGTTTGGGAAAAAAAGAAAAATAAGTGTTCTCAAAGTGACAATTAAATGTGACAATCAATTTATTTCATTCAATACACACTTATTGACTACTCTGTAGAAGTCACTGTTCTAGATGTTTGGAGTAAGAAGGTACTAAGATAAAACCCTTGATCCCAAGGAGTTTATGATCTGATGGAAAAGGACAATTACAAATTCAACAAATAATACAACAATTGAGTGAGGGAGAAAAAGTGACATATAAATAGGTGAAAAATAAAATCACTTAGTAAAGACAGTAAATGTAGATTCCTCATTCAGGGTGACTGATTGTACAATCAAGAGATTGAATAAAATAAAATGAGAGTTAGAAGGTGATCTTAAATGGGATTTCTTTTGTTACTTTTAATATTAGAGAAACTTGAACATAAGTATATAAAAGAAGGTGATGAGGTTAGAGATAAAGTTGAAAGGCAGTTCATTGACAGAACAAAGTCCTCAGACAAAGTATGAAATAGTATGTGGAATACAGTGGAGGTATTAGCCTTCTTGCAAGAGTTTTTTTCTCTGAGACGATCAATGGTACCAGAAATGTGGCTAGTCAATAGGACTAACAAATTTTTCCAAACAAAATGATGGTCTCAGTATTTTCTGTAAATGGCTAGTGACTAGATTATGGAAGGAGTCATAAAAGGTGAAGTCTTGAAAAAAGTTGTTCTGAGGGTTAAAGCAAAAAAACTTTTAGGAGTTTCAGGAAGGACCAGCGAGTCGCAGGAAGCCAGTTAAATAAGCCATCAGTATTTTTAGTTGCAAGATTACACACACACACACACACACACACACACACACATACATATAAGCGTGTCAGATTAAAAAGCTTTCCATTCAAAATGCAATAATAAGTGCATTAGTGAGAATAAATGTATATCTTGGGGAATGAGGAGATCTTAATAGAAAAAGGATAATAGGAATTTATAGAAAGAAAATGAAACTGGGTAATAAAAATTATTATAAACAAATAATGTGTGTCTGTGGGGCGGTTCACACACACACACACATATACACACACACAAGCACATATTTAATAAGGAAGATTCGGAAAACATTTGTAAGACATAGGACAGAAAATCCAGTAACAATAACATGTAACAAGTATCAATATTATTACATACCCAAGACAATTCTAAGCATTTTAAAATTCATCCTCAGTAGAAAATCCTGGAGTAGGTGCAATTTTTGCCATGATTTATAGTTGAGAAATCATGCCCAAGGTCACAGTTAGTAAGAGGTGAAGCTAAGAGTTGAACTTCAAAATATACTCAAGCACACCATAGTATACTGGTTGTCCATTTTAGTATTCGGTATACCTAATACATTTTGAAGTTGAGAAGATAAATATTTCAAAAAATAAATATACAAAAGATATATAAATGAAACCTATAAAAACTCAAATAATAATCTATGAAGAAATACTATTAGTAGTTAAGAAATATAGTCAAAGGACCAAAATGGCATAAAAACAAGGAAAGTAATAATGTAAAATGCTTAGAAGGTTATGAAGAAATGAAAACACATGGTTAATGGAATGATAGATGCAATATTGTTTGTATAGCTAAATCTGAAATAACCAGTATATATATCATTAGGGAACTGGTGGAATTAATTAAAAATTCAAGAACATGAAATATTAAGAAGTTATTAAATATGTCTTAGGTTTATTATTAAGCTTAAATCACTCTAATTCTTTATAAGACATGAAAAATAAATTATAAAGAAATGAGTATAATATCTAATTTGTGTAGTAAAATAAAAGCACATAACTAGTACTCTATGGTGGTTGAGGGAAGCAAATTCTTGAGTGAATACCTTTAACTTTGAAGGAATATTAAAGGACCAAGATAGTAAATGATTCAGACCAAATGCTAAACTTGATTACAACTGATTTAAGAAGAGGAGGTGGGGTTTTTAATCTTTATAAAATAAAAATTTGCATTCTTTTCCTAGTTGAATTTTTTAAATGAATACAAAAGGAATGGCAGTCCCAGTGTATGGAAATGTATGAATATTAAAAGGGTAGGAAGGGAATTTAGGGGAAAGTGAATATATCAACTTCTGTGGAGAAAAGGACCAATTTAGACACAAAGTGAATGGTAAGGCTAACAGGTTGAGACCATATTGAAGAAAGCATTTAATGAATTTATTATTTTTCTTATAGGTTCTTGAGAATCCACTTAATTTGACCAGAGAGATGAAATAATTGATGCAGTTAATTAAGTAGATCACTCTGTAGCTACTGAAGGAGATCTCTTTGACCAGAGATATGATTTTGTATCATAAATCAGTTATTTAAGAACATTCTGCATATGTAAGGCTATTGGGCTGGGAATATACACCCTTGTGAGACCAGGGAGGAAGCAAGAACAGTTGTTCCTACATATGAGGTGACAGAGACCATTATTTTCAGTAATATTTAGTGTCTTATATCAAATGAAATTATTTATTTTGCCAAATTGTGAATAGTTTTGTAATTTCTTTAAAATCTACTTTTAATAATAAAGCAACAAATGGCATTTTCATATATACTTTATTCAAGTCTTCAACTAATTCCTAAATGTCCCTACTATACTTGACAAGGACAAACATCATCATAATTTTATAAAATAATGCTCTAAAGAGAAAACTCAAAACCCAGTTACATATGTCTTTGAAGTTTGTCCATACTCTTTTGTAATAATTCTGTGAAGGAAGATAAACTCAGCTTATGAGAAAGAAAGAAAGAAAAGAACTGAGCCATTTAATCTTCTTATTTTGATAATTGCAAGCTATGATAATTCTTTACACTGTGTGCACCTAGTACTTTCACGTGACTAGTCTTAGACATCCTTGAGTATTTCAATAAAAATTAAGTTTATATTGAAATAGGTGTCTATTTTATGACCAAGATTGCACTTTTATTTTACTTTTCAATGCATATTACATATCTCCCATATTTAGATTATCAGATGATTATTTTAGCACAGTACACACTTGGAATATTCACATATCCATTTTTTCATGCCTTATGTCTAGATTATTTTCAGAGTCAAATGCTTTAATAGAGGAAGCTGGAGAAGATTTTCCATTCATGGATTTTAATGAGTATGGATGAAAAATCAAAGTTCTTTTAAGGATTAGGCAAAGGATTCAGCACATACTGTATTAGAAAATCTTACTGATTTGCATATAAAATATAAGGCTTAGTGTGGCATTAAAAATATATATTTTATAAAGAATAATAGAAAATGTTTCCAAGCTTACAAATGAAAAATGGAGAGAGAACATCTGGTAGAATAATTATATCTACATTCATTCACATTTTAATATCTATATTAAAGTATATATTCTAAAAATGTATTTCTCAAAAACAACATTTGTTAGTGACAAGAATAGTACAGCAAGTGAATGAGTACATTCTAGAAAGTGACTTTTATCCCTATATTTTAAGAGTTTGAAGGACGCCTTTTGTCACTTAACACAGACCTTTGGAGAAAATAGTAATCTTAAATTTGTGTCTCTCCACATTTGCTTTTTATATAGGATGGGGCAACTATCTACGTAATCCCAGTCTCAAATTCAAGACCTCTCTTGTGGAATGCATAATTATTGCACTATTTCTCTTTCATATATGTAGAAATCATGAAAAAGAGCAAACATTCCTATCTTTTGTGACAGAATTATGTTGACTTAAAAATACTGTTGCTGTCCTTTCTTCAGTAAGATGTCAACAACTGTGTAAAGATAGTATCCAATTCTCCTTATCAAGACTTGCAATGACTCAGTGATAAGTAGACCAGAACACAATTCCAACACCTTCCCAGACCAGGCCCACTTCATTTTTGAGTTTTTGCAAATGATTTTTTATCGATTCACAGAGCAACATGTATATATTGCCACATAATCCAGGATAGCTATATCCATGAGATTTATTTTGCCAAAACCTGATATGTTCTTCAATTATTTATATGGTTCTATCTGAGGAAAAGCATTTTATATATTTCATGAATGAGCTATTTTGAGAACCTTAATTTACTGAAGAGGAATTCATTTGTAATAACTGAAAGAATAAGTCAAATTCAGAGTTAACCAGAAAATAAATAGGAATTTACTTATTTAAATGCCAGATACTGAGAAATATCTGTAAGTCTATTTAAATTTTCTTACATTTTTGTACCACATTCTTACACTGTGTCTATTCGTATTAAATGAACACTGTAGGCTATATTCATATAGAAATTCTTACATGTCAAATAGATAAAGTACCTGAAAATTGTGTTGCTTTTTCTGCATTATTGCAACAGATAACTTGGAAAAGCTAATGTTTCCCACTGTAGGAATGGCTTTAGACTCTACATTAATAACTTATAAGATGGATGGGAATATTTTCCTGTTTTTTTGTGTAGAAATCCAACATTGATTTACAAGGTTATTTTTACTGTCACAAAAATACAAAACTTAGTTAAATTGAATAGTTACCAAGTATCTGTACCTAAAATGTTAAACTAAAATTTGAGAATTAATGTAAGTGAGGGAGATTCATGAAGAAATGAATTAATATTTAATCACGCCCATACAATGAAAAAGACAGCTAGCTACCTTCCAGTTAGTTTTACTTAGACTCTCATCAACTCAACTCCGAGCTCCATCTCTGAAGTGCAAAGGGTTAGCTTGAAAGAGTATTTGAAAAGAGACATCCTTCTTCCACCTCCAAGAGAGGGATGACATTTACATCCAATAATTATATATTATTCAAATATCCTGCTATTTACTTTATATGCATGTCCTCATTCTTTTCTCATAACAACAATGAAAATGAAAAAGAGAAAATATAATTCATATATTTTTTAATTTTTTAATTTTTTATTAGCATATAATGTATTAGCCCCAGGGGTACAGGTCTGTGAATGGCCAGGTTTACATACTTAACAGCACTCAGCATAGCACATACCATCCCCAATGTCCATAACCCAACCACCCTCTTCCTACCCCCCTCCCCCCCCCCGCCCCACAACCTTCAGTTTGTTTTGTGAGATTAAGAGTCTCTTATGGTTTGTCTCCCTCCTAATCCCATCTTGTTTTATTTTTTCCTTCCCTGCCCCCCAAACCCCCCACGTTGTGCAACTCATATTTTACATGTGAGGGACGGAGGTCCAAATAATTAAGTAAATTACCCAGATACAGATAATTGGAAAGTATTAAAACCATGTTTCAATCAGAGCATTCTCATGCAAAATCATTTTCTCCCAAAACAATGAAAGCTAAACATTTTTAGATATAACTTTAAGGGAGCAATAAAGAAAATTAGAATAAAGTATTTCTATAAAAAGTATCTGTAAATATATTTGATTTCCATTGTACATGATAAATCAATTTTATTAGGATTTAATAGGTTTTTAACTGTTTATTAAAATATACATTTTATTAACATTCCAATAAAATTTTTTTTACATGTTTTGAATGTTATTGACACCTTACCTTAATCTGTGGAATCTTCCAACTGTACTAGCAAACATGAGTTTTTAATTGAACTCACAATAAAGTGATTAAAATTTATAGGTATAACAATAAGCAAAAAATGGAAGACAAATAGTTGAGACTTAACACATTCAGAAACGTCTGAATTCAGAAAATTCTAAATTTGGCCTACATAAGGTCAGAATTGTTGCTGAGATCCTCACCATCATCTAGAATCCTTGATGGGATATACTTCTTTAAACAAGATAACTAATTATTCTGGTCACTGAAAGAGAAAAAACAAAAAAACTTGGATTGTCCTGCCTAGGAAATAAAAGGGTAGGGGGAGAAAAAAAAGAGATGGAAGGTAAAAGAGAAAAAGAAAAGGGGAAAAAAAAAAAAAAGGACAGAACAAAGACAAGGAAAAGAGACAGGAAGAAAGTAAGAAAAGATTTTTAGGTTTTTAGAGACTAAAACATTGGCAAATAGGCAGCATATGAATGTGCTGTTCCCTGAGAAACAGTAAAGGTAAATAAATGACATGAGACTGACAATCATTTGGTTTTCTACCTAATGAAATCTGTGAATCATGGAGCAGAGCTAGGAATCCCAAGCCAAGTATTGCCATCCCATTTGAATGAAGTTGTAAATACCACAGGGTCTGACAGGGCTGAAAAGTACAAAGATTTAGAGAACAGGGTGCTGTGCAGAAACAGACCCCAGAAATTTTCTGCTTAAGAAGGCAATTAACTAATATCAATTGCATCACTTTGAAGAAACTTGATTGTGAGATTTAGTATGACAGTCCTAGAGAAGTTCCATTGCTGGGTCTAGTTTAGCCCCACAACTAAACTGTGATCCTTTTGGTGACACTATTGAAAGTTCTGAGTGATTAATGAGGATGTACCTTCAGGTACATATGTTTTCACTGGCAAATTCTATCAAACATTTCTCAATCTTTTACATACACTGTCAAAAAAT
Source organism: Lontra canadensis (assembly GCF_010015895.1). Classification (NCBI taxonomy): domain Eukaryota; kingdom Metazoa; phylum Chordata; class Mammalia; order Carnivora; family Mustelidae; genus Lontra; species Lontra canadensis. The sequence continues at coordinate 4,888,636 of NW_022631040.1, forward strand.
AGAAGAGAGGAAATTTTTTTTTTTTAAGATTTTATTTATTTATTTGACAGAGATCGCAAGTAGGCAGAGAGGCAAGCAAAGAGAGAGGAGGAAGCAGGCTCCCTGCCGAGCAGAGAGCCTGATGTGGGGCTCAATCCTAGGACCCTGGGGTCATGACCTGAGCCAAAGGCAGAGGCTTTAACCCACGGAGCCACCCTGATGCTCCGATTTTTTTTTTTTTTTTAAAGATTCCACGTATAAGTGAAATCATATGATATTTGTCTTTCTCTGCTTATTTCACTTGGCACAATGTTCTCACGATGCATCCATATTGTTGTCAACAGCAGGATTTTCTTCTTCCTCATGTCTGAAAATATCCCTTTATATGTGCATATACAACATCTTCTTTATTCATTCATCCCTCAATGGACACTAAGTTTTTTTCCATACCTGGGGTGTTATACATCATGGTACAATGTATATGGGGTGGGGTGCAGATACATGTTTAAGTTAGAGTTATCATTTGCTTTGGATATAACAAAGCAGAATACCAGAAATGCAATCGCTGGATCATATGATATTTATATTTTTAATTTTTTGAGGAAACTTTATACTGTTTTCCATAGTGGCTGCACCAATTTACCTTCCCCAACAGGACACAAAGGTTTCTTTTCTTTTCTTTTTTTTTTTTTTAAATTTTATTTATTTATTTTCAGCATAACAGTATTCATTGTTTTTGCACCACACCCAGTGCTCCATGCAATCCATGCCCTCTCTAATACCCACCACCTGGTTCCCCCAACCTCCCACCCCCCGCCGCTTCAAACCCCTCAGATTGTTTTTCAGAGTCCATAGTCTCTCATGGTTCACCTCCCCTTCCAATTTCCCCCAACTCCCTTCTCTCTAACTCCCCTTGTCCTCCATGCTATGTTAGGCTCCACAAATAAGTGAAACCATATGATAATTGACTCTCTCTGCTTGACTTATTTCACTCAGCATAATCTCTTCTAGTCCTGTCCATGTTGCTACAAAAGTTGGGGATTCATTCTTTCTGATGGAGGCATAATACTCCATAGTGTATATGGATCACATCTTCCTTATCCATTCATCCGTTGAAGGGCATCTTGGTTCTTTCCACAGTCTGGCGACCATGGCCATTGCTGCTATAAACACTGGGGTACAGATGGCCCTTCTTTTCACTACATCTGTACCTTTGGGGTAAATTTTATCCATATCCTTACCAATACTTATGTCTTTCTTGTCTTTCTGATAATAGCCATTCTAACAGATGTGTAGTGGTATCACATTGTGGTTTTAATTTGTATTTCCCTGATGATTAGTGATGTTGAGCATCATTTTGTGTACCTGTTGTTCATCTGTATGTCTTTCTAGGAAAAAAAAAATTATATTCAGATCTTCTGCCCATTTCTTTAGTCAGAATGTCTTTTTGTTGTTATTGTTTATTCGCTTGCTATTGAATTGTGTTTAATTATTGCTTAATTTAAATATTTCCAACTTTGGCAATAGTTCAACACAGATGCCAGGTGGTAACCTTGATTTTCCCTCAATTCTAATATAGGATATTGGGACTTAAAGAGTAGATGACAGATGATGATAGATGATAGATAGATAGATAGACAAGACAGAATAAGTGGTAAGTGGAAAGAAAGTTTTAATCATAAAACACTTACACCTACTTGGATCACACATTCTGGTATGACCGTTTCACAGAGGGGCAACTCTTAGACTTTTTTTTTTTTTAAACCATATTCTTTGAACTGGCTTTTCAAACACTTTTGTAATTCAGAGGGAGTTAAGATGGTGGAGTTGCAGACCCTATACTTGCCTCAGTCTCTACCAGAGCTAGATAAATATCAAACCATCCTGAGTGCCCAAGAGATCTATCTGAAGAGTGAGAGAACAAACTGCACAACTGGAGAGAGACAAGAGGCCACATTGTGGAAGGTAGGAGTTACAGGGACTTGATTTGGAGGAGAAAGGAATTATAGGTGCTGTGGAGGGGAGGGTCCCTGATCACAGAGACAGCAAGAGCGAGAGCGAGAGCGAGAGAACATGCACTGGAGAGTGCAGAGGGCACAGGGGATCGCACAAGAAAAACACTTCTCCAAAACCATTGATTGGGAAAATTAGAGGGGCTGTTTATAAATAGGTATTTATAACTTTGCAACTTTGCAACTCAAGTAGGTATTCTCAGGTACATCTGTATTTATTCAACAGTTTTAAGAGGATACTCTGAGTTTATCAAGCATTCTAGTAGGTTTTGAGAATACAGTGATGACCTTCTATAAGTAATAGTACATTCTACCTTTTGTGTGTGGTACTTGGATTGAAGATTCCACACCCAGGAAATAGTGGTCAATTATAGTGGCCAATAAAGATCCTGCTTCTGTTTCAAAATAAACACCATATGTAGTTATGTGTGTGACAGAACACCTAAAAAGAATCCGCATTACTAAAAGTCATCATTAAGGACACAGATACAAGTCTCACCAAGTGTGTGACCTTCTAAGAAAACATAAAATTTATAAAAAGCCCTATGGGAATTGTCTGTGAATCAAATAATCACGAGAATCTCATTATGCTAAAACCTCTCTGTTAAGTACGGTTATTTGTTCTTCTCCTCAGTGTATTTTCAGTTTGTTCCCTGTTGCAAAGTCTCATACTGATTATTTGCCTTCAGAGTAAAATATTGAACTGGAAACATTCTTACAATCTACTCTTGTTCTAAATTGCTGTTGACATTTATGTACTTGGCATACATAATTGCCCTAATCTCTTTCTAGACCTCCTAAATGCCCTGCTGGACTAAACAGAATTTAAAATACATTGACTTCAAATGCTGCTGTGATTCCTAACAGGTTTCCATTGACACCATTAGTGCCTGACATAATATTTCCAATAAGCTATTTATTTCATCCAATACATTTGACAGTTTTATGTTTATGACACCATATAACCATGTTGAAAGGGATTTTTATACCCATCTAATTAGAAACAATAATATATTGATATATGTGTGTTATCATTTCTATTTCTTATATCACTACTCCAGTAGTTTTTATTTTCCAATTCTAGGATGATTTTTGATCACATTGATAATGGAAGAATCCACACGAAATTACTATTTTCCATCGTTGTATATTTAATAGCTATTTACTGATGAATAACTTGGTTGGTTTTAGGAGTTACCTCTTGTTTTAAAATGCTTTTAATAAGATCAATTATTTGTTTTATTTTTTTATTATGGTCGTCAATTCTAATAACTTTGTTAAAATATAAAAATACACTTTTAAATGTTAGAAAGAAATAAAATTTATGGCCTCGTTTATAAACTAAAATTCAGTCAATAAGAACAATTATTTATATCAAAATACATAAGTTATCTTTCCATGAGCAGAAATATGTATTTATAGTACAAAAGGAATGGTGACTATTTGGTATCTGAAGAGAAAAAAAAAAAGCGAAATGTTTGCAGAAGTGATTGGGAAGCTTTTAAGCTTTGTTTGATTTAAATTCCAAGGTGGTTCCCCTACTTACCAGAACCACCTCTTAGCTGAACACTTGTTCTTGTATGACTCACATATCACAATGTGTTTTTTTTTATGTTTTACATTAATTAAATACATAAAATATATAAAATAATAATTAAAAATTTTTAAAAAACACTATATTGTCACATATAAAAATTCATATGTCAATATCCATAAATTAAATTTCACTGGAACACAGCTACTCTCATTCTTTAGGGATTATGGCTATGTTTGCCATGCAGTGACAAAGTTGAGTAGTCATGACAAAGAATGCATTGCCTCGGAGTCTAAATTGTTTACTACTTCCGCATTTACATAAAAACGGAGTTTGTCAACACCTAGGTTAAATTATAAGGAGGACTCTCCCCTCTTATACATTCCCTTTGGTTTGAAAAAACAGAATCAAACTTGACAGTGCTAAAGAGAGAATTTATTTTAAGGATACAGCGATGATTCATAAAATAGAAGGAAAAGACTAGGGCTATACTTCATAAAGGTACCAGGATCTCAGTTTAAAAAGCTATTTTAATACATTATCTTTCTAACTTCCTTTTCATCTACTCTGCTCATTTTCTCTATTTAAAAAAGATTCTTCTACTACAGCAGTCAGCATAAATGTTTTTCATATGCCCTTAGACATATTCCACTTCTCTCATGTTTACACTTCTTATGTCCAAGTTCCCAAAGGCTACTTTTTGATTACTGGTCAAGCCACCAAATATAGACTGATTCTTCCTTTGTCCCAATTCAAATTCCTGGGAACTTGACTGGTTGAACCAAATTTAGTCACGTTTACCCCTAGAGGTCAAATAACTATGCTTGAGAGAAGTAGTCATATCGTGGAATCATGTCTGGTTTTAACTTCCCGCTTGGCCACATCATCATGCATACGGAAGGGGGCTTCCGTCAGATTCTCATTACTTAGTAGACAATCCAGTATACTAAACCAACAGTAAAAGGAATACTAAAAACACTACATGTAAAATTAATATATTTGTTATATATGATAAAGGTATCAAATTATTTTAAGATGTTCTCTTTTGCAAAATCAGACAAAATTATGAATACTTAACTTATACTTGATCAAACCAGAATCACACAATATTAAAAAAAAAGAACTCTAAATAACTACAAGAAAATCCATGATATTAATAGCAATAGTGTATAATGCTTATTAGTCTCTTACATTGTGCCAAATATTATTTGGCATTATTTCATCTGATCCTATGTTATAAAGACTATTAAAAACCACCATTGTACACAGAAGAAATCTAGGATTCAATAAGATAAATAACTTGACATAGGTCACACAACTTAAATGAGAGAGTCATGTGTCAAATCCAATAGCTTGCCTTCCTCTCCACTAATCTATTTCACAGGATGAAAAATTCAAAGAATTAAAACTCATCAAGTACATAAATATTTGAATTTAATTACTTTATCTGATAAACACTGTTTTCTAAATTTATTGATATTATTAATATTAATAATATCCACTTTCTGAAACTGGAATATATCTAGTAAAACTGATTAGGGACCAAACTTTAATACCACATAGAATGGTATAAATTATTGGGCCTGTGAAGAAATGAGTAACAATATTAGTTTGACTTTTTTTGTGTTTTTCAATGTGATTTAATTCAAAATGAATGGGCAACATTGCAAATTTCTGAATAATATTGAAATTGATATTTAATATCGACAATAACAATGAAACTCTTCCTAAAATTCAGCTTGCTTTGAAGCTCAGCAAAAATAGCATTATGTATTAACAAAAAGTATAAAATTTTAAATTAAGCATCTAGTTTTCAAGACCCATATCTTTAACCTTGATTTTTTTATGATTCCAAATAGGTTTTTTTTTTCAGTATTTGAATCAAATTCAGATCTTCCTCCTATTTCATCTGCTTGAATGATTTGATTTAATTCAAGACAACACACAGTTATCTCAGTTTTTATTCCACAGGTTTTAACACTTCCCTCAGCAAACTCTATCTCATCAATAGTTTGGAGTTTGGCTTATTTTGAAAGAAAGATGTATAGGTTTTGTAAAGGAATTAGCTGCTTCTCTGGATAGCATAATTAACTATTCAGAAAATGTATATCAAAAAATGTTTGTAACTTAACCAGAATGATGCTTAGTCTTAATAAATTATATGTGTATGTCCGTATATGCACACACAATAAATATGTGTATTTTAAACTTTTATATGGGTGATTCAATATTGTTAGTTTAATTATCTGATGAATTTCTTATGCAGCAAGCAAGAGAACAAATTTCCTAGGCTTTTTCACATATTCCAATTCAAACAGATAAATTTATTTTCATGGAACATTATATGAATGAAAACTTCATCTGCACTGCCTCATACTGTTCATGTAAGAGTTTATTAGATGAAAGTGATACTACGGATATTACTATTCTATAAAATCATCTTTATTTCAGAAGGATTTCCCAGAAAATACAAAATTGATGAAGAAATAGGGATTACATATATTGTTTTAATGTATCTTGTCTTATGCCGAATGCCCTTCCTGATTTATTTTAGGCCTAATGGGTAAACACTGGAACTACAGCACATGATTTGAGCATGCCTTTCAAATATTTTTGCCCACAAATCATAGTAAGAAATGTATTTTTGATTATGATCCATAGTATGTACCATTATAGATATGTATGCATATATGACCTAAAAAAAATCACGAGACATTGTTATATGTGATGAACTCTCTTTGCAATTTTATTCTATTACACATTTTCTACCCTTTCTTTTTTTCACTTTTTAATACTGGTAGTGATCTACTACACAGATTTCACAAGACTCAGTTTAAAAAAAAAAAAACTCATCTCCAGAAATAGATCTAGAAGTCTAGATACTGCAACATGACTGCCTCTACCGTGAATTTTTACTTATTTATCTTTTCAAGTTTTAGCTTATTTTCTAATCTGTATAGTTCACACTTTAAGAGGAGAAGTACAAAAAGTTGGCCACTTATGAAAGAGACTGTCATCCATACAGTGGTCCAGACCACTGTGACTGTGGCATTTGAAAGGCAGTTTATTTAACCATTAGAAACTTGACCCAACCTTGGGGCACCTGGGTAGCTCAGTGGGTTAAAGCCTCTGCCTTTGGTTCAGGTCATGATCCCAGGGTTCTTGGATTGAGCCCCTCATCGGGCTCTGTGCTCAGCAGGGAGGCTGCTTCCTCCTCTCTCTCTGCCTGCTTCTGGGCCTACTTGTGATCTCTGTCTGTCAAATAAATAAATAAAATCTTTAAAAAAAAAAAAAGGAAAGAAACTTGACCCAACCTTCCTGAAATGTTGAAAAGCTCTCTCCTACTCCAAGAGAAAAGCCAGTGACATTTTTCAACTGTAGAACTTTTGGCATAGCTCATCTCTAAAGCAGATAAAACTCAGAAAAAAATCTTCTACTCCCGTTCAACTCTGAAGAATACAAATTTTAATAAGAGGTGAAATTTCACAGCCAAAAATGAGGAGGAGTGTAGTGAGAAGAATATTGCTAATTTATTAGACCTGTCACTTATATTTCCACTCCCACTATGACACTGTTTTAAGTGTCAGTGAAACATGAGGATGAAAGATTTTGAATCCGTATCAAAGAAAAATAACTTCTTTGACATAGAATACAGGTAACTGAATGTAATATTTTCTCAGCTTTCACTTTCAGTGCTCATTCATAATATACCACAGCTTATTAATTAACCTAGCACTTTTGGTAAAATAACTTTAATTGCTAAACCACTTCTGATTTAGTAATTGAATAACACATAAATGCAAAAATGGCCTAACAAATGAAACAGATAATTTTCATAAGTTAAACATAGTTAAAAGTCATTGAAATGTGATATTAAATTGAAAGTAAATTTTCTGGTATCAATACTCCGTTAACATATAAAGTTGCAAAATCTGGGCTTCTTATATTTCAATAAAAGTATATCTATATCTTCTCTGAATCTTATTTTTTTCAAAACAGAATGTCAATACATCTGAAAGTTTTTTCTTACCCTTCTAATGACTGTGTAGATGGTGCGCAACAATCATAGTTATTCAGTCATTCACCTATGGATAAGACATACATTTTGAATCCACGACTTTGCCACTAATTATTTCCTCAATAATTATCTTTTCTTTTAAAAATGTATTTACTTATTTGAGAGAGCTAGAGAGAGTGAGCAAGGGGAGGGGCAGAGAGAGAAAGAGAGAGAGTCTTAAGGAGATTCTCTGCTGAGCCCAGAGCCCAGGGGAGGACTGAATCCCAGGATGCTGAGATAGTGACTTGAGCAGAAATCAAGAGTCAGACGCTTAATCTCCTAAGGCACCCAGCACCCCTCAATAATTATCTTTATTCAGTTGCATTAAGTTACTTTTGCTTTGTGAGATAGATTTTGAAGAATGAAATTGTTGGATAAAACTGTAACTGTGGTATTGCTTAATTATTGCTTTCTAAAGAGGACTTGAAATTTTATTTCTATCAAGATTTTATGAGAATTTCCTTTTCTTCAAAATATTTTCAGCAATAGGTATTACATATTTTTTAATATTTGTGTTAATTTTATAAGTATGCAATGATGTATCATTGATACCTTAATTTGCATTTCTATGAATTTTGAGAATGTTGGTTGCTTCTTTATATTAAAACCAGGTTTCCAATAACTTTTTTTTTTTCTAAACAGTCTATATTCTTTGGCTTTCTTTTTTCCTGTAATCTATCTTACTAATGTTTTAGAAAGCTTAAATTTTATATATATTAGTTCTATGATTTTTATGAGACAAATATTTCCCCATCTTACAATTATTATTTTATTTAGATTATACATATAGTATACTTTTAAAAAAGTGTTTAAATATTTGTGCATGAAATATATGCATTTTCCCTCTATTTTGCAGAATAACATTGTTATGAAAATACTCCAAACTCACATATTTTTCTTTTAAGTTTAAAAGCATTTTTATCTATTTACATTGGTATGGAATAGGAATCCAATTTTACATTCTTGCAGATTGATATTAGCTTTTGCTAGTTCCATCATATAGACAGTTGCACTAGATTTAAATAACTATTTTGCAGTATAAAAAATTCTGATTTTTTTTCCTGGCCTAATGTGTATATTTCAATAACAGATAAATTGATTTTATAGAATATTTTACTATGCATTAGAAAATCTGTTTTATTTTGTTTTGTTTGCTATTCTCATTGGTTTTCCTTTGGTCCTAAGCCATTTCTTATAAATCAAGAAAATTTGTTTTTAATTATAATTAATTAAACTTAAAAATGAATTTTGGAAAAAGTAATTTGATGGTAGTAAGTTTCCTTTTGAAGAAAAATAACAACAGCATATCTTTTTGTTCTAAAATGGTTTTTTCGGGGGGTGCCTGGATGACTCATTCAGTTGGGTGTCTGACTTGATTTCAGCTCAGGTTATGATCTCAAGAGTTGTGAGATCAAATACAGGTCAAGCTCTATGATGGGTGTGGAGCCTGCTTGGGATTCTTTCTCTGCACCTTCCCCCACCCTCCACCTGGCTCTCTCATTCTTGAGTGTGTTCTCTTTCTCTCAAAAAAAAAAGTTATTTTTTTCTCTAAAAATTTTTTATAAGAGCCCTAAAAATTCCTCATTAAGTTTATTGTTGGATATGTGATAATTTTCATATTCAATGTTAATGTACTATGCTTTCTAGTTTTATTTTGAGTTGCTTAAGGGAAAAAGGTATTTTTGTCTATTTTTCTGTCTATCAAATTTTCTTTCAAAATCTAGTAATTTTTTTCTTGATAAAATTTCTCAGTTTTGCAGGTAAAATTTCATGTAGGCTATTTCCCCAATATTATACATTATTTTATTTTTTAAAGTATTTTAATTTGTTAAAACTTCCCAATGATACAGAATGATGACATTCTTATTTTCTTCTTACTTTCTAATTTAGAGTACCCTAGGTATATGTGTTTAGAGAGTGATTTTAAATTGATAAAAAAAGATGCATAGCACAAATCTATAATGTGCTATATAGCTTTGATATCTTTAATGAGAAATAAGCATAGTTTAGGATATTTGAAAATTACTTGTTTCAAATATATTTTATTTCACAAACTTGCATTTACGTAGAAAATCCTTATTGAATTCTGACAGAGAGAGATTGAGTTCTCTAACTATAATAGTGGGTATGTCTCTCCTTTCAATTATAGTAGTTTTGGTTTTATGTTTTTTGATGTTGTTGTTAGACACATGCATTTTTAATATTGTTATATCTTACTGGATAATTGTACCTTTTATCATTATGTAATAGCCTCTTAATTTCAGAAATTAACATACCTACTCCAGCTTTCTTTTTATTAGTGTTGGCATAGTTTATCTTTCTTTATCTCTAATTTTTCTGAATGTTTATATTTAAAGTTGATTTTTTAAAACAATATATAATTGGGCTTTTTTTTAAAATCTGCAATGTCAGCCTATCACTTAATTGATTGACTATTCACATTAAAAGTGATTGTTGTTATAATTAGATTAATAATTACCATGTTTATAAGTTTTCTTCCTGTTTATAACTTTTTACTAATAGTTGCTTTTGTTTTTTGTTTCTTATGCTCTCTCTCTCGGACTTTTATGGCTTTTAGTCTTGTATTTTATGTAATTCTAAATATTCTCTTCTCTTAGCTTAACAGTTAAACTTCTTTTTAAAAATTTGTGGTAGTAGAACTACAGTTTAAAATATATATATATATATATATATATGTGTATATATATATATATATAGTTATAATTATCTACAAATAATACCAAAGTCTACAAATAATACCATACCACTTCACATATAGTACAGACGTATCTTATAACAAAGTCATCCCCAATTCCTCCTTCTTGCCCCTTATAAAATTGTTGTCATTCATTGCATATATCCATTTTCTAGAATCACCCAAATATTGTAGCTAGTATTGCCTTTAACAAACAGCTTTTGTAAAATTATTTAAAAACAAGAAAAACGTTTTACCTTCATTTTTTCCTTCTCTGATTCCCTGCAATTCTATATGTAGATTCCAGTTTCTGGCCTATTTTGTTTTCCTTTGACTACAGAACTTTTTTGAACATTTTTTGTGTAGCAGGTCTGCTGCTGATGAAGTCCCTCAGTTTTTGTTTGCCTGAGAAATTCTTTATTTTCACTTCACTTTTGAAAAATAATATTGTAGGTTATAGAATACTAGGTTGTTTTTTTTTTTCAAAATATTATATATTTTATGTTATTTTCTTCATATTTGCCTGGTTTCTGGTAAAAAGTCAGATGTAATTTTTTTATCCTTATTCTAACCTCCTTCCCACCTGGATGTTTTAAGATTTTCTCTTTGCTTTTGTTGTCCTGAAGTTTGAATGTGGTATATTGTAATAGGTTAAATTGTGCCGCTCTACCATTCATAGGTTGAAACTAATCCATAGTAGCTCAGGTTGTGACAGTTATTTGGAAAAACAGTTCTTTATAGAGTTAATCAAGTTCAAGTGATGTCATAGGATGACCCCAATCCAATATGACAACTGTCTTAATAAGAAGAGAGAATTTGGTTACAGAAATCAATAAAGGGAAAGTAATATAAAGACACAAAGAGAAGACAGCCATCTAAAAGCCAGGGAGCTCTAGAAAACCTCCTTCTCTCATGGCCCTCAAAATGAAACAACCCTGCCAACCCCTTAATTAGGGACTTTTAGTCTGCAGAACTGTGAGAAAGAAAATTTCTGTTGTTTAAGCCACCTAATTTTCAGCACTTTGTTATGGCAACTTTAAAAAAACTAACACATATGCCTAGCTTAATTATTTGGTTTTTTTTTCCCCCTGTTGTTGTTGTTTTAATTGTTTGTTTGTTTATTTACTTATTTATTTATTTATTTTCTATTCATTCTGCTTGTTTTCTGGGCCTCTTGTGTTCATTGTTAATGCTGAAAAAATGTTTAGCTATTTTTACTTCAAATGTTAATTATGATTTTTCCCCTCTTCTCTTTTTGCCATTCCAATTACACATATACTAGTTACACCTTTAATTGCCCCACATTTTTTCAATATTCTGTAGGTTTTGTTTGTCCTCTATATTTTATTGAAAAGTTTCTTTCTTTAAGCTCACTGATTCTCTTCTCAGGTCTGCTGAGTCTACTTAATGGGCTTTCAAATGTACTCTTCATTTCTGTTACAGTGTTTTGATTTCTAGTATTTCCTTTTGATTTTTTCTTAGTTTTAATCTCTGCTTATATTACCCACCTGTTCTTGTATCTTGTCTACTTTTACTTATATTAATCGTAATTATTTTAAATTCCCTGTCTGATAATTCCAAAATGTGTCTTATCTCTGCGTCTGGTTCTGATGCTTGATTTGTCTCTGGGCACTGTTTTTTCTTACCTTTTTGCATGCCTTATAAGTTCTTACTGAGAACTGGACAGGTATCTGTTACCACAAATGGAGATAAACAGGCCTTTTGTATGAAGATTTATGCTAATTTGCCTATAAGTTGGTCTGTGTTTAATGTTTCTTACAGCTATGGGTGCTGAAGGCTTCAAATTCTGCTAAAACCTGTGCTTTTGTCTCCCCTCCTGACTCTGAGTTTCCCTAAGTACTTTTCCTCTGAGAGAGTAGTGTATGGCAGGCCTTTCAGCCCTAATTCACTATTACTGTATAGGAAGGTAAGAAATAGAAGAATGAGTACTTTCTATAATCTTCCAGTTGGAAGTCCATCTTTCAGTTGATTTGTGCCTTGGTGCTGTGGTCTTTGAAAGTGTTTTTCCAGTAATATGGATATTTTTCTCCCCAATCTCTTCACCCTCTCATAGTTGCCACATTCTTAATGGTTTGTTTTGTTTTGTTTTTGCTTTTATTTTATTTATTTATCTATTTATTTATTTTTATATTCAAAGCTTTAGTCCTTATTGATTATTTTCTCCTTTTTAGATAACACAGAAAGTCTGGAGAAATTTTCGTAGGAGGGATGGCTTTCTTCTAACTGAGATAAGGCTCCACAAATTTTTTTCTCCTGGGGATTAAGCATTTGCTATGGAGAAATCTGAGTGTCTGTAAAAGTTATTGCTACTTTCCTGTGTCAGAATTATGAGAGGATAATCTTCAGATCTTAACCATGGGAACATGGTAGGGAGCCTGGAGGTAAAGTCTAGAAAAGTTTTGCCTTGCCTTAAGACTGTGCCACTCAGGGATTTGTTACTCTCATTCTAACACACACTCTACCTCTGGATGTTTGTCTAAATTACTTTTTAAATCTCCCTACCAGTTTATGGTTCCAACAGTTTTAGCTTCAGGTTGTGACTCTCTGTGCACCTGTCTGTCCAGATTTCATATTGGCAATTTCACTGCAACTCCCTTCTCTGTTTGGACCAAGAGAAGCCACTGATTTTTTAGTTTGAACATTTTTTTTTTTGTGGGAAGGGTATAAATGATTGCTTTCAAATTCTATAGCATGCCACAGCTACTACTGTGTCCTATTTCGTCTTTTTCAACCCTCTATTCTCAATCCCACTATAAACTGGCATAGGATGAGTATTCCAAAATGTTGCTCAAAATATGGATTGAGTGAATTAATACATGAATAAATGACAAATTTCAAAATAAAAATTATTTTACAGTTAAAAAAATGGTTTAAAAATACTGATCCATAGAGCGTTGAATGTCACTGGTGTAAAGTCCAAACTCAAGTAAGGCATCTATCTCTCAGCCCATATCATGAACTCAGTGCATTGCTTTTTATGAATCCAACATGTAATAGGAAATTTAGTAGAAATAAATAAATTTTAAAAAGTATTTTTAACAAGTGACTTCACTCAAAATTTATTTAACCAGACCACACTCTGGCTATTAATTCTATTCCATTTGGTTCCTGGGCTTTCAGGATTTCTCAAATCAGGCAAGACCTCCTAAGCATTGTGGCAGCCCATCATCTAAAGCATATTAGAGAAGAGAAATAATCTAAATGAGGTTGCCTGTAGAAGGTTTTATTTATGAAGAAATTCAGCACTTCAAGAACCATGGTTTAATTACATCCTTTTATCTCTTTAGACATTTGACCCATACATGAAAAATTATTTGTTTTAGAATTTGGCGAAAAATGTAGAACTTTACCTTGGTGTGCCCAGCTAAATATCCTGTGTCTTCCAAAAAATACCCTGCAGTTAGGAAGACAGATTAGTTCCCAAGTCATAATTAGATTCTGCAATTCCTTTGCCATGTTTCTTCACTATTTTTCAAGTATGGCAAAAATTCTTCCATGTCACGTCCTTTGAATTTGCTGTTTCCTCTGTTTATCATGATATTCCCTAGATATAAGATTCACTCCATCACTTTCTATTTAAAAGTGACTCAGTTACAAAAGATATTGTTAATCACTCTGTATAAAACATCATACTTACAGAAAATAATTAATATGTTTTAATACTCCTTTCCTGATTATCATATTTCTTTAGTCATAAATTCATGTTTCATTCATGTCATATTTTTCACCATCACCTGATAACCAGCATACTTATTTATTTTAAGGTACACAGAGGGAAGAGGTTTTCTGTTTTGGATAAAAAATAGAATTACCTCTTTGACAACATTACTTGGGATATATTCACCAATCAAGAGCATACTCCACTTCCTCCCCTTAGTAACCCTTCTGTTTTTTGTTTGTTTTTTTGCCAAGACTACTGCTTCTAGCCAGGTTTTCTGTATTAGCTACAGAAAAACAAAACAAAAAGAGTTTTATTCTACTTGTCTCTCATTTATAAGTAAGTAATCTAGTAAAACCACAATTTAGAAATATGTTTATGGATTCTGATTTCATAAGATTCACAAAAATAGCGCGTGGGTGGTTCAGTGGGTTAAGCTGCTGCCTTCGGCTCAGGTCATGATCCCAGTGTCCTGGGATCGAGCCCCACATCGGGCTCTCTGCTCTGCAGGGAGCCTGCTTCCACCTCTCTCTCTCTCTGCCTGCCTCTCTGCCTACTTGTGACCTCTCTCTGTCAAATAAATAAATGAATAAATGAATAAATAAATAAATAAAATCTTTAAAAAAATGCACAAAAATACATGCATGTTAATTTTCCGTGTGATTTTTGTAAATAAAGATGTTCCCACAAATGTCCTTTGATGGATGTTCCTATGGTATAGTTGACCTATGGATTCCAAGTGAGAAACAGAGTATTAAATTTTCTTAGTTTGCCATTACTCATCTTTTAAATTTTCTGATTTGTTTTTTCTTCAGTATGGCTAGATATTATTCCAAAATTCTTTTAAAATTCTGTGCATGTTGCTATAACTTACTTTTTCCAGACTCTTCACAGTTTAGTTTTATGTGTGTGTGCTTGAATACAATGTACACTTCCCTGAAGTCTGGTATAAATCCCAGGCCTTCTGATTGTTGCACTTGAATTTAAATGAATTGAAGTAAAAAAGAAACATGGCTGCGATATATATAACTTTTCAGTGTAAATTTTCCTCTTTTACCAACAAGTGCCTATTTTAATATCTGGTATTTATACTGTGTGGCTCCTCAGATTATATTTTTCTAATCCTCACAAATCAGTTGTTTTCATTGCCATAGTGACACTTGTTCTCTGAACATTGCCCTCAAGAGGATTAAGTGTAAACTACATCCACTGTCTTTGGTTTTTATTTTACTTTTTTTCCTTTTAGTCTCTGCCACTAAAGCACACACTGACTTATCAACCCTAGCTGGGGGGGAAAAATCCAGAAACAAAGAGGGTAATGCAGATGTTGGAGCTTAATTCTAATTTTCCTATATGTCAGGACAATTATAAGGCAGGTATCCAAAGGAACACTTCAGTGACAGAGGGAAGAAAGAGCTCAAGTCAGAGTGTCAGAGAGCAGAAGAAACTTCTAGTCAAAAAGTAAATAATTTTCTAAATACTCTTACCAAGGGTTCTAATTTTCAATGCTGTTGTCCTTGACCTAGAGAGCACGTAGCTAAAAATGTATGAAAAGCTTTGCTCTAATGCCGACCAGAGCAGAATAATGCCTCTAAAGTAATTTCAAAGTGAAAAGAAGAAAGCAATAAGCACAGTGGTTGGTAGATTGGAGACTGTGGGAATAGATGCTCAAAGGAAAGCCTTCTTATCCAAATGAAGAGAAATGAGGGAACAGTACTGCAGACAGACGTGCCTAGTGTAGCCAGATCTGTTTTGACTCAGCTTATTTTCCCCATCACTGAGAAGGGGCAACTGTGCCATCAATCATAGTCAGATCATTTTTTCTCTGTTAAGTAGACAACTTGTCAGGTAGGTAACTAAATGTGTGTTATGCTCCAACAATGTCACTTAGGAACAGAATCAACACTCTGAGCGTGACTTTCACAATACAACATTTCATTATGAAGACGGTAGCGGTTCCAAATAAAGCTCTGAGGGCAATTTCCCAACAGCCATTCAGTGAAGTCAATGCCGGTTGAACTTTAGAAGAATGGAAAATGTTACTTCAACAAAAAGTCAACCTGACTGAAATAGTTTCCCTAGTAGCTTATTTATTCCCACAGAATACTTATGAGAGGGTGCTCTGCATTGTTTAGAGGATCAGAATTAAATCTGTACTTTAAACCTGAAACTAAGCTATTAAACAATCAAATTAGATCTTAAAAGCAAATGGATTTTCAAATGAGTATTGAGTGTAAACGGTGTCATACCAGCAATATGTTTCCAGGAAGAAGTTCACATAAAGTAGATTTTCCTGCCTAGAAATGTCTTGAGAAATGGCAATTGGATTTTATCACCAATTTTAGAAGTAGAGTATCTTCTACATTACAGTTCTTAGTGAGGCAGATCCACATTCTCTCAAATAACTTTTCTTGAATTAATGGATGGTATCCTATAGTTCTTGAATATTCTTTGCAGTCTTTGGAAACTGTAAATATTTCAGGGGCTTCTTGGTATCTTTGGGGAAAATGAAGTTGTAGTCTTGAATATTTTATCAAAATCTATTTGCCTTTTTGGAAGATACCATACAAGGAAGTTAAAATCTCCAAAGGAAACTAGATGATACATGCAAAACATTCACCAGTATTTTAAAAATAACAGGTTAAAAGTTCTATTATAATAGTTTAAAAATAATAATGACTTAAGATACTTCCTAATTAGGTGTTCCATCCTTGTCACAGCAAATTGAATCTGAATTCAAAATTGTTATCTAAGCATCGAAGCAGCAAATAAGATTGAACCTAACATAAGGATCCCATTTAAATCTCTTGACCTCGAGGTCAAATTCTCTCTCTCTCTCTCTCTCTCTAATCCTCTCTCTCCAGAGAGAATGGGGAAAAAAAGACAGGAACTTGTGGAAGAGAATGTAATTAACTCACACCCCCTACAAGTATTATAATGTTCTATGTATATATCCATCCTTCTATATTCTTACCTATTTATTATCTTTATCTGTCTAAAGCCACATTTCCTTTCTTCTGTAGCTTAATTCATAAGGAATTTTGCCAAAAAATATTTCAATTAAAAACATCTCCAATCTTGGTTTATGCACACAGTACTCCTAATTTTTGTTTCTCAGTAATAATATATGTATTTAATGATGAAATGGACATTTTACTTTATGCAGTATTATATTCTTTAATGTTTTGGGAAACATTGTTAATCAGAGCATATACTGAGTGCAGTAAAATAACTCTTTAACAATCTGTAATTTTTCAGTAAGAAGAAAAATGGTTTAATTTTGTGGTCAGTCCATGGTTCCATAAAACTAGGATGCTTAAATAGTGAGTTTCTTAACAATAATCAAAGAAAAGGGATATATAGAGTTTCTGCTGCTAAAAAATAAAAGAAACTTGAGGGAAGAAAATAAATATAAAATACAGATATTGTTCTCAAGTTTATAATCTAGCTATGAAGAAAAAAATACACAGATATTAGGAAGAATTAGTATTAAACCCATTTTTTAACACATTTTTAATAATAATCAAGACTCCAATCCTTTTTTCTCAGTTATGCCCTCCTGTTTTCTTACTGCTAAAGACAAAGCTGGTCAATTTCTAAAATAATCTCTAAACTATTTAGTATGGCAGACAAAACTTTTATACATTTAGCTTTCCTTAACAGTTCCTCTGAGTGTATTTTCAATCCCTATTTTCACTTATAAAAAGATGTCCTAAAGCACTTTTAATTCCTGGAAAATATTTTGGCTTTAAAGTGTCCTTGGCTTTAAATATCCCTTTACATACTTTCTGCTTATCTACATGCTAATCTCTTTGCCAGGAGACAGCTCTCTGACTCCCCCTAGGCAGTCCTTTCTTATGGTCTTTTTGTCCCATATACCTCCTGTCATTACATCACACTACATTACATCACACTACATTACATCACACTATACCTCCTACTGTGTAGGAGGTTATCTGTAGGAGGTTGCCTACAACCTCCAGCAGACTGGAGGTTGTAGGCAAAAGATCATG
This sequence comes from Lontra canadensis, assembly GCF_010015895.1. Classification (NCBI taxonomy): domain Eukaryota; kingdom Metazoa; phylum Chordata; class Mammalia; order Carnivora; family Mustelidae; genus Lontra; species Lontra canadensis. The sequence goes on from NW_022631040.1 coordinate 4,906,605, forward strand.
TCTAAATTGTTCACTGCTCTTAAGCACACATCTCAAACATAGTAGGTGGTTAGCAGATACTTATTGACTGACTCACTGAAATAAAATCTGCAACAGTATAATTTCAATTAAATGAGGGAATTACAGATATTTCTCTATTTCAGTAATATTAAACTGAAGTGCTAACTACAGTGCAAGGCAAGGATAGTAATGCAGAGAGCCGATGCTGTGAAAAGTTCAAGTGATCATAGCTGAAGAGTTTTGCAGGGGCATTATCTCAGTGATTCCATTATTATACCATTCCTAATGCTCAGTATAATTTAGGACAAGAGAGCACCAGTGTCTCACAGGGTTCTCACTTTATGCAGGCTCAGAATACTGAGGTATAAAATTCTTGCATCGAGTTATTTCTTTGTCTTGAGAAATATAATTGTTCAACAGACCAGAACACTAAGTAGCATGATTAGCATATTCTTTTAAAGTCAGAAACTGTAGGAAGTCGAATAATAAGCAGAAGATGGCTTGATGAGCATGAGACCATTACAGCATTTGAATGTTGAATTGCATCAAGCTAAAATATGCTATACTCCTGTGCGTCCTAAAGTTAGGGATGCCAATGGAACTACACTACCCAACCATTGGCTGAGACGCCCCCACCCTCAACCTGGCTAGTGCTTGGAAGCTCAATTTGTACACATGTCTGACTAACCTCCCTTCCAGTTATCTTGTCTTTCTTTAGTTAATTCAAGCTAATCAGGTTTTACTTAAGTATCATTCAGCTGAGATCGAAATGCTTGCTAACATCAAAATGTATCCCATTCTCTCTCAAAGCAAAGGCAATCCTGGGAGTGCAAAACCCGCCTTTATTCAGTGTCTTCCTGCTATCAACATTATTTTTAATTTCTTAAGGGGGAAAGAATTTCTAACAAAGTAACACAGAAAGCAAGAAGATTGCTAAATGATATATAGAGAGAGGGATACACTAAATGCACATATTTAAAATACCATATTATATGCAATGTGTTTTCTTCTACATAAATATTGGTAATTTGATAGCAAACGTGTGTGTTTAGTATGTTGCATTGGGATATTAGTACACAAATGTCATGATAGAAATTTTCTTCTACTTCATGTTTTATTAAATAACATAATTAATACAGCTACTACCTCATAAATAACCTCACATTTATGATTTGGAAAAGTGATTTGGTAAACTGAGATAGAAAAAAAACTCAACATGCTAAATTAATTGTGAGCAGACAGAAAGGAGAAACAGACATTTAATGGGGGATGGGAAGGAAGATATATTCTTCAAAAACACTATAGCACTTCAAAACTACAATAATGGAAGAATGCTTTTTAATTCCATGCTTTGGTTTTAAATTACAAAATAAAAACCTAATCCTTAGAGTAAATGTAAACAATGCAAAGGTATATAAAGAAAATGTAGAGAGGTACTGGTTGGCTCAGACAGTTGGATAGCTGACTCTTGATTTCAGCTCAGGTCATGATTTCAGGGTCTCTGTGTTCAGTAGGAAGTGTGTTTGAGGATGCTCTCTCTCCCTCTCCCTCTGCCCATCCCCCCTTTCACACTCTTGTGCTCCTCTCTGTCTCTTTAATATAAATAAATAAATCTTAAAAAGAAAGAGATAGAGATAGAAAGGGAGAAGGAAGAGAAGGAAGGTAGAAAGGAAGGAAGAAAGGAAGGAAGGAAGGAGGGAGGGAAGGAAGGGAGGGAAAATGTAGGGACCAAAGGCAGGCTGCCCTAAGATCGGCCATTTTGTCAGGTAGATTTTTTTGAGCTGGAGGAAATCAACTCTCTCTTCTTATATATCTGAATCTAATCTAGCCACCCAGGTGCCCTGATTGTTAATTTTAAAGAATGAAAGTAGAGTGACTTCACAGTGAGTCTTTATGAAAAATATTTTATTTTCTCGTGGGTGTATTAAAATTGGATGGAAGAAATAAAAAGTAGAAATAAGCAAGCTTAGTATATGGAAGATGGCAAAGCTTGATACAATTCTTAATTACGAAGTAAGAAAAAATACTAGTAATGTTATGGATCACTGCTTAATGAGGAGCATGAAGTTGTATTTGACTTCATTAAAGTGCACTGTCAGTGATAACTGGCACTGATATAAAATATAGTAAGCAAGTGATTTGTTGCCTCTTTCTATCAAGTGCGAAACACAAATCTGTATTCTAAAATAGTACTTTGGGTGCACCTTGGTGGCTCAGTAGGTTAAAGCCTCTGCCTTCGGCTCAGGTCATGATCCCAGGGTCCTGGGATCGAGCCCCACATCGGGCTCTCTGCTAGGCAGGGAGCCTGCTTCCTCTCTCTCTGCCTGCCTCTCTGCCTACTTGTGATCTCTGTCTATCAAATAAATAAAAACTTAAAAAAAAAAATAGCACTTTGTAGTCCACGGCATATATACCAATTTATACTATTTAATTATATATATCAACATATATCAATTTTCTGTTACAACAGAAATTCCTTCAATTGTTGCTGATTTTTTTTTTTTATTTTTTAATTTATTTAATTGACAGACAGAGGTCACAAGTAGGCAGAGAGGCAGGCAGAGAGAGAGGAAGGGAAGCAGGTTCCCTGCCGAGCAGAGAGCCCGATGCAGGACCCTGGACCCTGGGATCATGACCTGAGCCGAAGGCAGAGGCTTTAACCCACTGAGCCACCCAGTTGCCCCAATTGTTACTGATTTTATTACTTAATGTAACAACAGATTTTAATAGCAACATGCACTTGTAAGTTAAAGTATTCTAATTCTTTTTTTTTTTTTTAAGATTTTTTTTTTTTTTTAATTTGACAGATCACAAGTAGGCAGAGAGGCAGGCAGAGAGAGAGAGGAGGAGGAGGCAGGCTCCCTGCTGAGCAGAGAGCCCGATGCGGGACTCGATCCCAGGACTCTGGGATCATAACCCGAGCCGAAGGCAGAGGCTTTAACCACTGAGCCACCCAGGCGCCCCTCTAATTCTTTTTTTAGTATTTTCTTTTATTTTACTTCTTACTACAGATATTTAATCTTACATTATCTCTAATACATTCAGGATATTTTTATTTAAATTTATGCTTCTTCTTTTATTATTTGTGTATTTTCTAAAATTCTGAGTTTTTTGTTTATTTGACATCGATAGTTCATATCTTTCAATTTTCTGCATGTGATTTCAATGAATTTTGCTGACATATATATATATATATAAGACTTCACGATTTAAATTTTGTGTTTAAGCTTCTCTTGGGAAATAGCAGTAATTTTGTAGTGTTAGCACGGGAACACTGAGTAAATTCTATGACACAAAATATGATCATAGGCAACAACTTCAGTTAACTGAATTATCTTTGTATTTCAAGAGTATGATATATGTTTAAGGCAGACGAAGAAATTGCTAAAAATTCCCTACGGATCCCCCCAAATTTATGTAATATTCCATGTCAGTAATACCATCATAAACAACTTTCAGATAAAAAGATTAACTTTGTTTGATATTGTTATCCTTGCAGATAGTAAGTGATTTAGTTAGATAATTATGATTTATTTAGTTCTCACAGAATCTAGTTATTTTTACTGTAATTATTTCAATATATCCCATTCTTTCATATTTTATACCAAAGTGATTTAACTTAGTTATTATATTTTCTCAATTTATGTAACTTGATATTAAAATTAATAACTCAATTCTTTAAATTATTCTTCTATAAGTACACAAGAATGTAAGTACACAAAAGCTTAAGAGAGTAACACTTTCCAAAACAAAATTAGTGGGCGCCTGGGTGGCTCAGTGGATTAAGCCTCTGCCTTTGGCTCAAGTCATGATTCTGGGATCCTAGGATTGAGTCCCACATCGGGCTCTCTGCTCAGCAGGGGGTCTGCTTCTCTCTCTTTCTGTCTGCCTCTCTGCCTACTTGTGATCTCTCTCTGTCATATAAATAAATAAAATCTTAAAAAAAAAAGTTAGTAATTGTAACCTTCTTGCAAAAGGACAAATTTTTTTAAAAACATTTAGCTTGTTTAAGTTAAATACATAATTTTATATTAACCTTTCATGTATTGACATTTATTTTCACATACTGAAAATTTCTGACATTTAGAATTTATTTAGTCTATTATATAAGAAAATATATCTAAACAAATTATGTATCTACCCAAATAAAAAGCATGTCATGCCACTGTTTTCTATTAGCAATTACTTTTCTTGCCATTCAATTCACAAGTTGTTCAGAGCCTATTGTCATGTCCCTGCCTTTCTATAACTGCTCCTCGATTTCCTGCTTAAAATTTATAACTTAGATTATGAAAAATTGAGTGACATAGGAGTGCTTCAGTATAACAAATTGGTACCTAGGGCAAATCTGAAATGAAAGACTATGTATAAAATCAACCTGTGCGTGCCGAAAATCCCTGACCTGACCCAGGAGACACAACAATAGCACCTTCTTTAAACATAACCATACCATTAAGTTCTTCTGTTGGCCTTCTCCTACCTGTGATGTGAAAAAGTGTGATAATAGAAGAGTAATCTCTGCAATGTTTCAATTACAGAAATTCAGCCTCATAATATGACATGACTTCATTTTTTAAAAAGGCAGGCTAAAATTAAATGTTACAAATATGATTAACACCCAGCACTACCCCCAGCTGATGCCACTGCTCCCTACCACACATTCCTTTGTTACATGGGAGCTTCAAAAAGGTTATCAAAAGTTCGCTGTGCCTATTTTTTGCTCTTTTTAAGAAAAATATTCAAAATTAACCAAAGTTCTTAACTTTACTTATAGTCACACGCATTTTAGAAATATTTCAGAGATATTTTTAGTTTATAACTGAATGACTAGTCCTGCCAATTCAAATTAATCCACTTAAACTAATAAAAATATACTCGCCATATTCATTACTTAAAACACACGTAGGCTCCTCCTACCCCCAAAAAAGTATGTCTTTAAAAAATAAGATACCCCACTGAAGTAGAAATGAGTGTTGTATGTTAAAATGACGACTACCCCCAGCAAAAGCAAATACAGGTACACACACACCCCTCCAGCTTTCTCACTGAATGTCAAGAACCATCACTCGAAAGGAAAGCATCTCAGTAACAGATTGGCACACTAACTTCTTGAATCCTGCAGACACCATCGCAGGGTGTTTTGCCAGAAGCTAATTCTTCTCTATGCAGGAGAACATATCCCCTGTCATAATTTTCATTTTGTCCTAATAAATTTTAAGACAGTTCTACTCAAAGAATCATTAAGTTTTGCTTATCAGTTGTTCAAACTTCTGTTGGAAAAAGCTACTATGCCCCAGAAACTTTCTCTCTAAATGTAGAATTTTGCTTACTTAACAGATGGGATAGAGCACTTTACAAATAATTCCAAATTACATTGTGTTTGCATGCTACTTAAAGGAGACATTTCACAAAAATAAAATGCTGCATTTAATTAGTCTCTAACCCGTTCAAGCTATTTAAGGATAGCTGAGTCGAGAGGACAATATCTTTGTTTTGGAGGAATGTAAGTTAATATTAGGCACATTTTTATTTTAATGTTACTATAAAACTCTTATTTTCATGTTAAGGCTGTGGTCTTTAGGATACATTTGATTATTTTAAGTGTTTGCTGGAAATTTTATCATTCATCCAAGTTTTAGTTTGTTTGTTCACGTGAATAAAAAATGTAGTCTGGACTGAAATTCGAGTTAATGTGATGTTGCCAGCTCCCAATTACAGCGTGTTTCCTCAAGGATTCATAACCTTTGAGAAAGAGTTAAGCACTATTGCTTTTTAGATTTTATTGAAGATTATCTATATTTCATATATGTAAGACATCAATTAAAATGTTCCAATATAATTTTTATTGATAGATACAAACAAAAAATATAACTACTCTTGTATTGTAAAACAAGACTCTATTGGAAGCTACTACAAGTTTACAGGTAAAAATACATCAACTTAGAGAGACTAGATTAAGATATATAAGAAGAGAGAGTTGATTCCCTAAGCCGGAGTTCTTAGCCTCCAACTTAAATAGCACCTAGCATGTGACTAGAAAGCTACCAAGAACCTAAAATGCCTTCCATCTCTATCACTTTATATTTATCTGGGACTCTATTTTATTCTCTTTCTTCCTCTTCCTCTTTCTCTCTCTCTCCCTTTCTCTTTTAAAATAACATCCTCTTCTTTCCCATTCCCAAAAGAGAATACTCTTTAAATACTCTTAAAAGACAAGTTTCCATGTTATAGTCCATTATACAGAAAACAAAACAAACAAACAAAAAACATTACCTTTATAAACCCAAGTGTGAGGTCTGATGGGACCATGATAGTAGCTTTGCTCCTGTCTTATTTTGTTCAGTGTGCTATAACAAAATACCAGAAATTTGGCCGCTAGTAAGCAACAAATATTTCTCACCGTTCTGGAAGCTAGGAAGTCCAAGATCAAGGCACAGGCAGATTTGGTTTCTGTTGAGGACCTGTTTCCTAGATAGCTCTCTTTGTCTGTGGCCTCACATGGTGGAAGGGCAAGGGAGTTCTCTTAGGCCTCTTTTATAAGGTCACTAGTCCCATTCGTGAGGATTCCTCATACCACCTTTTTGGGGGTTAAATTTCAAAATAAGAATTTGGGACAGACATAAGCATTCAGAACATAACATTCTACCCCTGACTCCCCAAAATTCATGATCTTCTAGCATTCAATATACATGAACTCCCCATCAGTGACCCCAAAAGTTATAACTCATTCCAGTATCAATGCAAAAATCTAAAGTACAAAGTCTCATCTTTTGAAAAGCCTTATCTAAATATCACATAAATCAGAAATAGGTGAGACTCAAGGTGTGATTCATTCTAAGGCAAATTGCTCTAGAGCTGTGAACCTATGAAACCAACTATGTTATGTGCTTCCAAAATGCAATGGTGGGACCAACACAGGATAAACATTTCCATTCCAAAATGGAGAAAAAGGAAAGTAGAAAGGCGTGTCATGTCCCAAGGAGATCCAAAACCATAAAGTTTGGGAATAATCTTCTTTGGCTTTGTGTTCTTCCCTCTAGACCCACTGTAGATGGAGTCCTACCTTCTGGACCTACTAGGACAGAGGATAGACCCCCAAGGCTCTACACAGCTCTGCACCTGTGGCTGTGAATGATCCTGAACTCTAAAGAGCCTCTATGCCTAGGCATCACTCCTGTGGGGCATTTCTCTGTGACGATGTCACCTCTGCTGTGGTTCTGGGTCTGGAACAGCCTGCCAGAGGCTGTACTGGTCAGAGGTCATGACGCAAGTCCCGCCTCCAGTGCTCGACTGAGCATTGCCATAACAGGGGTTCCCTGCAGTAGTCTCACAGGTTTGCCAGAGCAAACCTGTGTTGGGTCTGTGTTGGGAGGAGCAGATCCAGTAGTCTCCAAAATGCCTTTTGGAGTAATTTTTCCTTTGCCAAGATGAATAGCTCTTAGGTCCTATTGAGAAAGCTCATCTGTACAAATCTCCTTATCAAATTGCCAAACCCTTGTGTTCCTCTCCTGAACATGCTTCCTCATTTTTTCCCAATATATATGTGCTGAGAATTTTCCAAATATTTAAGCTCTGTTTCATTTTGATTAACAGTTTCATCTTTAAATTATTTCTCTCTTCTAGTGGTTTCTACAAAAGGTCAAGAGAAGCCAAACTGCACTTTCAACACTTTGCTTAGAAATTTGTTCAGCCAAATGTCCAATTTCATTGCTCACAACTTTTACTTTCCACAAAACACTAGAACATGAATGTAATTTAGCCAAGTCTTTACCACTTTATAGCAAGGATCACCTTTCCCCAGTTTCCAATAACATATCCCTTATTTCCAACTGAGACCTTATCAAAATGACTTTTACTACCTAAATGTCTAGCAGTATTCTGTTCTCTACCACTTAGGCATTCTCTAAGAAAATTGAAGTTCTCTCTACAGCACTCCTCTTTTATATCTGAGATCTCACCAGAATCTTTTTTAATAGCTTATTCACACCAGTGTAGGCCTTTCTAGCATGCACAATCTGAACTCTATGAACTGCTACAACTTATAAAGCTGCTTCCACCTTTATACATACTTGTTACAGCTGTACCCCTATTTCTCAGTACCCATTTTCTTTCTTAATCCATTCAGGCTGCTACAACAAAATGCCAAAGACTGAATAGCTTATAAGCAATAGATATTTATCTCTCATTGTTCTGGAGATAAGTCTAATAGCAAAGCCCCAACGGATTCAGTGTCTGGTGAAATCCTGCTTCCTCATAGAACACAGCTTCTTGCTGTGTCTTCATGGCACATGGCAAAAGAGACAAGGAAGCTCTTTGGGTTTCTTTTATAAGGTCACTAATCCCATTCATGAGAGCTCCAACCTCATGACCTAATCACCTCCCAAAGGCTACAGCTCTTAATATTATCACTTTGGAGGTTCATTTTCTACATATGAATTTTGGGGTCATATAAACTTTCAGACTGCAGCAGTTTCCCAGACAATATTCTAGTGGTTATGTTTGTTTTTTGTATCTGTATTTGGGGAAAGGGAGGAATATTACATTGAACTAATAAAGCTGATAAGAGCTAACCCTTATTCACTGAGGTGATACTATGGTGTTAAGTTTAAATGTCAAAAATGTTTGTTATACCTGTAAAGAGAGGAAAGAAAAAAATGAATATAAGTAAAATACTACAACTTCCAAGGTTTTTATTTTATTTCTATTTTTATTTCATTTATGTATAAATAGTGTATACATAATGCAATATAATGACCTGAAGTGTTTGGTTTGGTAAGTTTTGACAATAGTAACCTTGTAACCAAAACTCAATGTAAAACATACATTTCCACAACAAGGAAAATTTTTATTTGTGCCCTTTTCAGTCATTTTCTCCTCAGTACCTGATACAAACATTTTCTTATTTCTTTCACCATAAAGTTTCTGTTCTTACCCTTCACCTACAGGGATACATTCATGCACCTGTTTTTTCTTGTTCAACATAATATTTTTGAGATTCATTCATATTATTCTTTTTTTTTAAGATATTATTTATTTATTTGACAGACAGAGATCACAAGTAGGCAGAGAGACAGGCAGAGAGAGAGGAGGAAGCAGACTCTCTGCAGAGCAGAGAGCCCGATGCGGGGCTTGATCCCAGGAGCCTGGGATCATGACCTGAGCCGAAGGCAGAGGCTTTAACCCACTGAGCCACCCCGGCGTCCTCATTCATATTATTCTACTCATGAATAGTTCACTTATTTTTATTGCTATATAGTATCCCATTATATAAATATTATTCAAATTGCTTATCTACTTACTGTTTGTGGACACTTGGGTTATTTCCAGGTTTTATCTGTTATGAACAGAGCTCTTATGAACGTATTTGTGTAATTCTTTTTGTGGACACTTTTTTCATACATTTGGAGCAATTACATAATTCTATAGAGCTCTAAGAGGAATGCATAGAAGGGAGAAAACATTTTCACCTAAATATAAGAACGGTTTTTGGAAGTAACCTACAGTTATTCAAAAAAAGTAGTAAAATATCTTATGACCCAGATATTTATGAATCATTTAAAAGAATCAAATAGAAGACAAATAAGGTTCAGGAAGCAGAACATATTTTTGTATTGGTGGGTATTAGGCTAGTTTTTCTTCTTTGTACTCTTCCAGCTGTATTATCCTAAAGTGGCAAGATTATGCTATAGTACATTTCATAGATTTAGTTCATTTAGCTGGTGCTCTAAAACAGGTAATTTCTCTAATGCAAATCATATGTTTTGTGGGCAAGAAAATTGAGACACAAAAATAGTAAAAGAATACAATTTGAATGTTGACCATATTGAGAGAAAATTTATACTTACACATCACTGAATTTGGAGGGAAATAGTGTTTGCTACATACAAATTAGCATACATTAGACTTTCCACAGAGAATACATTTTTGCAATGTTCAAGTATCCTTTTTTCCATAAAGAAATGACATGATTTTTGAATGCTAAGTGATACTCTATTTCAGTAAATAATGCAGTCTTATATTTTTTTTAGAGATTGCCACAAATTTAACCTTGAAGACTGCATTTTACAAGGTTCACCAATATCTGCAATATGCAATTCCTCAGGCCTTTTTAGCACACCACCGATATGCATAGACAGATATTATTTATCAGTGTTTCCTATTAAAGAAAGAAAAAGTAATTCCCAGCGGATCCTATAAACCACATAAATAAAACTGATATCTATGAAAGTATAGATTCATGATTTGCTAAACTCAAAAGTTTTTATTTTTTTCCCACAGCACCATACTGTAAGAGTGTTATTTAACAAAGTGACTTTGGTCTGTGTGAATGTCCTTTCAAAATGTTCTAGTAATGTGGCTTAACAGCAGGACTTTTGTGACAGACTCAAGCTAAACCAGAGAACTCTAAAAAAGTGCAATTGTTCTGTGAGAGTCCTCTGTAGGAAGTAGAAATGAACAATGTGTTGAAATGTAAATTTCCTTCAGATTCTTACAAATCCTGCTCTACAGGGATTTCAGTTTTCAAAGGTATCTTCTGTATTTACTACTCCACTTGTTAAATTGTAACTCCCTGGGCCAAGATTTGTAAATGATCGGAGAACTCTCAGCATAGGGCTAATTCGGGCATGTTACATTGTACCTCTTTCAAGTCAATACTAAAATACTGTATTTGGAAAGTGATGTAGAAGAGATTGTAAAAACACAGCTTTTAAAATATTCCTAATGGCTTGATATTATAGAAAAGTTAATAACCAGACCTGTTTTTAAGATAGAAGACAAGGATACATCCCATTTTATGTCATTCTCTAGAGCCTCCACAGTCCAATCCAATGTATTTATAAAAATCAGCCAAAATAAACATGGGGAGCAATTTTGAACTTGAAAATAATTTAATAGGCAAACCTTAAGAATTATATCTTGTTCTCAGCTGCAATAATGATGGAGCATACTGCACTGATTGATCATAAAATTTCTTTGAACCTTGGATAATTCTTCTGAGCATTAGATGCTGTAGATAATTTTATCCCCTACTGGATGAATTTACCGTATATAATGCTTATTAACTGTACTTTAGATTAGTGGATTTCTAAAAGTGTTTCTCAGAACCGTAAGGGATGAGCTTCTGACTCTTGGTCTTTAGCTCAGGCATCATCTCAGGGTCCTGGGATCCAGCCTTGCATTAGACTCTGCTCAGAGGCGAGTCTGCCTGTCCCTCTCCCTCTGCCACCTCCTCCCACCCCACTTGTGTGCTCTCTCTCTCAAATAAGTAAATAAAGTCATAAAACAAAACAAAACAAAACAAAACTTCTGGTGTATGAGAGGAAGGAGGATTTTCTTCCCTTCCAATATAATTCCCTCCTATCAACCAGATAAATCTGCTTTATGTTATAGTATTTCTACATAAAAAGAAAATTGTATAGTGAATATATACATATATACTGTATATACATATACACATACACACATGCACACCAATTGGGTATGAGTTTACTATTATAGGGGCCAAGGACAGGCCACCCCAAGATGGGTCACTCTGGCATGAAGGTTATTTTGAGCAGAAGGCACTTGGGACCCTGTGGCCTCAAGACAAACTTTTAACTACACAGAAGATCTAAATCCAGGAGGGGGTATTTTCCCCAGCATAAGGGTTATTAGCAGAGATAAATTTCATCTGAGTGACCCATCTCTATGGCAGGGCAAACACCTAATTACCAAATATCTGCTCTCGTTCATCTCACCCCGTGAAGTGCCTTCCTCGCATTTGAAGTCCCAGATCCCTCCCTCCTTCACCTTAGTCCTGGATGACATATATACATCATCTTGCCTGACTGTCTCTGGAATTTTCATACGAGTGTCGATTCCCTGTAGATACAAATTAAATTCAATCTTGTCCTGTTAATCTTTCATGGCAGTTTGACTCTTAGACCAGCTAGAAGGACCTTGAAGGGGACAGGGCATTCTTGGTCCCCAACAATATTCCAACTACAATATGAGTGCACCAGACAATCACTTTGATACTTCATTATAAACCTAGGAAGTTCTCTAATTATAGAGAAAAAAAATCTACATTTAAATTAATATCCATATCTGTGTGTCTGGTTAAAAAATGTAGCTTGGACTTCGCTTACTAATTGAAGAACTGCAATTCCTTTGTTGTTGTTGTGATGAATACGCTTCCATTGTTATCTCTAGCTTGTGTCTGCTGTGCATGATGTGGGAAATAGCTCGCATTTGCTGTGCTTGAAGCCACGGAGCTTTTGAAAAGCAGACACAACTGGATTTATGGTATAAAGGTGTAATTTTTTGGCACTGTTTCATGAGCAGAATATAGAGTGTCAATTGTGGAAGCTTGGAAAACCACTGCCAGACTATTCAATGGAAGACATTGAATAGTGTCACATTACTGAGAGTGATGAACAGTAGTCATGTTATGTATGTTAAGTATATATTTTCATAACAAGAAAAATTGATTGGATTGAAAATTTGACTGGATTTCCAAGAGATTAAATATGGCATGTGGCTGTATTAGAATTCCTGGGAGGTAAAATTGTATGGCACATATACTGAACATAGAAAAACTAGGACTTGATAGGTGTGGTAGGTAAGGAGTAGAAGCCTGTAAAGGTAATGTTTAGTGGGGAGAAAAAAAATCTTAGTGGATGATGGTAACATTAACAGACTATGAAAGCTGGTAAAAAAGCTTTACAGGGTGAAGTTTATTTGTTTATTATTTGTAACTACCTAAGTCCTGGGGTAGGAGTCTGGTAGAACTGGCTAGGCTCAGTTGATTTCAGCTGGGCTGTCTTGTTTCTGTGGGTTGTTTGGTTGGTGGTACATTTTGAAAACGAGCAGTTTTCCTTGCAGCAGTGGAACTGGCTGAAGGTAAAAATGCAGGAAGTTTGACCAGAAAATAGCAATAAGTAAAGAAATAATAAAAATTAGAGTCAGAAGACAAGGCAATATATATTTTTGGTATTCTTGTTCATATGCCAGACCTAGGTATTTGAAATATATGAGATTCCGATTTTAATAAAGAGAGCATTACTTAAAGATTATATATTTAATATTCAAGAGTAAGTCCCTTGTTTAAAATATAGCTTTTGGGAAATAAACTAAATAAAAATTACATTATTTGGAATCCGCAGAAGACTGAGAAGATTTTGTTTTATTTTTAATTCTTTCCCATGGCCATATTTAAATTAAAAAATATATAGATCTTGTACATTTCTTTAATAAGCTGTACATTCTCAAAACACACAGACACACAGACAGATACACATATACTCTGAGGCAGTCGCAAGATTTTTTTATGCCCTCTGATAAAGCTTCTCTGAATTTTAAAAGTACAATATGTTATCAAAATAAAAAAAACTATAAAGATAAAGGCTTTGAATTTATCTCTTAAAATAATAGAACAATTTTCATCATTTATTAATAGAAAAGTAAGTCTCCAGTATTTTCCTCTTCAATACATCCTTTCCCTTAATATTTTCCCCAAAACACAGTGACTTCAAACAACTATTTACTAAGGTCATGATTCATAGGTTCCTTCTGCCAGTTTTATTGAGCTATATTGACATATGACATTGTATTAGTTAAAAGGATACAACATAATGATATGATATGTGTATACATTGAAAATGAGGACCATAGTAAGTTTTGTTAACATCCATCACCTCATGTAGTTGCAATTATTTTTTTCTTGTTATTAGAACTTTGAAGATCTCTCTTAGCAACTACATTACATCCTCAGACCTTACTCATCTTATAATGGAAATTTGTTCACCTTCCCCTATTTTCCCCACCTGCCATCCTAACTCTGGCAACCACTAATTTGTTCACTGTTCTCTAGTTCTTTAGAATTCCATAGATATGTGAGATCATTCATTATTAGTCTTTCTTTGCCTGATTTATTTCACTTAGCATTTGTCCTATCTTTGACTTTGACAATTTAATTAGAATATGTCTTAGTATAGTCCTTTCTTGGTTCAACCTGTTTGGGATCGTTGAGCCTCATGAATCTAGATGTCTAATTTTCTCCCCAGGTGTGAGAAGTTTTCAGCCATTATTGTTTTAAATACACTTTATATCCTTTTTCTCTTCTCCTTTTGCGATTCCCATAATGTCTCTTTTATTTGTGTCTTCTAAGTCCTGTAGGATTTGTTTACATTTTTTTTTTCTGTTTTGCTTCACTAACTTAATGTCAAATGACTTGTTTTTGAGTTATAATTTCTTCAGCTTCATCAAGTATGGTAGTGGAGCTCTCAGTGGAGGTCTTCAGTCCTTGAATTCTTCAATTCTAGGGTTTCTGTTGTCTATTATTTCTATTTTTTTTTTGTTTTTGTTAAACTTCTCATTTTTTTGTGATTGTTAAACTTCTCATTCTGTTCATGCATTGTTTTCCTACTTTTGTTTAGTTGTCTGTGTGTTCTTTTAATTCATTATTTCTTTAAGAAGATTATTCTGAATTCTTTGTCAGTTTATAGATCTCCATTTTATTGGACTTTAATTTCCTTTGTCATATTTACCTGATTTTCATGACTCTTGAAAGATATGCATGGCACACTATCTGTTTTTGTGAACAAACTTTATTGAAACAGCCACACCCATTCTTCTATGTATTATTTACAACTGACTTTATGTCATAACAGCAGAATTAAGTAGTTGAAAGTGACAGAAAGCAGATGCTTGTAAACCTTATATGTTTACAGCTGGTCCTTTAGGAAAAAAAAGTGTTGACTCCGATCTATAGACATGTTTCCCCTCTGTTTTTCCCATTGCTGTAGGTACATGCTGCTTCCCCTTTCAGGAAAATGAGTCTACTTTACCTTTCCTTGAGCCTGAGCTGGACTTGTGAATTTTTTAATCAGTAAAATACGGTGAAAGTGATAATTAGACCGTAAGCATTTAAAAAGACTGATAGTTTCTCTTTTCACTCTCTTAGATTTCTGATACCTAAAGAATTCTAGGTTATTCTGTTGCAGAGATAATTGGAGTAGAACTAAGGTACTTCAGCTAACAGCCAACCGTATGTGATCCCCAGATGAATACGAACCTATGGTTGACCCAGCCAGCAGCATGTTGAGCAGAATGACCCAGCTGAGTTTGGCCGACAATCCAAAGAAATGTAGGAAATAATAAACCTTTATTATTTTAAGCCAGTAAATATTGTGGTAGTTTATAATTCATCAATATGTAACTGACACTTAATACACAGAATTGTGGTGTTATAACAACAAAAGTCTAAAACATTGATTTTAGCTTTGGGTCTGGCAACAAGCATAGGCTAGAAGAAAGTGAGTAGATTTCGAGAAAACTGGAAAAGCAGTGAAGTAAGTGTTTCTGGGAGAAAGTGACCATTTTACTTGTACTTTCATAGTTTTATACCTAACAAGACCCTTCTAATGTTCCCTAAGATCTCCCATCTGTACAATTTGCTTTTCAAATCTTCTTCTGTCTTTGATTCTTTTGCATTTCTGGAATGTTTCATTTAAAATTGGTCAAAATAAAGAGAGATCAATTTGCTACAAAACTGATGGTAATTTTTGTTTTCCAGAATGTTCTTGGTAATGTTAGACTAGTACTTTTATATTTAAAACAGAAGCCTGGTTAACTTTTAAAATACAAGCTGTATGATTTTACATCTCAGTGCTATGGAATTTTTTCATCATAGTATCTTCTGTTTAGTAAAGCAGCTCAATATAAGTTCACTTTTTCTTAATCAATTTTTTTGACTAATGTATAAATTCAGATATGACTACATGACTATTTCTGGTCTTATTGCAGGACCCTGGCAAATAGTGGAAGAATTCTACTAGAAAGAGTGGAGGAGTTGTCATTCTGTCAGCTGGCTTTTGTTATTTCCAAGGGGGGTGGGCTGTTCTTGCCTGAAGTCTTCTGGGTAGTGACTTTTAAATTCTAATACTCTGGTGAAGGGATTCCAATGAAAAAGCTTCAAATATATCCAATAGTTTTCTGTTTATTTCTTTAAATTAAGTATTTTAATTTGGTTTGCCCCAGAATCTGTTTTACTTATAGGTAGTATGGTGATTTTATATTGTTACAATTTAGCTAAGATGGAATTACATTTCTCAGAAGTTTCTTTTTTGCATACTTCAAGATTAGCATAGGCCATAGGAAATATTTATATGAAATTGAAAAGACAGAGGCAAAATAGAGCCATCACATTTTTAAGGTTGATGCTGGGTGCCAGGCACTCTCGTACTTTGCACACATTTTCACAGAACTCCTGGCTTATCTTGTAGTCAGAGGCAGCAGCTGGCCCCTCAGCTTTCCTAGCTCTCACAGATCCCTGTTCAGCTTCCCTGAGTTCTAAGTCAGAAGCGTGAGAAGCTCCAGGTAAATGGTGCCGTTTCTGCTGCCCCTGCGTACTCTGGCTGGTGACAGAGAGATTCATGTGGTTCTCATGAGTTCCAGTTTGTCCTCACACTCACCTCGTTCACATCCAAATTTTTATCCCTTCTAAGAAATTCTACTGACTGACAGAGACATCAAGCCCAGCAGGATACCCAGGTGTAACAGTCTTCAGTAGAATTATTTAACAGCTTCCACAATTACCTAAAGTGTAATCACTTCCTATAGTATGTCCCTTCTTCCATATCACTCCATAGCCACTCTGCTTCCTTTAGCAAAAGACAATGGCTGAGTGTGAGGACTTTAGGATTCAACTTTTGAGTTGGCATTTAATGTTTAAACTCTTAACTGGTCTTATGACCGTTGGCAAATCCCTTAATCTTTCTCTGCCTCAGTTTTTGCATTGGAAAAATAGTGATGACCATATTATAACCACGTGGACCTGTTGCATCAGTTAATATGCTTAAGTACTTAAAATGTAATTGGTGTTATTTATTATTACTTGCTTATCATGAAACTATATTGTTTCAAGAAGAAGATAGAATGAATTAACTTTGGGTCCTCCTTCAGTTGTTTAAATCTTCCCAATGCTTGTGTAATGATAAGTATGTTAAAAATCCTCATTTCCATTCCAATGATTATTGTTTCCTATAGTTTCATATTTAATTGCTTATATTAATGAACATTTGAAATAGAGAGATATAACCATTTGAGCTAAAGTAGCTATCTATCCCCAAAGTTTACATCCTTATATCATTCTACCTGTATCATTCTCTATGCCTTTGAAAATGACTTGAGGCACACTTCAGATTCTGTAGGACAATATGAAAGGCACAGGATTTATTGAATACCACTTCTGAAATCAAGAGGAAGGGTAATTATATCCTTACACATAGCTCAAAGATACCCCGAGAGGGTTGGTTGACTAAATTAATCATAAATTTCCAAAAGCTACCTATAGGGGTTGCTATAAGTTATTCCAAGTGAACTGGTCAACTGGATAAGATTTCAGTAATTTTTTAGATAAATGCACTTAACTGCAGATATTTATTAATATTGAATAGGACCATCTAATAAACAATATTACCTGTGTTAACTGTATATAAAATGAGTTTCTTATCAGTTGATTTAACAGCCTTCATCAGTTAGTTTGAGGAATGGTTGTCCTCTGTTGAGACAGTATTAATGCCCTGACAGATTACCAGTGAGGATGGGGCAACGACTTAATATCCCACACCACAGAAGAGGAAACTAAAGCTTAGTGGTTTAGTGATTACTGAGTTCGTCTCATGGTTGATACCCTAGCATCCATTTTTCCCTTCTCCTACTGAGAGCATATGCGTTTTACACTGAGTCAAATTAAACTCTTCTATTTTTTGTCTGTGGTATAGGTATGATTCACCTACTTCTGATCACTGTGAAAGTCCAAATGACTTAAGTCAAGTTCTTACTGATCAGCGTGTTTTATACTGGTTTGTGTTTATTTCCCAATTTAACCCAAAGAGATTGAGGTGACTGGTATGGTTATGCTATGCGGTTGGGAATTCTTATAGCATATTTGTTTTTCCGTTTGTTTGTTTTCTTTCAGTGAGGAAGGAAACATGAGATTAAGTTGTCTCACTTGGTAAAGGAGAGTGGAGAGTATCACCTCCATATAGATTTGCAGCTCTGATGAAACCATACCTTCTGAATTACCTAGTCTTGGAACCAGCCTTCTTCTGTACTCTTTATAGATTCAAGATTTTTCTTCTCAATTTCCATTTGAAATATTTTGTACCTGTTTTTATCTTGTTTTATTAGTTCAGGAAAGTTTCTTCTCATTTGTTGTAAGCAGAATTATGGCCCCACATAGATCTCAGTTTCCAATCTCTGGTACCTATAAATATCACCTTATAAGGAAAAAAAAATAGTTTGAATAGATTAAAGTAGGGATCTTGAGTTGGAAAGATTATCCTAGATTATCCTAACTATCCTAACTAACCCAGGCCCTAACTGCAATCAGAATGGCCTAAGATAGGCAGAGGAACATTAGATAGACAGAAGAGAAGAAGGTAAGTTGAAAATGAACAGATAGAAATCGTATTGGTGCAACCAGAAGCCAAGATTGTATGCAGCCAACTGAACCTGGAAGAGGCAGGAAACGGATTCTCCCCGAGAGCCTTCAGAAGGAGTGGACACTAGAGTGATACTGATTTTGGATGTCTGGCCTCTAGAACTGTGAGGCACTAAATTTCTGTTTGTGATAATTTGCTGCAAAATTTGTACTAATTTGACAAGACTGCCAGGAGAATACAATACACTTAGATCAAATAAAGATCTAACATCATGGACTTTGTTTCACGATTCATCAAAGGAAATAGCATACAGACAACAGACGCAAATACTGTTCAAAACCATTCTGTTTCCTATATATATAAATATTTTAAGACATCCCCTTGCTTCTGATAAAGATCTTCATCTGGTTCTTTCCTTCCCTCCTTCCCTCCCTCCTTCCCTTTCTTCTTTCTTCCTTTATTTCTTTCCTCTTTTCTTTCATCTTTTGTTAGATAGAGAAAGAATATTTAAGGGCAAGAAAGTTGTCTGCGTTGACCTCATACTAATTTGGTTTTGTCTGTAAGATAGTTTGATGTACTATTGCTATTGTTGTGTCCCTTTAGGATTTCAATCTTCTGTTTTATTCTGTACCATCTTTGTTTCTCAATGCTCAAATTATAGTTTTGACTTGCTTCAAAATTTGTAACTTTCCAAATCCCTAACTTTCCAAATCCCTAAGGTGTTTGTTTACACCTCAATGTCAGTCTCACCAATACACCATTCTTGACGCTTCTGAATGTGCTTGAAGCACACTTCAAATTCTGCAGCACAAATATGAACTTGAATACATTTACAAGGAAAAAAGAAGCATATTCAGCACCATTTGGTTTCATTAAAATACATGCACACAAACTGATTTTTGATGAATTTTCATTAGCATTTTCAGTACCCATTAGTTGTATTTTGGATGGAAAATTTGGATGGAGAGCTGAGATACTAAGTTTAAACAGTTAATTTCTGTGATTTTTTTTCTAGCTTATATATCACATAAAAATATAGTAAAAACATGCTAAAATACTTCTTGTTTAGTTTGGGGGGGAATAAAATACCAAAATGTTCAAAAAATGAAAATCCTTGTGGTTGTATTAAGGTGTGTATTTTATGTTCCTATTACTTATTTTTATGGTAACTAAAATGTGTTTATTTGTTCACTAATAATGACATTTTTACATTTCTAAAATGTGACATGTAATCTTTTCAACCACACTGGCCTTTTTGAGTTTTGGTTCCTTGAACATGCCAAACATACCCTCTTCAGGACCACTGTGATTGCTGTTCTCTTTATTTAAACTATGTCCCCCAAACCTGCCTCTGGTTCCTTTCCTCACTTATGAAAAATGTCATTTTTACCATAAAGACCTTCTCTGAACAGCCTATCTATAATATTCTCCATTTCTCTCTATCTCCTTATCTCTGCTTTATATTTTCTTTTCACTTACACCACATATTTGTTAATTTTTTTAAGTCTGTCTGCTTACCCCCCCCGCACCCTCCTGTTCCTACTTGCCTGCACCATGTGGTAAACATGTTTGGCTGCTTTGTTCATTCCTATGTCCCCAAAACCTAAAACACAACTGGGAAATTTGGGGGCTCAATAATTTTTGTTGAATCAATAAAATAATAGCTACTTTAAAAATGTATTTAAATATTTAACATGAATCTATGTATTTAGATCAAGATAACAAATTTACTCTCTTCTGTCGACTTCCATCTTCATGTCATGTGTTATAAATGGTGTTGGAGCCTGGCAGATTGATATCTCTGCCCAAAGGCATTTACCTCCATCCTGCTTCAGTGCAAAATGCCAACATTAATTTTGTGCTTATCCTTCAGTGTATGTTTTCTTAAGTTTAATACATATTTCTGCATCCACCCAATGAATAGTACTTTCTTAAATATTTTTCAATACTGTAGAAATAGTGTAAGGGTGCATATATCATTTTTTTTCTTCCCTGTACTTGCTTTTTCTCCCTTAAACATTTTTAGTCTTTCTCAGATTGTTGTTGAAAATGGTTGTACCAGCTTACAGCAGTATAAGATCCTCTTGTTTCTTCTTTTTATTATCATATTTTAATTTTGCTTATATAACATGTTAAATGGCAATTTGTTGCTTTCTTAATTTACCTTTCTCTGATTTCTGGTGAAGTAGATCATCATGTTATCGTTTTATTTACATTACACTTTTTCTTTTTTCAAGAAATACCTCTAAATCAGCTGTATGTTTTGGTCCATTTTATTTTTTTCTAATTTTTAAGAGAGCTTCCATATTCTGAGTAATACTTTTTTGGTAGTAAGCATTTCAAACAGCTGCTCTGAAATTGTCTTGTCTTGTAATTTTGTTTCTGGCATCTTTTGTTATGCAGAATAATTTAATTTTTATTGCAAATATATTTTTATATGTATTATGTTTTTTGGGTTATTTATGATGTGCCTAAGAAATCCTTGCCTGTTTTGTAATCAAAAGATATTTGTACACATTTTCTTCTAATTTAGTTTTCCTTTTTAATTCTTCATCACACCTGCAATAGTCAGGTTTGATGTGAAGTATGGAGCTAATTTATGTATTTATTTGTATATGGATGACTAGTTGTTTCAGCACAACTTAATGATTTAATGAGTAGTCCAAACTCACCTGCTGATTCGTAATGCTGCTTGGAAAAGTTTAAGTGTCCATATGTGTATAATTCTGTTTCAGCGTATTTATTTCCAATGGTTGAAGTATGGGTCTCTGTTAGTATTACTGGACTTGAATGCTTCATCCTTTCAGTATTCTTTGATGGATCTACCATCTTTTCCTCCATCTCATAATATATCTGGGCTATTTTTCTCTTTTATTCTTTCATGTGGCTTTTAAAAGTTGTATGAGTTTCCATTAAGTTTGAATTTGTATTATACATTTGACTAAAATTCTTAAAAGACAAAGGATGACATTCCATAATAATGACTCATTTTATTAACTAAAAATATATTCAGATAAAGTACTGTAATTTTCTTCACAGAATTTTTATTCACATTTAAATTTAATTTTAGCTTTATATTGAGATGATAAAAGTAAAGACTCTATTGACCTATGGCTCTATTTAGAAAGTTTGTGTCCAAATCCTAAATTCTTTCCCTTATGTTTCATCTTGAAAAATTTAACATTATTGAACAATAGGTTGCTCATTTATGAAGTAGAAATAGTAAATGTGTCTACCCATAATGTTGTTGTAATGATTAAATAACGTAATAAATATAAATTGCTTTAGAATATCACTTACCACTGAACAAATACTCAATAATTATTTTTGGTCCATGCTGACATTCAGATGGTAGGAATTAGTATATGGCTAGCTTAAAAAAAATTTTTGGACTGCTTCTAGAGTGTTGAAATGAGCTTCTGGGGGTGCCTGGGTGGCTTAGTCCTTAAGCATCTGCCTTAGGCTCAGGTCATGATCCCAGGGTCCTGGGAGTGAGGCCTGCATCTGGCTCTCTGCTCAGTGGGAAGTCTGCTTCTCCCTCTCCTACTCCTCCCACTTGTGTTCCATCTCTCTCTCTGTCAAATAAATACATAAAATCTTAAAAAAAAAGAAAGAAAGAAATGAGCTTCTATGGTGAACTCGTTAAATATACTACCACCACTCCAACCTTTTACTGCCTATTTTTCTCCAAGATGTATTCATGTGCAACAACCAAAATGACTGACGACTCATGTCCTCCGTGATAAAGTTGGTGTGAATTGTGATTAGTCATTACCCAATCAGAATATTAGAGATTTCATGATTCTTTTTCCACTGTGAATAATCTTTGTTGTTAAAATTGTGTAACACCATTAATTATTTTAGGTTGATCTTTAACCATGTAACAATAAAATTATATCTTAATAATTACTAAACTCTATGTATTCACTTAAGTTTTTATGTTAAAAAATATATTCTCAAAAAGGACAATGTTGACTCCTTTGGTTCATATACCACTTATTCAACTATGCATTCATTTTGTCTGAATGGATTAACTACAATCTTGTAGTATAACATTTAATCAGAACAATTCTAGGGAACATTTTTGCTTTTTTTCCTGACTTCAGTGGGAATATTAATGTGTTTTAGGTAGGCTTTGATAGATTCACTACACTGCCAAGTGACATTTATTTTTATGATTGAAAATTCAATTTAATTAAATATTATTGACATATATTGAATCAGTCATATTATTCTTTTTTATTTTCTATTAATATGTTACAAGCCATCCTTGAATTACTTGATTCCCTTTCTGTATATGTACATATACACACTGCTAAATTCAACTCCACATAGATTATTTGAGATATTTTTATCTATATTCGTAAGTGAGCATTATTTTAATTTTTTTCTGGTTTGTGAATAATGGTTTCATTTTCTTTCTTTCTTTTTTTTTTGTCTAATTTTCTTTGTAAAAAAAAATCAATCAACTTTTCCTATTTTTCTGCCTCTTAACCTGCATAATATTGAAATATTTTGATGGCTTTATTAACACTTAACGATAAAACTCTCTGGGCTTGGATTATTTGGAGCAGGCATAGTGAAAGTTGAATCTGATTTGAAATTCAATTTGAAAGTAATTATTGCTTTATTCATTTGTTATTGTTCTTGAGTAATTTTGACATTGTATAGAAAGTTATTCATATCATTTAAGCTTTTAAATTTATTGTTTGAAGTTGTCTTAGACTTATGATTTTTAAGATATCTGATTCATGAGTAATGATAAACCATCCATGTCTGTTTTACTATTATATTCCATTTATTATCTATCATCTATCTATCCATCATCTTCTGTCTTTTGATGTATACATCCCATTATTCCTATTTCTATGTCTATCATACATATATGTGTATTTATTTAAAGTAATATAATTCCATTATGTGTCATTAATTTTGTTTTATTAATTTAATTTTCATAGATAATGTATTTAAATCATGTTGCAAATAAAGTTTTTTTTTTTCACTTTTAAAATTTTCTTTGTTTTAAATTTTGGTTTCACCAACCAAAAAAATAATATAGCAGAAATTATACATTTATAAAGTTGTTAAATAAATAAAAATTTTGAATACAGTTAAATTGTTTTTTCTTAATCTTATTTTTAAACTGAGAATTTATCTAGCAAAACTACAAGGCTGCTGCTGAGCTTTCTGATGTTTATTAACATTGGTTTATGTGAATTGTTCCCAATTCAAGCTATAAAAACTCAGGAAAATGTCCAAATAGCCCTCACTAGCAATAAAAAAAATTCTGTAAAAGCTAATAAAAATGTCTATATCACATAGTACATATATTTTGTATTAAAGATGTCATGACTCCTTCTCAGTGTTACCTTGTGCTAGCTCAGAATCTCATGATTTCCTTAAACAAAGATAAGTATTTGTTTCCTGTTATGAATGTACATTTTGCCATTTAACATACCTAATTTCTCGCAGAATAGTAGTTCATGCCTATATTCTGTTGTTATTTTTTCTATTTTGAAAGGATGATTTGGCAATTTTTTTTTAAAGATTTTATTTATTTATTTGACAGAGAGAGAGATCACAAGTAGGCAGAGCAGCAGGCAGAGAGAGACGGGGAAGCAGGCTTCACGCTGAGCGGAGAACCCGATGTGGGGCTCGATCCCAGGACCCTGAGATCATGACCTGAGCCAAAGGAAGAGGCTTAACCCACTGAGCCACCGAGGTGCCCCTGATTTGGCAATTTTTAAGCAAAATTTTAAAATCATTAATATTGTTGTACACACACACACACAAACACACACACAGAATCTTAGGTATATTTGACTTAATTTCTTTCATGTTTGCCCTCAGAATTTTGTAAGAGATTAGGTGTAATCTTAGTAAAAAGACCAAGATTATTTATTGTAGAATTTCTCCCCACCTTGTTATCTGTCTTTGCCACAGAATATTCACTTTACAGATACATCAAGAAATTATAAATTGCTAGTTTATCCATTAATGCTTTGTCATAAAAGCCTCTTTTTTTTTTTCAAAGATTTTATTTATTTATTTGACAGAGAGAGATCACAAGTAGACAGAGAGGCAGGCAGAGAGAGAGAGGGAAGCAGGCTCCCTGCTGAGCAGAGAGCCCGATGCGGGACTCGATCCCAGGACCCTGAGATCATGACCTGAGGCGAAGGCAGCGGCTTAACCCACTGAGCCACCCAGGCGCCCCATAAAAGCCTCTTAACAGCTAAATATTCTGTACAGTCTGACTGCTTGAATGTTATTTACTCGTTCTACATTCTTTATGTATTTGTTTTAAGAAAATATTCATTAATTCAACAAATACCTATTGAGCATTTATTTTGTGCTGGGCTCATTTTTAGGTGCTTGGGGTACCTTTATAGGCATAATGAAGATTTTGCCTCATGAAATTTACATACAAACTTGAATAAGGGGATTTAGAAATAAAAGCTAATAGAATATTTAATTATATAGACTATTAGAGGTTTAAATTAATGCTATGAAGGAAAAGAGAAAAAATGTAGAAGACATGGTTTTGGGACAGAAAAGGGAAAATAACATATTTGGATCATTTGGGACAGTGCTACTTGAAGTGTAATCCACAACCCAGAGCTAGCCCATGGATTATTTGCCTCTAATTGTATCAGTTACCTCTCACACCATTAATGCTGGATGATAGGATATTCCAAAAGCAAATGGTTTAAGACAACTACAGTTCTGATGATCTAAGGCAGGTTTCATTAATCTTATTTGGGTTTGCTTATGCATCTGTGATAAACTAGAAAATTGGTTAGAGTTTGGCTGGTATACAATGGCCTCATCTGGGGAAATTTAGCTCTGCTAATGTTTCTCATATTTCCCCAGTAGGCCAAACTGAGAATGTTCTCACAGAAAAGGAAGATGAACAAGGGAAGAAAGTCTGAAGTTATAAAAAATAAATTTTTATTTGTTTGTTTGTTTGTTTTTTTAAGACTCTTCTTGAATTAAATTTATTCTTATCCTGTCAGCCAAAACAAGTCACATGGCTGAGACCAGAGTCAATGTGTTATGATTTGGTTAGAAAATCCACTTGTAAAATAAAATATATGACAAAAAGTACTTGAACATAAGATCATGGCCAGGATCTGATAGCTCTTATGCAAGTTAATGAGAAATAAATTATTTACTTGACCCATATGATCAAAATAATTATAATGTAGAGGTACTAATATTAACAGATATAATAAGTGAATTCAATTTGTATCTATAAATATTTATTAGATGATAAACAACTAGATTGTAGATATTGAATGAATTAAAATATTTATTACAATAAGATGACTTTCTTTTAAAGAGAACTAGTAAAGCATTTCTGCAAAAAATTTTAGTGTTGTGGGATGCCTGGGTGGTTCAGTAGGTTAAGTGTCCAACTCTTGATTTTTGCTCAGGTCATGATCTCAAGGTTATGGGATAAAGCCACGTGTCAGGCTCAGCTGGGAATCTGAGATTTTCTCTCTCTCCCTCTCCCTCTGCCTTCCTCCCCAACTGCTCTCTCTCTCTCAAATAAATAAATCTTAAAAAAAATGTTGGTGTTATAATAGTGTCATAGGAGTAGAAAAATGGTGGAAAATTAATTCCAATGGAGTGGCCTTGAGAAGGAAATAGGAATTGAAGGTGACATTGAGAGATGGTATAGCACACCTTGAAAATCATCTAACTAGTACACGTTAATCTCATATCCTCTATGGTAAGAATCACAATTTGATTCAGACTGAGCATGTTCTGGGAAAAACAAAACAAAACAACAACAAAAAACACGTTGTAGTTTTTCTGTTTCTCCAGGTAGTTATTCATGACATAGTCTTACCAATGAGGTGGAAGTGGTTGTCTATAGCTCTAGAGCTTCAAGTAAGTTACAGACTTTCAGTTAAAAAGGAACCAACAATTATCCTTAGAGAAGCACCAAAAAGAATATTAAATTTAACAAAAAAACTTTCAGGAGCTCTTCACAGAAAGCTAGGAAACTTTGCTGAGAGAAATTAAAATAAGATCCAACTAAATGAAGTAGATATGTCAACTTCACGAAGCAGAAGAATAAAATTGTTAAGATGTCAATACTACCAAAATCAATCTAATGAGTCAATGCAAATCTAGTTAATCTCCCCAAATTTTGGCAGATATTAATAAATTCATTCAAATATCTACATAATACAGTAAAGAACCTAGAAAAGCCAAACAATCTTGAGAAATAAAATAACTCCCTATTTTTAAGTTTCACAGAAAAAAGATAACATAAAATATTTCTGCAAACTTAAAATAGCAAAGTATTTATGAGGATATGTAAAATGTTAAACTTAAAAAATATAAATTGAAATTTAATGAAACTCCAATATGTCTGTGTGTTTATCAGATAGATAAGATAGATGACATAGATAGATGTAGCTCAATATAGATATGACAGATATGAATCTGTAATATATAATTAACTTTCACTAATCAATAAGGTAGCAATAATAGTAGTAAGAATAATATGAAGAAGAATGGCAAAAATCTTGGACAGGTATGTCACAATGAAAATACACAAATAGCCAATGTACACACAAAAATTTGCTCAGTCCCATTAGTCATCAGGGAAATATGAACGAAAACCACAATGCTATCCTAGTACCCTCTCAAAGGCATTACTAAAATTGCAAATAATGACATGGTATATATTTCAGAGGATGTGAAACAACTGAAACTCTCATATATATTTCTTTTTTCATTAATTAATTAGTTAATTAATTAATTGTTTTCTGAAGTGTACCTTCCAAAAAAATATTAATGTACAATGTACTTTTGGTTTCAGTGATATAGGTCTATGATTCATCAGTCTTATATAATAATTAGTGCTCATTACATCACATGCCCTCCTTAATGTCTATCACCCAGTTATACCATTCCTCCACTCCCCTCCCTTCCAGCAACCCTCAGTATTTTTTCCTATAACAGTTTGTTTTCCTATAAGAGTCTCTAATGGTTTTTCTCTGGCTTCATCTTATTTTATTTTTTTCCATTCTTCCCCTATGATCCTCTGTTTTGTTTCTTAAATTCTCCTTATTACTGAAATCATAAGACAATTGTCTTTCTCTGACTGTATTTGCTTAGCATATACCCTCTACTTCCATCTGCAGTTTTGCAAATGGAAAGATTTTATTTTTGATAACTGTGTATTCCATTCATGGAGTATACACACACACACACACACACACACACACACACACACACTAAATATTCTTTATCCATTCATCAGTCAATGGAAAGCTGCACTCTTTCCATCATTTGGCTATTGTGGACATTGCTGCTATAGAGATTGGGGTACAGATGCCCCTTCAGATCACTACATTTGTATCTTTGGGGTAAATAACCAGTAGTGCAATTGCTGGGTCTTAGGGTAGCTGTATTTTCAACTTTCTTAAGAAACTCCATATTGTTTTCCAGAGTGGCTGCACTCTGCATAGCCACAGACTAGGAGGATTCCCCTTCCTCTGCATCCTCACCAACATCTGTCATTTCCTGACTTGTTAATTTTGGCCATTTTGGCTGGGTGTGAGGTGGTATCTCATCGTGGTTTTGATTTGTATTTCCCTGATCCTGAGTGATGTTGAGCATTTTTTCATGTGTCTGTTGGCCATTTGGATGTCTTCTTTGGAGAAATATCTGTTCATGACTTCTGTCCATTTCTTGATTGGATTGTGTATTCTTTGGTTATTGAGTTTGATAAATTCTTTCCAGATTTTGGATACTAGCCCTTTATCTGATAAGACATTTGCAAATATCTTCTCCTATTCTGTCTGTTGTCTGTTGGTTTTGTCAACTGTTTCCTTTATTGTGCAAAAGCTTTTTATCTTGATGAAGTCCCAAAAGTTCATTTTTGCCTTTGTTTCCCTTATCTTTGGAGACATGTTTAGGAAGAAATTCCTGTGGCCAAGGTCACAGACCTTGCTGCCTGTGTTCTCCTCTAGGATTTTGATGGATTCCTGCCTTATATTTAAGTCTTTTGTCCATTTGAGTCCCTTGTTGTGTATGTCATAAGGAAATGGTCCATTTTCATTTTTCTGCATTTGGCTGTCCAATTTTCCCAACACCGTTTGTTGAAGAGGTTTTTGTTTTTTTTTTTTTCCCATTGAATATTCTTTCCAGCTTTGTTGAAGGTTTGTTGACTACAGAGCTGAGGGTTCATTTCTGGGTTCTCTATTCTGTTCCATTGATCTATGTGTCTGTTTTTGTGCCAATACCATACCGTCTTGATGAGTACAGCTTTATCATAATTTTGAAGTCCGGAATTGTGATGTCACCAGTTTGGGTTTCTTTTTTCAACATTCCTTTGGCTATTCTGGGTCTTTTCTGGTTCCATATAAATTTTAGGATTATTTGTTGAACCTCTCTGGAAAAAAGTTGATGGCATTTTGAAAGGGATTGCATTGAACTTGTAGATTGCTCTAAGTACCATAGACATTTTAACAATATTCATTCTTCCAATCCATGAGCATGGGATGTTCTTTCATTTCTTTCATGAGTATTCTTCCTCGATTTCTTTAATGAGTATTCTGTGGTTTTTGGAGTGCAGATCCTTTGCCTTTTTGGTTAGGTTTATTCCTAGGTATCTTATGGTTTTTGGTGCAATTTTACATGGGATGGACTCCTTAATTTCTCTTTCTTCTGTCTCATTGTTAGTGTATAGAAATGCAACTGACTTCTGTGCATTGATTTTTATATTCTGGCACCTTCCTGAATTTCTGTATGAGTTCTAACAGTTTTGGGGTGAAGTCTTTTGAGTTTTCCAAATGGATTATCATGTCACCTACAAAGAGTAAAAGTTTAGTGATTCAGATGCCTTTTATTTCTTTTTGTTGTCTGATTGCTGAGGCTAGGACTTCTTGTACTATGTTGAGCAATAGTTGTGATAGTGGACATCCTTGACATGTTCCTGATCTTAGAGGAAAAGTGTTTAGTTTTCCCCCATGGAGAATGATACTCTCTGTGGGCTTTTTGTATATGTCTATTATGATATTGAGGCATGTTTCCTCTATCCCTACACTGTGAGGAGTTTTAATCAAGAAAGGGTGCTGTAATTTGTAAATGTATCATATGGTTCTTGCCCTTTATCTTATTAATGTGGTGTATCATTGATTGATTTGTCAATGTTAAACCACCTTTGAAATCCAGGAACAAATTCTACTTGTTTGTGATGAATAATCCTTTTAATGTACTGTTAGATCCTATTGGCTAGTATCTTGGTGAGAATTTTTGCATCCGTGTTCATCAGGAATATTGTTCTATAACTCTCCTTTTTAGTGGGGTGTTTGTCTGGTTTTTAAATCAAGATAATGCTGGCCTCACAGAAAGAATTTGGAAGTTTTCCTTCCATTTTTATTTTTTGAAACAGCTTCAGAAAAATAAGTATTAACTCTTCTTTAAATGTTTGGTAGAATTCTTCCAGGATGCCATCTGGCCCTGGGCTCTTCTTTGTTGGGAGATTTTTTATTACTGCTTCAATTTCTTTGCTGGTTATGGGTCTGCTCAGGTTTAGTAGGGAATTTTAACACCCCTCTCACTGCAATGGACAGATCATCTAAGCAGAAGATCAACAAGGAATGAATGACATACTGGACCAGATGGACCTCACAGATATATTCAGAACATTCCATCCTAAAGCAACAGAATACACTTCTTCTCAAGTGCACATGGAACATTCTCCAGAATAGATCACAGCCTGGATCACAAATTGGGTCTCAAACAGTTCCAAAAGATTAGGATCTTTCCCTGCATATTTTTAGACCACAGTGCTTTAAAACTAGGATTCAATCACAGGAGGATATTTGGAAAGAACTCAAATATATGGAGGCTAAGGAATGAATGGGTCAACCAAGAAATTAAAGAAGAATTAAAAAAATCATGGGCACATATGAAAATGAAAACATAACTGTTCAAAATCTTTGGGATGCAGCAAAGGCCGTCCTAAGAGAGAAGGAAATAGCAATAGAAGCCTTTCTGGAGAAACAAAGAAAGGTCTCAAACACACAACCTAACCTTACAACTAAATGAGCTGGAGAAAGAAAAACAAATAAAGCCTAAACCCAGCAGGAGAAAAGATATAACAAAGATTAGAGTGAAAATCAATGAAATAGAAACCAAAAGAACAGTAGAACAGATCAGTGTAACTAGGAGCTGGTTCCTTGAAAGAATTAATAAGATTGATAACCCCCTGGCCAGACTTATCAAAAAGAAAAAAAAGAAAGGACCCAAATAAATAAAATCATGAATGAAATGGGGGATGGGGTGCCTGGGTGGCTCAGCCGGTTAAAGCCTCTGCCTTTAGCTCAGGTCTTGATCCCAGGGTCCTGGGATCCAGCCCCGCATCTGGCTCTCTGTTCAGCAGGGAGCCTGCTTCCTCCTCTCTCTCTGCCTACCTCTCTGCCTACTTGTGATGTCTGTCTGTCAAATAAATAAAATCTTAAAAAAAGAAAGAAAGAAAGACAGAAAGAAAGAAAGAAAGAAAGAAATGGGAGAGACCACAACCGATACTGAAGAAATGCAAATGATTATAAGAACATATCAATGGCAACTATATACCAACAAATTAGGGAGTCTGAAAGAAATGGATCCATTCATAGAGACATAGAAACTACCAAAACTGAAACAGAAAGAAACTCTCATATATTTCTAACTGGACTTAAAGAAAAGTAAGAAATAGTAATCATTCAGGAAGATAAAGGGCTTCCTTGTGGTCTTTATTGGAAAATTTTAGAGAACTAGAAATTTAGTTACTAATGATGTGTACTTTCAAAACATAAGTCATAAAATCAATCAATGACTTGCCCAATAATCGAAATAAAGTCTAGGTCTTGACAATGGCTCACAACGTCTTAGGCATATGAATTCTTATTTGACTATTCTCATTTTCTATCATTCTTCCTATTCACTATTCGTTGTATTCTAGCCATACTGATATGCATTTCCTAACACACTTTTTTCACCTTGATTCGGGGCCTTTAGATATCTTATATTCTCTATTTAATATCTTTTCCCAGATCTCCATATGGCTTTCTGATTTCATTCATCGCTCTCCTTAAATTTCATCTTTACAGAAATAAGTTTCCTGACATCTGTTCTTCATCATTTGATAGACTATTTATTCTACATATACATTATCACCACTCTTATCTGTTCTATAATTTGTTTGTATTGTCTTTCTTGTCCTACTAGAATATAAGATCCATGAGAGATTTTAACTCTTTCATTTACTGTTGCATTCTAATGACTATTGTTTGGCACATAGTTACGTTTCATTAAGTGATTTTTGAACAAAGGGATGGGTAGTATTTCAGAGTTTGGCATCAGAGATAGTTTCTTTTCTAAGACATATGGTTAAAACTTTGTAACTATCAATACCTGTAATTTTTTTTATTATTTTGCACGTTTAATTTAAACACAAGATTTGTCTTCCTACATAATCTAACCCACAATATGGTCAAAGTAAATTATTATGAGGTAGCATCTGGACCATTTGTATTGATATTTTTAAAAATCATGAATATTCACATATTTTACCAAGGTTCTTAATTATCCTTAGCAGGTGTTTTCAATATACAAATCCTTCCCCATCACATATTTGGAATTTTATGGCAACTTACAGACTATTGAACATTTGGAAAAAATTGAGTACTGCAAGGCATGCATGGTTGTAACTCTTAGAGCTTTATTTGAGGTCTAATCTTATTTAGAAATGCCAAAAAAATAAATTGTTGATGATTAAGTTTAAGTCAATATTTCAGAGACATATTACCTCTTAATTAGAGAAGGAAAAGTAATTCACTCTTAAGAAGTTATGTTCTATTTATGCAATGGAATTTGTAACATTGCTACCTATAGAACACCTTAGAATATTATGAACATGGCAACTGACATAGATATACGTGATATAGATATCTTAGTTTTCTGGAATAGAAGATAATTTATGCTAATTAATATTAAAAATCAATTAAAGGGGTATCAAGTAGCTGCAGACATTTGGGATGAAATGAACAAACAAGCCCAAGAATAGGGTCCTATATGTTGAAATAGTAATGTGTGGAAAACCATAATGAAACTGAGACATTGAGACTCTAAATTCTGATGAGTCTTCTTTTTCCATGGAAGAGTTCTCCTAATCCCCAGTGGAAGCAGCTTTCCCATCTATAGCAAAATTTCCCTCCCTATCTCAAGAAGTGGCCCTCTTACCCCTGGTAGTATGGTCCTCTCCAATAGTATCTTCCTTTCCAATTCTGAGGGGATTATGAATTTTTTTATGCCTAAAAAACTGTAATGATTTTTCCTGAGGCAGTTGCCAGGCTAGACAGTGTTGATTCTCCTAAGAAACCAGCCCCACCATTCCTCTTTGCCTCTAGAACTATGACTAGAACCAAATCCCAGCAGACTCCTAAACCTGGGGTACAGTATGTGACCCATTAGTAGGTGTGTTACATTTCAAAAGAACCACTTGAATTGTTGTTTTTTAGTATTTTATATATATGTGTGTGTGTGTGTGTGTGTGTATATATATATATATATACACACACATATTTAACATATATATTTGTATATATATAGCATTTTATATATATATGTATATATTTGTATATACACAAAAATCAGAGGAACGTGTGTAGGAATGGATAGTAAGGCTGTGAGATAATGGTGTAAGGAATATAAAGTTAGACAGGCCAAACTTGATAATACAGGCTCACTAAACAGAAATTTAGCGTTTGTTTACTTTTGGTTGGCTGAAACATGGATTAAAAGGTGGCCCAGAGTGAATGAGTTAGAAATGTCATACTTATCTCTGTTTAATGCAGTGGAATAGATCCAAAGGTTTAGGGAGATTGAACTATTAGAGTATATTTGTACATACTCATGTATACTATGAGGGTCCAGAGCATACTTTTCACCAATACTATCAGAATTAAATTTACGAGAAGAGCCCTGGCATCCTTGAGTAGCTCTGTGATTATTCCTCTCTTTAGGCCAGAAGACACGTGGGAGCTTCAGTCATCGAATTAGAAAACCTCAGTGCAGTGGCAATAATTAGATACCTGAGTGGTAGGACCAAGTACTGATACTCAAATGCGAAAGCTAAAGCAACAGCACAGTCTGACTTATGCAAACCTATGACAATGGCTAGTTGATTCTGGTGTGCCTAGAAGTTTTTCCATCTGACTCATCCTATAACCAGAAATGAGGCCCAGTGCTTAGAGGGCCTCCTTGGTCTTTGGAGGTACATATTTCTCATCTAAGTATTGCCCCAACCCATTTTTCAAATGAAGAGACAAGCTGCTAGCTTTAAGCAGGGTTCAGAACAAGAGAAGGATCTGCAATAGGTCCACACTGCTGGGTAAGCTACTCCACAACTTGGGCCATATGATTCAGCAGACTCAGTGGTGCCTAGAATGTAAATGACAGACAGGGATGCTGTTTGGAGCTTTAAATAAGTCCCTATAGGTGAATAACAGTGTAGACCCATATGATTTGAGTTCAAAGAACTGCTATCCTTCACATATTACTACCATCATTTTGAGAAATAGTTCTTGGCCTACTATTGGGCCTCAATAGAGATCAAACACTTAAGCCATGGGCCACCGAGTGATCTGGGCTGCCCATATGAACTAGGCATTATCTGATCCACCAAACCATAAAATTGACTGTGCATAGCAACTTTCCACCATCAAATGGAAGTGGTAGATATATGATAAAGCCTAGGAGGCCCTGAAGGCACCATGTCCCCACTCCAGTGCCCATGGTCCCCACTCCTGCCATACTGTTTGCTCTCTCCCAGCCTGTACCTATGCTGCATGAAAAGTTCCTCATCAGCTGATAGGGGAGGAGTTAGAAAGGCTTCATAGAGATGGTTCTCTTGTCATTAGAAATGGTTCTACATGATGTGCAGACAATACCTGAAAATGGACAGCTGTAGTGCTACAGTCCTTTTCTGGGACAGCCTGAAGGACACTGGTGAAGGGAAAGCCTCCCAAAGGGAAAAACTTCAAGTAGTGCACTTGGATTTTCACTTTATAATATGTGATTATATACTGATGAATATATGAACTCCTGTGGGTCTTCTCCAGTGTTTCCCTGGTGCCTAATGAATAGGTCTTCCAGATGGATGTGGTTAGGCTTCAGTGCTGAAGCATTTCATTAGCCTATCTCCAGTCAGCACAGCAGTCTACATGCTTGCCATTAGTGTGATACTCGGGGCTTAGAGCCAGACCTTGTCCCATGGTGGCTGTCCTGCAAGGAACTCAGGATAAGGCTGGTAATGCCACCTCCCTTGAGATGTTCTTCATGGCTGCATTGATGAAGAGGTGTACTTAACATTATAATAAAGCTTTGTGTTTACTAACATTCCCTTGCATAACCTCACCCTAGGCCTTTGCCTTCATTTCAAATTATAAAATGCCATGCTGTGCCTTTTTAACTTTACTTTTAGAAGAGAAAAATAAATGAAATTACTTTTAAAGACAATGTATTTACTAGGAGCTGCGTCAAGCAAATCAATTACAGGAGCAAAAGGATATTTCTTCTCAAAAACATTAGTAGTTTCATACCACTCATAGATAGAAGTTCATTGAAAGTCATTTGTGACAAATTAGAAACTCACCAGTATTTTCAGTCAGTTTTATTATCATTAAATTTAGGTCTTACTATTTTTTACTCTGGACTATCTGCTTAATGTACCACAATTGATGTCTGTGAAATCATGAGCAGGTATTTAGAGAAAGATTTGTTAGGGGAAAGAAGGCTGGGGATTATTAAGATATAAAAAATGTAGCTGAAGGGTTTTAGCCCCCCAATATAACTTACTACAGCACATGGGGAGTGATTACCTAAGGAAAACAGCAATTCAGTAACCTATTCACTTCATCTAATTTCACCAAGGTCCAAAATCTTACTGTGAAAAGCAAACTTGAAGCCAGTATTTAATCTGAGTAAAAAGTAGCTTTATTTCTTGTTGTTCAGAGGACTTTCTTAATACTCTCAAAGATGTTTAGATGACAAGATCTACAACCAGAAGAAACTTCAGATAAAACATGCTTCTGAAAGGTGGAGCCATCAAGCAAAACACTTATGTAAAGAGAATAATATTGAACGCTTTATAAATGCAAATAAATCCCTTTAGTATATACATATTTTCCTTTTATTTAAAGTCCTAAGAGTGATGCTGTCATGTACGATTTTCAAAAACAAACATGAGTTACATACATGTTAGAAACACATCCAGAAAGGTAAAATCCAATAGCAAAGGCAGACATTATTTTCAATAACATTAAGTATATTTAATGCATATATTTTTTGAATTTTATTTTTTTTAATAAAATGATCATTTAAAATCATTTAACTTTTTAAAATCAATGTACTATGATCCTCATAATCTGTATTAACTTGCTCTTATCGGGATACAACTAAAATGAAGCTACTGATCAAAGGAAAGAACTTTCAGCCACCACCTGATCTCTAGTTCTAACATTAGAAATCAGCTATATTGGCAATAACAAAATTATTCAATCAATTAAAGTGTTTCCATTTACCTGTAAACACAACTGTTTGTCTAAGAACTTATGTTTATGTTTTTTAATTTTTTTAAAAGATTTTATTTATTTGACAGAGAGGGAGAGAGAGAAAGCACAAGCAGGGAAAGAGGCAGGCAGAGGGAGAGCAGTTTCCCCACTAAGCAGAGAGATCAATGCAGTGGTGACTGGATCCCAGATTCCATCCCAGAACCCAGGACCCTGGGATCATAACCTGAGCCAAAAGCAGATGCTTAACCGACTGAGCCACCCAGGTGCCCCTTATGTTTACATTTTATGTCAAAACACTTGTTGTTGACATAGGCTGAAATATGAGATAAATTAATATTTTCAAATAACTAACACTTAGAAATTAGTAAAAATTGGATAGACTCTTTTACTCATCCTTTATTAATCACTTTTTTACCTTTTATTTTTATTCTACTGTTTTATAAAAATAGAAACTTTTATGTCCAAAGTACAATAAATACTTGCATTTCTGTGTATGTAGATATAAAATATATGTACATATCCATATGTATGCATCACATAATACATCAAAGTACTATCTGATTTACTGAAAATTTGTGCCTCTTAGTTTGTGTGCTTTAATGACAAAGTCTCGTGGAAAAATGATGGCATTGCAGTGATGTTTTCACTATAGATCATCTTGAATATGTCAAAATCTACACATATTACAAAGATCTAATTTGATGTTCCTTATAATAGTCTTCTAAATAAAATTTAGATTTATTTAGTATGTTTGGAATTTTCCTTGGTGATTTTATTATAGATTCTAAGAAATATAAAATTATATATTTTTTATTATTTTTTTAAAATTAATTAATTTATTTTTTATTTATTTGACAGACAGAGATCACAAGTAGGCAGAGAGGCAGGCAGAGAGAGAGGTGGAGGCAGGCTCCTTGTGGAGCAGAGAGCCCGATGCGGGGCTCGATCCCAGGACCCTGAGATCATGACCTGAGCTGAAGGCAGAGGCTTAACCCACTGAGCCACCCAGGCGCCCCTAAAATTATATTTTAAAACAAAAGTATTTACAAAGTATTTCCTTCCTAATCGTGAATGTGCTACATTTAAAGGTTTAGATAATAGTCATATATATCTATTCAGATATTATACGTTGAATTAATCTTAATATTCTTATTAGGTCTTTTGGCTTTTCTAGTTCCTAATGTGATTATATTATTGTGATTTCTTTTAATGAGCATTCCTCCTGGTTTCAGCTAGACATGCCTTATCACAATAAAGCATTTAATTCTGGTCTATTAACACCTTTTATTGAGAGATATTAGTGGACTAGACTTCTGTGACATTAAGTACTGCTTATATAAAATAGTTAAATTAATTATATTTTAGGTGGTCCAGACAGTCGATAGTTACCTAAGTGTCAGGTATAGCCTTTCAAAAATATTTTTAGGAGAATTTGGAAAACCTAGTTTAAATTATACCACTGATGTAGAGGGTGCCTAGGTACTTTATTTTTAACATTCAGTTAGAAATAGCCTCTTGAATATAATGAGTGGGACATTGCAATGCAGGCAACTTCTGAAGAGTTTTACAACAGTAATGTCCCGCAAGGCATTATTTTATTGAGGGATTAAAAGCACCAGGAGTAGGAAAACAGCTTCAGCCTTGAGTGATCAGGTCTGCTTCCTCCCTTAAATCAGTTGTGTTGGACTCCTGAATTTAGAACATCACTATCTGGTATCCACTCAAATCATTAACTCAAGTCCAAAAGGACCTAATTTTTTTTTTCCTCCCAGCATAAAGTCTGGCTGAATCCATCTTTTAAATATTCTTTCAAACCATCACTTTTTTTTTTTTTTTCTTACTCTAAATGTCACTTTGTCACAGCTTATATCCTTGGCTCATAGTCTTTTTGTAGATTTTTTAATTTGATCATTATGGTCAACACTTATGGGACCCCTGATCTTTAGTTTTGCTTACCCTCCTGTGTGACTGCCATACTTAGACCCAAGTGACAGGCACAAAATCAATCTGCATTTATGGGCGCCAGCTGGCTCAGCCAGTTGAACATCTGCTTTCAGCTCAGGTCGTGATCCCAGGGTTCTGGGATACAGCCTGGCATTGGGTTCCCTGCTCAGCGGGGAGCCTGCTTCTGGCTCTCTCTCTGCTTGCTACTCCACTTGCTTGTGCTCTCACTCTCCCTCTGTCAATTAAATAAATAAATAAAGTCTTTAAAAAAATCTATCTGCATTTGTCATCATTCTTCTTAAAGTCCTCTTTGGAGATAGCACAAGTTCATTTTCAAGATACACCAAGCCCTCTTCTACTTCCCTACCATTATATCTCACCTCTCTATCACATTGTTCCTTCAGTGTTACCAACTACAGAAATTTTGAACACACACACGCTTTTCCTTGCCTCATTGTGTTTCTGCTTCCTATTTCTGGAGAGCTTTTAATCTTTTTTTTTTTTTAAAGATTTTATTTATTTATTTGACAGAGATCACAAGTTAGCAGAGAGGCAGGCAGAGAGACAGAAGGGGGAAGCAGACTCCCTGCTGAGTGAGGAGCCTGATGCGGGCTCGATCCCAGGACTCTGGGATCATGACCTGAGCAGAAGGCAGAGGCTTAACCCACTGAGCCACCCAGGCACCCCAGCTTTGAATCTTTTTACTGGGCTTTTTCATCCTCATCCCTCAACACTCAACTCAGCTCCAGTTCTAAGAGCCTTCTTTGGCAACTCTGATTTCTGACGTTTTAGGCTGCAATAAATACCTCTACTTCACTATCACAGTGTGCTGGCTTGTTTCCTTTATCATACGTAACATACATATGTCTGTGTTATCTTGCTTTGCCTATTCCATGTTATCCTATAAACTGACTTGGAAATGCCAATGCTGTTTGTATACAAAATTGCCTGAAGCAAAGTCAGCTGTCAGTTTCACAATTAAGTTGAAAGGAGCTTCCCCCCACACCTGTTTTCTCTATCTTATCCTTTCGCTTCATTTTTACCACATATTAACAACATTCCTAAGTCTTTCTCAGTCTACCATGTCTGATCTGAAATATGTTTATTTTGAAAGATGTATCAATGTGTCCAACTAAATTGTGTGCAGAAAACAAAGACCGCATATATAATATTTTTGCTCCTTTAGAAGAAAATGCTAAAAATTACGCTTACGATTCCATATTATGTATAAATTTTTGTCTAGGATAAAAGTAGATCATAAAATAAAATATTAATATTATGTCTAAAATGACCGTTAACTGATTGTCTTTAGATGGAGTTAAAATCTATCAATTGCTAAGTATACTGAGAAATGATGAGGCACTGAACCAAGTTTCTGGTGTTAAGTACAGTATTATTTCATCAAATGAAGAAAATTATCTCATTTAAATTCAGATATAATAGTAAATTATATTCTTTTTTTGGGGGGAACAAACAGATGCTTTATTCTATTAAATTATGAGTGACAAATCTTTGAAATATATTAAACATAGATAAAAGGATGGGTAATACCAGTGACAACAAAGTAAGCTTCCTATTTCCAGAGAACAACAATGCAAAAGTATGCCTAGAAAGATTTTATACATTTTTTTTCTCTTTAAAAAATGTACTTACACTCCTGGACTTTTGTCCCAGAGGAATAAAAGATTATGTTCACACAAAAACCTGTGTGTAGATGTGTAAAGCAGGTTTGTTTGCAATAATCAAAAACTAGAAACACTGAGATGTTCTTCAATGGGTGAATGATTTTGCAGACTGTGGTGGCCTGTCTCTACCCTGGAGTACTACCCAGCAGTAAAAAGAAACAGGCTATTGATACATGCAGCAATCTAGAGGACTCTCCAGAGAATTATGCTCAGTGAAAAAAAGTCAATCCTCAAAGATTACGTTTGGATAATTCCATTCATATAACTTCCCTGAAATGACAAAATTACAGAAATAGAGAACAGATTATTGGTTGTCAGAGGAAAATAGAATAATGGGAAAATGGGCATGTTTATGAAAGAGTAACATGAAGGATCATTTGATGATGGAAATGTCCTATATCCTCAAGGTCAATATCTTTATTGTGATATTGATATTGTATTATAATTCTGAATGATATTAAAGGATATATGGGATTTCTCCATATTATTTCTTACAATTGGATGTGAACCTATAATTATATCAAGATAAAGTTTAATTTAAGAAAGGTAATTTTATTGATGATTAAAAAATGATAAAAACTTCCATTCCTCTCTAATTGTATGTTCCTTAAGATGTACAGTAAAGAATTTGATTATAATATGTGCTTTGAATCCTAATAGCACAGACAGATATGAATTAGGAGGACTAGTTTAAATCTTTTTGTTTTTTCCCCCATAACAATGCAAGCCTTTGTTAGTTTATCTTGGAAACAAAAAATACAGAAGGGCATGAAATCAAGTAAGTTAATTTTGTTAGTATAAAATTCTAACTAGATGGAGTATAAACTCCTTATCAATGTTTCATAAAATGAAAAAAAATTTATTAAAAATTGACCATTTGTGAGGCACTTTGCTTACTGGAAACAACTTAACAGTAAGTTATATGTTTTCTGTAATGAAGATTAACATCTGAGTAAAAGTTCCTAACGAACAAAGATAATAGATAAAGTATAAAATGACCTGCTATGTAGTACATGCTTTGGGTAATGGCAGGGGGCGAGAGAGGGAATGCAAAAATCATCCAAACCAAATACCACGGTGAAATTGTTTCCTTTAAATCTCCGATGTAGTATAACAATTAAATGAGTGGAGGGATAGCTCCAATTCAGTCATGTTACTTGCCACATTGACTATTCATATTGGAATCAGATTTAAAATTAGGTGTCTTAGTGATTTTCCAATCTGTTAACTGAAATATTGTATTAAAATATTTAAGACAGAATTGTTTGCATTAAAACAGTGTGATTACATCAGAAACTTCAAGTTTCCTCATCTATTTTGTGTTATTTTTACTTGAAATATGTATACTTGATCCTAGGGTCCTGAGATCAAGTCCTGTATCGGGCTCTCTTCTCGGCAGGAAACCTGTTTCTCCCTCTCCCACTCCCACTGCTTGTGTTCCCTCTCTCTCTGTGTCTCTCTCTGTCAAATAAATAAAATCTTAAAAAAAAAAAGAAATATGCGTACTTGAACTGTTTATACTTTCATTTATTCATTCTCACATATATTCATCCAATAATATCATATATGCAACAATAATCACTAATAAAAAAATATAATATAGAATACATAATGTAATGTAACTTACCAAATATTTGCCAAATGTTAAACACTGATGTAGACAGCTAAATTATATAAATTATGTCTATTTCTCAACATAGTAAAGCTTATTTTTATTTTATAAATAAGAAACTGATGATTTTGCTGTCATAGTTGTGCCTGTAATATAACTCTAAATTATTTTCTTTTTCCACTCTAATATGTATATTTGAGAATATGAACTATGTGATTTACATATATTAAGATTTCTTGAGGACTTTTTAGTCAGTAAAAGTTTGTAATATTTAATGGGGAAAATAAATCAAAATGTATTAGGAAAATACATTATCAACAAAATTAATGCTATAGTTACTAAAGTGTTTTATTTAATGATTTCATCAACAGTAGTAGTGTTAATAAAAACCAAGGAATCTTATTCCTGTGGTTTCCTATTTCATAATTAAACATTGACTCTTAGACTGATGAGAGCATAAGCTGCATGATGAGGGAAGCAATAACCACTTATCCCTGGATGCCAGTTTACCCACCATGGTAGCTTATTAAACAGGCCTTGCCAAGCTATAACCATTGGGTGAAGGTTCAAGCATTGCCAGTTGCAGCTTTGTGGTATGGAAAACTACTGGTAGAATTATCCACCCTGGCATCCCTAGATACATCAGCGTGATGTTTTGGTGTGATCAAATGTTGGAGAAGTGATGGGACTCAAGACTTAAAGTCGTTCAATCCTTGCATTAGAACAGGAGTAATCATTTTATGCATTGAACTATTGCTGATTTCTACTGAGTTTTATAGAATGCCAATTCCTTTTCTAGGATGATGCTTTTCTAGGCATTCCTAGCTCTTAGGCAATTCAACATTTCCCTTTCATTAGGAAGGTTGTGTATGATTATGGAAAACATTCTCTCAGCAGCTTTTGATGATTAAATATAATAATACACATAAAAAGTTCAGAAAATATCTTCTAAAATATGTTAGTTATTAGTATACACATCAATATGTTATAGTAATTATTAGAATGTGTGCAAAATAATATACATAGATAATCAAATTAACAAATGAAATTGAGGTTGTATACAGAAGTTAATGACCTGAGTATTAAATCTCTGATTTTTAATGTAGGCTAATCTAAAATAGTTTTCATTTTAGCCTACACTAAAAAATGTATTTTGGACTATGAAAAGTAACAATTTTTAATATAAAGTGAACATATATTTTTTCTTAATTGATAACAAGTTTCTCTAATATGTCTTATAATATATTTCAAAAATATTTTATAAAATATGTAAAAGTTTTCCTCACCATTAGATTACACTCAAATTTAGAAATTAATTCTTCAAAAATACAGGCTCGAGAAGAATCTAAGTAGAGCAATGATGCTGAAAATAGTTTAATGTGATTATAAACATAAAGAAAAAGAACATTACCTGCCTAAAGCAATGCTTTTTATTGTTCAGTTTTATTTGATAATGAGCTAAATGTCATGGGAACCATAAATCATTACTTCTTATTATGAGAAAAAAGATATTATAGTAGATGACATTTCTTACATGGGAATTTTTTAAAGTAGCAGTTATGATTTTTCCTCTGAGTTAATTATATGAAGTATGGAATATAACAAATTTCAGGGATGGGAGGGAAAGCAGCAGTGTGTAACAATTAAATGCACAGATTCTGAAATTAGACTGCTCAGGTAGAAATCTCGTCTCCGAAATTAGTTAGAGTTGGATTTGGTAAAATATCTTTGTCATTATTCTCCAAGCTTCATGTTTTTCATCTGTAGTGGAATCACTCCATCATTGGATTGATGGT
The DNA here is from genome assembly GCF_010015895.1 of Lontra canadensis. Lineage (NCBI taxonomy): Eukaryota > Metazoa > Chordata > Mammalia > Carnivora > Mustelidae > Lontra > Lontra canadensis. The sequence continues at coordinate 4,949,649 of NW_022631040.1, forward strand.
TTAGTTGAATAAAGTGAGCAACATGAAAATTATCAGAGAAAAAGTTTGATATTGAATATGTTCCTCCAGAAAATGTTGACTGGTATAAAATCTTTATTTGTTTTTAAATGAGAGAGGGAGAAAGACATCTAAATTACTTTTATGTATTGTAAAATATGAAAATGAATTCCTCTCAATTTTACCACCAAAAATCTGGATAAAAGATTGAATTATTTCAATTCCTTCATTTTGTATATCAGAACTCTCTTTTTCTCATTCTATTAATTATTGTCATGTACATAAAATTAAATATATACACACATTTTAAGATTTTTAAGTTGAATTTCAGATTCACAAACATTTAATGGCTATGGTGATATGATTTAGAGCTTAGTATTTTAGAACTCTGCCTTATAATTTCCTGATGCAGTGAATTATAGTAAAATATCGTAAGTTTACTATTCTCTTTAATACTATTAGATAATTGATCATAAGAGCTTTAAAAATAATGACTAACCATGTGCTTTGTAGATTAAAGTTATGAAAACTTCATGCTGACCTCTAATTCTATGCATTATACTTATTAATATAAATATATACTATAAATAGTGAAAATTAAAGTGAAAATTTTGAATAAATAGAAAACAATATAATTTCCAAAACGTATGAAATTCCAAAACATCTTAATTATTAATCTAAATGCAAAATGGCCATTAACTGTTTCTAAGTCTTTCTTGAGTTTAATTTTTACTTAATTATAATATATAACAAAAATATTTTTAAATGCACAAATTCAAATTTTATAGCTTAAAGAATTGTCACCAAATAAGTAACACATCACCCCCAAGGTCAAATTATAGATTATCAGCAAACTGTATGCCATGCTTGCTACTCCCAATCATTAAATCCAACATTTATCACCGTAAATATGCTTTATTTACTGTTGAACTTTATATACATTGGATATTCTTATTTTTATCTCTTCTTACTCAGTAAAGTGTTTGAAAAAGCCATCATTTAGGTTTCAAACAGCAGTAGGTCATTTTTTTTTCCTGTGTAGTTTCCCATTGCATGAATATTCCAAAGTGTTGTTGCCCATTCTGCTTGTGGATTTGGGTTGTTCCAGTTTGAGGCTTTTATAAATTATGCTGTGGAAATAATTTTATATTATGTATTTTGCATGTATATATATGGATATCTTTTAGATATATACCATGGCTTAGAATTATTTGGTCATAGGGTATCTCTACATTTTTCTTTGAAAGATACTGCTCCTCAGTTTTCCAAAAAGGTTGCAACAATTTACATTCCCAACAGTGTGTAGATCTAGTTATTTCACATGTTCTCTCTTTATCCTCAGCTTTTAAACCTTAGCTATTCTATGGAGCTGTATGTATGTATGTCTATACATACACATACAAAAAGATATAGCTGTATCTTTCTGTGGATTTATTATTTTTTTTTTAATTTTTTTTTTTTAATTTAAAGTAAGCTTTACGTCCTAGGTAGGGCTGGGACTCAAGACCCCAAAATTAAGACTTGCATGCTCTATGGACTGAGTCAGCCAGGCATCCCAGTGTGTTTATTTTAGACTTCCCTATGAATAATGATGTTTAGCAACTCTTCATTGCTTTCTGGTTATTTGAAAATTTCTTTTATTTCCTGCACTACTACTTTTTCTCCCCCTTCTTCTTAGTGTATTGACAATTATTTGGTAAAGCCTAATAAACCAAAGACTACCAGGTAAAAGCCTGAAGTCTATCAAAGTGAGATTTTGATACAAGGGAGAGAACTTCAAGAGAACTATAAAATGCCCCATAAGAGAGATTAGGGAAGCATCTTTTCTAAGGTTTGGCCTTTCCACATGATTCTTAGAGTCTAAGGGAAGCAGTAGTCAATCCTAGATTGGTCCGTATTTTTGAGGTGGGTTTAGGAAGTAGGGATCAACTAGGGATTGGGTGAGATCACAAGGCAAAGACAGCTTAGTGATTAGGTATCACCAGAAATAGGACTGGCAAAGTGGCTCTAGGGTGTCATTGATGAGAAAGCAATATTCATTAAAAGAAGAGGTCATTATGGTATTTCACAGTTGCTTCATGACCTTGGAAAAACAACAGTTCTAGTTAATTTTGCAGCCGACTTTATCTGTGTCTGTTCTCCCAGTGTGATTAATGGCAGGGATACTTTTTTTTTTTTTTTCTCTTTTTCAGTCCAAGTTGATTTTCACTCTTCAAGTCCCAGACAGGTTTCTACTCTTTCATTATATATTCTTGATACAAATCTTTGTTGTTTTACGCAGTTAGACTATCATCTCCCATTCTTTGGTTTTCCCTTTTCTTCTCTTAATAATGCCTTCTGATGAACAGACCTCCTTAATTTTAATGAAGCAAAATTCATTAATTTTTACTTCAGGGTTAGTGTTGGTGTATCCCATTTAAGAAACGCTTACCCGTGCAAAGTTCATGAAGGTATCCTCCTGTATTATCTCTAGAAGATAATTTGTTCATTTCCCTTTCACGTCAAGTCTATAATTCATCTGGCATTGGTTTTTGAATACAGTGTAAGGTACTAATCTAGATAATAAGATTCAATATTTTTCCCCTCTTTGCATATAAATAGCCATATTATCCAATAACTTTTATTGGAAAGATTATTCTTTTTCACTGTGTTACAATGCCTTTTTTTTTCTCATAAATCTGGGGACAACATATGTAGGTGTGTCTGTTTCTATACTAAAATATTTTACATAGGTTTATTTAGATATCCCTCTACAAATATTATACTACTTTAATTACTGTGCAAATATAGTAAGTCTTGGGACTGGCTAATATAACTCCCCTAACCTTATTCTTATCCTCCATTGTTTCTTTAGTTTATTTTGTTTGCCAGTTCGCAATATAAACACACAGAAATCACAAAAGACCTGATAGAATGATGATAGGGATTGCATTGAATCCCTATAATCTATATGAATTCATATATCAACCTAAGGCTATTTCCCAATTTTGAAATGTTCAGTCTTCCAAACATTGAACATGGTATAGTTCTTTTTATTTGTCTTTATTTTTAATTTCTCTTAATACTATCTTGTAGGGGCTCCTGGGAGGTTTAGACCGTTGAGTGTCTGCCTTCGGCTGACTCAGGTCATGATCCCAGGGTCCTGGGCTTGAGTTCCTCATTGGGCATTTTGCTTAGTGGAGAACTTACTTCTCCCAACCCCTCCCCTGCTTACGTTCTCTCTGTTATCTCAACTAAATTAATAAAATCTTTTAAAAAATGGTATTTTGTAACTCTACATGTAGATCTTGCATGCATTTTATAACATTTATTGCTAGGTTTTAATATTTTTTCACAATTGAAAGATAAATAATATTCATTTTCTAATTGTTACTGGTATATAATAGTGCATTTACTTTTTGCACATTGATTTTTATCCAGACAACTTGCTAAAATGATTTATTAACTTGAATAGATTTTCAGTTTTTTAATACTTTTTACAACTAGTTGTAGCCATGAAAACGACAGTCTATGTTTTCTTCATATCTCAACTTTATACTCCCTTTTCCTATAGGAAATATTTGACTTGAATAAACACGAAGATAATGGACATCCTTATCTTTTTTTCCCCCCAATCTCAGTGAGAACACTTCCAATATTTAATAAGTATAATGTTTTCTCTAAGTTTGTTGTACCCAATCTTTATTAATTTAAAACATTCTCTTCTATATCTATTTTACTAAAATTTTTGTCTTAAAATTATGTTAAGTATTATCAAATATTTTTAATGTTCTTATGTTTTTCTATTTTTATCAATGAAATATTATCAATCTTTTTTTTCCTGGTTTTTATTGTAAAATACACACAACAAAAAATCTACCACCTAAACTATTTTTAATTTTTTCAAAAGATTTATTTATGTATTTGAGAAAGAGAGAAGGGGAGGGCAGAGGGAGAAGGAGGGAAGAGAGGGAAACTTAAGCAGACTCTGTACTGAGCATAGAACCTGTCGTGGGGCTTGTTTTCATGACCCTGAGATCAGACCTGAGCCAAACCAAGAGTCAGATGCTTAACCAACTGTACCACCTAGACACTTCTAAACTATTTTTAAATGTACAGTTCAGTAGTATTAAATATATTCATAATGTTGTCCAACCATCACAACCACCCATTTCCAGACCTCTTTTCATTTTGTAAAATTGACTCGCACTCATTAAACAATAGCTTTGAATTCACCCATTTCTCTAGCCTCTGGAACCACCATTAATGCTGGTATTAACATAAGTGTACAAGTATTTCTTTGAGATACTGCTTTAAAGTCTTCTGAGTACTTACCTAGATGTGGAGTTATTGGATCATATGGGTAATTATATTTTTATTTATTTATTTATTTATTTGCAAAACCACCATGCTGCTTCCCATAGTGGTTGTATAATTTTACCTTCCCACCAACAGTACATGAAAGTTCCAATTTTCCTCATCCTCACCAGCACTTCTTTTCTTTTCTTTTTCTTTTACAATAGCCAACCAATTGGAAGTGAGATGAACACTGCTATTTAAGTTTCCTTGAGCATTCCAGACTTATTTCATTCTTGAGTCTTGTTAATTCAAATTACTCTCTTGTAATTTTTGAGATGTCTAGTATTATTCACAAAAATATTAATTTTTAATTTTGATTAAGATAAGTTTTTGTTATTTGCAGCTAAAATAATGCCAACTAGAGATTTCAGGGGGTAGCAATCTTAAAAAAGTCATATACAAATTTAATGTGCCATGGTCTTGTATTACCATTTGCCTGGGCACTTTAAATTACCCTAAAGAATTCACATAGGTCAACTTCTCTTGATTAGAACAAAGGAGAAATGAAAGCATGCAAGGAAATTTTATTGTTTTCTTCTCCCATTATTCTTGGAACTTACACTCCTGGATGTATATTGCTCATTGGGCTTTCCAAAGTCATGGACTGCCATGTTTAATACCTGAGTCTTAAATGAGAATAGACGGGAAGAAAAAAAAAAAAAGTTTTCAGTTATTTTCCAGACTGGATTCTCTTTCTTTCCTGCCCTAAACTTTAGCCCAATGAATTCTGAACTAGAGTTTTATTGCATCTCGGTCATCTAGGCTGGCACAATAGGCTGGCACTCCTATTGGAGATAATTGATGAATATTCTCCACCAGCAAACTTAATTACAATTCCTGAAATGATGATATGCATTCATAAAGCAATCCTTAGTTCTGAGTCAGTTCTACCTTTCCTGGGAATTGAGAGGTGGTAAGACCTAATTCTTTAAAATTTTAATATGCAATTACATTATAGATGAAACCAAATATTTTCCAGTGTGGCTTTATTATTTTTCTTCATTAAAACAACAATTTATTGAATGTCTACTATTTATTAGAAATTATCCTAGGTGACAAATGTAAAATCATATATGCTACCTCTCCTAATTAATAGTCCTGTGAAAATAAATTTGTATTCTAATGGAGGATAAGAATGTAAAAAGTTATTTCAAACCTTTGAGCATTTAATTTCCAGATTTTTCAATTTTAACAGAAAATTACCAAAACTGACTTATAACTATTAAAATTTAGGAACCACATTGTAAATCAGGCATAATTTGGAATTGTTAAGAAGTCTTGAAAAGAAAACTACTCCTTCTTTATGTTCCAACAGCTGAACCACCTAATGATAACAAAATTGTTATTACTGGCAGATAAAAATGAGTTAATATTAGTGCTTTAAAACTCCTGACTGGGTTAATTCTACGAAACCAAGTAGGTTAATCCACTGATTTGCTATTGTGTAAATAGAGTATGAATTATTAAAATTATTTGTGACCTTTGCTCATACATTACTTGATAATGAGGTCACAGAGAATATGAAAATTATTATGCTAATCAATTAGTATATCAATAATACTTATAAGCAATATAATTGATTTTATTATCAATGATTATTATGTGAATATTATTATAATCAATACTCAATAATAATTATATTATTATGCACTTGTATATACAAGTGTATGTACATAAGTTACACAGGAAAAATTAAGTTCATTCTGTATGTTGCATATATGGCTTCTAAAATATTAGCCTATGGATTTATTCTTTTAAACAAATTGATCATAAAAATGCTAATACGTTTTTACTGTGAGATGAAAATGATAGAGAAACATATTGCTTAAACATTTTTTAAAACTTGTTTTATGAATGTACTTTTAAAGTTCTTTTCTGTTTCTCTTAGAAGTGAAACATCAATAACATAGTCATTTTCACATTTAAGGTCCACATAGGTTTTTTGCCTCTTACTTTACTGTAGAAAGTCAAAGGTGCTAGAAGGGCGACCCACACTTCCTGCTATTGCTCTTGAGCCAATGGCAATTATTTTCATTCTAGGTTAATAGGGCACCAACATCTCAGCATATATTTTGACAGCTGAAACTTTGCCATTTAAAGGTTAGAATCTCTTTTTTTGAGAGCAAAACAGAGAAGCACTTCCATCTTAGAAGACATTTTCTAACTCTCCAAAATATGTGAAAATATCATTAAATTGTAAAACCTTCAATTTAAGGTATCACAATTTTTGTTTTATTTCATTATGAACCTAATAATTAGTATTTGTCCACTGTCAAAATTGAATATAAGAAAAATGATAAAAATAAGAACAGGAAACTTTGAGAAGAAATTTGAAACACTACTATATGATGAATTACTCAAAATCATCAGTATTCAGAGGAAAATGGAAATAAATTCAATACTGAGATATTTTATCTTTATCAGACTGACAAAAATTCAAATGCTGAGTGGTACTAAGTACCTTAAGGATGTGGGTATATAGAATCATTCAGGTACCTCAAGTAAAAGGAAGCTTTTTAGAGCTCTATAATAATGGATATGTTAATTAGCTTGATTGTGGTAATCATTACACAAGGTAAACTTATATCAAAACACCACATTGTACATGTTAAATATATACAATTTTTAATTATACCTCATTAAAGCAAAAAAAAAAAATGAACCTGGAACTGAATAGTATGACTAACTTACCTCTTGCTAATTGAGATCTGGAAAAAAAAAAATGCAAAAAGAGAAAAGGAAAAGTAGTTGACTAGGAAATACTAAATTACAGATGAGACATTAGATAGCATGAGAGAAAATTAAGAAAAATATTATTTGTTAATAACAATTTACTTCCAACATACAGCTTTAGTCATCTCTATATGTATCTATTTCATATCCCTATCTCTGTCTCTATCATCTATTAGCAATGCCATAGATATGTATTTTATAGCCTTATCCAGATTATTCATATGTACATGACTATCAAGATAGTGTTCTCTCCAGAGTGTCAGAGTTAGATTAGGCGTTGGTCTCTTGATTTTGTCTCAGGTCATGATCTTTGAGTCCTGGAATCAAACCCCACCTTAGGTTCCTTGCTCAGCGGGGAGTTAGCTTGAGATTCTCTCCCTCTGTCTGTCCCCACACTCATTCTCTCTCTCTCTCTCTCAAAGAAATAAGTAAATCTTAAAAAAAAAAAAGTGTTCTCACATGTCACAATAGACTTAATAAAATTATCTCCTTTTAAATTAACAGATTGTTCTAGTGATGTTCGGGAGAGTAAGCAACCTTCAATTTTGGTAGCCCCTGTGAAATCCAATAAGGAAACCCTTGCCGCCATTCAGAACAGTTTAAACTCCTGAGGACTCTTGACCTAAATATGAGCTTCTCTCCGACTGAAGTGTTGAGGCAAGTTTCACAATAGATCTGAGCTCTGATTCCTATTCATCAGTCTTCCAAATACCAAGTTTATTTTGTTTCCTACAAATTATAAACCTCCTTTAGGAATTGATTGATTAGATTTAAAAGACATATCCTTAACGAAAGCTACTTTATTGCTAATATTATTAACTCTGTGACTATCCCACAGGGACAGGATGGACCCTCACCCAAAATTTGGTTCAGATATTAAAACTTCATGTTACACACACACACACACACACACACCAAGATAGCATGAAAGGTTTACTGCTTACATGATAAGGTTTTCTATGAAGAACAAGTCAGACCCCTCAAACTGGTCCAACAATTGTTTGAGAAGACAGGAAAAGGAATCTGACTTGAAGTTTTAGTGTGATTAGGGGATGGGGCTGGGTTCTGTCTGTGGGCAGGAGCTTGCATTGCTTAAATCCCCGACTAGTGTTGAAGATGGGAGGACATGGAGGAGAAGAGAAAAGAGAGGGGGTGACGTTTAGAAGTTGTTGGTGATCAAACATCAGAAACTAGTTAGACTATTACAAGAACTGTTTTTCCATCTGATCTTTTTAGTTTTTAATATCAGTCTCTCAGATGAAGTTCCTAAAGAAATGGACAGGTGTAGTGTTGGATAAGTCATCCTTCAAAGGATAAACATTGCCTTGGGATGCTTTTGAAACTGTATGAGAGGAATCATCCAATTCCATGACTGAGACATTGGTACAGAACCAGCAGGAATCTCCATACAGGGACTCAGTTTCTAAAGACTCTTGAACTAAGGAATATATAAGCGTATCTTTCCAAAAATTACTTTGGAACTAACTCCCAATTTATTTCAAATGTCTTTCTTTTCTACACCACACAACCAAGTCAGGTTATGTAGAATCATCTATTTCTAGGCTATGATCTATATTTGTTTGAAAAAGTCTATTCTAGAAGGCCAATGTTAAAGAATAAATCTTTCTACTGATTTATATTGAATAGCTTCATAATAAAAATGAAGACCATCTATTTACAAGAAACCCAAGCTTTCCTGAAATCTTGGTGAAGTTCCCAATTCTGGTACTACATGCTGATGACAATTTTCCTAAAAAAAGGAAAACTCAGTAAGAAAAAAAATATTGAAAGGGGCACCTGGATGATTCAGTCGATCAGGCATCTGCCTTCAGCTCAGGTCATGATCCCAGGGTCCTGGAATTGGGCCCTTCATTGGGCTCCCTGCTCGGTGGGAAGCCTCCTTCTCCCCCTCTCTCTGCCTGCTGCTCCCCCTGCTTGTGCGCGTGCACTCACTCTCTCTCTCTCTGTCAAAAAAAAAATAAAATCTTAAAAAATAAAAAAAAATATTGAGAATTATAAACACTTTTGTAGAACATATGTAATCAATATCATGATGGTCTGGTGTTGGTCTAGAATGTACAACTTTTGGATGCTGGTAGAGTGCTATGACCCAACAAACTTTTCCCTGTTCTGCTTTTTTCTAAAATTTGTGGAACTCAAAAGTATAGCACATATTTTCTTTATGTTTTACCACTGTCGTGCTTATTTACTTAGGACTATTTTTTTATAAAGTGTGCTTACATTTACTTTGTTTTCCACTTTGGTCTTTCCATTTGTTTCAGTCAGTATTATTATCGCTGTGAACTTCTCACTAGACTGATAATATTGACCTAAGAAAGATCATAGCTTTTCTAACTCCTTCACCAATAAACCTTCCTATGTGTTTACTTATGCCCTCTGACTTGCCTGGGCATGAATTGCTCTGGGCTTCTCAACCAGATTCTGCCACTCCAGTATGAATAAAAGATAAAAAAGTGGTTCAGGAGAATGGACATAACTAAAGTGCAAGCCTTCTGAGTTAACAAGTGGGCTACAAAGTCCAGTTGCTTTTCCTTTATCTCTTCCTATCAATAAACTCAAGGCAAGGGGAATTTGTTAATCTGTTCAGGAACCAAAGAATCTTTAAAAAAAAAAAAAACCTGCAAAAATCCAATGGTCCAAAGTTCAACTCCCTAACACTTGTTTTGTTCATCCTGGCACTTAGTAGTATGCTACTCTGACTTGATCTAAATATCTTACCCACTGACTTTCAGATGACCTTTAAGGAGAGGATCTATGTATGCTGAAAAATAATACTAGAATATTATTTTTTTGCTTCTGTTTAAGCTTCGAAGAAAATAAATTAATAAAGAAATAAAAATGCCCGACTTTGTAGAAATGAAGTGTTTCATTGCAAGAAGCCTGCAGGTATGTGATCTACCCTAGTAGGAATTCTTGAACTGAGTCTGTGAATTGGATAGGCACATAGAAAAATAAGCTCAGGACTTACAAAGTCTCAAAAGACAGAAACCTAGGTTTCCCTTTATACTTTTGAAAGGTAGATATGAGATTTGTTTAAAACAAGAAAAGGATATTTGTATTTTACATGTAATATTTTGAAATAAAAACATAAATATTTATTCCATCCTTATAAAAAATTAAATAAGATATCAAAAACAAAAGCACATAGGAACTTTCTTCAGCCATGTTTGTTCTGTTCAAGATAAAATACAGCTGAAAGAGATTCTTTAATCCTCCTTTTCACTGGAAATGGAAAATTTCTTAGTTCTGCCATTGGAGAAAGTGAACTGTTAGATTGTGAATGGAAACAGGAGTTGTAACAAGCAACACATCTCCTGAACTTTGTCAGATGCTAAGGTCTGTCATCTGGCCCAGACACCTGCTTCTTTCATGTACTGGCAGTGTAACTCTATGTGTTATCTGTCTAAATTGCGTACCTTTTTCAAAGATAATTTAGAATTACAGTTGTAATGTCAAGGAAAGTTTGATATCAGTAACACTGTTTATTTGAATGGATTAGTGATAAAATATATCACAAACATCCAGTGATGTTAACATACTTCATTTTTTGATTGGTATAATGAAGTTTTTAAAAGAAGTCCCTTCCTTGAAAGACTCATATCCAATTCCCATGAAAATCCAAAAACTTTACACCTATTTCTCTTAAGTGACTCCAGATCACACCTTGAAAGTTGTGCCCTTTACCTCTCTCTTACTTCTTATCTGTCCTAAGCTATTCCACTGAATTCTGTTCCATTTTACCCAGGACAATACATAGAAGCCCTCAAATTAAAAAAAAAAAAAAAATGCAAATATTCAGTATACTCAACTTCAAAAGACTTTTTGATGACAGATACCAGAAGACAGATGACAAAGTCAAAAGAGCAAAATACATTGGAAAAGCATCTGTCCATGATAATGATAAGTTTTGGTCACAATGATGTCATTTAAGGAGAGCTCCTGATTTAGTAAGGTAAAGGAAAATAGTTATCTATCATTGTGTAGCAAATTACCCCAAAACTTAGTGGCTTAAAAGAAATGAGCTTCTCAGGATTTCTGTGGTTGGGGAATTCAAGAACATTTGAAAATGTGCTTCTGGCTCAGAGTATCTCACTTGTTTACAGGCAGGATGTTAGTGGGATTAAATGATCTGCTTCCGAATGGCTTGCTCACATGGCTATAGGCAAAAGGCCTCAGATCATCACTGGCTGTTAGCAGGTGTCTCAGATACCTGCTAATTGAACCTATCCATACGCTACTTGTCTATCCTCACGACATAACAGCTTTCCCCAGAGAAAGCAATCAAAGATAGAAGAAGCCCCAGACTTTTTTGCCCTAGTTTCTGAAGTCGCACATCATGACTTCACATTACTGCATTGTCTGAAGTCAGTCACTTGAGTTTAGTCATATTTAAGAAGAAGGAAATTAGACTTTGCCTTTTGATGTTAAGAACGTCAAGAAAATTGTGGATATATTTTTAAACTACCACAAAAATAGTTAATTCATAGTTCTGACCGGTGGGTATTGATTTACCCAGGGCAATATAGAATAAAGAGAAGAATATACCCAGAACACCCAGCCAACCCATTCCCATTGGTTTTGGTCCTACTCCTCCTCCTTGTTCTTTTACTCCATTGTCACTTCTCCAAGTTTTCTCAGTCCGTGGACTTTCCTAATGATGTTTACTGCAGTTTTATATACGTACAATTCCTTCTCTTTTTGGTGGTATCTCTAAGTCTGGGTTTAGAAATAACTGCCAGAAATTCATGTTTATTAACTATCTTGTGTGCAATCACACTTATTTTTTCTATTATAAATATACAAAGACAGTGATGCAGCACAAAATATTCTTCTTTGTAAACATTTATTTATAAAATTTATCTTCTCTATTAACTCTCTAAATTTTGGTTCTATGCAATTTTCTTTAACAGAGTAGATGTTAAATGAATATATTTTTTTTAAGTAAGTTCTATTCCCAACATATGGCTTGAACTCATGACTGAGATCAAGAGTCACATGCTCTACTGACTGAACCAGCCAGGTGCCTTTCAGTGAATATTTCTTGACTAATAATAACATTTCCTTAAAACAAATATAATGTATGTTCCATCAACATTTTTTGAATGATAGTAATATTTATCCAATGACCAATTTATTTTTTCCAGTAGAGGCTTAATATAATATTTTCTTTTTTTTTTTTTTAAACATTTTATTTATTCAATTGACAGAGAAAGATACAGCAAGAGAGGAAACACAAGCAGGGGGAGTGGGAGAAGGAGAAGCAGGCTCTCTGCTGAACAGGGAGCCCGATGCGGGGCTCAATCCCAGGACCCTGGAATCATGACCTGAGCAAAGGCAGACACTTAAGGACTGAGCCACCCAGGTGCCCCTATAATATTTTCAATACACTGAATAATTAAAAGCACCTGGAATTTCTGAAACCCAAACCTTAGAACTTTTGCTGAAATCTTAAAGCAGTAAAATATATTAATGAGAAATACATAAGTTGAGAAATATCAGGTTGTTGTGATGTGTCTGAAGAATATAATAGCCTTTCAACATTGCAAGAGGTTTTTTTTATTTCCTTGTACTGTGAATATCTTAGTTGCAAGGAGTCAATGTTAGTAGTAACACTTGAAATGTCATATGTATCTTACTTTTCATTGTTTAAAGATGTCTCTCAATAATGGGTGTTTCCAGATCACTTGTTTTACATCTTAGCCTCTGCAGTGACTAATTTCAGCATATTCAAACTACAGCACAGCTTTTCTCCAGCTTCTATGGTTGGAAGAAAATTAAAATGGAATTTTATGGGTTCATTTCGTGTTTAAAACACATTTGATTTGAATACTCAGTAGGAAGCATATTTAGTATTTTATCTCTCATATCTCACATCCTCCTGGTTTTTGATATTACTTTCAAATTGTGACACAACCATGTAATCCAATTGTCAGATTTTTTGCAATAAAGTTCATGAACTGAGTGTTAGTAAAGCATTTCCTTTCTAGTACACACTCAAGAAGTCTCCAAAAGTCTGCTTGGTAATAATATTTTATTGTCATTTTTAATGCCAAGTTCATGCACATTTTTTACTACATTGCTAAATTATATATTCCAGTTCAGTCAGAGATTTAAACATTATATATTCCAGATTGTGATTCACACTGTGCTGCAAACAGCATTATGCCTAGTGCAGCTGTCATAATGGAAGTATTATAAAGTGTTGTACAGATATAAAATGTAAACTTAAACTCTGCAAAATTCACAGAAATTAAGGACAAGCAAGGAGAAAGTTAATATTAAAAGTTCTGCTGTAAGATAGTCTTTCTACGTATATATTAGATATGCTAATGTAAATTTGTAGAGATTCTGCCTACATTCATCAGTCTGTTGCATGCTTCATTCATTCATTTACTGGATGGCAACCATAAACCAAATACTCTTAAATTTTGCACATACAACAGTGAACAGAACAGTCACATTCCTCCCCACATGCTGCTTATATGCTAGTGGAAGGAGCCAGACCTTAAATACGTAAACATGCAAATACATAACATGCCAAATAATGCAAAATTCTATGAAGGCTAGGTAATAAAACTGAGAAAGAGTGATAGGAATTTCTGGAGATGGGCTAAGGAGACTATCTTATTTTGTAGGGGATCATCAGGGAAGTTTCTGTCATACAAAGCGATTTTCAAGTAGAGATCTGAAGAACTAAGGATACAAGAAGATGTCTATAGAAAAAAAAAAAAAAAATGTTCCAGGCAGAAGTCACATCATGTCCTCCTTATGGTGGGAGCAGGTATAAGTGTCCTCGAAGACCAGTGTGGAAGCTATTGTTGTAGGGGCAGACTGTGAAAATGGCCGGCAATGGAAGGTGTTCACAGAAAGACTTGTGTCAGTATTATGAATGGCTTTGTGGGCCATTTTGAGGTCATTAAATGTTTTTACAGATCTATACTGTAGAAAAGCTTCAGATTTATAGAATAATTGAGAAAATAATAGAGTTGCCGTATACCTATCCCTTAGTTTCCACCCTTATAAATTTCTTATATTAGTATAGTATATTTGTTATAATTATTGAACAGATATTGATATACTATTCTTAACTAAAGTTCAGTTTATTCAGATTTTCTTGTTTTTTTTTTTTCTTAAGATTTTATTTATTTATTTTGACAGACAGAGATCACAAGTAGGCAGAGAAGCAGAGAGAGAGAGAGGAGGAAGCAGGCTCCCTGCTGAGCAGAGAGCCTGATGTGGGACTTGATCCCAGGACCCTGGAATCATGACCTGAGCCCAAGGCAGAGGCTTTAACCCTCTGAGCCACCCAGATGCCCCTGGATTTCCTTGGTTTTTACTTGATGTTCTTTCTGCTTATTTGTTTTAGGATTCCATCCAGGATACCCTGTTACATTTAGTTGCCATGTCTCCTTAGGATCCTGCTAGCTATGTCAATTTCTCAGAACTTTTTACAGTATTTTAAAGTATAGTCACCATGCTGCACATTTGATCTCCTGAAGATATTCTTCTTATTACTGGAAGTTTGTACTCTTTGGCCAATATCTCCTCAGACATCTCTCATTTTCCATGGTGGTAAAAATTTTGAGGACTATTGCTCAACTATTTTGAGCATGAACCTCTATTGGTATTTGTGGTTTTTTTTTTTCATGAATAGACCACAGTTACGTGTTTGGGGGAAGAAGACGATAGAGATAAAGTGTCCTTTTCATCACAAAATTAAAGAAAGCATCATATCAACATGATTAATGACTGTTTATGTTGGCCTTGATTACCCGGCTGAGGTAGCATTCCTGGTTGGTCCTCTGTACTGTTATTCTTATCTTCATCCTGTTTCCATACTGTAATCTGACAGAAAATCATTATGTGCAACTTACGGTAGCCCTCCTTGATGACCGAATCTGCATACATCGCTTGAAATTCTTCTGCATAGGAAATTTTTTTCTCATCTCTCTCATTTATGTATTTACTTTTTTATAGAAAAAATGATTAGTGTGGCCTCGTGATAAGTATTTTATACTTTGAATCAAATTCCAAAATTTTCTTGCTCAATTTTTTTAGTATTGACTATTTCGTGTTCTTTCAGTTGATTCTTAAGCCCTTTTGATGTGCTTCCATCGGTGTTGATATTTTTTGAAGGACTTTTGAGAACCTTTTAAATTTCTGGCACGATAAGACGCTCCAGGTTCATCTTGTGTTGTTTGCAGACCTGGTCCTAGAATCAGCCATTTATACAAGGAGTTCTGGAAATAGGATCTGGATCCTTATTATGCAAATTCTACTGAAGAGCCATTTCTTTTAGGTTCTTTCATCAAACACATCAAATATATGTGCATAAGCTAACCTGTATATATTTATATAAAAATAAGTATATATATGGACCTAATTATATATTGTTAATTATCTGAGAACTCCAACTCTAACTTAGGTCTTTTAAAAAATGTTTTCATTTTAAATCCAGTTAGTTAACATACAGTGTTATAATGATTCAACAATATCATACATCATGACAAGTGCACTCCTTAATCCCCATCATGGTTTAACTCAACCTTCCACCTCATCCCCTCTGGTAACCATCAATTTGTTCTCTATAATTAAGACTTTCTTTCTTTCTTTCTTTATTTCTTTCTTCCTTTCTTTCTCTTTTCCTTCCTTCCTTCTTTCCTTTTTTTTTTTTAAATTTTAATCTTCATTTATTTTTTAACAGAGAGAGAAACAACAAGAGAGGGAAGCAGGGATGTGTGGGAGAGGGAGAAGCAGTGGCGGAATCTTGCGGCCAGCCCAGCCCCCCTTGCGGTGCCATAGTCCACCGGAAGGCCTCTTGCCCAGCCAGCGGTTCCGCCCAGCCTTGCCGATGACACGTTTGTTGTGGTCGACGTTGGATACCCGGCCTACTGTTGCGATGCACCTTTCCAGAACCTGCATCTGCCTCTTGGAGGGCAGCTAGATGATGGCCGTCCCATTCACTTTCTGTAGCAGCACACCACACGTCCCTGCAGCTCGGATATACTGGGCCCCCCGCCTGGCTCACTCTCCACGTTGTTGACAAGGGTCCCCACAGGCAAGGCCCCAAGAGGATGTGCGTCCCCTTCCCGAGCAGCAACTGCCATTTGGCCTGTCCTGTCCCACTGAGCAGGGAGCCTGATGCGGAGCTCCATCCCAGGACCCTGGTGTCATGACCTGAACCGAAGGCAGATGCTCAATGACTGAGCCACCCAGGCGCTCCTATTTGGGGCTCTTTTGGTTACAATTTTAGAATTGTTCTACTTTTGTGAAAAATGCTATTGGAATTTTGATGGAGATTTCATTAAATGAGTAGATTGCCTTGGGGAATATAAACATATTAATGATATTTATTCTTTAATCCATGAGCACAGATTGTCTTTTCAGTGTGTGTGTGTGTGTGTGTGTGTATGTGTATGTGTGTTGTTGTCTCCAATTTCTTTCAACACTGTTTTATAGATTTTAGAGTACAGGTCTCTCATCTCTTTGGTTGGGTTTATTCCTAGCAATCATATTGTTTTTAGTTAATTGTAAATGGGACTGTTTTCTTAATTTTTCCTTCTGCTGCTTCATTATTAGTATACAGAAATGCAACAGATTTCTGTATATTGATTTTGTATCCTACAGCTTTACCGAATTTGTTTATCAATTATAGAAATATTTTGGTGGAGAATTTTGGTTTTCTATATAGAGTATCATGTCATCTGCAAACCATGAGAGTGTGACTTCCTCCTTGCTGATTTGGATGCCTTTTATTTCTTTCTGTTTTCTGATTGCTGTGGTTAGTACTTCCAGTACTACATTGAAAAGAGGTGGTGAGAGTAGACATCCTTGTTTTATTTCTGACCTTAGGGGACAATATCTCAGTTTTTCCTCCTTAAGGATGATGTTAGCTGTGTGTTCTTCATATATGTCATATATGTCTAGATATTTTTTCTTTTTGTTTGTTTGTTTGTTTTGCTTCTTGAAGTGGGTCTATAGTGCCATACACTTCTCTCTTAGACCCCTTTTGCTGCCTTCCAAAGGTTTTGAGGCATTGTGTTTTCATTTCCATTTGTTTCCATGTACTTTTTTTTATCTTCCTTGATTTTCTGCTGACCCATTCACTTAAATTCCATGTATTTCTGGTCTTTCAGATTCTTTTCTAGTGTTTGACTTCTAGCTTCATAGCTTACAGTGAGAAAAGTTGCATGGTATGACTTCAATCTTCTTGAATTTGTTGAGGCTGGGTTTTGTTGGCTAATATGTGATCTATTCTGGAGAATGTTCCATGAATACTTGACAAGAATGTGTATTCTGCTGTTTTATGATGGAATATTTGAATATCTTTATTCAAAACATCTGTTCCAGTATGTCATTCAAAGCCATTGTTTTCTTATTGACTTTTTGTTTAGATGATCTGCCCATTAATATAAGTGGAGTGTTAATGTCCCGTACTATTGCTGTATTATTATCAGTCAGTTCTTTTATGTTTGTTTTTAACTGTTTTATGTATTTGGGTGCTCACATGTTGGGTGCATAAATATTTAGAATTGTTATATTTTTTTACTCTAACTTAGGTCTTATTGATATCGCCAGCTCTAATCCATTGCCTCCAGAGGAACCATTATAGCCTCCTGCTCTTGCTTTTATGTGAATTCCTACTCCAACAAAGTAGGCTGCTTCCTACTATTTGTTATTTAGCTTCCTTTTCCAACTCAGTATATAAGTATAGAAGTATCAGAATTGTTAACTGTTACCTTGATGGGAATAATTTAATTAGCTAGAATACAGTAATTTTATAAATTTCCTTTGCCTTACGATTACATGTATCTCCCATTTCCAAAATTACTTAATTCCTTCTTCCAACCCACACCCACCAACTCACTGAGGTTGTTTCATATATTTGTAAATATAGTGACATCCTTTTCCCATAGTCTGAATTGCTTCGAGTATCCTCCAACCTCGTAAATGATATATTTTCTTTAATTTGTATACATTAAGGTTCATTCTGTGTTGTGAGCTATAATTGGTTTTAACAAACATAATACCATGTTTCCAACATTATAATATCATGCAAAATAGTTTCATTCCCCTAAAAAATCTCCTGTTTTTCCCTATTCTTTCCTGTTCTTCTCTTTCCACATTCTAAGCCATCTGATGTTTATTTTTACCCTTTCTGTACTGTTGCCTTTTCCAGAGTATTAAATAATTGGAATCACCTATCAATATGCATTTTAAGCTTCTCCATGGTTTTTCTTTTTTTGTGTGTGTAGCTTATTGCTCATTTCCTTTTGCTGCTGGATAATAGTCCATTGTAAGGATATATCACTATTTGTTCATGTAATTGTCCACTGAAAGATATTTTGGATGCTTCCAGTTCGGGGCAATTTTGAATAAAGCTGCTCGACATTTTTTTCTAGTTTCCTATGTGGAAATCAGAATTTTAAAACCAATTGGATAGGGGCACCTGGGTGGCTCAATTGGTTAAGCATCTGAGTCTCAATTTAGGCTCCAGTCATGATCTCGTGGTAGTGGAATCAAGTTCCATTTTAGGTCCCATGCTTGGTGGTGAGCCTGCTTGGGATTCTCTCTCTCCTCTCCCTCTGCCCCTCTCCCTGGGACCCTCACCTCACTCACTCTTTCAAGTAAATAAATAAATAAGTAAAGAAGTCCTTTTTAAAAACCCAATTGCATAAATGCCTAGCTGCAAAATTGGTGTGACTATGTTTATCTCTCTAACAAACTGCCAAAATATCTCCCAAACTGGCTGAACAACTTTGCATTTTCATGGATGAAAGTTTCCTTGAAACTGGAATTCAGATGTTGTGCTGAAAATTGGCCTTCAACTATGGCTTAGAGAAAGCCCTATAAGATGTTAGAGTCATAAGGTAAAAAGAACCAAGATCTATGGATAAACTCATGGAACAGAGCAACCTCCCTTCCCTGGAATAGTCATCTATTTTGTGAAAGTTTTGGCAGAAAAAATCAATGCCTAGCTTGTTTGGACCACTAAATAGCTTTGTTACAGCACCATACTTTAATTAATAATCAGAATTGGTATTGGAAGTAAATAAAAATATTTTGACACATATTGTTCTGTCATGGCAAATCACTTTCACTGAAATAATGTGGGAGATAGATATCTACAAAGCTGGCGAAAAAAGTTCTAGTATTGGTATTTCTTTTTAATTCCTTCCTGGTTTAGCAAGTTGGTACAAACCAGATTAACAAACCAGAACGCAGAGGGAGGGGAAACCACTTTACTAAGGAGTAGTCTGACTGCAGCTGCAATCTAAATTGACTGAGAATCCACTAAAGTTGAGTCTTGCAGGGTTATAAAAGCCAACTGCTTCTGTCCACTGAACAACAGTTGATAAGATTATGGTGCCTACACATCAATGTGCTTGGATATAAAATGGTAGCCAACCCAGCTGCAAAGATCAGATTATGTATATTGTCTGTTCGTTCAACCTATTTTTTTTCAGATGGCCTTGAGGTAGCTGCCATTAAAATGAGTATAGATGTTAGTAAATAAAAGAGAGTCATCCAGGCTTAAGAAATAGTCCAGGTAGAGGTTTGATTGTATTGGAATTTCTTTCACATGGAACTGAATGGAATAAAAATAAATCAGGAGCTTCCTGAGTTTTTGAGGAAATTGTTTTGTCCAAAAAACTTTAACTTCAAAGCCTGCTGTTTCCCAATTCCTGAGACAAAATCTAAGTCTGAAAACCTGACCAACAAGGAGTTTGCTGTTAAAACTCTTCTGCTCTAGGAAAGGCATCCTCTTCATTTTTTATTTTAAACATGGGCAAAAGGACCATGACAGATCTATCTTAGAGTAGATTCAAGTATCTTTAAAGAAGTTACTCTAACATTGAGAAAGGCAGACTTCATAATCTATCTGGTAGATTTTGTAAGTGACCAGGAACTTTACTATACCCCATTTCCCCTTTCACATTTAAGATGTTATTGCAGTTACCCTATAGTTGAAAGGTGGAAGGTGGTAGTTAGGGGTGAATCTTTGTCTGTTGATTTATAGGTCAGAAAATCAGCAGGACTTATATGTAAACCTTTGGGTAAAACTGTGCATCACAGAGATCAACATGATCAAAACAGAGTCAATAAGGTAGAGAGTAACAGGAAACAAGATGATAATGAGGTAAAGGGTGTGTGGTGCCAATCCCATAGGGCCTCATTTTCAGCTGGCTGAATCCGTGCATGCTCAGCATATCAATTCCAAAGGACAGGGAGAAATTAATCAACACTTAAAGAGTTAACACTCCAAAAGTCTGCTACAATTGTTCAGGTGTTTAGAATCAGTACAATCTTACTATGCCAATTATTGTTATTTTGAATATAGAAAACTTCCACTTTCATAGCTGTCTTAATGCAGTAGGCACTTTAAGTTCTAAGTACACTGTTATGTAGTGAGATTTATTTACGATACAGAGTTGGAGGGCCAGGGTGCAAGTCCCAATTTTTTTACTTACTAATGCATGAATGAACTTGAACAAATTAATCTTCTAAACTAAATTACTTCATCAAAATGATTGGATAATAATACTACTTATCTCCTTAGATTTGTTGTAAGGATTAATTCATCTAACAATGCCCCCAAGTCTTTGCTATGAAAAACATTAGTTCCTAGAGATTCCCTTTGGAAAAGGTTGAAGTGTTGCATATTCTTGGTTCCACTTGGCAATTCATAGTGAATATTTTTCCCAAAAATAAGGTTTAGAAATTCCTACAGAATATAAGCATGTTTAAATTTATTAACAAACTTTTTTGAAAAATTGGAATACATGAGCTCATAATATTTTTTGAATACATGAATAAATAAATGCTTTATTGTCATGACTCTCAATACCTCTGTTGGCTGCTGGTTCACACACACCTCCCCACCCCCAAACAAATGTTACTGAATCTTTATAGTAATCAAACTATAATGTTTCATCTTTATAGTTACTCTCATCCTGCATATAAATATACTTTGTATTTTGAAATAGTTGAAAAATTCAATGGCCTACCTCTTGACTTTCTATTAATGTAACATCATACTTCTCCAGTCTAGGGAATATATTCATGGAAAAAAAAATAAAAAACAGAAAAACTTCGATTCTAATTGTGCAACAATGACAAACTCAATCCATTTTTTCCTTTTTTAAACCTATTATAATTTTTGTCCATTCTCTAAAATAACAAAATTAAATACAACATGAATATAAAATTTGAAGATTATATTTTACAGCAAATATATTATAGAACTCAGAGATTAATTTTGGTACTTTAGCTATGAAGTTCCCCAAAGCCTGGTTATTTTATATTCTTGAAAGGAGTATAAGTACAGTATTGCTGCTACTGACTGGAGAAAAATAATAATTTTAAATTTTGTAACATCATAAATTTTGTCACATATTAAATCTTAAATTCCTAGAAACAGAGAGTTCAGCTACTTTACTTGGAACACTTTAGGCTTGGGTCACTTTTCCACCTACACATAGTTTCCCAAGGATAAGATTCTAAGTCCCCTCATCAATCATCCCTAACATATTTTCTTCATTCTCACATGTCCAATTTACTTTAGGAGTTTATTCTTAAAAGGCCTTTTATCTCATCTGTTTCACACAAAGCTTCTAGAAGAGCTATCAAAATTTTTTATGCATTTATTACTTTCCATTAAGTCAGTTTGTATCCACATGAATGATGTTGAAATGGCTGACAGCTTTTCTTACTGTTGAAAACAGAAATTCCAAGGTCAAGGTAAGCTCTACTTAGGTAAAGGTGTATTGGGGCTTGTCACTCGCCAGCATGTTTCTCTCCAGGAGGTTGGCTGGGTATTACTAGAGAATTTTCTTCATATAGCTTCATAGAAACAGAACTTTATCATTAGCTAGGACACAGTAAATCTATAGAAGAAAACCAGTATCTAAGCTTCAGGTATCTTGATGATTGTGATTGCTGCATGTTTTGTGTTTGTGTACTTACATCAAGAATTGAGTGTTTACTTTGTTTTTTAGAAAAATTCTTATTTCATATTTTTCTCAAGAAAAATCATGATTAAAATTTGCAACTAGGGGTGCCTGGGTGGTTCAGTTGGTTAAGCGACTGCCTTCATCTCAGGTCATGATCCTGGAGTCCCAGGATCAAGTCTCACATCTGGCTCCCTACTCAGCAGGGAGTCTGCTTCTCCCTCTGACCCTCTCCCTTCTCATGCTCTTTCTCTCTCTCTCAAGTACATAAATAAAATTTAAAAAAAAATTGCAACTCTCTCATTGAAGGTACATTAATATTCCGGTATGAGCAAAATATTGCATTGCACTATTTAGAGATAAATTAAACCATCTTTAATACTTGAGCAGAATTTTGGTCCCATCTCCTGTGCACTTTAAAAGTTACATCTGATGTTATAAAAAATAACATCATGGCATGGAATTGCGATGTTATTATTTGAAGAGTTAATAATTCATTGATCATTGGCTGGTAATAATCATTAAATTGAAAGAAAATAGCAAAAACCACAACCCACTAAACATTTTTTGACATTTTAATATTTATAAATTATTTTTAAAATATCTTAAATTTATTTTCTTATCCTGCAGATCCAAGGCACACAATTTTCAGACTACTTTAGTAAACATTTGTGATTTAAGAAATCCTATGATATTACAAAATATAATAACACATAATTTTTTTTTTTAAGATTTTATTTATTTATTTGAAACAGAGAGAGAGAGATCACAAGTATGCAGAGAGGCAGGCATAGAGAGAAAGAGGAGAAAGCAGGCTCCCCGCTGAGCAGAGAGCCCGATGCGGGCCTCGATCCCAGGACCCTGAGATCATGACCTGAGCCGAAGGCAAAGGCTTAACCCACTGAGCCACCCAGGCGCCCTAATAACACATAAATTAATAGTTATAACATTTGGATATGTTATACCAAAGAATTAGAAAATAGAAAAAAAAAGAGAAATTAAGTCTAAAATATAAGATTTATTATTTTAAGTTTCCTTAAGTGAAATATAAAATATGATGTTCCTTAAATGAAAAATAAACTGAATGTGTAATTAAAATGGCACAACTTCTTTGAAAGTGCAAAATCATGAGTGAAGGATGGAGTTTGAAATAGTTATTTCTCAGATTGTTAAAATCAAAGTAAAATGAAGTATTTCACAGGCATTCAGAAGGAAAAGCCATAGAGATAAGAGAAACAATCTAACTACACAAATGTGCAAATAAGCTGGCCACCAAATTTATAATGAAAAATTTAGAAAAGAATTGAAGTTCTGAGGCAAAAGAGCATGAGCATGACCCTGGAATTTTCTTTGAATGTAAATCACCTTTGAGTAGAAATACAAAGTAATGATTTTGTGAAAACTGTCAAGGATCTGGGAAGTGTTTTATTTGTGAGCTCCTCCCCAGTTCCCTGCCATATTGAACACACATACACACACACACACACACACACACACACACACACACACATATCCCAGCCTAGAAGAAATAGTTCAAATTAAAGAACTAAGAAACTGGGAAGATCTTGTAGGAAAAGATTTTGGCTAACTTATACATTGCAAAATGGAAATATGGCTTATGCCTTGCACATAGTTTAAAAAGGATAGCATTTCAAATCACTTCACCGTAATATATTCTATTAGATTGTCTTTAATTCTTGAATAATTAATTTTTCTTTAAGTTCCTAAAATAAATGACTCAGCTTCCATTCCACAAACTATGATGCATCTGTGCCATTACAGTCCACAAAATTCCCAAAGTTAGCTGCTGGAGGGGAAGTTAATGTGATGAATGATTTTGTAAAGGAATTCTCAGAGTTACAATTTTCCAAATACTATGATAAGAGGCTCTTATCACAGGAAAAAAATAACTTAATTAACACTTTTTTGGGGGATGTGGAAAAGGGACAAAATTTCATGTTTGGCTAGGGAAAAAAGGATAGTCTTTCAAACTTGAGTTAACTAGAAGGACCAAAAGAACCCAAAACATACACACACACAAAAACCATTGAGGTTCTTAGGTGGCTTAATTTTATTTGCTGGAAAGGAGTCCAGGTAGAGATTTGGAAACAGTTCTACTTATATAAATTTTTCCATTAATTGCCTCCCCATTTACCTTCTGCAATTTAAGTAAGAGAATCCACGGTCATAGGTATACATTCAAATTCTAGCCATATACTCAGGACAACCAAAAATAAGTCCTCAGCAAATTGTTTTGAAATTTTAATTAGTATTATAAATAGATTTTTTGTATTTCATTAGCTACAAAAGAAAAAGTATTTTTTTAATCTGAATCATCTTATCCAACAAACATTTCAGCTACTATGAACATTATCCATTTTATATAAAAGCAATTAAAAAGTTAATGCCATTGAAATATGATACAATCCTCGGGAAAAGGTAAATGAGACTTTGTATTCAAAATACATTAAGCTGAACTGTATAATGAGCTTTTATTACTCAGGATTCTCGAGAGAAACAAAAAATAAGATATTTCTGTACATCTGTATTATGGATATATAATCCTTTATATATTATAATCTCTTTATTGATGATATACAATCACATATATATATATAATAGATGATGTATAATCTCTTCATATGTAAGAAGGGATTTATTGTAGGAATTGATTCACACAGTTATGGAGGGCACAAATCCCACCCACTGTCATCTGCAAAGTGGAAAACTAGAAATGCCAGTGGTATTATTCAGTCCAAGTCTGAAGTGTCCACAAGCAAGGGAGCTGATGGTGTAACTCCCAGGCAGAGGCCAGAGACCTGAGAGCCAGCTGTGTGTGTGCTTGTGTGTGTGAGGGGATGCTGTTGGTGTAATCTCAGAGTCTAAAGGTCCAAAAACCAGGAGCTCCAATGTCCTAGGAAAGAAAAAAAAAAAAAATAGACATTCTAGCTCAAGGTGAGAGAGATTGAGAGAGACAGAGTGTATGCATAAATATTGGCAGTTTTGCTCTATTTGGACCCACAAGGGACTGGATTATGCCCATTCACATTGGGGATAATGATCTTCTTTACTCAGTCTACCAAATCAATTGCTGATCTCTTCCAGAAACACCCTCACAAACATACCCAGAAATAATGTTCTCCCAACTATCTGGGCATCCTTTAGTCCAGTCAAGATGATTCATAAAATTAACCATCATTGGAAAATATTTGTTGTGGAAGTAATTAGGAAATGTCCGGGGGGGGGGGGAAAGTTGTACTTTATTATAATATTGTTTAAATGATAAACAATTATGCAGACTAAAAAGAACCATTGATCACAGCATTAGGATAATATTTAAAAATTAGTTTTTGCTTTCTTTAGGTTACAGAAGGGTAGATCTTTTCATGCTCAGGATAATTAAATCTAGGTAAATTTACATTGAAAAGTATGTTTTAATATTGTATCTTCAAAAATATGAAAAGCTTGCTAAGGTGCTTTGTAGTTAAATTGTAACTTAGCACTAACTCATTTTGATTCATAGAGCTTTTTTGTTTCTTTTGTTAAGAATGTTCTTAAAATTTTGTTACCCATTTAAGCTCATATTTCTCTTTGATGAGTGTTTGAACAAAGGTAATGGGTCTACTGAAAGTAGATTGCATTTTTCCCTACAAATTTGTCCAGTTAAAATACATTACCTATATTTCAAATTCAAGTTCAAAGTACCCACGATGTACTTGTGTTGAACTATGGCAAACTGTTAAATAGTTTTTATTTGTTTGTTTTAAGCCACACAATGGCAGGTCTATTTGATTTTTTCTCAGAGTATTCATTCTTTTAGGTTCATTCAACCAGAAATTTAGGAAGTAGGTTGTTTATATGAAATTATATTTGTTTAATTTCCTCATAGAATATATTGGGAAACCAAGTAAAATGACTTTCCAAATCTAAATCTTGGCGAATGCCGGATGCTAGGTTTCCTACCTGATTCTAAATCATCCTTTGTGATTTCCAAACATTCCTTGTGTTGAATTCCAATGTCAAAGAAATATAATCCTGGAGAGTTTTAAGATAACTTAAACACTCCTCAAAAACACATGTTCCCCCACCCCCCCAAACAAACAAACAAACAAAAAAACAACAACAACAACAACAAAAACACCAATGTCCCAAACAGGACAGAGGCATATGGAGTAAAAGTTTTTCCTCCTCCATTGTTCCTTTATTTATTTATTTATTTATTTATTTTTAATGAAAAACATTTATTATCCCCTGAAGCACACAAGCATTCCTAACCTTATATCCATTGGCTGGAATGTGCTTAACTAGGTATTTCTAGTTGCAGGAGAGGCTGGGAAACTTAACAATATGAGGGGCACCTGGGTGGCTCAGTGGGTTAAGCCTCTGCCTTCGGCTCAGGTCATGATCTCAGAGTCCTGGGATCGAGCCCCACATCAGGCTCTCTGCTCAGCAGGGAGCCTGCTTCCCCCCTACCCCGTCTCTCTCTGCCTGCCTCTCTGCCTACTTGTGATCTCTGCCAAATAAATAAATAAAATCTTTAAAATATGAGACATGGGTGACAGTGTCCTAATTGGCTTAAAAATCCTGGTTCATGACTGGAATATGCACCGAGCAAAGTCAGAGTTCTGGCAGCAAAGAGAGAAGGAGAAATAACTGGTAGAAACAGCAGAGAATGTCTGCTGTTTACTTTTCTTTTTCTTAAAAGCCATTACTAAGTAATAATCCATTTGTACAAGCCTTGTTTACCTAGTGACTTAAAAATAATTTATTATATATCTGGACCTTTCTCTGTAAATCATATGTTCAAATTATGTCCACAATATTTTAAACATTCCCTGAATAATTTTTTTAACAATTTTATTTATTTATTCGACAGACAGAGATCAGAAGTAGTCAGAGAGACAGGCAGAAAGAGGAGGGGTGGGGGAAGCAGGCTCCCTGTTGAGCAGAGAGCCCGATGCGGGGCTCGAACCCAGGACCCTGGGATCATTACCTGAGCTGAAGGCAGAGGCTTTAACCCACTGAGCCACCCAGGCGCCCTTCCCTGAATAATTTTTAAAATGTTGCCAGCTTTATATGGCTAAATATAGTTCACCTGAGGTTATGGAGACTGTGGTTAGTATAACAATCTGTTGTATCAAGGCAGTTTCCACTGACAAGGATAGACCCATGATTTCTGGGATTGTTTTTTTTCAAGCCCTCACCTTTTTACAGAATGATGTATATATTGCACAGAAAATTTGATAAATGAATCTTTTAGTTATCTGCAATTAAATTACAAACACATACATAGGTCATGTTAATATGGCAGCTTAATTCAATGCTAATTATATTTATCTATATACTATAAGATACACAAACATATGCTTCCCTGTCTTCCTCTAGGAAAAAATAAGTTTTGTGTCAAAATGCCAACATTTATTAAATGGAATTAAAAAAAATGAAAATGGTTGTATGCTTTTAAAGAAATTATTCTTCCTTTAAGTGCTACAGGTACTCATGATGAAAGGGATAATTATTAGCATCATAAATTTATATGACGTATTCCTAAGTAAGCATTTAATTTCATCAGTTCAAGGACAATTTTAGGTTCCATATAATCTGTGGATTATAGAGGCAATAGATAGATTGCTCCCATAGATGAGGTGACATTTTAGCCAATGAGGGCTTGGATGTTGAACAGCATGACATTCCTACCTTCTGTCAAGATCAAAGTGACAACTATGTCCTTTCATCTGAATTCACAGACTATAGGTAGGTGATGATCCTTAACATCTATGCATTATTTACACTGAAAGGAAAAATGCCCATAATAGATAATGGGATGACTCTGCTTGTTAGTAAATGCTGCTATACTTGAATTTGCTTTGAATTTCCTTAAAGTAAGTTTACATCTGATTGTTTCAAATTAAATTATAATCATAGATAAGAAACTATCATTCTCAGTAACAAAGCACCTTTCACAGTTTCATAATCTACTGATTCTTCACCACAGAGCCTATATAGTAATTAAATATATTTGATAAGACCGTCTTAATTAGAATCAGAGAAACTGAATTTGCTTTCACACTCATTTGATAGTTTGGTAAGCTTGGAAAATTTATTTAACATCTCAGAAATTCACTTAAAAATGATTAATGCACATAACATAAAATTTACTACCTTTTTTAAGTGTACAGTTTATTATCATTAAGGACGTTTTTGTCATTATACAACTATCGCCACTGTGCCCCTCCAGACATTTGTCCTCCAAGTAACTGAATTTTTATACCTGTTGAACAACAAACAGCTCCTTATTTCTTCATCACCCCAACCTCTGGCAATCACCATTTTACTCTATTTTTATTAGTTTGACTATTTTTACATACTTCACATGAATGAAATCATTCAGTATTTTTGTCCTTCTATGACTGGATTATTTCACTTAGCAGAATACCTTGCAGTTTCATCCAGGGTGTCACATATGGCAGGATTTCCTTCTTTTTTAATGATGAACAGATTTCCTTTTATCTATATACCTACATACCTAATTTTTGTTATCCCTTATCCATCAATAGGCATTTAGGTTGTTTCCACATCCTTGGCAATTGTGACTAATGTTGCTGTTAACATGGGAGTGCAGATAGCACTTCAAGATCTTGATTTTAATTCTTTGGTGTATATACCTTGGAGTGGGATTGCTATATCAGAAGGTAGTTCTGTTTTTATCTTTATTTTTGGTGGTTCTATTTTTTAAATTTTTTTAGCAAGTTTCATACTATTTTCCATAGCTTCTGCACCATTTTACATTCCAACCAACAATGTACACAAACATATGCTTCCCTGTCTTCCTCTAGGAAAAAATAAGTAATCCATTTACTTATTTAAATTTACTTAAATTTAAGTTTTTTACTTATTTACTTATTTTTTATTTACTTATTTTTTACTTAAAATGGATTTACTTAAATCCATTTACATATGGGTCCCAATTTCTCTACATCCTCACTTGTTACCTTTTTGGTAACAGCCATTCTAACAATTATGAAGTGTTATGTCATGATGGCTTTGATTTTCATTTCTCTGATGATTAGCGATGATGAGCATCTTGTCAAAAATTGGCCTGATATTTGTATGTCTTCTTTGGAGAAATGTTTATTCAAATTATTGACCCATTTTAAACATGTTTTTAAAAGTTTATTTGTGTTTTTTGTTATTGAAATATAAGATATATATTTTGGATATGAATCCCTTGTCAGATATAGTTTGCAAATATTTTTTCTCACTCCTGGGTTGCATTTCACTATGTTGATGTTTCTTTTACTTTGCAGAAGTTTGATAGTTTGATGAAGTCCCACTTGTTTATTTTTGCTCCTGTTGCTTGTGCTTTTGATGCCACATCTGAACAACCATTGTGAAAACCTTGTCAAGGTGTTATCCCATGAGGTTTTCTTCCAGAAGTTTTACACTTTAAGGTCTTAGTTTTAAATTATTAATCCATTTTGAGTTGATTTTTGTGTATGTTGTAAATTAAGAGCCCAGTTTTATTCTTTTGCACATGAATATCTACTTTTTGGAACTATTTATTCAAGAGACTTATTTACTCAAGAGGCTTTCTATGCTGTCCCATTGGTTTACATGTCTGTTTTAGTATCAGTACCATACTGTTGTAGTTGCTTTGGTTTGTGATATATTTTGAAATCAGGAAATATAATGTCTCCAGTTAAAGATTGTTTTAACTATTCAGGATGTTTTGTTCCATAATTTAGGATTTTTTTCCCATTTCTGTAAACAATGCACTGGAATTTTATTTTTTAAGATTATACTTAATTGCGAAAGAATGTGAGAGAGAACATGAGAGAGAGAGAGAGAGAGAGCAAGCACAAGCAGGAGGGAGAGGTAGAGTGAGAAACAGACTCCTTGCTGAGCAGGGAGCCCAATGTGGGGCTTGATCCCAGGACCCTGAGATCATGACCTGAGCTGAAGGCAGACACTTAACTGACTGAGCCATCCAGGCACCCCAATGCCATTGGAAAAGGATTACATTGAATCTATAGATTGCTTTGAATTTATAGATTATAATACAGACATTATGTGAAAAGCCCACAGGTAGCATCCTAACTCAGTAGTGAAAGGCAGCTTTTTCTCTAAGATCAAAAATAAGATAAGAATTCCCCTTCTCACCACTTGTATGTAACATAGTAGTAAGAGTCCTAGTCAAAGCAATTAGACAAGAAAGTAAAATTATCTCTGTTTGCAGATGGCATGATCTTATATGTAGAAAACTTCAAAGACTCCACTAAAAAATAAAAATAAATAAAATTTAACAATGACAAAAAGAAAAAAAATGTTATAATACATAAATTCAGTAAAGTGGCAGGATACAAAATCAATATGCAGAAATCAGTTGCCTTTCTATATATTAACAATAAAATATCCAAGAAAGAAATTTCAAAAACAACCCCCTCTATAATTGCATCAGTAAGAATAAAATACCTAGAAATAAACTTAACTAAGGGGGATTTGTATGCTAAAAACTATAAAGCACCAATGAAAGAAATTTCAAGAGAAAAATAAATGGAAAGACATCACATGTTCATTGATGAAAAGACAATATTGTGAAAATATCTATATTATCCAAAAGGAAACTCACTTTTAATGTGCAAATAATAAATTACAGTAAGGTGTTGATATAATGATTTGTTAATACATGGTATATTGCATTCTGTAAAATCATTTTAATGCTTTCATGATACTCCCCTAAATGGAGATAGAGACTTCATGCCTTCTAATGAAACCAAATGTCTTGGCATAATTCTATGAACTCTGTGTTTTATCCACTCAGGCTCCTTCAAACAATGGGGTTTTGTTAGAAGAAATAAAGATGTCCAAAAATTTATGCACAGCCTGGAATCATCACTCAGTTGTCTCTGTCAAAAACTTCAGTAGTTCATGTATGTGAAAAATTTACCATAGCTATAGAGACTGAGCCTCAGTCACTAAAGTATTTTGTTGTGTCTTCAGCAATAGGGTATTTTTGATCCACTTTAATCATGGTGTCTCAGATCCCGCCTCCATCGCTGTCCTTTCTATTTTTCTTCATTTCCACTTTTGTAGTCACCAGCCATCTCCATTCCAGGTGATCTTTTTTTTTTTTATTATTTATTTATTTATTTATTTATTTCATGCCTTCAGTTAGCTTAGTGTTTAATTATTCATAGCTTTCTTTTGTATGTATAGCCCCTCCTGCTACTGCCATCTTATAGAATATTTTCAAGCACCTTTTTAGCTCAAAATGTCCCTGTCAATTGACAATTACTTTCATTTCTAAATTCAAATTATCCAGGAAAAAACTGTGATATTTAGTACCATCTCTGTTTGTGTGGAAATCTCACTGCTTAATTTACTCAGTGGGTTCTGACCAAGATTAGGATGCCTTTCTACAGAAAGTCCATTTAGGACAGTTCCTCTTAACTAGGAAATATATATATAGTATTAACCTTGATTTATCTATAATATAGGTTTGTACTTCTGGGTTTTCTTAGTCTCATTCTAGAATGGATGGATAGATGGTAACTGGGGATAGTTCCTCCCCTTCCTATTGTTGTATTATCGATATTACTATCTGTATCAGTTTGTTAGGGCTGCCATAAAAAAGTACCACAGACCAGGGGAGATAAACAATAGAAATTTATTTTTTTCACAGTTAAAAAAAGCTAGCACTCCCACATCAGGGTCTCAGCAGAATTTCATTCTGAATTCTTCTCTTAGCTTGTAGATGGCTATCTTCTCTCTCACATGGCCTTTCCTTTGTGCACACTCACATGTGTGTCCATATTTCCTTTTCTTATAACAGTCATATTGGATTAGGGCCCACCCTAATGACCTCATTCAACCTTAATTACCTTTTTAAAAGCCCTATCTTTTAATTTTAGTCACATTCTGAGGGACGAGGAGACAGAACTTCAACACATGAACTTGAGGAGGACACAATTCAACCCATTACATGATCCGTATCAAGCTTTAAAGCACATACAAAATAATTTTATCTGTAGTATAGTTTTGAAGTAAATCCAAATATGACTTACAAAAAGAGGAGTGATATGAGGGCAATTTAGAACATTGCCCATATCTCTTATTAAGAAAATAAAAAAAAAGTCTTGTAAAGGAAAAAATGATTTTAAAAATTTAGCCACCTTGCTCCTAAATTTGTTTTGGTCTCTGAAAAATGCTAATAGATATGTGTATACTAATAAAGTGTAATTAACACTGAGTTTTGAGACAATGATAATGAGATTTCAGCAACAGAAAGACAGTCGAGATGTGAAGAAATAGTGTTCTCTGATTCACTAACAACTGAATTAAATACTTCCCTCAGGATTAGGCTTCTCCATTGTGCACCTTATGCATAAAAATAAAATTTTGGAACACAGCCTGCAGCACATTGGGATTTAGGCAGTTTTAAGAGATCTTACATAATTAATGGAAAACAAACACAGGCATAAGAAAGCATCATAAATATAGTCTTATGCAAATATACTATGCCACCTAATTCATAAAGATTAGGGATATGCATGACTCCAAAAGGTCTCAATTGTAGCTACTTTTCCTGGATATAAAATAAAAATGTCCTGTGCATTTTTAATTTTGTAAGGCAATCTAAAACAGATGTGATTTTTTAAAAAATCTGTTAATAAAATAATTTTTAATTATTCCTTATTGGTATTCATGATAAAACATAACTGGAATCCACAGATAATTCCAAATCAAGTGCTGTTCATTTCCTTATTTCAATCTAGGCCAGTTCTGTGATCTGCTTTAACCAAAAGAGTGTGACAGAAAGTGTAGCTGTGCCAGTCCCAGGCCAAAATTTTAAGACATTGTGACAATTTATCAGGAAGTTGATAGCCATGTAAAGCAACAGGTCTGAGACCATCATTCTGTATGGGAGACTCAGATAGCTAAAATAGCCATTTAAAGAGAGCACATGAAAGATAACTGAAGCTCCCATGGGTCAGGGCAAACACTAATCCCCTAACCGAGAGTCCTGGATAAACCTTCAACCAATACCTGGTGCCAGGTTGCCAGCCACATGATTCTGACATCTTGAAAATGGATCCTGGCCAGCTCCCAGACATTCAAACCATTCTAGCGGATTTACCAGATATGTGAATAAAGCAACCATCTTGGACTGACATTATGTAGTGAAAAAAGGATTTATCCTTACAAGACCTTGTCCAAATGCCTGATCAAAGAATCATGAGAAAATAACATAGCTGTTATTTGAAGCTACTAAATGTTGAGTAGTTTCTTATACAGGTGTATTAGTTTTCTAAGGCTGCCATTAACAGAATACCATAGATTAAGAGTTGAAATTTAGGGGCGCCTGGGTGGCTCAGTGGGTTAAGCCTTGCCGTCAGCTCAGGTCATGATCTCAGGGTTCTGGGATCAAGCCCCGCATCAGGCTCTCTGCTCAGCAGGGAGCCTACTTCCTGTCCCCCCACCCCACCCCGCCTGCCTCTCTGCCTGCTCGTGATCTCTCTCTCTGTCAAATAAATAAATAAAATAAATATTAAAAAAAAAAAGAGTTGAAATTTATATCTCACAGTTCTGGCAGCTTGAAAGTCCAGTTTCAGAGCATAGGCAGGCTTGGTTTTTCTCCAGAGACTGCTCTCCTTGGCTTACAGATAGCTACAGTCTCACCGTGTCCTTGTATCCCTTGTGTCTCTTCCTCTTCTTATAATGACATTAGTCACATTGGATGAGGGCCCCATCCTTATGGCTTCATTTAACCTTAGTTATCTCTTTAAAGGTCCTATCCGCAAATACAGTTACACTGGGAGTTAAGCTTCATCATATGCATTTGGGGGGGCAACCCAGTTCAGACAGTAACAACTTCTATGTGTCTTCTCAAAATTCATAACCCCCAAGATGCTGGTATTAGGAGGTGGGGCCTTTGGGGGTGATTAGGATAAGATTAATGTCCTTACAATAAAAAGTTCAGAGATCTCTCTTCCATCAGGTGAGGACACAATGAGAAATTGGCAGTCTACAACTAAGAAAAGGGACTATGCCAGAACTTGACCATGCTGGAATTCTGAACTCAGACTGCCAGTCCCCAGAACTTTAACAAATATTAAGTTCTTTTGTTTACATAAGCACCCAATCTGTGCCATTTTGTCATAGCAGTTTAAAAGCTCTAAGGCAACAAATATAGATTAGTTAAATATTAGTAACTAGAATTTGGATGTTGACATAACAAAAATCTAAAAAAAAAAGTAGTTTTGACTAGTATCAGTGGTGGCAGGCTGAAAAAAGTTGAGGAGACTTAGAGGTATATAAAAGGACAGTGAAGAAATTGCCTTTGGAAATCAGAGAAAATGAAACTTACATTTTTATTGGCAGGACAATTGGAAAGAATATCACTGTGGTAACTTTAAAGACAAGAAATATATTTTTTAAAAATATTTATTTATATATTTTAGAGATACAGAGAAAGCAAGAGACTGTGAGTCGGGGGAGGAGCAGTGGTACCAATTCTTCAAGCCAACTCGCCACTGAGTGCAGAGTGGGACAGGGAGCTCAATCCCAGGATCCATGAGATCATGACTTGAGCCAACAGTCAGATGCTTAAACTACTGAGCCATTCAGGCACTCCGAAGATAAAAAATATTTTTTTTTCTTTAAAATTTATTTGACAGACAGATCACAAGTAGGCAGAGAGAGAGAGGAGGAGGAGGCAGGCTCCCTGCTGAGCAGAGAGCCCGATGAGGGACTCGATCCCAGGACCCTGAGATCATGACCTGAGCCGAAGGCAGAGGCTTTAACCACTGAGCCACCCAGGCGCCCCCAAAAATATTTTTAATTAACTTGTAAACTTGCATATTTGGCCAAGAGAATTTCATTGCAGATACTAAAAGTGCCAACTACTGTTTGGTTTTTGGTTTTATGTGCTTTATTTTATCTATATATATAACGATGAAAAGAAATGAACTAATGAAAAACTGATCACTTTCAAGCAGAATCTAAGGGTAATAGTTCTAAACCAAAACTGATACTGAAAAATAAAACTATTCTTCATAAAGAATGAAAAAAAAAAGTTTTTTGGAGATAGTTTAAGGTTTTCAAAATAAGAAATGGTCTTAGTGAAGAGATTAAAAGTCTGGAAACTACCACCTTCACAACCAAATTCCTGTTAAGACCTTTTGTCAAGATTCTCTCAACCAGAGAATAAAGCCCATAACAATTTTAAGAAACCTGGTATACAGCACAGGGTGAAGGGGAAACTACTTCTTTGAGAGATGTGTTTGTGTGCCTGTTTTCACATGTGTAAATGTGTTTGTGCTGTGTCTACTGGAGAAGATTATAGCTTAATACATAGGAAATGCCCATACTTATAAAGAAAAATATATTAATTTGGAAAAAAAAGGGCTAACTAAACTGCAAAATAGATATAGGTTTCTAGGCCTCCAATTTCCTACAGGTAGAGAAGAGGCTGGGAGAGCTTCTCAGCTACAAGCATGTCATTTTTCTTTTTTTAAATAAAATATGACTCAGAAGGAAGATTCAAAGATCCAGAAGACATATAGACCATATGGATGGTATAGACATATGATACAAGAATCACATAGAAACATTCCCAGGAGTAAAACTGGGATCTCATTAAGAACTGTTTACATGTGCTTGACTGTATTTAAGAAAGATTATAAACAAATGGATGCTATGTATAACTCATTAACAATGCCTCATTATGAATGGAATATTTTTTGAAATTATGCAGTTCTTACTTTAAATATGGGGGAAAAAAAAAACAACCTATCTATTTAGTCCATAGATATTCAGATTGAGAGGAACTATACTTGAGAGGTCTTATTCCTACCTGAACATGAGTTAAATAACATGACCTGGGACTTCAAACTTGAGTTTGATGCTGTAACAAGATCAGTTTTGGAGTGCCTTTGGTGGGTGTTTGAATGTGTTCTGCATATGTTAGGTCATAAATTAGCAGAGGACAGAGAGTAGACTATTGTAAAAGGTCATGTTGGCAGCCCTAATGAATAATGCTTCCTGATATTCACATGTTTTTAGTACTTCCACTGCCCCTCCCCCTCCCAGATGTCTATATGATCTCCTTTAAGTAAATGATGTTGTGCCATTTCTGGGCCTAAGACATAAGGAATTCTAGCAACTTCTGCTTATTCTGTACTTTTCAGAAGTAAGCAACCACCTAAGAAGTATAAATACACTGATTCCATCATGCTGTGAGAAAACCTAAGACCATCATGATCAGGAGAATGAAGGATCCCAACTGACAAAAGGGACATACTTTTTTCAGTTGAAAGTCTCTTTGGAGTGTCTAGCTAAATGCCAGGACCATCTTGATGGCCATATGAGTGATTCATCTTGGAAATGGATCACACAGTCCTACTTGAGACATTTCAGCTTTTCCTCAACCACTGAAGCAATCTTGGCTGAGGTACTACACATGTGAAATGAGAAATAATCTTGGGCATTTCAGCCCCAGCAGACTCACGGAACAAAGATAGCTATCCCTGAAATGTCCTGTTAAAGTTCCTGATTCCTAGGATAGGGAACTATTCTAGTTCCCTATAGGGAAATAGTTCTTTTTTTTTTTTTTAATTATTTTATTTATTTATTTGACAGCGAGAGAGAGAGATCACAAGTAGGCAGAGAGACAGGCAGAAGGGGATGGGAAAGCAGGCTCACTGCTGAGCAGAGAGCCCAACATGGGGCTTAATCCCAGGACTTGGATATCATGACCAGAGAGCCAAAGGCAGACGCTTAACCCACTAAACCACCCAGATGCTCCAAATGAAATAGTTCTTGTATTAATCCACTAAATTTGGGGATACACTGTTGCACAGGAATAGATGACCAAAACCTTCTGACTAAATCCTGATAACAGTAACTCATCTAATTCTTTAGGTTAAAAAAAATCAAATTATGTAAGGAAGCCATGTATAAAATTTCTCACAAAAGTCAAAAACTTTGCAATATCACTCTAATTATTGTTTTATATTATTGTTCCTTAATCCTTCAATTTACTTCCCTCTGATAGGACTCAGAATGTAGTTTTTTTCTGCTTATAAAAGAAATAACAGATATTATGGTAGATGCATTGCATGAATAACTCCATTTTTTTTCATGCCTGCCAATGTTTGTATCATTTGACAAGATCTTCCACACTAACTCTGGGTTTTGTGGGTGAATTTCTTTGACCAGGCAGAAGATTGAGAAAGCACATTTGTGTTTTCGCTTCCCTTGGTAATCTTCTTGCCACCATAGAGCATGCTGAGAGTAGGTGGTTGGAAGAATGGAAGCACAAGTAGAGTCACCCTACATTAGTCAGCCTATGCCCAATAACCAGCTTCCCGCAAATGTTTGAGTGAGCCCAGCCAAGATCAGCTGAGCCCAGACTATGTTATTATGATCTCACAGTGGACTATAGACTCATACATAAAGATAACTTTTGCTGTGGTAAAGCACCAGGTTTTAAGGTGGTTTTAATGTGGCATTATTATAGTAATAAGATAAATGAGCTCAGAATTAAGAGCAGAATGTCACCAGAAAATGAGTTGGCAGGAGTGTGCTAAGGACAAAGAATAACATTGTGTGAAGACTCCAAGGGGAAAAGCTGGGTGTGCATGAGACAGGAAGCCCAAGATGGGTAACTTTATGTATAATTTGGGACAGAAATATGGCTTTTATGCATAGTTAGCTTTAATTAACATTTTGATAAAGACATTTTTGTTCCCAGGAATATGATAGCCTATTAATTGCTTGAATTACTAGTCATCCCGATTCCAATTTGCTACCAAAATTTCAAACATGACAGAAACCAAAAATCTAAATCTTTATTAAACTGCTATTCATTTCTTCTTATATA
The DNA here is from genome assembly GCF_010015895.1 of Lontra canadensis. Taxonomy (NCBI): domain Eukaryota; kingdom Metazoa; phylum Chordata; class Mammalia; order Carnivora; family Mustelidae; genus Lontra; species Lontra canadensis. Next base: position 4,987,572 of record NW_022631040.1, read on the forward strand.
GTTAAGCATTATGATAGGCACAGTAATAAATATAATAAAAATAATGAATAATAATTATTGTGAACAAGTTAGTTCCATATAAAATCTTATCTGACACTTACAAAAACCAGAATGTGGTTGCAAAGTCATTAAAACTGCAAATATCATTTTTGGATTTGGGGAACAAAGACGATGTGATTCTTTGTAGACAAAAATATGCATGATCTATTTCAAAATCTATCTTAGCCACAATAATAATTCTGGGGTTGAGGAACTTTTCAATGTACTTTTAAAAATTCATTTAGGATTTATAATGAAAGCATAAAAATGGAATACTTATGAATAGAGTGTATAATCTCTTCCTGTATGTAAAATATATATTTTATATTTATTTAAATTTATATTTATCCATTCCAATGCAAATATATGCACATACATAGACACAAAAATGTAACAATTCCAGATAAAAATGTATCATTTAGGAAAGAATGCAACCACTTTTTGTATTAATGGGTGTTTTATTATGTTTTGGGGTGTTTTGTTATATAGAAATATACTGCTCATACACATGGTATGTAATTTGCTCTGTCCCTATGTTTTTAAAATGATATATTGTCCGTATCAGTTCATAGGCTAAGTACATAAACCTCATTCTTTTTTTGACTCTTGTGAAGCATACCAGTTTATGGATATTTTATGTAACCACTTTTCTATTGTTATCGGTTTTTAAAAACTTTATTTATTAAAATAATGCTCAAGAGAATATTATTTTTTAGAATATTATTGTATGTAAATATTTTTATATGTATGCATGTATCTATAGAAAAACTTTGGAAGTAAAGTTTCTGGCTAAACAGCATATGCATTTGTATTTTTGATAGATTTGGCCAAATCACCTTAAGTTGAAGTTATATCAATTTATACTCCTACCATCAATGTATGAGAGTGCTTATTTCCCATACTCTAGCCAATACAGATGATATAAATTTTTATTTGTTTAATACATTTTTAAATATTTGTTAACTGAATAGGTAAAAAATATATCATGGTGGGACTTAATTTGTATTTCTTTTATTACATTATGAAGAAAGTTGATTATCTTTTCATATTTTAAGAGCCATTTAAATTTCTTATAAAAAGAATTCACATAAAATGAACCTTTGCCAATTTTTTATTAAGTTGTTAATCTCTTATTATTTTGTAGGAGCTCTTTATATTTTAGAAAAAATAACCTATTATTTTTATGTAAGTTACAGATAATTTATTCCCACTTTTTTGTTTGTTGGGGAGTGTCACTGAAAAGCCATGACCACTAGTTGACTATGAGCTGGACTCTGGTACTAGAAGGCTACTTACCCCCTCCCACGTCCTTGAAATGTGGGTTCTGCTTGCCTTTTCCACTTCCAGAGGTTGCTCTCAGAACACAGCCTTGAAAAACTGATGTGATGGTGAGAGCATCCGCACAGTATATATGACTCAACCCAGTTAAGGCCTCTTTATAAACTTAAGCTTTGATGAGCTACTTTGTGAGTCCATTCATTTTGCTGCTTCCCAAAACAAACCTGATATGTGAGTTCCCTTTTTTTTATTGAAACTGCCACTTATCAACCTGGAGTCAACTGCCTCTTCTCTCTATGCCCTCTGAGTACACAGGCCAGTTTCAGGTTATACCAGGGAAGCTGCCAGGAGGGTTACAAACCAACATTGTTTCAAGTTTTTTTTAGTTGAGATTTAAGTGACATACAATATTATATTATTTTAAGATGTATAGCATGATTCAATATACATAAATATTATAAAATTATTACCACCATAAGTTTAGTTAACATTCATCACCATTCATAGTTATGATTATTTTCTTATAATAAGAAATTTTAAGATCTACTCTCTTAGCAACAAAGTATAACCACTTTTAATTTACTTAAAGAATAATCAAATGATATATGTTGTAATAGGGATACATGTTATCTTGTTATAATTTTAAGGACTTGTTATATGAAGCATGCCTTGGGTGGTATTTATTTGAAAATTATAGAAGCCACACAGTTCAATAAATGTGCTCTGTGTAAAAAAAAAAAAAAAGTGAAGAATAAGAGGGACAACTGCATTAGAGCCAAAAATAGACTAATGACCCCAAATTAATGGAAACTCTGGCAACAGTGCTAACACCACCGATAACCTCTGTTAGTGGAAAGAATAAAATCTACCTAATACCGTGTGTTCATATTTCACCTTATTGTGTATCAGAATAATTATTTTTAAGAAAGTGTGGGTAAATTATATTACAAGAAGTTCCAGATAACCCTTTGTGTTACTGTAGCCTATTTGAAACAATGCAGTTTAGAAGAAGCCAGAATAAAGACCATTTATTCTCCATTGTTACGATGTTACCTTATCCATTAGTCCTTTTTCTTAATATTCTTGCAAGCACTAAATGAAATGATAATGGTCAAAAACATCTTTGGTTTGGTATAATGCTGTTTGAACAGAACTATGAAATATGGCATATGCTATCAGTAGCTTTTTTTCATTTGCTTCTTGAGCATAACCAATTCTTTTCTAAAAATAGAAAACATTGTAATGGTGGACTCTGAGAAACAAACTGAGGGTTTTAGAGCAGAGGAGACTGTGGGGATGGGTGAGCCTGGGTGTGGGTATTAAGGAGGTACGCATTGCATGGAGCACTGGGCGTGGTGCATAAACAATGAATCTTGGAACACTGAAAAAATAAAATTAAATTAAAAATAGAATTTTTAATCTACTAATCAGATTTTAACTTATTAACCAAAATTTTAAAGATTTTGAACAATTTTAGATTTACAGCAGAATTGTGAATATAGTAAAAGTTGTCATACATACTATATCCAGTCTCCTGTATTATTAACATCTTACATTAGTATGGTATATTTGATACAATCAGTGAAACATCATTGGTACATTAGTTTTAACTAAAGACCATACCTTTTTCAGATTCCTTTAGTTTTCTCTCCTTAGTTTTAACTTACTGCCCTTTTTCCATTCCAGGACCCAACCCAAGATTCCATTATTAAATTTAGTCATTGTGTCTCCTTAGTTTCCTCTTGGTTATGGCAGTTTCTCAGATTTTCCTCATTTTTGATGAGTTTGATAGTTTTGAAGAGTATGGGATTAGTATTTTATAGACATATAGGTGATTCTTCTTATTATTTTTGAATGCTGACTTTGATCACCTAATGGAAGTTGGTCAGGTTTCTCTACCATAGGGTTACTTTTTTGTACCCTTCCATTACTGTACTTTTTGCAAGGAGGCCGCTATGCACAGCCCACACATAATTGGGGAACTATGCCCCAGCTCTTGGAGAGTGTAATTTCTACATAAATTTATTTAGAATTCTTCTGCAAAGGATATTTGTATCTCTTTCCTCATTTATTTATTTCCTCAATCATTTATATCAGAGTGGACCATAGATTTTTTTTTTAAAGATTTTATTTATTTATTTGACAGAGATTACAAATAGGCAGAGAGGCAGGCAGAGAGAGAGGAGGAAGCAGCTCCCTGCTGAGCAGAGAGCCCTATGCAGGGATAGATCCCAGGAGCCTGGAATCATGACCTGAGCCGAAGGCAGAGGCTTTAACCCACCGAGCCACGTAGGTGTCCCAGATCATAGATTTTTATTTCATACATTGGATTGCGACTTAATACTACTTTAATTTTTTTGTTGCTCAAATTGGTCCAGCGTTAGCCATTGAGTATTCTTTCATTTGATTCCTGTCTGCCTTTGACATACTCTCATCAATCCAGGTATTTAAAAATTCACTTTCTTACATTCTGGCACTATACAATTCTCTTACCTCATCTTGTTTATTTCTAGCTCCAATCCTAGAATCAGCCATTTTCTATGGATCCCTCATTCCTTTTATTGGACAATAGCCTTAGAAATCAAGAACCAGGTACTAGTGTGTTCAGTGCTACCGAAGTACCCTTATATCTAAGCCTTCTTAGGTGTTCAAGCTAGGAACTACACGTGTGTCTACTAAGCCATGTATATAGACATATCTATAAATATTTCTGTATGAAACAATTTGAATCTATGCTAAATTTAACACGAGCTTATTCTGTTGTCTCCAGTTCTGATCTATCAGTACTATTAGATTACTACTAATGTGAATTACATTAGTTCTTTCCCTTATCTATAAATTCTCACTCACCAATAAAAATCTGGCTGCCACCATTTGCCACTTATTTACTTCATTGTTCAATTCCAGTGTGAATGTCAATCAGCATCAGAATTGTTAACCCGCACTCCCATGGAAAACAACTCTATTAAGCAGACTATAATGCTTATGCGTAATTTGTTTTGCCTTAAACTCTGCAGACTACACTCATTTCCAAAATCATTTAGGTCAGCACTTTCATGTATTTGTTATACACTTAGAATATCTTGTCACATTCTATATTCCCTCCTGGGATCTCCAACTTCCTACATGACTTTTCAGAATTTGCATGCATTAATGTGCTGTGGGTTTTGACAAATGCGCAGTGTCTTATATCCATTGTTATAGTATCATAAATAATAATTTCAGAACATCCCAATATTCCCTATGCTCACCTATTCAGCCCTCTCTTCCCCCCAGCCCCCCGGCAACCACTAATGTTTTTACCATTACTATAGTTATGCCTACTCCTGAATATCATACAATTGAAATTATACAATCTGTAGCCTTTTTAGACTGGCTTCTTTACTTAGCAGTGTGCATTTAAGGTTCATCCATGTCTTTTTTGGCTTGAGGCTCATTGCTTTTTATTGCAGAATAACATTTCATTTCATGGGATATACCACAGTTTGTTTATCAATTAACCTAATGAAGGTTATTTTGATTACTTCCAGTTTTTGGTGATTATCATTAAAGCTGCTGTAAACACTCACATGTAGGTTTCCATGGAATAATTTTTCAAATTAGTTGTGTAGATACCTAAGGACATAAATTCTGGATCCTATGGCAAGAAGATACTGAGTTTTGTAAGAAATTGCTAAACTGTTATCCAAAACGGCTGCACAAACTTGCAATGAATATGACTTTCTGTAGATCTGCAGCCTCACTGTCAGTGTCTTTTTATTTTATTGTAGCTATTCTAATAGGTGTTTGCAGGAATTTCATTATCGTTTCCATTTACAATCCCCTAATGACAAATGATGTTGAATATCTTTTCCCATGGTTTTTGTTTTTGTTTGTCTTTTCTATTTATATTCTCTGGTGAGGTGTCTATTCAAATCTTTTGCCAGTTTTTTGTTTGGTTCGTTTGTTTTCTAATTCCAAGTATTCTGTGTCTGTTTTGGGTACTTTATCAGAAACATGTTTTGAAAAATCTCAAAGATGACATTTGTGCAGAAAGTCTAGAAACTAATCCGGCTAGAATGAAGCACGAAAATAGTGGCACCTAAACAAATAGGTAAGATGATTTAAAAATATTTATGATATATACATTTCTAATAAGGGGTTTGGAATGTATTAATGTTAGATAATGCTAGAGCACTAGCTCTCCATTCTCCTGGGTGTCATCACACCAGTAAAGAGCCTGTCTTTCTTCAATACAAAAGCTCGGTGTGAGTTTTTATTGGTTTCCTCTGCTTTGGGTGGATGAACATTCGTTTGGTTTGGCTACATATGTACAGTTCTGTTTTTATAAAGAATTAAAAAAAATTGTGTTGGTGGCAACTAAACCTTCTGCCATAGTAATCTCTGTTTTTAAAGTTTATATCACAAACCATTAAATATTTGTTAATAGACTTTATTTTTTAGAACAGTTTTAGGTTCACTGAAAAATTGAGAGGAAGGTATAGAGATGACCCATATAGCCTCTGCTCTCATACACACATAGCCTCTTCATTATCAGTATCCCTCAACAGAGTGATACATTCATTACAATTGATGAATCTACAGTGACACATCATTGTCACAGAAAGATCATAGTTAATGTTGGGGTTCATTCTTGGTGTTGTACATTGTATACTTCTGGAAAAATGTATAATGACATGCAGCATATAGTGGCATGTCAAAGTACAAAAGTCAATTCTTTCCTGTACATCAGCAATAAACAATTGGAATTTGAAATTAAAAACACAACAGCATTTACATTAACATCTTCTCAAAAAGATTTTATTTATTTATTTGAGAAAGAGGAAGGTGAGAGAAATTATAGAGAGATCATGAACAGGGTAGAGGGGCAGAGGGAGAAGCAGACTCCTGTTGAGTAGGGAGCCCATAAGGGACTCGATCTCAAGGGGCTCAGGACCCTGGAACCTGAACCGAAGACAGATGCTTAACCAACTGAGCCACACATGTGCCCCTACATTAGCATCTTAATACTAGGAAGATACTTAGGTATAAATCTCTAACAAAATATATGAAGAAATTCATATATTTTTATATGAAATTCATATATATTTCTATATGAAGAAAACTACAAAACTCTGAAAAAAAGAAATCAAAGAACTATGTAATATGAGATATTCCATATTCATAGATAGGAAGATTCAGTCTAGATAAGATATCCATTCTTCCTGACTTAATCAGTAGAGTTGATACAATTTCAGTCAAAATCCAGCAAGTTACTTTGTGGATACCAACAAGCTGATTCTATAAAAAATTAATCCAGACAGAGACCTCATATCCTTCACAAAAATCTAACTCAAAACTGATCACAGATCTAAATGTACAGCACAAAACTATAGAACTCCCAGAAGATAACATAAGATAAATCATTAAATACTATTAATAACACAAATTTAGAAGTTTTATAGTGTTGCCTTAGAAGTTTTTTATTATTTTTTAAAAATTCTTTTTCAGGGGCACCTGGGTGGCTCAGTGGGTTAAAGCCTCTGCCTTCGGCTCAGGTCATGATCCCAGTGTCCTGGGACCGAGCCCCATATCGGGCTCTCTGCTCTGCAGGGAGCCTGCTTCCACCTCTCTCTCTATCTGTCTGTCTGCCTCTCTGCCTACTTGTGATCTCTGTCTGTCAAATAAATAAATAAAATCTTTAGAAAAAAAAATTCTTTTTCAAAAACATACATTGTTTTAAATTTTTACAGTTACTAGAAAATCTGGTATTAACCCATTTGTATAAAACTTCTGTGCTTATCCTGTTTCCCCTTAGGATAAATCTTTAGAACTTTATTTTTTTTAAAGATTTTTATTTACTTATTTGACAGACAGAGATCTCAAGTAGGCAGAGAGGCAGGCAGAGAGAGGAAGGGAAGCAGGCTCCCCACTGAGCAGAGAGCCTGATGCGGGGCTCGATCCCAGGACTCTGGGATCATGACCTGAGCTGAAGGCAGAGGCTTTAACCCACTGAGCCACCCAGGAGCCCATCTTTAGAACTTTAATTGGTGATGTGAAAAATAGCATTTTAAGCTCCTAATACACATTAATAAACAGCATTCCAGAAAGACTGAACTTCTTTCTAGTCTCACCAGTGGTGTATGAGTACTCTGGTTGCCACACTAACATTAGCATTGAGAATTCACTCCCTTGCTTCTTCCTTTTCTCTTCCCCTTCTTCCTTTCTGTTTTCTTTCATTTTTGCCTCCCTGCCTACCTGTTCATCATCTCTGAGATAAAACAGTATAGCTATCTATACTTTTATTTCTTTAAGCATTATTTTGATCATACATTATTATTTATGAATTTTTGTGTTTTCATATTTGTGCACTTTTGAATACTTTAATAAGAAACTTAAATTGCATATAGCCTGCACTCCTTCCAGGATTCTAGGCTAAACTGTGGATGCGTGACATTTGCCTTAAGTTTCATTCTTTTTTGATAGCTTATCTCCACCAACCTCCTATATACTTCATGGTCTCATTTTGCCACCTAGATACTGATTTGCCTACAGCTTCATGCAGTAGAGAACCCACAAAATAAGTAATTTGCTTTGGTAACAGGAGGTAATCCAAAAGCTCGTCCATCAGAATGAGAAGATATGAGTGATGCTTACATTTTTAGCTTGTGTTGTGATCAAGCAGTGTGTGAAGCAGCTGAAGGAAGTCAGTACAGGCCTGACAGAGCAGCTGGGAAGTATTAATTGAAGCTAATTGCTGATTCGAGACTGGCAATGGCTAATTATTTTTACCTGTACAAATTCTCCTATAAGAAACTGCGAGGAAAGGTAAGCAGGAGGATACAATTTAATAGCCTCTTAGAGTGAAACTTAGAACAGACAAAGCAAATGATCTGAAGCCATGGGATGAGACAATGAAGATGAGAGTAAACTAGAACACTCCCTCTTAATGGCATATTAGCTGACTCTACGGTTATCGGTGCCTGTAGGGTACACCTTTGTTTTAGTGCACAAACTAGTTGCAGTAACGCGCTTCCTAAAAGAAAATTACTCTCCCAATTTAAGAAAGAACATTTTAAAAAAGATGAAAGCTTTTAAACTGTATTGAAGAAAGTACAGTTGTGAGGAGAAAATCAACAAAATCCTGATCTGAGAAAGATATTTCTTGTGGTGTCATTGACAACATTCTTTTGGGGAGAAACTAATTTCTTCTAGCATTAGGAAGCAATTCTTCCTGTTCATTTAGAAAACTAGTTATATAATGACCAAGCTGATGGTCATTCAGGGATCTGATAATCTTAGCTATATATGTTTTATCGTATATACAGTGTAATAAAGAATATTTAAACACTTTCTGTCTGTATAATGTCCCCATCATATTGGATTTTTGAACTAGCTTAGTCAGAGGGTTCTTCCCTTATACAAGCTTCAAATACAATGTTAGTTTGTGTTCATTACTAAATTTTCTAAAATGATTTTTTTCAATACTCAAAAAAACAATAATGTAGGGCAATTCCATAGAGACCAACATATCATAATTGGCAATATAGAAAAATAGTGACCAAAATGAGGAAAGAAACCATAAAACAGTAAAGTGATGTTATTCTTTTATACAGACACCTTCTTATAGAGAGGCATATTCTTATGCTCTAGAAAGAAACAAAAATTTCTAATCAGTAGTGTATTTGGGGAAATATTATAGATACCCAAGGTAAAAATATGGAGGGGCAAATAAATTAGACTTGTTGTGGGGACCATGATTTTGGAAAACATTAAAAATAATGTTTTCTTTTAGAAAGAAATTAATTTTCATTTCGACTGATGGGGATATCACCAGTTGGAGATGTGTATGTATCCAATGAAAAAAGTATTCAATTTTGTGGCAAGGACAGGAGAGAATGATCAGAAAATACAGTCAAATGCTTATACTGAGAGAAAATTTTACAGAAAAATAAACATACCATGAAGTGCTTTTTATAACATACAGGAGAAGAAAATTTGAGAAAGAAAAAAGCAACTAATATGTCTCCACCAATGTTATACTAACAGATCTTCAGTCATAACATAATCTTTTAAAATGAAAGCAGATTGTTCAATATTTCTCTTGAATACATTTGACTTTTTGGGTATATGACTGCTTTATAGTTATAGGGTGGATTACCTTATAGGATATAGTTTTATTTGAAACAGAAGAAGAGTCCTTATATGTTAAAAACTGAACATAATTGCCTGAAGATAAATGCATGTGAGTGAGCAGTTAGTTAAGGGTAAATGAAACACAAAAATTAAAATCGTTATGGAGATATATTGAAGATCATTTGTAAAATGCAGGGAATGGGTGCTAGCTGTTTTATACCAATCCCAAGTAATTACAGAAGCAAAATTACTGTAATGATGGTGGTTTTAGCTATTAATTTTAATTCAATTAATAATACTGCATTCATCTAATTGTAATCCAGAATTCATCATGTACTTCAACATTCTCTTAAAATTAACTCAAATTTTCTTCCTGAGCATAAGAAGAAATCCTCTTCCATTATCAGCACCGTTTCTTAAGAAGTGACAAATATTATTTACCCGTATCTGTCTTCAATTTTCTGGCTCCCCTAAAACCTCAATATCTTTCACGCCATGATGTTTATAACTTTACTTTTATCCACACTATTCTGACATAAATGAACAATAAGGTACATGTTTTCAATTTTTCCTAAAGAAAAAGTGAAGATTTTACTATGATTGGGAATTGCAGTTCAGCAAACCACGGTACTAGAACCCCTGCCTTTAACTGCAGGTGCTTTACTGATTCTTATTTTTTTAATCACTTGGCTTTATCCTTCCAACTCTTTGCTTTGCTCTTCCCTTTTTTGGGGTAACTCTTTTGTTCTATTTCTAGCTATTATCACTCTCTACCCCAGTCTCCTTCCCCAAATTTAATAGTCTTCTGCAATACAGCTTACTAAATCTAGGCCTCTTTCCCAGCTCATTCTGACCAGGACCTGAGCACAAACTTACCAAAACAAATAAACCAAAGGTCTAATGTGTTTTCTAAAACAGAGATCATTCTTTAAGATAAACTTTTGCTCCCAGCTAAAGGATTTTTGTTTGCTTTTATTATTTTCTACTCATAGATAATGAACTCTTCAATGCTTTGTGACTTGATTAGTCAATCAAAAGACTATACAAATAACTGATAAACTAATAGATCCCTTTTTGGATGGAATATTCATTAACCTGCTTAATTAGTCATCCTCCTACTGTTCACAAAGTATGTGAATTAACTAATTCAATGTAAGTTGATGGAAAGTCTATCTTTAGTCAGAACTATCTAAGACTTTTGGACAAAGCAACCCATCATAATAGAGTTTGATAGCAAGATTAGTAAACAATTACACTTTTAAAACATATATGTAGTTATAAGAAAAGTAAATTCAAACCAAATAAAATGGTATAGAACTATGACAAAATTCTTTGAAAGAGAAGTCAAAGTGTAGCTATTAGACTACAAATATACAGGTCAAAATTGGAATGTAATAAATTTTGTTGAATCATAAAAATGTTTTTCTGAATGTCTTAAAAATTTATTTTCAAAAATAACTTTGGTATAACCAAACATATTTGTTAATGTGATCCTGGTAAAAGTTACCAAAGTAGTTATCAAAGCTCTTAATATGGCAAGCTCTTAATAAAGTTTGAGAGATTAAAAGAAATTCCATTAAAATCAGTTAAATAGTTATTGGAGATGTTTACTTTCAATATTCTCATTAAGTATGTTAAAATATTAAACTACTATGTTTAACTTATTGTACACTTTTGAGATTCATGGACATTTATGAAACAGAGGTGATTTATACATGAGCACAGACACATGAATGCAAAACAACATGCCTTGGATTAGTTTAAAAAATAATAAATGATAAAATTCTGCAGCTATTTCCTTCAATTCATATTAACAAAATTTAATATGGTTTTAATTGCTGGGAATAAAAGTACATCTTATTAAAACACTAATACTTTTACAACTGGTTTATTAATTTAAAATGTTGCATAAAAGTTAGACTTGAAAAACAAATTAGTTTAAAATTTAATTTTTGTAATCATAAAATGAAATGTAAAATTACTTATTTTTAAAATTTTATTACACTACTGCAATAAGATAGTAGATTAATATAGAGACATTCTCTGTTCCTTTTTGTCTGAAGCCATTCAAAACAACAAGTTTATTGACGAAATCTTCATCTTACATGTAATGAAGAATCTTCTCTCCTCCTTGAATACAATATATAAAAGTGAGTTAATAATTTAGGTAAAATGGGACCAGGGTAAGGCAGATAATGACAGAGATCATTAGACTTTGGATAGAACCAGAAGCATTCAGAGTTATCAAAGCAGATGGCAAATTCTTTTTTTTTTTTTTAAGATTGTATTTATTTATTTGATAGACGGAGATCACAAGTAGGCAGAAAAGCAGGCAGAGAGAGAGGGGGAAGCAGGCTCCCTGCTAAGCAGAGAGCCAGATGCGGGGCTCGATCCCAGGACCCTGGAATCATGACCTGAGCCCAAGGCAGAGGCTTTAACCCACTGAGCCACCCAGGCTCCCCCAGATGGTAAATTCTTAAGTGTAAAACCGATAAGCTTTTGTTTTAGTGGCAAAGGAAATGGGTTTGAAGCATTATTATACAGTGACAAATTATCCTTGGAAAAAAAAAAAAAAGGTTTGGCCAGATGAAGATGTCGCAAAAAGTCAAGTAATTACTTTATCTCAGAAAAAGCAAAGGCTAAATTACAAACATAAATCATTTATCATTCAGAGTGTCATTGAGCCAGAAAAATCCCTTGTAAGCTTACATCTGAGCTATATCTGCAGTTGATGAGAAAGTTCTTTATAGAATACAACTTAAGCCTAACCTAAGTCCAATATAAACAGAAGACTGAATCACAATTTTCCCCAAGTAGCTTATATAAAAGGAACTCCCAAGTATGACTAAGAATCACAACAGGCTCTGGGTCAATCCCCAAATGCACTAAAAATGAAAATAGAGGGAAAATGTTTAGGATTTTTTTTTAAAAAGGCTAATGAACTATATAAGCATAAAAGTATGTCATTGAACAATAAAAATATTATTTCATTAAATACTAATAAGAAAGTGAAATCTGGATTTCATGATAAATTGCTAAAATTAAAAGATTAAATTACTTGGGGACAAAATGCCAGGAAAAGAAGACATAAAAACCAAATTGACAAAGGTAAGGGGGAAAAAAAATAGTAGAGAAAAATAAAACCAACATGCAAAGGAAGTTTGTGCCTAAAGTTGTAAAAACAACAACAAAGACCCAAAGATTACATGCTGCTCAAAGTACAGTTAGGGTCATGCAGACAGTCTCAGGAAAACTGAAGGCAATTATACTAAAAATAACAAAGAGTTGAAGGAAGATCATTTTAGTAGACATGTAAGCATCACAAAGGAGATCCAACATACTTAAAATCGCTCTTAGGGGAAAAAGCAGCAAAATCAAATATATATTTTTAAAATCTCAAGAAAATGCATGTAATTTGGTTAGTTCAAATTCAAATGTAAGAACAAAATACAGACTGGATTTTAAAAATTAGTATAAAATAAATTTAAAATATCTCAATTTTTAAAATTGATTAAATATTGAAATGATAATATTTTAGATATATTGGGTCTATTTAAAATATCAATACATTAATTTTACATATTTCTTGTTACCTTGTTTAATGTGGCTTGTTGAAAAAGAACCAAGGTCCAAAATGGAGTCATTTGCCTTTAAAGCAGCAAACCAAGATTTGACCGCAGATTCAACTGCTCCCAAAAGTTATCTTTAAGCAGTTAAACTGAAATTTTCCTATTAGCATGTGAAGTAATCTGCAAAATAAGATATCTGCCATTCCCTTCCTCAAAAAGGTGGCCTGTCTTGAAACAATCCTTTCTCTTCTGTTGCTGATAAGTTCCTTGCCCCATGTTCCTACTGCCTATAAAAAGCTTTTGGGATGCCCCCAATTCAAGAGTTGTTGAAAAAAAGGCCAATTAGATCTTAAAAGTTACTTAATTGAGTTATATTCTTTAATAGGCTACTGAAAAATGTATGAAATATGTGGCTTATGTTATATGAGTTATGGAGTTTGATCTTTTTTTTTATTTGTTTAATTTCTTCCTCTGAACTGAATCATTTATACAGACAATCAGGTAGATATGTCTCCCCCATCTTTAAAGATGATTTTTAAATTCTATTTTAATAAATTAAAAAAAAAAAAACTCCCTTGGTCCCTTAATGAACTTTAATTACCACACTATCTCCTCAATTTCTCAGCTAAATTTTTCTGAATGATTACTTTTATACCCATTTCCACATTACTATTCCCTTCTCATGAAAGTATGGCTTTTGAACCCATCAATCCATAAAAACTTTTAGCCATATGAATTATGAATCTCATGATAGCTAAGGATTCTGGATGTTTGAAAAACTGTCTATTCTATCTCTCTCAAGTGTTAACATTTTGAATTTTTTTTCTTTTCCATAATTTTTGTGCTGGCCTCAGCCTATCAATAAGCAATGTTGTGGCTGGACTGGCCTTGTGGTTCATACTATGATTGCAAGACATTTTCAGCAGTAGCCATCAGGAAACTTGGGGAAAAAATAAGTTTACTACTTACAGAAATTGGAAATTACACAGCACCCCCAAGGCCACACAATGGGGACACAGGTAGAGAAAGAACAAGAGTGAGAGAGTGAGAGAGTCAGCATGACCAGGAGTCTATGGTGGAGGCTTAGGATTTTGCAAACTCCCTTAACTGGTGAATTTAAAACCAAAGAACAGGAATTTAAAGTGCAAGAAGAGGGGTGCCTGGCTGGATCAGTTGGTAGATCATGTGACTCTTGATCTTGGGGTCTTGAGATCAAGACTCACGTTGGATCTAGAGGTTACTTACAAATAAAATAGAGTACAGGAGGAGAAAAACAGAAGTGGACCAAATGGTCAGTTATTAAAATCAAACAAGACCTCTAAAACTAAGTAGCTCAATGGGGTAAGGGGGCCTGACTCTTTATCTAGTCCTGAGGCTGTCAATATGTTTATTCCTGATAGCTTTCTTTGGAATGGATGCCGCTTTGAAGTGGATAACTTAAATCAGGCACTTGTATTACAAAAGGAGCCAACTGTCAGGCTCACATTACAGCCTAATGTTTCTATTTGCCTCAAATTTGCACCTCAGATCTCTGCTTCAGTCTTTGCAGACAGGTACTTCCCTGTTTGTGTTTGTTGTTATTATATAAAGCTATTATTTTGAAGTGTGGGAAAACCCTAGTTCAAACATACTTTATTGCTCATATAATAATAACTAACAACCATTGTGCCTTTTTCTGTATACCAAGCAGAATTCTAGAGTTTTACCTACACCAACATGTTTAATCTACACAACAATCTTATTAACTATTATTTTCACTTGATAGGTAATGCATCGCTCAAAAACCATTAATTAATTTGTCAGCAATTGCACAGAGTTTAATTAATAAATCATCATCTAATGCTAAGTAACTATTCCAGAGTTTGTGCTCTGAACCACTCTGCTGTTTTTCAGTCCACATGCTAAAGAATTCCAGTGAGCTGAATTTAGACATAGCTCTGGCAGAGATTTAAACAATGCAATACTGACTCTGCCCATCTTGTAACTTTATTTTCTTATATATTGGCTCTCTTTACCAATAAACCCTAGAATTTGGAGGCTTACATGATCTTTAGTCCTTGTGATAACAGAAAGAAGACAGCTCTTTCTTTCAGGATCAGATCAATGGTCCAGAAAGGGATTAAAAACACACTCATTTTTAACTTACTCCCACTGCTTAGCTCTGCATCCAGGTATATGAGCCCTTTGGTCTGGCCTGAATATTTCAAAGGCCAAGCTTATGAAATAAGCAGCATCTGTACCATATCACCTGACCAAGGTCAGTACAGACAATACGAATCACTGTTCTCATAACCACACCGTTAAGAATGGTTGGAATAATAGGGGTCTACAAAGTATTAGGAGAAAGATAAAGAAGCACAACCTCTATATTAGTGCTGTAAATTGATATATTGACCTGCAATTCCGATTAGATTGTTTTTTCTAAAATAAATAAGGCTGCAGTAAAACCTAAAAGATAATGAAATGTAGCATGAAGATGAAAGAGAAACGACATGGGTATAGTATAGAAAGAATGATGCTCGAAGTGAGAAAATGAATAAATTAGGAGGAAAAAAAGACATTTTAAATGTGGTGCTATTTTTAATTTTGGAGAATACGTCCAGAAGTGCAATTGCTAAATCATATAGCAGATCTGTTTTTAGTTTTTTCAGGAACCTCCATATTGTTTTCACAATGGCTAAATCAGTTTACATTCCCACCAATAGCATGTATGTAAAGTTTCCCCTTTCTCTACATCCTCACCAACACTTGTTACCTTTTGTCTTCTTGACATATGATCCAGTAATTCCACTTCTAGATACATACCCAAAGGAAACGAAAAGAAAATATTGAGGAAATATCTGCATTCCCATGTTTATTGCAACGTATTCACAATAGCCAAGACATGGAAACATTCTAAGTCCCTGTCAATGGATAAATGGATAAAGATGTGATACATCACACACACAGTAGAATGTTATTGAGTCATGAGAAAGAAGAGAATTATGTCGTTTGCAACAACATGGATGGACCTTGAGGTCATTACGCTAAGTGAGATGGTCAGACAGAGAAAGACAAATACTGTATTATATCACTTATATGTGGAATCTAAAAATACCTGAATTCATAAAAGCAAAGAGTAAAATGGTGGTTATCAGGAGCCAGGAGTAGAGGAATGGGGGGATATAGTTTAAGTTTACCACAAGTAGTAGGTAAGTTCTTGAGATTTAATGCATAGTAAGGTGAATGTAGACAACAATATTATATTATAATCACCAATATCGATAAGAGGCTTAATTTTTCCAACCACAAGAAAGATATGATCATTATATGACATGATAGAAGTGGATCACTACAGTGGCAACCATATTGCAATGTATAAATGCGTCAAATTAACATGTGCAGGTAAAATTCATATGGTGTTATATGTCAAATATATTTCAATAAAAACGTGGTTCTACATTTTAAAGGTTCTACATTTTAAAGAGGTTTACTTTACATATATATGTATACATACATATATATATAACATATTGAGCTAACTAGAGTGTATGCTTCCCTTCTCTCTAAAATATATGAAATTATAGTCACAGTTAAAATTATTGAAGCATATTTAAATGGAATTTTAAGAGAAAATAAAACACTTTTCAGCAAAATGCATGGAAAACATCATCATCCTAAAATTCTTGGTTCTTTGAGTCCATTTTTGCATATTTTGTTGAGAAAAGATCCTTAGAGATTGGTACCTAGGTACAGATGTTGCACAAAAGAAGAGTAAGTAGGTAAACATGCATGTGAATTTCCCTACATTTACATGTTACTTACATCATCTTAATAAGTCAGTTTATAGTGACTTTCAATAAATAAAAGTATAATTTTTGAATTGACTTGAATATGTAATTCTTTGAAATAGTTACTGCAGCCATAAGGAGAAAATCTGGTATGAAGTCATTTGTGTGTGAGCTAGCCAGCTTCCTATATTAAAACTTCAAAATAAAATGAATGATTTATGGTCCCTAGAAAAATGCCATTTTTAGATTTGAAATGTCACTTATACTTTTCTGTCCATTCAATTTGTTTCCCTCCTTTGCACTTAAATACATTATTCTCTTACCTCAACCTCCCATAAATATCATGGCTTTATATCACCATTCCAAGTAGTTTCACAGCACTGGGGGAATATCTTACAAAAAATTGTTTTAAGAAAACTATTGAATTTACTTAAATATTCTATTAAGGGGAAGAATGTAGCAATAGATCTATTGAATTTTCTTCTCAGCATAGAGTCTCTAGTAGGGAAACCTAGATTGTCTGATCAATCTAGGTTTATATATATTTTACCAAAAAGACAGCTAGAAAATTATTTTTCTTTTTTGTTGCTTTTTAAAACTTACTCAGTTTTTCTACATGAAAGTAATTACTTCACATGAGAGAAGTCATTGGTTTTAGTCCTTATTTTTCTAACATAATATTTCTTAAAATGCAGAATGTTTTGGTTGCTAATGGCTAGACATATATAACCCTACCCTAATCAATTATATTATTGCAGTTGTTGTTTTTTATTTTGATTTGATTTTTTAGTAAGTAAATTCTGTTATTTCTATCATTGTATTATTTTGAATTATTGTATTGTATTGTATTTGAATTATTGTAAATATGTATGTGCATACACATGTGTACTTTTCCAAAGAGGAAAAAAAATTAATAAGATGTGAATTTTGCCTTTCAATGTGATATTGGCCTCCAGAATAATTTTTAATATAGCACTACAAGATCTAGAGAGACTATTTTAAAATATCATATATCGAAAACTTCCATTCAGTGAGATTTTTAAAATTTTCGCTTGAAATCTAAAATTTTTCACATTTGAGTGGGTAATATTCTAAAGCAGAATTGCATTCATTGCTAATAGTTCTGGGATAAGGGATGGACAATTATTAAAAACCATCATGTAGATTGTTTATATTTATGAAATAGAGCCAGAAATAAATGGGTCATTTAGCCAAGAATTCAAAACAATTTTTTTTTTTTTTAAGAAAACTTCCCCCAAAACAGTTAAAAGTCAAAATAATGTCTTGGGCCCAAAATTCTTGAAAAAATATTCTTGGGAATTCAAGACATAGAAGGACTGCTCGAGGGCAAAGGCTTCAGCCAAAGAAAAACCAGCTGAATGTTTGTCAGCTCAGCACTGGGGTGGAGGAAGCCAGGATCCGGCATCCTGCTTCTTGTGCGGAAGGACTTCACCTTTGTACCATTCATTACCAACAGAATTTGAATCCTTTAAGTTTCTCCAAATGAACAAGTATTCAGGCTTGACTTGAGATTTATAACTGACAACTTCAAACCAAACTTTCTAAGATGTACGCTTAACCATGTTATCAAGACTGAGAATCTACTGTAGCCTCCCTTGTGAAGGAAGTAGAAGTTCAACATATGTTTATTTTTTACTGAAATGTTCAGAGCCATTTACAAACTGCTTTGTCTAATTTTTATGGTTTCTGGGACAAAAAGCATTCACTTGTTTTAGTTTGAAAATAGAATAACGTGCTAATTAGGGTTTATTTTGAAAAGTTGAGTTCAATTTAAGTGTAGGGCGGTATCTTATAAAGTAACCTAACAGTCAGAGGTAGTTGTTTTTGATCAGAGATTATGTCTGCATCGTTCGTTTTCTAAGATTCCTTATTAATAGCTATCTTTAGCTTACATATAATCAGAAACTGTGTTATTGCTTGCATTTCCATTATATAGTGTCAAAGAACTTAGTTGCATACAAAATACTTAAACTGAAAACAACTCAAGGAGGGATGATGTAAGCCGTCCAAACTTGTAATATACTACAGCTGAGAAAAGGAATTTTCTTAGGCCAGACAGGGTGCTGAATGGGACAATAAATCAAGCTTCTGAAGGAAAGCAATTGTGAATCCTTAATACACAGACACAAATTATACATGTTATACAAATATATGTGAAAGCATAGTAGAAATATTTCCACATGGGCACAAATTCCAAGTTTTGTCCTTGTATACCTTAACTGAGCAAGATAATTGAAAGTGAATTATCAAAAATAGAGCTTCCCTATGACCCTGCAATTGCACTACTGGGTATTTACCCCAAAGATACAGATGTAGTGAAAAGAAGGGCCATCTGTACCCCAATGTTTACAGCAGCAATGGCCACGGTCGCCACACTGTGGAAAGAACCAAGATGCCCTTCAATGGACAAATGGATAAGGAAGATGTGGTCCATATACACTATGGAGTATTATGCCTCCATCAGAAAGGATGAATACCCAACTTTTGTAGAAAAGCCCACATTGGGCTCTCCGCTCAGCAGGGAGCCTGCTTCTCCCCTCTCTCTCTGCCTGCCTCTCTCTCTGTGTCAAAAAAAAAAAAAAAAAAAAGAGGTCTAGTTGTTCCACCCTCTCAATAGCACTTGGTATTAATAAATCTTAATTTTAGCTATTTTAATGGGTATGTGGATACTATATATCTATGGTTTATAGTTTGCATTTCTCTAATGATTAATGATGTATATCTTTCCATGTGTTTATGCATTGTGTGTGTGTGTGCTGCTGCTCAATCTTTGCACATTTCCTTTAAATCTAGTTGTTTATCCTATAGCTGAATTCAAAGAATTATCTATACATTTAAGATACAAGTCCTTTGTCAGATACACATTTGGATAAAATTTTTCTTCCAGTCTCTTTCCTGCCTTTCCATTTTTGTATCACTAAATTTGAAGAGTAGGTATTTGTTTGCTTTAACTTGTGACTTTGTCAAGTTTATCAGTCTTTTTATTTCATTGCTTGTGCCTTCGTATCCTATCTCGGACATTTGGCATACATCAGGGGTGCAAAGATTTTCTCTTGTGTTTTCTCCAAGAATCTTTAGAGTTTTATTTAGATCTCTGACTTATTTTGAGTACTTTTTCTGCAAATGGTAAGAGAGAAGGATTGTGGTTCACCTTTTCCAAACTTTTTTTCTTTTTCTGGGACCATTTGTTCATATTTAGGGGCTTTTAAAAAAATAATTCCCTGTTATGTTTCAAGTTCTACTGTCTTCATCTAAGAAGACAGCCCAATGCATATGGCTTATTAAAAAGAGTGAAGAGTCAGGAGAGGAAGACAAAGAAGCCAGATCATATCCTTTAACTTGGATGCTTTCACTTTATCCTGAAAGACAGGGAGCCAATGAAGAATTTTAAGAAATGACATGGTCACATTTATACTTTAAAACGCATTCTGGCTTCAGTAAGCAGGAACAATATGTATGGCTTGCTGCTATCTCCTTTGTAGTACTAAATATTTATTTGTTCCACAATACCAATACAGAAATATAAAAGCATTTAAAGAGCACTTGAAGAAATAGTTATAAATGAATTTAGTTATTCTGAGCATTAATCATTGTCATCTTACTATGTTAAACACTCAGTAGCTTAATTCAGTACACTCGAATTCTACATTTCCTAGGAGATAGAATTGTGGGGAATAAATGTAGACTGCTTTATCAAGGAAAGTAAGAGTTAAATTTTATATATTTGTAATTGGTAAGATTTATTTTAATATAGAATATAGACCATATATTATATATTTATGTGAGTACATAAATACAAGCAAGCCTTTGGTATGTGTACATGCATACTACTTGGAACCAGAACCAGAATATAAGCAATAGCTTTGTAACATGTAGACAGAGATCATTCTGTATTTCCATAGTGGGTAATAATAAACTTATCTGTAGTAGTCAATGTCTTGACGGAGGGGGCTAGGAGAAGACCAAAGGAGAACAGGAAGGTGATGGAGAAAGAGGAGAACAAGAAGGGGGGAAGAAAGAGGTGACTTTTTCTAGGAGGTGGATTATGTAAGCCTGCCTCAACTCCAAAGGAAAAACAAAATTCAAAAAGCTATAATGCACTGAATTCTCCCAATTTACATTCTGAGGATCATTTACATACTTCAAAGGAGGACCAATTATTTAATTTTAGGCAAACTGATAAGTAGGTGGAATATGGTACAATTCAAATATGAAATCATTAATTGTTGTAGAATTTTTTAAGATGTTTTACACAGTATAAATTCATTATCATGAACCAGGATGTGTGCTCATCAAGCAAGAGCCTAAATATTTGATTCATCAGAAGACTTCTAGGGAAAGCTTTGAAGATATATTACATTAATCATTTTGTCATATGATAATCACACTAAGTTTGATTCTATACATTCTTTCACATGTGATTTTTAGTGATATCAAGTGAATTTAGCGGAGGTTTAACAGAAATGCCAACTCCACAAAGTCAGAGTTTTCAAGAACTAAATGTTATTAAGGAACACAGAGAATGTAGTTTCAACTATTCCTGCTTGGCAAAAGTTTGGAATGACATTTTAACTCAAGAACATATCAAAAAATGATAGTGGTTTATAAGGTATTAAAGAAATTGCTTTGTTATTTTGCTCAGAATTCTGTGTAATCCTAAAAAATTACCTTAGTAATTTTTTTATTTTTTTGTCCATTTTCTAACTATGGTATTTTTTGTAGGCTTTGGTCGAGAATGGAATTCAATGGGACATTGGGATTTACAAAGATATTGAAAGACTGACAGATAAAAATTCAATTTATCACTGTTTTAGAAGAAAGTGGTTTAAAACAGCTCACTGGGAAGCTGTGACAGTTTCCCTGTAAGTCAGGGAAATTCCACTTGTCACATTAAGCAACAGAAATGTGGGTGGATCAGGACATTCACCAGGAAGCTGATGTGTCTGGTCAAACTTCCTCTGAAAAGCTTGTTCTTCTTTTGCTGCCCTCCTAATCTTGCACTCTTGCCCTTCATTGGCAATCCCTAATTTGAACCTGTGGGAAACGATGTCTGAACAATGTAGTTCTCACTTCTCTTCAGTGATAAGGTAGAAGTCTTTAAAAAGTTTTGGGTTAAAAGAGGTGATATTGGTAGAAAATGAATAATCTCAAGTATTAACTTTTATTTCTCCTTCTAAATAGTGGAAAATTTAAACTAAATCACATTGCCTAGAAGAGATAATTAAATAATGAAATTATTGATAATGGGATAATTAAATAATTAGATAACATCGTTATTTTTGCACATTTTAATATACAAATCAAATGATTTACGAATTTAAAGTTTCTCACCTGATATTCAAAGCATTTTAAAAAGCAATTTAGCCTATTTTCTTAAACTTATCTCCTATCATTTCCTAAACTGTATAATCAGCACCAGCTTTCCCTACTCATATGTGTTTGCTCATGCTAGCCCTCTACTTGAATGAATTAGCCTTATAGTCTAGTCTTCAGTTAATCTAAATTTTACCTATACATCAAATTCATTGTTCTCAGCTGACCTGAAGATGGTTTGAATCTTATTCAGTTGCTGATTTGGGGAGCTCCTAAAAAACTTTGTAGGAGGATTGCTCTGCAAATTCAAATCTAGTCTTTCCAAGTGTTCGGTTGTTTTTATTGTTTTGTTGTTGTTTTTAATATGTCTTTATCCTTCCTGCATCAACTCCCAGCCAGTGTTTATTGAGTATTTAACTAATCTCACGTGCTCTTATTGGGATTAGGGACCTGACTGCCTGAATGTACTATCTGCACTAATTCAATGGTTAAATATTAAATGATTCTGATGAAGGTCCTAGAATAGAAAATTGTATATGATTCCAACAAGGAGTGGTGGTATTTTCGCTATTATTCTCTGTTACATAGTGTGAAGTCCTAAAGGCCGTTGCTCATAAGTGGATTTTATGTCTAGGTTTCCTCTGAACTGCATGGTATGGGAGACCGTTCTCTCAGAAAATTTCAGCTTGACAGTCCAGAAATACTTGAGGTCTATACCCAGAGTGGGATTGGTGAATAATCAAAGAAGCAGGGGCGCCTGGGTGGCTCAGTGGGTTACAGCCTCTGCCTTTGGCTCAGGTCATGATCCCAGGGTCCTGGAATCGAGCCCCGCATCGGGCTCTCTGCTCAGCGGAGATCCTGTTTCCTCCTCTCTCTGCCTGCCTCTCTGCCTACTTGTGATCTCTGTCTGTCAAATAGATAAAATCTTTAAAAAAAAAAATATCCACACTACCCAAACTCATCTACAGATATAATCCATTCCCTAGCAAAATACCAACAACATTTAAAAAAATAAAATCAAAGAAGCAGCAGACTCTTTTTGATTTCATTCTCCCACTCAGCTTTATCAGGAAAAAAGAAAGAAACAAAAATGATGTTAGTTATTATTTCTTAACTGACTGCAGAATGAATTCCTCAGTTGGTTAAATATTTGGAATTGAAAGTGATATTATTGATTAACACTTACAAGTCAGTCATATATATAATTTCAGAAATTATTTATTTTCTCCCATAGTTATAAAACTTTAAATTATCTTATATTTATCTTCAATAGTACCCAACATAGCATCTTATAATTTATGCATCTAGTATACATGATATAATGGTAATATATTATATATAATATAGCATATATACTATATTATAAGGTATTATGTATGGATATGCAACTATAAAACATAAATATTTATACTCTGTTTTCTTTTAGTATTAGACTCTGTATTTCCATTCACACATGGACACACACACACACACACACACCAAAAAAAAAAGTTCTATGTACAGCTTATATGATTGGATAAACAACTACATTGTGTGTTGTTTCTGTAAATACTGGAGTCTCCCAAGAGGACTGTTTAGTTTGTTGAATACTTCGATACATGATTTGAGAAGCATAGTTAAGTAGCAATAAATGGTTGCTAAACTGCTTTTAGAAAACCTTAAGTTCAACTAACGTTAAGCTTTAATTTTGCTGAATAGATTATGCAGTTTATAGAAAATTCACAGTTTATTTGCTTAGTACAATAGTGTCATATGGAAAACTTTGGTCTCAAAATATAAGAGGGAAAAGAGAGATGATATGACTAGAAGCCAGAAACAAAATAATTCCATTTAATTTTTTGAATGTTGTAAAATATAAATCTCCAAAATGTATAATGTAAATTTTATTAACTGTTAATGAATTGTGGAGTTTGTCTTTTTTTTTTTTTTAATTTACCTTTACCATCATCAAGGGCAAGGTTATGACAAATGCTCAGTGCAGCTTCACGGTAAGTGAGCTGATAACAGAAAATGCCCATTTAGGTACAGTCATTCTAGTCCAGTCTACGGTACAGATTTACTGAGCACTCTGAACTTTTTTATGTATATATGCAAAATAATTCTATTTTTCTCCAGTAACTTTCACTAAATTTCTACTACTTTCCCTTTTAGTCCTTTAATGATATTTAAAATTTATCACATTAAAGCACCTACTTTGCAATGAAAATTATGTTAGAGAAATAAAATAGAAAGTGTAGAATATCCAGTTCAACCTATTTCAATATAAAACTTCAGTTTCATATACAATCCAACACTAGTCTCCTCTGTTCCCAGTACCTGCCAGATTCTCTCTCCCTGGAGGCTTAGATGGTATTTTAACTGTTTTCACTCCTCTTTCCTCACACTCATCTGCCTCTAAGTATTCCAGAGTCAGGAGGGGGGAAAGAAAAATTTGGAAGACATAGTCATTTCCTAATGCTGCCATAACGAAGTACAACAAATGGGTGCTTTAAGGCAATAAAAATGTATTTTCACAAATTATGCTGGAAGCTAGAAGTCTGGGAATGAAGGGCCATACCATTCCGTCTGAGGTGTTTGAGGGAGAATCTATTCCAGGTTCTTTCCTAGTTTTATGGTGATGACCAACAATCATGTCATTCCTTGCCTTGCAGATGCATTACTCCAATCTCTACCTCTCTCTTCACATGGTATTCTCCCCCATGTCTCTGTGTCTTCTTATAAGAACACCAGTAGATTGGATTAAAAGCTCACCCTACTCCAAATGACCTTACCTTAATGAAATACACCTATAGGGACCATATTTCCAGATAAGGTCACATTTTGAGGTACTGGGTGTTAGTATTTCAACATAGATTTTCCTGGGGGCATAATTCAATCCATACAGAAGAAATGTACATAAAAATACAAGCAAAAAAATCCTTTGCTTAATTGGTGATGCTTAATACTCTCTTAGCTCTCTGATGAAAAGTATGTGTGATTCTGGGGGCAGGATGCATGACCTCTCCGTGGCATGATTCCCAACATGGGAAATTTGTTCACTGGCTAACCCCCCATTCAACACCTGCCTCTCTGGTCTATTCCACAGCCTTCTCCTGTTGGCACGTCCTTATCTGACAGCTCACATTCTGGGTGGGTGACCATAAACTGTACCTAGCAATTTTCAACCTAAACTACAGGAAACATATCCTTTGCCTGACCAAATCATGGGACTATCAGCTGAACCATTGTTTTCCTTCTGCCCTGTCATAGCTCTCAGATTATTTTTTCCCACTCGCTCAATTCCTACAGAATTCTGATCAACAAATTCATTCACTGAATAATAATCAAGTGGGAAGTGAACGGCCTAGCTTTCAAACAATCGCTGTTCTCTTTGAGCGTGTTTGTTTTATAATCCACCTCTTTGACTAGGCAGCGGGAAATGTTTCATAAGATTTGACCATTCTGTTCATGTTGTGTAACAGATAAAAGGCAGATTTTTGTTTGTGTGTTTGTTTGTTTGTTTGTTTGTTTTTGTTACAGCTCTAGATAAAAGAAGGCTGCCCCTCAGGGTTGCAACTCATTACAACAGAATAATGACCTAGAGCTGTAAAGGGCAGGAGTTCCTACAGCAAGCAACATCTGGTTAACTAGATCCTCTGAGCAACTTGTGAATTGCCAGTATGAATAATTTCATAGGCTCTGGGGCAAGGGACTTTCCCTAGTTGTCTGGCACTTGGCCCTGGGGCAATTAGGGTGGGTTGTTGTAGCTACAATTTTAAGAGTCCTATGAGGGAAGTGGGTGGAGTTGTGGACTTAGTGGCTGCTCCGAAAGGGAAACTAACTAACTGACTTCAGAACTGGATCAAGATAGTATCATTAAAAAACAAAACAAGGGGCGCCTGGGTGGCTCAGTGGGCTAAGCCTCTGCCTTCAGCTCAGGTCATGATCCCAGGGGGGTGGGATCGAGCCCCGCATCGGACTCTCTGCTCAACAGGGAGCCTGCTTCCCTTCCTCTCTCTGCCTGCCTCTCTGCCTACTTGTGATCTCTGTCAGTCAAATAAATAAATAAAATCTTAAAATAAATAAATAAATAAATAAAATTAAAAAAAACAAAACAAGAACTGTGTTATAGGGAAGAACCTTACT
Source organism: Lontra canadensis (assembly GCF_010015895.1). Classification (NCBI taxonomy): domain Eukaryota; kingdom Metazoa; phylum Chordata; class Mammalia; order Carnivora; family Mustelidae; genus Lontra; species Lontra canadensis. Next base: position 5,013,802 of record NW_022631040.1, read on the forward strand.
CTTAACCATAACAAAAAGGCTAAAGGAATGATCTCTCACCAAAATCGCCATGTACGACTGGTGCTGTCTTCTTTAACTTGCTTAATTGGGGTATCTGAGTTTACATCCTTCCTGTTATCCTTCCAATCTGAGGAGTGTGCATTTCGGTGCCTCTTGACGGTCTCCTTTACACTTTGGTGTTACTCTGATCCTACTTTTTTCAGCTTTGGAGTTTTAGTAAAGAGCTTTTCATCTGTTTGCGACAGGAAAGAAAATAATCCATTTAGCATCCTTTTTCTGATGGCGCTTAGTAGGCTCTATGTCTTTAATAAGATGCATTCTGATTAATAAAACCAATATTCCTTGTTAAGAAAGAGAACACTAATGTCCCGGGACACAAAGATACATTTACCTGTCTCTGATTTATCTCCTTCAACCCTAAGTATTCTTTAAAATCTTTTATGTTTGCAGCAGATAGAAAAGCATCGCTGGCCAACCCATTACTGAATAAATGGTATGTTCGGTTCTCTTCAAACGATCAAGATTTAAGGCTCTTCTCAGGAGAAGCTTTCTGTAATAATTTTAAAATCAAGGCAGAGGAATTTCTGAGACCTACTGAGCATTCTTCAGGTGAAACAATAAAGCACCTTGGAAGGGATTTTCTTTCAACCTCTTTCTCCTATTACTCCGCTGTCTATCTAGTATCTTCAGAGTTTATGTGGCTTATAAAGACAAGAGAAATCAAGGAAGGGTGATATTTCTTTCTTAACATTCTAGAACAACAGTGACTAAAGAGTTTTCCTTAGAACACTAGTCACTCGGTTGCTCTAAAAATATAAATGGAGTGTGGGGGAGAAAATAGGAGTCCCTAGCCAGACAATTTTGGGAAATTCAGCTTCAACAAAAGAAAAACTTCTTTTGCAGCTTTGTAATGTGATTTAAAATGTGAAATGATAAAAAGAATTTTGCAGCAAATTTGCCACTTAACATAGTTTAAATCAGACATCAAAATTTTCTGACCACAGTTGTTTCCAACAGATAACATTTTAATGATTCTAGTGGATACTTTTTCAGGGTTTAACATCTTTGGACTTGGGGGGCATAGTGAATTTGTTAAAATCTCATTCTCACCATTGTTTAGTTGACAGTACTGACATTTTTATCATTGTTTGTATATGCTTGAACTTCTTCATGACTTTTCATGTGGCCGTCACTTCAGTTTGGTTTTGTGAATTATTGTTACACTTTTGTTGAATTTAACCGTCACTTAAAATTTTTCCCATTTGTTTTCTGAAATATCCCATGGAAACCATATAGTTAGACAAAGAGAGAGCCTAAGTATTTGTAGAATAGATCTCATTAGCTTGAAAGAACAATCAGGAGAAAAGAGTGGAACACTTTAAGACACGCTGAATCACTTGTCTTATAACTATATAAAATCTAAGAAGTTTTAATATATGGCCATGGCTGTTACTACAATTGGACTCTCTCTGGGGTGCCTGGGTGGCTCGGTGGGTTAAAGCTTCTGCCTTTGGCTCAGGTCATGATCTCAGGGTCCTGGGATTGAGTCCCGCATCGGGGGGGTTCTCTGCTCAGCGGGGAGCCTGCTTCCCCCACCCCTGCCTGCCTCTCTGCCTACTTGTGATCTCTGTCTGTCAAATAAATAAATAAAATCTTAAAAAATAAAATAAAATAAAATAAAATTGGACTCTCTTTTTCTCTACTTAAACACATGTGGAAATGACACTGAAAATTTATATTAAATTTATATATGTGAAATATAAACATTATTTGATTAAACATAACTGATACAGAGGTCACTTTTATAGTTTATACAATAAATAAAAGATTTTTAAGATTTTACAGATTTTAAGATTTATTTATTTATTTGATTTTATTAGAGAAAGAGAATAAGAAAACAGGTGTGGGGGGGCTGAGGAAGAGGGAGAGAGAGAGAATCCCCAGCAGACTCCCTACTGAGTGTGGAGCCCAGCGCAGACTGGATCTCAGGACCCTGAGATCATGACCTGAGGTGAAATCAAGAATCTGACACCTAACCAACTGAGCCACGCATGTGTCCCAAACATGTTTTAAAGATTTTATTTATCCATTTGAGAGAGAGAGAGAGAGAATGCACAAGTAAGGGGAGAGGCAGAGGGAGAGAGAGAGAGGCAGTCTCCCCACAGAGCAGGGAGCCCGACTTCAGTTTGAATCCCAGGACCCTGGGATCATGACCTGCGTGGAAGGCAGATGCTTCACAAACTTAGCCACCCAGGCGCCCCATCCAAACACGTTTTAATTAAGCAGACACACACACGTATGCGAGAAAATGACGCATAATAATTTTTTACTTTGCAAATTACATAATAAAATTGTCACAATCTTTTCTTCTGAACAGGTTATGCCAGTTGCTTATGCTCAAGGTCTAAGACAATAAAGTGGATTCAGAGAGATAAGGGAGGGGTAGTGCAGTATTTAACTGGATTATCAGAGAAGGCCCATTGAGAAGTAGATACTTGAAGAGAGGGAGTTAGCCATTTGAAATAAGATTCCACTCTCCTCATCCCCACTACCCCCAGCAATCCTCAGTTTGTTTTGTGAGATTAAGAGTCTCTCATGGTTTGTCTCCCTTTTCGATCCATCTTGTTTCATGAACATTGGGGAGGGTATGTGCTATGGTGAGTGCTGTGAAGTATGTAAGACCTGTACCCCTGGAGCAAATAATATATGTTAATAAAAATAGTTAATTAAAAAAAAACTGGCACATAAAAATAATAAATAAATAAATGAAATAAAATTACATTACAGGCAGCAGAGCAGCCAGTACTAAGGCCTTAAGGTAGAAAAGTAATTGACATACTTGACAGAAAGCAAGGAGCCAAGAGATACTGGAGTAGGGTGAGTGAGAGAGAGTTGAGTAGGAAATGACTTCAGAGACATAATGGGGAGTAGACCATCTAGAATGTCTGTCTCACTTTGCCTATTGTTATTCTTGTTTTAACTCTGAAAATCCTCTCAGTAAGCCCCTCAGTCCTGGCAATCAAGACATTTGATTGCCCGATTGCCCTATAGGGATTTGTGGGATAATTAAAGATTGTAAATAGAGGAGCAAATGATAACTCCTGTGTGTTTGGCCTGAGCACCTGTCATGATGGAGTTAACTATCAACTGAGGTGGACTCGGAGGGATACATTTGAAGGGAAAAAGTATATTTTGGGAATGTTAAATTTGAGATATCTGTAAGATATATGAGTTTAGATTATATAAGTTTAGAATTCACAAGAGTAATGTTGGGAATTGTTTGCCTACATAGGGTATCAAAGTTATGAAACTAGGTAACTGAGAAGGGATTACAGAAGTAGAAGAATAAAACGAGAGATGAATACTAAGTCATAGAGCACACACTAAAGATCAATGGCAAACTCAGAGCAGTTTGTCAATTTCTGATCATGAAAGTATTATAAGCGGTTAGTTTTTTTAATATTATATATTCTTTTTAAAGAGACCAAACTCTCTTTAAGATCATAAAAAATAATAAATAAAAATGTAATTAAAAAGACTTAAAAGCTCAGCACACTAAATTTTCCTTGGTGTTCTTTTCTCTCTGGAACCTTTCTTTTGGTAGGGGAAAAAAAAAAAGATCTTCATAGGAAACATGCTTATTGAGATATTTCCATTTATAGAATTAATACTGATGATGTAATTTACTCATTCTATAGCTATGTCCTCAGCTATGTCCATGCCTGAACTCATACTGCATAGTTTAATATATAATTAAGTTAAAAAGAACAGTATAGGAATTGGAACTTTTATGAACAGATTGAAGATTCTATGCTTTACCTTAAATATATGAATATAGATAACCAACATGACTGATGTACAAAAATAAAAGAGAACATCCTGAGTAGGGTGGAAAATTGTACTCCCATAGCAAATGTCCTTTGGTTGGGGCAGGCACTAGCACAATGCATATCAGAATTCCAGAATTTGGTGGAAGATGGAAAGCGTGATTATCATTAATACTTTCAGTGAAAAGTTATAAACCCTTTTCTTCAGAAGTCAAAATGCCATTCTAATTTTAAATTAAAATGAAGTATGGGGGCGCCTGGGTGGCTCAGTGGGTTAAAGCCTCTGCCTTTGGCTCAGGTCATAATCTCAGGGTCCTGGGATCGAGCCCCGCATCAGACTCTCTGCTCGGTGGGGAGCCTGCTTCCTCCTTTCTCTCTCTCTGCCTGCCTCTCTGCTTACTTGTGATCTGTCTGTCAAATAAATAAATAAAATCGTTAGAAAAAATGAAGTATGTTGGAAAATAACTGCTATCTGGCAGCAAATTAAGCAGGAAAAGTAAGGTGATAGGAGTCCAATAGAAGATAACACGAAAGCCTTCACTGAGAAGATCACATTTGCTAAACACTGGTACTGTTCCAGCTGGGAGGAACATAAGAATGTGTGTCAAGAGCATAGGGGTTTATCTGACTATTTTTAAGAAGTTTGAGGTACTTACAGCAGAATAAGTGAGCAGAGAATAGTCAAAGGTGAGGTCAGAGAAAGAAAGGAAAGACAGATCACATAGGTTCTGCTGGAAGAGTTTTGGCTATTGTTATGGGGACAGTAGATGCCTTTGGAGGATTCTGAGAAAGGGAGAGACAATATATATCTTTAATATAAATAGGTGAGAGTAGCCTGTGAAAGACGTAACCCAGGTGAAAGATGGAGTTGCAAGCTGTGGCTTTCATCTGGGTGTTGTCAGGAGGTATGAGGAAAAAGAGTCAGTTTTGGGGATTTTGAAGAAATAACTAACAGACTTTGCTGATGGATTACATGTGTGGTGCCTGGGTGAGAGGAATACAGAATGACTTAAAGCTTCTGGCATGGACCACTGGTAGATTTCTATTTTTGATTAACTAAGGAAGGAAAGACTTTAGGTGGAGCAGGTTTGGTCAGTCTTAGGAGAGGTAAATCTCAGAAGTGTGGTTTTGAATACAGGTTTCCTCCACATTCTGAAAGTTTGTGCCATTTTGCTGTCATGAAAGACCTATGATAGAATATAATGGCTTTTTTCTGTACAAGCAAAAATTCTCTTCATATTTCTTTTGGTTGATGAAAACAGTTTTAATGGCAGGTCTTTGGTAAGAGCAAAGTATATAAGACCAACTTTTGGAAAGCAGGAAGATGCTCTTTGCTTTATGCCATTTTGGCTTAGGAAAGGTTTCATAAGAATGTTCTCATTTTGGCTAGCAAGGAAAACCTGTATATTATATTTCATGATGAATATTTTAAGTAGGCTTAATTATAATGAAGAAAATTAAACCCAAGATTAGCTTTAAAGAATATTAATTTTAAAGAGCCATTTCTTTTTTTAGGGATTTAATTTTAGAATTAGGGCTATCTTAGACATATATTCTTAATTGTATCAAAGGTTACATTTTTCTAGTTTATGGGTTTCTTCCATCACCTGAACATATAAGTATATTTTGCTGGATATTTTAGATAGTAAAATGCCCATATAATCTACATTAGTTTTATATTACTGTGTAACAGGTTATATAAACATAGAGGCTTAAATAACACCCATTAATTAACTCCCAGTTTTCATGGATCATGAGTTCAGGCATAGATTAACTGGATCCTCTGGTCAAGATCCCATAAGGCTGCAATAAATGTATTCCCCTTGGTGTAGTTCTCATTTGCAGGATCTGCTGGGAAAAGATCCACTTCCAACCTCATTCAGGTCTTCCTGGATTCAGTTCATTGTGGTTGGAAGACGGTTCTCTTTCTCGCAGTCAGCAGGAAGCCACTCTCAGTCCTAGAAGATGCATAGTTGCCTTGTCACGTGCCCAACCTAATCAAGTTCACAACAGAAATGTTGCTTTTTTCCAGGACAGCAAGAACACATCTGATGTTTGATCTTTCAAAGCCTCCTTTAATTAAACCTACTTCAAGATCATCTTCTTTTGATTAACTGAAAGTCCACTGATTAATAACCTAATCACAAGAGTTGATATTCTATCATATTCACAGATAATGCCCACATTTAAGGGGAGGTGATCACACGGGAGGTTTACGGAAAGAAGCTATAACATTAGGGGCCTCTTAGAATCCTTCCTACCACATTTACCCTAAATTTTATCATCTTCCTAATGACAAATTAGAATATTGCTACTGGTAATATCAATATAACACATAAGTTTATGAGTCATGATGCATTTCTTAGTATGACTCACTCCATCTGCAGTATTTCTGGTGATATTAATTAATGCTCTAATAAATATATTCAATTATGAAATTGAGTAAAATAGGCACTTATTAGAAATCACAGAAAAACTTGACCTTTGTATAATTTCCATTGCCAAATAACTAAGCAACATTCAGGACATAATGCATCGTTGGTTCTAACTTTTATTTGAAAGAAGGTTAAAAAGAGGAAATAAAATTTCTTTATTGAAACTCAATATACACTTTTATTTTTCCTATAACCTAAGATTAATGAGCATATGTGGTTTTGATAAATGGTCTATTAAAACAGAAAAATTACATAGAAAGAATGAAAGACAGCCATTACTATGAACAAGCAGATGTTTTCTTTTCATATTATACTGCAGGCTTTCATCAGACACTCCTAATTACAGTCTGTACACTGGTATTCTTGCAATTCAAACCATTAACCTTCATCTGAAGCACGAGTGTCTGCATAAGGTACATTGTCACTGCAATGCTCTTTCTCTGTGGAAGTATATGCTTGCTTGCAGAATGAAAAGACTATTGAATGGACTTGGGGTTCATTTTCGGTTCCGGTGGGGGAGGGGGAGTCCTAAATTCCTCTCGAACAGCTCAGAATGAGACATAGGCTGTATAGCCATTTTCAAGGAGAAACAAAAATATTTTAATGATAGAATCAGTAATAATGTATTGCTGAAAAATAGTTTGGCTAAAAATGAAGAGAAATACAAAGAGAATTAGAGGAATAATTTAGCAGTTACGAAAGAGATGATGTGCAATTATAATGTACAATTAAATTCAAGGCTATTCTTCACAAAAGAAAAGGGAAAATGGCATGCCCAAATAATAGATACTTTGTTTAAAATGTAGTTTTGTTTTCCTTAATTACTACTTAAGATTCAGATTTTTTTCTTTTAGGGTTATAAGAGCAAATAATCACTAGTTTCTTTCATTTCTATACTATAAGCTTAATAAGATGGAAGAATATTGCATGCATTAGTTTATGTCTGCTAGAGGAGTCTGAATACGAACTTGAGCAGAAAAATCACTTGATTCATGTTTTCTCTCAATTAATCCTTCAAATGTGAGAAGGAAGAAATGATGGCAATGAACAAAACACATTTAAATTATTTTCTTGCTTAAAAAATAGTGTATATTTCTATTGATAATATCCACAGAGGAAAAATAATTTTAATATATGTAAATGACAAAATATCTTCTATCAGCTGGATTTGATACAATCTTCTTAGTATATTTTTCCTCAAATCCAAGCAGTTTCATCTTTTAATAGGTTTCTTTAAATGTATTCAAGGTGAAATGCTTTCAGACACATTTACTTCAAACATCATTAACTCATTTCTCAGATAATAAGGTACATTTTGAAAATATGAAGTACGTAGAATTTTAGAACTGAAAGAGACCTCAAGAATCATCTAGGACCATTCTTTCATTTAAATTATGAGATTGGTTGGCACCTAAGTGTATGAAGTGATTTGTTATAATAATTATTCAATAAATTAATTAATTGATTTTAAATTCCTACTTAGCTAATGAACAAATAGAGATTTTGAAACATGGGTTTCTAGACACCACGTTCAGTATTTTCAATATTACATACTTAAATTTTATTAAAACGGTCTCTATGACTACTTACTATATATTTCATGACATGTATTATTTTAAAAAATCATTTTTAATGTGAAAATATCAGTCTTTTAGGGTGGGATCAAAAATTTAATCTTGATAAATTACTTCACAATGGGATTTAGAAATTTGGGGCCCTAATTTCATTGGCATTTTTGAGAGGTCACTGTTATTTTACATTGAATTAATCTCAATACTTTTGCTATAAAATTGTTTATATGTTACCTTTAATTCTTGTTTCCATATCCCAGACCATGGGTTTGGATTTCATGAGATAACATTTACAAGAAATTTTCAACTGCTTTTGCATACTTTGGGTAATGCATACTTTCCAATAAGTTTGAAGCATTAGGTATATTTGGTGTTATCTCTTAATGAAGTAAATAGCTTGTTATTCTTTTTTACTTTATAGCATTTGACATTTTATTCTAAACTTCAAAGTGTACACCCAGTTGTCTCAAAGGAAGAATTTTAAATTACTATCTTAATTATTAGCTACTATATGTTTTAGTCAGAGTACAGATGGAAGAAAAATTATATAAAATAAAGTAGTGAAATTTTAGATTTTTAAATTGGATCAAGAGTAGAGACTTTCTCAAAGGTTACTGTACTAAGTGGATTAATACATGAAAGTAACTTAGCTCAATGCCTTGCATATAGCAATCAATTATATCATCCATTATTGCTATTAAGTCTGATAATAGGGAAAGTGATAATGAATGGAATATTTGGTTTACCAGGTCTTTCACTGTGTGGATGCATTTATTAGTCCATCAGTCTTGAAAATTAGTAGATTGTGTGTTAAAAACTAAATATATTTATGAACCTGAGAAAAGCAAATTTAGTGTAGTATATTTTTTAAATCAAAGAATAAAAGTTGCCAATAAATCTTGCCATCTTTAAAACAGCGTGTCAATAAACACAATGCTATTGTTTTAAAATAAATGAAACAAAAATTCAATTTCTTCAGAGCCATGGAGTTTTCTCACTTTTATGAGTCATGGACATGTCACAGATCCCATATTTACTGTATTGAACAACTTCTGCCTCACAAAGAATGAGTCATGGTACACGCTTTTAAGAACCCTCTCATACAAGTTGGGTCAGCATATGTGGCAGCACTACCCTGGCTCAGAATCTTGATTTAATTATTCAACAAATAGGTATAAATGCATGGTAATTGAATGTAAATATGCAAATAAAAAGAAAGCATTGTGCATTACAACACAATCAAATATGATAGAATAAATGAAAAGAATAAAGTATTTAAGAAAATGCAACAAACACAGTGGTGATTTCAACAAGTGTAAAAAAAAAATATTGCAGACAATGAATTGTCAATTTGTAGAACAGGGCACTATGGTGTTGTAACTTGCTTCCATGCTATCCTGTCCCCCAAATGTCAAGGTTTATTTTTTGTCCTAACAAGAGTGAACACTTTTATGGGTGTTGCTCTGAGTGCTTTGTGTATATGAGCTTACTTCATACTATAACAATCTATGCAGCTAGAACTATTAATGATGCCCCCTTTTACAGATGAGAAGTCATGTAACTTACCTAAGGCCACAGAACTTGGAGGTTAGAAGAAGATTTAAACTTGAGCAGTCTGTTTCACAGTTTGATCTCACGCTAACTCCATAAATCTAGCCTTCTTCCTCTTTTATTTTTTAATTTTTTATTTCTTTTCAGCGTAACAGTATTCATTGTTTTTGCATCACCTCCAGTGCTCCATGCAATCCGTGCCCTCTCTAATACCCACCACCTGGTTCCCCCAACTTCCCACTCCCCGCCCCTTCAGGACCCTCAGATTGTTTTTCAGAGTCCATAGTCTCTCATGGCTCACCTCCTCTTCCAATTTCCCTCAACTCCCTTCTCCTCTCCATCTCCCCATGTCCTCCATGTTATTTGTTATGCTCTACAAATAAGTGAAACCACTCTCTCTGCTTGACTTATTTCACTCAGCATAATCTCTTCTAGTCCCGTCCATGTTGCTACAAAAGTTGGGTGTTCATCCTTTCTGATGGAGGCATAATACTCCATAGTGTATATGGACCACATCTTCCTTATCCATTCATCTGTTGAAGGGCATCTTGGTTCTTTCCACAGTCTGGCGACCGTGGCCATTGCTGCTATAAACATTGGGGGTACAGATGGCCCTTCTTTTCACTACATCTGTATCTTTGGGGTAAATACCCAGTAGTGCAATTGCAGGGTTATAGGGAAGCTCTATTTTTAATTTCTTGAGATATCTCCATACTGTTTTCCAAAGTGGCTGCACCAACTTGCATTCCCACCAACAGTGTAAGAGGGTTCCCCTTTGTCCACATCCTCTCCAACACATGTTGTTTCCTGTCTTGCTAATTTTGGCCATTCTAACTGGTGTAAGGTGGTATCTCAATGTGGTTTTAATTTGAATCTCCCTGATGGCTAGTGATGATGAACACTTTTTCATGTGTCTGATAGCCATCTGTATGTCTTCATTGGAGAAGTGTCTATTCATATCCTCTGCCCATTTTTTTATATGATTGTCTGTTTTGTGTGTGTTGAGTTCGAGTTCTTTATAGATCCTGGATATCAACCTTTTGTCTGTACTGTCATTTGCAAGTATCTTCTCCCATTCCGTGGGTTGCCCCTTTGTTTTGTTGGCTGTTTCCTTTGCTGTGCAGAAGCTTTCAATCTTGATGAAGTCCCAAAAGTTCATTTTCGCTTTTGTTTCCTTTGCCTTTGGAGACATATCTTGAAAGAAGTTGTTGTGGCTGATATCGGAGAGGTTACTGCCTATGTTCTCCTCCTTCTTCCTCTTTAATATCACTCTGTTCTCTAACTGAATCCTACTGTTCTGCAAGATTCTGCACATTGTTTCTTAGTCCAACCTATGAATGCAAGAACCCAAACATCAAGTTACATGATTTTGTTTTTTTGTTTATTTGTGGGTTTTTTTTTTTTTTTTAGATTTTATTTACTTATTTGACAGAGAGAGATCACAAGTAGGCAGAGAAGCAGAGAGAGAGAGAGGAGGAAGCAGGCTCCCTGCTGAGCAGAGAGCCTGATGTGGGACTCGATCCCAGGACCCCGAGATCATGACCTGAGCTGAAGGCAGCAGCTTAACCCACTGAGCCACCCAGGCGCCCCAATTTTGTGTTTTTTTTTTTTTAAGCCATTCTCTGACATTCCCTCATACACTATCTACCTATGCATCTATCATCTATCTACCTATCTATCATTTCCATTATCATGATCTTCCTCTTCCTCATCTACTATTGATAGAGTTACTTCTTCAGCTCTACAACTAGCCTGGAAGACAGTTGAGGAAAGTGTCTAAAATTTCATTTCACATCTTTTTTTTAATTCTAACAATTAGTTGGCATACATTATGCTAAGTATTTTAGATACATTATTTGATCTCACAATAACTGAATCAAATTGATCATTTAAAAATCATTTATACATTAGTGGGAGATAATTTTCCCACTTATTTTACTTAGGAAAACTTGTATAGACTGATGCAGATCACACTATGGAAATATTTGCACTGAGGTTTCAGATATGGCTCAATCCCATGCGTTACTCATTCTCTAAGTGACACAGTGTGTCAAAATAAATTTGTGTTTCCTCCATCTGGCTTTCAGCTTTCAGTTCAGTATTATTCCACTTGATGAAAACATTAATTACTACGTTTAAATTATAAATGCTATAAATAAGGTAATTTAGTATTAGAATCAGATTAATATTCACTGATAATCTTTTGTGAAGACTTCTCATATATCAACAGTGCAAAATTAAGAATAAATAACAAGTAATAAAACTACTAATGCATTAGATTAAAGAGAACTGGAGAGGTTACTAAGAAAGATAATCCAGGTAAGATGAATTTGTTCTAATGACTTTGAATTCTTGTCATAATTCCAATTATCTTTTCTTTTTCCTATGATGGGTTTTTCTTTTCTTCGTGGGTCTTTGTTTCCAAATGGCAAAGCAAGATAAATCAAATCAAAACAAAACAAAAATACCCCTAGAACAATATATTTTAAGAGCTGGATATGCCTTCTTAGAAGAAATAATGAAGAGTGAATATTTTTCCCCAGGTGAATCTCTTGCCTGGGATTTCTTCTCCAACAGCAAAATGTTATTTTTAAATCTTCGAGTGCTTTAGGGAAGAGAAGCACTACAGGGGTGTGTGGGTTAGAGCTAATGAGCAGAATGGTACCAGTTATGCTCTTCACTTTTCATCTTGGCTGAACTTGTATTAAAGGAGGAAATATAAGGAAGGGAGCCATTTAGGAAATAGAGTTTTAAAGAAATAAAAGATACAGCTATGGCCAACAACAACAAAAAAATAGAGCCCTTTCTTAATTCACAAGTGATAATATATGGAATTTAGTGTTGGATATCATGAACAATATAAACAAAACTTTTAGAAAAACAAAAGGTTTATTACATTTATATTAAGATCTTCAATCCACTTTTAGAAATGAAAAGCTTAAATAACTCATGATGAGCAAATGGTGAAAACACAAAATACCAGAAAACGATATTTACTAGTTTAAAGAGGCTTGCATAAACAAACTTCAAATTTTAGTGTTTTTTGTAAACACTGAACACCTTATCTTTGTGTGTGCAAATGCACAGATCAGAAAAACAATGTTTTTGCTTACTTCTGAGGAAAAAAAATGCTGAATTAGGAAAAAACAATAAAATTTACACACACAGAATTCAGTGTTTCACGTATTTAAAAAATTTCTAAAATGACTTAGCACAATTTCTGCTTATACAGTGTAATTTTCAAGGCCAGGCATTGCATTTTTTATTATTGCTGTTTTTGTGTGTAGAATATAGTTACCTCCTAAATATTTTTTCTCAAATTAATTTAATTCACAAAAAGTTAAATTATCACATTTTTCTTCAATTTCTGTAGGATAACTAATATTATGGGGAAAATATATGGTATATCTGTATGTGTTGTCTAACATTATTTGAATTAGTATATAAAAAATTAGGTAACACTATGTTTTTAAGAGAAATTGATGTCCCAACTATAGGTATTTAAAATTATTTCTTACTGCCAACAAATCAAAATTGCAAATTTTCAAACAGAGTATTATGAAACACTGAAAACCACATACATTACAAGAAATTATATGCTGTCTGAAACTTTTAAAAGTTAGAATGCTTCCAAAATGAAAGATCTAGCACAAAATTGTAAAATAATCCACATTGTGTATTCCTTTTTGAAAATAGCTTCCACTGAATCCATATTTCCATCCAGCTACTACTCTGTGTGTTTGTTCCTCTGTGTGTCAGACTTTTTGAAAGAATTATGTTCTCTCCAACCCCTCTCAACTTATTCTCTCTTGAACTTACTCTCTTGATTCCCAAAACTCCAATGACTTTATTCTCATCCAGGTCATTAGTAAAATCCCTATTGGTAAAACCAATGGACAACACTTAGACCATATCTTCCTAACCTCTTGGAGGCATAAGTATAGTGGTTTACTTCAAGTACAGTGGTTTACTCCTCCCATCTGGATGTGCTGTCTTTATTTGGATTACAAATGGAAGCCCCTAGTAGGTTTCACATTAGCATTTTGAAACATATAAAAATTCTCACTGAGATGTTCCTTCTGTCTTGAATAACTTATCACAGGCTTTTTAGAAGTTTCTTCTTTCATTCCCGATGAGTGCCTCATGTGTTCAGTTTAGTATTCTTTTCACTTCTTGTATCTCCTTTCTGAATCGTCCCACTCTAACTCTCTTAAAATGCCCTCTATATGTTATGTTTTCCATATATATGTTATATACCTTGATCTTTTCTCTGAAATTGGAACCAATTTATCTATCCCCTTACTCTAACTCTCCATTTGGATGTTATATCTGTATCTGTATATATATTATATATAAATCTATATGTAGAGATCCAGCTTCAGAGAAAAAAGAAATTTTTGTCACTGAAATGCCTTTTAGCAGGAGTTAGAAGTGCCTACAGATTCTAAGACAACTAATAGAATTTCAATGGCACTCAACGGGGAAAAAAAACCAACTAGAACTGAAGAATAGAAACAAGAACAGGTTAGAAAAATTTTAAAAATGTAACATAGGTCAAATGACATTTTGTATTTAAGGTGAATAGCTTAATATTGTAAAATATTTTGTATTTCTTTCCTATTTTTTAAATGTGATTAACAAAGAACAATTTTAGTGAGTAATTTTTAGTGCCTTGATATCAACAGGTTTTTCTAAATTATACAAACCAATGACCATAGACACTCCTCTCTTTTTTTATTTGTGTGTCATTGGTGTACTTATTATTAAATTAAGTTATAAAAATAAATTAACACAGAGAGGCAGGGAGTCAGTTATGCCTCACATACACCTCAAAGGGCAGAAGGAGGATTACCTGGTAAATCTAGAATGTAAACTACTAGACATAAACATATATTTTTCTGTTTAAGTATCAATGAGTATACTTTACATAAGGATTAATGGATTGTTCGGCAAGACATTTAAGTATAGATTAAAGAACTCCTGCAAGGCCCTCGTGATATTGGGGCAGTTCTCAAATTCAGTGTAAATGTTATTTCATAATTTGAAGTTATTGTCGAAAGAATAAAAAAGAAGGACAAGGAGGTGGAGGAGGAGACAAGGACAAGAGAAAGTGAAGAACAAAACTTTGCAAAACAAACATTTGCAATTTTTCCTCTTTAGCATAATGCGACTGATAACAATCGTATATATGATTGCTTACATTTCCAATTAAAATACTCCTTGATTCAGTCTTCTGAAATAAAAGCTTAGACTTTGAACTGTGTCCTAAATATTCAAAAATACACTTCATTTTTTATTAGTAGAAAATATAATTAAGGTTGATCAAATATACTTGCAAAGGATTTGGTCTGATATAACACATTTCTTCTGCAGACTTGGTTTATTTAAACAGAAGAAAAGTGAGTAAATTTTGTCACAGATCAACATTTACTTTGTCAACCAAGGTTGATTTATGGGCAATATTAAAGGCGTAATGATACAAGAGTCCAATTCTTTTATCTACACATTTCACTCAGGCATCCTGTGAATATGAGAAAATTCTGATTCTTCTGTCTCAATTTGCAGATCAGCTTGTCTTGGATTTCAACTCTACTGAAATCAGTCTTGCTACCTTTTTTTCCCAAGTATTAGTAGACAAATATCGAAACCAAAGGCTTCTGTTTTGCTTAGAAATAGATTGCAAGCTTTTTCTTCATGTTTTTGACATATAATGTGTGTGCATTTTTATTGACAGAAGTGAGTTTTTATATAAACAAGAGTGAGAATTCCTCCTCCTAAATCTAAGTCCAAAAATAAAATACACCCTTTACAGAAATGTCAGTGCTATTTGCTGAGGTTAATAGAGAAGAAAAAAAATATGAACTTATCTTAATCTACTTATTTATACCTTCTTCTTTCCAAAACCATAACAAAACAATAATAACAATGAAAGAACAAGAATCCTGAAACAAATTCTCCTTTTAGAAAACTGTAGGTGAGAAGTTTTAAAATCGACTTTTAACCCTTTTATCTTCTGAACTTTATTGTGAGATCTAACAAGAGCTTTCTTACTTTGGTTCTGGTTTTCTTGCACTGGCATGTTGTTCTCTTAAGGCATTAAAATGTTGTATATAATGATTTGTCTTTCAGAAACGCCAAAAGTGGAAACCGAGCTGAAGTGCACTAGGACCCTCAGAACTTCCTCCAGGCAGAGTAAGGTGAACATCTTTGTGCGCTTTCAGTTTATTCTGCATGAGGCAGCTGTGCTTTTTTTTTGAGAGTATAAATGTGATATCATTACAAAGTCACAATGGAAAAGGCAAGTATATACTTCTGTATACAATGATTATAAACCACAAAAGAGGACATTAAATATAAATAATTTATTTCAATGAGTAAATGTAATTGTTATTTTTTCCCTAAAATCTACATTAAAAAATGCCTGAGAGGGGCGCCTGGGTGGCTCAGTGGGTTAAGCCGCTGCCTTCGGCTCAGGTCATGATCTCAGAGTCCTGGGATCGAGCCCTGCATGGGGCTCTCTGCTCAGCAGGGA
This sequence comes from Lontra canadensis, assembly GCF_010015895.1. Classification (NCBI taxonomy): domain Eukaryota; kingdom Metazoa; phylum Chordata; class Mammalia; order Carnivora; family Mustelidae; genus Lontra; species Lontra canadensis. The sequence continues at coordinate 5,029,718 of NW_022631040.1, forward strand.
GCCTGCTTCCTCCTCTCTCTGCCTGCCTCTCTGCCTGCTTGTGATCTCTCTGTCAAATAAATAAATAAAATCTTTAAAAAAAAAATGCCTGAGAGTCCCTTCAAATTAAATGATTATGAACATAATCTTTTAGCAATCTGATGAAAAATCAGTAATATTTCAGCCAATAGAAATACATTAAGAACTTATATCTTAGTTAACAAATTACTTATAAATAAAGGTTTCTGTGAAATTCATGGTTGCAATAATGTACTACTATATTAAAATTAAGTATTTCATTGAAGCAGTTCAAGCAAAGTTCCATTACGTTTAATACTGAAATGCACTACTTTGCATTACTTTTCTTTTTTCCAATCTCCCAAATATGAATTTCTGTTTTTTTTTCTCTAACACACTTATTTGGTTCTTTATTCATTATTTTTGTTTTATGTGTGAAAACCCTTTATTAAGCATTTAGAATTCTCATCTAAATTTACTACAAAAAACATGTAAACACTGTGGGATCCAGAATTTGGACCTGAACTTAGGAAGTGGATGAGATCCCTTGTTGCAGACTTTAGACATTTGTGTAATATTATTGAGTTATTTTTAAATGGTGTATTTTTAATGTGTTTGCATAAGAAGAAATGTGTCTGGAACAGGGGATCTACTGTCACTCATATTCTAATAATACCAGTCCAGTCATATATACCTCTGTATTTTTGCTCCAAAGACCTGCGTGAGGAACTAGCTCTGTGGTAATGGCTGTTACAGATGATACTGACCCAAACAAAGTAGTGCATTATATTTTCCGGAGCCAGAGTAATTTCTTTAGGGATGGACATATGACCTAAGCAGAGAAAACTAGATTCCTTAAGACCTTTTTGGACAATACTAGTTGAAAGAGTCACCTGTTTCCCCACTGAACTTGACGCTGACCTTGTGACAAATCAGGGGATGCAGCCAACACCTCAGCACAGCACGAGGCCTCACAATGCTGCACAGTAAAAGAGAGGTAATTGGCGTGACAAAGACGGGACAATGGGCCCATTATTTGAGACCTGAATCAACTTGTATGGAAGCCTGTAATTATATACCCACGGACTTTGTGGTTTTATAGGTACAATGTTTCTGTCCCTTTGATATTTCTCCTAAACTATTTTCTCTTAAGCAAGTTTTTTGTGAATTTTTTGTCATTTGGAATTTCTAAAAAGTCCCAGCTAGTTAAGAAAGATAAAGTATGTGCCCATTGTAAGGGTCTACTTAGCCAGAGCGAGCCATTTTGTTGTTTATGCAGTAAACTTAGATTAAACCTGCCCCTTCCCCCAAAAGGAAAGAGCTTAGAAACAGAACTGGTGAAATACGGCCAAATAGCCCCAATAACGGAGCACAGATATCAGGACATGTCAGGCTGGGCAAAAATAACGGAGCCCAGATACAAGGACGTGTCCGGCCAGGTGGAAACGTCCAATCAGTGAAAGTGCACGTATTACCTCCCTACCCACCAAAGATGAGCCAAGCCAGGTGGAGACATCCAATCAGGAAAGCACCTCCCTAACCACCCAAAATTATGGGCCCTGCCTTTTGGGCGCCAATTCTGACCAGAGTGATAGGGTAGTTCAAATAACTACTATAGGGTGAATTGTAATTCAATTGGCCACTTGTGAGTGGCCAGGCCTGGCCACATGGCCTTTACTCTATAAAAGTTAGTCTGTGAGGCTGGGAGGGGTCGCCTCTTTGCAAGAGATGGCCCTGGCCGGTCAGTTTGATTCTCGATGTTTGGCGCGAAATAAAGCTTTGCTTGACCTTCGCTTTGTATCAGTCTCGTCCTTTTGTCCACAGACCCTTTCACCCATGATTCCTTCTTTCTTCAGGGGACTGCACCTTTTTTTTTTTTTTTTTTTTTTTCTGATCATGTGGCTCATATTTCACACCATCATGTGGCTGGTATGTGCATCTAAGCATTGTTAGCTTCTCTAGAAATGAGGGTTTCCTGGCTCAGTCAACACAAAAACTGCCTTTCCCTAGATCTTTTAAATTATAACTAAGGAAGTCAATCTCATTCGGGGAAAGAGTCACAAATTTTAAATTATGAAAGCTAGAGACAGATGTGTTTCCCAAGTTGTTTTGAAAGCCTGTTCCCAATGAGACTGGGATGCTTGCTGCTAGAAATGGAATTATGAATACTAAATAAACTAATAATGGCACATCAATATAAATTTGTGATATTCTGAAGTGGAAGCAAACAAGGCTATTTTTAAGTGTTCAAAGGTTAGATAAATTAATGGGAATTCAAAATGTAGGGAGATGTCAGAAAATAAAAAGGTCAAACCCTGAAAAATCACTTAGGTTTTAGAGTAAATTCACATCAGGACTTGGACTATAATTTCAGATCCTGGACACTAAAATAGTTAGTTATGGGCAAAATAAATGTATAATTTCACATGAAGCTTGTATGGGATTTCACTGAGGCATGAACACATAATTGATGCCTAGAGAAGGAAATAAGGAGAGACAACAATGAATAGAGATGTCTCATTGATTTCTCTCAGTCTCTTCTTCATTAAAACACAGAAAATGGGAATAGATTGGTGATTTTGGTAAGAAAAGGCATATCTTACTTTTCAGCCCCAGTTTGCTCTCTCTTTTCTGCAGTATAACAGGAATAGAATTACCTATTGGCTATCTTGTCTGAAAGAAGAAGTTACAGCAGTATAGAAGAAGAAATCAAATTTGCAGGAAGAGAATGTAATGCATCTTGTGTTGCATTACGATATTTACTCAGGTATTTACTCACATTTCAAAGCTGTAAAACATAATAGGCATTGCTGACAGTCATTCGAGGAATCAAGGAGTTCCTTTTAGTGCCGTGATTGCCCAAGAAGGAGTACGGTATAGTGTGTTTAATGGATAACCTATCAGAAATAATATTTGAAAGGTTTTAGATTCTTTAGTCACATGTTCTCCTTCATGCACAACTTCCCAAAGTGTAAATCCTTTATTAGAAACTTATAATTAAAAAATGTATTACTGGGATTTGTAAAGTTAATGAAAGTTCTGTTGGTATGTGGTTAATCTGTAGGATTGATCTATGGAAAATAACATCAATCACCTTGCTAAGATGTCCTTGTTATTATAGTATATAATCAACTGGAAAAATACATTGCTATTGCCCTGTTTCTCTCCATGTTTTTTACACCCTTCATTGGAAAATTTCTTTTCTAAACAAAAAATAACCTCCTTTAACTTCTAATGTTTCTGCTAGAGGCTCAGAGGTTTTGACTTTTTTTTTTTCCTTTAACTGACCGATCTTGGCCTATTTAACTTCTTTAAACTGAATTTTCTTCATTTGTAAATATTATTGATTAAAACAAAATTAATAAAGTCATTGAGACGATTAAAGAAATAACCAAGTAATTTCTTGTTCTGATACCTGACACAGCAATTGCTTTATCTTTGTAGACAGAATGGAAGCTGATACCTCATAGAACATGTGTCTAAAGAGATAAGTGGTAGTTTCATATTTTTAAATAAAAAGCTACATATATTTAAATTCTATACTGTCTTATCATATACCAACAGGATATGGTGTTAACTTGGGTTAATTCTGAAACTCCTTTTAAAATTTTGATTAAAATTATATATTATTATCAATTTAAAAAATCTTAATTAGGAGCACCTGGGTGGATTAGTGGGTTAAGCATCTGCCTTTGGCTCAGGTCATGATCCCAGGGTCCTGCGATCCAGCCCCAGGTCAGGCTCCCTGCTCAGCTGGGAATCTGCTTCTCCCTCTCCCTCTGGCCCTCTTCCCCCCTTGTGTTCTCTCTCTTTCTCAAATAAATAAATAAAATCTTAAAAAAAATTAAAAAGTAAACAAATAAAAAATATATTTTTTCTATAATGTTATTATCACCTCAAATTGATTCTTTTTCTTGGTAAGAATGATTATTCCGGAAAAGACTTTTTAAAAATTATTTTTATTTTTTCTATAATTAGTATGGTGAATTTAGAGGGAGAGTTGATTTGTAATGTCCTTGAAGCTGTAGTGCATAAAGAAAAACAAAGATATTGCATGTACTCATTAGAATAATAGTAGGGTTAATGACTTTAAGAAAAACAACATATACATATATAATAGATTATTTTGTATTGTTCAGAACTATTTTCGTATTTACCAGTGGATCAATTTATCTTTTATTCCATAATCAGAATAAAATTTATAGTCTTCTTATTTCAAAAACAAATGAGCTATGCAGATAAACACATTGTAAGAAGTTTATATTTTCTTTCAGTTGAATTCAAATACCTGAGAAGCTAGAATTCTAAGAAATTGTGTTTCTCAAGCATTTTTTTTTTTTTTCCTATTCAGGAAATTTGGCAAAACTTTCAGTCCCAGATTTTAGAACTCATATTCAATCCAAAGGAAATTAGAAGAAAAGCTTATCACTTGGCTCATTTTTTCATAAACAATGGAATTAATACCTCAAGTCATGTCATTATATTCAAATTTTATATATTACCCTAGCAACAAAAGTAGAGCCAGTTAGACTGTTTTCCAAAGAAGTCCCAGAGATAGCTTGGACAGTCCCTAGGTCACTCTGAACTCCTATTTCAGAACATGAGAGTTGAAGATGCATCGATCACAAGGCCAACGTTGGTGGGGGAAATGGAATAGCAGTGCATAAAACCACATTTACTTAAAGTCTTAATCTAAAGATGCTGATGCTGATCTTAATCTAGAGATGCTGTTTCCTTATTAAGAAAAAATGTTTTCTTTAATAAGAAATTATTCATATTAATTTATTTTTCTAAGATGTGTTAAACACAAGTAAACATAATCTCTTTCTCTTTTTCCTCTTTCTTTCTTTCCTTTCTTTCTCCTTTCTTTTCATGTGGATTTTGGCATATAATGTTGGCATAAACAACAGATTTATGTGCATACTTCTTGGTTTATACATTTATACATACACATTTCAGAGATAGTCCTCCTACTTTCGGATTTACTTAACTGAAGTGAGTGATTCTCTTATCTTCCTTTCTTTGTGATATTTTCAGGTGTGTATGGCATCTCCAATGTTCTGCTTTGCCTTTTCTTGTGAAAATAAAAACAATTTTGATAATATGATCCAACTGTGATGTGCTTACACATATGATACAGAGTTAGCTGATTTATACTGCTGTCTTGCTTGAAAGGTCTACAAAGATTGCACCGAAATAGACCATTCGAAAACTAGAACTCAATCTTATTATTTGCTGGAAGAATGGTGAGACTCTGCCAACTTCGGTAAAGTCAAACTTATAATTATCATTCACAAAAGGTAAATTTATAACCCTCAAAGTCAGTAAGGCATTTTTAAACTTAAATACATCACTGTAGTACCTTGACATTGAGTATCATAGTCAACTACTTAAAAGTACCCTGCACAATTTAAAGCAGGATATGTCACCTCAGCACTTACATTGATTGAACAAAATTTCACTAACTGGAAGCTGGAACATTTTATCAAGCTCAGATTGTCCCTACCATGGAAGTTCAATAGACTCACCTGGTCCTCTAATGATAATAAAGTGGCATTTCACCACCTCTATTGTGATGAGAATAATAAATGGAGAGCACTGCCCAGCTTTCAAAACCTCTTTCATAGAATAAAGAGGATTATATTAAGGAGGAAATGTGATTATGAACAATCACAACCCCTAAAGTAAATAAAGATCATAAACAGTTGAGTGAAACATACTAAAGATGTTTTTAAATGATTGAAGGGTAATATGCCATAGCTCTAAAATTCTAACCAAGAGCGTAAAAATGTTCCGATCTCATAGAATGATTCAATCACAAAATAAGGACATTGTTTATTTAACTAGCAAGAAGAAATTTACAAGTTACATAAGTTTAAAAAAATTTGATTGGATTTGAAAATGTAATTTCTAATGAGCATTATGTCCACATTTCTAAGGCAATGGCTATAGTATTAGAGTACTGAGGGGTGGTCAAAGAATGAAAAAAAAAAAAAAGACAAGGAATACCATGCTTCGTTTACTTCACTCTCTTGTGTAATGGTGAGAAATAACAGGAAAAGACTAATCTGGAAATATCTATAAATTGATTTTTAAACCTGAATTAACACAGACTTTCTAATTGGAATGATTCTTGAAGTGCTTGTTTCATACTGTAAACATCTAGGGAATTTGATTAAGGATAAGAGCACATTCAGGCGGTGTTTTGGCAATGTTTGTGCCTGCATTTCTCAACAGACACCATGCAAGTCAGGCCACTGGCTTCCCATTTTATCCTCCTGAGTCCCCACTTCTATTCCTCCCACCCCAGGCCATTCCCTGATGAGTATCTTGCCTTTTTTTTTTTTTTTTTTAAATCCCTAATGTGAATTGGATCACTTCTTTCTTAAAACCTGTTGGAGACTTCCACTATACTTCCTATTTTTGACCTATGTTACCTCCGAACACCACTCCAACCTCGCTCAGCTTTCCTTTCTATACCTCACATTGCTCCACTCACCTTGTCGTTTTTTAGGTCTGCAAAACACACCAGTCCCTCGCTGCCTCGGGAACTTTTAACAGTTCCTGAAGCCTGATGTAGCTGCATCTTCTTGGCCTCTGTGCCCCGACCTATGATCCCTCACCTACCCAGAGAAGCCGCCAAAGACGTTGCAGTTAAAGTGGTTGCTCCGCTGCATTACCCTGCATACTAATACTTACTCTTCCCGCGGCATACACAACTGGCAGTTACTTTAAATTCTTAGTGCATTGATGCTTTTCGTTTCTGGACCTCTGACTATAAACTAACTGAGGTTAAGAAGGGTGTCCGTCCCATCACTACTGTATTCAGATCAGCCAGCTGCATGGCTCACCCATAGCGCATGCTTAATGGCAGCTTAGTGAATCCATGAGCGGTTAGTCAATCGGTCCAGAGCAGTAAGAATACCAGGTAGGACAAAATTTATGAATTTTCATGCACACTTTCCTATTCTAGTGGTATGATGTAACTGTAATTGTGATTGTTCATATTCAAGGAGATGCATTTTATAAACTGTTAGTTTGATTTAAAACCTCCTTCTTGGGGCGCCTGGGTGGCTCAGTGGGTTAAGCCTCTGCCTTCCGCTCAGGTCATGATCTCAGGATCCTGGGATCGAGTCCTGCATCGGGCTCTCTGCTCAGCGGGGAGCCTGCTTCCCTTCCTCTCTCTCTGCCTGCCTCTCTGCCTACTTGTGATCTCTCTCTGTCAAATAAATAAATAAAATCTTAAAAAATAAATAAATAAAATAAAATAAAACCTCCTTCCTGCCTTGTTAATTGTTACTCCCTTACTGTAGAAATAGGAAATTAATTTTTACTGTTCTTCTTTGGATATTCCTCTTACATTTTATATTAGTGTACTAACCAATCTCCAATCTCACAACTCTATCAAATCCACTTTAAATTAAGTCTTATTTTAATGATTTCTTATGTCTAAGCAAGTCATCATTTTGGTAAAAGGATACAAACTTGTAGGTAGAATATAATTCTGGAGATCTAATGCACAGTATTATTATGATAGTCAATAATACTGACTGCATTATATACTATAAGTTTCTAAGAAACTAGATCTTAAATGCTCTCTCTATAAAAAAGGAATGATGATTATGTGAAGTGAGAGAAGTATTATCAAACACTAGGGTGATAATCATATTGCAATATATGTGTATCAAATCTATACATTGCACATCTTAAGCTTGCACAGTGTTTTATGCCAATTGTTGTATCTCAATAAAAAACAGAACTGAAATTAATAGTATGTACTAGTCATTCTCTAGAATCAAAATTTTATTTCAGATGAAATTGTGTAAAGTTACTACAATGGTTATAGAGTTAAAAGCACTGGTTCTAAAGATAGACTCACCAGAATTAAATCTGCCTTTGGCACTCTACTACCAATATATTTTTATACTATTTTTTCCAATGGCATATTGGAATTGAAAACAACGACACTATTTTCTTTTTAAATTTGCTGGGGAAAAATAGCTCGTTCGTTTATTCAGCAATTATTTTTCTATCTTCTTCCATAGCACTACCTAAGAGAAATATAAATCAAATCACAGATGAGTTATATATGAATTTTAAATTTTCCAGTAACTGTTAAAAATAAGTTTAAAAAACAGGCAAATTTAATTATATTCAAATATATAAATATTTGTATGTCTATTAATTATATTTAAATAATGTATAATATATAAAATATAGATTCATATTTTAATAAATATATAAATATTATATAAATAGTATGTAAATACTTATATGTATAAAACTTAAGACAAATATCACTTTAACATGTATTAAATACAAACATAATTGATGAGATATTTTCCATTATTTGCTACTAAGTCTTTAGAATCTGACACACATTATAAATTTATAGCATGACTTAATCTGGACTAGGTGCGTTTCAAATGATTGATGCATGCTGTATTAGAAGGAGCAGATTTAATTTTGCTTTCATAGTAAGAATTCAGCAATGAAGAAAGCAACCCAGTTTGAGAGGAGGCTTATTCTAGAAACAGAAAAGCATTGCTTATTTTGATAGTGTCATGCTTACATTGAGAAAATACATTATAGCAGTTACAGCAGGTACTCTGTGACCAGACTGCTGTGTTTAATCCAACTCTACCACTTCAGAATTATGAGACTGCAACCAATTTTCTCAACCTCTTTTTGCTTCAGTTATCACAGAAATTTTTCAAAAAGACCTAATAATAGTACTTATCTCAAAGGAGTAGTCCTAAGGGTTAAGTGAATTAATATATGTAAAGCATTTAGAATAGTGTCTGTTACACAGTAAACAATGTATGAATGTTATCTCTTGTATAATTCGTATAATTAGTTGGGAAGACAAAAGTTTAAGCATGGAGTGGAAGTGCAGGGCATGGCTATGTTGTTGCAATCTTAACTGAGGTACAAAGAGAAGGCATGACTGAGCAGGTAACACTTGAGTAAAGTTTTGAATGGGTTAAAGGAATGATCCATTCAGTTACCAGGAGTAAGAATAATCCAGGTAGTAAAAACATCAGTTGTAAAGCTTTTAAGGCCGAACCATGTCTGGCATATTTATGGATTAGCAAGGTAGATTGTGAGTGAACAGATCAGAGTAACTAAGGGCTAGAATTATAATAGGTGAGTTCAGATAAGTCATGGAGGGAAAAACAAAGACCCACATATTCCATATATCAGCCTCATAAGTTCAATCAGTTGACTCCTGATAAGTAAATATTGTTCACTTTCCCAGTATAACGTTTTCGCAGCTTTCCTAGAAGTGGGATGTAGCTCTGTGATTATGGTCTAGTCAATACAGTACAATTAGAAATGGCGTGTTCAACTTCTGCACTGTGTTTCAGGGCAAGTTGCCCACAATGATGATGGTAGTGTGTCATTATTCTTCACTTTTCAGTAATAATGCTTACTAAACTGTGGATTTTATCCTGGAGTCTGAGAACTGGTTTTCAATGGTAAGATGCAAATTTCATTTTGAGGGTGAGCAAGAAGTCCGAGCCCTGATGATCCTGTTCTCATCACATCTACCCATAAGAGAGAAATAAACTCATGCCTTTTATAAAACTTTGTAATTTGGGGAGGGTTGGTATTTTAATCACAATTTTTCTTAATCTTATCCAAACACCTTTCTAATGGCATTTACACTTAAAGATTAGCTAGTGTTTATTGACTGATTTTTATATGCCAGCCACAAGCATAAGCACCTTGCATAAATTGTCTATTTAATCCTCACAACAAATCTGTGAGGCTAACATTGTTAATGTTTACATTCCCTGGCAGAGAACGGAACTTAAGACATGTCAAGTAGTATTTCAAAGACTATACATCTGGAACTAACAGAGGTGGATTTAATTCAATGGTGTCTAGAGATCTGAAACAATTAGTAATTATTACACAACAATATAAAGAGAAAGCTTCCAGAAGAAGCAATGCCTTATCCCCAAATAAGGTTTTTGTAGTGGTACTATGTAAGGTACTAAGGAAGTCGGGGTAGGATGAATTTAATGATTCTGAGGGTTCAATTTTAGAGCCTTTTTGCACATCAAGTAAAAACAATTCTAAGTAATATGAGAATAATGGCAGGTCACTTCAATGATTAAAATTCTTAAAGGGTGAAGAAATGAAAGTCAAATATATTTCTCAGTTTTTCAAGTTTCTACAGATGACATCATACATGTATGCACATCATGTAGGTAAAAGTGATAACTACTGCAAGAAACTAAAGTTTTCAAGAAATACACATTAGAATAATTTTAAAGATCCTTTAATTGCAACCATATATTAGCATCAGAGACTATAGATATGTGACTAATATCTAGAGTGATACATCTATACACATATAGATATTTGATCATATCATTAGGTAGTAAATTCAGGTATAGATATTTTTCTTTTCTTTTTTTTTTCCCCTGTTAAGGGTTCTATTAATCACTTTAAATATTCTATACTGGGGCACCTGGGTGGCTCAGTGGGTTAAGCCTCTGCCTTCTGCTCAGGTCATGATCTCAGGGTCCTGGGATCAAGTTCTGCATCGGGCTCTCTGCTCAGCAGGGAACCTGCTTCCCTCTCTCTCTCTCTGCCTGCCTCTCTGCCTACTTGTGATCTCTCTCTGTCAAATAAATAAATAAAATCTTTAAAAAGCAAATAAATAAATAAATATTCTGTACTAAAAATTATTACACAAATTAATTTTCAAGGAGAGTTTTTTTTTAATTCTCCTTAATAAAAATATAGTAAAATTTTCATAGGAAAATTTTAATCTAATACTCAAATGTTAACTTATGCATATGTCCAATAGGCATTTTACCATGACAACTTTTATAAAACACTGAAACAAATTTCCAGACATAATTTCAGTTGTTATTCATTTAGAATACATAAACAATTGATAAGAATTATTTTTTCAGATAAGAAGATATTATCTATAAATTATCTTTCAAGTTCATATTTTCTCTGTTATGACTATTTTTGTCTCTTTCATGACTTACTGACCCAACTGCTTTTAGATATCCATGTGAAGAAGCTGTGCATGTTCTTGGCATGTTTCAGCATCCAAATAAATAATTTGCATTTCTTTAAAGATTTTATTTATTTATTTGACAGACAGAGATCACAAGCAGGCAGAGAAGCAGGCAGAGAGAGAGGAGGAAGCAGACTCCCTGCTGAGCACAGAGCCCGATGTGGGGCTTGATCCCAGGACCCTGGGATCATGACCTGAGCCAAAGGCAAAGGCTTTAACCCACTGAGCCACCCAGGCGCCCCTGCATTGTTATTTTATTTTATTTTATTTTATTTTTTTAAAGATTTTATTTATTAATTTGACATAGAGAGAGAGATCACAAGTAGGCAGAGGCAGGCAGAGAGAGAGGAAGGGAAGCAGGCTCCCTGCCGAGCAGAGAGCCCGATGCAGGGCTCCATCCCAGGACCCTGAGATCATGACTTGAGCCGAAGGCAGAGGCTTTAACCCACTGAGCCACCCAGGCGCCCCTGCATTGTTTTTTGTTTTTTGTTTTTTGTTTTGTTTTCCAGGGTTTTTTTTTATTAATCATTTTTTAAGTTATTTTCAACATAACAGTATTCATTTTTTTTTAAAGCAATTTGTTTTTATCTCATTTCTCATATCACAGTAGAGTTTTCTACATAGGGCTCAGTGTAGTAAGTTTAGTGGTGGCTGATTAATGAATTTAAAAATAATACAATAAAAATTTAAAAATTAAAAAAATACAATAAAAAGAACTTAAGTAGGACAATTATAGTATTTTGCTAAAAAATAACCAATGCATGTTATAATTTAATTTTTTTTTTTTTTGCATCTTGGAGATACTGACTTTAATTAAAGAAAAATATTAATCTGGTATGTACTGAGAATAATTCAAGATGCTGGGATATAATGGTGACAAGACAAAGTCTGTCCACATGAGACATTCTAGTAGGAGATAACTATAAGCAAACAAAAACATACTTTTGGCAATATTCTATTTGAAGAAAAATCATTAAAAAAAAAAGAAAAGAGAGGCCTGTGGTGGTAGTGGAACAATGATATTAATGTAGGGTGGTCACAGAATGCTTTTTGAGTAGGTTACATGTTAGCTAAGCCAGGAAGGAAATATGGGAGCCAGAGTGATATGAGAATGAAGTGAGGGAAGGAGTGATGGGTCATGAAATAATATGAGGGAAGCATATCTCCAGCAAAAGATAGGACAGATCTAAACTTCATATAGCAGAGTTGAATGTGGCCTGTTTGGTCTGGAATAGCAGGAACAGCTATGGTTAGAACAAAGTAAACATAAAGAAGATTGGGAGAGGAGGAGATGATGTGGCAGCTAGGGGCCAAATCATGGATCACTTGGGTCATCCTAAGATGTTAGAATTTTTATTCTGAGTGTGACAAGTAGATATTGGCTGGTATAAGGCAGAGGACTGTCATAATGACATACTTTGTCATGTGTGTGTTTGACTAGAGGTAGAGGATTATAAATATGAAGGCAAGCCAATCAGTCAGAAAGTTATTGATATAATAAAGATGAGAGATCACTGTGGCTTCAAAATGGTGTGATATCCTGAGATTTCAGCTCCAGTTTGTAAATGAGGATTCCCAGTTTCAATATAGACAAGTTAAAATATAGTCACATCAACCTTCACATATACCATGTGATGATCTATTCCAAAGACTTAATTAATATTCCTTAGCGTAAGAATTGTTTCCTTTTAATTAACTATATGTTTTCATTTGGTACAGCTAAGGAAAATCCATCCATTTAAAAATCAAATTATAGCATTTTATACATAAGTTCTATAAGAAAGAGTGCATCCACAGATAAATGGTATTATAATAAAATATAGTGGTCATATTTATCTTTTGGAAATATGGAAAAATGCTTAAAAAGGTAAATAAAATGTACTCATTAATAATCAACAATCTTTTGCTAAACCTATGTACAGATTGTACATACTGATGTTAAATTCTGTTGCTGTACTTTTAACATCAACACACATTTAGTTGATCTTACTCTCCAATTAACTGTACATATTGGGAAAAGACTAACCTAACCACTTTCCATGTTTTCCTACACAAGCATGTCTCTTCCCATAATTGATTTCAAACTCATTAATCCATAAAACTCGAATTTGAATCCCGGTTATAGCATATCATCATCATCACCACAGTAACATCTAGTAGAATTATATGGTATATGAAATAGAGCATATAAAGAAAAAAGCTTAGAATATAAATTTTTATTATAATAGCATTGTCACATTAAATAATATATAATTGACTACTATAGTATAAATAGGCTAACATGGGGAAAATATATAATTTACAAGTGAGTAATATGTAGAATAATAAATAATTGATTAGTATATAATATAAAGAAAAAAAGCCTTAGAGTCAGCAATTGGCCCTAAACATTTTGGTCTATAAGAACTGAAGTTGTAGTGCTGTGATAGTTAATTTTATCTGTCCCACATGATCTTCTACTCTTGATTCTCAGGCCTTGAGACTCAAGCTGGAACGATACCCCTGGGTTTCCTGGTCTCCAGCTTACAGGTGGCAGATTATAAAACTTTTTAGTTCCCATAATTGCATAAGTCAATTCTTTATAGTACATCTCTTTATAGATAGATGATAGATAAGAGAAGATATGTATATGTATATTTATATGCATTAATTATGTCATTTATTTCACTCATATATACAGATGATCTAAAAATTTTCTGTAGGGAAAAATCTCTTAAATAACAGAATATATAAGAATAAATATATATGTCTAGATAATTCATACACATATATAATTATAATTAATCAAATGCTTGTCCAATTACTATTTGAATGTGTGTCTGTATTTTCTCAAAATTTACAAATGTGTACAAATATATATCTCTGGAAATTCTCCTCCAGAAGAGTTATAAAATATTCTAGTAGAAACTCTATTCAATAAACTAACAAGCAATAGACTTTTCTGGGCCTCATGCCAAAAAACTATGATAATGCTGATTTGAAACATGAAGCCCTCTTGTGGAAAGACAGCTATATGCTCATATATTTCCCAAAATCTCATACAGAGGAAAAAATACCCTAAACATATCTCTTACTATACTCATTAAATACTGTGAAACCATTAGGGCAAATCATCATTCATGCTGCACCTCACTTTGTTTGGCTTTGTTTATAGAATCTATTTAGCAGCACTTGGAGAAAACATTTGCCAAATTTTTAATCACTTATCAAATTTCTAGTAAGTAGAGTGCTTTCAAACACTAACAATCTATAAACACAGTTATAAAATCAAACAAAATGATATAGAATCAAACTGACAACTGCATAAGCATTTCAGCTGCATTTGTTGGAATTATTCCCACCCTCAAATGCTTTCAGCTAAAAATAAAAAAGAAAAAAAGAAAAAAGAAAACAGAGCGATCTTTGTCTTTTCTTTTGAACTGCTGAGATAGGGCAGTTGAATTAAAAATCTTTTATTTTACTTTTTTTGAATTAAAAAGATTTTAAAAGATGATAAAATTTTACAGAAAATTATGTTTTTAACAATGTGTTTTGTTATGTAATTGCCAAAGAAATAGTAGCCTTGAATGAACATGTGAAAATCTGTACTTCAGTAATTGAGGAATCACAAACACTCACTCTTAAGTAAGTGCTTAATTACAATATCCTATATTTTAACTTATATACCTGTTTCATAATTCTTACCATGTAAGGTTTGTAGAAGTACTTTGCAATAAAAACAAGACAAGCAAAGAACAATCCTCTGCACTTATGCATAAACTTGGTAACAACAGAAAAATGTGTGTGTGGTGGGATTTTATATTCTTTTCTATTTTACATGATTATGTGCTCATCACCTATTTCTCTCATTTTCTTAAAGATCTTGAAGAATTTTACCCTATTGAGTTATGCTGTATTCTAGTGTATTCAGACTCATTTAATCAGAATAAATTTGAATATGCACAGAAGTAAATGTTGTAATAGTATTTGGAAGAGAAAATATAACTATCTTGAAGGGGAATACCATGGCAATTCTCTTTGTAAAAGTGAGAAGTTTACAGATATGAATGCTATTCCTAAAAATCTGTAGTCTCTTATTGAAATGCACACACATTTCAGAAAACAGCTGTTCCAACCTTGATTGCTATTACCTATTAGAACTTAATAAAAATTGAACATGTAGTCAAATACAGTAAGAGTAAGTATAAAAAACATTGTATTTAATGTAGTTTCCGAAATCTCCAAGAACATGTGGAAAGTTATAAAGAACTTTACAAATGTTTTTCCAAAGAATAATTTCTTTTTTTACTGATGTATAATTGACATAAAATATTCAATTAGTATCAGTCATACATCATAGTGATTTGATATTTTATATTATGAAATGATGCTCATGCTAAGTCTAGTTTCCATCTGTCACCATGCAAAGTTATTACAATCTATATTTTTTACTGTATTTCCTATGCCGTACAAATCTTTAATACATTTAATAAAATCTTTAAAAACTATGCATATTACCAGAACAAATTCATGCATCAAATTTTAATTGAACATCTATTGTGGCCAAGTTATAGTGTGGGGAGACAGTGAAAATGGAATATGAAACATCACAATCTGACTATATCTTTAACACCCATGTTTTATACCTTGTTCCAGTCATGCTCTTTAATAGCTGAAAAGCCTTTTGGGTTTAGGATGGGGCCCAAAGAGCCAGTTTTCAGTCAAAGCTACATCAAAATGCACTTGGGGTAAAGAGATAGTGCAAAAATTTATTTACTCTTTTTTTTTTTCCAGATCAGATTTAGTTTAAATCAAGCCTGAGACCCCTTTGAATAGGCATCCAAAGGTCCTTCTCGCTTCTGTCACCCTTTTTACTATTTCAGATTCCTGAATTTCTACCCTTTCCTATACATTTTTGGTGTTTGAACAGATAGGCTCAGTTTTATACTGCTGTCTCTTCAACATATACCAATAAGTTCCTGAATAAATCCGAACAAAAGAAACAATTAGCTCAGATATTATTTAAACTTATGTCTATGATACTTATATACATTTTATTGTAAAATACATATTCAATATATAATATGGCATCTAATGAACATATTTGAAGATCAAGCAAAATATTTATATTATCTGCAATAAATAAAAGAAGTAAAATACGTTTATAAAAATCAATATATTACTAGAGACCTAACAAATAGTTCTTGATTTTCTGATCCTGATGAATATATGTATATATATGTACATACACACACACACACACACACACATATATATTATATATTATATATTTACGGATAGAGCTTACAAAATTTTAAAGATAAAGCTTTTCTATTTTATATTTTTTCAACTTTTACTCAAAATTTTGTAAACATTGTGATTATAGTGGAATGTTATACATATACCGACAAGATAAATAGTGTTTCTTGATACTGTACAAACATACAGCATGTAAATAGATACTTTTCCACTGATCGTATATTTCCTTCCAGGTGCTTCAGTCCTCTTAGCTTTGGCAGCCTTAGGAGATTCAAGCGGATTAAAGGAGGAGCACATGATTTTCTGAAATGTGATGAGAATAAGGATTGGCACTGGGCAGCAGAAGAGTGTTGATATCACCATAGGGAGTGTTTCACCTGCAATCACAAAATGTGACCTGTGGCATGTTAGATATGGCTGAAATATTTTAGTTTTCCAGAATGAACAGATGGGAGAATTAAAAAAAAAAGAAAAAAAAAAACCAAGTAGCAGAAGGATATAACACCTGCTCCCAATTTGGGGCAAATACGGAAATTGCAGTTCTAGAGAGATTTATACATTTTTGTTCTTTAATTCTAGTCTCTTGATTAGAATTTTGTAGTAAAAACACTTGAATTGGTCCAAAGGGCCTGCAAAATGTTTTCTCAACTACAGGTTTTATTATTGCTAAGAAATAATTCTCCTTATGAAATCCTAGTAAATATCCTGCTAGAGCACAATATGAACCTTTCCACCTCTGTTTGACTATTGTTTATAACAACTGATCTACTGAAATATCAAGTCTTAGAACATTGGTAAAGAAGGGATAATCACGTGGAGAAACATTCAGATGCAAACCAGGATGTGATTTATCTGTAATACAATTTAGAAACACTGTAATAAAAAAAAAATATTGGCATATTGAAAACCTAGCCAGAGTTGTTAGGTGACATTAGAAATTAGATTGAGACGATGTTAAACTAAGAATTATTAGGCTTCTATAGGCTCTGGGGATCTCAAGTAGTCATTGTTTTCAAACTGGTTGGTATAATTAGCTTCTGGTTGCATGATACATAATTACATTTTGCAACCAACCCTGACACTTATTATCCTATGCCCAGAATTGACACGCCATTAGTAGCTTTGGGAATTGCTAAAATCATCTTATCTATGGATTTATGTAAGCAGTATTGGCAAATAGCCTTGCATAAAAAATTCAGCCAAAATTAAATTTGTGTATTGGATGTGAGATACATGCTCAATAATATACCCTTTAGACTAAAAGAATCCATATTCGTTTTTCTTTTGAGGCAGGTTCATGATTTAGGTGGACTTAGAGAATTTCCTTTAAATTTATTACTGAGGGTTATTTTTAGTTAACACTACATAAACATCAAAAATAATTTATGCTACTGCCAGCAAAATTCACAAGACGAATCTTGATGCATCTAATCCAAGTTTCAAAAATTATAAGATCTAGAATACAAAGTGGGGATTTTCTCTTAAAGAAGTCATCTACTAGGCCTAACAAATATACACAACTAAGAGATACTAAGTTATTTGGTAAAGTCAGAATAATGCAGTTTTCTTTTATTCTTTCAATCTGTTCTAAGTTTAATAAAGTGTATAGATCTTACACTTCCTTATTAAAATGCATTATCATTACCAGTTTTGAAAATCCTTGACTTTTCCAGACTTTTTCTAGGTATATCCAACACACTTGCTACTACATTTGATACAATTTTTATGGCTTAAAAATATAGTTTAAAAAACCCTTGTAATGTATATTTGTAAAATATGCCTGCGACATCAATATTTTAGGCTTTTTTTGGTAGGAAAATAAGCATCATGGGAAATAAGCTTTGTAGAATGCCTCACAGATTAATACATTGTACAGTAAGTTATCTCTTGGAAAAAATCTTTTATTTCTAACTTCAGTAAATAGGTACAGACATTTATAAGAGAGAGAGATGGACAACGTGACATAATTTTTGTCTTTCTACTGAAATAAAATGTTATGTATTTCTTGAGGATTAAGAAAAATAGGCTCATGGTACACAAATGTGACTACCAAAAATTATTTAATATGATTTAAATAGCTATATATTGTATATACATGCTATATATGCTGAGATACATGCCAGGATGTTATTTTAATTTGGTACAATGCTGTATTGAAATTATTACTACTATTCTCTGCATGAGACATATTTTCTTTCTGAGAGCTATTTCTGATACCCTTTTTTGAAATAGCCATCTGTAAAATCTAGAACTGAGTTTTAGCTATTATCAGAAAAACTTGAAAGTCTTTTACAGCTACATAGTTAATGACCAGAATGCTTGATGGAAATTTATTTTACATATTTTTCTCATTTTTATAAGCTATAATATTACTTCATTTTTATTTTTAGGAAATACAATAAAGGCTTAAATTCTTTTCAATTTTCATTTATACTATCATAGGTGGGGGAGAATTCAAGATTGTCTACAGGGCCATTAGGTACATTTCTTTCACTGGTGTAGTGTTACATCAGCTGTGCAGTCTAAGAAACAAATAGAATATTTGTTGTATGAAAGACTGAAGTTACCAACAATTGTGAAAAATAACTCAAGCACAATTGACAATAAGCAGCTATATGGTTGAAAAGGGGGGAAAAAAAAAGAAGCAGCAGCAAAGCACTTCTAATGGCAAAGGAATTGGGATAATTGAGTCATACACAAATCCCAGGAAAGATTTAAAATGATTAGAAGATTCGAAACTGTAATTATCAAAACTGGTTTAGAAATTATAGAATAAAATAAAGCTGGGATAAAATGTTAACATAAATAGTTAAATATTAACAAAAATAATCTATTTCTGTTTAATACGTATTTTTACCATGATCTATTAGGGAAGAGATTAAGACAGATAGGCCTTCAAAGTGAATTATAGGAAATTGGCAGATATTTGTTAAAAGTTATAAATAAAAAAAAACTACAAACATGGAAATAAATGTACAAATAAACAGAGCAAAATTGTTGAAAGTGGGTATGTCCGGGATTGAGAATGTGAGACCGGGATTGGCAGACCTAGAAAGAATTGTTTAAAACACAATGCTTGGTTACTAATTTATGCTTGAATGTCCAGTCTGAATTACATTGACAAAATTAATAATTTTCAATACAGGCAAGGTTTTTTGTTTTGTTTTGTTTTCTCTAGCTTCTTCTCCCCCATAAGGGCAAGATCTATCATTCAAAAGTGTATTTCAAATTTTGTTTTAAAATAGTATTTCAGACTTCCTGTTTGCAAAATTAAGCCATTACTTGGTGAAAAAACATAAATAAGAAATATTTTAAAAATAATGATAATGGGCTCTTAGATATGGAGTTCGAATGGCACTAAAACTATAATTATTTAAATTCCTTTCACTATCTTGGTTTTTATATTTCTTATTGTTTTTGTTAAAAATGATTATTAAAAGTGGGTATGGAAAAACACAAGTTGAAAGGAATTTATTCTTCATTCAATCATTAATTTGTAAATCATTCAAAATTTATCTACAATGGCCAGATATTTGAAAGTAAAAATAAAACTTGTTTTTCTTGCTTATTAGAAGTTTACCATCTTGCTCAAATAAGGGAAATAAGACAAAAAATACAGTGTGGTGTGTAAAATTTTAAGACAGTGAGATACACTGGGTTCTAGGAGAGGGCAGGATAGGGGTATCTTAATCAGTCATAAAAACTTGTCAAACTAAAGTGACAAACTAAATAGTATTAACATATGTATATTAATTAAATTATTTTCTGTTTCCATTTTTTTACAATCTCAGTCATTTTTTGCATTTTATATGTAAAAATGCAACTCAGATATTATGATCTTGAACAATTAAAACATTGAAAAAATGTGAAAAAGCAAAGCAGATAGATGTGTATACATAAAACGAGAACAAAATTTCAAAATGCGTAAGAAAGTGATTGTAATGGTATTTAAACTGTAGCTATTATTGCCATTATATTGTAGTTATTTTAGAAAATACCGTTGTTACATGCAGGTCAAATGTTTAAACCACAAACAAACCTGCAGCTCCAGAACACTATTTTTTTTAGTTATTATTTTTATTTTTATTTTTTTTTAAGATTTTACTTATTTTTTTGTCAGAGAGAGCAGAAGTAGGCAGAGAGACAAGCAGAGGCAGAGAGAGAAGCAGGCTCCCCGCTGAGCAAGGAGCCCAATGTAGGATTCGATCCCAGGACCCCAGGATCACCACCTGAGGTGAAGGCTGCCACTTAACCGACTGAGCCACCCAGGTGTCCCGAAAATTATTAATTAAATTAAATAAATTAATTAAAGGCATCCAGAACATTATTAATTAAATCCGGTATCTTAAACTGTGTCTTCAAAAAAGACTGGTGGGGTCTTTGCAAAGAGTTAGTAAAGTCCTTATAAAGGAGAGTTAGAGTGATTATAAGGGAAGTATAGAAGGAAAAAATTTCTGTGACTAGTAATATGGCACTCGCATCTTAAGTTGTGGCTTACAAACTACACTTGGAATACTGTCTAAACCAATTCAGTAGCCTGAAGTCAGAATCCGATCTGTGCTGAGAATAGAGGAAAGATAAGCTGTCAAACTATTATAGCAATATTCTAACCGGACTTTCCAGAATAAGCCAGATTTGGCCCCAATCTGTTTGGGCCTGTTTGTTTGTTATCAAACACATTATTTGGATATGATTTTTAATTTACTCAATACTTAAAATATGGTAGGTTTTCCACAAAAAAGTCCAGCTTTCAATTTTCTCAGGAAAAATATAAAGCATTGGCCTTACTAGGCCCACGCTCTTGCATGCTCACTGTCTTAATCATTTTTTATTGGCTCCCTGATCCTGAGTCAAAGTGTCGGTTTCTGTGCTGAGTCTCAATTTATTGCCTTTCAGTTCCAAATTCACCCTTTTTGATTGCTGGGTAAAAATGGACCTGGGGCCTTTTAAATTTTTTTTTTTTTTTTCCCTTTTGCCCGCTGGCACTGAAGGTTTGTCAGTAGAGGGCACCGGAGAGACATTGGAGGAAGAGGTTTGGTTTCCAGGTCCCAGTGTGTTCCCCATGCCGGCACCTGCATGTGAAAACACCTGCACCTGCCTTCTCAGCACCTGGCTGATGCAATGTAGCTCATCTTGGCTGGGAGAACCCACTGACCGAGAAGTTCCCTTGGTACCACCTCCTCCTCAATGTCTCTCTGGCTGTTACATCGCTGAGTGCCTGCAGTGAGACACCACCCAGCACTTGAGAAGGCAGATTTCCATGATGTTCTCTGCCATCCAGCACACCACTGCCTTGCAGCACTCCAACAGCACCTGCTGAGGTCCTATAGCACTGCCCTGCACGATGGCTGTTGACGTAGGATTCTGTTGCTGTTATATAGGAATGCTGACAGCCTTCCTTCTTACTAGCCAATCCTGTGTTCCTCCAATCCCATGCTATAGTTAATAACCCCTTTTATTAAACTTCCCCTTTTCAAATTACTGTGTGGTTTCTCTCCAGTGATTAGAGTTTGACTGGTATGGCTTCCATCTATCATGGGGCTTGCTCTTGTTTTCCTTGATATTAGACAAATATTTCACTATACCCATGTCTTTATCAAAAGTGAGAACATGAAATTGAGACAGGGACTTGACTTTTTCAAGAAAAACATAAGGATATATTTTCCTATGGAAAGGCAGTGTATTCCCATGTGTTTAATAAGAAAAATATGTAACTGTGGCAAAAAAGAAAAAAAGGAAAAAAAAGCATGTGCCTGGGATTTCAATAGGACTCAAACCTGTAGGGAAATGTGATTTTTTTTTTTTTTTTTTTTTTTTTTTTTTTTTAGCACTGTTAAGGTGGAGGGAGGGGAACGGCTCAGGGATGCCTACACTCTGATTCTGCTTCCTGCCACCACCTCCCCATATTGATGTTGTGGCTTTGTTGCCACTGATTTTGGCTCAATAAATAGAGAAGCCATATTTCCTTTTTTTTTTTTTGATGGAAGAACTAAAAGCAAATTGTGGGTTTAAGTTTCTCCTGTTATGTGTGTAAGCCCCAAACTCCAGTATAAAATACAGTTGCTTGTATCTGGCAAGATGACCATTCATAATATTTGCTGGCACATTTTCCTGAAGGTATCCCCCACTGAGTGGCTTGTGAGGCTTGAGGAGTCTTAGGTGAGCTATGCATCACGTATTCCTTCTCTGTTTACATTTCTCCTCAACTGACTTTCCTTTCATATTCTTTATTAAATAGGAAACTTACATACTCTTTTGTGTGTGGGTTTCTTCCCCAAATCAGTTAACCCATGTGCAATATTGCAATACCATTATAAGTACCATAATAAGTTTATGAAAACAAGAAGTGGTAGAAAGTATAATAAACTGAAATTAACCATAACATCTAGGGGTGTTTTAAATGTTAATTAATGAAAACATAACATTATGAAATACAGTGATATATAAAGTATTAAAATTGCTTGGAGCCCAATCATTTTACTGATGATGAATTTAAAAATAAGTCTTTTGAGTAAAATATAAAATAAATGTTCTGAACCAAACCAAACACTTTCAGAAAGAATCGGGCTGGAAATAATTGTGCTTAGTTTGCAAAGATACGGCTGAGAACCTATATGATGATATGTCTAAAAAATCTAAATTATATGTGTCATCTTCCATTATAAATGAAAAATGGACAGAAAAGCATAAATGTCATCTAATTATATAAGAATGCTTATTACACTGAAGACATTTTGACATGGTATGTGTGAGAACTGTTTATGTGTGTATACTCACACGGTGAGAAGCTTTTTTTTTTTTTAAGATTTTATTTATTTATTTGACAGAGATCACAAGTAGACAGAGAGGCAGGCAGAGAGAGAGAGACAGAGGAGGAAGCAGGCTCCCCGCCGAGCAGAGAGCCCGATGTGGGGCTCGATCCAAGGACCCTGGGATCATGACCTGAGCTGAAGGCAGAGGCTTTAACCCACTGAGCCACCCAGGTGCCCCACAGTGAGAAGCTTTTGAGAACTTTATCGCATCCCGGTCAAAATGAGAAACTACAAAACAAGGCTACCATTGTGTTGTTTTATATTAATATTATACTTATAAAATTTTGTTAACATACAATATGGCAACAATTTTCAAAGACATGGAAATAAAGTCTGTTTCTTAAACCAAAAATTTAAAATGAAGCAAGTTTCAGTTGTTAATTTTATAGACACCTAGTCACTTGAACTATAGACTTGTATATATACCAGTATATTCAAAATAGTTTAAAAATTATTTTTGTTCAACTATGAGCATACCATGTATCCAAAGATGTAATTTTCTCACTTAATTTATAAGCATTTTAATATTTTTTGTAAATACTGAACATTTAACGTGTTATACTTAACACTTTTCTGGCTGTTCATATTTTTATTGTAAAAATTTATGCAATTTTAATTAGGTTTAGAATATCCAGGATATTATCAATTATTCATTTCTGAACATAGAGCTCATTTAGCATCTACTTACAAATGATTTTTTTAAAAATTATATTCCTAGAGAATCAAGGTATGGGTATGGCAGAATAGTTTATATCATATCTCCTGAGAAAAACTAGAAAAAATGGAGAAAACATAAAAATCCATTATGACTGATTTTCGTATAAGAAGAGTAGATTACGACAGACACATACACATGGGAATAACCATATGAAGACACAAAGAGAAGAGGGCCATCTCTGTAAGTCAAGGAGAGAGACTTCAGAAGAAGTCAGCTTTGCTAGCATCTTATTTCCAGAATTGTGAGAACGGTCTGTTGTTTAGTCACTCCGTCTCTGATATTTTATTATGGTATTCTAGCAAACTGATACAGTGACTACAAGAAAGACCTGATGAACTAAATTCCACAGAGAACTGAGCCATCATGAGGTGAGTGGAGACTGTAACACCCTCCTTTCCTGAGGGCAGATGTCTAATCTGTGTATAAGAAGATCCGATTAATCAGAGAGACACTGAAGATGAGAAGAAATTGGCCAGGCCCTGAATGACAGGAGAATCAGAAACACAAGAATGATCACTAGACCCAGCAGCTTCCCCCTACCTTTCAGTTTTTCCAAGAAAATAGCATGGAAGAGGGAGTGATAAGTGGAAAGACAGGGCTTAGAGATTTGCTCAACTTCACAGAGGTTGTGTTCAGAGGCATTGTTGGGGATAGAGTATGAATGAGCATGGGTGGGATTTCTGGGGTACTGGTAGTATTCAGTCGTTTGTTTTGTCTTTTTCTGTGATGTATATTTGGGTGTGTGTTTCCTTTGGTGCATTTACTAATCTGTGCACTCTTAACTTGTGCAATTTGCTGTAAGTAAGCCATGTATCTGAAAAATTTATTTAAAACATAAATGTTTAGCAGCCAGTATAATATGTGTCTCAGAATAAATTTAAAAAACGATATACATATGCTCTTAATTTTGTTAGTGTATTTCTCAATGTGTCAACCTATTCATTGATCTATTCAGTAAGTATATATATTTCATGCTTTGGAAACACCCTACTTATAAAAAGTTTAAAATATTAATATTGGTTCTTTCTGTATTGTGCAATTGTAGGAAAGCTTTCCTTACTTTATTTCCAGTGATTTGGGAAGTTTCCATGAATTTTCATTGAGAAAAGAAAATAATATTTGTAAAATATTTCGTGTCTCATAAAGAGGAACGTCAAAATATTTTTAATATGGAGTTCAATTATGGGTTATTTTTACTTTTTATTGAGCTCTTTGTTTCATTTATATTTAATTACTTGGTATTCCCCTACTCTATTTCATAATTACAGAATTGTAAGTATGTTCTCCACCTCCTGTTAGTAACTGCTGTTTCCCTACTCTTTTTACTTACCTTCTGATTTTCAACTCTCAATATATGCTACTTCATTTCTTGTTTTCCCCTACTTTTCCACCCTTCTTATCCCTTTCCAAATATTCAATTTGGACTAATTTGAATATTAGATTGCTTACTAGTATCTTTCTTAGTAAGAGGCTATAACTAAATTAATATGTATGAATTTATATATACACAATTATTTCTATATATAGTTATATAATTTTATATATAACATATTCATATTAGGCATATACATATATATTATGTAAAGTAAGGCATCTTGTAGAAATAGTAAATTCTTAAATTATATTCAGAGGACAGAATATGTGTAAGTAAATGAAGGAAGGAAGGAAAGAAATAAATATATCTGTTTTAGTCCAATTAGAAGAGAGAAACCACACAGTAATTTAAAAAAAAAAAAGTTTCATATGAAGAATTACTATTCTAACAGGGGATTTGAGTAAGGAGAAACTGAATAGTAAGAAGGAAAACCTAAAGGCTGTAGAAACAGATACTAAGGTTGAGATACAACACTGGAAAAAAAAGGCCGTGTCAAGGCAGAGATCCAAACCTTCCTGGAGAAGGCACAGTCTTGGATCACAGAATAGCAGAGAAGTCACTGTGGTGTCACACTGGCAGAAGTTTTGAGAAAGATGCTCTCCAACTTCCTGAAATCTGCCCTCTAGGGTGTCCTGGAGGTGCCTCACCTGTGGCATTCTGGTACAACAGCACAGAACCAAGTGCCAGGGAAAGCTGCGGTCACAGGATACGTCTGCCCACTGTGCATCTTCAGGGTCCAGACTTCGGAAAATCTACCAGTATGGCATGAACCTGGTGCTGGAGAAAGCTGAAGGAGCTCACCATTGGGATGGGCGAGTGTCTGCAGAGCAGGAGGCCAGACAACCTGTGCGTGTTACAGGAACCTGCCCGTGAGCACACTGGAATCAGAAAGTGGCCCTTTCCCCTTGTGCTGTCTCTAGCATACGCTCTACAGACAAAATTTAACACCATGCCAGCTGACAAAGGAAAGATATTTAAGGACCCAGATCCATTTTTGCAGTGTAGCAACAAAGGTGGAATTTAGAGCTGAGAGTAAATAATATAATCTGCTAAGAATAGAAGAAGGAAGGAAGGAAGGAAGGAGGAAAATAGGGAGGGAAGAAAGTTACATAAAGGAGCCCCATTTTTAGACCACTATTTTAATTTTTTTCTTTGACTTCCCTTTATAGCCAAAGTATGAGCTATGCAAAGAAACCATTCTCATTGTCTTTAGAATGAGCTCATCTTAAATTGGATTAAAATTGGTTGATAAGTTTTTTGTTCAGTTGTGTGTGTATGCGCATGTCATATATTTTTCTTATTTTGAGTCAAAATCAAAAAATTTGAAAACCATGCATCAAAGTAAATCTTTTCAAGGGATCAAACAACAAACCCTTTTGCATGTGTAAATTGTAGTGTTTTTTATTTTTTTAAAGATTTTATTTATTTATTTGAGAGGGAACATGAGAGGAAGGAAAGCACAAGAGAAAGAGAGAGAAAGAAAATCATGAGAGAAAGAGAGAGAAAGAAAGAGACTATGAGCAGGCGGTAGAGAGGAAGGGGAAGCAGACTCCACCAAGCAGAGAATTTGATCTGGGACTTGGTCCTAGGACCCCAGGATCATGACCTGAACCAAAGGCAGACACTTACCCAAATGAGCTACCCAGGCAGCCCAGTTGTGGTCATTTTTAATACTATTTAATCATGCCCATTACATCTGGATTTACCAATCTTTACACTTTGGGGTTGTTGAATTCAGTTAACTCATAGAAAAATTTCCCTGCTCGTGGTTGAACAATATTATGTCACACATACATTAATCAAGCCAATGAAAAACAGATAATCAAACACTTAAGAATAATATATAATTTTATATATTATATATAATATAGATTATATATATTATATATAATATAGAATTTTATATATTATAAATATATAAAATATAAACATATAAAATAAAATTATATATATAATAGAATTATATATAATATAGAATTTATATAAACCAAAATGAAATGAAATATCAAAACTGAAATATCAAAATGAAATATGAAAACTTTATACTGGGGCTACAAAATAAATACTTTTGGTAGACCCAAGTATTTATATACATATTCAAAAGTGGTCACTACATTATTCAGTCTACGATTTTTTAAATTTCTTTTTTTTTCTATCTTTTTTCCTCTTTTGAATTTAAAAACATTTTTTACCACAAAATAAAGTCAGTTTTAAGATTGAAAATGCTTTGAATCTGTTTGATTATACAAGATAATATAAAGTGGTCTACTCTTAACACTATATTCCAAAACTTCTTGTGAATCCTAAAAATGGAAATGTCTTTTACAGATTTATCTAAGTTTTCCAATCTATGAAG
Organism: Lontra canadensis; assembly: GCF_010015895.1. Classification (NCBI taxonomy): domain Eukaryota; kingdom Metazoa; phylum Chordata; class Mammalia; order Carnivora; family Mustelidae; genus Lontra; species Lontra canadensis. Next base: position 5,057,258 of record NW_022631040.1, read on the forward strand.
ATGAACTGAGTGAAAAAAAAAAAAACACATGAAAATTTGATTTATGGAACATTTAAATTTGACTTTTTTTTAAGATTTTATTTATTTATTTGACAGAGAGAGATCACAAGTAGACAGAGAGAGAGGAAGGGAAGCAGGCTCCCCGCTGAGCAGAGAGCCCGATGCGTGGTTCGATCCCAGGACCCTGGGATCATGACCTGAGCCAAAGGCAGAGGCTTTAACCCACTGAGCCACCTGGGTGCACCTGATTTATGGAACTTTTAAAGCAAGATACCAATTGGCTATTTCTAAGCCAATGCAATTACATAAATTAGACCAACTCAATGTTGTCAATTGGGACTTTAGAGGATTTTTTCAAATTAGTAATAAACAGAGTTTTTAGCTCAGCTACTAAATTTTACACATTGTAATAAATGCCTCTAAAGATAGTTTAAAAATGTTTAGGTAAAAACCTTGGAGAAGTTCATTTCCCATCTCCAAGGAAAGTGTATGATGAATTGTGAAATACAGCCCTGAACTGGTTTCTGGTTTCATGATCAAAAGTTGCCAAGAGCCAAGTAAGTCCTAAATATTAACTAGACCTATCAAATCCATAACAAGTTAATGGAGTTAAGACTCTATAAGCCAACTAAATCAGTCTACACATACAGGAAACACCTCATTGTCAAGGAAACTTGACCCCAATCATAATCCTCTGACTTAGCTTTAGTTAGATAACTGGAGCTGCCAGTTTTATGAAGGAAAATCCCAACTTCCTAGCCAATAATACCCTGTTTCTGCATTATCTTCTTGACATTCTGTATAACTTCCTCTTGCCCCAAATCCTTGGGGAGGAGTGCTCCACTGATTGTGAGGTGCTATACTCCCACATCCCATGGATTGTGTTCCCTTGAATAAAGGACAGCAAGGTTGTTACTAATTGTTTTAGTTTTGTCATTTAACTGTGACTATCTCACATGTTGGGAAGTATAAATAGAAAGTATCATTATGTTTTGTGAGATTATATTCCTAGTGAGATGCACAGGTGAAATTATAACCACTTCTACTCAATCTGATCTGTAGCATATAGATTGACCTCAATATTTCAGTAAGGCAGAGGACATTTGGGTATAAACTATTAATTACATACCTGTGCTCCTAATGATAGTAGTTCCTAATACTTGCTGAATTTTAACACTTATAATTAAATTAACAATGAAAGCATATGTACTCATGTAGATATGTATATCTATATAGATATACTAAATATATATATATCGCTGCTTTCATCAATAAAATGATGAGATTATAAATTGCCACAGAAAATATTTCAATAAAACTTCAAAATTCATGCAATCATATTATATATTAAATACTTAAATTATATTTTTGAAAATTGTTAGAGATAGGATAATTATGCTACAGTTGTTTTCCACTTACATATCTCAAGAAAACTGTAACCTTTAAAGGAGAATGCATTGGACCTTTGTATTATTAACCTGTCAATGCATATCTCTCCTGTACTTAGTTTAGTTCGGTGTTTATTTCCATTTCCGTTTAAAATAATATTTGTTTTTAAAATCTGTGCTTTAAAAAAAAACTGAAGTATTGATGACAAAAGTTATTTTTGTAATCTAAAGCCTTTTAATGGGGTGCCTGGGTGGCTCAGAGGGATAAAGCCTCTGTCTTCGGCTCAGATCATGGTCCCAGTGTCCTGGGATCGAGCCCCACATCGGGCTCTCTGCTCAGCAGGGAACCTGCTTCCTCCTCTCTCTCTCTGCCTGCCTCTCTGCCTACTTGTGATCTCTGTCTGTCAAATAAATAAATAAAATCTTTAAAGCCTTTTAATGATAAGTCACATAATGGATGTAATAAAACAATTGCTTTTTTCCTAGCTTCTTAGAGAACAAGGAAACACAAAATGTCCATTTTAAATGGAAAATTCTATTTCTAAACAAAATATATTGTCTTGATATTTTTCTTATTTCAATTTCAATTATTTTTATGTTTAATACAAAAACAAAAACAAAAAACGAAGCATAGCCCAAATGAAAGGACAGTGAGCATTTATTTAAAAAAGGCCTCCATAGCAGCACGATAACTCATGTTATTTATGTTATTACATCTAAAACCTGATTCTCTTATCTAATCACATTGAAGGTGTCAGAGAAGTACCAGCAAACAATGCTTGAAACATTCCCTTAATCGTTTTCCTGCAGTGGTATACAAAATGCTGTAAATAATTGGAAACAAATTGTATCTATCTGAGCAAACGAAACAAACTACATGCACTTAAATACAGCAATTGAAGACTATTTTCATCAGAAACAAATAAATGTACGTGGATATCTTAGATAACAAATATGGCCAGCTTAAAGGAAATAAATAACGGAAATTTTATAACCACCAAAAAAGGGACGATTTATATGTAAAACTTCCACTTAAATTTAGCAGAGACTAAAATGTTGCATAGAATCCTGAGTGGAAAACGACAAAGAGAATCGTTTTCAATGTCTGCATTAATCAGACATTTAAACATTTAAAATGTTACTTTCTGATTTTATAATTGGTTAACTTTTTAAAATCATAATATCCTGGGGGCACCTGGGTGGCTCAGTGGGTTAAGCCTCCGCCTTTGGCTCAGGTCATGATCTCAGGGTCCTGGGATCGAGTTCCGCCTAGGGCTCTCTGCTCAGCGGGGAGCCTGCTTCCTCCTCTCTCTGCTTGTCTCTCTGCCTTCTTGTGATCTCTGTCAGATAAATAAAATCTTTAAAAAAAAAAACATAATATCTTGTGCAGTGACATAATATGATCATTTATATTGCTAATTGGAACTCATATATCTTTATTTCTTTTTAGAAAACAGTTTAACAATATGTACCAGACTTATTTGTTGTTGTTGTTAACCTTGATTCTACCATATTTTTTTAGTAAAGTAGTAACTAGAAAAAACAAACAAATTCTGACTGTATAGCTTGAACACATCTGTCCTACCAATGAAAAGCAAAAAGTAAATTAATATAACTATCCAGTCATTATTCCCTCAAAATATCCTTGGTTTAATACCGTAGACACTACCTTTATTTTTTCAAATCCAAGGAAGTAATAATGTTCCCACCAATAATGTCTGAGAAGTCCTGTCCTCCATATCTTTGTCAACACTTGCTATTATCAAGTGTTGTTTTGTTATATTTTTGCAAATTTAGCCATTCCATTGGGTATCTAATTGAAAATTTTATTTTATTTTATTTTATTTATTTAAATTTTTTTTAAAGATTTTATTTATATATTTGACAGACTAAGATCATAAGTAGGCAGAGAGGCAGACAGAGAGAGAGGGGGACGCAGGCTCCCTGCTGAGCAGAGAGCCCGATGTGGGTCTTGATCCCAGGACCCTGAGATCATGACCTGAGCTGAAGGCAGAGGCTTAACCCACTGAGCCACCCAGGCGCCCCTTATTTGTTTATTTTTTAAAGATTTTATTTATTTATTTGACAGACAGAGATCACAAGCAGGAAGAAAGGCAGGCAGGGAGGTGGGGAAGCAGGCTCCCTGCTGAGCAGAGAGCCCAATGTGGTGCTCGATCCCAGGACCCTGAGATCATGACCTGTGACAAAGGCAGAGGCTTAACCCACTGAGCCACCCAGGCACCCCTCTAATTGAAAATTTTAACTTGTATTATTTTATTGAAAACTAATAAAGCTGAATACTTATTCATTTATCTGTAAATTAGTAGGCTGTCTTTCTATATTCTAGATGTAGTAATCGTCTATACATGACCAGAGTTATATAGTACCTTTATATATATAATTTATATATTTACACACTTTATATAATAATTTTTTTTCTCTACTGCCTTGCAGGTACAATTCTCATAAACTGACTATGGTATACAAGTGTGGATTTCTTCCCATGGCTTTTTAATAATTCTTGAGTGTTAACTAAGAATTCCCTTTTTTTTAAAATTTTATTTAATTTTTTGACAGAGAGAGATCACAAGTAGGCAGAGGCAGGCAGAGAGAGAGAGAGAGGGAAGCAGGTTCCCTGCTGAGCAGAGAGCCTGATGCGGGACTCGATCACAGGACCCTGAGATCATGACCTGAGCGGAAGGCAGTGGCTTAACCCACTGAGCCACCCAGGCGCCCCGACTAAGAATCCCCTTTATGGATATAGAATGTCTATGCAGTAAAATCCCCCCTTTTCATGTGTAAGTTCTGATGATTATCACAAATATATAAACATGAAATCACTACCATAACCGAGATTAAAAACAAACAAACAAACAAAAAAAACCACTTCCGTCACACCCAAAAGATTCCCTTGTGCCCCTTCCAGCCAATTCCCACCCCCAGACCCACTGATCAGACCAAGATTCCATTCTAAACTGGTACTACAGTATCTCTGAGGAGACAGGTAGGAGGAAACAAGCCAAGTGAGAAAAGGGATTCAAAGAGGAAAATGGGAACAACGTCAAATGGACATGATAACTCATGTGAGATGAGAACTGAATCAGAACCAACATTTGGCTTCCTCAAAATGGAGGTTATTGACAAGAGCAGTTTTTGTAGAGTAGCTGAGATGACCTGACTGGAATAGTTTTAGGGGGAAATGAGAGGAAAAAGAATAGGGCTTAGTGAGCATAATGATGCAACTCTTTCAAAGAATTATGACACCAAAATGAGCAAGACAAAGGAGGCAATAGCTTATCTCATAGATCTCATACCCGTGACTCTTCCCCTCATTTGTCCATCCTCTGTCACACTGGTCTTTTGCTGTTTCTCAGGCAGGCAGGTCATTCTCCCCACTGTTGGTTCTTTTGTCTGCTTGGAATGTTTTTTTCCACATAGCCTCTGGCTTAACTTCCCTCAAATTTGCTCAAATATCTTCAAAGTTTGTCATTCCCTGTCCATTCTTTTAAAATTTCATCTCTCTCCTTCCATGCTCAACCTGCTTCATTTCTCTTTTTCCTGGCACTCAGTACTTTCTAATATAATACACAATTTATTTATGATGTATACTCCATGGTCTGTCTTCTCTGCTAGTCAAGGTAGCAGGAATCTTTGTTTTGTTCACAGATGCAATGTAAGCACCTGGAAGATTGTCACAGAGTAAGTGCTCAAAAAGTATTTGTTGGGGCACCTGGGTGACTCAGTGGGTTAAAGCCTCTGCCTTCAGCTCAGGTCACGATCCCAGGGTCCTGGGATCGAGCCCCGCATCGGGCTTTCTGCTCAGCGGGGAGCCAGCTTCCTCCTCTCTCTCTGCCTGCCTCTCTGCCTACTTGTGATTTCCGTCTGTCAAATAAATAAATAAAATCTTAAAAAAAAAAATTTGTTGAATAAGTAATTGAAATCAAGATGGAAAATAATGGCTTTGAACAGACCAATAGAAATCTGGAACTTATCAGAGAATGATGAAACATGTCTTGTTTTGGAGTTCAAAGAAGGCTGGATACATGGAGCTGTGAAGTGGCTATGCTATATTTTATCTTCTCCAGAGGGTAAATTAACTAAATCATGTTCCTCTAATATGGAATATTTTTCCAGTTAGCAGGCAAAATTTTTTTCAGGGGGTCGGGGAAACATAAGTTTTAAGAGGGAAGACCAGGTACAGTTTCATTAACAGGATTTGGGCAGTGACTCACTTAAATGTGTTAACTCTGCACTTATACCTATAGCACAATGTATGCTGATGTGATTAAAAGCATGGTTGACATAATAAAAAATAGTATGGGTCAGCAAAAATGCTAGAGAATAACACCACAGCCTAAAAACAAGCCTGTTAAAACAAATACAAAAAAAAAAAAAAAACCAACAACCTGAAAAACACATGTCAACAAAGCCACAAATAATTGCACATTAGCATCAGGATTTTCAAAAACAGATATTTAAACTGCATATGCAAATGACATATTTTCACATGCCAATGAGTATTTAGATTTGCAATTATCCCTTTTCATGTAGAAGTATCTTTTAAAGTATGCAAATAAGTTATTTGCATATATAATGTGGGCACTCCCTCTGAATATTGGATTTGTTGGAAGATTGCTAATGGTAGCAGAAACAGTTTACCTTCTGAGAACTGCAAACATCAAAAATTCAATTTGTTTAGTGTATTTTCATGAAAGACAGAAATTTTTAATTTTTAAAAGCAAGAATATGTCCCTTTGATGTAAGTTTATTTATTTATTTATTTTTAATATATTGAACTATACATAACATAAAATTTACCATCTTAACCATTTTATTTTATTTATTCATTTTTAATGATTTTATTTATTTGAGAGAGAGTGAGTGAGAGAGAGAGAGAGAGAGAGCATGAGTGGAGGCAGGGGTCGAGGAAGAGGGAGAGGCAGACTCCCTGCTTAGCAGGGAGCCCACCTTCGGTCTTTATTCCAAGACCACGGGATCATGACCTGAGCCAACCAAAGGCAGGCACTTAACCCACTGAGCCACCCAGGTGCCAACATCTTAACCATTATTTTTTTTTAAGGTTTTATTTATTTATTTGACACAGAGAGATCACAAGTAGGCAGAGAGGCAGGCAAAGATAGAAGGGAAAGCAAGCTCCCTGATGAGCAGAGAGCCCGATGCGGGGCTTGATCCCAGGACCCTGAGGTCATGACCTGAGCCGAATGCAGAGGCTCAACCCACTGAGCCACCCAGGTGCCCCCATCTTAACCATTTTTAAGTGTACAGTTCAATGGTATGAACAATACACTCACATCACCAACATCCATTCCCTAACTTTTTGTCTTTTACATCTGAAACTCTATGTCTATTAAAAAATAACTTCCCAGTTTTTCTTCCTCCAGCCCCTGGCAACCAACATTATACTACTGTCTTTATGATTTTGACTAAGTATAAGTGGAATTCATACAGCATTTGTCTTTTTGTGACAGGCTCATTTCACTTAGCATAATGTCCTCAAGATTTATCCATGCTGTGGTATATTGAAGAATTTCTTTCATATTAAGGCTGAATGGGATGCCTGGGTAGCTCAGTTGGTGTGCCAAACTCTTGATATCAACTCAGGTCTTGGTCTCAGGATTGTGAGTTCAAGCTCCACATTGGGCTCCATACTGGGCATGGACCCTAACTTTAGGAAAAAAAAAGACTGAATAATATTCCATTTATGTATATACTACTTTTGCTTATTTATTCATTAATCGATGAACATTTGGTTTGCATCCATGTTTTAGTGTTCATGAATAATGTTGCTGTGAACACGGGTGTACAAATACCTCTTTGAAACCCTGCTTTTGGTATTTTGGGGTATATACCGAAGAGTGAACTTTCTGGGTCACATGGTAGTTCGTTTTTAGAATTTTTTGAAGAACTCCCATACTGTTTTCCACAGCAGCCATACCATATTATAGTCGCACCAATAGTGCTCAAGCATTCCAAATTCTTTACACCTCATTGCCAAAACTACCTTCCTTCCTCATAACTATCTGAATAGGTATGAAATATTATTTCATTGCAGTTTTTTTTTATTATGTTATGTTAGTCACCATATATTATTTTTTGATGTAGTGTTCCATGATTCATTGTTTGCGTATAACACCCAGTACTCATGCAATCTGTGCCCTCTTTATTACCCATCACCAGGCTCACCCATCCCCCCAGCTCTTTCACTTCTAAAACTTTTGATCTGCATTTCTCTAAACCCTGGTATATATGATTGAATAATTTTGGCAAGGGTGCCAAGATCATTCAGTGGAGAAAGGACAGACTTTTCAACAAATGATATTGGGAAAACGGAATATCAACCTATAGAAGAATGCAATTAGACTCTTACTTAACACCATGTACACAGCTAATTCAAAATGAATCAATGATCTAAATATAAGACCCGAAATAAGAGCTTTAACTTTTAGAAGAAAACATAGAACAAAAGCTTCACAACACTGGATTTGGCAATGATTTCTTGGATATAACACTAAATACACAGGCAACAAAAGAAAAAAAAAAGCAAATTGGACTTCATGAAAATAAAAAATTGTGCATCAAAATGCACTATCTACAGAGTAAAATTCATTTTGAAGGGAAAAACTGGTCTATGGTTAAATTAGGACATCACAAATTGTGATACTCATAAATCAAACGGATCAAATAAGTTAGAGAAAATCATAAAGTTGGCCAAAATGCAAGTATTTTTTCCTGAAATTAGTGAAAAATTATGTGTATTATTTCCACTCCACACAACCTTTACCTGACACTATTTTTGCTTAGTTTTGTTATCTAAGAAATTATTTAACAATAAGACCTTTTAAAGAAAGACCTCACCATTTTATATGTACAAATTATCTACAGGCTACTTTGTAAGAATGATTATCCAATAAATATTTTGATCCAAATAAATATTTTTGACTTAATATGTACAAAATATTCTGATAAACATTGAGCTCAATTCTAAAACTGATTTCTGCCACCAAAGAGTTTACCATCAAACGAAAAGATCAAGAAATGCTGTTGTAAAGCACTTACATACCTGACAACCACTAAAAGGTATGCACAATGAAGTAGTCCAGATAAGGAAGAGATTTTATGTGATCAAGGAAGTAAGTTAGAATTAGCATTGAGGGGTGCCTGGGTGGCTCAATTGGTTAAGCGTCTGTCTTCCGTTCAGGTCATGATCCCAGAGTCCTGGGATCAGTCCCATATTGGGCCTCTTGGTCAGCGGAGAGCCCGCTTCTCCCTTTGCCTGCCACTCCCCCTGTTTGTGCATGTGCTCTCTGTCAGGTAAATAAAAATCTTAAAAAAAAAAAAAAAGGAAAAAAAAGGAATAAGTATTGAAACTGAGTCATGGAAATGCAGATGTTCTTTAGAAGATATTTTTTAATAGTTTTAAAAAATAATTTTCAGAACTAGATGCTTGCACACCATTAAAGGCAACATTTTAGGAGAATATGTATTCATAAGTGATTAACAAAAGGAAATTAAGCCAGTAGAAATCAAATGGGCAAATAAGCATCACATTAACTAGGAATATATAAAACACCCAAATTGAAAAGACCCCCCCCCCAAAAAAAGTAATAATCTAACCTAAAAATTGTGATTTAAAAAATTTTTAAATCCTTTAGTGTTTTTTCAATGATGTGAACATCATTATCTATTTAGAGATTCTACATCCATTATTAAGTTCTCATTATTATAATCTTGGTTACTTTGTACTGCTTCTAAGGTATAAAAAGTACAAATTGATTTTTGTTCAATACCATAATGAAACATTAATTCATTAGGATATACATACATTAGGATATATTCATTTTTGGTCCATTTATTTTTCCTTTGGAAAATCTGATAACAGTATTGGATATGTTTTATATTATATATCCAAATTAAAATATATTTTGGATATTTCAGAATAGATATTTAACAAATTCATCTAATTTAATTCAACAGCTTTATACTGTCTAAAATCAAAACCAAATTATAGTAATGATTGAATTTTCACCTGAATGAAATCTTGGAATGAGATATTTACCTAATTTTAAAGTTATGAAAATTTTCTTTTAAAAATAAATCTGAAAGAAATATTGCAATATTAAAAGTATAAAGATGTTACATCACTATGTTGTATACCTGAAACTAATGTAACATTGTTTGTAAACTAGACTCTAAATAAATAAATGTCTTTAAATAGTTCGTTATGAAATCAGTTGGACTAAAACGGTAAAAAACTGTCTATTAAAAGAAATGTTTGTATGAATTAATGTTTGTATGAAGGCTTATTTAAATATAAATTTAATTTAAAACAACATGATAGTACTACACACATATTAGAATGACAAGAGTCCAAAACACACGGTCACTTTGGAAGACAGTTTGACAGTGTCTTACAAAACTAAATATATTTTTACCAAAGTTTAAAGTTTACATAAGAGTTTACTCTGGGTATTTTCTGAGTTTTTACACCTGTATAATGACAGTAGCTATGATTGATGTATCATACAGAATAGCTTCACTGCCCTAAAGATCTATGCTCTTTTTATTCATCCGTCCCTTGAACCTAACTTTTGGCAACCACTGATCCTTTTATTGTCCTTTTATTGTCTCAATGGTTTTGCCTTTAGAATTTTAGAAGGTCATATACTTGATATCATACAATATGTAGCCTTTTCAGGTTGACTTCTTTCACTTAGTTACATGCATTTAAACTTCCTCCATGTCTTTTCAAGTCTTGATAGCTCTTTTTTTTCTTTCTTTTATTCTTTCTTTTTTTTCCATTGAATAACATGCCATTGTCTGAAAGTACTACAATTTATTTCTATATTTACCTGGTAAAGGACATTCTGGTTGCTTTGAAGTTTTGATAATTCTGAATGAAGTTGATACAAATATTTTCATGCAGCTTTTTTTGTATGGACATAATTTTTCAACTCATTTGGGAAAATATTAAAAGTTATGATTGCGGACCAATAAAAACAAAATTTGATTTTGAAAAATTCTAAGAAAATCTATAAATCTCTGAAAAAACTGAATCAAGAAACAAAGGAAGAAAAATTATGTTTTTAAAAGAACAACAAAGACATCACTTCAGATCCTCACACTTTTCAAATATAATATTAACACATTACCATGAATATTTTTATGTTAATGTACATGAAAATTTAGATGAAATGAACAGGTTTACATTCAAATATAACTTAAAAAACTGATATGATAAAAGAGAAAATTGGATATTACATCTATCTAAATTATTAATAATTAAATATTAATATTTCACAAATAAAACTCATGAATGAATTTCTGTAAGAAATTTTTCCAAATTTTTATGGTACATTCTATTCCAAACTTATGTAAACTATTTCAGAATTTTAAAATAACACCCGAATCTCATTAAATTTTGCAGACAATTGGATCACATATTGTTATGTAAGTCCTATGGAGTCCTCCTCCCCCCACCCACCTTTTTTAAAGTGTTGCAACTTTTCTCTTCACTTTAAACTATTTAGATAATATCTTCAAATGGTATCCAAATGATTCAGAAAACATTAAAGGTCCATAGTGAAAAATTTGCTCCCTGGTTTCCTCTCCCCTTTCCCCTCCCCACCCCCACCTCACCCCATCTCATAGTTATCCAGTTTTATCCTATCTTACTTCTTCAGGAAAAGGTCTTATAAAGTCTTGATAACAAGAGTTGGCCAGGGCATTACCAGAAAATAATATCAGAGAATAATTTCTCTCTTGTCATAAGTGAAAAAAAAGAAAGCCAAATATTAACAAATTATATCCAATGAAAAATAAAATGATAATACAACAAAAAACAACATATTCATGCTACATTTATTTTAGCAACATAAGGTTGGTGTAACTTCAACAAATCAATTTAGGTAATCTTAACATATTACCTGAAATAGGAAAAATTCACTTGATTATCCCAATAGTCATAGAAAAATAATTTGATAAAATTGAATACCTGTTTATGACAAATATCTCAGATACTAGGTATAAAATGGGATTATCTTTTCTCTAGTAAAAAATACTTTTTTTGCTTAATAATAAAATAGCATATAATTCCAAAATCAAAGCTCAGATGAGAATATTAATTACTCTTGCTTTTATTCAATATGTTGCTGGTGGCCACAAAAAAATTAGACAAAAGTAGATAGAAAATTTTAAAATCTATGGTTAAGCAATTTAAATTAATAAGTAAATATAGCAATACCAGTTGATAAACATGATATACAAAAATTATCTATGTACACACAAAAGCTATTTGGAAAAATGAGTATCAAAAAAAATCTAATAACTGAAGATAAATCAAGTAAAAAATGTGACAGGTCTCTACTTAGAAAATTAAAGTAAATACTTAATAGAAATTATAGAAAGCCAAAATAATAGAGTGTATATCACGTTAACAGTTTGGAAAACACAATATTATAAAAATGTTAGTTATGTGTAATTGATATCTAGATTCAAGATAAAAATAAATATTCACTTTTTTTTTTTTTTGCTTGTTTTGGTCAAAACTATACAAACTAATTCTAAAATCTAAAGAAAATGAAAGGAACCAAGAATAGTCAAAAGTTTTGAAGAAAACCAAATATGGAAGATTGTACCAGCAAATTATCAGTACTCATTATCAATGTATGTAGAGAGATTAATGCAATGTGACATGGAAACAAAGAAAGACAGTCAAACCAATGGGACAGAATAGAGAGACTAAAAAAAGATTCATGCTTGTATGAACAACTGATTTATGAAAAAGATAACCCTGTCCAACAGCAAAAAAAATGTGTTTTATAATAAATGTCTTTGTGTCAATTGGTTATACATATTTTTAAAATTAACTATTGATCATACTATCAACAAATATCAGCATAAGATTTTTGTAGCTCTAAATAATAATTAGATCTCAGAACAAATAAAAGAAAAATTAACTTTATGATCTTGTGGTAAAGGCTGAATGTCCTAATGAGAATATCTATTTATATATTTCATCATTTATTTCTCTTAGTAATATTTTGTGCTTTATTTTGCCTAAGTGTTTTATATCTTTTGTTCAAAAAATGTATTTCTGTGTATTTAAAATGTGGGGTATATATTTTCATCTTTATTTGCCAATCACTTGTTAACATATGAAAATATAATTGATTTCTCTGTATTAATGCCATTTTCTTATTAAATACATTTACTTCTAGGATTTTATTTCTTTTTAAAAAATTTTTGGACTTCTCATAATTTTCTATGTATATAACCATGCCTTCTGCAGATAAATAGCTTTATTGGCTTATTTGCAATCTTTCTCTCTCTCTGCCTTTCTTTGTTGCATTGTCATTTTTCTGCAGCACAATATTAAACAGTAGTAGGTAGGCACATAATTTTATTTTATTCTCCATTGATAGTGGGGATTCATTCAATATGTCTCCATGTTAACTATAGTTCTTTAGTAACTGTCCTTTATCATACTTAGTAAATTCCCTTCCATTCTTAATTTGGTTAGTTGTTAACATGAATATGTGTTAAATTTGGTAGCATTCTTTCTTCCAAGTATATAAGGTGTACGGGTTTATTCTTTCTGCTACTCTGATGAATTACATGGATTGATTTTCAGCGAATTGTTTGTATAAATATAATTTGGAAATGATGTATCAACTTGTTTATGTATTGCTGAAATATATTTGCTAATGTTTTGTTAAGGATTTCTGAATCTAAATTCTGGAGACATAATATTCTGTAATATTTTTTCATATAATGTTCTTATAAGATTTTGATATTAAGATTAAACACATCTTATAAAATGATTAGAAATTATTCCCTTCTGCTCAATCTTTGGGAAATTTGTATTAGATTTGTATTATTTCTTCTTTAAATTGGTTTTGCTTAAATGTTTAGCCAATGTCATTGCTATATTTACTTACTAATATGAATTGCTTTATTTGATAGGAACCCTGGAGGTTTTGTTTGTTTATGTGGGAAGTATTACAAATGTATTTATTTAAACAGATATAACACAATTTGCATTTTTTATTTCCTTTTGTGCCTGATGAATTATGTTTCTCAATGAATTTGTACATTTAATTTTTCAAAATGTATCTTAGTATCTTAAGAAAGAAACAAGGATCACTGACTTGAAGCCATTTTTCTTTTCTAAACAAGCATTTAAAATATAAATATTTTTATAACTAATGCTTTATATCTCATACATTTTTTATTTGTTGTGATTTGATTATCATTCAGTTCAAAATGAATTTAAATTTTCTTGAGATTCCCTCTTTATTCTATTAATTATTGAAAACCATGTTCCTTAATTTCCAAAATCTTTTTTTTTTAAAGATTTTATTTATTTGACAGAGAGAGAGATCATAAGTAGGCAGAAAGTCAGGCAGAGAGAGAAGGGGAAGCAGGCTCCCTGCTGAGCAGAGAGCCCTATGTGGGGCTTGATCCCAGGACCCTGAGATCATGACCTGAGCTGAAGGCAGTGGCTTAATCCACTGAGCCACCCAGGCGCCCCTAATTTCCAAAATCTTCAGGGTTTACTAGGCATCTTAATGTTATTAATTTCTAATTTAATTGAATATATTCAGAGAACATACTCTGTAAGATATACTTCATTTGATACTTGTTTAAATTATCGAGGCTTATTTTATAAGATCCAAATATGGACTAAATTAGTGAATTTTCCATGTATTCAGCAAAATGGTAATTCCTTAGTTTTTCACATAGTGTTCCATAAATATCAATTAGGTCAAACACTGGCTGATACTGCTGGTTTATATACCTACTGAATTTGTGTCTACTTATTTTATCAATTAAGGAACACAGTATGTCAAAAAAACTCCAATTGTAAATATGGATTAGTCTTATTTTTCCTTTAGATTTGTTAGATGCTACACTAGAATCTGCTATGTATATATATGTTTAGAATTGTTACATATTGAAGTCTTATCCTTTTTATCTTTATGAAATATTCCTCTTTACCTCTGTTGTACATCTTGTCCTAAAATCAATTTTATCTGATAATAATAAAATCATAAAAGCTCTCTTATGCTTACTATTTCTATGTCCTATCATTTACCCTCTTTTAATTTTCTTTTAAAGAGGACTTTTTTTTTTTTAAGTTTGTTTGTTTGTTTGTTTTTGAGAAAGAGAGAGAGCATGAGCAGAGGAAGGGGCAGAGGGTGGGAGAAAATCTTAAGCAGGCTCCATGCTCAGTACAGAGCCCAATGCAGGGCTTAATCTCACAACTCTGAGATCATTACTTGAGCTGAAATCAAGAGTTGCATGTCTAACAGACTGATCCACCCATACACTCCCCCCTTTATATTTTCAATCTAGCTATCTATATTAAAATGTGTCTCTTGTTTACAATAGATCATTTACATTTAATATAATTTTTATATATTTTATATAAATCTACTTCCTTTCTTCATTTACTTTTCTTTTTAGACTTATCTTGGTTTAATTGTTATTTTATTAAATATTTGCATTATTATTTTAATTGTTATTTTGTTAATACTTGGAGTTTACAGAGCTTGATATTATTTTCTCTACTGTTTTTTTGTACCTATTTGTATTACTGTAATATATTTCTTCAGTTTATCACAGTATATTTAGAATAAATATTAGAGAGTTTAATATAAAATATGGCATTAAGGCAGGATAATATTTTTCCTTCCTCTGTCCTATTATTTTGTTTTTAATTTTGTGTGTGCCACAAGTCACGAAATAAAAAAAATATATTTTAATGGAGTCAATTGCTTCTTAAAGCAATTAATATGTTATCATTTTAAATCAAATGGTAATTTGAGTCACCATTCCTTACTTGTTTGAGATTTTTTCAAAGCATGGATAAATTTTGGGTGCCTGGTTAAGTGTCTGACTCTTTGTTTTGGCTCAGGTCATGATCTCAGGGTTCTGGGATTAAGTCCCATGTTGGGCTCTGTGCTTAGTGCAGAGACTGCTCAAGTTTTTCTCTTACTCTCCCTCTAGCCCTCCCCTCGATGCTCCCTCCCTCTCTCCAAAATAAATAAATAAAAATAAAAATAGGTAAATTTTAAATACTTACTAAGTCACAAAAATAGCAAAGATAAACCCATGACAAGTTGACATGGGTAAGGACTTTTTATTGAAATAACTATTTTCAAAAAAAAAACAGTGAAAAAAGCACATTTTACATTTTTTAAGATCTCTTTAGTGTCTATTGAAGAAAGGATAGCTGAATTATTATATCTGCTTCCACATTTAGTCTGTTACAATATCACATGTAATGTAGCTTCTGAACAAGTTCACTTTACATTCATGAGACCATAGAGTGAATAAGGTGATGATGTTCTGATGCATTGTCATTTCTTCTCATCCTGAAGAACTTTCTTTAGCATTCCTTGTAATATAATTCAAACTGCCCTAAATACCCTCAGATTGCATTTTACCAAAAATTCTTTCATTTTGTCTTTTATTTATTCATTTTTTAAGATTTATTTATTTTAGAGACAGAAAAAGAGAGAGCACAGGGAGGAAACACGGAGAGAGAGAGAAAAAACCTGAAGCAGACTCCTCACTCAGTATAGAGCCTGATGTGAGGCTTGATATCTTGACACTGAGACCATGACCAAAACCAAGAGTCAGAGCCTTAACTGACTGTGCCACCTAGGTGCCCCTTGTCTTTACTTTTAAAAGGTAATTTCAGAGTTGACTTTTTTCTCAACAATTAAAATATGCCATTTCATTTTCTATTCACTTCTTCCTCCTCTTCTTCTTCTTCTTCTTCTTCTTCTTCTTCTTCTTCTTCTTCTTCTT